>NC_142312.1:17099166-18360000 GCF_054855325.1 Carica papaya | reverse complement strand
ATTAATTGCATAGTCATTTGTTGTTTAGTACTCAGCAGTGTGTTTAAAGGTGGTTTAATGTTACCAGTCTGTCCGACCACTTTCCAAAAACCCAACTGAACTGAAATAAGAGGTCAATGCTAGATTTGAGCATCACCCTGTCAACATTCTAAATGCTTGCATCTACATAGCAACACTTAGAAGGTTGTAATCATTTTCCTGCAATTACTTTAATTAGCACATGTGTAAATCTGGATAGTTGGAGAACATGTGATTTACAAATGGTGCTTTGTTTTCTCATTGGTTTGGTTTAGATTATCTGCAAGAAATGGCAATAGGAGTAATTAGACATCATTTTCAGGTAAAATAATGACCTCTTGCTTGATCAAAAAATAGTTTAACATAATGTTGGTGACCATTTTCTTACACAAATAAAAGGATTAGGCGCAAATACGTTGTCTACAATTGTGGGTATGGTCTCTTAAATTAGTAAATTTAGTAGATTACTTAAATTAGTAAATTATTAAACATTTAAACATGCTTAAATTAGTAATTTACTTATATGCTCTATTGGATTCTCACATCTATTTTTTGATAATTGTTTTAGCATTTTATTTGTTTATTCTTCTCCTCATTATTTCACTTATTGGTTTTTACTTTCATAATTCAAATATGTTGCTTGCTATATCTGTAGGTTTATGTACGTTTATTTATTTGGATGTCTGTGGTGTCCATTTTCTTTTGAATTTTTAGATTTTTTTATAGTAATTTTTTGCTCACTTTATTGTTTGCTTTTTTTTTATTAAGAAGCATTGGCAAACACCCAAATAAAGATTTGGTAGTTGTTGGATACAGTTAAAAACTTTATTTATGTAGTAAATGGGAATCCTTTAGTTTCAGATTTGGTGGTTCGAAAGTGATTTAAGATTATATGGTTGTATCTTTTACTTTTGGAATCATTTACATTCTAATGATGATATGAGGCTGATATTCTAAACTATTACAACTTTGGTATGATGTGTTGAGAGAGTTATTACAAATTTTCTATTGATGCAATGCTTGTTCATTTGATCAACTACTTTTCATATGTTTTTTAAGAATCATTGGCAAAACTATGTGAAAACATGGTTCAAATCTTGGAATGAGTTTAATAAGTTTATAGGATTTTTTTGTATCTTATGGACATCTTTGTTTATCAAAGTGTTAGTATGATTAGGGCATGGCTGGTTAGACTAATGTTGAATATGCTGAGATCTTGCATTTCTTATATTACTAATTTTACTTCATGTGATAGCTTCTTATAGTTTTTAATTGTTTGGTTCTCTTTTAGACATTTGGTATTGTTTTAAGGTAAGAAAATGGATATTAGGAAACGTGTAGCTATTTTAGTCGGGTATTTTGTCATACTTTTTGTCCTAGTAGTTCGCAAAGGGAGAAAACTTAGGCGTACTCATTAATTAAGACTAGAGAGAGGAAGCTCGGGATAAACTTATGAAAAGTTTAGTCTCAAATGAGTTTTGTCACCACATCATTAGGATGAAAGCTCCAACATTTATGAATTTATGTCGTTAACTAGTTGTAGATGGTGGACTTAGGCCAACCGCTCATGCAACTATAGAAGGAAAAGTAGCCAAGACACTTTATTTATTAGGACACAATGAGAGGAATTGAGTCACATCTTGGATTTTTCGACGATCTAGAGAGACGACAAGTCGTCATTTCCATAATGTGTTACAAAGTATAGTACAGATGGCAGATAAATTTATTAATAAGCCAGATGGATCACAAATACCTTCGAAAATAGCTAACAATCCTAGATTTTTCCCAATTTTTAAGGTAAACATATAAGCTATATAAATTCAATTATTATTTTTTAAATAAGTCCAAGTTTAATTAAATATTGAACAATTAATTTCAGGATTGTGTTGGTGCGATTGATGGAACACATATACGTGTAAAAGTGTCTAGAAAAGATGCTCTACGATTTCGTAGGAGAAAAGATTTCCCCACACAAAATGTACTGGTAGCTGGTACATTTGATTTGAAATTTTCATACATCCTAACTGGGTGGGAGGGGACCGCATCAGATTCAAGAATAATAAAAGATGCATTAAATAAACATGAGAATCCTCTAATAATTCCTGAAGGTAATTAACATATATTGAATTTCAATATGTAATGTATAACTTTGAATAAAATGTTATAATTTAGTTTATTCATTGTTTATAAGTAAGTTTTACCTTGTGGATGCTGGTTTTATGCTGCAGGGTGGATTAATTATTCCATATAGGGGAGAACGTTATCATTTGAGCGAATACTCAAGGAATCCACCATGCAATGCTCGTGAGTTATTTAATTTTCGTCATGCTTCTTTGAAAATGCGATTGAACGTGTATTATGAGTTCTTAAGAAACGTTTTTTAATTATTGAAAGCTCTAGTTAACCACATTATTAGCTCAAGACTGTTAACCGCATTATATTTGCTTGTTGTATTTTGCACAACTATTTGCGAGGAGAGAATTCAAATGGTGAACTTCTTGCAGAGATTGATGAAGAACTTCTACACATCTCTCCTGGCGAATGAACTCCATATAACGTTAAGGACAGTATTGAGGAAAAGAGAAAAGAGGAAGCTATTAGAGATATGATAGTAGCTGATAGGTGGGCTACTTACAATGTTTGATTACATTTTGGACTAGTTGTGTTGCTTATGAATTTGTATATTGTAATACATTTGTATGGTTTATGACGTGTGTTGCTTTAGTATTTTAATATAACACTGGAATTTGGAATTTATTTTGTTGTAATCACATTATATTTTTATTGCATATTGATATTTAAAATGATTATATTTGGTGTTTTTTTGTGCCGTAGAAAATGGATAAGGGGAACAGAAATGTAAGTAGGGGGAGTAACACTGTTCATTGGATAGATATTATGGATGACGTTTTAATAAATGCCTTTTACAATCAACATATATGTGGCCGTAGATGGGGTGGGACATTCATAGCACAGGCCATTGATTTTATAGTTACAGAACTACAGACTGCATTTCCTGATTTTGCCATTGATAAAGAGCAAATGCATAACTGCATAAAAAATTTAAAAAGACAATTCTCAAAATGGTTTCAAACATGGAATGAGCGGTTTTGCCTGGAATCCGACAATTGAAAGATTTGACGCAGAAGAGGAAGTTTAGCTATAACTAATAGAGGTAAATCTGTTACAATATCTTATGTTGTTTGCAATATTTTATATGATTCAAATACTAACATATTAATTCATCTTAGGCTCAACCCGCAATAGATGAACTGAGAAACAGACATGTGTGAAATTATGACAAAATGTTGGAAATGTTTGGAAGGGATAGAGCTGATGGGTTTGCAAGTGAGACATCACATTCAACTATAGGACAAAGGAAAAGGAGTGGTGTTGAACGTGAAGTGAACGTTGAGGAGACTAACCAACAACATACCCAAGATTTAGGTGGTAATATTGATTTTAGTGGTGCGAATAGTTTCAATGATTGTCCAACGCCCGAAACTCTTACTTCACAACCCAAACTAGAAGTGCAAGAATTTTTCAGGCAGAAGAAATCGAGATGTATGCCAACTATCCAAGAAGAAGATTATGTGACTGAGGAAGTTCAAATGATTGCACATGCTATCAAGGATATAGCAACAAGCACACAAGATACTGTTTCAGCAAGCCAGCTGTATGAAAAGGTTATGCTTCTTATGGACAAACCAAACATGGCTAAAGCTTTAATGACTTGCCCTCCTTAGTGATGCAGTTTTTTCATGGACAATTTGCTTCGTTCATTAGGTAATGACTTATATTAAATCTCAAGTTAGAATATTTTATACTTGTTATTTTGTAGTTTTTGATTTTTTAATTTCTTTGCATTTTCATATAAGTGAAAACAGAAGCTGCTAGCATAATGCAGGTGCTTTTGGAATAATTTCTTTCCATAATGAGTGATGCGCACATATCAAAATCACATTCCGAAAACACAAAGTGAAATAACATTTATATCGAAGTAAAACTTTAACAAATACTTACTTACCAAATACATAAGACAAATTAAACATGTGCACATTTTTATACTGAAAATATATAAAATATTTTAAAACTACGTAGGCTATGAATTCATAATATCCACTTACCTTAGGTCCTTAGAAATTATAGTCTTAATTTCGGCAGAATTCTTACAAAAAATTCGGTGGAGTTTCGAGATGATTTTTGGTCACTTTCTTGAATCAAAAATATCCAACACAATACTTAAAAATCAATCCCAAAAATCAAAGAGAAATTGAACTTCAAAACTTAAGAAAAAACTTATTTTTTTAACAATTTATAACTTCCTTTTGATCGTGAGCCTTATTCTTCTTCTCTTCCTCTTTCTCTACTCTCATAAATTTAGCAGAGTTTTTCTAAGTTTTTTATCTAAAACCTCAAAATATTCTCAAATATCACACACTTCATAATCCCTCTTCTTCCTTCACCTCTATGTTTCTTGCTATTTTTCTCTCATTCGGAATGTCTCTTCCTCCCTTCTCCTATCCCCTATTTATAGGAGTGGGGAGCCATGAGGAAAAAGTTGCCACCATTTTATCTTACTATTTCATCTAAAAGTTGTCACCTTTCATCATGTCACTTCACTTAAAAGGTTATCACTCTTTACATGCCGTTTTACCTAAAAGGCCTTTAAACATGCCACTTCATCTAAAAGGTTACCACTTTTCACATGCTGTTTTATCTAAAAGACCTTTTCACATGTCATTTAATGTAAAAGGTGTCATTTTTTGTTATGTCATTTTATCTAATAGTTATCACTTTTTATTATACTAGTTCATTTAAAATATTCCCACCTTTTCTCATGCCTCTTCATGCTTATTCCAGCTCCTTCATCTTTATCCATCCTTTTTCTGTTTGACTTTTCACTATGTCTTTAACCTAATTATATATTTTCAAACACATGCAAAAATAAATTAAATATATCAAATATAAGAAATTAACTCAGAGATATTTTCAAGCTATCACACACTGTGCACGCGTCGTCCGCGCAGCAAGCCTGCAGGCTAGGTGGAGGAGGATTCTCCTCAATTTTTTGTGCTGCGTCAAATCAAACATCTCTCCCATTTTTAACACTCTCTCTCCACTGGATTTCGCAACTTGATCCAAATCTGACGACGCCCATTTTCTATAAATAGGGGTCTTTCCTCCCATTTTCTTATCACTTCCATTCTTCCACCTTTCAAGAGTTTAGAGAGAAAGGGAGTTATCTAGAGAGAGAAAGAGAAGAGGAGGAGAATAACGGTTCAGGAAAAACTTTGAGATTTCGATAAAGAATCTAGTATTTTTTAAAACATTTTAAGGAGTATTGCTAGAAAATTAAATTGAATATGTGATTTTGTGTGATTTGAATGTTTTATGTTTAGTAGTTTTGATAAAGTGAATTGTTCTTGATTTCAAGTATGCTATGTGATTTGTAGGCACTTGATGATTTGCATGTAAATAAAATAATATGACACTGGTAAATTTATCTGGAAAATATAAAAAAAAAAAGAGAAAAAAAAAGTGGAATGAAGCTTGAATGGTCCGAAGTATGTACATGTATGTATTGACATGCATATTGCATCAAGTGTCTCGTTAGACTTTTTATCTCCGAAGGGTATCTTGTTAGACCATAGTGAACTAGAAAGACGTGGGAGGATCGCTCCCTGTGGATGACGGCGTACCCTCCGGAGAAGAGCGGTGACACAAATATTTGTTAGAGGTCACATTTGGCTAAGTACTGTCATGATTATAGAATATCTTATAGGACCACTATGGTTGGTACGGCCATGGTCATAGATCATACTATGGTTTGGTAAGCCGAAAATGTGTCTAAGCAAATTCTTGTTATTTGTATCTAATCTGGTCATTTCACATGAGTAGTTGGAAATCCATATCTTCCCTAAGAGATGGAAGTTAGGACGACCTCGCAAAGCATGACACAAAAATCTGAGCATTTCATGATTTATTTAATTTTTTCTATTGTCAAGCATGTTGTTTGTTGTTGATTATTGTGACTATGACATGACATTTCCTTAATAAATAAATTATTTTCATAAGGTAGAATAGGACTCTGACGTGATCTAATAGTAAGTGTCTATGATATAATATTCACCTTTTAAACCTTACGATATTATCTAAATATTATTTTTCTTATTGAGCATATGAAACTCGCTCTTTCCATGCCCCCCCTAAGTGAGGAAGATTGTGAGGGACCATCAGCAAACCTACCCATTGAAGTCTATGAGGATCCCATGGATCCGCAAACCTTGAGTGCATGATTGTTTTTGCACTCTGATGAGTCCAATAACATAATGATAGAAATGACCCTTTTTATATTTTAACATTTGTATTTTGTAGCCACTTCTAGCCTTAGTTATATGTGTATTTGGAACTCATATATTTTGTAAGGAATTTTTATTAATTTTCTCTGTTGTATATAATTTTTATCATGCACTCTTAATCTATTTTTGTACCTGACACCCACATGCCTTAATTTGCATTTAGGATATTACAGATGGTATTAAAGCAGTTACGCGAACCAAATTCTTACAACTGATGCTATAGGTAGAAAGACTCTTAGGATATCAAGAAAAATAAGTCCTCTTTTCCAAATTAGATCACCAACTTGTGTCTTTCTTTCTTTTGTAGGAATGATGCGAGGAAGATCTTCCGTAGAACATACCCAAAGACTAGAGGCCCATGACCATCCAAACAAGGCCGAGTTTACCGAACTCTTTTGAGATATCCAAGGATTGACCGTAGTCGTAAGACAGAATCAAGCCAACCCTTGTCAACACCCTATCCTGGAGTACCGAACAACTGAGAGGTCTATCTCTCATAACATAGCAGAGTTTAGGAAACTTAACCCGTCACACTTTGAAGGTGGCCCTGACCCCTTAGTAGCCGAAGTCTAGATCCTAAAAATAGATAGGTTTTTCTCTGTCTTAGACCTAATCAAGGAACAAAAAGTTCTCCTAGTAGCCTTTATGTTAAATGGTGAAGTAGAACACTGGTAGCAACTTAAGAAGGAAGTCCTGCCTATCCCTACCACTTGGGAAGTTTTCATGGATGTGTTCTTTGATAACTTTTTCCCAGCCTATGTCCAAGAAAAAAAGGAGGAGGAATTTCAGGACCTCTACCAAGGAAGTTTGATGGTAGCCTAGTATCTAGCTTGATTTGTCCAACTGTCTAGGTTTGCTCCTCTAATGGTCACCCTTGAAAGTCGTAAAGTTAGGAAGTTTCTAAAAGGCCTTCATGCCGACATATATGATCGGGTTGCGATGCTAAGACCCAGCTCATATACAGAGGTACTAGAACATGCCTAGTTGGCCAAAGACCTCATCTCAGCCAGACACCAACACATTGCCCGAGTCCATAACCAACAACCACAATCCCAACAACCCAAAAGAAGATTGTCTGACCCAATAAGTAGCCAGCCCGATAAACGAACCCAAGTTGCCCTTTTCCTACTTTACCTTCACCTACTGGATAGCTTGCCCGACCTTCTCAGCTATGTCAACATTGTGGTTGCTCACATGATGACCTACCCAGTCGGCGTATCAATCACGCCTACTATCGGTGCAAAAACACTCAGCACCTTATAAAAGACTACTCTCAGCGGCCAAACGACGTGTTCAGACTTGTAGCTCAAGGTCATGTGTACCACCTAGATGAACCCGATGTTCTCCCTACTCCCGTCCTTATCCAGAGTATGCTTTCTATTCATGATATTTCTGCCAAGGCTTTGACCAATACAGGTGCTACTCATTCTTTTATCTCCTATGCACTTGCTTGTAAACTAGATATTATGTCCGAATCTTTAGAGAAAATATTAACTGTAAAGACTCTCTCTAGGGGATTAATAGAAGCTCACTGTGTATATAAAGATTGTAAGATAAAAGCTTTAGAAATAGAAGTATTTGTAGACTTAATACTATTAGACTTCTCAGGATTTTATGTGATTCTAGGAATAGACTGGTTAGAAAAATATAGAGCAATTATTGATTGTGAAAGTAAATTTATAACCTTGCAATCCCCGAAAAAAAAATAAAATATATTTTTATCTTTCCTAACAATTGAATAAATCAAAATATGGATGTTGACCCTGCTATGTATTCCATACCAATTGTTTGTAACTTTTTGGATGTTTTTTCTGTTGAACTACCTAGTCTACCTCCCCTGCGAGAGGTAGAATTTTTAATTGAACTACTACCCAAAACCCAATCAATCTCAAAACCTGCCTATCGCATGAGTTGTACTGAGCTCGCAAAACTAGAAAACTAGCTTTTTGAGCTGTTTGGCAAGAAGTTTATTCACCCTAGTCACTCCCCTTAAGGCGCTCTGGTATTATTTGTGAAGGCTCCCTCAGATTATGCGTGTACTATCGAGAACTCAACCGAGTAATAGTAAAAGATAAGTACCCCATACCTCGAATCGATGACTTTTTTGACCAATTACAAGGAGCCACGGTCTTCTCCAAGATCGACATCAGATCGGGATATTACCAACTGAGAGTCAAAGAAGAAGATATTTTGAAGATCACTTTTCGGTGTAGATACGATCTGTACGGGTTAAGGGTGATGTCGTTCGAGTTAACTAAAGTCCCTACTGCCTTCATGGACCTCATGAACAGAGTTTTCAGCATGCACTAGATCAGTACGTCATCATATTCATTGATGACATCTTAGTGTACTCTAAGAGCCCGAAGGAACATGTGGTCCACTTGTTTGAAGTGTTGGGGACACTTCACCAAAACTAGTTGTATGATAAACTTAGAAAATACTCCTTCTGGTTGGATCAAGTTTCCTTCCTCAGTCATATAATTTCGAAGAAGGAGTTTTCGTGGACCCAGCCAAGGTTGAAATAGTGATTAACTAGAATCCACCTATTAATATGGCCGAGGTACGTAGTTTCCTTGGCTTGACAGGTTACATCGGCGATTCATCGATGGATTCTCTAAGATTGTTTCTCCTTTGACTCGACTCACTCGAAAAGGCGTACCGTTTATCAGGAATTATGAGTGTAGTGAAAGTTTTATGGAATTGAAGCATCGTCTTACCTCTACTCCAGTGTTGATCCTCCCTAACAATACTGGAATATTTCAAGTCTAATGCAATGCATCTCATATTGGCTTGGGATGCGGTTTGATGCAGCATGGTAGAGTGGTCACTTATGGATCCCCATAGTTGAAACCCCATGGGTGGAACTACCTTATTCACGATATGGAGTTAGTGACCATCATCTTTGTCTTGAAG
Organism: Carica papaya; assembly: GCF_054855325.1. Lineage (NCBI taxonomy): Eukaryota > Viridiplantae > Streptophyta > Magnoliopsida > Brassicales > Caricaceae > Carica > Carica papaya. Next base: position 18,350,707 of record NC_142312.1, on the reverse strand, counting down.
ATATAACGTCATTACCTGTTTAGTCAGACTTTTGAGATTTACACTGACCACAAAAGTTTGAAGTACATCTTCTCATAAAGAGATTTGAACATGAGACAGAGACGCTGGATGGATCTCTTAAAGGATTACGACTGCATGATCATCTACCACCCCAGGAGAGGGAATGTAGTTGCTGATGCACTTAAGCCAAAAGGAGTCCGTAGTGTTGACCCAAACCATGGCTTCCAGTTCGAAGTTAGTAGATGCTATGTAGTCACTCCCCTCAACTACTATGGCAAAGGTACCTATCTCGCTCATATTCAAGTCTTGCCTGATATTTTCATAAGGATTTGGGAAGCTTAGTCCATAAACCAGGAACTCACCAAGAATCTGAGTAGTTCTCTTTTGATAATTTACTGATTACAGGATCTCAGATGATGGGTTGTTTAGATTCCAGAATCGAATTTGGGTTCCTGTTGCTGTTAGGACGGATGTTCTCAAGGCTGCCCATGCCTCCAAACTATCCATCCATCTTGAAAGTACCAAGATGTACTGGGACCTAAAGTGCCAATACTGGTGGTTGGGAATGAAAAAAGGACATTTTCGACTACGTCTCCCGATGCCTTATTTACCAAAAGATTAAGGCAGAACACTAGAGACCCGATGGTTTGATATAGTGCCTCCCAATTCTAAAATAGAAGTGGGAGCATGTAACCATGGATTGTATCACTGGACTACGCAGAACCTATTCTAGTTATAATGCTATTTGGGTCATCGTTGACAGACTAACCAAGACTACCCATTTCTTGCGTATCATAACTACTAACTCCACCAACAAATTAGCCCACCTTTATGTAGATGAAATTATTCGACTCCATGGTGTTCTATCATCCATTGTGTCCGATCGAGATCATCGATTCACCTCCCACTTTTTGGATAGCTTTCAAAAAGCTCTTAGGTCTGGATTGTACTTGAGCACCGCTTATCATCCCAAAATAGATGGTTAGTCAGAACGTACTATCTAGACATTGGAAGACATGTTGGGTGCTTGCGTCCTTGACTTTGGCAATAACTGGTATGAGTATCTTTCCCTATGTGAATTTACTTATAATAACAGTTATCATTCCAGCATCGGCATGACTCCGTGTGAAGCTCTGTACAGTAGGCCTTGCCATTCTCCTACTTGTTGGAGCGAAGTCGGAAACTAGTGTCATTTAAGACCAGCTTTATCCATGAAACTATTGAGAAGGTCACGATCATCTGTAAGAACTTGACTACTACCCAGAGCCACCAGAAAAGTTACGTTGATAATCATAAGAGACCCTTAGAATTCGCTGTTGGAGATCAAGTCTTCCTTAAGATTTTTTCCTACAAGAAAAAAATGCAGTTCGGGAAAAGAGGGAAGTTAAGCCTTTGTTATGTGGGATCTTTTCGGATCATAGAGTGCATTGGACCCGTAGCATACCACCTTACTCTACCCTGAGAGTTTATGGGTCTACATGATGTTTTCCACGTCTCCATGGTAAAAAGCTACCACCCTAACCCTTTTCATATCATTCCTCATGATGAGAAGCAGGTACAAGCTGGTATGACTTACGAGGAACTTTCCATGGAGATTCTTGGATGGACCAATAAATTCTTACGCAACAAGATGATTCCCATGTGAAGGTACTGTGGCAGCACCATACTCTGGAAGAAGCGACGTGGGAGTTGGAAAACAAGATGAAGGAAAAGTTTATAGACCTATTCGAGAAAAATTTTGAAACCAAATATTTTTAAGGTGGGGGGAATGTAACATCTTGTTCATCACCATGCTAAATTGTATTTGAAAAACCCTATTTATTTGGGCCTTAAGGCCATACTGAACTTATTTAATTTTATTTCGCAACTTTATAGCATAATTCGTAAATCGATTTTATTATTTTATTTTATTTTACCTAATTTTGTTTTGATTTATTATTTTTATTATTATTATTTAAAATAAATAATTTTCAAGAGAAAACAGAAAGAGGGGGGAAAATCCCACAGGTGTTAGGGTATCGCTTGTGTTGGCACCGCGTGCTATGCGTGCGCGTGCATGCACAATAGGTGTAGGACGTGCGCACAGTAGACACATCCCATTCGCGCAAGGTGCGGGGCCAGACCTGTGCACACTTCTTGTTGCACGTAACCATCCGCGTGCGTCATATCACGCATGAACAGGGCTAGCACCAAAATCTGCGCGCACCATCCACGCAGCTAGCCTACGCGCCTGGGACAGGTGAGGCACACTCTGTAGTGTGCCACCACCCACCTTGGGTGGAGTGCTACCACTTAGGGTATGCTGCCAGCAGTGGAGGAGAATTCTTTTCCATTTTTTGTGCTGCACCTCTCCCATTTTTAACACTTTCTCTCTTCATCGGATTTCACCACTTTGTTCAAATCCAACGGCCCCCATTTTTTATAAATAAAGGCCCTTCATTCCATTTTCTCATCACCTCCATTCTTCCACCTTTCAAGAGTTTAGAGAGAGAGGGAGTGATCTAGAGAGAGAAAGAGAAGAGGAGGAGAACAACAATGTAGAAACAACTTCAAGATTTCAGCAAGGAATCTAGTATTTCTTTAAACATCTTAAGGAGTATTTCTAGAAAATTAAAATGAATATGTGATTTGCATGTTTTATGTTTAGTATTTGTGATAAAGTAAATTGTTCTTGATTTCAAGTATGTTATGTGATTTGTAGGCACTTGATGATTTGCATGTAAATAAAATAATATGACACTGGTAAAGTTGTCTAGAAAATATAAAAAAAAAAAGAAAAAAAAAAGTGGAATGATGCCTGAATGGTTCGAAGTATGTACATATCTATATTGACATGCATATTGCATCAAGTGTCTTGTTAGGTTTTTTATCTCTAAGGGGTATCTATTTTCCTCTCCCCCATCTGGTCTAAAAAGACATGAGAGAACCGCTCTCTGTGAATGATGATGTACTATTTGATGAGAGCAGTGATGCAAATATTTTTTTCGGGTCACTTTTAACTAAGTACTGTCATGACTATAGAATATTTGATAGGACCACTATAGTTTGTACGATGATGGTCATAGATCATATCGTGGTTTGGCAAGCTAGAAATGTGCCTGAGCAAATTGTCGTTATCTGTATCTGATATGGTCATCCCACATGGGTAGTCGGAAATCTATATCTGTCGTCAGGGATGGAAGTCAAAATGACTTCGTGAAGCATGACATGAAAATCTAAACATTTCATAATTTATTTGATTTTCTCTATTGTCAAGCTTTCTGTTTGTTGTTGATTATTGTTACTATGACATGATCTTTTCTTAATAAATAAATAATTTTCATAAGGTAGTATAGAACTCTAACATGACCTAATGGTAAGTGTCTATGATATATTATTCATCTTTTAAATCTTACGATGTTATCTAAATACTAGTTTTCTTACTGAGCATATGGAACTCACTCTTTCTATGTTTCCCCCCTAGATGAGGAAGATAGTGAGGGACCGTCAACTAACTTGCCCATTGAAGTCTATGTGGATCCCGTGGATCCGCAAAGCTTGAGTACATGATTGTTTCTGCACTTTGATGAGTCCAATAACATAATGATAAAAGTGGCCCTTTTTATATTTTGACATTTATATTTTGTAGCCACTTCTAGCCTTAGTTATATGTGTATGTGGAACTCGTATATTTTCTAAGGGATTTGTATCAATTTACTCCGTTGTATATAATTTTTATCATGCACGTATAATCTATTTCTATATCTGACACCCACTTGCCTTAATTAGCATTTGGGATGTCACATAAGGTTACAATCACTTTTGCACATTTTTTCAGATGATTGATTTTTAAATCATCTCCATTATTTCGATTGACTCTTTATGAAAATTTTCTTAATTTGAGGTGGTTACATTTTCAAGTTTTTAACTTATCTCTATTTTTTATTAGGAGTAGATTGCCTTTTGTAGGTTTTCAGTTTTTTCCTCTCGTATTCATTTCTTTTTTTTTAATTTTTTATTTGTTTTCCATTTTTTATATTTTGTTCTATTGTTTATAAATAGTAATGCACTTGATCAATAATATATTTATCCTTGATCCTTCTCCCTATAAAAAGAATTTAAAAAAATGGTTTTGTGAATATGTTTAATAATTGTTAGATAATAAAATAAAAACAAAGAACTTGTAGAAAGTTGTATTTATTAGAACATAATGGTGGTTCTGGAGATATTTAAGGTCTCATAATTTTGGAAAATAAATGGTCTCAGTGGGATGTATAGATCATATCCTTTTAGTCCTACTACAGAACATTCTTAATTGGTTTTGACCATGATTTTGATGTCCCCCTTGCATTATCTATCAAGGTTTTGGCAAGAACTTTACAACTTCCTCCAAACTTTGTTTCTCCATTGTTGTCTAGGGTGGGCCATCCCTTTTAGGTTTTTGACTTATTTCATCTTTCCTTTGGGTAAACTGTCATTTTTTTTGGGTTTTTAGTCCATTTTTGCTTTCCTCATAATACATTTTTTTTCTTTTTTCTCTTTATTTTTAATTTTTTCTCAATACTTTTTTTGGATAACAATTTTAAATAATATGTTGTGATCAATAGATATAATCTTCAAGGGAAAATTTTGAATGGTGTTGTAGTTAAACTATTTAAAATAATCTATTTTGGTTAGGTCATTTGGATTTCCAACTAGATTTATCATGAATAGATCAAATATTTAAATCGATGGATTATATTCTAACAATTGTGAAATATCAAATTAATTTATTAAAATTTTCAATTTCAAATGACTATTCTCCGTTCATACGGTTAAATAATTCAAAAATTCTCTTTTCTCATGATTAAATATTTTAAATTTTTATTAAAATATTAATTAATATGTATTTATTACTTGAAATTGAAGTTCTTTATGTGAAAACTATTAGTATAACATCAAAGAGAAGAAAAAAATTTTGTTTATTTTAGAATTGAAATTCACTTATTGCTGTATACATCAACAATGCTCCACCAAAAGGATTTGGTACCTAGAAGGTAGAGCTAGAATTTAACTCGAGAGCTACACATGCAGATCGACAATCAATTACGCCATTACATGAGCTAGAAAAAGGGCGACCACTATTAGCCTTCACCTCTTTCTTTGACACTCTAAAATCATCTTCCTCATCAAATTTACCCAAATCAATTTTTGCATTAACATATTCTTACTATTACATTCTTACCAAGGGAAATTGGTTTTAGGAAGAGATGCCCAATATGTATATAAACTAATATAAATCATCATATTTGATCGATACAGAGTTACATTTCTTACCACCTTCCTTTATTCTTGTAGTAAGCAAGAAAGGCCAAGTCATGAGGCAAAATTAGATTTATGTTAAATTTTTACCTAAAACTGTAAAATGTTAGTAAGAAATATCGAATGTACATAAATTAGTACAAATCCTTGAGTGTCACTGTGGGATTACTTCCCTTAACATATTATAATAAACTAAAAACATAATATTATAAGTAACTAATACAATTGTAAAATAGAAAATGGGAAGAGAAAGAGGAGGGAATATCATAAACATGTGCAACGGAATGGGAAAACAACATAATCATTATAAAAAGAGTGGAAAACATGATAAGCTTTTGAGATGCCATGATATATGTTGGTGGGCTTCATAGGCTTAATTTAATCCTATAGCATTAAATTTCGAAAGACCTTTCAGGATTGTGTATCTACTTAATTTGGTGTGGATATCTCAATTTTTTTTTGGTATTGTATCTGTCTTCTTATAATAAGATAATGCAAGCATTTATAATAGTATCAATAGTCACATATACTCTTGCATGTATTTGGCATTTCTATTGACCTATTATTCAAGCTATTAATTTTTCTTTCTTTCTTTTTATTTTTATATAATTTAATTAATTTAATTTTTGTTTTAATATTTATCCATGCATAATAAAAATTCAGCATTACTTTTGAATCATAATTAAAACACTTAAAAGCTTACTCTAAGAGAAAATATTTTATGTCTTTATATAAACATATACGAAACAAATAAGTTGTTCCTAATAGAATTCAATTGAAAATTTTATTTTAAGTTCAGAAACAATCTTATACCCTTTTTGAAAATAAAATTCAATTTGGAGATCAAAATTGAAATAGAAACATGTTAAAAAGGAACAAAATTATGATATTGAAGATGAAGTAAATTAGGATGTTAAAAAAATAAATCAAAGTGTTAAAGATGAGATAAATTAGGGCTTTAGAAAGGAAATAAATCAAGTTCAACAAGAAAACTATATCTTTGGTAATTAATTGTCTATTTTCTTTTTCGTCCTAAAAGACTTGTACATATATGGTTATAGTATTCAATGAAATATACATCAATCGAAAAACTATTTTTTAAATGGTATCAGAGATTTAAGTTAAGAAATTTTTAAAGTTTTTAAAAGACTATATTCGACCTTCATTTTCGAAATAAAAAACCAAAAAGAGATTAATCCTAATAGTTGGCCACCACCCTTCTGCCATCAGCCACTATAGGACCGACCACCTCTACCATTAGCCAGCCTTCATAGTTGACCTAGCAGTTGCTATTTCTCCCTTCATCACTAGAGTTCCAAGTCGCCATTGTAAGGTTTGAAGAAAAATAATAATAATTAGCTATATTGATGTGAGGACATTTTGCCCATATTTATACAATGAGGAATTGTAGAGATAAGAATGAGAGAATGATTTGTTACAATTTTAAAGCAGCAGATAGACATAAAAATGAGAGAATGGTTTGGTACAATCTTAAAGTAGTAGATATACAACATGTGCTAAAAAATAGGAAGAAAGTGTAAGTCGTCTAAAAATTACAACATATTTAAATGATAAGATAAATAAAAATTAGTGGAAGCTAAAGATCGATAAATACCTCCTGCCATTGCTTAGTTTAAATAGTTGGCTTGCTTTTTCTCTTTATGTTGGATTCTTCTAAGCACTCAAGAACCTCATACGATGGACCAATGTATTGAATAAGATTTTTTGTGCTTGGTGACCCAACAATGTTGCTTCTATTTATAAACGTTTTTTCATAAAAAAAAAATTATGTGCAGTTAATGGACAATTCAATTTTGTAATGTTTTCCTCATTAAAACCTTAATAGAAATACTTAATTCTATAATTTTTTTTCATTAAATCCTTAACAAAAATATTTAATTCTGTAACATTTTTCTCATTAAAGAACGTAACAGAAATACTTAATTCTTTAACATTTTTCTCATTAGGAATTTTGTAATGGTTTTTTCATTAAAAAACGTAACAGAAATACTTTATGAATGATTTATATTCGAGTTATCACATGGACCATTAAAAGAAAAATATCTTACATTCTTCCACTTGGTCCATATATTTCATCAATAATACTCAAATTTTAGGAATCCTTTCTCTTAAAGAGAAAAAGAAAAATACATGAAATTTACAAATAAATGTATTCTAGGTCTAAACTTTAACGATATTTCTCAAAATAAACAAATAAATGTGTACACAAGTAAATTCCAACATGAGAAATATCATAAACAAATAGAGTTTCATTAACATTCATTCTTATAACAAAATTTACAAAGTGGAACCAAGTCCCATCTTAATCACATGATCCTTAAATTTCAATGGTGGCATGCCTTTAGTTAAAGGATTCACTATCATCAATTCAATTATAACATGTTCTATGACCACTTTCTTATCTTTAACACTTTCTCTTATGTCTAAGTATTTAATATCGATGTGTTTACTTCGAGTATCACTTTTGTTATTTTTATCCATGGAGATAGTAGTTGAATTGTCACAATATATCCTCAATGGCCTAAAAATTGAATAAGTGATTCTACGCCCATAAATGAAACTCTTTAACCATACTCCATGTGAGGTAGCCTCAAAATACAAAATGAACTTTGCCTCTATAGTGGAAGTAGCAGTTAAGGTCTGCTTAGCGCTCCTCCAGGATATAGTTCCATCGGCAAACATAAAAATGTATCTTGATGTTGATTTTTGTGAATCAATGCAGCCAACAAAGTCTGAATCAGAGTAGCAAGTCATCTCTAAGTTATGAGTTCGCCTATAAATAAGCATGTAATCTTTTGTTCCTTAAAGATATCTTAGAACTTTCTTTGTAGCTCTCCAGTGGTTAATACCTGGATTAAACTTTAATATCTTTCTAACATTCCATTGGCAAATGTAATGTCAGGTCTTGTGCAAATATGAACATACATTAGGCTTCCAATAATAGAAGCATATGGAATGTTCTTCATTTATTCCCTCTCTAAATCATTCTTTGGGGATTGGTTTAAATTTAACTTTTTACCCTTCATAATAGGAGCTATACTTGGTGAATAATCTTTCATCCAAAACCTCTGTAAAATTTTGTTCATATGTTTCTTGAGACATACCCAAAATACATTGATTTCTGTCTCTATGAATATTAATGCCTATAACATAGGATGAATCACCCATATCTTTCGTATCAAAATTTTTAGAGAGATTGTTTCACCTCACACAACATTCCCTTATCATTACTTGCAAGTAGAATATTATCCACATGTAAGATAGAGAAATAAACTTTGCTCCCATTGATCTTTTGGTATATACATTGATCTATAATGTTCTTTGTAAAACCAAATGAAGAAATAACATCATGGAATTTCAAATACCATTGACGGGAGGCTTGTTTTAATCCATATATGGATTTCTTCAACTTGCACACTAAGTATTCACCATCACTAGAAGAGAATCCTTCTGGTTGTTTCATGTAAACCTCTTCCTCTATATCACCATTGAGAAACGCCATTTTCACATTCATTTGTTGCAACTCTAAGTCAAAATGAGCTATCAATGCCAATATAATTCGTAAGGAATCTTTCTTAGATATAGGAAAAAAAGTCTTTATGTAGTCAATTCCTTCTATGATATCCCAAGTGCTAATTAAGGAAAATAGGTGTCAGATATATATTAATAATAATGAGTACATGATAAAATTTATGCAGTGGAACAAACTCATTATAAATCCCTTACAAATACATATGAGTTCTAATACATATATATACTGAGGCCAGAAGTGGCTACAAAATACAAAACAAAACATAAGAGCCACTTCTTTCACTATACTATTGGACTCATTAGAGTGCGGGAACAATCATGCACTCAGACTTGTGGATCCACAGGATTCTCATAAACTTCCAAGGGTAGGTCAGCCTGCGGTTCCTCACTTTCTTCCTCATTTGGGGGGGATATGGAAAGAGTGAGTTCTATATGATCAGTAAGAAAAACAATATTAAATTAACATCATAAGATTTCAAAAGTTGATTATTTTATCTCACTATTTAACTTCCTTGTTTACTTATCTCATATTATGGAAACCATTTATTTGTTAAGAAAACGATACATTAATACAAACAATCAAACATACATCATACCAGATAATAAAGAAAATCAATTAAATCATGAAATGCTCAGATTTTCATGTCATGTTTTGTGAAGTCGTTTCAACTTCCATCTCTGAGGGTAGATACAGATTTCCAACTACCCAAGTGGAATGACCATATTAGATACAGATGTGTCAATTTGCTCAGGCCCATTTTCGCTTGACCAAACCATGGTACGATCTATGACCACGACCGTACCAGCATAGTGCCCTTACACATATCTACAGTCATAACATTACTTAGCCACGGGTGACCCTTACAAATAGTGTGATACCACTCTCCTCAAAGGGTACGCCATCATCCACTAAGAGTAGTTCTCTTACATCTTTCCAGACCAGATAGGTGAGGGGAAAATAGATACCCCGAAGGACAAGGGGAACAGATACTCCTCAGAGATAAAAAGTCTAATAAGACACTTGATGCAATATGCATGTTAATATAGATACACTTTGGACCATACACGCTTCATTCTACTTTTTTATTTTTCTTTTCTTTTATACATTTTACTGTTATCGATTACATATTATATTTATTACATGCAAATTCATCAAGTGTTTGCAATTCACATAGCATGCTTGAAAATAAGAATAATTTGACTTATTTGAATACAAAGGCATACAAAACAGGCAAAATAACAATCATATTAATTTAATTTATCTAAAAATACTCCTTAAGACGTTAAACGAAAATACTAGATTCTTTACCAAAACTTGATTTTTTTCCTTCACTGTTCTCCTTTCTTTCTGTTCTTCTCTCACCAGACTACTATCTCTCTTTAAATCTTTAAAAAAATGGAAGAATGGAAGTGAGAGAGGAAGAGAAGGGGAAAGGCAATTTATAGAGTTTTGGAACTGTTGGATTCGCACCAAGTGGCAAAATTCAGTGAAGAGAGAGGAAAAAAAGATGCTTGACACGAAAAATGAGGGAGGAGGGCCTCCTCCACTGATAGCGGTGACACGCTACCCAAGGCAGTAATGGTACACTACCCAAGGTAGCAGTGCCCCGGTTGACGCGCTGTAGGCTAGCTTGTAGACACGCAGGGCCTAAGCACACTGGTGTCGTATGCGCAGGCCCCAGGCACACAGGGCCTATTCGCATAGGCCCACTGTGCGAACGACGCGCACATAATGTGCGGTGCCTGTCCGCACACGAGGTGACGAGCAGACAGGGTCTACTGGCATGTGTTACACATATAGTTAGCCTTCTTCCTTCTTATTCTTAACATCACAAGCTTATGCTTATGTTGAATCAAGATTTTATTGGTAAACCTTTTCCCCTTAGGGGGATATGCTCTCTTATTATCTGTTGTTGGAGGCAGGTCTACTTTTTTTCTTTTATTTCATTTTGAAAGTGGAATCCTAGCATAGTTTCGTAGCCAAGTTAAATATATGCCAACTTTCATGGACAAGAAGTTGTTTGTCCGATTCTATACCATTCAATAGCACCGGAGTTGAGGGATTCGAGCGCACCTAGCTAGCACCTAGCTTTCACTCTAGCACCTGCGCATACGCTCACGAAAGACAAAGCTAGTCATGAATCATTTTCTTGCTCCTGCTCTGGACTTTACTTACTACTGGCACATAGTAAGCAAGAAAGCTAGCCTATTATCCCTTCTAGCCTTTAAAAGCTGTCCAAAGGATTTAAGGGCTATTAGCCAATCTAACTATGAGCAAGCAAGTCGACTATCTCGTCCCTTGAGTGATCTATCCCTGCTTCTTTTTTATGACTTTATTATAGTAAGATGTGCAGAATAAAAAAAAGAGCAAGTTATCATTCCCTTTCTTTCAAAAAAAGTCCCTACCCCGGAAGAGTAAGGAATTTACCTAATTGATCAGAGTTTGTCGAGCACACCTTTCTTTTCGAGGTGCATAACAGAGCTTGAAAGTCTTATTGCATTGGATCTATGGCATCTTCTTATATTCTTAATCAAATTAACTATTCCTCAAGTGGCATAGTGCATTCAATTCCTAAAAACAGGCATTCGGGGCATCAATTCGTTGCTTCCCTCCTAGTCTATTAAGGCTCTAGCCATTTGAGGAGGAAGGAGCTAAGTGTTGCTAAGACCAGATAAGCATGAAGTTGTTACCTTTTTCAAAGAGCTGATTTGAGAACAATAAGAGCTTGTCGAAAAAATGGCTTAATTCCTATTTCTATCCAGAAATGATATTTCAAATGAGACAACCCCGGGATTCTTTTTGAATTGCTGTCAGCAGTTAAGGGACAAAGGGAAGGTACAAAGGTAATGCAGTCAAATCATCAAGTTGGCAGTGAGAGGTTTCCAAATAAGAGATTCACTTCATCGCAACTTCTTCTATGAGAAAGAAGGCATATTCAATTTAACGAAAGGTCTTGTAGAGCCTTGTCCTAAGTCTCACACATGCCTACTCTTTATAGATAAAGACATATTTGTCGCCATCCTACCTTTAAAGAGGTGATTGGAGAGATGATCAATTATTTGTCTAGTTCGATACCTTATTCTCACTAAACTAGTAGACAAACACTTCTAAGCATTTGTAAAAAGAGTTAGATCTACTTAAGGACCTAGTGTGTGGTAAGTCGCCTGATTCTGCTACTTCTTTCTGCTACGTCCCTTAGCATGGAAATTCTCCTTCGTCCTCCTTAGATTTAGAGAAAAGGGACCTAGCTAGTTCTCAAACACCGTTTTGTATACCAACAGCTTCTCAAGCAGCGGATGAAGTAAGACCTTGGTCAATCAGTGCCTTTTCTGCCCTTACCAATGGGAAATATGTCTATTCATTCATGTCTGACATTCCTCTTGTGTTGGATTTTGCTCTTAAGTATGTCAGTTATGGATAGCTAGATTCTCGAACAAGCTCTGAAAGTGGATTCCTTTCATACATGCTATGTTTTCTGCACTCCCTTTAGGTATTTATTCTTTTACTTGGTTGATCGATTTAGGGGCATCAAACCATATGACTAGTAATGTCTCTCTTCTCACACCAAGTCTACCCTCTTTTCTTCCTCCTCTTTTATATTTACTACTGATGGAAGTCTATTCCTTTATATGAAAGGCAAAAGCTAGAGGCAGAATCCTTTCTTAGCTTTTTAATGAGGGAGTACCCTTCTCTTGAGGAGCCTCCTTCTATGTTGAATCTTTCTATACTTAATGAGTTGACCTATTTCAGTCTTTTTTTTTAATTATATGCACCAGCACAAAAAGCTAGACTCTATTTTAGATAAAAATCTCTCACTACTGAATAGAAAATTCCTCTAGTTAAGCCCCTTCTTAGGTAAGGCATCGCAAACTCCTCACCTTTTGCCAGAGAGCCAAGGCAGCAAGATAAGATATAGAGCAGGGTATAATAGGAATGAATAAAACCCTGTATAAGGAAGAGGAAGGACCTTTCATAGAGACCCCAGCGTTCTGGCTTTGGTCTCTACTCGAATCACTACATGAATAGAGTATGAAGAGTGTTTGCTACTGTTCTGCTTTCTCCCACCACCCAGTTCTTGAGTCTAATTCTAGGGTTCAAGATTAGAGGCACCGGAAGATTTGAGAGGATTTTCATCAGGGTCTTAATTAGAAAGGGAAAAGAAAAGACGGGTGAACTCAACTAAAGTAAAGGGACTTGGACCTGGCTAAGCCAACTGGGAAAAAGATACCGCTCTTATCAATCAAATTAGTAGGGGCTTTAATGATGGTTCAAAAAGACCTGAACCGAATGAAGGAACTACTTTTTCTAGAGATCGGCAAAACATTAATAAAAGAGCTTCAAGGACTGAAAAAGGCACTTACAGTAGGGTGAGAAAGAAAGAAGTTACTTCCGATGGGATCAAAAGCAGGCCAAAAAGAGAGTCTTTCTTCACTAATTTCAATAGACTTCTATGTCTTGCCTGATTCCTTTATTCTTCCATCCAAGAAAGGAGCTCCTTAATAAGATAAGGACCAAACCTAGGGCTATTCCTCTCCCACATCAAGATCTCGAAGAAACATGACTTAGTCTGACTTATTTCTTTCCTTTATTTATAAGAAAGCAAGCTCTATAGTAGCAAGGGCTTAAAGCTCTACCATTGATTGCTCTGTCTTGATGAGCTCATTCTTTAAAATCTATGTAATTCTAAAGGACGAAGGATTCTTATATCAATCGAGTCAAGTTCCTTCCCTTTCTTCTCCATTCTCGGATTCTACTTCGTAAAATGAACTTGGGGGAGAGTAAAATGACTATCTTTACATATGAAATCTTTAATTATTCAATAGAAGGAGCTACTGCATAAAGGTGGAGCAGGACCTGCGACACCTCTTATACCACTTGGTGAACGAAGGGCCCTTGGCAGACAGATTGATTGAAGCTAGTCGGATGCTTATTCGAAGACTTCTTGAACTTTGCTCCTCTCTTTTCAGTCAAGTGGCTATTGTTCCTTGAGTGGATGAAAGCACTTTGAGTAATGGGGCTTCCTTTCAGTTAATTAACTCTGGTTAACCATCATGAGATTTGGTAGGCTATGGATAGACTAGCAGCTTGCTTAGCTTAGACCAATTTGAGTTCTTCAGTCTTACATGTAGGGGGGATCGTCCCCACTATTTCAGCAATCCACCAGAAAAGGCAATGGAAATGAAGAGAAAATGAAGTTGCTTCGTCCTTTTCAAATAGGATTTCTCATACATCAATTCTGTCCCAAGCATTAATAGATAAATCAGCCTTAGACAAGCCCTCAATAGCCTAGGTAAGCTTATACCGAATAAGCCCTCCTAGAATATCCTGCTTTATTCCTTTTTTAGAATTATCTGCCTTTCTCTTTTGCTAACCACAAATTAGGATTCAATTGCAATTTTAGGAAGATAGAGAAGAGGTGGAAGTCTTGGGCCTGCACTTTAATTTCATTTCGAAATAAGCAATCAGCTAAAGCCAATTGACGTAAAAGAATGAAGGATAGCTTTTCCTTTCGGGTATACATACCAAACATGGGATGGGTCTTTGATCGAAATAGCAAGCTTCCTCCTGCTGGATAGAAATCTGATCTAGACTTACAGCAAGAGAGAATCAAAGGTACGCAAGTGAGGCCCTAAGAAATGGACATAAAGCTAGGGATAGAGTTGGACCCTTCAACACTTAACTGACCCCGCGTCGTGTGTGCAGATGAGACGTACGCTCTTTGCACACATTCTGCAGCTACTGTGCGCGCATGCACGCACGCACAATGCCCAACACCCGCGTGCGCGCACGCACAATGCCCAACACCCGCGTGGACAACCTGACTCCCCATGGGATTTTTTCCACGGAATTTTCTTCCCGATTCGCCATTTTTTGATTTTTTTCTCAAGGTTTGTATTTAATTTAAATAAGTTAGACTTAAAAATAAATTAAAATAAAATTAATTAAAATCAAATCAAATAAAAATCAAATAAATAAAAATCAATCAAAATTACCAATTATAATAAATATTAAGCAGTGTAAATTAACTAAGTTTAACGCGGCCAAAGGCCTGAATAAATAGGATTTCCAAATAATTTTAGCATAGTGATGGCTGGGTGTTACATCCCCCCACCATAAAAATATTTGGTCCCCAAATTTGTCTCGAATAATCCTGGATACTTTTTCCTCATTTCGTCCTCCAACTCCCATGTCGCTTCTTCTGGGGTATGATGCTGCCATCGTACTTTCACCATAGGAATCATCTTGTTACACAAAACATCACCCCAGGAACCTCCTCATAAGTCATATAAGCCTGTATCTGCACCTCATCATAAGGAATAATATGAGAAGGATCAGGGTGGTACCTCTTGAACATTGAGACATGAAAGACATCATGCAGACCCATGAACTCTTGGGATAGAGTGAGGCGGTATGCCACAAGTCCAACACGCTCGATGATCGAAAAAGGTCCCACATAACGAGGGCTTAACTTCCCTCTCTTCCTAAACCACATCTTGCCTTTGTAGGGGTGAACTTTTAGGAAAAATTGGTATCCCATGGCAAACTCCAAGGGTCACCTATGATTATCGACATAACTCTTTTGACGACTCTGGGCAGTTATAAAATTCTTGCGAATGATTGCAACCTTCTCAATGGTCTCCTGAATGAAGTCTAGTCCTAAATGGTGCTGATTCCCGACTTCACTCTAGCAAGTAGGGAAACGACATGGCCTTCCATATAAATCTTCATACGGAGCCATATTGATGTTAGAATGATAACTGTTATTATAAGCGAATTCAGAAAGAGGAAGATACTCATACCATTTATCATCAAAGTTGAGAACGCAAGCATGCAAAATGTCTTCCAATGTCTGGATTGTACATTTTGATTGACCATTCGTCTGGGGATGACAAGCGGTGCTGAAGTACAACCTAAACCTTAGAGCTTCTTGAAAGTTGTCCCAAAAGTGAGAAGTGAACCAGGGATTGCGGTCGGACACAATTGATGAAGGAACTCAATGAAATCGAACAATCTCATCAACGTGTAGGCGGGATAACTTACTAGTGGAGTTCGTGGTTCGACAGGCAGGAAATTGGCAGTCTTGGTCAGCCTATCCACGATGACCCAGATGGCATTTTGACCAGAACAAGTCCTGGGCAATCTAGTGAAAAAGTCTGTAGTCACATGCTCTAATTTCTATTTAGAATCGGAATACCTTGTAGTAAGTCGTCAGGTCGCTAATGTTCGACCTTTATCTGTTGACAAGTGAGCATCATGAGAGGTAGTCAACTATATCCTTCTTCATTCCTTGCCACCAATATTGTTGTTTTAAGTCCTGGTATATTTTGGTAATCCCGAGATGAATGGATAACTTGGAAACATGGGCGATCTTGAGTACATTCATTCGTATAGTAATGGGGATCCAAATTTGGTTCCAGAATCTGAATAGTCCATCATCAGAGGTTCTAAAATTAGGTGATTCGTCAGAGGTGAACTTACCTAGATTTCTGGTGAGTTCTAGGTCTGTGGCCTGTGCTTCCCAGATCTTCATAAAGAGATAGGTGCCCTTGTCGTAGTAGCTAAGGCGAAGTGATTGTACAGTGTCCATCATCTTCTAACTGGAGGCAATGGTTTGAGCCAGCAAAGTAGGCTCCTTTAGGCTTAGGGCATCGACGACTACATTCCCTCTCCTGGGTGATAAATGATCTGGCAATCATAATCTTTCAGAAGATCCATCTAGCATCTTTGAAAAGATGTACTTGAAACTCTTATGGTCAGTGTAGATTTCAAAAGTCTGACCATACAGGTAATGTCGCCATATCTTCAGGGCAAAGATAATGGCTGCCAACTCCAGGTCGTGGGTAGGGTAGTTCTGCTCATGAACTTTGAGATGTCGGGATCCAAAGGCAACTACTTTGCCATGCTGCATTAGGACACACCCCAAACCAATATGAGATGCCTTGTAGCAAACTTGGAATCTACCAACATCGTCAGGGAGGTTTAACACAGGAGCAGAGGTGAGACGGCGCTTTAGTTCTATGAAGCTTTAACTGCACTCATAATTCCAGATGAAGGGTACTCTCTTTCGGGTGAGTCGGGTCATAGGGGTAGCAATCTTGGCAAATCCATCAATGAATAGTCGGTGGTAGCTTGCTAAGCCAAGGAAACTATGTATCTCGGCCACGTTGATGGGTGAGCTCCAACTGACCACCGATTCCATCTTGGATGGGTCTTCAGAAACTCCTTCACTTGAGATTACATGACCGAGAAAAGAAACTCGATCCAACTAAAAGGAGCACCACTTAGCTTCGTATACAGTTGGTTTTGGCAGAGAGTCTCTAACACTTCAGCCAAATGTACAGTGTGTTCCTCATAGATTTTTTAATACACTAGAATATTATCAATAAAAACGATGACATACTGATCCAGTACGTGCCAAAAAACTCGGTTCATTAGATCCATGAAGGTTGTTGGGGCATTGGTCAATTCGAGCGGCATCACCCTGAACTCGTATAAATTGTACCTACACTGGAAGGTAGTTTTTTGAATATCTTCTTCTTTAACTCTTAACTAGTGATACCCAGTCCTGAGATCGATCTTAGAGAATATCATGGCTCCTTGTAGTTGATCGAAGAGATCGTCAATCGGGGATAAGGGATACTTACTTTTAATAGTCACTCGGTTGAGTTCCATGTAGTCCACACAGATTCAGAAGGAACTATCCTTTTTCTTTATGAACAACATCATAATGCCCCAAGGGGAATGGCTAGGGCGAATGAATTTCTGAGTGATAAGGTTAGAAAGTTGATGTTGTAGCTTTGTTAGTCAGCGCGACTCATGCAATATGCGGGCTTTGAGATTTGCTAGGTTCTAGGCAACAATTCAACCAAGAACTCTACCTCATGTTGGGGAGGTAGACTAGGAAGTTCGATGGGAAATACATCCAAAAAATTGCAAACAATTGGTATAGAACATAGATCAGGATCAACGCCCATATTCCTATTCATTTAATTATTAGGAAAGTGATAACAATAACTTTTATTTCTTTTTCGGGGATCGTAAGGTTACAATTTTACTTTCACAGTCTATTATACCTCTATACATTTCCAACCAGTCCATTCCTAATATTACATCAAATCCTATAAAATCTAATAGTATGAGGTTTACACATACCTCTATCCCTGAAGTTTTAATCCTACAGTCCTTATATACACAATGAGCCACTAGTGTTTTTCCTAAAGATTCTAGTCTAAACTCTAGATTACAAGCAAATGCACAAGAAATAAAAGAGTAAGTTGCGCTTGTATCAATCAAAGGCTTGGCAGAAGTATTATGAATAGAAAGCATACCTTGGATGAAGACAGGAGAAGGAAGGGCACCAAATTCATCTAGGTGGTACACTTGACCTTATGCTACAGGTCGGGCTACATCCTTTGGTCGCTGGGGGCAGTCTTTTATAAGGTGTTGGGTGCTTATACACCAATAGCAGGCGTTATTGATACGTCGACAAGGCAGGTCACTATGCGAGTGACCACAATGTTAACAAGGTTGGTTAACTCGAGTAGGTGGAGTCATAGGTGGGTGCAAGGAAGGAGAAATGGCAACTCTAGTTCGTTTGTCTAGAGGGTTACTTACTAGGTCAGACAATCTCCTTCTAAGCTATTGGGGTTGTTCTTGGGTATAGACTCAGGCAATGCGTTGGTACTTGCCCGAGATAAGGTCTTTGACCAACTGGGCATGTTCGAGCACCTTCACATACGAGCTGGGTCTCAACATTGCAACTCGGTCATAAATGTCGACACGAAGGCACTTAAGAAACTTTTTACCTTTTGGCTTTCAAGGATGACCATCAAAGGGGCAAACCTAGATAGTTGAACAAACCGAGCTATATATTGGGCTACAGACAACCTTCCTTGGTAGAGGTCCTAAAATTCCTCCTCTTTCTTTTCCTGAACATAGGTAGGGAAGAAGTTATCAAAGAAAGCATCTATAAAAACTTCCTAGGTTAGGGTAAGCAGGACTTCTTTCTTAAGTCATAACTAGTGTTCGGTTTCACCGTTTAACATGAAAGCTGTAAGAGGGACTTTTTATTCTTCAGTTAGGTCTAGGATAGAGAAGAGCTTCTCTATTTATAGGATCCAGGCTTTGGCTACTAAAGGATCAGGGCCACCTTCAAAGTGTGGGGGTTAAATCTCCTAAACTCCGCTATATTATGGGAGATAGACCGATCTGTATTTCAGAATTCAGAGAAAGGGGGTGGACAAGGGTTGGCTTGGTTATGTCCTATGGTTGCAGTTAATCCTTGGATGGCTTAGAAAAGTTTAGTAAATTTAGTCCTGGTCGGATGATCAAGGGCTTTAGGTCGCTCAGTACGCTCTATGGATGGTCTTCCTCATGTCATTCCTACAAAAGAAAAGAAGACACGAGTTGGAGGTTTAATCTTGAAAAGAGGACTTATTTCTTTCCTTGGTATTTTAAAGGGTTCATCTACCTAAGACCTCAGTGCAAAGGATTTGATTTGCGAAATTCTGCTATGATACCATCTGTGACATCGTAAGTGCTAATTAAGGCAAATGGGTGTTAGATATAGATTCAGAATTATGAGTACATGATAAAATTTATGTAGCAGAACAAAATCATTATAAATCCCTTATAAATACATATGAGTTCAAATACATACATATACAGAGATCAGAAGTGGCTACAAAATACAAATTAAAACATAAGGGCCACTTCTTTCTCTACGTTATTGGACTCATCAGAGTGCGAAAACAGTAATGCATTCAAACTTGTGGATCCACGAGATCCTCAAAGACTTCCAAAGGCAGGTCAGCCTGTGGTTCCTCACTTTCTTCCTCATCTGGGGGGGCATGGAAAAGTGAGTTCCATATACTCAGTAAGGAAAGTATTAAATTAACATTGTAAGATTTCAAAAGTTAATTATTTTATCTTACCATTTAACTTCCTCATTTACCTATATGACATTATGGAAACCATTTATTTGTTAAGAAAAGGATACATTAATACAGTCAATCAAATATACATCATGCCAGATAATAGAGAAAATCGATTAAATCATGAAATGCTTAGATTTTTGTGAAGTCATTACAACTTCCATCTCTAAGGGCATATACAGATTTCCAACTACCCAAGTGGAATGACTAGATCATATATAGATACGGTAATTTGTTCAAGACCATTTTCGGCTGGCCAAACCATGGTACGATTTATGACCATGATTGTAACGACCGTAACAGCTATAGTGGCCCTAACATATATCTACAATCACGACATTACTTAGCCATAGGTAACCCCAACAGATAGTGCGATTTCATTCCCCTCAAAGGGTACGCCGTCATCTACTGAGAGCGGTCCTCTTACATCTTTCCAAACCAGATAGGGGAGGGAAAAATAGATACACTAAATGATAAGGGGAACAGATACCCGTAAGAGATAAAAAGCCTAACGAGATACTTGATGCAATACGCATGTCAATACAGATACACTTCAAATCATACAGGCTTCATTCCACTTTTTTCTTTTTCTTTTCTTTTATACTTTTTACTTTTACCGATTGCATATTATATTTATTATATGCAAATTTATCAATTATCTGCAACTTACATAGCATTCTTGAAAACAAGAATAATTCAACTTATTTAAACACAAAGGCATATAAAATAGGCAACATAAGAATCATATTAATTTAGTTTATCAAAAAATACTTCTTAAGACGTCGAAAGAAATACTAAATTCCTTACCAAAACCATGATGTTTTCTCCTTCACTGTTCTCCTTTCTTTCTCTTTTTCTCTCACTAGACTACTATCTCTCTCTCTCTAAATCTTTAAAAAATAGAAGAATATAACTGTGGAGAGGAAGAGAAGGGGAAGGAAAATTTATAGAGTTTTGAAATCGTCAGATTTGTGCCAAGTGGCGAAATCTGGTAGAGAGAGAGGAAAAAAGATTCTCAACATAAAAAATGAGAGAAGAGGGCCTCCTCCACCGACACAACGGCGCACTGCCTGAGGTGGCAATGCCCCAGCCAGCATGCTACAGGTGCACAAGCCTCTTGTCACGCGCGCAGGGGCTAGCCTACGCTCACGCAAGGCCTTGGCGCGCCAGGGCACAGTGCGCACAAGCCCAAGGCCCACAGGGCCTATTTGCGGAAGCTTGCTACGTGGACAGTGAACGCACAGTGTGTGGAACCTATCCACATGCAAGGTAATGCACGGACGTCCCACCTGCATGTGACAGGACTCGTGCAGGTCCTGGCCTCACGTCGTGTGCATGGAGGGGACGTGTGCGCTTTGTGCACATCCTATGCGTGCGTGCATGCAGACAGGACGTGCAAGTTGTGCGCATGTCCCGCGGCTACTGTGCATGCATGCACGCGCACCCAGTGCCCAGCACCCGCGAGGGCAACCTGACTACCCACTGGATTTACTTTCCGATTTGCCATTTTCTAATTTTTTTTTTCAATTTTCATATTTAACTTAAATGAGTTAGACTTAAAAATCAACTAAAATTACAAA
Source organism: Carica papaya (assembly GCF_054855325.1). NCBI lineage: Eukaryota > Viridiplantae > Streptophyta > Magnoliopsida > Brassicales > Caricaceae > Carica > Carica papaya. The sequence goes on along the minus strand of NC_142312.1, from coordinate 18,329,360 downwards.
TTACAATAAATATTAAGCAGCATAAATTAATTAAACGTGGTCAAATGCCCGAATAAATATGATTTTTAAATTATTTTAGCACACTGACGGGATGAGTGTGACATCTTCTTTTTGAGTAAATCCCTTTATAATGAGACGTGCCTTGTATCTCTCAAAGTTGCCTAATGAGTCTTTCTTTATTTTGAAGACCCATTTGCAAGCAACTCAATAAGATCCCATACCTCATTACTCTTTATGAAATCCATTTCATCTTTCATGGCATTGAACTATAATTTTGACTCTCTATAACTCATTGCCTGTGAAAATGACTCAGGATCATTTTCTTCTCTAATATTATAGTCAGACTCTTATAGATATACAACATGATCACTAGAAATTATTGACTTTCTCTCTCTAGTAGATCTCCTTAATGTTACAACAATATGTTCTTGAGAATTCTATCATCTTCAACTGGTTGTTTAGAGTTTTTTGGTATCTCTTTAACAATTTTATCTACCAAAAAATTGTTAGTAGTTTTTGGAACTTCAACGATTGGTTGCTCAACTCCACATTTTGTTCTTTAGGGGTTTTGTATATGATAACCAATCTATCTCCTTAAGTGGAAGGTTGATCTCTCACAGAAAATATGTTCTGAAATTGATTGCTTCCACTAATTAAGGCATTCTCAAGAAATTTTGCATTTTTTGACTCCACAATTCTAGTGCTATGAGATAAACAATAGAATCTATATCCTTTAGACCTTTTAGCATATCTAATGAAATACACACCAATGGTCCTGGTGTCTAGTTTTTTCTCTTTGGGATTATAAACTCTTATTTCATATGGACATCCCCATATGCGTATATGTTGCAAACTCAGTTTCCAACCCTTGAATAACTCAAATGGTGTCTTTGGACAATCTTGGTTGGAACTCGGTTTAATATATACGTTGTTGCCTTAAGAGCTTCAACCCATAATGAATTAGGTACCTTAAAGCTACTAAACATACTATGCACCATGTCCATTAAAATTTGGTTCCTTCTTTCTACTACGCCATTCTGGTATAGAGAACCAAGCATAGTGTATTGGGCAACTATCCCATTTTCTTGAAAAAATTTCACAAATGGACCAGTGCTTGTCCATCTTCAGTGTATCTACCATAATACTCTCCACCTCTATCAGTCCTCATGATCTTAATTTATTTATCACATTGTTTCTCTACTTCAACCTTGAAAACTTTAAAGACATTCAAGGCTTCATTTTTATTATGAAGCATATAGAGATACATGTACCGTGAGTAGTCATTTATGAAGGTGATGAAGTAATTCTGACCATATGCATCCATATCTGGACAAAAAATATCCTAATATATGATTTCTAATATATTTGAGCTCCTTTTGGAACCTTTCTTTGACTTGTTGGTCTATTTACCCTTAACTCAGTCCATTTAAATGCCAAAATTAGTAAAATCTAAAATTTGAAGTACTCTGTCTTTTACTAGTCTTTTAATTCTATCAGCAAAGATGTGTCCTAATCTCTAGTGCCACAAAATATAGGAGTGCTCATCCATAACACATCATTTAGTACCAGCTTGAACATGCATAACATCATAGGTGATTTCATTTTATAAACTAAGGGAGAAAAGACCATTAGACAATGTACCATTCTTGACAAATTTAGATTTAGGAAATAAATCAAAACGAGTATATGAAAAATTAAAGAAATATCCAAAAGTTAGAAGTCTTAAAACATAAATTAAATTTCTAGAGAAATTTAGAATATAAAATACTTTCTCTAACTTCAAAATAAAACCACTACTTAAAACTAAATTACATGTTCCTATGGCCTCCACATGTGAAAGCATCTTACTGTCTGAATAGATGCATTGTTCACTTACGACTGGTTTCCTTAGGTTTTATAAACCCTGCAAGGAATTCAAAATATGGATTATAGAACCAAAATCAATCCACCATGTGTTGTGACCAACATCAACCATATTAGACTCATAACAAACTAATGAGATTGGATTACCTTTCTTCTCAAGCCAGTTTTAGAATTTAGTACAATCCTTCTTTATGTGACCCTTCTTTTTACAGAAGAAACACTTGGATTCTTTCTTTATATTAGTCTTGGGAGAAATTTTATTTTTTCGATTATTATTGGCTTGATTTTTCTTCTTTCCTTATGTTACCATAAAAACACTTTCTCCTTGGTCCATTATCAATCTCCTTTCCTCTTGAACACATATGGTCAAAAGTTCATTAATTGACCACTTATCCTTATGTGTGTTGTATGAGATTTTAAAGGGTCCATACTGCTATGAAAGAGTGTTCAAAATGTAATGCACAAAGAAAGTATCATACATCTCAACTTTAAGTTTCTTTAGCTGAGTAGTAATGTCCCTCATCATGATGTGATCACGCACACCTTTCAACTAGTAAGCCTTAAGGATGAAAACTTCATAATTAGGGTGCTTACAAGTGCTTTATCTAAAGTCTCAAATTGTTCATCAATTGCCTTCAGTAATACCTTGATATTGGTATACTGTTCGACAAAACCACGAATACTAGTAGGAATTTTTGTCTTTGTGAGCATCACACTAAGGCGGTTAGACCGCTCCCGCTGCTCATGGAGAGCAATTTCAACTTGAGTGCTGGTTGCAGAAACCGTTGGCTTGTCTTTCTTAATAGCATAGTCAATGTCCACATACCCTAAGTAGAGAAGAATTATTTCCTTCAAAACCTTATAGTTCTCACCATTTAATTCAAGAATATCAATTTTAATATCAGAGAAATTTATAGGTTGTATAACTGCAAAAATACATGCTTATAATTAATTTACACTAATTAAAAAAAATTATGATTTACCAATGTAAATCATATAAATAATGAATATAATGAAATAAAAATTGCTTGTGGGATAGATTTTGAATTCAGCTAGATTCATACTTTATGATAGAATTATTAATTTTGCTTCATAAACAATTTCATATTCTATCCATTCCTTATAATAAAGCTATTAAATTCTGCTCCATAATTTCAGGGGTAGATTATGAATATTTATCTAATAGTTTTTATCCTAATAAATTATGCAAAATATAATTAATTTCTTGTGGGATAAATTTATTATATTGAGCATAATAAATCACAATAATATTTATAATTATCTTATGTGATAATTAAATACAATTATGTGCATCACTAGACATTAGATCAAAATTTAATTGCTAATTCATTATGCGCTTTATAACTTCTTTATGTCATCTCAGCTATAATATAATTTTATCTAATAAAGGTTGTTGTGGCTAATCTTTAATCAAACAAAATTATATTGATTACTTTTCATAAATTTTATTCAAAATAATTTGCTAAATACATTATGTAACATCATGAATGAAATTATTTACTTTTTCCTAAAAATTGTATGTATAGAACAATAAGGACATAAATAAATATAAAATTTAAGCACATAAACTTAAATATTAACAAAATTAAAATTTCTTAAATTTAAGATCATATTTTAATAAAAATTTACAAGATAACCAAATTTGTGAAGTTTTCATAAAAGATTAAATTGAAGAAATACCAACAAATAATGCCAAATGTTTTCTTTCTTTTATAATAATTTTGGCCATAAAAAACAACATTTCATTTGGAACATCTTTAAGAAACAACGTGTCGTTCAAATGTTGAGTTTGATTTCACGAAAATTTTTGTAAATGCTCAAACATAAACAAGACAGAGATTATAAATCGCTTTGATACCAAATGTAAGTCATCAAAACATTATAACATATTTAAATGACAAGATAAATGAAAATTAGAGGAAGTAAAAGATCAATAAATACCTCATGTCATTACTTAGTTTGAACAGTTAACTTGTTTTTCCTCTCTGTGTTGGATTCTTTTAAGTATTCAAGAACCTCACACAATGGAACAATGTACTGAAGAAGATTTTTTATGCATAGGGACCCAACAATGTTACTTCTATTTATAGACAGTTTTCCATCAAAAATGTTATGTGCAATTAATGGGAAATTAAATTTTTGTAACATTTTTCTTATTAAAATCGTAACAGAACTACTTAATTCTATAAAGTTTTTCTTATTAAAAAAGATAACGAAAATACTTAATGTGATATCCTAGTACCTAATGGGTAAAAAGGAGCCAACTACTTAAGTAGGTACGAGTGCAAACTAAAATTTGAAATTGAGGCGGAAAATAGAAATCCCTTACAGAACAAACTAAGCTTTAAGAACTTACATCAAGACCATAATTTTGCAATCTTAAATAATTGAATACAAAAGTGGGATCCTTACATAATTTTTACATCAGAGTGCAGAATTTTTATTGCACTCGAATTATGTCCTGAAGAATTTTTATGGATCCGTGAATGGTTCTAATCAAACTTCGAGATAACTTGGGGGCCAATCCTCAACTTCCTCAATATCTGGGGGGCACGGATTAGGGCTGAGTTCCATGTAAACTTAGTAAGAAAAACAATATTTAAATCACACAGCTAAGGTTTAACAAGTAAACAACTTGAATAATATTTTATGTACCTCTTACCTCGAAGAATCGTAACAGGATAAAGATATTTAATTATTCAGAAAACTTTTTTGTCTTTATAAAGGAAATCTGATCAAACATTTACATAACCAAGCTAATAGCACCATTATTCAACATCTAAGCAAGCAATTTATATCACTTTTGGCATACTTGAATGTATCAGATATCTAATAGAAATCAAATAAACAACCTACTCAGTAAATAGAAGAACCATCACACAAATTATCGTGGAGGTTCAACTATCACAAACAGTGTACTCAATAAACAGAAGATTCATCGTATAAATCATCATGGAGGTTCAACTACTAGAATCATCGTACTTTGTAAATAGAAGAACCATCATACAAATCATTATAGAGATTCAACTAGTACGATCAGCAGAGTTAGTGAACAGAAGAACCATTGTACAAATCATCATAGAGATTCAACTAATATGAGCAGCACACTTAATAAATAGAAAAACCATCATCAAATTATCATAGATATTCAACTGGTATGAGCAACATACTCAGTAATAAGAAGAATCATCGTACGAATCATTATAGAGATTCAATTAGTACGAGCAACATACTCAATAATTAAAAGTTTCATCGTACGAATCATTAGAATGATTCAACTAGTACGAGCAGCATACTCAATAAACAGAAGAACCATCATACATTTTAAAGTTTCAAATAGTATCCTTAACCATATATATATTTTATTAAGTTTTTTACTTTTTTACTAATCTTTGCGCGAAGTTGTTGCAACATATATCTATTGAGAATAGAAGGGATCCCCGATTATAGTTGTGAATCATCGACCCATCCCTGGGTCCTTATCATTTACCCATCTAAACTATGACCATGACAATATCTTTGTCATGGTGGTCCTACATATACCTAACACATATCCTCTCTCATTAGAGGGAACCCCAATAATCACAGGGAACAGTTCACCAACACTTATTCAGAAGGGGAGAAATAGAAACCCCTCAAAGATAACAATCGAACAGATTTTTTTATTCTTTTCACTTATTTATTTCATGCCCACAATAATTTCATATTCTTTTCATATGCATACTACATGTTTAATGCAACCGTTTTCGAATCCACAGGTATTCCACAACCTGTATGCTCATATCCAGCCTGAAGGCTCATATTTGGCCCGAAGGCCCATTTTACTCGGACTTGATCTTTGGGTCATCCTCTTGAACTAAAGTCTACTAGAATAACCATCTTCACCATTACTAAAGTAAGACAAAGGGCCAAACCCGCATACAATTTCTAGTTATCATATTTTCATGCATCATGTTCATTATTTCCATGGTTAAACAATGATCATTCATCATTGAGACTTACACATCAAACCAACATGCTCAACAAAACCAAACATCAATTCTTATAGGAATTCATGCATCATAGTCATAAAACACACTATCATATCTCATGTCTCCCATCCAGAACCCAGTGCAGGTTCAACAACATATTCGACAAAGGCTCATTATACTAGGATTTGACTACCAGGATATTCTTTAAAGCTGGAGCTCCTTAGAATGACCCTCTTTTCATTACCAATGGTAAGACAAAGGGTCAATCCCACATGTATCTCAAATTGTCATTATAACACATTTATCATGATTCATTATCAAAAATAAATCACCAAACAAGCATAAAAACTATTTCAACAAATATCCAATTTCACCAAATTAATTAACTAAGAAGAGCACTTTAAAATATAGATGAAAATACTAAAGAATCCCTTACCGTTATCAGGTTGACATAGCCTTTTAGAAGTGAAGGGAAGAGCTTCTAGAAATTCCTTGAACAAGCTCGCAAAACTCTTATTTCTTCTCCTTCTTTCTTGCTTTTTTATCTCTCTAAAATTTCCTCTTTCTAACTCTAAAATCTCTCTCTAAAAAGTGAAAATGGAAGAAGAAATTAATTTTGGGAAATGAGGAAGAATAGAGCCTTTAAATAGACATGGAGGGGGCTTGGATATGCGCCACATGGCAAACATCCAATAAAGAAGAGTATGGTGGTGACCGTGGGACCTGCGTGGTATGGGGGTAGGTTTGGGGAAGATTTTATCCATTTTTTTTGTTTTCCTTTCTTTTCTTTCTTTTCTTATTTTTTTTAAAATTCAAAAATATAAATTAAAGGTGGTATGGGGGAGCATGTTGCGATATGGGGGAGATCTTTTCTCCCTTCTTTTGGTTTTCCTTCTTGTCTTTCTTTTCTCCCTTTTCTATCTCTTATCTTTGAAATTAAAAAATATAATTTAAAGATAAGATCATAATTAAAATTTTAATTAAACAAATACCTATTTTATTTTACTTTTTTAAAAACTCATAATTATAAATGAAAAATCAAATCAAATTTAAATATTTTAAATAATCAAATACCAAATTTAATAAAATAAAACATGATAAAAAGTAAAATGTGAAAATATTAATAACTTAATATACAAAGAAATTAATTACTTATAGAAATTTAAAATGGCCATTATGTCCAAATTAATAGAGTTTTGACCATATGCTAAAGCATAAAGATTCGGGTGTTATACTTAATTTTATAACGATTTTCTCATTAAAAAACGTAATAAAAATACTTAATGAATGATTTATATTTAAGTTATTATATGGACCACTAAAGGAAAAATAACTTACAAGAAGAGCTATCTCATAACACCCTCCACCCCAATCAATAATGACTTAAGGAGGAGACTAAGTTTTTGCCTAAGATAGAGAAGTTGAGCAATGGGCATTGGCTTGGTAAAGATGTCACCAATTTGGTCTTCAGTAGAGATCAAGCGAACACAAAGCTGACCTGCAATTACCCATTAACATACAAAATGGTAGTCAAGCTTGATATGCTTTATTCGAGCATGAAAGATAGGATTTGAAGAAAGATATATTGCCCCAGTATTGTCACACTAGAGAATTGGTGGACTTGAGTGTGGAATGCCAAGCTCATATAATAAACGTTGAAGCTATATCAGCTTTAAAGTATCATTTTCCAATGTCTTGCATTCATTTTTAGTTGAAGATCTAGTAACGATGTGTTAGTTTTTCAAGACTCAAGAGATAAGATTATGCCCCATGTAGATAGCATAACTATTAGTGGAACGACGATCGTCTCGACAACCACCCAATCACTGTCAGTGAAGGACTGAAGCTGACAGGAGTAATTTGACCTGAAGAATAAGTCACAAGATATAGTGTGAGCAAGATACCTAAGTAATTGATGTGTTATATTTTTATCATATTTTTTATGCTTTTATTACTTCAATTTTTTAAAAAAATTAGAATGCTTTTAGAGTATAAAATTAAGTTACAAGTAGAATTATGTTGCAGGTGCTTTGATGAAGAAAAGAGAAAAAAAGGCTAAAAAGAAAAGAAAAGAAGAGGAAGAAATCGGCTCAAACCAGCAATAGCAGCCCAGGCCCAAATCTACAAACCAACCTAACTACACTCAATAAAGCATGTTGTTTTTAGAAAAGAAAAAGAAAAATAAATATATATGTATATATATATATGTAGAAAAATAAGAGGAGGGGGAGGCCTCTAAAAAGAAAAAAAGGTTAAAAAAGAAATAAAAAAAGTTGAAGAGGAATGGACACTAAAAAGGGAAGAAAAGGCGTGCAAAATGGGATCTCTTCTCCTTTCGCATATAAAAAAAGGGAGTAACAGAGAGGGAGAAGGTAGCAGCTAGCTGACGGAAACAAAAAAAAGAGAAGAAACTTACAGAGGCAGAGAGAGAGAGAGATACCAGAGAGCAAAAATGAAGCAGTGCACTGAATGGAGAAGCATATTCAAAGCAAAAGTGCAATTGTAGAGCATAAACTCAGACAAGCAAAAGCGGAGCTTGACCGCAAGCTTGGAGGACCCGACGCGACCTGGTGGAGAGCTAAACAAAATAGAGAGTTTGAAAGAGAGAGAAACTAATCAAGTAATATATTTATATTTCTTTTATTAGCATATTTTTTGGGATAGAAATTTTAAGAATTTTTGGAGCTCGAATATTTGAGTACTTTTTTTAATTTATTATTGATTATGATATGATTAAATTTCTCTTAATTATAATTATTGTTGCTCGATCCACCTTGTCTGACTAAATTTTCTTGTTTGAGTAATGATGTAGCCTGAATCAAAGATAAATTTGTTATTTAATTTTTAGTTTCTTTTGGTTGCAATTTAGCAGTATTGAACTTAATTAGGTTGTAAGAATTGACCAGCTCATAACTTTATTTGTGATTGATGGTTTTAGAGTAACAGGAGTGAAATTCCATCAATTAGACATATATTATTAAGTGTTAAGTAGACTTGAATGGGAGTAAAATTGTCGAGTTACGTGGAGAAATCAAATTATCACATATTTAACTGAATCAAATTAATAATTGTTATAAAAGGTTAATAGTTGTTAATTGATAGACTTAGGGAATACTGAGAAGGAAACCAAAAGTACATTAGGATAGTTCTACCATTGCAGAGTATATTTAAATCAATTGTGAAATTAAAACGCGAATAAACCCAAGATTCAGGTGAAATCAATTACTCTTGTGCATTTCTGTTGATAAATTTTTCTCAGTTTAAATTGTCTTGCTTTGTTTAAATTATTTTAGTTTTTTATAAAAATTTAATTTAGATTTCTAGATAACAGTATAAATTTCTACAATTTTGATACTTGATATAGACGATACTCTACTCATCATGTTTTTACTTGAATGATTTCATGTACTTGCGAATTTTTCCATCAAGTTTTATGTACTGTTGTCGGGGATTGTTTGTATCAATATCAACACTAAAGGTTCCATTATTAATCTAGAGTTTAATTTTTATTTTTAATTTAAGTTTAATTTTTTATTTTATTTTTATATTTTTATATATTTTTATTTTTTTTGGTTTTTAGTTTACTTGCATTTTCAATTTTTAATTTTAATTTTATTTTTATTTATTATTTTTAGTTTAAGCGATTATTTTTTTTTTATTTTGTTTTATTTTATTTTTATTTATTATTTTTTTGTGAGCAGATTATGTCATTTTTTTTTCCGGTTTCAGTTGGTATATAAGTCAATCGAACAATGCATAATTGCTTCCTATAAATCTAGAGATCGAAAAGACTTATAGACAATTGAATAGAAAGAGAAGGGAACACTTAGTAGCAGAAAGAGAAACAAGAGTTGAAATGGCTGAACATGAAGAAATTGGAAAAGTAAGTGGTGTTTTGAACTAGAATAATGGGAGAGCGGTTAGGGACTTTGCTACTACTCCACTTTTAAGAGCTTTATCCAGCATAGTTCAACTAACTGTCAATGCTAACAACTTCGAGATTAAACCTGCCATCATTCAGATGATCCAAACCTCAATTCAGTTTAGGTGTTTACCAAATGATGATCCTAATGTGCATCTCTTTAATTTTTTAGAAATTTATGATACTTTTAAACAAAATGGTATTTTTAATGATGCAATTAGACTTAGACTTTTTTCTTTTTCTTTAAGAGATAAAGTTAAGAATTTGTTGCATTCTCTTCCTGCAGGTATAGTTACTACATGGGAAGACCTAGCTCAAAATGTTTTAGCTAAATTCTTCCCATCAGTCAGATGGCACGGATGAGAATGATATCATAAGTTTCTATCAAATGGATGGAGACATTATATGAGGCATGAGAACTATTCAAGGAGGTGATTAGAAGATGTCCTCATCATGGGTTGCCTAAGTGGTTGTTGGTCTAAACCTTTTACAATGGGTTGTGCCAACAAACCAGGATCACAAGCAATACAGCTGCTAGAGGTGCTTTGATGGGAAAGTCTACGAATGATGCTTATGAGCTATCAGAAGAGATGGGCATGAATAACTATCAATAGCCAACATAAAGATTTCAACCTAAAAAAAATGTTGGATTATATGAGATTGATGCTTTAACTGCTCTTAATGCAAAAGTTGATTCTTTATTTAAGAAAATTTATCAAAAGAGTATTAATGTTGTTAATTCTCATATGCAGGGTTTATTTGAAGAGCCTTTTCAAAGACATGAGGTGGAGTAAGTAAGTTTTATAATTGGGTAAGGCAGGCCACTGTACAATCCATACTCCAATACATATAATCCAGGGATGAGAGATCAATAAAATCTTAATGGAGGAATCTGTAGAATGTGGCTGAGCCTCCCCTAAGATTCCAGCCTCAAAAGAAGCCCTCACTTAAAGATATGATCACAACCATTCATAAGAACACAACAAAATTTCTAATGAAGACAGAATCAACCATTTAGAATCAAAAATTAATGTTACAAAACCAGGAAGCTTCGATCAAGAACTTGGAGATCCATATGGGGTAATTAGTAAGCATGATCATGAAAGAGCTCAAGGTACCTTGTCAAGTAACATAAAGGCAAATCCAAAAGAACAGGTCAAGGCAATTACCTTAAGGAGTGGGAAATAGTTGGGAGATACAAGAAAAGATGAAGTAACCATAGTGGAAAAGGTAGAGAAAGAGAAGGAGGAAGAAGAAGAAAAGAAAAAAAGCAGTGGTCAAGCCTTATGTGCCACTAGTTCCATTTCCATAGCACCTCAAAAAACATAATGAAGATAAGAATTTCCTTAAATTTCTTGATATATTTGAAAACTTCACATTAATATTCCTTTTGCAAATGCTCTTACTCAAATGTCAAGTTATGCTAAGTTTTTTAAAGAGATTCTAGCAAAAAAAAAGAGCTTGGAAGACCATGAGACTGTTATGCTCACTAAGGAATGTAGTGCCATCATTTAGAATAAGCTTCCTTCTAAAGTGAAAGATCCAGGAAGTTTTACTATACTTTGCAATATTGGAAAGTTTGATTTTAAAAAAGCTCTTTGTGATCTTGGTACTAGTATTAACTTAATGTTTTATTCTTTGTTCAAAAAACTAGGTTTTGGTGAGGTGAAGCCCACAACAGTGGCATTGCAACTAGCAGATAGATCGATGAGATACCCCTTAGGAATAATAGAGGATGTGCTAGTAAAGGTGGAGAAGTTCATCTTTCTTATCGACTTTGTGCTCTTAAATATGGAAGTTGATAGAGAAGTTCCACTCATACTTGGAAGACCCTTCCTTGCAATGGGTAAAGCATTAATCGATGTGCATGACGGTAAGTTAACGTTACGAGTTGGGGATGAACATGTAGCTTTTATTTCCCATTGAACACTAATGAATGTTTTAATATTGATATAATTGATGAGTGTGTGTCCAAAAGTCTCACCAAGACAGGGAAAGACTTTGATGGCAAGGAAGCTGCTAATTCAAATAAAGAGAATGGTCAAGAAGAGGATGGTGCAATAAAGGGGAAGTTGGAAAAATGTATGTACACTAAGAAAGCTTCCATTGAGGAGCCACCCAAACTTGAGCTAACAAAGTTACCTTCATACTTAAGGTATGCATATTTGGGTAAGAAATCCATTCTTCATATGATTATTTCTTATTCTTTACATAAAGAATAAGAAGTGGCTTTATTATATGTGTTTAAGAAAAGGATTAGGGCAATAGGTTGGGGTATAAATGATATAAATGTATTAGTCCTTCCCTTTACATGCATAAAATTTTAATGGAAGATAACTACATGCCTTCCATCAACGTAAGTTAAACCATCATATGAAAGATGTAGTGGAGGTTGAAGTGATTAAACTCTTTGATCCAAGGATTATTTACCCAAATTCAGATAGTGAGTGGATAAGCCTTTTACATGTAGTACTTAAAAAGGGGGGCATGACTATAATCATTCATGAAAAAAATGAATTAATCCCAACTAGGACAATTACAGGATGGTGTGCGTGTATAAACTATAGGAAGCAAAATAAAGCCACCTAGAAGGACCACTTCCCCTTACCCTTTATAAACCAAACGTTAGAGCGATTAACAGGCTATGCTTACTATTGTTTCTTAGATGGCTATTTAGGGTATTACAAAATTCTAATTGCCCCTGAGGACCAAAAAAAGACTACCTTTACATGTCCATATGGTACCTTTGTATATCTAAGGATGTCATTTGGATTATGTAATGCACCCACGACTTTTCAAAGATGCATGACATCCATATTTCATGATATGACTGAGAATATGATTGAGGTATTTATGGATGATTTTTCTACTTATTGTTATTATTTTGATTTATGTCTTTCTAATATTGATCGAGTATTGCGGCAATGTGAAGAAGTTAATTTGGTGCTGAATTGGGGAAAATGTCACTTTATGCTATAAAAAGGTATTGTACTAGGGCATAGAATTTCCAATAGCATAATAGAGGTGGATATAGCCAAGATTGAAGTCATTAAGAGATTACCACCACCTACTTTTGTGAAGGGTGTGAGGAGCTTCCTTGGGCATCTGTGTGACATCCTAAATATCTAATAGGTAAAAAGAAGCCAATTAGTTGAGTAGTTACGACGATAAAAATAATTTTTTGACATTAAAGTGGAAATTACAAATCCCATATAGAACAAAATAAGTTTTAAGAACTTACATCAAAGGTCATAAATTGGCAATCCTAACTATATTAGATATAAAAAGTAGAGTCCTTATAGGATTTTTACATCAGAGTGTGGAATAACTATTGCACTCGAATTATATCCTAAAGAATTTTCAAGGATCCGTGAATGGTTCTAATTAAACTTTGAGATAACTCAGGGAGCAAATCCTCAACTTCCACATCATCTTGGGGGGCACGGATTAGGGGTGAGTTCCATGTAAACTCAATAAGGGAAATAGTAATTAAACCACACGGCTAAGGTTTAAAAAGTAAACAATTTGAATAATACTTTATATACCTCGTACCTCATAGAATTGTCGCGGGATGAAGATATTTAAGTATTTAGAAAACTCTTGTCTTTATTAAGGAAATCTAATGAAAAAGTTATATAATCAAGCTAAGAGAATAATTATTCAACATCTAAGCAGGCAATTTGCATCAATTTTGGCATACTTGAATGTATCATATATCAAATAGAAATCAAACAAACAACCTACTTAGTAAACAGAATAACCAACATACAAATCATCATGGAGATTCAACTATCACGAGTAACATACTCAGTAAACAGAATAACCATCGCATAAATCATCAAGAAGGTTCAACTATTATAAGTAGCATACTCAATAAATATAAGAACAAACATAAAAATCATCATGGAGGTTTAACTATTATAAGCAGCATAGTTAGTAAACAAAAGAACCACCGTACAAATCATCATAGAGATTCAACTAATATGAGCAGCACACTCAATAAATAGAAGAACCATTGTATAAATCATCATAGAGATTCAACTAATACGAGCAGCATACTTAATAAACAAAAAAATCATCAAGATTCAATTGGTACGAGCAACACACTCAGTAATCAGAAGAATTATTGTATAAATTATTATAGAGATTCAACTAGTACGAACAACATACTCAATAATAAGAAGAATCATCATATAGATCATTATTCAAATTCAACTAGTACAAGCACCATACTCAGTAAACATAAAAATTATTGTATAAATCATATAGAGATTCAACTAGTACTAGCAAGATACTTAGTAATCAAAAGAATCATCACATTGATCATTATTTAGATTAAACTAGTACGAGCAGCATACTCAATAAACAGAAGAATTATTGTACGAATAATTCAACTAGTACGAGCAACATACTCAATAAATAAAAGAAGCATCATACGAATCATTATAAAGATTCAATTAGTATGAGCAGCATACTCAGTAAACAAAAGAAGTATCCTACAAATCATTATAGAGATTCAACTAGTACGAGCAACATATTCAGTAAACATAAGAAGCATCGTGCAAATCATTATAGAGTTTTTAATAATATCCTTAACCATATGTATGTTTTATTAAGTCTTTTCTAACCTTTGTACAAAGTCGTTATAGTATATATCCATTAAGGGTAGAGGAGATCCTTGACTATCGCTGTGAATCATCGACCCATCCCTAGGTCCTGGTCCTTATTTTTCCATATAGACTCTAACCATGGCAATACATTCGTCATGATAGGCCTGTATATGCCTAATGTGTATCCTCTCTCGTCAGAGGGAACGTCAATCATCACAAGGAGCGGTTCATAAAGACTTATTCAGAGGAAAGAGAAATAGAAACCCCTCAGAAATAATGGTCGAAAGGATTTTTTCATTCTTTTCACTTGTTTATTTCATGGTCACACAATTTCATATTTTTTTCATATGCATACTACATGTTCAAAGCAACTGTTTTCGTATCCATAGGGATTTCATAACTTACCCAGCCCGTAGGCCCCTTTTTTACATATCTAGGTTAAAGGATCATGTCCAGCCTGAAGGCTCATTTCATATATCTAGCCCAAAGGCCCATCTTACCTAGACTTGACCTTTGGGTCATCTTCTTAAACCAAACTCCACTAGAATAACCCTCTTCACCATACTAAGGTAAGGCGAAGGGCCAAACTCGCATGTAATTTCCAATCATCATATTTTCAAACATCATGTTTACTATTTTTATTATTAAACAATACCAAACATCAATTTTTGTAAGAATTCATGCAGAACCCGGTGGGGGTTCAACAACATATTCAGCCAAAGGCCCATTATACCCGAATTTAATAGTAGGGATATTCTTTAAAGCCGAAGCTCCTTTGAAGAACCCTGTTTACCATTACTAATGGTAAGACAAAGGGTCAATCCCACATATATCTCAAATCATCATTATAACACATTTATCATGAACGATTATTAAAAATAAATAACCAAACAAGCAAAGAGCACTTAGAAATCTATTTCGACAAATATCCAATTTCACAAAATTAATTAATTAAAAAGAGCACTTAGAAGTATAGATAAAAATATTAAAGAATCTCTTATCGTAATCGAGTTTATTAGTCTTTTTAGAAGCGGAGGAAATAGCTTTTAGAAATTCCTTGAACAAGCTTGCAAAACTCCTTTTCTCCTTCTTTCTTGTTTCTTTCTCTCTCTAAAATTTCCTCTTTCTCACTCTAAAATTCTCTCTCTAGAAAGTGAAACTGGAAAAAGAAATGAAGTGTGGGAAATGAAGAAGAAGAGAGCACTTAAATAGGCATTGAGGAGGCTAGGATGTGCGCCACATGGCAAGCATCCAAGAAGGAAGAGTGTGGTGGTGACCGTGGGACCTGCACGGTATAGGGGAAGCATAGGGGTGGGTATGGGTAGATCTTGTCCATTTTTCTGGTTTTCCTTTTCTTTCTTTTCACTTTTTTTCTTATTTTTTTTAAAATATAAATTAAATGGGGTATGGGGAAACATGCCATAGTATGGGGAAGATCTTTTCTCCTTTTTTTTGTTTTCCTTTCTTGTCTTTCTCTTCTCTTTTTTCTCTCTCTTATTTTTGAAATTCTAAAATATAATTTAAAGATAAGATCATAATTGAAAATTTTAATTAAAAAGTACCTGTTTTATTTTAAATAAACAAATACCAAATTTAAACAAATACCAAATACTAAATTTAAATTAAATAAACAAATGCCAAATTTAATAAAATAAAACATGATAAAAATTAAAATACTGAAATATTAATAATTTAATACAAAGAAATTAATCACCAATAGAAATTTCAAATGGCCATTAAACCTAAATTAATAGAGTTTTGACCGAATGCTAAAGTGCAAAGATTTCGGGTGTTACAATGCGAGCTTTTATCGACGATTCATAAAGTATTTTTCAAAAATTACTAAAACCCTTGTGTCAATTACTTGTTAACGATGCACTATTTGATTTTAACGAAGAATATTTGTGCTTTTGACAGATTGAAAAAGGAACTCATTTCAGCTCCAATTATTACAGCACCAGATTGGCCCTTGCCATTTGAGTTGATGTGTGATGCTAGCGATTATGTTATTGGTGTGATGCTAGCAATTATGCTATTGGTGTTGTGCTTGGTTAACGCAAGGACAAGAAGTTGTACATGATCTATTTTGTTAGTAGGACGTTAAAGGATGCGCAACTTAACTATGCCACAATTGAAAAGGAGCTTCTTCTTATAATTTTTGCTTTTGATAAATTTAGATCATATTTCATTGGAGATAAAACTATAGTTTTTACTGATCCTTGTGCAATTAAATATCTCCTTACAAAAATAGATGTTAAACTTCATTTAATCCATTGGATTTTATTGTTGTAGGAATTTGATATTGAAATTAGAGACAAGCAAGGAGTAGAGAACTTATTAGCATATCACTTATCGAAGTTGGAGAGGGCCAAGGCTGAGGACGATAAGGTGGACATCAAAGAGTTTTTTCCTGATGAACAATTTTTTGCTATGATGGCAACTCAAGTCCCATGGTATGTAGACATTGTGAACTAGTTGCAGTGTAATATAGTTCCTCTTGAGTTTTCATATCAATAAAAGAAGAAATTTTTTTTTGATGTGAAATACTACTATTGGGAAGAACCATATTAATACAAATATTGTTCAAACCAAATAATAAGGAGATGTGTTCTCGAGGAAGTAATTTAGTAGTCTTTGATGCATTGCCATTCATTGGCATGTGGGGCAAATAAAACTGCAACAAAAATACTCTAATGTGTATTTTATTAGCCATCCATGTTTAAGGATGCTGCTATGTATGTGGCTTCATGTAATAGATGTCAAAGGATGGGCAACATCTTAAAAAGGAAGGAGATGCAGCTAACAAACATTTTAGAGGTTGAATTATTTGATGTGTGGGGGATTGATTTCATGGGACCTTTTCCTCAATCCTTTGGGAATTTGTACATTCTGGTGGCAGTTGATTATGTTTCGAAATGGGTGGAAGATGTTCACCTTCACAATAATGATGCCAAGAGTGTAATAAATTTTCTTAGAAAGAATATATTCACAAGATTCGACACGCCTCGAGCAATCATTAATGATGGAGATAAACATTTTTGTACCATTATTTGGATACCTTATTAGCTAAATATGGTGTTACTCATCATGTAGGTACCTTTTACCATCCTTAAACAAATGACCAAGTGGAGATCTATAATAAGGAAATCAAGTGCATCTTGGAAGCAATTGTAAATGGAGCAAGGAAAGATTGGTCAAAGAAGCTAGGTGATGCATTATGGGCATAAAAGATTACATTTAAAACACCAATTGGTATGTCTCCCTATCATCTAGTATATGGAAAAGCATGTCATCTTCTAATGGAACTCGAACATAAGGTGTAACGACTTCCAGAAATTCAAAAGGAAATACATATAATAATCTGAGTGCGGAAGCGAAATAAAAGATTAAGGTTAACATCCCTTACACAATAACTTAAAAGTACTAAACAATATCACGGAATAAGTTCTCTAAAGAAAATACGATAAATAAGAAAAATAAAGGAAACTATAAAGTATCTAGCATCTACTCGCCGTCTTCTTGTGGATCGGGCTCGGGAACCAGGTTCTCCTGATCTGAAATAGTTAAATAAGGAATGAGCTACACTAGCCCAGTAAGGACATCACACTATATCACCGTCACAAAAGCAAAGGTTGGTAGAAAACCAAAAACAACCAATGGAGCACAAATTTTAAACAAATTAATTTATCAATAATCAAACCATTTACCGTCCACTTACTGCAGTGAGATTTATAAAAACAACCTATGGAAACAATAACATTATAGATATCATGAATTCATATATAATCTGTAACATAGCACATATCATACCTTTATATTCAAATCATCAAATAACAATTGCCATTTTTTACCAGCCTACTAGTATCCATTGGGATCCATAGGGGTCCCCACTACACGTGAACCACTCCCTTTAACAAAGTTAATTTCAGGGCCGTCCCCATACCCCGTCCGGTATGAGTGCCAAAATAATAAACCTCAATACCCCGTCCGGTATGAGGGTGAAGCGATCCGTCCCCATACCCCGTCCGGTATGGGTGCCAAATGATCAAGTCTTCATACCCCGTTCGGTATGAGACAACGTTCACGGTAGGGTTCCCTATGAACTCGGTCCGTCCACCATCTCCTAGGATATCTAGTGAGGCTGTCACCTTATACATTTATCAAATCCCATCCCATTCCTATTTGTCCTTAGTCTCCATTACCAACTCAAACATGAATACATAAACATGTAACGTGCATCCAACAAAGCAAGTATATCTTAGATTCTCAAAATCAAACAGTAGTGAAGTAAGCAGTGATACATGCATTCAAAACTATAGAATAAATAAACCAGATACCATAATGCATTTAAACTGTAAAATAAATCAAATAAGAATTGACAGAGAAATATATCCGGTTCGGGCTCCATTAGAAACTGTAATTAATTATGCATATCTATTTAATTTGTACAAAATACAGTATTATCATTTATTCAGATTTCAATTGCATGATAGAAAATAGGGTGAGGGGTCCTTACTTGATTTGACGCCGAAAACTAGATTGTCACTGCGCCTATGGGAGGACCCTAGGTTCCCTGAATTTTTCTTTGGGAACTGAAATGCGCTTACGGTACCTACACATGTCCCAAATAACCCAAAAATCAGACCAAGGGCCTACTCGGCCAATTTCAAAATTTTGGCACGGTGGCTTCGCCATGCTCTGGCAACGACAGCGGTGATCCGCCTTGGGTTGGCTGTTTTCGGCCGAATTCAGCCAAACTTGCATCAGTTCCTGTGAGAAAACACACTTAGGGCCCTCGGTGGGCCAAAAAAACGTGAAAAATCAAAATTCACTGGTGGTGGGGCTCTTTGGTGCGGCGGCTCCTCCGGCTCACGTCGCGGTTGGGTGTTTTGCTCCAGTCAACCTATAGAGGAGGAAACGGTGATCACAATGGTGGAAAAATTACATCGAACGGGAATCGGGAAGGGGCTCATCGGAGGTAAAAATTGAGACACTCCGCGGCAGCGCCACTGGGCTTCGGCAGCGTTTTTCGGCCAATTGGCTGGTGCTTTCGCTCCGATTTGGCCATAGGTGGGTTTAGAATCAAATTTTGAGCAAATGATTGAATTTTTACCTCGTTTGGCAGCTGGAAATTGCTCCGATACGGTGGCGGGTAGCGGCAGTCGGCTCCCCGGCGGTTGGGCTATCTTCTCCGGTGAGGGGCTCTGGCGGCTAGGGTTAGGATTTGGGTGCGGATGAGGTTATTTATACCCATCCGCTTTCGATCTGAGCCGTCCATCACTTTTAATCTGAACCGTCCGATCGCGATTAAATAGGGAATGAATCTGGGCCGTTCATTGCGATTCAATCTGGACCGTCCGTGCGCGATTCAATCTGGGCCTTTTGTGCACAATGCAATCTGGGCTGTTCGTGCGCATTTTTTATCTAGGTCGTCCGTGCGGGCAGGAAAGGATCTCAATCGTTCGATTGTGCGCACGCGGATCGCCTACATGGCTCCCTCCCGCGTGGCCTCCCACGCCAGCGTCTCTGCCACCTCGCGCGTCTTGGTTGGCCGGGGCTGCTGACCGGGCAGCCGACGTGGTACAACTTTTTTAAATTATATTTTGACCCCCGATTTCTGATTTTTCTTTCAAAAATACCCACAGAACCCAAATTTTCACCCCTTTTCTCCAAAATTATTTTCAATTAAATTCCTAAATAATTTTTTTCCCTTTTTATTATTATTATTATTATTTCCATTAAAATAAATTAAATTAAATTAAATTCTATTAATACTAAATTATATTTATATTGAATGAATTAAATTAAAATAAAATAAAATAATGTAAAAATAATAAAAATGAAAAGAAATTTTTTTTTTTTGGGTGTTACATAAGGCTTATTAGGCTACGAAGTTGTTGAATTTCCATTCCAAGGATGTGAGTCACAAGTGCTTATTTTAGTTAAATGCCTTGGAAGAATTTAGACTGCATACCTATGAGAATGCGAAAATCCATAAAGAGCGAACCAAAAGGTGGCATGAGAAGCACATTGAAAAACGAAAATTACAAGTTGGACAAAAATTCTTACTCTATAATACATGCCTTTAATTATTTCCAGGAAAGTTGAAATCCCATTGGATAGGACCCTTCACCATCACTAAGGTGTTCCCTTGTGGAATTGTTGAGCTTTGAGGAAAAGAGCAGAAGTTTAAGGTTAATGGTCAGCGTGTGAAGCTGTATTTGGGAGGAGATTTCGAGAAGTTGAAGTCCCCTTTAGTTCTCACTTGAGTCATCTATTGCAAAGTCGAGCTACTGACTATAAATAAAGCGTTGATTGGGAGGCAACCCAATATAGATGGTATTAGACAAATAAGTACAATTTTTTTTTTAATTTTTTTAATTTGATAGAATCCTAAATTTTTCTTATTCATTTATTTATTTATTTTTCTTTCTTTGCACCTCTCCTTTCTACTTTATAATTTTTTTATTAACGCTTGTGGATCCTTAATTGCAGTCCAGCCAATGTACTTCAATGTTGATGATATTTGTTTTGGATTAGAATAGATCTCAGGGTGAAATTCTAGCGATCACTTTTGGAGCAAGCTACATGCGCACCACGCAAGGGGAGTATTTCGTTTCTTTACTGTTTTATTTTTATTTTTTTAGGCATAATATGTTAATAAATAGTGAGGACACTGTTCCTAGTAAGTTTAAGGATATTGGGTCTTTAGAGCATGTATTGATTTTTTTTTAGTTTACATATCTATATTTTTATACACTAAAAGACAACACTTTTCACCACTAGTAGTCAGTAAAGCAGGATGGAATTGAGATTTTATTCTGACTAAGATTGTGGTTACTTTGAAAAGAAAATAGAACATGTTTGCAAATAATAATTAGATTAATTAGAAATTTTTTTCATAACTTACTCAGTGTAAGGACAATTGCATAGGAACCAATATAGGGCATTACACTTGTGACATAAAAAATATGAATTTGATTTTTACCTTTTAGCTAATCCTAAACTAAAGTTTGAGTGAATAAAACAAATCAACTAGCATGTGATGGGTGAGATAGAGTGTAAAACGCACTCACTCGAAAAAAGTAATAATAATAATAATAAATACTTTAAGTGAAATGGTGAGATGAAGTGTAAAACGCAGTCACAATGAAATAAATTATGAAAAGAATATACATATATATGTGGTAAATAGTGTTAAGTTCACTATCTTAGTTGAAGTAGCAGAGAGGTAAGGTTAAACAAATCATAATTTATAAATAAAGGGTAGAGACTTAGAGAGGGAACTTATGTATTAAAATTATTAAATTTTGTTGAAGAATATACGAACTAATATTCTATTTATATCTTGTATCATTCCTTTTGAATTTTTAATTGACTAACTATGACATCCCAAATGATAATTAAGGCATAAAGGTGCCAGATACAGAAACAGATTACAAGTGCATAGTAGTTAATTATATCCAGTGAAGAAATTTATTACAAATTCCTTACAAAATATATGAGTTCTAATTACACATATAACTAAGGCCAGAAGTGGCAACAAAATACGAAATATCAAAATACAAAACGGGTCACTTCTTTCACTATGTGATAAGACTCACCAGAGTGTGGGACAAGTCATGCACTCAAGGTTTGTGGATCCACGGGATCCGCAAAGACTTCGAGGGGTATGTCAACAATCAGTTCCTCACTATCTTCCTCATCTGGAAGGGGACATAGAAAGGGGTGAGTTCTATATGCTTAGTAAGGAAAAAAATATTTAAATAACATCATAAGATTTTAAAAGTGAGTAATTGTGTCATCAAAACTTACCATCAAGAGTCACGTCAAGGTCTTTTCTTAAATTATGAAAAAAAAAAATTATTTAAGAAAACATCAAATCCATCATGTCATAATCATATCAACTAAATCAATCATGCTGATAATAGAAAAAATCAAACAATCATGATATGCATAATTTTTTGTGTCATTTCTTTACTAAGTCGTTCTGACTTTTATCTATTGAGGGCAAATACATATTTTTTACTACCCAAGTGGAATGATCAGTTTAGATATAACAGCAATTTGCGGCTTACTAAACTAATAACATATTTGCAGCTTGCCAAATAATGATACGATCTATTACCACAACCGTGCCAACCATAGTGGTCCTATTAGAAAAACTATGGCCACAGTTGTATTGCGCCAAAGGTAACCCTTATAGAAATATCGTGTCATCACTTTAATCAGAGGGTACGCAATCATTCACAGAGAACGATCCTCTTACGTCTTTTCAAACCAGATGGGGGAGAAACAAAAATCTCTTAGAGATAAAAAGCGTAACAAAATACTTTATGAATTATACATGTCAATACAGATACATATTTCTCATACCATTTCATGCTTTAATCACCTTCTCACATTTCAGTAATTAATTTCGAGAATTATATCATTTAAATCACATGTAAATTATCAAGTTCATATAAGATCATATAATATGCATTATCAAGTAAAATTTACTTTGTTTAGGCATTTAAACAAAATCATGCAAATCATAAATTCAAGCTTCATAATTTGACTCTAGAAATGCTCCTTAGGATGTTTAAAAGTAAATACTAAATTCTTTATCGAAACCTTGAAGTTTCCTACACCTTTTCTTCTTCTTCTCCTTTCCCTCTCTCTTTAGATCACTCTCTCTCTCTTTCTCTCTAAGCTCTTGGAGGATGGAAGAATGGAATGGAAGTGGTCAGGAAATGGTGACGAGAGGGTTCCTATTTATAGAAAATGGGGACCATCGAATTCACTCCAAGTGGCAAAATCTGGTGAGGAGAGAGAAAGTCAATGAGAAAAGAAGTGATATGACGATTGACTATGTTTAGGTTTATTAAAGCCAGCTGGGTTTAGAAAGCGATAATTGTAAGAATAAATAAGAAAGAAAAGAGCTAAGATTCAAGAAATGAAGCTTTATGTGAGAAAGGAGAAAAAGTATGTATTTGAGGGTGGGGCTATGTATGTAGAAAGGGACTAGTCTCTATCCATCCAGATACCCACATAGGCTACCAAGTAAGTAAATTCAAGTAGTGTCTAAATAACAATGAAACAAGAGTAAGCCAACAAGCTTAAAGATGAACAGTTAGTTGGCGAGCTAGCTGCATTTCTTGTGAGTCAACTTGCGCACGGACAGGCAGTGGGTAAGATCAATGTGAGGGCCATATACGTACATTAGCCGCATGTTCACAGTGCAGTTACCAGGTGAGGGCAGCGAGTTGAGTAAGTCTTGTCAACAACGCTTAAAACTACTAAATATTAACACATTGTTCACTTCTATACTTCTCCACCGCCAAAACACAATGACTTCTACAATTCATACAGGCATGCATGAAAGACAAGCAAAAAATGATGAATTTGCCTTGGAAGCTCACGGGCCCCAACCGATGGTCATTCCTAGGCCCAGTCAACCACTTATGATGACTTTGCCCTTATCTACTAGTGATGGAGCCTCTCCTGTCGATGTCACCATTAGTTCAAGTAATTTCACTAGTACTTGAGCCAACACCTAGCTATGCCATGTCATAGCTTCTGCAGCTACGAGGAAACTCTAAAGCCTAGATATTGAAAAGGATATGTTATTGTCCATGCCCTAGCCGTTGCTTTTTCTAGATCAATGTGATCCCAATCTCGATTTCTTAGGTATGCTTGCCCTGTTTCGTAACTGAAGCTACTTGTTCTCTTTCACTAGACCAAACCCACGAACTTTCACCCAAACGCACTCAATTGATTCCACAGGTACCAGGGACATGCTACTAAGAATGTCTATTGGACTTTACAAAACTTATTGCGAATGTGACTAATGGAGGCACGTCACCCAAACAACAGCGGCACGTTGCCCAAGCGACAGTGGTGCACTGCCCAAGCCAGCGGCACGCTCTGCCCAAGCCAGCAACACGTTGCCCCAGTCAGTCGCGCGCTGCAAGTCCATGCGCGCAAGCGTATCATGCAGGCTTACTGCGCAGACAGCACGCACACAGGGCGCACGGAGTTGCACCTGTCTACACGTAATGGGATCCATGAGTAGATCGGGCCTCGTGCCCCACACAGACAGGACATGCACATAGTGCACACGTCCAGTGCTAGTCGTGCGCGTGCACACACGTGAGGCATACGATGCCCAAGCGACCGGGACTTTTCCCTCGGGCGTTTTTTCGCAGGATTTCTGCCTTTTCTCTGTCTTTTTTTCTAAAAATTTATTTTTAAATAATAAAAACAAAATGTATTTTTTTACGACGAAATAAAAAATATAAATATAAGAATTATTTGAATAATTAGAAATATGAATTAAAAATACAAAATACAATATTTATCTGAAATTAAAATTACGAAATATTTAAAGAGTTTAAGCAGCCTCAGGGCCCGAATAAATAAGGGCTCACAATTACAATTTAAGTGCAAAGGTTTTCGGGTTGTTACACTAACAATTTCAAGAAATGAATAGAATTTCATTATTATCAAGCTGAATAGATGAACATGGAAGAAAAGTTTGATTTTAAGTATTTCTTTTCGGTTTTTTGCTTGAGAACAAACAAAAATTTAAGTTTGGGGGTATTTGACGTGCTATATTTTTATCATATTTTTTATACTCTTATTACTTAAATTTGTAAAAAATTAGAATGCATTTAGAGTTACAAAATCAAGTTACAAGTGGAATTGTGATGGAGGTGCTTTGATGAAGAAAAGAGAAAAAAAAGACTGAAAAGAAGAGAAAAGAAGAGGAAGAAATTGGCCCAAACTAGCAACAGCAGCCTAGCCTAGATCTACAAACCAGCTTAGCAACACTCAATAAAACATATTGCTTTTAGAAAAAAAATATATATATATATATATAAATATGCAAAAACATGAAGAGGCAAGGGAGGCCTCTGAAAAGGAGTGCTAAAGAGGAAATAAAAAAAGTTAAAGAGGAAAGAGGATGCTAAAAAGAGAAGGAATAAAAAAAAGTAACAGAGAGGGAGAAGGCAACAGCTAATAGATGAAAACAAAAAAAAGAGAAGAAACTTGCAGAGGCAGAGAGAGAGATACCAAAGAGCATAAGTGAAGCGACGCACTGAATAGAGAAGCAAATTCAAAGCAAAAGTGCGATTGCAGAGCATAAACTAAGAAAAGCATAAGTGGAGCTCAACGGCGAGCTTGGAGGGCCTGACGTGACTTAGTGGAGAGCAAAGCAAAATAGAGAGTTTGAAAGGGAGAGAAACTAATCAAGTAATATATTTATATTTCTTTTATTAGCATACTTTTTGGGATATAAATTTTAAGATTTTTTGGAACTCGAATATTTGAATATATTTTTAAATTTATTCTCGATTATTATATAATTAAATTTCTCTTAATTATAATTATTATTACTCGATCCAACATGTCTCGCTAAATTTTCTTGCTAGAGTAATTGATGTAGGCTGAATCAAAGGTAAATTTATTATTTAATTTTTAGCTTTCTTCTGGTTGCAATATAGCAGTATTGAATTTAATTAGGTTGTGAGAATCGGTTATCTCATAGCTTTATTTGTGATTGATGGTTTTAGAATAACATGGGTGAAATTTCATCAATTAGACATATACTGTTAAGCATTAATTAGACTTGAACGGGAGTAAAATAGTCGAGTTAATGTGGAGAAATCGAATTATCACATATTTAATTGAATCAAATTAATAATTGTTATAAAAGATTAGTAGTTGTTAATTGATAGACCTAGAGAATATTAGGAAGGAAACCGAACGTACATTACGATAGTTTGATCATTGCAGACTAGATTAAATTGATTGCAAAATTAAAACACAAATAAACCAAAGATTCAGGTGAAATCAATTACTGGTGTGTGTTTTTGCTGATAAGTTTTCCTTAATTTAAATTTTCTTACTTTGATTAAATTATTTTAATTTTTTATAAAAATTGAATTTCGATTTCTAGATAGTAATAAAATTTTCTATAATTTTGGTACTTGATACGCAATCCCTGTGAGATGATACTCTACTCATCTTTTTATTATTTGAATGATTTCGTGCACTTGAGAATTCGCCCATCAGTAACCTCTTTACTACTTTCTAATATTCATCACTGTGAATGATATGTCCGATTGCATCATAGTGGCATATTGTAGTGTACCAATTATTCTTCTATATTGAGTACAATCAACAAGAAGTGTGCCATCGGTTTTGGACAGAGAAGTCATGGAAATTAGTGTTGGAAAATCTTTGGCATCATTCATGCCAAGTTGATCACGAACATCAAGGAGATATTTTTGATGGTTTAAGAAGAGACCGTCTTTGTATGAGTAACCTCTACACCTAGGAAATAGGAGACCTTGCCAAGGTCTTTGACTGGAAATTCTTATTGAAATGATGAAATAATATGTTGAACAGCCTATGGAGAAGAGCCTGTGATAATGATATCATCCATATAGACAAGGAGAAAGGCAGTAGAAATGTCATACTCGTGTATGAATAAAGATGTGCTTGTCTTTGAATCATGAAAAAAGGAGTGAAGCAAAGAGATCGAGCAAGTTTGCAAACATGATCTGGTTTGGAGGGATCAACAAATCCTCTCGGGTGGTTCATATAGATATCCACATTTAAGAACCTGTGTAGGAATGCATTGAAGACATTGAGTTGTTTTAATGGCCAACATTGAGTAGTTGCATAGACAAAAATGGTATAGATGATGGTTACTTCAATCATTGGACTGAAAATCACTTGAAAGTCGATGTTAGATTGTTGATGGTATCCTTTGGTAACCAAATGTGCTTTGTATCTATCAACTCAGCCATCCAATTTTCTTTGATTTCTGTAAACCCACGTATTTCCAACGATATTAGCATAAGGGGGCTTTGATACTAAGGTCCAAGTATTTTTACTTTGGAGTGCAATAATTTTATCATGCATGGGTGTTGCCACTAAGGTAAGGACTTGGCTTGGAAGTAGGTTTAGGGTTCTGTTTGAAGATAATCGACTTTACTGGTGAATTTTGATGCAAGGAATGAGGAATATTTTACAAGTGAGGTGGGACGTAAGATCGTGGGATAGGTTCGGTTAGGTTGAGGTGATTGGGTAGAAACATGATCATGTGGGAGCTGGTGATTGGATAAGTCTGTATTAGATTGTAAATTATTAGGATTAAGTGATAAGGGATAAATAGAACATTTGTTAGGTGAGGATAGAGAGATATCAAGAGGGGGAGGGATATTTGAATTTTGAATAGGAGAATGAGAAAATAATGCAAAATTTAAGGAATCAGATTATGTTGAAGTTTAAGGATAAGATAGGGATGAGATATTTGAATTTTGAATAAGAGGATGAGATAGGGATGTAGAACTTAGGGATGAGATTGTATTGAAGGTTAAGGATGAGGATAAACAACTAGATCATATTGGCATTGAGTGGATGAGTCCAAATGTTAAGCCACGTGGAAGGAGGAGAGAGAGGCGTGATTGGCATAGAGTCCTTGGGTGACTGAAATAAAAAATTGTTATCATCAAAGATGACATGTCTGGCTCTATAAATTTTACCAGATTCTTTTTCTAAGCATATGTGATACAGAACTCAGGATCAACTAACACGATCAAAAACCCCAACATATACTTTAGTGCTTAGAATCTTTAAACTCTCAACAAACTCTTCCTACTTAACCTATATTCAATATGTGAATGTCAACCAAAGTAATTAGGATGATAATTTGAATTGATTAAATACCACAAGATGGAACCTTGATAAGTGAAATTAATTTAAGAAATATTTATAAAACGCCACAAGGATAGGAGCAAGGAGAGCACCTAAATTTTTCCTAAATCGTGGAATTTAGTTCTTTAAGGAATGAGATTTGGTTTCCTCTTCCTTTAAGATATCACATGGTTTAGGAAGAAATCTTTCTTCTTAGTTTATTCTTCCTTAAATAAATTATTTTTCCTTTTCTTGCTCACATCAATGTGTCCAAAATGATTAGTTGTAGGACCCAAATAAATGCATAGTTGACTTCTGAAGGAAAACTCGTGCCGATTGTAGGCTCTTAATAAGGGAAAATTTGTTGAACCAAAGATGTGTAAGTTTCAAAAATCAAATTATTTATGAAGTAGGTTGGTATGTGGGCTATTGGTTAGCAATAGATTGATAGTGTAAAGATTGATTCTAAAAAAAAGTAAGAGTTCCTTCAGAATTGTAACCTCCCATTGCTCTATCAGAGATAGTATGCAGCCCATAATGGGGACAGATATATAGAAAGTGTGCAGTGAGGGAGGTAGTCAGTCTTTACTTAACTCGACCCAAGCTTGACTTAGTAGCCCCAGCAATGCCCAAAGAACGGTTATTTGAAATGCATAAGGCCGAAATTGAAAAGGAACGCCACTTTGAGCTACAAGCACGAGACTTGTGTCAATAATGGGTCTGATAGTCCTTTCGGCAACTCCATTCTACTCATGTGTGTGGGGATATGCAAGACAATGGAGAATATTGATTTAAGTAAGATACTGGTGTAACTTTTTATATTCACCGCCTCAATCAAACTGAAGAGCTTTGATTTTCGAATTGAATTGATTTTTAACTAAAAATTTAAGGTTAAGGAAACAATCATAAATATCACTCTTATTTTTTGAGGAAATAAATCCAAGTATATCTGGTAAAGTCATCAACAAAGATAAGGAATTAGCGAAAACCAAGGTTTGAAAATGTAGGTGAAAGACCCCAAACATATGAAATACTAACTCTAGAGGAGCTTAACTATTATGAACGACACTAGGAAGACTCAATTTTGACATTTTTCCCATAGTGTATGCAGTACACTTTGAAGGCAAAGAAGTACTCAAAACTAAATTATTTTCCCTAATTATTTTGGACACAAGCTTAGAATTCGGGTGACCCAATTTTCTATGCCAGTCATCAAAGGTCAGTTGTGTCATTTTTGCTTCCTTCGTAATTGGTGGTGGCATGATATAAAGACCATCCTTATTTGGTCCTAGTAGCAGAACCTTCTTGGTTGTTTGATCCTCAACAAAAAAAGAAAAAAGGCCTAAAATTCAAAATAGTGTTTATTATCAAAGCAAAATTTATGAAATGATAATAGAATTTGAGTAAGAGAGAAAACTCGAAAAGTATTGTTTAGCAAGAAAGTTTTGTTAGGACAAGTGAGGTGAGCATTACCAACATGAGTTATGTCCAAACCTTGTTTATTACCAACCTTTATTTGACCATTTCTTGAGTAGGGATCTATAAGATGCAGTGCTGCTAAGTTTGTGGTGACATGGTAATTTGTTCCCGAGCCAATGAGGTAAGGTGCTTATTGGGTATGATTGGGATTTGTAGTTGTTGAGTGTACAAAGTTGACTTGACCACCAGTATTATATTGTGATTCATACCTTTTCCTACAATTATCTGCAGTGTGATTACACATATTACATATCTGGCATGGCCCCCTGTATTTGCATTATGGGCATAAAGAGGAAAATGATTGTATGTTAGGAAGATTAGGTTAAGTTTGAACTTTTTGAGTGACATTTGCAATTGGCAAAATATGTTGACTGTTGAGCAGTATTTCATGAGTTAGGAGATGGTTATGCAGTTCATTGAATGAGACTAGATCTAGTCTCAAATTGAGAGTAGTGATGGGATTGTGATAGTTATTTCCTATGTTTTTGTAATAATGGCATTGAACTCAGATGGTGTGATTGTTCGACTAGCAGAAGCTAGCTCATTAGCTAGAGACTTTGCCTTTTAGAGATACCAGGAAACTATCACATCATTTTTCTTGAGTTCTTGCAATTCAATATTGAGTTGCAATTGTCTATTATATGAAATGGAGTCAAAGGTACTAGCTAAGGCATTCCAAAGCTCATGGGAGGAGATTGTGCCAATGACATAGGAAAAAACCTCTTCGAATAGAGAGGAGAGTAGCCAACAAAGTAACATTTA
Organism: Carica papaya; assembly: GCF_054855325.1. Classification (NCBI taxonomy): domain Eukaryota; kingdom Viridiplantae; phylum Streptophyta; class Magnoliopsida; order Brassicales; family Caricaceae; genus Carica; species Carica papaya. The sequence goes on along the minus strand of NC_142312.1, from coordinate 18,299,043 downwards.
ATCTTTTTGAAACCATGTTTCATAATCTAGGTTGGGAATAGTTTCTTCAAGTTTATCATTTTATTTTTGGTGGAGCAAGTAAATAGCCATCAACATATCCCATTAATTTTTGGTAGTTTTTGAAGGGTAGGAATTGTGTTTTCTAGGCAAGATAGTTCTTGCTTGTGAGTTTAATGGAGAAAGCGTGATAAGCAGTAGGAGCTGCATCCATTGTTTATAGCTATGATACCATGTAAGGTTTGAAGAAAAATAATAATAATTAGCTATATTGATGTGAGGGCATTTTATCTATATTTGTACAATGAGAAATTGTAGAGAAAAGAATGAGAGAATGATTTGTTACAATCTTAAAGTAGCAGATAGAGACTTAAATAAGAGAATGATTTGGTACAATCTTAAAGTAGTATTACATATACAACATTTGCTAAAAACTAGGAAGGAAGAGCTTACTCATAATATCCATAGTCGCCACAGACATCTTCTTTAGTTTGTCTCAGTAGCAACTCTTGGAATTTAGATGTGTGTGCGTTAGCTACTGGTATATTTATCGCATCTTTCCTCTAAATCCAAGCTGAGTCGAGTCAAGGTGGAATCGTTGAGCTGACTCAGTGCAGAATTAGTATTTTCCTTATGTAGCCCAATTATTAAACTAAATCCTAACATGACAACTTTATATCTTAGTAAATTTAGAGTGAAGATTGGAACACAAGAGGCAGGACTTAGAATCTCTAGAGAAATAAACAAATATCGATTTATTGAGACACTAAAATATGAATTCTACCTGACATGAACTTATGTTTCAGATAAATTCTTTGAGAACTTTTGGATTATAGACTCAAGAATCATATATCATATGATCTCTACTTTTTAAATGTTTTTATAGACACACTCAATGTCCAAGTAATAGAAAGATTGTCGTTACACATGGTTCCCTAAAAAATTATTGCAAGCAAGGGCGACATTAAGTTCTAATATTGTCCTAAAAAATATATTACATGTACCTAGATTACGTACTAATTAGTAAGTAAATTATCACAAAACTTGAATTTAAAATAATATTTGACTCTTTTCACTTTACTTTTAGAATCAAAATTTGAAGAAGATAATTGGATGCATTGAGACCGAAACAGACTCTACCACTTGGACGCATTTGGGGGATCCGTCTTTGCTAAACTACTAAAATTGTTATAATATTTGGACTAAATACTCTTGACAAAAGGATTATAAAATTACACGAGTTAGTCATATATATATACATATATTTTGTAGGTTGTCTGGTAGATGGGTTAAGACAAGACTAATTTTCCTGGTTGTTTCATCTTCATTCCTCAAAACAAATAAGGATGTTGGTTATTTTCTGCGTTAGAAAATGAAGAATTTTCAATTATATATTGCTACTATTATTATGAAAAAGAGGATTATGCAATTCAATACAGCTAAATTGATCATACAACAACAGGCCCATCAAATTAAACTAATCAAAGACTGACAGTGGCATTGCCAACACTCTCAGATCCCTCCAACAATCTTCTCTTTGCAGACTTAGTCCTATAACACCAAATTTCAAACGCCTCACTCAAATCAGGATATCTCACGTGTTCTGTCTTTATCCAATCTGCAAAAACATTAGCTTGGTCATTTGATGGCAATGCCAGTACCAATGACACAATTGCTCCCTCAATGTTTCCCCACATCTCTTCCTCCATCTTGTATGTATTGCTCAATTGCTCCTTGTTTGTTGTGTCCAAAATCACTTTTATCTTCCGGATAAATGGGAGCCATGAATTTAGCAATTGCAGCCGGCCCAAAGCTGGAAGGATTACATTCCCGTACCCTACTGTTTCCAACACTTTGCCTGTCACTTCTATTAGCTTTACTTTCAAACCCAGCATTGCAGATCCTGGTTTCTTATCCTCTACTATCTCTAAAACCTTACCAGAGATCTCTGCCCAGTTACAAACAAAGTCCTTCATTAAATCCATCCTCGGTAAGATGTTACACATCCATTCGATGTCATGTAGACTCTGCAGGGCTTTACCTTCTATAGTCTGAGATGTGAGGTCCGACTCCAAAAGCATGGAAGATAATTCAGTTTTGAACGAAGAGCAAACTTTTGAGAGGCCCATTCTTACTACTGATTTCACTTCATCATCAGCTGTAACTAATGGGGTATGCTCATCTGCCCCCAGCATGTACTCAACCTGTTCTTGAGCAGAGGTTTGAAGATCATCTCCGAATGGAGGAGATGCTCCGTCAAAGGACATGGCGAACTGAACCGCTGAAATGAAAGCATTTTTCGATGCAATTATATCTGGAGGTTGAATTCTCGATAAAATGGGCATTGCTACTGGACCCAGTTCTGAGACTGCATTTATAATTTCTTCCTCATCCGTCTTACCAAGAAATAGCCTCCAAATAGTGGATGCAGCAATCCCTGATCTCTTTACAATGCAATGCAAACCGCCTATCTGAAGAATACCAACAGCAGATTCAACAGGGTCCACGGACTCCAGAAGCAACTCTGAAGAGAGATCCAACACTGTCAAAAGACTAACATGATGGTTGTAATTTACAGTCAGGACTGGAGATCTGATCAGCAAAGAACTTGCTCTTGTTTATGAGAATAAAGTGGGAGTAGAACCATTCAAGTCTACCACTAGTATTTCTCAAGTGCAGAGTGATATCACTAGTACTCTTGTCCCCAAATCTGCAAGGCTTGGCTGCTTCAGTTGAGTCCATACAGAGTAAAGAAGGATACAAAATTCATCCTTCAGCAACTAAAACAATAAATATTCAAATTAGACTGAACTCTTAACGAAAATCAAAATCAAATCTGAAATGAAAGTCTAAAATAAAAATAATAACATTTGTTTGATATAAATTAAGCCAGAGACTGTCACAACTTGAAAATCATGCTGTTAAATATATTATTCTAAAATGGAGATTTGCACGTTCAAATCAAACTGTATACCTAATATAATGGCTTGATGGGCATTTCATGTCTGTAGCACTCAATAGAATAGATAAATATACCCAAGAGCTCATTCTGCATATTATGAACTGAGATTACATGAACTGAGAAACTTATTAATTACATTTGCTGACATCCAAAAATAGAGATCAGAATACCTATCACAAGGAATATAGCATATGTACAAGATATTGGCTACTGTCTATCTCTTAAGTTCATATCTGCTTTCTAATCATTATTTCATTTACACAGAAACTTAGGATAAGACATAAAAATGACAAACAAGTAACTTATTGTGCCACAGAAAAAGCCATTTTCATTTTCTAATAATCCTTAGTTACAAAATCAGTGATGAAGATCTTCATAATTCCCTTTCATTGATGAATATCTTCATAAGCCCTTATCCACAGGTACCCACCCAGAATCACATCCAGCCAAAAGAAAACTAAAATGAATAGAAATATATTCTTTACAAGCTACCATAAGGGACATCTGACCCTAACACACATGATAGACCATCCAAAGCATGCGTTGTTCGAAAGGGCACTGCTAAAGTTCAAGATTACATATCTTTGTAAGGTCGGAAGAGTAAGAGGCAACTTGGATTGGCTTTTGTTTTTCTTTTGTTTTTCCTTTTGGTCTTTGACCCATAGGCTGGTTTTTAGATAAAAAAACAAGATACCTCCATGAACGAACACAAACGAGACATCGCAGTTGAAGAGAATGATCTTATTAAAGGAGCACAAAAAAGAAAAAGGTAAGTTTCATTGTGAAACCTCAAAAGAAGCTCCCCCAGGAGCTTGAGAAATCTGATGCAGAGGAAAACTCATCGGAATATGAAGAACCTCCATCAGAAATCGCAAAAGAGCCGGAAAAATGCAGAAGCCATATCAAGAGTTCCACAGAGAGACTCTTGAAGCAAGCGGAACAAAACAATAAAAAGTACAACATTTCTGAGAAATCCAATTATTAAACTCCAGCAAGAAAAGATATAGATAAATCATTCTAATTACTCCTTTTCCTCTTATATTTTCTCAGCTACCATACAAAGAGTGTAGAGCCGAAAATTTCTTGAACTTCACCAAGACTTGTTACTTTAAAGCCAAAAGATACCAACAAACTATAATAAAGACACAATCTTCCAAGTAAAGAAATAAACAAATTTCCAAAATTTACCAGAAACCCCCATTAATATCTCTGAGATATTAATGGAAGTTGATTAAAAATCATGACTTTTCAGATGGGTCATCAGAGAAGAAGATAGAATAGCCTACCTTTTAATGAACTTAATTCGAGGAATAAATCTGTTATTACAATCGCACAGATAATTTGCCTACATAAATCGCAGTGTGGAGGACACAAGTGAAGGCCGTGAAGATCAGAAAGATTGCCTACATAAATCTGCTATTAGACTCAGGAGCCGAGTTTTTTTTGTGAAAAATAAACAAATAAATAATATAAGTGGGAAAAATATGAAAGGACAAAACTACCCTTATCATACTTGCCTCGTGATCTTTGTAGCATGGTGCCTCTAAATTTGTTAAAGGTTATATTTAGAAAGTAAAAATAAAAATTCATGTGAAAGTTTATTGACAATAAATATTTATTAACTAGAGGATGAGAGCACAACTTAAAACCGTAAAAACTGAACGCGTATTGAAAGTCCACGGAAGTTAATTTTTTTATTATACTTTTTTAATTAAATAGTCTATTAGATTTATGTAGAATTTATTCATAATTAACTTAACTAAAATTAATACAAAAGAGTAAAAAATAAATTGAGTCTATTGTTGAGTAATAATTTTAATTTTGCATTATAATTATTATATATTTTATGCGCATTAACTATAATTCATTGAGTTTATAAAATTATTGTGCTTGATAATTTATCTCTTTAAATTATAAGCTTTGTAATGTGCAAAAATCAAAATTTTGATTTATTTTTTCAAAAAACCGAAATCCTTTTCATTGCACGGAAAATTAATTTTTACTTATTGAAGAATTCTTGTAGCATTTTAGTCAATCCATTTTTTTTATCTTAATTACTTTAATTCTAATCACGTGTTGATTGTGGATTAAATAGAAATAATTTATTAAGGAATAAAATTTTTATGCTAAAGGTATATGTGTGGGTTCGGATAGCAAGCTATATCTTGGGTTCCACATTTATTGTGTATGTCTAGATTCGAATTATGTTATTGATTATGGGTTCCGCATTAGTTTATATTTCCCATATTGTCTTTGTAACACACTCACAACATGAACATTTTAAAATATTTTAGAAGGCATAACATTTTTTAACCCACGAAATCAACATTTTAAATAATTATATTAGTATCCTCTTTCACTGTTTTTATTCCTCATGTATCACAAGTATTATGGCTCTATAGATTTTTTAATTTATTTTGTTTCATCCAAACTTATAAAGTTCTTAATTACAATTTTTCTTTATTGTTTTTAACCAATGAAGAATGCAAAATCTAACATAAACTTCCTATATATACATCTTGATAAACTCCTTTTGTAAATGACAATAAAAAAATTAAAATACCTCCAAACTGACTTTACCATCGTTGGTGAACTTTACTTGCCGAGGCCACCATTTATAACGATTCAACTTAATCTTCTTCCTCAATCTATCAACTATTTTTTCCCTAAATACCCACATTCGTTCTTCTCCTATAAAATGTGAAGCATGTGTTCATATTTCTAGAAATTTTTTGGTTAAGGTTTGGGCAAAGTATGCATGACTGGGTAAACGAATTATCTTACCTCTTTTCGTTGGTTTTTCTATTATTACACCTTTTGTTTTTTCAGAAATGGGTTACATGTTATTTTCAGGTTTCAAATTAGCTAATAAGTTACTAGGTTCAAGTAAAGGATTTCACATTTCACATTAACCATTTGGATGTCATTTGCACTAAATGGGTCTTTAAAAAGCTTTTAAAACTTTGGTGACCATTTTGTGGCAAAAGAACTTTAGGGACTAAAATGAAAAATAAGCCAAAGTTTGGAGACAAAAATGGTAATTTTTCCTATAACTCAATTATTTTTTACTTTGAACATAATATTTTTTGTGGTTATAGTTTTATTGTTATCCCTTTTTTTATTGTTCTTTTTTCTGTTTCTAGTCCTCTTTAACTCTCAATGCTCTTTTTTACTTGTTCCTCTCCCTTTTAAAGGGTTGATTGCGTTTTGTAGGTTGCATTACAATGAATTAAAAAAATTTTGTAGTGATAATTTATAAAAACAATAATTTATACTTTTCATTTGCAAAAACACCTTCATCATAAACCCATTATGCTTAGCATGTAGAAACTTAAATTCTTAAGTCAAACTCTCTCTGCTTGAATCATGCCCAATAAAATGAATGCTATCAAGAAAATTGGAAAAATAAAAAGAAATTAAAAAGATGGCATGACTTACTCGATAAGTTGATTGAAGATTTCCTATCTCAACAAGATAGTTAAAAATTATCTGTAATACCCCGTCCATCACTATGCTAAAATAATTTGGAAATTCTATTTATTCGGCCCTTTGGCCGCCTTAAACTTAATTAATTTATACTGTTTAATATTTTTCATGATTTGTGATTTTTTATTTATTTTTATTTTTACTTTATTTTATTTTTAAATTAAAAAAAATAGAAAAAAATCAGAAAATGGTGAAACGGAAAAAAAAAACTGCCCGCAGGAAAAATCTCGCGAGAGACCAGTTTGCCCGCGCGGCTACTGGGCTATGCGCCCAATGCGCACGACCCATCCGCACGCCAGCACGCACAGGACGTGCGCACAGCGTGCACGTCCCCTCCACACGCATGCACATCCCCTCGGGCAGTGCACCGTTATTGCCTTGGGTGGTGCACCACCTTCGCTGGTGGACAAGGCCTTCATCTCCCATTTTTTATGCTAAGAATCTTTTTCTCCTCTCTCTTCATCGAATTTTGTCACTTATTGCGAATCTAACAGTTTCAAAATTGTTAAATTTTCCTTTCTCTCTACACTTTCATTTCTTCCATTTTTCAAGGTTTAGAGAGAGAGAGAGATACAATAAATTAGTGCTAGAAGAAGAGAAAGAAAGAAAAACTGTGAAGAATAAATTATCGAGATTTTCGTAAGGAATCTAGTATTACTTTCGACGTCTTAAAGAGTATTTTAGATAAGTAAATTTAATATGAATGTTATTTTGCCTGTTTTGTATGCCTTTGTGTTTAAATGAGTCGAATTGTTATGGTTTTCAAGCATGCTATGTGAATTATAGACATTCAATAAATTTTCATATAATAAATGTAATATGTAATCTATAATAGTGAAAATAAAAAGAAAAAGAAAAAGAGAAAAGTTGAATGAAACCTGTATGGTCCGAAGTGTATCTGTATTGACATGCATATTGCACCAAGTGTCTCATTAGTCTTTTTATCTCTGAGGTATATCTGTTCCTCTTACCCTTCGGGGTATTTATTTCTCCCTCCCCTATCTAGTCTAGAAAGACATAAGAGGACCGTTCTCAATGAATGACAACGTGTCCTCTGACGAGAATGGTATCGCACTATCTATAGGAGTCACTCGTAGCTAAGTAAATACGTGACTATAGATATCTGTTAGGACCACTATAGTTGGTACGGCCGTGGTCATAGATCGTATCATGATTTGGCCGGCCGGACGTGGGTCTGAGCAAATTTTCTGTGTTTGTATCTGATCTGGTCATTTCACTTGAGTAGTTGGAAATCAGTATCTATCCTCATATATAGAAGTTTGTAATGACTTTGCGAAGCATGACACGAAAAATTTGTATATTTTATGATTTATTTGATTTTCTCTATTATTTGGCATGATATATATTTGATCTTCTGTGCTAACGTGTCATTTTCATATTCAAACAAATGATTTTCATAATAGTGATATGGGTAAACAAGGAAGCTAAACGGTAAGATAAAATAATAAACTTTTGAAATCTTATGATGTTAATTTAATACTATTTTTCTTACTGAGCATATGGAACTCACTCTTTCCATGTTCTCCCTCCCGAGATGAGGAAGAAAATGAGGAACCACAGACAGACCTACCCTTGGAAGTCTATGAGGATCCTGTGGATCCACAAGTCTGAGTGAATGACTATTACCGCGATCTGATGAATTTAGTTGCATAGTGAAAGAAGTGACCCTTATATTTTGTATTTTGTAGCCACTTTTGTCCTCAGTTTATGTATGTATTTAGAACATCATGTATATTTCTAAGGGATTTGTTACGGTTTGATTCTGCTACATAAATTTTATCACGCACTCGTTATTTTGAATCTATATTTAACACCATTTGCCTTAATTAGCAATTGGGATGTCACAGATGGTATCAGAGTAGAATTTTGCAGAACAAATCCCTTACACTAGAACCTAGGATAGATAAACTTTTTAGAGTATCTAGGGAAGAAATATGTCCTCCTTTCAAGAATTAAACCTCTAACTCTTTGTGTTCCTTTCTTTTATAGGAATGACGCAGGAAAGACCATCCATAGAGCGTAACTGAACAAGCTGAAGCCCCGGATCATCTGACTAGGGCTGAATTTACATAATTTTTTTGAACCATTCAAGGATTAACTGTAGTTGTAAGACAGAACCAAGCCAACCCTTGTCCACCCCCTGCCCCTGAATTTTAAAATACAGATCGGTCTATCTCTCATAATATAGCAGAGTTTAGAAAACTTAACTCCCCATACTTTGAAGGTGGTTCTGATCCTTTAGTAGCCAAAGCTTGGATCCTACAAATAGAAAAGCTCTTTTCTATACTAGACCTGACCAAAGAACAAAAAGTCCCTCTTGTAGCTTTCATATTAAACGGTGAAGGCGAACACTGGTGGCGACTTAAGAAAGAAGTCCTGCCTACCCTTACTACCTAGGAAATTTTCATGGACACTTTCTTTGATAACGTTTTCCCTACTTATGTTCAGAAAAAGAAAGAGGAGTTCTAGGATCTCTGCCAAGGAAGCTTGTCTGTATCCCAATATGCAACCCGATTTATTCAACTATCTAGGTTTGCCCCTTTGATGGTCACCCCTGAAAGTCGAAAAAGTAGAAAGTTTCTCAAAGGTCTTTGTGCCAACATTTATAACTAGGTCGTGATGCTGAGACCTAACTCGTATGCAGAGGTGCTTGAACATGCCCAGTTGGCCGAAGATCTTATCTCGGCCAAGCACCAATATTTTGCCCGAGTTCGTGCCCAACAATAACCCCAACAACTTAAAAAAAAATTTCTAAACTAGTAAGTAACCCTCTAGAAAAACGAACCAAAATTGCCTTCTTTTTGTCATGCCCCGACCTACAGCTCCACCTGCCCGAGCTAGCCAACCTTGTCAACATTGCGGTCGCTCGTATGGTGACATACCTTGTCGGCATATCAATAACGCTTACTATTGGTGCAGAAGCACCCAACAACTTATAAAAGACTACCCTCTGTAACCAAAGGATGTAGCCCGACCCATAGCACATGGTTGAGTGTACCACTTAGATGAACCTGATTTTTTTCCTGCTCCTGTTCTCATCAAGAGTATTCTTTCTATTCATAATACTTCTGCCAAGACCTTGATCGATACTGGCACAACTCACTCTTTTATTTCTTATGCATTTGCTTGTAACCTAGAATTTAGACCAGAAGCTTTAGGAAAAATACTAGTGGTGGAAACTCCCTCTAAAGGATTACTAGAGGCTCATTACGTATATAAGGACTGTAGGATAAAAACTTTAGGAATAGAGTTATGTGTAAACTTGATACTATTAGATTTTGTAGAATTTGATGTAATATTAGGAATAGATTGGTTAGAAAAATATAGAGTTATATTAGACTCTGAAAGTAAAATTGTAATCTTACAATCTTTAAAAAAGAACTAAAAGTTGTTGTTATTATTTTTCTAATAATTGAATGAATAGGAATATGGACGCTGATCTTGCTGTGTGTTCCATACCAATTCTTTACAATTTTTCTGATGTCTTTCCCATCGAACTTCTTAGTCTACCTCCCCATCTGAGGTAGAGTTTCTGGTTGAATTATTGCTTAGAACCCAGTCGATCTCGAAGCCCACATATCGCATAATTCGCACTGAGTTAACAGAGCTAGAACATCAGCTTTTTAATCTTATCACCTGAATATTCATTCGCGTGCTTCAGTGTTGTTCGTAAAGAAAAAGGATGGTACCCTTTGACTCTTATGGACTATAGGGAACTCAACCGAGTGACCGTTAAAAACAAGTACCCCTTACCTCAGATCGACGATCTCTTCGATCAACTATAAGGAGCCACGGTCTTCTCTAAGATCGATCTCAAAACTGGGTATCACTAGTTGAGAGTTAAAAAATAAGATATTCCAAAAATTCTTTCGGCGTACATATGGATTGTATGAGTTTAGAGTGATGCCGTTTGGATTGACCAATGCTCCAGCAGCTTCATGGACTTAATGAACCGGGTTTTCCGACACACACTGGATTGGTACGTCATCGTTTTTATTGATGATATTCTGGTGTATTTCAAAAGCCATGAAGAACACATTGTGCATTTGGCTAAAGTGTTGTAGACTCGTCCAAGGTAGAATTGGTGATCAACTAGAGTCCGCCCACCAATGTGGCCGAGGTACGTAGTTTTCTTGGCTCAGTAGGCTACCACCGACGGTTCATTGACGAATTCGCCAAGATTGCTGCCTCTATGACTCAACTCACTAGAACAAGGGTATCCTTCATTTGAAATTATGAGTGCAATAAAAGCTTTATGGAAATAAAGTGTCGTCTCACCTCTACTCCTATGTTAATCCTCCCTGACAATGAGGAGAGATTCCAAGTTTGTTGTGATGCATCTCATATTGATTTGAGATGTGTCTTGATACAGCATGGCAGAGTAGTCGCCTTTAGATCCCGACAGCTTAAAGTTCATGAGCAAAACTACCCTACCCACGACCTGGAATCGGAAACCATTATCTTTGCCCTAAAGATATGGGGACATTACCTATATGGTCAGATTTTTGAAATCTACACTGATCATAAGAGTCTTAAATACATCTTTTCTCAACGAGAGTTAAACATGAGGCAAAGATGCTAGATGAATCTTCTGAAAGATTATGATTGTCAAATCATTTATCACATTGGGAGAGAAAATATAGTCGCTGATGCTTTAAGTCGAAGGGAGCCTATTGTGCTGGCTTAAACCATGCCCTCTAGTCGAAAGATGATGGATATTATACAATCACTCTGCCTTAACTATTATGGCAAATACACCTATCTCCTCCAAATCTGAACTTTACCGGATCACTTTATGAAGATTTGGGAAGCACAGGCCATGGACTCGGAACTCATCAAGAATCTGAGTAAGTTCACTTCTGAAGAATCTCCTAATTTCAGGATCTCTGATGATGATAGATTGTTCAGATTCTGGAATTGAATTTGGGTTCCCGTTGTTGTACGTACAAATGTACTAAAGACCGCCCATCCTTCCAAGTTATCCATTCATCCTGAAAGTACCAAAATGTACCGGGACTTGAAACGATAATATTGGTAGCCAGGAATGAAGAAAGATATAGTTGACTACGTCTCCCGATATTCTCGTTATGTGGGACTTTTTTTATCATTGAGCTCATTGGACCCATGGCATACCGCCTCATTCTATCTCGAGAGTTCATGGGTTTGCATGATGTCTTTCATGTCTCGATGCTCAAGAGGTACAACCCTGATCCTTTTCATGTTATTCCTCATGATGAGGTACAGGTATAGGCCGATATGACCTATGAGGAGGTTCCTGTGAAAATTTTCTGGTGGACTGATAAGGTCTTACGTAACAAGACGATCCCCATAGTGAAGATACGATGGCAACATCATACTCCAAAATAAGCAACATGAGAAATGGAGGACAAAATGAGAAAAAAGTACCCACACTTATTCGAGACAAATTTGGGGACCAAATTTTTTTAGGTGGGAGGGATATAACCCCCCCATAACTGTGCTAAAATGATTTGAAAACTCTATTTTTTTAGGCCTTTGTCCACTTTAAACTTAATTAATTTATGGTGTTTAACATTTATCATAATTCGTGAATTTGATTTGTTTTTATTTTTATTAATTTTTATTTTATTTTATTTTTAAATTAAAAGAAAAATTAGAAAAAAATTGAAAAATGGCGAAACAGAAAAAAAAAACTGACAGCAGAAAAAATCCCGCAAGAGAGCGGTTTACTCGTGCGGGTGTTAAGAACTGCACACGCACATGCGCAGAAAATGGTTGCGACACATGCATACAGTGCGCACGTCCCATCTGCACACCAGCATGCACGAGACGTGCGCACAACATGCACATCCCCTTCGCACGCACGCACGCACAGGATGTGCGCACAACGCGCACGTCCCTTCCGCGAGCATGGCGCGGGGTCAGGACCTGCGCGTACGTCCTGTCTCGAGCTTGCAGGCTGTCAGCGTGTCACCACGCGCACGGACTGGCGCCGCACACTATACGCGCATTGTTCGCGCAGTAGACCTTCACGGACAAGCCCTATGCGCTTGGGGCTTGCACGCAGTAGACCTGCGCGTGCGACGGCCAGCGCACCAAGGACTTGCGCATGTGCAAGCTTGCCCATGCGTGCGTGGCAATAAGCTTGTGCGCCTGCAGGCTAGCTTGCCGTGCGCTGGTCGGGCATTGCCACCTTGGCAGTACATCATCGTCACTGGTGGAAGAGGTCCTCCTCCCTTGTTTTTCGTGCCAAAAATTTTTTTCTCCTCTCTCTTCACTAGATTTTGTAACTTGTCGCAAATCTAACGGTTCCAAAATTTTATAAATTACCCCCTCCCCTTTCCCTTCCTCTCCACATTTTCATTTCTTCCATTTTTCAAGGTTTAGAGAGAGAGAGAGAGAGAGAGAGAGAAAGAGAGAGAGAGAGAGAGTAAATTAATGAGAGAAGTAGAAAAAAAAGAAAACGGTGAAGAAGAAATTATCAAAATTTTGGTAAGGAATCTAGTATTACTTTCAACATCTTAAGGAGTATTTTAAGATAAACAATTAATATGATTGTTATTTTGCCTATTTTGTATGTCTATGTGTTCAAATAAGTCGAATTATTCTGGTTTTCAAGCATGCTATGTGAATTATACTTGATAAATTTGCATGTAATAAATATAATATGTAATCTATAATAATAAAAGTAAAAAAGAAAAAGAAAAAGAGAAAAGTAGAATGAAGTTTGTATGGTCTCAAGTGTATCTGTATTGACATGCATATTGCATCAAATGTCTCGTTAGGCTCCTTATTTCTGAGGAGTATTTGTTTCCCTTGCCCTTCAGGGTATCTATTTCCCCCTCCACTCTTTGGTCTGGAAAGATGTAAAAAGACCGCTCATAGTAGATGACGGTGTGCCCTCTGACGAGAGTGGTATTGCACTATCTATAGGGGTCACCCATGACTAAGTAATGTCGTGACTATAAATATCTATTAGGACCACTATTGTTGGTACGACCATGGTCATAGATCGTACCATAGTTTGCCCAGTCGAAAGTGGGCCTGAGCAAAGTATCGTATCTGTATCTGATCTGGTCATTCTACTTGGGTAGTTAGAAATCTGTATATGCCCTCTAAGATGGATGTTTGTAACGACTTCGCAAAGTATGACACGAAAAATCTGTGCATTTCATGATTTATTTTATTTTCTCTATTATCTGGCATGATGTATATTTGATCTTCTGTGCTAACGTACTATTTTCGTACTCAAATAAATTATTTTCATAATAGTGAGATAGGTAAACAAGAAAGCTAAACAGTAAGATAAACTTTTGAAATCTTACAATATTAATTTAATATTATTTTTTTTACTGTGCATATGGAACCCACCCTTTTCATGCCCCCCTAGATGAGGAAGAAAATGAGGAACCGCAGGCAGACCTACCATTGGAAGTTTTTGAGGATTCTGTGGATCCACAGGTCTGAGTTCATGACTATTCCCACACTCTGATGAATTTATTAGCATAGTGAAAGAAGAAATCCTTATGTTTTGTATTTTATAGCCACTTCTGCCCTTAGTTTATGTATATATTTGGAACATTATGCATATTTGTAAGGGATTTATTATGGTTTGATTCTGCTGCATAATTTTATTATGCACTTATTATTCTGAATTTGTATTTGACACCCATTTGCCTTAATTAGCACTTGAGATGTCACATTATCTCTCTTGAAAAACACTCAAAAACTAAAAAAGCTAATTTTAATAGCAAAAGCTGAAATTTTATTAATCATTCAACTAAATTCTGTGAATTACAGCCTAATGGTGAGGCCTTTATATATGATTTCACCGGAATAGTTCTAATTAATTACAAATACTTGAATTCTATCCGAGAGCTAGAGTTATCTAAATTCCAAACCCTAAATAATATTAAAATAGTCCTAGGGATAAAATTCAACATTAAAATAATAATTAATAATTAATAAAATATTGAATAGTGTGGACTTGACGAGATTCTTCGTGGTCAATCTCCCTTCTTGGACAATTCCTAGTGTGTTCTTGAGGCATATTGCTTCGTGAGCGCTTAAGACCTCTTATTGTTGCATATCTGCAAATGTTAGGATTACGAAAATACTCACCTAAGTGACTTTTCAATTAATAGTGCGCGAAAACAACATTTCTATTGCCCATTTTGAGTGCTTAATTGAATTGTTTATTATCTGATTTAGGCTATTTTGTTAGTTTTAATGCAAGATAGGAGATAGAGTCCAAAGTTAGGAAAAACAACATAAAAGATTAGGGTTTGTGGAACAACTGCTAGTCATGGTATAAGCCTTGAGAAAGGCTTAAATCCTATAGCAATAACAGACTTTGGGACGCACAATCAAACCTCAGGTAAGGGTAATGCATAAGAGGTACTACGATTTCAAATGTGCACCACTAAGCCTCAAGCGAGGCTTACAGTTTTGCAAAAATAGAAGTGTGCTAAGACACAATTAACCCTTGGGCACAACTAATGTCATGATAGCAAGATAAATGCATAATTAATATTGACTAAGCCTTGACCAAGGCTTAGTCGAGTACAATTGGTTTAAAATAGAAAAGGGTGCGGATTTGAAATTAAAAGAAGATTTCTACTGCAGCTTAAAAAAGAAACTGAAAATTAAGAAGATGATGATTCTGAGAAGCTAGAAAAGAGTAAAAAATCACTGAAAACCCCTGGCCAAATAAGAGACCCTCTTGGGTTTAAAAAAGTAGGAAGTCAAAGGAGAAAACACCTTGGTCGTCGCACACTGAAGCAAAAATTCTTCTAAGATTTTCTTCTTTTCTTCCTAGCAATCATAAGAACATCATTTTGTAATTAACCTGCCATGAGCGACTGATAACTTTGTTTTTCCCAGTTACTAACGAATTCCAATTTGTATTGTGAGATCTAAATATTTTAAATTCTGATTCCACTGAATTACAGTATTTGTTTATTTCTCTATATATATAACTATTGTTGTTGTTTACTGTTTGAACAGGCCCATTAGGCGAATGATAGGACAGCATACTGCCAGACGAATTATTTTAAACTTGTAATTGTTTAGGATATTCCGGCACCTCATGGTGATTTACTCTCGAACTAGGAAAGATAACATAACTGAGCCGTTCACGCAGCTGAATCTGATAGCTAGAACTAAGTTCTTCTAAATCTTATTGTTATTGATATATTAAATCCTAGGAACATTTCTAGGATTTTCTGCTAGTAAGGATCAACGAATGAACGTTTCTTGGTGTAAAACTAAGTGAGAATTAGTTGTCGGAATGTTTTCACAACTAGAACTGATTTGCTACCTTATTTTCATCAAAACCATATTATTCTATCAATGATCAATTATATAATAGGAAATAAGTTATTTCTTTAACTGAGAATACTCACATATCTTATTAATTCTCTATTTACTTTCAAGGATATTTGATTTCTTAAGCTAAGATTTATTTTGGTAAAATTGTTTCCTTCCTACTATCTTCAATTTTAAAAAAAGAAAAAGCGCCCTCTGTCTTTATTTTTATCCGTTGGTCATAAGGGAAAAGTGGTTCTCGATATCTTGCAAATTCGACCATGTTTACCACTACTATAATTCTATATTATTGGTTGAATATGAATTCATTTTTGGTGGATTTGACACCCATCACCCATTTGTCGTGGGAGTTCTTCTCATCCAAGGTCACATCATCTTCCCCTTCTTCGAAAGGATTCATCCTCGAATCCAAACCTCCTATAATCTCATCTTGCAAAGACAAAGAAGGCAAGACATAAATTAAGTAATTTATTGAGTACTGTGATACTCCTTAACAGTTGCACAAGATAACACTTTTTGGTCTCTACTTGGGCTTTATTCTTCCTTTTTTCTCTACCAGCAAATTCTTCATATGACTTTTAAGCTTAAGTTGGTTTTCACATACCTCCTTTCGAGACAGTGGCATGAGGACATGGGTTAAATCGTTTAGATGTAGGGAATACTGATTCTTTCCTTCGTCATGGACACATCCGGTCATATTGGCATGGTCATCCCAACAATATATGTCTAGCTTACATAGGGACCACACCACATAATACCTCATATTTATATTTATCAATAGAAAATGAAACTCAGGCATGCTTGGTAAACTTGACATCTTTACTATTGATAGTGCCTAAAAATGACATCATTATTAACTACTTTTGAGATGTTAAACTTGATGGTATACTATCTAATCTGAGCTATTTTCTATATTTTGTTGCAAGACATGATATAAGGACGAAACAAGGAAAAATAATACGAAAAGATGAAAGTTCGTAAAAAGAGTCATTAGCTCATAAATAAGCCTTGGACAAGGCTTGGGTCCTGCCCTAGACAACTTAGCTTTGGGCAAGGCTAAGAGTCGCCCACAGTAGCAGATTTAAATGAAAATGTGTACTTTTTAAATTTGAAAAAAATATCATTCCAGCCAAGATCTAGGGCCAAAAATCAAGAAAAAATGTTCTGGAAGGCTTGGGATAAACCAAAAATCAATGAAAAGGATCTTAATCAACAAAGGAAGAAAATCTTAGCTCTTTTTCTATAAAGAGGGCAGCTGCCAAACAGATCCATCATCTCTCTCTTCTTCCTGACGCTACACATAGCAGCTTATGCTGCTTCTGCAAGTTTTTTCTTCTTCATCTTTCTTTTTCTCTTTACTCTTCAAGAACTCATATGTGTTGAAAAGCTCACCATGAGTGGCTGATTTATTTGTTTTCCTAGTTGATAGATCTATCAAGCTCCAACAATATATTTATGAGTTCTAATTGAATTAATTATCTTAATTTTAATTCTACTGTTTACAAAATTACGTACGCAACTGCTTACACTACTTCCATGGAGGGTTCAGGTCACCAACTAGTTAAAGATGGAAGTGAAATCAATTAGTAACAATAAAGATGTAAATAAATATATACAAATCACTCAGTACCCTCCAGTAATCATCAATCAGTTATCACTCTGGTCGTCATAGTCTACATCATGGAGTTCCAAGACATGTACACAATCAGTTCATGGTCATCGACCACTAAACCTGGTTCCATAAATGGAACCCAATATCATATCCAAAACCTAGTGGCTCCCCTATTAACCTCAATATCCCTCAAAGAAAATCAGTGAACTAGATTTAATTAGACACTATATTATTTTTGTTTTAGACTCTTTAGTATTTATTTTATTTTTTAGTTTATTTTATCCTTTATAATTTCTGAAATGTATAATCGTTATTATTTACTTACTTATATTATTAATTAAATTATTTTAATTAAATTTTTATTATTTATTATTTGATATTTTTTTTCTTTTTAATTAATTTCGATATTTTAATTGGTTTTCATTTTATTTTATGGTCTTTTAATTAATTTGTTGTAATTTTAATTTTTTTTTAATTTTATATATTACCAATACATTAGTTAATTACAATTATCCAATTTCCATTCCATTTACATTTTACAAATTTCCCAATCCAATTTAATACCTTTTTATAGTTTTATTTTGGTTTTATTAATCTTTCCCAAATAGCCCAATCTACTTAGCAAAGGCAATTGAGCCTCTGTTTTCATCCCAATTTTCATATTCCATTTTTTTAACATCAGCTATCATCTGTTAAAGTTAAACACAATATTCTCATCAAGAACAATAAATAAATCATCAAAAAGAAATGTAATGCTAAGTCACTCACCCATTTCAGCTTAAATCACCACTTTCTTTTAGTTTTTGAAAAGATTTACCGAATGAAATTAACATCTAGAAAAATCATACTCGTATCACCCATAATATAACCCATCTTACCTCAAAGAAGATCAAAATCTGGACTCAAACGTCTGAAGAAAAGGATTCTGAAATGAAAAATTGTTCTGCAACTTGCCTAAGCAGTGTTGCAAAACCAAAATTGTATTTTTGGTTAGATTTTAGGTTTTAAGATCTGTTTGGCTTCAACAATTGATTCTTAACCCTTTAACAACTTAATTTAATTAAAACCTAACTAAAAACTGCAAAAAGATTGAAGACAAAAACTAAATTTGAAAGAAGAATAACTGGTTTACCTGCACAGTTCGCGGGTGGAAGAGCAACAGAAAAGAGGATTCCAAATTTCTGCTTACTGGGATTTTTGGGCTTGAGGAACTATCAAATGGATACTTAGATGCTAAATGATTTTAAAAAAATTAAGTTGTGAAGGAAAGGAACTTACCTAAATCGAAAAAAAAAAAGAGAATACGCACCAGACCTTCCCCTCGGTATAGGTCTACAACTTTTAGAAATATTACATAAAATGGCTTCGGTCGAAGCCTCCTACACAATATTAAATCGAAACTAAGTTTTGGACTCTCAATCTCACTTGCACACTCACATGTTCTGTTTTCCCAAATGTCATCACCATCAAAGCTTCTAATTTTTTCTCAACTCAAGGTTTACTTGTTGCTTTGTTTGCTGGTAGAAGAAATGAGGAAGAAGTTGTGCTGTAGAAGAAGACTTAAGGGAAAAGTTTAGTTGATCCAAACCTTCCATACACATGCAACCACTCCCAACCGTAGATGTAAGGATATGGTCGACAGTTTGCTGTGGAGTGGAGCTAGAGTTGCAACATCTGGCCTGCTCGAAGCTCGTCCCAGTAAGCTGGTTGAGGCACTAACACCATTCGGTGTAGTGGTGTCACATCAGACCAGGCCGAAGTGGCTACTTACGGGTTTGCCTTCTTTCCCATATATACACACACCTATATGCAAAGTTTTAACTTTAATCTAATACACATAATTATAAAAACACCATTTTAAGGTTGGATTAATGGTATTTTTTGTTGGGTTTATATTTATACATATATATTTAGATATATATACACACACACATCTGTATATATTTATACTTATATATTTATATATTTATACATATATATTTACTCTTCCATTTATGTATTTATGTGTATGTTTACTTATACATGCATGCATCTTGACGCAGTACCCACTAAGGACAAACCAAAACTAAGCGGAAGGTAAGAAGCAGACCAATATTGATGAACTTTTGGGAAGTGAAAGGAAACAATCACAGAGTAACAGTACTCTAGGCTACTCTATCCTCGATCAAGTATCAAACAGTAAGGCTGAATCCACCAAATAGAAATCTCAACTTAGGAAAAAATGACAACAGAAGGTGCGAGAAACTCGAAGGGTAACGAGCCTCATAGCTAAAGAATAACTCGACCCAAAAATCTCAGCCCAAGAAGAAAGTCCAAGTGTAGTTTAGGTGTGGGTGCCTGTGGGGTCCACATGTATTGCAATGCACATGCAGGATATTGGTCCCTTATGTCTACGGTGTTCCAAGGTCCTGTGATGAACCAATCGAAGTGACCTTATACCCCACAAGAAAACCGAAGACAAGAAAATTCCTCGACGCATGGACATGGAGGTCCACGCGCGAACGAGGCTACCCATACATGTGTCAAGCGTGCAACCCAACCTACATGCCTCATGCATGCGCACACCTACGCTTGCCTGCACGGACCGCACATGAGCGCACAAAAATGCCCACACTCGTGGCTCGCTAAGCCTTCATGCAGAACCAGGCGCACGCGCACAGGCCTAGCTGGCCCGACTTGCACGAGTTGCCTAAACCCAGTCGGCCCTTCCCACTTCTTAATTAATTAAATTATTTTATGGCTTTTGGACCCCACTTTTTAATTTTCCACGTTTTTAATTTAATTCTCACAAGTCTTTATCATTTTCCCCAAGTGTTTTACATGAAAATCACACGGGATAAAGCCTATCCTATTTTTAATTATTATTTTAATATAAATTCTATCCTTACAATTATTTAATTAATCATCCTGTATTTAGATGAGATAGCATAAATTTTTTATTATGCGATTATCCAAGAATTAGATAGAATTTTATGTAGGATATTATTTTATTAATTTCTTCAAGAGATTGTGATAATCTAAAATTATCCTGGAAAAGCCTATAAATAAACTTTTACCCACAGGATGTAAGTACATTCAATCATACTTAATTTAAGAGAAATTATTGAAAGTTTAGGCTTTTCTTCAATTAGCATTTCGCTAATTTTTAACTTCTTCAAGTAGCAGGAGTTTTCAAAAGTCTTGTTAAGCTAAGGAGAGGGGATCAACTTATTTGTAAGTCTGTGGTGTTTTTTCTTTCCTTATTTTATTTTTTCTAGTCTTTAATTTTACATTTCTTTTAGTATTGTAGATTCAATTAGAATGAGAAATTTTCTAGGCAGTTAAGTTTTGATATTGCATATGTTAAGTGAGTTATAGGATTTGATTCAATCTTCCCCACACCCTCCCGCATCATTTTGTATTAGAGTTTAGGCTCCTAAAATCCAAAACTATCTTTATTGCTTTCAGCATTTTTGTTCTTAAATTAATATTCAAATTTATTTTGATTGTTAATTCGTTTGAATATTACTTGAATCCATTCTATTTGGTTTCAACTAATTTCATATTTGTTCTATTATTACAAAAAAAATATTACATATATAAAAAATTAAAAAAAAAACTCCAATTGCACCCCATAAGGCAGTTGACACGTTGTTTACATTTTGCATAACAAAAGCTTAATAGCCACTTGATTGGTGACTGGAAAACCTTTGAGAAACCAAAGGGAGAGTATCTCACCTAACAGGTACGAGTGAAAACTTTTATTTTCATTCAGGACATTATCCATATTTAATATTTGAATTGCTTTTCTATAATCTTACATCAACATTGAATGAAGAAACTTGACCAGTCCTAGAGCATAACCGACAAACTGTGGGTAGTATAAATGGATACACCTACCGATTCTATCCACCGGGATTGATCGGGTCCCTATGCATTAGTCCATATTGTCAATCTTTTTTATCTACGTTTCTATTTTTGTTTTACGTTGTTCCATTATAAATTTAAGCGACTAATCGATACTAGTTTCTTAACACACAAAAGGCACACTGTTCTTTTGTTTTATGTGCTTGTTTCTGACCTTTGTAGAAATCAAATCCTTTTACAGTTCCTTGTTGTGTCGTAAGGACTAACGTATAGACCCAATACAAGTGATTTCGATTCCGGATGCTCAACTTGATAGACAAAGTTCTCAATGGAGAGGTTGCAAGGTAAACATGAGCAAAGGTGGGAGAGAGTTATTGTTTTCAATAACTCTTGTTTTTGTAAGAACTCCACAATGTCTCACCAAAGTGCCAATAGCCGACCAGCCACCATGGAAGAAAGGGTTCTAGACATGTTCACTTAATTAAGTGTCCAAAAAGGAAACATGGCCACCTGCATGGATCACCAGGAGCGAGGCGAACACAGTAGTTGTGCCCGACACCAATAGTGCAAGAAGAGACAGGATCTTATGGCAATGATGTTGGTGACAGACAGGGAGGCCATCACGAAGAGGCAAACGGGGACCTCCATGACTTCAAGTTCTAGATATCAGCCTTTCAAGGGTAGAATGACCCCGGAGCCTACCTTGAATGCGAGCGAAAAATTGATTGCATTTTCAGCTTCTGCAACTATAGTGAAGAGAAAAAGTTTAAGTTCGCCACCCTTGAGTTTACCAACTATGCCTCAGTATGGCGGGATCAGTTAGCCCTTCTCAAAGAATGGGAGAGAGACCTACCAATCACTATAAGGAGAAAATTAAGATCCATCATGAGGAAGCAATTTGTGCCAGCTCATTTTAACAAGGACATGAACTTAAAATTGCAACGCCTGACCTAGGGTTTTAAGTCGGTGGAAGACTTCTATAAGGAAATGGAGATAACCATTATTAGGGCTCTAGTTGATGAATAACCAGAAGCCACCATAGTTCGGTTCTTGGAGGGCCTAAACAAGGATATTACCAATATCCTTGAACTCTAAAATTATGTTAACTTAGACGAAATGATGCATAAAGCCACCAAGATTGAAAAAAAATCAAAAGACAGAGGAACTAACCAGGGGTATGTCAGCAACGGTCCCTAGGGAAATCAAAGATGGGCTCAAAGGGATAAGGTAAAAAGGTGGACGACAGTAAGGGAAAATAATCCGCTGGCAACACAACAGTTAATCCTAAGGCATTAGCCACTCGCCAAAGCACTATTAAATGTTTCAAGTGCTTGGAAGTGGGGCATATTGCATCCTAATATCCCAATCAGCGTGCCATGATTATCCGAGATGATGGATATATTGTCAGTGACAACTAAATTAGTAACGAATAAGAAGATCTACCACTAGTAGATGCAGGTAGAGAAAGTATCACTCAACCAGTACATGGAGATGTGTTTATGGCTCGATAAGCACTAAACATACAGGTTAAGCCCGAAGGCAACTGTCTGAGAGAAACTATTTTCCACTCCAGATGCCTGGTCAACGAAAAGGTCTATAGTGTGATAATTGATAAAGGCAGCTGTGCTAATGTTGCTAGTACCTTGCTGATGGATCGGACAGGGTTGATTTGCAAACAGTATCCTAACCCCTAGAAATTACACTGGTTAGATAACATCAAAGATATCAATGTCACCTAGCAGGTATGTGTACCATTTTTTATTTATGACTACACGGATAAGATATTGTGCAATGTAATTCCCATGCAAGTAGGACACTTGCTGCTAGGTAGGCCATGGTAACACGATCGAGATGTTAGCCATGCCATGAAAGGAATTGTACTGTATCCAAATGAGTAACCTCACCTATGTTTTAACATCTTTTTCAAGGAGATATGAAGACCAAATGCAAATTAAAAATTCATATGATTAGTTCGCTAAAAGATAGGCAGAGCAGGGCCCCAGTTCAGACCTAGTCAAAAGACGGGTAGACAAATGTGTCATAATACACATACATCATACTTGGCCCCCATGTCGACCGATGTTCCAAGGTCCCATGATGAACCAATTGAATTGACTTTATACCCTATAGGAAAATTAAAGGCATGCAATTTCCTCAACGCATGGACACGGAGGTCCCCGCGCGAATGAGGCTACCCACACATGTGCCGAGCATGTGGCCCAATTCGCACGCCCCACGCCCACGCGTGCCTACACAAACATCACACAAGTGCACAATAGCGCCCACACTCGCAGCCCACTAAGCCACGCGTGCGCAGGCTTGAGGGGCTAAATGTGCGTGCCTTATACGAATGGGCTAGGAACAGGCCCATCCAGCACAATGCACAGCTCGCGGCCCAACCCATAGGGCCTGCTTCACGCAGCCCATGCAGATCGGTCGGCCTTACCCACCTGGGTTGCCCAAACCAAATCGACCCTTCCCACTTTATAATTATTTAGATTATTTTAAGGCTTTTGTACCCCACTTTTTAATTCTCTATGTTTTTAATTTAATTCCCACATGCTTTAATTAATTTCTCCATGTGTTTTACATGGAAATTATATGGGATAAAGCCTATCCTATTTTTAATTATTATTTTAATGTAAATTCTATTGCTATGATTATTTAATTAATTATCTTGTATTTAGATGGGATAGAATAAAAATTTTATTATGCAATTATCCTAAAATTAGATATAATTTTATTTAAGATATTATTTTATTAATTTCTTCAAGAGATTGTAATCATCTAGAATTATCCTGGGAAAGCCTATAAATAGGTCTTTGCCCATAGGTTGTGAGCACATCCAATTACAATCAATTTGAGAGAAATTCTTAAAAGCTTAGACTTTTCTTCAATTATAATTTTGCTGATTTTTAACTTCTTCAAGTTGTTCAAGAAGCAGGAGTCTTCAAAAGTCTTGTTGAACTAAGGAGCGGAAATTAACTTATTTGTAAGTCTGTGGCGTTTTTCCTTTCCTTGTTTTATTTTTTCTAATCTTTGTTTTTGCATTCATTTTAGGATTGTAAATTCAATTAGAGGGAGAAATTTTCTAGACGGTTAAGTTTTGGTATTGTATATGTTGAGTGGGTTATAGGAGTTGATTCGATCATCCCCATACCCCTAGCGTCACATCTATATATAAAAGTTTAGTTCAGTTCATATATAATATATATTTTTTATTTTATTATTGTTATTATCATTACGTATATTTTTTTAATTCATTTAAAGTAATAACAATTAAAGAAATTGAATTATAAAATTCTTACAAAATACTATTATTGAAAAGACCTCTTTTCTTAAAATTTTAAAGGTTCATTTTTTCACTTTAGTATAATTGTACTTAAATTGTTAATCCCTTTTAAGTTCATTTTATTTAAAATAGGAAATATATTTTTTTAAAATTAGTAAATAAATCATATGACTAAAATACCTTATCAAATAAGGGTTTATGATAGCACACAGTTGGATATTATAGTTATTTACTAACATAAGATTATTACATAATCTGAGAACATATAATATATTTTTCATGACAATGGTAGGACTAATCTTGGTATTGCCCTTGCTAGTAATAATATTGAAGGAACTATCCAAAGTGACAATATTTCTATTGCTTGAACACGAAATATATGTATAAAAATATTTAAAAGTATCTGTGACATCCCAAATGCTAATTAAGGCATAAGGGTGCCAGATACAGAAACAGATTACGAGTGCATGATAAATAATTGTATGCAGCGGAGCAAATTATTACAACCAAAATATATATGAGTTCCAATTACACATATATAAGTGAGGTCAAAAGTGATAAAAAAATACAAAATATCAAAATACAAAAAGGGCCACTTCTTTTACTATGTGAATGGACTCATCAGAGTGCAGGACAAGTCATGCACTCAAGGTTTGTGGATCTACGAGATCCTCATAGACTTTAAGGGGTAGGTCAATGATTCCTCACTATCTTCCTCATCTGGGAGCATGAAAATGGGTGAGTTTCATATACTCATTAAGAAAAATAGTATTTAAATAACGTCATAAAATTTTTAAAGTGAGTAATTATGTTATCAATACTTACCATTAGGGGTCACGTCAGGGTCATTTCTTCATTTATGAAAACACTTTGTTTATTAACAAAAATCAGATCCATCATGTCGTAGTCACAACAATCAAATCAATCATGCTAATAATAGAGAAAATCAAATAAATCATGCTGATAATAGAGAAAATCAAATAAATCATAAAATGCTTAGATTTTTGTGTCATGTTTCACAAAGTCGTTCTAACTTCCATCTACTGAGGGCAGATATGAATTTTTGACTACCCATGTGGAATGACCAGATCAGATATATATCGGCAATTTGCTCACAGCACATTTTTGACTTGCCAAACCATGATAAGATCTATGACAACGGCTATGCCAACCACAGTAGTCCTACTAGATGGTCTATAGCCACGACAGTACTTAGCCAAAGGTGACCTCTAACAGATAATTCACGTCATTACTCTCTTTAGAGGGTATGCTGTCATCCATAGGGAGCAGTCCTCTCATGTCTTTCTAGACGAGATAGGGGAGGGAGAAAATAAAAATCTCTCAGAGATAAAAAATTTAACAAGACACTTGATGCATTATGCATGTCAATACAGATACATGTTTTTCATACCATTTCATGCTTAATCTATTTTTCATATTTCAGAAACTTATCACAAAAATCATGTCTTTTAAATCACATGCAAATCACCAAATGCCTATATGATCTAACAACATGCTTTATCAAGTAAAATTTACTTCATTTAGACAACTAAACATAATCATGCAAATCATAAATTTCAAGCTTCATAATTTTTACTCTAGAAATACTTCTTAAGATGTTTGAAAGAAATACTAAATTCCTTACTAAAATCTTGAAGTTTTCTTACATTTTTCTTCTTCTCCTCCTCTAATTCTCTCTCTAGATCACTCCCTCTCTCTCTAAGCTCTTAGAAGATGGAAGAATGAAATGGAAGTGATGAAGAAAATGGAAGAAGGATTCCTATTTATAGGAAGTGAGGACGCTTAGATTTGTGCCAAGTGGCAAAATCTGGTGAGGAAAGTGAAAGTTGAATGGGAAAAGAGTTATGTGAGGCGATGTGACGGTGGCACAAAAAATAGAGAAAGAACCTCCCAACCTACAGCAGCACACCGCCCAAGACGGTGGCGGCACCCAAGGTAGCGCACGGTGCCCAATGGGCAGCGCACACTACGCGGACCAACTGTATGGACGGCGCGAGCACAAGGTGCACGATGCCACACTAGTTTGCATGTGCGCATAGTGTGCATGTCTTGTGCTAGCCTTGCATACCAAGTGCATGCGACGTGCGATGCCTGCATGGGTGGGTTTTTCCTATAGGTGTTTTCCCACGGGATTTGGCTCCTTTTTTCGTCTTTTCTCCTAGTAATTTATTTTTGGGGAAAAAATAGAATAATAAAATCAAAAAATAATAAGAATCATAAAATATAATTTTTAAAATAAAATTAAAAATACGAATTAAATTTATGAAATGTGATATAAAATTACAAGATAATTTAAAGAATTTAAGTGGCCTTAGGGCCCAAATGAATAGGAATTTCCCAATTATTAATTAACTGCGAAGGTTAGCAGGGTGTTATATTCCCCCCACCTCAGAAAATTTGGTCCCCCAAATTTATCACGAATAAGTCTGGGAACTTCTCTCTCATCTCACTCTCCAACTCCCACATCGCCTTTTTCGGAATGTGGTGCTGCCACTGCACCTTCACCATGGGGATCCTCTTGTTGTGTAAAACTTTGTCGGTCCAACCAAGAATTTTCGCAGGGAGTTCCTCGTATTTCATATCTGCTTGCACCTGCACCTCATCGTGAGGAATGATATGAGAAGGATTAGGGTGGTACCTTTTAAGCATAGAGATATGAAAAATATCATGTAAATTCACAAACTCTCAGGGTAGAGTAAGGCGGTACGCCACGGGTCCAACACACTCCACGATTCGAAGAGGTTCTACATATTAGGGGCTCAACTTCCCTCTTTTCCCGAACTGTAATTTTTCCTTGTCGGAAAAAATCTTGAGGAAGACATGGTCACCGATGGCAAATTCCAATGGTCTTCTACAATTATCAACATAACTCTTCTATTGATTCTGGGCGGTGGCCAAGTTCCTACTGATGATAGTAATCTTCTTGATAGTCTCTTGGATGAAGTCAGGTCTTAAACGATGCTGATTTCTGACTTCACTCTAACAAGTGGAAGAATGGCAGTCTATCATACAGAGCTTCATACGAAGCCATACTAATTCTGGAATGATAACTGTTATTATAAGCAAATTCATACATGAAAAGATACTAGTTATCGCAAAAGTTGAGGATGCAAGTGCGCAACATGTCTTTTAATGTCTGGATAGTGCGTTCAGACTGACCATTAGTCTGAGAATGATAAGTAGTATTGAAGTACAATCTAGACCCAACAACTTCTTGGAAGCTATCCCAGAAGTGGGAGGTGAATCGAAAATCTCGATCGGATACAATGGATGAGGGAACACTATGGAGTCGAACAATTTCAACAACATACAAGCGGGTTAATTTGCTGGTGGAGTCAGTAGTTCTGATGGGTAAGAAGTGGGCAGTCTTAGTTAGTCTATCAACGATAACCCATATGGCATTATGACCATAATAGGTCCTAGGTAGACCGGTGACCAAATTCATGGATAAATGATCCCACTTCCATTTCAAAATCAAGAGGACTTGTAACAAACTGCTAGGTCTCTGGTGTTCTACCTTAACTCGTTAGCAAGTAAGACATCGAGAGACGTAGTCGATCAAGTCCTTTTTTATTCTCAGCCACCAGTATTGGCACTTCAAGTTCTGTTATATCTTGGTACTCTCGGTATGGATGGACAATTTAGAGGCATGGGCAGCCTTGAGAACATCCATCCTGACAGCAACAGGGACCCAAATATGGTCCCAAAATCAGCACAATTCATCATCGGTAAGCCTAAAATTAAGAAACTTATCATAAGCGAACTTGCTCAAATTTTTGGTGATTTCTTGGTCCGTGGACTGAGCTTCCTAAATCTTCATAAAAGGATCAGGCAAAGCTCAAATATAAGCGAGATAGGCACCATTGCCATGGTGGTTGAGGCAAAGTGCCTGTTTAGCATCAACTGACTTCTAACTGGAGGCCATGGTTTAGGCCAACACAGTGGACTCCTTCCAACTCAGTGCATCTGTGACTACATTTCCTCTACCGGATGGTGGATGATCTTGTAGTCATAGTCTTTTAGGAGGTCGATCCAATGTATCTGTCTCATGTTTAACTCCCTATGTGAGAAATTTACTTTAAACTTTTGAGGTCAGTGTAAATTTTAAAGGTTTGGCCAAATTGATAATGATGCCATATCTTCAAGGTAAAGATTATGGTCACCAACTACAGATCGTGAGTAGGGTAGTTTCGCTCAAGGGGCTTCAACTGTCTGGATCCATAAGTGACCACTCTATAATGCTGCATCAAAATGCATCCCAAACGAATATGAGATGCATCGTAATAGACTTGGAATCTTCTAGTGTTGTTAGGGAGGATCAACACTGGAGCAAAAGTAAGAGGATGCTTTAATTTCATAAAGCTTTCACCACATTCTAATCTTAAATAAAAGGTATGCCCTTGCTAGTAAGACAGGTCAACAGAACAACAATCTTAGAGAATCCATCGATGAATCGTCGGTAGTAACCTGTCAAGGCAAGGAAGTTACATACCTTCGCTACATTGGTGGGCGGGTTCCAATTGATCACTGTTTTATCCTTGGTTGGATCCACAGAAACTTCTTCACTCGAAATTACATGACTAAGAAAGGAGACTCGATCCAACCAAAAGGAACATTTGTTGAGCTTAGCAAATAGCTGATTCTGACGAAGTGTCCCTAATACTTCATATAGGTGGACTGCATGTTCCTTCGGGCTCTTAAAGTACACTAGGATGTCATCAAGGAATATGATGATGTACTGATCGAGTACATACTAAAAAATCCTATTCATAAGATCTATGAAGGAAACATGGGCATTAGTTAACCCAAACGGTATAACTTTGAACTCGTACAGGCCGTATAGACACTGAAAAGCGATCTTCAGAATATCTTCTTCCTTGACTCTTAATTGGTAGTACCTCGATATGAGATCGATCTTGGAGAAGGCCATGGCTCCTTGCAACTCGTCAAAAAGATCGTCGATACGAGTATATGATACTTGTTCTTTATTGTTACCCAATTGAGTTCTCGGTAGTCTATGCATAGTTTGAAGGAGCCATCCTTCTTCTTCATAAATAACACTAGAGTGCTCTAAGGGGAGTGACTAGGGCGAATAAATTTCTGACCAAGGAGTTCAGAAAGCTAGTTTTCTAGTTCTAGAGCTCAATACGACTCATGCGATTGGCATGTTTTGAGATTGGTTGAGTTCCAAGAAGTAGGTCGATAAAAAACTCTATCTCTCACAGTGGAGGTAAGTCGAGTAGTTCTTCAAGAAAAACTTTTGAAAAGTTACAAACAGTAAGAATAGAATACACAACAGGATCAACATCCATATTCCTGTTTATTCAATTATTAGAGAATTAACAAAAGTAGATTTTTATTTTATTTTCAGAGTAATCTAAGAGTATTAGATCTACAAATATTTCATTTTCGAAGCTTTTATCATATAATTTTTATACACATAGTGAGCTTTTAGTAATCCCCTAGAGGGAGTTTGTACAGCTAGTATTTCTCTTAAAAGTTCAGGCCTAATATCTAATTTACAAGTAAATCCACAAGAGATAAAAGAGTGGGTAGCACCTATATGGATCAAAGCTCTAACATAAGTATCATGGATAGAAAACATACCCTGGATAAGGACAGCAGTAGGGAGGGCACCAGGTTCATCAAGGTGATACACACAACCCTAGGCTATAGGTGTGGCCACGTCCTTCAGTCGTTAAGGGCAGTCCTTTATAAGGTGTTGGGTGCTTCCGCACCTATAGCAGGTGTGATTAATACACGATAGGGTAGATCACCATGTGAGCGACTACAATGCTGGCATGGTTGGGAAGGTCAAGCAGGTTGTCCAGTAAGTGGAGGTGAAGTAGGGGGAGGGACAACTCGAGGTCTTTTATTGGGATGGCTACTTACTGGGTCGAGCAGTCTTCTTCTGGGTTGTTAGGGTTGGTGTTTTTGTTGAGTAGAGACTCGGACAATGTGTTGATACTTGGTCGATATAAAGTCTTCAGCTAGTTGGGTATGTTCTAGCACCTCAGCTTATGAGCCGAGTCTCAGCATCGCAACCCAGTCATAGATATCGACATGAAGGCTTTTTAGAAACTTCCTACCTTTACGACTTTTAGGGGTGACCATTAGAGGGGCAAACCTATACAGTTGGACAAATTGGGCAACCGTCAGATTTTCTCGGCATATGTCCTGAAATTCCTCCTCCTCCTCTCAAACATAAGCTGGGAAAAAGTTATCAAAGAACGCGTTCATGAAAACTTTCGAAGTGGTAGGGGTAGGTAGGATTTCCTTCTTAAGTCATTACCAGTGTTCTGCTTCATTGGTTAGCAAAAAGGCTACTAGGGGGGATTTCTGTTCCTCGATTAGGTCTAGGATAGAGAAAAACTTCTATATCTGCAGGATCCAAGCTTCAGCTACTAAAGGATCAGGGCCACCCTCGACGTGTGGCAAGTTAAGCTTCCTAATTCCGTTATGTTTTGAGAGATAGACCTTTCAACTGGTTGGTATTCTAAGAAAGGGTGTTGACAAGGGTTGGCTTGGTTCTGTCCTACAGTTGCGGTCAATCCTTGGATAGCTTAGAAGATTTTGGTAAACTCGGCCCTTGTCGGACGATTTTGGGCCTCATGTCTTTCAGTACGTTCTACAGAAGGTCTCCCTCTCATCGTTCCTACAAAAAAAAGGAAGACATGAGTCGATGGTCTAGTTTTCAAAAAGATGACTTATTTTCCTATATATTCTAAGGGTTTTTCTACCTACAGCCTCAGTTGTAAAGGATTTAGTCTGTGTAACTACTCTGATACCATCTGTGACATCTCAACTGCTAATTAAGGCATAAGGGTGCTAGATACAAAAACAAATTACGAATGCATGATAAATAATTGTATACAACGGAGCAAATTATTATAAATTCCTTACCAAAATATATATGAGTTTCAATTACACATATATAACTGAGGCCAAAAGTGGCAACAAAATACAAAATATCAAAATATAAAAAGAGCCACTTCTTTCACTATGTGAATGGACTCATCAGAGTTCGGGATAAGTCATGCACTTAAGGTTTGTGGATATCGGGATCCTCACAGATTTCAAAGGGTAGGTGAGTAATCAGTTTCTCATTATCTTCCTCATCTGGGGGACATGGAAAGGGGTAAGTTCCATATATTCAATAAAAAAAATAATATTTAAATAATATCGTAAGATTTTAAAAATGAGTAATTATATTATCAACACTTATCATCAGGGGTCACGCTAGGGCCCTTTTTTAATTTATGAAAATACTTTATTTATTGAAGAAAACATCATATCTATCATGTTATAGTCACAATAATCAAATCAATCATGCTGATAATAGAGAAAATCAAATAAATTATGAAATGCTCATATTTTCGTGTCATATTTTGCGAAGCCGATCCGATTTCCATCTACTGAAGGCAGATACAGATTTCCAACTACCCATGTGGAATGACAAGATCATATATATATTGGTAATTTGCTCATGACACATTTTTGGCTTGCCAAACTATGACACAATCTATGACCACGGTTGTGCCAACCACAGTGGTTCTATCAGATAATCTATACCCACGACAATACTTAGCCAAATGTGACCCCTAACAGATAATTCACGTCACTACTCTCGTTAGAGGGTACGCCGTCATCCATAGGGAGCGGTTCTCTCACGTCATTCCAGACTAGATGGGGGAGGGAGAAAACAAAAACCCCTCAAAGATAAAAAGCCTAACAAGACACTTGATGCATTATATATGTCAATAAAGATACATGTTTTTCATACCATTTCATGCTTTCTTTTCGTATTTCATAAATTTATCACAAAAATCATGTCATTTAAATCACATGGAAATCACCAAGTGCTTATATGATCTTATAAAATGCTTTATTAAGTAAAATTTGCTTCATTTGGATAACTAAACATAATCATGTAAATCATAAATTTCAAGCTTTATAATTTTGACTCTAGAAATGCTTCTTAAGATGTTTAAAAGAAATACTAAATTCCTTACCAAAATCTTGAAGTTTTCTTACACCTTTCTTCTTCTCCTCCTCTCATTTTGTCTCTAGATCACTCCTTCTCTCTCTAAGCTCTTGAAGGATGGAAGAATGAAATGGAAGTGATGAGGAAAATGGAAGAGAGGAGTCCCTATTTATAAGAAATGGGGACCATTATATTTACGCAAAGTGGGAAAATCTGGTGAGGAGAGAGAAAGTTAAATGGGAAAAGAGTGATGTGACGCAACATGAAAAACAGAGAAAGAACTTCCCAACTAATGGCAGTACACGGCCCAAGAAAGTGGGGCACACCACCCAACTGGCAACGCACATTGCCCAAGGTAGTGCACGGCACCCAAGGGGAGGCGGCACACCACCCGAGGTAGTAGCATGCCTCCCCAAGTTGGCTGTGCACAGGGCCTATAGAGCGCATGCCCATGCGCGCAGCCCTACCGTGCAGGCCTACTGCGCGGACGGTGCGTGTACAGGGCGCACAGCACCGCGCCAGTCTACACACAATGGGACATGCGCACAGACTAGCTTCATGCCCTACGCAGACGAGACATGTACACAAGCCGCACGCACGCACGTGGACGCGACGTGTGATGCCTGCACGGGCAGATTTTTCCCGCAAACATTTTCCTGCAGGATTCTGCCCCTTTTTCATCTTTTCTCCTGATAATTTATTTTCGTGAAAAAAAATAGAATAATAGAATAATAAAATAATAAGAATCATAAAATATAATTTTCAGAATAAAATTAAAAATACGAATTAAATTTACAAAATGTGATATAAAATTACAAGATAATTTAAAGAGTTTAAGTGGCCTTAGGGCCCAAATAAATAGGAGTTTTCCAATCACAAATTAAGTGTGAAGGTTAGCAGGGTGTTATAATAGTGGTCATATAATATGTTAGTCCTCAGTTTATAATTTAAGAGTTTTAAAAAATTTATCTAAAGGATTTACTTCATGTGAGGTAGAAGCCACAGTTGAGTGTGCCAATAATTTAGTAGCTATTTATTTCTTCAGGGACTCAAGTTATGCCCTTAGTATTTCAATCTCCATTCTATTTTTTTGAGATATGAAGTTTTCATGTTGGGATTTACTCTAGTAATTTGGCTACATGAAGAAAACACTGATTCTACACTGAGTCAACTCAACGATCCACCTAGACTTGGCTTGGCCTTGAGGTAGAAGTCACTTATTATGGTTGTGAGGGTCATTTCTTGAAGCTCAACACAGTTACTCATTCGTGAGTTTCATCATTTTCATATCCTTTTATTCCTCTTTTGAATTGAAATTTTGTTTTAAGGTTTTTTTTTTTTTGGGGGGGGGGGGGCATTGACTTAGTTTAATGCTTTTGATATTTCATAATGTTTAGTCATTATGAGGAATTGAGTGCTATAATTCACGATTAGCTCTAGAGATTAAAGTCATGCCCTTAGTCTTTTAGTATCCACTTTAAATTTACTAATATTTGAAGTTGTCATGTTGTGATTTACTCTAATAATTTATTTGGGTGAGAAAATCCATAATTCTGTACTAAGTCAACTTAATGAGTCAACTTAATGAGTCAATTCAATGATTCCACATTAACTCGACCTGGCTTGGATCTCGACAAAAGTTGTGACAAGTAAATCAACGTCAACACGCACGTGTCTATATTTAAAGATTTGCAATAGAGTTATAGCTAAAGATGAAGCATGTGGCGATTATGGCATCTTGAAACTCTATGGTAAAGTGAGATGCAGCTATTTTTAGGCTGATATGAAGGCTGACAAGTGTTATAGGTCGTCGATCATGTGTTGGCCAATGACAAGAGAGTGGTGGCTGGCGATAAAGGCTGGTCTCTTTTAGTTTATTTATTTATTTTGGCAATGCACGACAAATATGGTTTATAAGAAAGTTTAGAAATTTTTTAACCTAAAGCTTTGATACCATATTAAGAATAATTTTTTGATTAATGTGCATTCTATTGAATATTATAGTCTTAAATGTATAGCTTTTTTAGGATGAAAAATGAAATAGACGATTAAGTATAAAAGATATAGTTTTCTCTTTTAACTTGATTCATTTCCTCTCTAACACCTGATTTATTTACTCTCTCATATTCTGATTTACTTCTTTTTTGACATCCTGATTTATTTCTTTGATACCATGTTTTTCTTCATCTTTAAAATGTTTATATTTCAATTTTAATTTCCAATTGATTTCTATCTTTAGAAAGATAATAAGATTGTTTCTGAATTTTAACTAAAATTTTCAAATGAATGCTATTAAGAATAACTCATATGTTTAAGATATAGTTAGATAAAGACAAATGTAAAATATTTTCTCTTAGAAAGAGCTTTCAATGTTTTAATTATGATTCAAATGTAATTTTAAATTTTTACTATGCATGGATAAATACTAATATAACAATTAAATTAATTAAATCATATAAAATCAATAATAAAGAAAGAAAATTAATAGCTTGATTAATATGTCAAAATAAATACCAAACACATAT
This sequence comes from Carica papaya, assembly GCF_054855325.1. Taxonomy (NCBI): domain Eukaryota; kingdom Viridiplantae; phylum Streptophyta; class Magnoliopsida; order Brassicales; family Caricaceae; genus Carica; species Carica papaya. The sequence goes on along the minus strand of NC_142312.1, from coordinate 18,263,991 downwards.
AAGAGTATATGTGACTAGTGATACTGGTTTAAATGCTTGCATTATCTTCTTATAAGAAGATTGATACATTACCAAAAAAAATGAGATATCCACACTAAATTAAGTAGATACACAATCTTATAAAATGATTTGAATTTTAATGCTCATGGGATTGAATTAACCCTATAAAGCCCACCTATGCACCATAGCCCCCTATACATGCTCCTGATCACCCAACCAACACATATAATGGCATCTCAAAAGCTTATCATGTTTTCTGCTCTTTTGGTTACAATTACGTTATTTTCCCATTCCATTGCACAAGTTTATGGTATTCCCTCCTCTTTCTCTTCCCATTTATTATTTTATGATTGTATTAGTTACTCATAATTTTTAAATGTTTTAAATTTATTATAATATGTTAAGGGAAGTAATCCCACCTTGACAGTTAAAGATCTATACTAGTTAATATACATGTTGAATATTTCTTACTAACCCTATATAATTTTAGGTAAGAATTTAACATAGATCTAATTTTGCCTCATGACTTGGCATTTCTTATTCATTATAAGCATAAGGAAAGGTGTTAAGAAATGTAACTCTATATCGATCAAACATGAGGCTTTATATTAGTTTACATACATATTGGACATCTCTTCCTAGAACCAATTTCCATTGATAAGAATTTAATAGTAAGTATATGTTAATGCAGAAATAGATTCAGTTAATTTTGATGAGGACGATAATCTTATTGTGTCAAAGAAAGAGGTGAACCCTAATGGTGGTTGCCATTTTGCTGGCTCATGTAATAACATAATTGATTGTCGATCTGCATGTGCAGCTCTCGGGTTAAATCCTAACTCTGTCTTATGTGTACCAAATCCTACTGGTGGGAAGCATTATTGTTGTATGCAATAATAAGGGAATTTCAATGTTATAATAAATAAAAGCTTTTTCTTCTCTTCAATGCTATACTAATAGTTTTCACATCTTTAGTTTCAAGTAATAAGTACATATTAGTTAATATTTTAATAAAATTTTAAAATGTTTAATCATGAGAAAGGAGAACTTTTGAATTATTTAATCATGTGAAAGGAGAAAGGTTACTTGAAATTGAAATTTTTAATAAGTTAGTTTGATATTTCACAATTGTTAAAATATAATTCATCGACTTAAATATTTGATCTATTCATGATAAATCTACTTGGAAATACAAATGACCTCAGCAAGATAGTTTATTTTAAATAGTTATCCAAAAAGAGTATCGAGAGAAAAGAAAAAAAAGAGAGAGAATATAAAAATAAATTATGTGGAACATAAAAATGGGTAAGAACCCAAGAAATGGTTGTCTACCTTATGGAAAGACAAAATAGGTCAAGAACCTGAAAAGGATAGTCCACCCTAGAAATAATAAAGAAGGTTTGAAGGAAGTTGTGAAGTTCTTGCCAAGATCTAGATAGATAATGCAAGGGGGACATCAAAATTATGGTCATAACCGATGAAGGATGTTTTCCAGCATGACTAAAAGGATATGACATATACATCCCACAGAGACCGTTCATTGCCCAAAATTATAGGACTTAAACATCTCCAAAACGACCATCATATTATGATAAATATAACCTTCTACAAGTGCTTTGTTTTTATTTTATTATCTAAAAATGGTTCAAAATATTCAAAAACCCAAAATTTTCCTATTCTATTTATAGGGAGAAGGATCAAGGATCTGTGGACTACGAATCAAGTGCATTACCATCAAGAAACAATAGATAAAAACATTAAAAAAAGAAAGAAAAAAAAGAAGAAATGAATACAAGAGGAAAAAACCTAAAGCCTGCAAAAGGTAGTCTGAAAAACAAAGATGGATTGAAAAACCTGAAAAGGTAGCCTATTCCAAATTAAGAAAAACTTATAAGGAGTCAATAAAAATTATAGATTTTAAGAATCGATCCTCTAAAAAGAGGTGTAAAAGTGATTATAACCTTATGTTATCTTGATGTTCCTATCTACTAATCGGAATAAGTTAGATAAGGAAATAAAAAAAAAATATGTGACCTCACTTTCTCCCAAGAAAAATGACTAATAGGTGTCACACTTTTAAAAGTTAAGTGCATCCAATTATTTCTCATTCATGAATGAGACATTATTTCGTTATATAGTCACTTCCAATGCTTAAAAAAGAAATGTGACTTTTCTATTCTACATTCAACTTCAATGCCTAAAAAGGGAATGTGACATTTCATCAAAATTATACCCATCTTTAGTGCTTAAAAGGCAAGATGAATTTTCAAAATTATATTCACCTTCAGTGCCTAAAAAGGCAATATGACTTTTTAATTCATGCATTCACCTCCAATATGTAAAGGTAATATGACTTTTCAATTCGTGTATTCACCTTCAATCCTTAAAAAAGCAAGATGATTTTTCAATTTCTACATTCACTGATGGGTGTCGAATCCACCAAAAATAAATTTCTATTTAACCAATAAAATAAGATTGAAGTAATAGTAAGCAAGGTCGAATTCATATGGAATTGGAAATTGATTTTCTTCCTTGACTAATGAATGAAAAGTAAATAAGGGCGGTTTTGCAAAATCCAATACTCAAAATATAACATAAGCAATAATAGAATATGTAAAACCCCGAAAATCTTTCATGCTTAATTTGTAATGTGAACCCCTATTTATTTGGGCCCCAAGGCCATTAAAACTCCTTAATTTTGTATTTTTCGGTTGAATATCGTATTTAGTATTTTAATTTCGTATTTTATTTAAGTTAGATAATTCTTGAAATTAATTATTTTATTTTATCGTAAAAAAATTATATTTTATTTATCTTTTAAAAAGATTTCATAGAAAAATAGAGAAAACAGCAAAAATCCCACGGGAACGCCTGCGAGAAGGATCTCGCCCACACAGGCTACACACGCTGTGTGCGGCTAGCACAGGACATGCGCAATGTGCGCACATCCCATCCGCATTGGGCACGTGGCGCGGTTTGCGTGTGCTATCCGTGCAGTAAACTTGTACACAAGAGGGTTGTATGTAGTAGGCCTGCGCACGGTAGACCTACACATAGTAGGCTTGCGTGCCAGTCCCATGCAGCAAGCTGGACCAGCGTGAGCTACCTCAACCAGTGCGCACCACCCCCTTGGGCATCATGCACCACCAGTTCGGCAGTATGCCGCTATCAGCTTGGGTGGTGTGCTATCGTTGCTTAGGTGATGTGCCTCTAGTTTTTGTGTTGTTGTCACATTGCATCGTCCATCCATTGATCACATCCGTCAGTCATCACATCTCACATTTCCCATTAACTTTCTCTCTCTTCACCAAATTTTGCCACTTGACACAAATCTAATGGTCCCCATTTTCTATAAATAAGGACCCTCACTTCATCATTTCCTCATCACTTCTATTTCATTCTTCCATCCACCAAAGAGATTTAAAGAGAAAAGAAGAGGAGAAGAAGAAAAGGCGTAGAAAATACCAACGTTTCGGTAAGGAATTCAATATTTACTTTTAAAAATCCTAAGGAGCATTTCTAGAGTAAAATTAACCAAGTTTAAATTTATGATTGCATGAGTAAATATTATGCTTAAAACAAAGTGATTTTACATGTTAATGTATGTTTTTTGAATGTATATGATTTTATTATTTGCATATGTAATTTAAATGATTTAATACTTGAGATAAATATTGATATGTGATGAAATTGATGATGGAAAAATGATTAAGCATGAAATGATGTATAGACATGAGAAATATGTATTGGTATTGGCATGCATAATTCATAAAGTATTTCATTAGGCTTTTTATCTCTAAGAGGTTGTTGTTTCTCCCACATCTTGTTTGAAAAGACGTGAGAGGATCCCTCTCTGTGGATGACGGCATACCCTCTGATGAGAGTGGTGACACAATATGATTGTAGGGGTCACCTTTGACCAAGTACGATCATGTTCATAGTTAATATGTAGAACCACTGTGGTTGGCACAACCGTGGTCATAGATCGTGTCATAGTTTGACAAGCTATAAATGTGTTGTTAGTTTAGTAAGCTGCAAATTACTATTATAAATTAAATGAATTGGTCATTCCACATGGGTAGTTGAAAATCCATATTACTCTCAGTAGATGAAAGTCGAAACGACTTCGCGCGAAGAATAAAATAAAAGATAATGCATATCATGATTTGTTTGATTTTCTCTATTTTCAGCATGATTGATTTGATTGACATGATATGACTATAATATGATGTATTTGAAGTTTTTTTAATAAAATAAATTATTTTTATAATTAAAAAAGAACCCTGACATCAATCTTGATGGTAAGTAATGATGGTATTTTTAATTACCTTCAAAATCTTACAATGTTATTTAAACATTGTTTTCCTTACTAAGTATATGGAACTCACCTCTTTTCATGCCCCCTCTCGATGAGGAAGATAGAGATGAACCGATTGTTGACCTACCCTTTGAAGTCTTTGAGAATCCCATGAATCCAAATATCTTTATGAGTGCATAACTATTTCGCACTCTGATGAATCCATCTTTTATAGAGGCTTGTAATTAATTTTGTTTCTGCTTCAGTTTTGTATGAAACTTTATTATTATTTTGTAAGGGGTTGGACTTATTAGTTCCACTGCATATATTTATCTATTATGCACTCATAATATATTTCTGTATCTAGCACCCTTATGCCTTAATTTACATTTGGAATATCACAAATGATATCAAAGCAGTTTTGCAGAATAATCTCTTACAACTGAGGCTATAGTTAGGAAACCCTTCTAAGATACTTAGAAAATATATTATCTTTTAAAATTAGAGCACCAACTCTTGTTTTCCTTTTCTTTTGTAGGAATGACGTGAGGAAGACTTTTTATAGAGTGTACCGAAAGACCTAAGGCTCAAGATCATCCGACCAGGACCGAGTTTACGAAACTCTTCCAAGCCATTCAAGGTCTATTCGCAGCCGTAAGACAAAAACACGCCAACCCTTGCCAACATCCTCCTGCCCCTGACTACTGACCAATTGAGAGATCTATCTGCTACAACATAGCAGAGTTCAGGAAACTTAACCTACCCCACTTTAAAGGAGGCCCCAATCCCTTAGTAGCCGAAACCTGGATCCTAGAGATAGAGAAACTTTTCTGTCTTCGACCTAACTAAGGAGCAAAAAATTCCCTTAGTAGCCTTCATGTTAACCGGTGAAGCCGAATATTGGTGGTAGTTTAAAAAAGAAGTCCTACCTACCCTTAACACTTGGGAGGTTTTCATGGATGTGTTCTTTGAGAACTTCTTTCCAGTCTATGTCTGAGAGAAGAAGGAGGAGGAATTTTAGAACCTCCACCAAGAAAACTTGACAGTTGCCTAATATGCAACCTGATTTGTCCAGTTGTTTACCCCATTGATGGTCACCCTTGAGAGTCGCAAAGGTAGGAAGTTTTTGAAGGGTCTTTGTGTTGATATCTATGATTTGGTTGCGATGCTGAGACCCAGCTCATAAGCCGAAATGTTAGAACATGCTCAGTTAGCTGAAGACCTTATCTCGGTTAGGTACCAACACATCGCCCGAGTTTGTACCTAACAAAAATAACACCAAGCCCATCAACTCAGAAAAAGACTGCCTGACCCAGTTAGTAGCCATCCTGATAAGCAATCTCGAGTTGCCCCTCCCCCTTGCTCTACCTCCACCTATTGGATAACCTACCCGACCTTCCCAACTATGCCAGCATTGTGGTTGCTTGCATGGTGATCAGCCCTGTTGATGTTTGAACAACGTCTGCTATAAGTGTGGAAGTACTCAGCACTTTGTGAAGTATTGCCCCCATCGACCGAAGGACATGGCAGACTAGTAGCCCAAGGTCGTGTGTACCACCTTGATAAACCCAGTGTCTTCGCTACTTCTGTTCTTATACATGGTATGCTTTTTATCCATGACATTTTTACCAAAGCTCTTATTGATACAGGTGCTACTCACTCTTTCATTTCTTGTTCATTTGCTTGTAAATTATATATTAGGCCCGAACTCTTAGGTGAAGTGTTAGTAGTAGAAACTCCCTCTAGGGGTTTATTAGAAGCTCATTCTGTGCATAAAAATTATAAAATAAAAGATTCAGAAGTAGAACTATTAGTAGATCTAATACTTTAGATTTTTCAAATTTTGATGTTATTTTAGGAAGGGATTGGTTAAAGAAATATAGGGCAATCATTAACTGTGAAAGTAAAGTTGTAAACTTGTGATCACCAAAAATGAAATAAAAAATCTAGTTTTGCTATTATCTAACCTCTGAATAAATAGGAATATGGATAGTGATCCCATTGTATACACTATTCTTACTTTTTATAACTTTCTAAAAGTCTTTATGGAAGATCTACTTGGTTTGCCTCCCCCATGGGAGATAGAGTTTTTTATCGATTTACTTCTTGAAACTCAACTTATCTCAAAACCTGCCTATCGCATGAGTCGTACTAAGCTTGCAGAATTGGAAAACTAGCTTTTTGAACTTCTTGGTCAAAAATTCATCCACCTCAGTCATTCCCCTTGGGGTGCCCCGGTATTATTTGTGAAAGAGAAGGACAGCTTCCTCCGACTGTGCATAGATTACAGAGAACTCAACTGTGTAACAATGAAAAGTTAGTATCCTTTACCTCGTTTTGATGACCTCTTCTATTAGTTGCAAGTCGCTACGGTATTCTTAAAGATCGATCTTAGATTGGGATACTACTAGTTGCAGGTCAAAGAAGAAGATATTTTGAAAACTATTTTCTGATACCGATATGGTCAATACGAGTTCAAGGTTATGCCTTTTGGATTAACTAATGCTCCTACTATTTTTGTAGATCTTATGAATAGGGTTTTCTGACATACACTAGATCAGTACATCATCATGTTCATTGATAACATCCTATTTTAAGAGCCTGGAGGAACACGCAGTCCATTTATCTCAGGTATTAAAAATCCTTCGCCAGAACCAGCTGTATGCTAAGTTTAGCAAGTGCTCTTATTGGTTGGATCGAGTCTCCTTCCTTGGCCATGTAATTTTGGGCGAAGGAGTTTTTGTGGATCCATCCAAAGTTGAAATAATGATTAACTAGAACTCACTAACAAATGTTGCTGAGGTATGTAGTTTTCTTGGTTTGACAAGTTATTACCGATGATTCATCGATGGGTTCTCCAAGATTGCAGCTTCATTAAGCCGTCTCACCAGGAAGAATGTACCTTTCATATAGGATTACGAATGTGATGAAAGTTTTGCTGAGTTAAAGTATCATCTCACCTCTACTCCAGTGTTGATTCTCCCTAACAATACTGGAATATTTCAAGTTTACTAGGATGCATCTCACATATGTTTAGGTTGTGTTTTGATGTAACATGGTCGGGTTGTTGCTTATGGATCCAAAAAATTGAAGCCCTATGAGTGCAACTATCCTACTCACGACCTGGAGTTGGCGGCCATAGTTTTTGCTTTGAAGATATGGCACCATTATTTGTACAGTCAGACATTTGAAATCTATTATGACCACATAAGTTTGAAGTATATATTTTCACAGAGGGAATTGAATATGATACAGAGGCATTAGATGGACTTCCTGAAGGACTACACCTGTAAGATTATCTACCACCCTGGTAGAGGTAATGTAGTCGCAGATGCTTTGAGCTGGAATGAGTCGACTTTGTTGGCCCAAACTATGGCTTCTAGTTAGAAATTAGTTGATGCTATATAGACACTCCACCTTAACCACTATGGCAATGGTGCCTACCTCGTACAGATATGAGCTTTGCTTGATATTTTCATGAAGATTTGGGCAGCTCAATCCACCAACCTAAAAATCATCAAAAATTTGAGTAAGTTTACTTCTAAAGAGTTTCCTAATTTTAGGCTCATGGATGATAAAATGTGTACATGGATGATAACATCCTGTCACTGTTAGAATGGATGTTCTCAAAGCTACCCATGCCTCCAAACTGTCTATCCACCCCGAGAGTACCAAGATGTTCGGTGATTTGAAGCATCAATATTGGTGGCTTAGAATGAAGAAGGACATTGTCGACTATGTCTCTTGATGCCTTACTTGCCAATGAGTTAAGGCAGAACACCAGAGACCCAGCAGTTTGTCGTAAGGCCTCCCTATTCTGAAATGAAAGTGGGAGTATGTGACCATGGACTTTGTGACCAATATGTCCAGGACTTGTTTCGATCACAATGCAATATGAGTTATTATTGACAGATTAACCAAGACCACTCATTTTCTACCAATTAGAACCACATATTCCACTAGTAGATTAGCCTGCCTATACGTCGAGGAGATTATTCAACTCCACGATGTCCCTTCATCTATTATGTCAAAATGAGATTCTCGATTCACCTCTCATTTCTGGGACAGCTTCCAAGAAGCACTTGGTTCAGGATTGTACTTTAGCACTACTTATCATCTCCATACTAATGGCCAGTCTGAACGTACCATCCAGACACTAAAAGACATGTTGCGCACATGTGTCCTCGACTTTGGTGATAACTAGTAGAAGTATCTTTTCTTTTGTGAATTTTTTATAGTAACAATTATAATTCCAACATCGGCACAGCTCTGTATGAAGCTCTCTATGGTAGGCCCTGCCGTTCTCCCACTTATTGGAATGAAGTCGAGGACCAGCATCGTTTAGGACCTGATTACATCTAGGAGACTATCAAGAAAGTTGCTATCATTGGAAGGAACTTAGCCACTCCCCTAGATTCGCCAGAAAAGCTACACCGACAACTGTAGAAGACCCATGGAATTTGCTGTTGGTGATCAAGTCTTCCTTAAGATCTTCCCTTACAAGGGAAAAATGCGATTCAGTATGAAAGGAAAGTTAAGCCCCTGTTATGTTGGACTTTTTCAGATCATGGAACGTGTTGGACCCGTGGTTTACTGCCTTGCTTTGCCCCAAGATTTTGTGGGTTTGCATGATGTTTTCTATGTCTTCATGCTCAAACAGTACCACCCTGACCCTTCTCAAATCATTCCTCATCAAGAGATGCAGGTTCAAGCTGATATGACGTATGAGGAGCTTGCACAGAAATCCTTGGTTGGACTGACAAGGTTTTATGCAACAAGAGGATTCCTATGGTGAAGGTGCAGTGTCAACACCACACTCCGGAAGAGGCAATGTGGGAGTTAGAGAGCGAAATGCAAGAGAAGTTTCTTGAACTATTCATAAAAAAGTTGGGGGACCAAATTTTCTAAGGTGGGGGGGAATATAACACCCCGAAAAACCTTCGTGCTTAATTTTTAATGTGAACTTCTATTTTTTGGGGCCTTAAGGCCATTTCCACTCCTTAGTTTCGTATTTTTTGAATGAATATTGTATTTTGTATTTTATTTGGATTAAATATTTCTTTAAATTAATTATTTTATTTTATTGTAGAAAAATTATATTTTATTTATCATTTAAAAAGATTTTGGGAAAAAATGAAAAAAAGGACAGAAATCCCGCAGGAGAACTGGCGGGAGGGATAACCCCAGCTCCTCCACCACCCAACTTCAAGGAATTCATGGACCACACCATGCTGTACATACGCATGATTGATGGCACCCTGCACGCCATGGAGCATTCCTTGCGCGAACTGAATGAAAAAGTTGAAGCCTTGTGGTGGGTGTCGAATACACCAAAAATAAATTCATAATTAATTAATAAAATAATATTATGGTAGTGGTTAGAAGGGTCGAGTCCACAAAGAATTGGAAACAAAATTTTCTTCCTTAACCAACGAATAAAAATGACAAACAAGGGGAATTATGTAAAATCCGATTCCCAAAATATAAACTAAATAATGAGCAGAATAATATTAAACAAACTCTTTGTTGTAAATTAAAAACTAAAATAATTATAAGAAGAATTCCTAATCAACGAAATAGCTAACTCTAGTAACGTAATTGATTATAGATGTAAGGATTCATTTTACTCAAAATATGGTAAATTAGTTATACTTGTCAGAAATGTTCCAACAATCAATCTTTCCTTATTTCTAAACCAACCAAGAAACATTCGTTAATTTGTTCTTTGCTACCAAGCAGTCCTTGAAACGTCCATAGGATTTAATTTATCAATAGCCTTGAGAGCTAGAAGAACCTGATTCAAGTTATTGGATTCCTCTGCATTAACCGGTCAACTAGATTACTTATCTCCTCAATATGACACTGATTGCTACTTGGTATCAGAACAACTCAAACAATTACAGATTTGAGGGGTTTGGCTAGCTGCTTGCAGTTTCTCTTCTCGTATGATTGGCCCCATTCAAATGGATTCAAAATAACAAATATATGTAGGTGTAGGAAGTAAATAAATACTAGCTCTTAAGTAAAACTCAAATTAGTTCGATTAAATCTCATAAATACATTGCTGGAGTTTGCTAGATCTATCAACTCATGGTGGGATTTTTAATAAAAAAGAGTTTTTGGGAATTAAAAGAGAGAAGAGGTATGAAGAAGAAGAAGTGCAGCAATAGGGAAATCTGCCTTGAGCGACATCAAGCAGATGGGAAGATGCATGTTCTGCTTGGCAGCCCACTTTTTTATATCCTAAAAAAGGTTAGGGTTTTCTCTTTTTATTGATTTGTAATCTTTCCTTGACTCTTAGCACATCCTAGCTTTTCAGGTTGATCTCCACAATATTGTGTCCACAAATCTTGGCCTAAATAAGATTTGTTTTGATTTTAAAACGTGCCCCCTTTTTTTCTTTTTAAATTGACTACTGCACGCGGCTCTTGGCCTTGCACAAGGCTAAGTTGTTGGGCCCAGAAACAACCCTTGCCCAAGGCTTGTTTTTCGGCTAATGACTCATTCCAAGAACTATTCCTCTTTTCATGTTGGTTTTGCTTCTTTCATCCGTATGTCCTAATTTGCAACAAAACATAGAAAATATCTCAGATTAGATAGCATACCATCAAGTTTAATAACTCAAAAATGGGTGATAATGATGTCGTTTTTAGGCATTATCAAACTCCCTCACACTTATCTTCTGATTGCCCTCAAGCACTACACAATACACTCCATCGATGCCCATCTCTTCGCCTTTAACTCACTTACTTATGGTCATTTCATCACAACCCGCATGTTACATCTTAATCCTTAAGTTGTAAGAATAACCATCTACTACTAATTTGTAAGCTTGAGTTTCATGGAACCACACCAATAAATAACCATTTTGACAACATCCAAACACGACATGAGAGAATTTTGCAATTTTTCATTATAAAAATAAGTGAAGAGGAATAACTAATACATAGTAAAACAACTACTGAACTTATCTAGATATAGAGGTTTCACGCAATTGGTCCATGCGGAAAATAGAAAGCCTATTTGTAACTAACTTGAGCACTTATTACTTATTTGAAATGTCACAAACCATTTGACACGAGCACAAAATTTTGTGATGAATGGCCCTAATTATTCAGCTGGTCATAATTTCAAATGGGTACTAGTGCTACTCATAGTGCTTTGAGATGTCATTAACCTTTTGATGCGAGTATAAACATTTGTGATGAATGGCCCCGATTACTCAGTTAATGTCCATTTTAAGTGACTAGAGGAGTAGGTTATTATGCATGCTCTATCTCTTTTCTTTTTTTGAAACACTATGCATGAACTATAAAATTCTAAATATGCCAACCCAAATATGTTACAGTAGAGTTCTTTTCTAGACATGGTATTCACTCAAAGATAAGAACAATTCGATTTTGAATAAGTGATCCTCAACCACGCCATGCTTAAAATATATGACCAAAGATAACTATTTTAGTTGTCAAAAAAATGACAAAAAAACTACAGTTCTTAGGACATGGTTATAAGTGCAAATCAATTTTTGAATTGCCCCATCTGAGTTGTTTAAAAATAATAGGGAAAGTTGTGAAGTTTGGAGTCAAAAATTATTTGGAAGTGTAGGTGTTGTGTGGCAAAACTTACTCAAAATGAAATGCTAAAAAGAAAAACTAGCTACCTAAGATGCAGATTGCAGAAGGCCTTTTCCCAACACTTAAACTACACATTGTCCCCAATGTAATATAAAGAATTAAAAGTAAAATGAAAGGATAGATTACCCCCCTGGTTTCATGACTTGGAGGTGGAGTGCATTGGGAAACAACGTTTGGTCATGATTCATGTGGTCGAAGCCTTGGGCAAGGCCATGCATACACTTCAGAGTGATTGCAAGGCAAAAGGTAATGAAGTCAAAGTAAAGACTTTTGAAAAAAAAAATAAACGAGTGTGAATAAATCATAAATTATTAATAAAATTACAGAAAATGAATGTAAAGTGAAAGGAAAAGTGGTAAGAAACTCCTCTGGTGGTCACTGGTTGCGCTTGGGGTGGATGATTGGACACTCTAAGTTAGTAGCTACGATAAGGCTTCTATTTTCTCATTCAACTCATGGAGGGCGAAGTCCATGGAGTGTAATTTAGCCTCGATTATCCCAATGTGTAGCATGGTGCGATCCATGAATTCTTGGAAGTTGGGGGAAGGTGGGGCTGGTTCTTATTGTGCTTGTTGGTCATGCAGCTTGTTGTAGATTCGTTTGCGACATGGTATGGATGGCCCAAGTATATAAAGCAGGGACTGCCATCTTTCATTTTTAGGAGGCCTATGTAGTCTAAGGTGCGTACATCTAAGGAGGCTTGCGGGCAAGTAATATGGAGGTCAGTGTCGTCTATGTCAAATTTGGTGGTGAAGATGGCTAGCCAAGTGATGATCAAGTCTAAAATCAATGGTGATGCAAACGAGGCTAAAAACACTCAAGATACTCAAAAAGCATCAGAAGGTGACTTAGAGAAAATTTTAAATGATGTAAACACAAATACAGTTCCAAACCTGGAAAGTTTCAGCGGACCAGTAACAAGATCAAAGGCAAAGAAGGTTAAAGAGTTGCTCCAAGTTTTTACTCAAAAATATGTGGATGATGGGCTGGCCAATTGTGGAAAGTTCAAATATGAGCTTTTTAAACAGCTCAAATTCGTAACTTTAATTGGATTTAAGTGATTTGGGATAATTTGGGCTTGTTTGAGTCTTACTGATAATGGATGAATAAGCCTTGTGTATGGGCTGGATTAGTTGAGTTGTTTTAAGTATTTTGAATTGTTTTATTTTAGTTTGAGTTAATTAAGCCCATATAGTTAAGTATAACTCATTTTGGGCTTAAGTCTTGTCTTAGTGTTATTACAAGAATGAGCCCATAACTATATGGTGCCACAAATAATTAATGGTGTTGGTTAAGAAGATTGGAGTTACAATGAGTTACATAACAATTACATGCCTATAATTAGCCTAGTTATTATTGGAGTTACAATTGTAATTACCACATAATTAACCTAGTTATTGTGGGAGTTACAATTGTAGTTATTGTATTATAACTTATCATTGATTTCTTTGGCTATAAATACCTAAGGAACTCTTTTTTGTAAACATCAAGAGTTGTAATCCAACATTTCAGAATTGAGTTGAGAGCGTTTTGGCTTTCTTTTCACTTTATGCACAAGGTGTTGATTTGGAATACAATTGTTATCACTTGTATGGGCCCCCGTGGTCTTCGCGTGTCGCACTTGTGTGTGCACATGTGGCCAGCACAAGACATGCGCACTGTGTGCACGTTATGTGGGGTGCGAGGCATGGTTTGCACGCGTATCTCATCGCACATAGATGGGTGCACGACTCTGCGTACCCCATGCCCGTGTCGTCCACACGGTAGGCCTACAAGCAGGAGGCATGCACATAGTAGGCCTACGCGCGGTAGGCTGGGGTAGCATGCAACACTTGGGCATCATGCACCGCCTTTGAGTGGTGAGCGCCGTTGTTGCTTGGGCAACGTGTTGCCATTATTTAGGTAGTGCATCTCTGGTTTTTGCACTGTCGTCATATCACGTTGTCCATCCATTGGTCACATTCGTCGATCGTCACATCTCACATTTTTTATTGACTTTTTCTCTCTTCACTAGATTTCACCACTTGGCACAAATCTAATGGTCCTCATTTTATATAAATAGGGACCCTCACTTCACCATTTTCTCATCACTTCCATTTCATTCTTTCATCCATCAAAGAGCTTTAGAGAGAGGGAGTGATAGAGAGAGAGAGGGAGAGGAGGAGAAGAAGAAAAGGCGTAGAAAACACTAAGGTTTCAGTAAGGAATTTAATATTTACTTTTAAACATTGTAAGGAGCATTTCTAAAGTAAAATTAATCAAGTTTAAATTTATGATTGCAGGATTAAATATTATGCTTAAAACGAAGTGATTTTACGTTTTAATGCATGTTTTATAAATGTATATGATTTTATTATTTGCATGTGTAATTTAAATGATTTAATACTTGAGATAAATATTGATATGCGATGAAATTGACGAGGGAAAAATGATTGAGATAAATATTGCATGAGAAATATTTATTGGTATTGGCATGCATAATTCATAAAGTATTTCGTTAGGCTTTTTATCTCTGAGGGATTTCTGTTTCTCCCTCATATTGTCTAAAAAGATGTGAGAGGATCGTTCCCTGTGGATGACAGCTTACTCTCTGACGAGAATGTTGACGTGATATGATTGTAGGGGGTACCTTTGGAGAAGTATAATTGTGGCCATAGTTAACATATAGGACCGTTGTGGTTGCCACAGCCGTGGTCATAGATCATGCCATGGTTTGGCAAGCTGTAAATGTGTTGTTGGTTTAGCAAATAGCAAATTATTGTTATAAATGAAATAAATTGGTCATTCCACATGGGTAATCGGGAATCCATATTGTCCTCAATAGATGGAAGTCAGAACGACTTCGCGTGAAGAACAAACTGAAAGATAGTGCATATCATGATTTGTTTGATTTTCTCTATTTTCAAAATGATTGATTTGATTGACATGACATGATAAGGTATTTTTAATTACATTTGAAATCTTATGATATTATTTAAATATTATTTTTCACACTGAGCATATGGAACTCACCCCTTTTCATGCCCCCTCTAAATGAAGAAGATACTGAGGAACCAATCGCTGGCGTACCACGGATCTATGGTACTAGCCACATTTACATAGGAACTACATCACATATGACCTCATCACTATACTTCACAATAGTAAAAGACACCCTCACTTGCTTATTAACTCTCACCTCCCCATTATTGTTAAGCCATTGCAGCTTATAAGGTTTAGGATGTTTTATAGTTTCCAAACCCAGTTTATCAACAAATAAGGTGCTAGCCACATTTACACAACTACCCCCATCAATAATCATGCTATACAATTTTCCATTCACTAGACATCTAGAATGAAAAATGTTCTCTCTTTGCAACTTAACCCCCTCATCATCATTCCTTACTTGCATATTTAAAGCACATCTAGAAACCAACAATCTACCTTCCATAGGTGTTTCCCCATCACTACAATCCTCCAAAGGAGGCATTTCATCCTCCACATCATTCTCATCATCCGTTTCAACACCATCACCACGCATCACCATTACCCTTTTATTTGGGCATTGAGATGCAATATGACCAAAACCCAAGCATTTGAAACACTTGATATCTCTATTCCTAGGAGTTTGAGAGTTAAAAATACCTTTGTTTTTATTAACATTAGCATCTTTTGGCTTGGTTTTTTAATCTCTTTTGAATTGGATAGCCTTGTTATCTCCCCTCCAATTGGAATTTTGGGCCGAGTAAGTGTTGGCTTGCCTTGTGTTCCCCTTTTTCTTTAATTGTCTTTCAATCTTTATAGCTATGTGCACCATATCATCAATCTCCACATAATGTTGAAGCTCTACAATGTTGGCTATGTCTTTGTTAAAGCCATTTAAGAACCTTGCCATAGTAGCTTCCCTATCCTCTTCAATATTAGCCCTTATCATGGCTATCTCCATCTCTTTGTAGTAGTCTTCTACACTCTTGTTCCCTTGTATAAGGCCTTGCAATTTTTGATGTAAGTCCCTATAGTAGTGAGTAGGAACAAAGCACCTTCTCATGATAGCCTTCACTTCGGCCCAAGTGGAAATAGATCTCTCTCCATTTCTCCTTTTACTAGTGATGAGTTGATCCCACCACACAATGGCATACTCTCCAAACTCCACGGCCGCAATCTTTATCTTTTTCTCCTCCGAATAATTGTGTCACTCAAAAATAAGCTCCACTTTGAGCTCCCATTCAAGATAAGCATTCAGATCATTCTTGCCTAGAAACAATGGGATTTTTATTTTGATGCTCCCAATGTTTTTATCAAGATCGTTTCGACACCTACCATAATTTCGACCTTCATTGACCCTTAAAAGTAGCTTAGTCATCAAATTATTCCTCCAGTTCCTCATCAAAAGGTGGTGGTGGAAGTCTTCTTGCCCCTGGATTGGTTTGGGAAGCTTCCCTTCTCATGGAATTTAACTCATGTTGTTGTTTCTTTAGTTTCTCATTCATGTTGCCAATAGCAAGTTGAATCCTCTCAAATTGTTGTTGCATTGCTTTGAGGATGAATTCTTGATTTTTTGATGTTCTTTCACTCCCTTGTGGCTCCATCTTCAAATCTGAAATTTTAATGACAAACAAAATAGATTACAACCTCACAAATCACTCCCTCACGTGTTTACTCTTGTAGTATGGGCACTCGTGTTTCACTCAATTTTGGCCTTCACCCTTTTTTGAGCTCACACTCTCTTGCTTTTTAACACTCAAGCAATCTTTTATAACTTTATACAAAATAGCCAATTCAAACAACAATTAATTATCACTATGTACTCAATTTTAATTAGAGATAACAAAGAATTTCTAAAGAAACAAGATACACGAATTCAACTCTAAAAGCAAACTAGAATAATCTAAACAATAAAGAGCACACACTTGATATAGAAATAAGTATATGATGATTTTTATGTTAATTAGGCAACAACAAAACTTGTAATTCTCTAATAGAACCACAAATTATCACCGAAAATACTCAAATTAAATGAAACAAACAGTTTTCGATGAAAACTAACTCAATTGAGGTGAGTTGTTTCCAAACAGCCCCAAAAATTACACAAACAATCTCAACCAAACAAATAGCCTTGAAACGAGTTTCCCTTTTAAATTTTGAATGTATTTGAATGTTATATGAGATAAATAAAAGGGAAATAACAACAGTTGTGTCAATTACGCAAGGTAGAATATGTGGAAATGTGTTTTGCACAATTAAGCAAATTAGGCTAATCTGATTTTATTTTTTTTGCTGAATGCAGATTTTGTCTCTTTTTTTTTGTAAGAAATAATGAAAATAAAGATAAAAAAATAAGGATAGACTAATTTACTTGGTGAACCAATGCTCTGATACCAAATGATGCGGAACCCCAAGACCCTTGCTTGAACCTTAGAATTCTTTAATCGGTTTAGAACATAATTTAGATCACAAGTAAAAAAGGAATCAAATTTGTTCAATCACCCAAATGGTAGAAGTTAAAGAGAACCCAAGAAAGATAAATGATATCCCTTGAACCCAATCCAAACAAGCACCAAGAACAATTGAAATAGGAAATCAAAGATTGGTGTTTGACCTACTTGCTGTAAATTCTTATGTCTCATGACACCAAAGGCCCAGGTGGGGCAAAGTAGGGAAGGCTATCTTTTAGTTCCAAGAGGCCCATGTCATCTAAAGACTAAAGATCCAAAGGTGTCTAAGGGCAAACAATGTGCAGGTTTGTCTCGTCAACGTCGAACCGGGTTGTGAAGATGGTAATTCTAATGACAATCGAGCCTAGGATTAAGGGCTAATGAAAGGAAAGTACATTGGCAAATTGTGACACAAACTAGTACCCTAGGTTCACCCGACATCATTGTAACATGCACCACAGAAAGTACAAGTCTTTTTTAGAGATGATGTTTGGTGTGTCTATGCAACTCAAAAAAGAATAGGCCAAAAACTGATGAATGTATTTCAAGCAAGGGTCACGCAAGTAAAGGTCTTTGGACTTGCTGGGGTCGTATGCATCTGAGTGGTTGATGTAAAGTTCATCATAGACAATGGCATGGTCAAAGTCTTTAGAGAAATAACAATACTAGTGTTCGACTTCCTGATCAGTAAATCCCAAGGCATCATTAAACTAAGCGATGGAGAAACAAAAATGCTTTCCCTAGAGACGGTAGGAGATGAGATTTAGGGTGTGAATGTTGAACTTAGCGGGTTTATAAAATTAGAAGATGGTCTAAAACTCCCTAACTAGTTCCATGTAAGTGGGTACATCCACAACGAAGAAATTGGCCTAGCTGATGGCGTAAATTAGTTTTGAAACACCCGTTTTGATGTTGAGAGTATCTAGAGTGGGGTCATTGGTGGATTTACCTGGAACAATGGGTAGCTTGTAGATTTTTTCATACCGTTCCTTCTCCAAACGATCTTCAAAGATGAGATGTCTGCGAAGGTCCATTTCTACTGGTTGGTGGATGGGTTGGCCTCATTGGACCTGGGCCCTTTGTGGTGTTCGTTCTAGAGTTTCTTCTTCTTTGGTGGTTGTACTGGAGTGGTGGAGGGTCTTGGGTTTCAATCGACCAACTCAGTCCGACATCTAGAGTGGTGGTGTGGTGTGGCGGGGAATAAAAAACATCTATAATAGGGCTTTAGGTTACGGAGCTGGGGGTAGTGGAGCTATTGGCATCGGTTGGTGGAGCAGATGTGGTTTGTGGTGTTGGGGCTGCTGTTTTTGAAGTGTTATAATGTGTGAATTGCTAAAGGTTCATGGTCTTTCTTGCAGATCATTTGTGCCTCATTGTCGTGGATGGTTGAGGGTCAAGGTTGTGGGATTTATAAAGGAAATGTAGAAGGAGAGAGAGGGGAGTCGAGATTAGAAAAAGGAAAGGGATGGTTAGGGTTGGGGTCAATTATTTATTATTTTTGTTTTTAAATTTTAAAACTGGTTGCCAAATGGTGGTAGCTTAGGGCAAGGGTAGTTTAAGGTTTTTTGGGAGGGTTAAAGAAATATATATATATTTAAGGTAGCCTTTGGCAAGACTTGTGCAGCTTTTGCCGGTTATAGGGCAAGCCTAGGACAAGGGTTAAGAATGGTGTAGATGGTAAGCCTTAAGCGAGCCTTGTGCGATCGAAGGGGGACTCTTGGGCAAGGCTTGCTTAATACTGTTGTGGCTTCAGAAGCCTCCACAACCTTTGGGCAAGGGTTGTGTGAGATTTCTAAGCAGAATGTTGTGGGCTTGTGTGAGATTTCTAAGCAGAATGTTGTGGGCTCAAAACAAGCCTTGGATAAGGCTTATTCGACTGCTCTAGTATTCAGCTGCTCTAATTCTGCGACTTGAATTCCTAGTTCCTATTTCATAATCATCAAAGAAACACTAGTTAACTTACTAAAAATGCATTAATTTATTGAAAGGACTAAAATTGAAAGAAGAAAGAAAAAAATTTGATGAGATGCCTAACATCAAGCGTCTTTAGTTATTGTCTAAGACTAGACTATCCTGCTTGCTGTTAGGGGTGTGCCTCGAGTGAGTCGAAGATAGTTTTTTTTAATATTCTTTGTGGAGAAGCCCTCATAAAAAGGTTTAAGATGGTGTCTATTCACTTTGAAGATAGTGTGTATGTTAAGGCTCTTGATTTCAATAGCACCATGAGCAAAGATGTTGGTGACGACGAACGAGCCTATCCATCTTGACCTTAGTTTCCTAAGGAACAACTTAAGTCAAGAATCGAAAGAGGAAGACATTTTGCCCTATTAAGAATTGGTTCTTGGAAAGTATTTAGTCATGTAATATTTTTGTCTTTTTTTTGTAAATTTTTGAATTCTCATAGGCCTCATTTTGTATATCTTTTAGCTCCTGCAAGTGCAACTTTTAATGTTCACCAGCTTCTTCTTGCTTCATATTACAACTTTTGATAGCCCAATATGTTTTATGTTCCAACTCAACAGGCAAGTGGCATACTTTCTCAAAAACTAGTTGGTATGGGGACATCCCAATTAGTGTCTTGAATGCTATCTGGTAGGCCCATAGAGCATCATCAAGCCTTAGATTCCAATCTTTTCTATTTGGGTTGACCATTTTCTCTAAAATGGATTTGACTTGCTGGTTGCATACTTCCACTTATCCCTTGGTTTGTGGGTGGTAGGTGGTGGATATACAGTGAGTAACAAGGTATTTTCAAAAGAGAGCCTCCACCACCTGATTGCAAAAACGGGTTCCCCGATCATTTATTATCACCCTTGGGACTCCAAACTTCATAAAGATCTATGTTTTCAATAAGTTTATGATTGTCTTAAAATTATTGGCAGCTTTTGCTTCGACCCATTTGGAGACGTAGTCTACTGCCAACAAGATATAGGTATTGCTTATGAAAGAAGGGAATGATCCCATGAAGTCGATGCCCAATATGTCGAAGATTTCACACATTAAAATGGGTGTAATTGGCATTTGATTTCTGTAGCTGATGTTCCCAATTCGTTGGCAGTTTTCACATGTTTTGTAGGTGTATGCATCATGGAATAAGGATGGCCAAAATAGACCATAATCTAGCACTTACCGAGCTATTCACTTGGGTTTGAAGTGCCCCCCCATGCATGTGAGTGGCAAAAATTAAGGACGGAGGCCACTTCAATTTCTAGAATGCACCTTCTAATTATCTATTCTGCATAATGCTTCCATAAATATAGGTCATCCCATATGTTATGCCTTGCTTCTCTTTTTATCTTTTCCTTCCTGGCTCTTGGTAGATCGACTGGTAGCACATGGGTGATAAAATAGTTTACGATGTCCACATACCATGGGGCTGCTTGCTGAATCAAAAACTCATCACCCAACAGGGAAGGCTCTCCATTAATTGGCAATCAGCTAAGGTGGTCTGCTACCAAATTCTCTATTTCCTTTTCATCTTTTATTTTGAGATTGAATTCTTGCAGAAGAAGTATCCATCATATTAACCTCAGTTTTGCCTCTTTTTTCTTTAACAAGTACTTCAATTTTGCATGATCTAAGAATGCAATCACCTTTATTCCCAACAAGTATGACCAAAACTTTTCTTAAGCAAACATAACAGCAAGAAGTTCTTTCTCTATGGTAGAATAGTTCATTTAGGCACTGTCAAGGGTGCAAGAGGCATAGTAGATCACATGCGGGTCTTCTTCAGTTCTTTATCTGAATACTACACCCACTGTTTGGTTGCTTGCATCACACATTGTTCCAAATGGTAGATCCCAATTTGGTGGCTGCATGATGGGTGTTGTCACTAGCTTCTCTTTAAGTGCTTAAAATTCTTCCTTGTAAGACTCATCAAAGGTGAACTAGACATCCTTTTGCAGAAATCAACACGAGAGTTGTGTGATCTTTGAGAAGTCTTTAATGAACCTTCTATAAAAATTGGCATGCCCAAGGAAATAGCGTACCTCTCATATTTTGGATAAGACAACAATTTAATGACGTCCACATTTTCCATGTCAACTTTTATTCCTTTAGAAGACACCACATGTCTCGAAATCAAACCTTGATTCACCACGAATTAATAATATTTTACATAATTCAAAACAAGATTGGAGTCAAGGCGTCGTTTAACCACATTTGTGAGGTTGTCAAAGCACTCATCATTAGAATCTTTGTAAACTATAAAGTCATCCATGAAAACCTCTATGCTCTTTTCCACAAAGTCAGAAAAGATACTGACCATGCACTTCTGGGAGGTGGCTGGTGTGTTGCAAAGGTCGAACGGCATCTGTCGATAGGAGAAAGTCTTGAAGGGGCATGCAAAAGTGGTATTTTCTTGATCTTCGGGGGTGACTAAAATTCAGTAAAATCTAGAGTAGCCATCCAGACATTAGTAATGTGTTCTTCTAACCAATCTCTCTAGAATTTAATCAATGAAAGGCAATAGAAAATGGTTTTTTCTTGTGGAGGCATTCAGCTTGCGGTAATCAATGTAAACTCTCCTTCCATTTTGCATTCTTACTGAAATTTATCTTCTTTTTATTTTCTTTGGCACAACTTAAACCAGACTCATCCACTTGCTGTTTGAGATTGGGTAAATAACTCCAGAATCCACCAGCTTCAAAATTTCTTACTTCACTATTTCCATCATTAGTGAGTCCAAGCGCCTTTGTACTTGTCGTCTGGGTTTATTGCCCTCTTCTTGTAGAATCCTATGCACGTAAGTTGAAGGTGAAATTCCCTTAATATCAACAATTGTCCAGCTGATAGCTTCTTTGTATTCACGGAGTACTCTCACTAGTTTTTCTTCCTTGACTTGATTGAGTTTGTTGGAGATTATCATCAGGACGGTCCCTCCTTCATCTAGAAAGATGTACTTGAGGTGTTCAATCAACAGTTTCAGTTCTATCTTGGGAGCCTACAAAACAGTGGGTCAAAATTTTGTGTGAGCAATGAGGGGATCAAAATGGGGAGCTATACCTTTTACCCACTTAAAAGAATCTATCTCAAACACAGCTTCTTGCAAATTCTGGTTAGCCACATGGTCTTCTTCCAGGCTATTATTTTATTATATTTTAATCTTAATGATTTATTCTATTATTTTAATGTGATTTCCACATGTGTTTTATATGAATTTCACATGGGATAAATGTGGGTTTATTTAATTAATATTTTATTGTAATTCTATCTTGTAAGATTATTTAATTAATTTATTTAGGATAGAATAATTATTTGTATTATGTAATTATCCTAGATTAAGATAGAATTTTATCTAGGTTATTATTTTATTAATTATCTCAAGCTTTTGTAATCATCTAAATTGCCCCAGAAAGGCTATAAATAGGCATTTGCCTTTAGGATGTAAACACACCCTTTGAGAATAAATTTGAGAGAATTCTTGAGAGTTTCGACTTCTCTTCTTTTAGCATTTTTGCTAAAATTAGCTTCTTCAAGTTCTTCGAGAAGCAGAAGTCTTTAGAAGTCTTATTGAGTTAAGGAGCGGTGATCAACTTATCGGTAAATCCATGACATTTATTCTTTCCTCATTTATTTTTCCTAGTCTTTGTTTTTACATTCCTTTTAGGATTGTAGATTCGATTAGAGGAAGGGGTTCAATTCTAGGTGGTTATAGTTTCGGTATTGCATATGTTGAGTGAGTTTCAAGAGTTGATTCGATCCTCCCCATACCCTCCCACATAAGGGCTTCTTTAGTATTTTCATCTACATTTCTAAGTGCTCTTTTTAATTAATTATTTTGGTGAAATTGGATATTTGTAGAAATGGATTTCTATGCTTGTTCAGTGATTTATTTTCTATAATTATTCATGATAAATGTGTTATTAAATGACAATTTGAGATACACGTGAGATTGACCCTTTGTCTTACCATTGGTAATGGCAAAAAGGGTTGTTCTAAGGAACTTTGACTTTAAAGAATTTCCTGATGGTTAAATCCACATATAATGGGCCTATGGCCGAATACGTTGTTGAACCCACACCAAGTTTTGGATGTGAGGTATGATGCATGAATTCCTATAAAGATTGATGTTTGGTATTATTGAACATATTGGTTTGATGTAAAAGTCTCTATATTGAATGATCATTGTTTAATAATCTTGGAAATAATGAACATGATGCATGAAAATATGATGATTGGGTATTGCATGCAAGTTTGGCCCTTCGCCTTACCTTATTAATGATGAAGAGGGTTATTCTAGTGGACCTTAATTCAAGAGGATTACCTAAAGGTCAAAGTCTGGGTAAAATGGGCCTTCAGGTCGGACACGTGAGACTTCGGGTCGAATATGAGCCTTTGGGCTAGATAAGATGTGGAATCCTTAACGGATTCAAAAACAGTTGCATTGAACATGTAGTATGCATATGAAAGAAACATAATGTTGTTGTCAGCATGAATTAAACAAGTGAAAGTATTGAAGGAATCCCCCTGACCGTTATCTACGAGGGATTTCAGTTTTTCCCCACTTTAAATAAGTGTTTAGTGAATCGCTTCCTATAATGATTGGCATTCCCTTTGACGAGAGGGACCATGGTCATGGTTAGAGTATAGATGGGAAATGATGAGGACCCGAGAATGGGTTGGTGATTCACAGTTGTAATCGGGGATCCCTTCTACCCTCAATGGATATATGTTCAAATGGTTTAGCGCAAAGGTCAGTAAAAGATTTAATAAAACCTAATTATAGTTAAAGGTGTTGATCATAAATCATATGATGATTCTTCTATTTATTAAGTAAGTTGCTTGTACTAGCTGAATTTCTATGATGATTTGTACAAAGATTCTTCTATTTACTAAGTATGTTACTCGTGTTAGTTAAATCTCTATGATGATTTGTACAATGATTCTTTTGTTTACTTGGTATACTATTCGTATTAGTTGAATCTCTACGATGATTAGTATGATTGTTCTTTTGTATGCTGCTCGTACTAGTTGAATCTCTACGATGTTTTGTATTATGGTTCTTCTACATGTTACTTGTACTAGTTGAATCTCTATGATGATTTGTATGATGGTTCATCCATTTGCTAAATCTAGTGCTCGTACTAGTTGAATCTCTATAATGATTTGTTCAATGACTCTTTTGTTTACTGAGTGTGCTACTCTTATTAGTTGAATATCTATGATAATTTATATGATGGTTCTTTTGTTTACTAGGTATGTTGCATGTACTAGTTGAATCTCTATGAAGATTTATATGATGGTTCTTCTATTTATGAAGTGTGCTATTTATTTAATTCTATTCGATATTTGATACATTCAGGTATGCCAAATGTGATATAACCTGTCTGCTTAGATGTTGAATAATTGTGCTCTTAGCTTGGTTATGTAATTGTTTAATTGGATTTCCTTAATAAAGACAGAGTTTTCTGAATTATTAAATGTCTTCATCCCGCGATGGTTCTCCGAGGTAAGAGGTACATAAAATATTATTCAAGTTATTTACTTTTTAGACCTTAGCTATGTGGTTTAAATACTATTTTCCTTACTGAGTTTATTTGGAACTCACCCTAATCCATGCCCCGTAGATGATGTGAAAGTGGATGCTCCCCAAGTTATCTCGAAATTTAATTAGGACCGTTCATGGATCCTAGTGCAATAGTTATTCCGCATTGTGATGTAAAAATTTTGTAAGGACCTCAGTTTTGTATTCAATTATTTAAGGTTGCCAAATTATGGCCATTGATGTAAGTTCTTAAAGCTTAGTTTGTTCTGTAAGGGATTTCTAATTTTTGCTTCAATGTCAAAAATTATTTTTGCACTCTTAACTACTTAAGTAGTTGGCTCCCTTCTACCCATTAGGTATTTAGGATGTCACAGATTTGATATATCATGTTGTGGACAGCTTGCACATAATCGTTTGAACCTTTCCTAGTAATCATGTAAGCTCTCAGAATCTCTTTAACGGATTCCACATATTTCTCTTCTAATGTCGGCTGCCTGAGATGCTGGGAAGAAACGACCTAGGAAGGCTTTTACCATCTATGCCTAAGTCGTGATTGATTCGGGGGATAGGTAAAACGATCACTCTTTAGTCGCGTCATCCAAGGACAATGGGAATGTTTGCAGATTGATTTGTTCTTCAAATACGCCTTGGGGTTTCATGCTAGAGCAAACCACATGGAATTCCTTTAGGTGTGTATGTGGGTTCTCATTCTCCATACCTTAAAACTTAGAGAGTAGGTGGATCAAACCAAATTTTCGCTAAAAAAACATACAATTCTAAGCAGGTGATGCAGAGGGGTTACTGGTTTGTGGGTGGAGTAGTTAGCTCCCTCAATGTGCGCTCTTGTTCCATATTTTATGTTTCGGGTATAGTAGATGAAGTGCTATCTTGACGGGTATG
Source organism: Carica papaya (assembly GCF_054855325.1). Lineage (NCBI taxonomy): Eukaryota > Viridiplantae > Streptophyta > Magnoliopsida > Brassicales > Caricaceae > Carica > Carica papaya. The sequence continues at coordinate 18,238,260 of NC_142312.1, read as the reverse complement.
CCTTCTTTCTCTGGTCTGTTTTCTTGGATTTTTTATAGTCTTTTCAATCTTTAGATCGTAAAGAAGTGGTTCTCCATGTTTGGTCCTAGTCATAAAAAGGAAAAACAATTACTTAATCTCATCTCCCCGACGATGGTGCCAAAATTTGATGGGTGTTGAATCCACCAAAAACAAATTCCTATTTAACCAATAAAATATGTGCGTTGAATCCACAGAGAATTGTAAACTAATTTTCTTCCTTGAATAACGAATGAAAAGTAAATAAGGGGTTTTTTTAAAATCCAATATGCAAAATATAAAATGGGGCAATAACAAAATAATATTAAACAAAATCTTGGCTATAAATTAGAAACTAAAACAATTATAAGAAGAATTCCTAGTTGATGAAAAAGCTAGCTCCAATAATATAATTGATCATAAATGTAAGGATTTATTTTATTTACACTATAGCAAACCAGTTATAGTTATCTAAAACATTCTGACAACCAATCTTTTCTTATTTCTAAACCAACCAAGAAATATTTATTAATCAGTTCTTCACTGCTAAATAATCTTGCAAATGTCCACAGGATTTAACTTGTCAATGACCTTAAGAACTAGAAGAACTTGATTCAAGTTGTCAGTTCCATCTGTGTGAATCAGTCAACCAGATTACTTACCTTCTCAGTGCGACACTGATCGCTACTAGGTACCAGAACTGCTAAAATAATTACCAATTTAAGAGGATTGACTAGCTATTTGTTGCCTCTTCGACATTCAGTGGGCCCTGTTTAAACAAGTTCAAGACCGTAAATATGTATAGGTATAAAAAATAAATAAATGCCAACATTTAAATAAAACATAGATTAAAGCAATTCGAACTCACAAATTTTAGTTCACTAAATCTCAACTAGGAAAAGAAAGTAAGTTAGCCACTCATGGTGGTTTTTAATACAAAAAAGTTCTTTTAATGGTTCTGAATGGAAGAAGAAGAATGAAAGGGAATAATAGAATCTTCAACAGTAGCTGTCAGAGACGTCGGGAAGAAGAAGGATATCATTCTGCTTGGTAGTGATCATCTTTATAGTCGAAAGGAATCTAGGTTTTATTTCTTTTCTTTTTTTGATTAGGATCTCTTTTCTTGATTTGAACTTATCCTTAGCTTTTCAAATAATCTCCTTATGATTTTTGGCCCTTAGATCTTAGCAAGAAGAATATCTTTTTAGATTTTCAAAAAGCCAGTCTTTTTTTTAAGTACTCTGTAAATCTCAACACAAGCCTTGGGCAAGGCTTATTTCTATTGCGCTTGGGGCTTTTAAACTTAAGTGCCGCCTTAGTTGAGTATAATTTGGGTCCCATCTTGCTACCTTAGTTACGAGCTGTGCCTAAGGGTTAGTTGTGTTTACACCTTCCTGCTGAGATGTAAGCCTTGGACAAGGCTTGTGTGCTTGGGCCAAAGTATGCTGCTGCGTCGAGGTCTAAGTCTTGCCCAAGGCTAAGATCGTGATAGATGGTCTAAGTTCTTTTTCTTGTTTTCTGCTGTTCTTCTAGATCTTAATCTCCATCTCTTATCCTGCATCAAAATGCGTAAAATAGCTTGATTAGGTAGCAAGGGTGTTGTTTTTGCACCCTATCATTCACCTTTAATAAATAAAAGTGCAACATTATATTTTATCAAAATTACATTAACCTCCAATGCCTTTAAATGTAAGGAGATATTTCACTAGAAAGAAATTCACTTCCAAAACCTAAAACAACAAAGTGATTTTTTAATTCTACATTCGCATTTAATCCCCATATAAATAAGTTGAGTTTTTAATCATGCATTTCTCTTCAATTCTTAAAGAGGAAAGACCTTTAGATACGTATAAATAAAAATAAAAAAAATATTTTTCTCTCCTAAGTCTACATTTTAATTTGATTTAAAATCTAAATTAGTCTAAGTTAAAAAAAAAGGGAAAGAGGCAATTAACTAAGCCCCAAGTCAAACATCTGAAGCTCAATAGGAGAGGTTCTCACTTTACTCCTTACCTTTCATTTCTTTCTTTTCCTCCCTCTTTTCTTTCTCTCTTTATTTCTGAGAAAGCCTCAATGACTAGGTCTTCTTTTTTATTATTAATTTATTTTTCTTTGCACAAAATGGGATCAAGAAAAGCCAAATTTTTAATCATGCTTCCTCGTGTTAGGCTTGAAAGAAATCTCAGCACGAGCCAATTCTCCCCCCCCCCCCAAACGACATTGTTTTGAAGAAATTATTTAAATTCTTTCCTAAAACATTGTCATTTTGGTGAAGAGGTTAACTTAACTCTCCCCCTCTTCTTCTTCCTTCGAAAATGATGGGGGTGGGGACGAAAGGGTTTGTCTTTTGCTATCATCTCTTTTCTTCCATTTGCATATTGTAGATGAAGCATGATGATGTTGCCCAGAACACAGATGCTTGAAATCAGCAAAGAGATTATGGTGAAGCAAGTGCATCGTGATGATGACTTCGTTGATGCATAGAAGAAATTGTAAATCAAAGGTGGGGCATGGCTTTTGGTGTTGGAAAAGAAAGAAGATGGTGTGAAGAATGGGATAAAAGGAAGAACAAGGCTTCATAATTCGAAGGAGATTTTAGTTATAAAAGGAGGCCAAGAGTGGGAGCAAAAAGAGAAGAGGAAAAAGGGAGGCCTATTGGAAACAAACTAAAGACAAGAAGTTATTGATGCAAATTTTTAACTAAAGAGATATATTGAGAAGAAAAAAAAAAACTTCTATTCAATCAAAATGGGATGCTAATACACAATAATACATAGCCTATATATAGGCAGTGAAAATCGTCTATTAATTTTTCTCTTCATAACCATCTATTTATTTTATTTAATCACTATTTAATTTTCACTATTTACTTTACCATTATTTTATTTTAAGTTTTTCATAACTGTTCATTGATAATTTTTTTTTCATATTACAATTTATGATAAATAAAATGAAGTAATTCTAACAATGTCCTCCTAATATATTTTCTTTGATACGTCGATCTGATTTTGATTGTGTATGAACTATTATTTGGTCAATACTTTTATAGAGATATCAGCTAGCTGAAGGTCTATTCAATAAAATTCGAGTTGTACCCTTTGGGCTTGCTTCAAGCCTTATGACACCTTCTTTAATTTATAAACCTTGTTTTCTCCCTCTTCAAAGCTTTGTGGTTTAACTAGAGAGAAATTGAATCATCCATAAATTTCTGCTAGACCTTTAACCATCATTTAATGGTTGTGAAAGTAAAAACATTCTCCCTTTATATATTGTTGAATGAAACTCTAAAGCCCTCATTTTGATCTAAATAAAAAAAAAAGTTTTAATGAGTTCTTGGTTTTATGGATAATGGTAATGTGTTTAATGGATTGGGTTTAAAAAAATAAAATTAGATTTATGGTCAAATTAAAAATTGGTTAGATATTTGTAACATTTAAATCATGTAACCTTTGTAAATTAATGAATGAGGCATTTCAGTATGTTGTATATTTTATTTTTTGTAAATTTAATGTACATGCTTTAAGAAAACAATAAAGCAACAAAAAAAAGGGGAAAATGAGAGAAAACAAGAAGGATTTTGCCCCTGGATTGAAACCCTTAACCCGTGGACCTGTCAGCCCGTGAACACGTTGGGAAAAAACACATGCTTACCCGTGCAGGCATGGAAGAAGGCTTTGCATGCCCCACCTGTAAGCACACGAATAACACCGACAAGCAGACCCCCAAGCTCCTACGCATCTTTTAGCCACGAGTGAGGGGAAAGATTCTCCAAACTTCATGGTCAAATGGCTTGAACCTGCAGGAGGGCGAGCCTCACTCGCCTAACCCGCGGTCTGGGCACCCACACGCCATGCAAGCTTTTATGATTTGATGGAATAGCTTCCCAATTTTGACATGAGTGAAATCCAGGCCAAGGTGTTTGCTAGCAAGCTCTCCTTCTAGTTGCTGACACCACAGTCCTTTTTCTCCATGCGATTTGCCACCATCTCCCTTCAATGGCCCGATTGCATTGCATATGATCGAATGCCCTACATTGCTCTAAAAACCTTATTTAAGAGCTCCTCTTTTGTTATATCTTCTTCATTCCTTCATTGAGAGAGAAAATAGAGGGTCGAGAACCCATTTGAGAGATATCTCCGAGTGTTATAGAGAGACATAAGCTAAAGATAAAAGGAGCACAAAAATAAAGTATGCAACGCTATGTGCATTGTCGAAAGGAAATGGCTTTCTTTCAAGGTGCCCCTAGATTCCTTCATGTTTCATAATCATCCCTACATAGAATACAACTTCCAATTTATAGCAATAAGCCTAAAATTCATTATTCTTCTCTATTGCACATGAATAAAACTTCTAATCGGGTAAGCTTATGTTCTTCGTCCATTCCAGTTTTTATTTCTCTATTCCTGTTAATCATAGATTGTAGAGTAGTTAATGTATATCTTAGGAGTTCTAGGGATGAATCCTTGCAATAGAATTCACCCAAAAACTGTGGATTCTTCCTTAAAACTGTCACAGACTCTGCCTTCATTGTCCAAGAGAGTGGCAGTGAGTATTCTTTGATTTTTAGATAATTTCCTCGTGCTTTTAAGGTGATTCTTCATGTGTTTGTTAGGTAAGAGGGATAATAGTTTAATTTACACAAATATTGCCATTTTAGATGCATTTAATCGGTAAATTTTTAAAGAAAACTTGGATGACATGCAGTTTTAATGAAAATAGTAGTGTGAGTGTGTTCATGCATTTTTCTATGATTAATTCGATGTTTTTATGAATAATTTTACTATTTTGATGCTTATAGATATTGTTTAATGTATTAAGGATGTTTTTGAATGACGACAGAAGCTTAAATCAAAGAAAAATGCGAAGAGATGTTAGTAGAAAACCAACTTCTTTATGCTGTGACCAGGCACCAAAGTGCCGACAAAGCGGGCAACATGGCTTAGTCGTGCATGTGTGCATGCGCAGGACACTGTCCAAGCACTCAAAAGTGCCAGGACAAGTTTCTAGGCACGCTGCATATACACAACACTCTATGTGCAGGCGAAGGGCATTGCCAAACACCTCCACTGTGCCGAGCAGGCCATGTGCGCAAGCACTGGGCATGCCATCTACGAGAGGCGCGTGCATTGTGCATGTAGGGACACTTGTCTGGGCACCCCTATACTGAGACATTTGCTCTGTGGGTGTGCTGCTGCACGCGACATAAAGGCCTGACAAGCATACACACACTGAGGGGCCTATGCATGCGAACAGGCCTTCTAGGCTACGAGTGCAAGCTGGGGAAAATCCCCCACTTGCGGGTTCAAAGGAAAAATTCTGCATGTGAGTTAATTTTGGGTTTTTGGAAAATTAATCAAACATGTAATTAATTTAAAAGAAAAAATTGAATTAAAATTTAAAAAAATTTGAAAAATTTATGAATTGGAATAAAGTAAGGATTTTAAGTGAAATTGGATTTAAATATAAAATGTATGATTGAATTAAAAGAAGAAGTTGGACAAAAAGTTAAAAAAAGAAAAATGAAAAGAAATTAGGAATCTTATAACAGTTGGAATAAAATAGGGCGTTAGAGTGAAATGGGATTTTTAGTTAAATAAATAAATAATTAATTAATTAATAAAAACAACAATCAAATACAGAACATAGGGTAAATTGGCTAGTTTAGGGGACTTTTAGATTTAAAGGGAAAAATAATGAAATTTAAAACATAATAACACAGTCGACTCTAAATCTGATTCCCTAGTTTTCCTTAAAGGGCAGTGGTAGTTGTAGTAATTGGCTGGAACTGCTATGTTGTGTTTTAGGGGTTTGTACTACCGGGTGGGACACTATTGTCTGGGACAGTTAGCAGTTATGCTGCCTGGGGTAGTCACGATGATGACCTGAGTGACTACGATGTGTGGACTTGAGCGTTGAGTGATTTGTATGTACATATTTAATTTTTATCGACTGTTGTAATATGTTTTACCCAATTCATGGATGACTGGTGTCATTTGTTTCCCTCCTTGGAAATAGGGTTAGCAACTACGTGCATAGGTTCCTAATAATTTAAACTAACAATAAGATAATAAATTTGTAATATTAAAATGGTCAAATTTGAGTCCTAATTATAATGTGGAGGGTGTGGGTGTATAAAATTTGAAACTAGTTGTGATGTTTTGGTATTAAAACATGTTAGTACTATTAAATTATGAGAATAGAAGTATAGCACAACCTGAGTAGAAGCAACACATAGAATTTGTATGTTTAGATTAACCTGTTTTATTTAAGTTGCATTAATTAACATTTTGAAACATAGTTGTGTAGTTTTAGTACTTTCTTTCTTCCTGAGTTTTATGGAACTCACTCCCAATCCATTTCCCCTAGATGAGCTAGATGAAGAGGTACCCGTTGAGTTGTGTCTAGAATCCTCTCAAGAGGACTAGGTGAAGAGAAAACTTGGGAGTTATTTTGGAGGCACTTAGATTAATTATATTTTGTTTTTGAAAAATGTACTCTATAAATAGTTGATATTAGTCATTTGCCTCAGTAATACTACTTGTATTGGTTATAAAGGATATGATATTTCCATTGTTACATAAAATTTGGAGCGTTCATAAAACCTTTTGCAAAAAAACATAACTCTTTGTGAGTCTATAAGGGAGAACCCTTTTGTAAAAAGACATGATTTTTTGTGAGCATATAAGGTAGAAAAAAATTGCTTCTGAAAAACAAGAAAGAAGATAACACCCAGAAAATAATATACCACATTCTCTCTCCCATGTTGAATTAAACCATAAACAGACTTGGGTTTTGAGGTGTGAAGATTACCAAGAATTCTAGTAGCATTTAAGAGAAAACAAAGGCGGTCAAGAGCATCAACAATTAAGGATCGCTCTCCGTGGGCATAAAAGCAAGCATCTTATACTATTTCTTCTGCATTAAGGTTGGTCCTAATTTTCTAATAGTGGTATTAAAGCCTTGATGTTTGCATCTAACCTGTATAAATTATACTCAATCTGAATTAAACTCGTTGATTTTTTTATATGATGAATCCAGATAACATGATTTTTTTGACACATGTATATCTTTTTTTACTAAGAACCAGTAACTCCCAAATTTGTTTCTTCTGTGTGGAACACTAAAATGGCATAATTAGTGAAACCCAAAAAATCTCAAATACCTTGGTAGATAGAGTACACCCAGACGAAGTAACATATGACAATATGCATGACTTTCGTGGTTGTGCGAGCATGTAGTCACGCAAAACTACTTCCTTTAACTTGCCTCTAAAAGTTCTATATGTTAATGGTGGCTATGATCGCCGAAAATACCTTATTTTGTCGTGAGTGGCAAAATGAAAAAAAAGGGATAAACTAAAAAGAAAAAAAAAAAGAGAGCCGTTGCCCTGTATGTGCGTGTAAAAAAAGAAAAGAGGATTTGCATCTCCGTAATTTGTAAATCATTTTGGGGCATTGACTTAGAGTAAACTTGTCTCCTTTAGATACAAGGGTGTCTCCTAGTTTACAATCCTGCATGTGGCCTTTTAAGAACTTTTTTGATATAGCTCTTTTGTGATAATCCAAGAATATCCTAAGAGCGATCCCAGTATATCTAGATCCCTAATACAAAAGAGGCATCCCAAGATCTTTCATCTCAAATTTTTTTGTCAGAAATCTCTTACTTTCGTGCAATAAGCCTATGTCACTGTTGGCAAATAATATGTCATCGACATATAAAACTAGAAAAATATATTAACTCTCACTAAACTTATGGTATATACAATCTTCCACTAAATTCATCTTAAAACCAAACGAGATGACGACTTGATAAAATTTGTGATACCATTGATGGGAAACCTGTTTAAGTCCATAGATGGATTTCTTTAGTTTGTAAACCATTTGCTATGCATATCTGGATACATAGTTTTCTAGTTGCACCATATAAATTATCTCATCAATGTCATCATTAAGAAACGCTGTCTTAACATCCATTAGATGTAACTCAAGATTAAAATGTACCACTAAATCCATTATAGTCCTAAAGAGTCTCTCGACAAAATTGGAGAGAAAGTCTCTTTATAATCATACCTTCTTTCTGTGTAAAGTGCTTAACGACAAGGCGAGCCTTGTACCTCTCCACATTATCTTTCGAATCCCATTTGGTCTTAAATATCTATTTACAACCAATAGGTTTCGCATCCGTAGGCAATGGGAGAAGATCCCAAATGTCATTGTCCTTCATAGATTTTATCTCTTCATTCATGACATCAATCCACCTACTAGAGTTAGAATTTTCCATGGCTTGATGGAAGTTGATAGTATCATCTTCCATTGTACCAATGTCAAAATCATGTTCTAGGAGATATACAATATAATCATCTAATATTACACTTCGCCTCTCTCTTGTGGATCTTCTTAATGACATAAGTTCTTGAGGGTGTGAAGTTTATGCTTTAGGAATAGTTTCCTGAATAGAAACGGGAAATACTATGACATTGTTAAGTATAAGGACCTGATCCTAATCATTGTCAAGAGCACCTGAGTAAATACGAATATCGACTAATTCCTCTTCAAAAACAAGGTCACGAACTCTTTCTCCCCCCAACACACTCAACATCCTTAAAGAACTGGGCATTTCCCATCTCAAAAATTATCTTAATAGTGGGATCATAAAATTTGTAACCCTTGGATCGCTCAAAATAACAATTAATAGTTTTGAAATCCAATTTCTTTTCTTGTGGCCTATAAGGCCTAGTCTTAGTTGGACATCCCCAAATATGCGAATGTCTCAAACTAGGCTTCTTGCCCGTCCAAAGCTCATGAGGGATCTTTGTAGTTGCTTTAGTTGGAACTCTATTGAGTAAATATGTTGCGGTCTTTAATGCTTCTCCCTATAGTGATTCAGGTAAGGTAAAATAACTGATCATATTCTTGACCATATCCTTAAGTGTTCTGTTTTTCTGTTTAGCAATAATATTCATGCTAGGAGAACCTGGCATGGTGTACTGTGGGACAATACCACATTCCTCTAGGAATCAAGCAAACGACCCTGGATGCTGTTCACCTTATCTGACAGATCTACCATAGTATTTACCATCATGGTCAAATCTAACAGCCTTAATCCTTTTATTGAGTTGATTTTCAACTTCTACTTTAAAACTTTTGAACACATCCAGGGATTGAGACTTTTCATGAATGAGATATAGGTAGCTATATCTTGAATAATCATATATAAAAGTTATGAAATATTGTTGACCATTCCAAAAAGGCAGAAGGAACAGTCCACAAATATTTGTATGAATGAGTTATAATACGTCCATAACTCTATGAGCACCTAATCTCTTAATGTTTTTTTATTTCCCCTTGATACAATGAATACATCTTTCAAAATTTGAAAAATCAAGGGGAGCTAGAATTCTGTCTGACACAAGTCTCTCAATTCTTCTATAGGAAATGTGACCTAATCTCTTGTGCCATAAAGAAGCAGAATCCTCCTTGATTACTTTTCTCTTTATACCTCTTGTACCAACATGCAAGGATTCATTATAAGAAGCAATTGTATCAAGCAAATAAAGATTATCATGCACTGAAAAGAACCAGAACCAACCAAATTTGAATTAAGAAAAAGACTAAATTTTCTATTTCCAAATGAACATGAATAACCAAATTTGTCTAATACAGAAATAGAAATTACATTCCATCTAAATGATGGTACAATAAAAGTCTCTTCTAAATCCAAATAAAATCCAGTCCTTAATAATAATCTAAATTTGTTAATTGCTTCCACCTCGACTGATTTGCTACCGCCCACTGATTTGCTACCATCACTTGGCTTGCGACAATGGAGGCAACCCTACATAGACACACTAATGTTAGTTGTGGTACCAGAATCTATCCACTAGGTGTCTGTTGGTACAAAAGTTAAATTACCCTTAGAACAAACAAAATTAAGACACGTACCTTTCTTTACGCGCCATGCATGATAGTTAGTGCATTGCTTCTTCTGGTTTCCTGGAGTTTTACAGAAAAAACAACAGTTTTTGTCTGAGCCTTTTGTTGTTTTTTTTGTTGTACTAGAACCGTAACAAATTTACCTATTTGCTTTTTCTTGTTCTTTTTATTCTTTGAGATCACTACTAAATGAGTACTCTCTGTCCTCTCAAACTTGAGTATTTCTTTCTTTTGAACACAATGTGAAATGAGTTCATTCAGATTCCAAGATTCTTTCTGACAACTGTATGTCACCTTGAAATGATTAAACTATAGTGGAAGAGAAATCAAAACAAAGTACACAAGTACTTCTTCTGACAATTCCACTCTAAGCACTTTGAGTTTTGCATGCAAATGTGACATCTCCATTATGTGTACTCTAATATTTCCATTTCTCTTATACCTCATGGAAACAAGAGTCGACAGAAGTGTATATGCTTTGGCCTTATTACTTCTAGCGAAACGTTGTTCTAGAGAATGATAGAAATCTCTAGCTATTATGATCTCATCAGTCATAGTGTCCCGAAAAACCTTTGGAATTGCATGTTCCATAACCAATATACTCGTACGGTTTGACCAATCCCATATTTTAAACTCCTTCTTTTCCTTAGGGGTGCTAAGGAGTAATCGGATCGAGTTGATCAAACCGTAAAACCCAATCTAGATCCATAACTCTAAGTACAAGTCGAACACTATTCTTCCATTGCTTGAAATTTGTGTCATTCAACATTGGGATGAAATTAACATTTGCGGTGATTCTTCCAGTAAAAGAGGAAGCTGAACATAGAACATATCAAAATAAATTAATTAATACTCATATAAAACTATATATTATAAAATTTAATAATGAATTTTAAATAAAAGTATATTTCCATATCAAGATACCGAGCACTCCATTAACACTCTATCTTTGAACATAATATTAACTTGTAAGTGGTACTCTGTAATAGTAATTAAATACAGACAGTAGAAATACATCAAACAATAAACCTTCCTTTGGGCTGATTTAAAGTTCATATGTCATACTAAATAACTGCCACATATTCATTATCACAAAAATAGAATGCAATAATGTTAAATATTGACATTCATTTAGGCCGATTAACATTTACATAAATTACACTCATATAACTGTTTACATTATAAAATAAATTAAATTATCTACAAGAGGGGTCACTTTGGTGACATGCTGTGTAAATTAAGTTATTTCAATATATAAATGCACATACCAATATTAAAATTCAAAATTAAAACCAAATTTAAACTAAATTAGGAAGAAAATCAACCATAAAATGACCAAACAACACTCTTTAATATTTTTTTTTCAAAAGTTGACCGTTGACCGGTCAAGCATTGACCATTAACCGGGTTGGGTCAACACCCGTTGGGTCCGAACCGGGTTGAGTCTGGACTGGTTGGCCCATCCCAAATGGGCCAGGGTTTTGGGCCAGCCGATCAGAACTTTTCTCTTCTTATGGACCAAGCCCACATAATTATAATTTTTAAAACTTAAATATAAACAATCCATCAACCCAAAAACCTTTACCCTTTTAATTTTGAACATAAAATTAAATAGTAAATTAAATTCATACAATCTATAATGGCTGCCTTTTAAATTATATAAATATATAATTTAGCCGTTACAGACTAAATTTGGCAGTCGAATGGTTATAAACCACCAGATTGTCTTCCTCATGCAGTGGTGGTCAGCCGCTGCTCTATTTTATTTTATATATTTATATATACACACATACATGCTTAAAATATATCTGTATATATACATATACAATACTTAATTTCTTAATATATATATTTCTTAATTTTGTTATATATATATTTATTCAACTAAACAAAAATCGAATCCAAACTCTAAAATTTTGAATCCAAAATCTAAAGTTTTGAATCTAAAATCCAAAATTACATAACAAAAAAAAAACTTCCCAAAAAAATTCAATAAGAGAAAAGAAATGGCTCTTATACCAATTGTTAGAACAATATTTCTTTTCAAATTCGTAGATCTGTAAAAATTAAACATACATCCTCGTACTGAATTAAAGAAAAATATAATCGGAAGCGTACCTAAATCCATCACAAAATATTTGTTCATGTCCGGCGGTAGGATCTTCCGAATCAATACGACGCTTTAAAACTAGTTTTTTCTTGTTACGGGATTTCAAAAAAATAAAATGATAACCTTTTGATTCGAGAACCATAATCGCCTTTTATATCGACTAACTTTTACAATTTCTATTTTGCCCATCATAAAATGAGAATATTACAAAAATAGTATATGCACATTACAAGCCCATACTTAAACTAGATATATTAAGGTCCAATATTTTTTAACCATATTTGATCACTTTTAAACGAGTTCATTAAATTGACAGCCTGATAGACATACTAAGGTCCACATTAAGCCCACACATTAGAAAAATCCAACAATGCGTACCCATGGGTACCTAAACTTAGGTGACATCCTAGAACTCTTCTTGGGTTGGGACTCTTGGGTCAGGTCATTCCTCAGGAGTGAGGCTCGATATCCTATCTTTTTTGGTACCTTTTGGTATCATCTCTTCCTAGGCTGAGACCCCCGTCCATTTGTCATTGTTTTAGACTTGTTCTGGGATAGATTCATCTTGAGAACTCTCAATTTGGGAGTAGTTCCTATCATTCCCAAGAAGCTATTAGTGCTGGCTCTCTTCTTTCCTTCCAATAGTACTAGCTTGAATATCCTTGGTTATATTGCATCACAACCCTACAGCTTGGTTATAATACCTCATTTCATCATTTCTCAATAAAAGTTTGTATGTAAATTCTGGTCAAGTGGAATTTATGGGAAAATGAATCTTTCATCAAATGGAGTCATGTTTTAAAGTTTAATTCTTGGACCTATTTTGGTTCATATGCATGTATAAAAATATTATTAGAGATTTTTTTGTGTTATAGATATTTACAATGTATAGCTTTTTAATCTAGAAAAGGTATGGTAATTTAAATATTGATTTCATGTTAGGTTAGGCATATCTTTTTTCCTACACGTCTTGGATTAATTGAGTGGAGCATATATAAAATTAAATAAATATGTTGAGCTTGAGTTGGATGTTAGGTTTGGGTTGACTAATATATAACTTAAAGTTGAGTCCATTGTTATTCCTAAATAAGATAGTCTTCCAATTTGTCATCTACATTATCGAACTTGTGTTTCCTAGCCCAAACGTAGCTGACCCCCAAGATTGACTATCTACTACAAGCTTTTCTGTATAACTATTATATTGCAATTATTCAAGTACTATACTATTTCTTAGTTATGGTCTTAATTATAATAGTATTTTTTTCTCCTGTCACTATGCCCTTAAATACTATTCAAACTCGTAGTGCCATATTGAAAACATCCTCTCCCATGGTAAGTCCATACCTTAAGCTATTTACGGATCTTACATATTACAAGCTCTCTCCCAATTACATTTGATCCATATGCCTACACTCATTCCATGTCCCCCCACCCTTGCACAGTAGCAAAATGACCGGCCCATATAGTCATTATTACACCTATTGAACCCATATCTTTCTATAAAATAAAGAAAAAAAGAAACCCAAACATGGGATGCACTTCCTTGTTCTTTCAAGTGTGACTTAGTTGGAAATGAATAGTTTACAAAATTAAAAGAAATCCTTATAGTTATGTTGATAGGCACAAGACAAGGCTTATACTCAAGAAAATCAATTAAAGGTATAGATTACGTTAATACTTCTAATCCAGTTGGAAACTTACAACTGTTTAACTTATTTTGTGCAACGCAATTTCTACGAGTTAGGAAACAGAAAAAAAAAAAAAAAAAAAAGAAATTTATATTCATCTTTTATGGTGATCTTTAAGAGGTTGTTTACATGTCTTGATATCAAAATTTTGTTGATAAAGATTTTCCTCATTATGTTTGCAAATCAAAGAAAGCTTTATTTAGCCTTAGGAAAGCTCCAAAGCCTAGTATAAGTGAGCATTAATTTGGTTCTAATGGCCTCTCTGCATCTAGTATAAGTGCTTTACTATTTTTCTTTTATCTTGCTAATGGCATTGTTAGTTTTGGTCTATGTGTAGCTGAACAATATTTCTTGAAAAATAATTCTTCTCATGCTATTTGATAATTTATATAGTCACTAAGCTTGATACTTATAATAAAGTATTTAGGAAGTTTTCAAGCATGGAAATTGTTTAAGACAAAGGTACTCTCTTTCTTTCTCAATGTAATCTTCTTGGTGCTCTCCAGAACAAGACATGTAAAATATTGTAAATCGTCACACTAATGACTATCTCATGTCCTCTTAAAAAACTATAGTGAATCTTTTTAATTAATGAATTCCTCGACTAAAGAATATTAGTATGTTGTCAACAGATTGCCTTAATATGTTAATTACATTATTGATCTTGGTTTGGAATTTATACCACTTGATTTGTTTATTTGCACTTCTCCATAATGTAGGTTGGGTGGTTTTTCTAATGAAAGGCTATCAATTAGTGGATAAAAGGCCCTATTGATATTGGTTGAGAATTTCTGCCATTTGATTTCTATTTTATTTGTTTATCTATGTTTTTCATTCCCTAATATGGATTGGGTGATTGCTCTAAAGGAAGCGCTCTACAAGTGGGTACAAAGTGTAACTTAGGTTACAATTTGGTTTCCTACAAAATTAAAAAAAATGATTGCTTAGTTATCCCCAAAAATTGAGTAAAACACATTTGATAACACAATGGCTAAATTAACTCGAATTTGTTCTACATGTTTCCATGGCTTCTTTTTTAATTTTAACTTTTCCCCTGGGTCTTGAACATTAAGGTTTGCTAAGTCGATTTAGGATTTTTTAGGAATATATGGTGTTGACAACTTTTAAAGGCACAAAATAGAGCACACGCACGCCAGGTGTGCGAAATTTACAACAGCTGACATTTCTCATTATCAAAAGGTAAAGTTCAATTGAGCATAATTCCTGCCATGCTTCCGTTTACACTACCATTATTTTAACAAACAAAGAGAACCAAATGAAACAGAAGGAATTTGGCATTTTTAATTCATTATTAAAGATGATAAACTCTGATAACTCTAAAAGGGGAACAAAGGTTTTGTGGCTACCTCATTAAACCTCTGGCACTTCAGGCATTGGAGTCAAATGTAATTTTTTTCATGTTTAAGCAAGTAATATATTGTATAGAAATGTTAAGTTGGATGGACTTACTTCTTCCTTAAGTTATGTGTTGCCTTAGTGGTTGATGTAAATTTATTTTACTATTTCTAATTAAATGGATTCACATATGTGCCTTATGTCTGAACTGTTAATCATTTAGCTGAATGGATTATGTGTAGAAATAGTGCAATGCAAACTGTATGGAAGAGTTTATATGAATTCAAATGATTTTTATTAATGAAATTAGTTAGGTTAAATAGGATAAAAATAAACAAATGTTACAAAAAATATATAACTACTAACCCACAAAGAACACCACTAACCCACTGATTTATAATTGCTGAAATTAAGAGACCACTATTTCATGGCCACTAGTCCCTGATTAAAACACCACTACTCCATAACTACTAAATTAAATCACCACTAATCCATAACTAATAACTCTTAAATACATAATAAAATCTTAACTTTCCCTCCCTTAAACTGAATGTTATACAACCTGTTTAAATTAGAAATCGAACAAATACCATGTAGAATACGTAGCTTCATGTATGTAGCCAACTTAAAAGGTTGGTTAGAATATCTGTAATCTGGTCTTTACTTTGACAATAAACCAATTTAATGACTCCTTCATTTATGAGATCACGAAGAAAATGGTATCTCACATCTATATGTTTGCTTCTAACATGTAAAACTGGATTCTTGGAGAGTTTACTAACTGAGTTATTGTCGCAATAAATCTATATAGGCCTCTACTTGAAATAATGCAAAAACTTGAGTATTCTTTTCAACTAAATAGATTTTTTCCATTTCGGATGTTTTGTCAGTTCCCATGTGTTGTTTTTCTCAATAGACTTGATCTCTTCACCCATTGTCTTTTGTCATCTTGTATCTTTGACAACTTCTTATAATGTTATTGGATCACTCTAATAATAAAGCATAATGAGCAAGAGTATCATCAAATTGAACACCACTAACCTACATCCACACTGGTCTCTTTCTAATTCTTTTAGATCGTGAACTTTCACCTACTGTTTGGGTGTCATTATTATCATAGCTGCTACTGCAGTTGGTAAACATTAGAGAGAGTAGTTTGTCCCCACATTTTTGCTTCTTTTTCTTCTTCAAAATTCACAAATATTTGTTGGTGACCTATGATTAGATTGAACAGTATTGTAAGCTTTTGATTGTTCACTTGTTCGAAGAAAGATACATTTTTTGCCTTTTTCATCTAACTTCTTTCTCTTCTCATATGGAATATGTGCATATGTTATGCACCCAAAAATTTAAAAATAATCAACGGTTGGTCTATGTCTGCTTCAAGCTTCTTTAGGTGTCATATTTTAAACAATAAGTGTGGTGTGGATATTCAAAATATGAACACTCTAATTTACTTCTTCTAGCTAGAACTGCTTTGGAACTCTTTCATTTGCCACCATGCTTCTAACCATGTTTAGAATGGTTTGATTTTCCTCTCTATTACACTATTGTTTTGGAGTGTATAAGCTATTATCATTTGCCTCCAAATTCTCTACTCATTGTAAAATTTTGTGAATTTATGGTACATGTATTCATCACCACAGTCAGTGCATAGTGTTTTAATGGTTATCCCAGCTTCATTCTCTACTTGAGCTTTAAAATTTAAATGTCATTAAAGCTTCAGATTTTTCCTGCAAAGTATACCATGTCTTTCGAAAATGATCATCAATAAAAGAAATAAAATATTTCTTTTTGTCATTTGATACAAGATTAATAGGACCACAAATGTCAGAATGAATCAACTCTAGTGATTTTTTAGCTCCCCGTGCCTTTCTTTTTGGGAATGGCTCTCGGTGTTATTTGCCAACAACACATGCTTCACATACTTTAGAAGGGGGAACACTCTAAGGTAAGCTAATCACCATGTTTTTATGAAAAAGAGTCTTCAATCCATTGACGTTTAGATGACCATAACGAAAATGCCCTAGAAATGTTGGATTGTTCATTTTGGTCATAAAACAAGTCTGGATGGTTTGGATTCGCAATGGAAATAACCTATTAGTTTCATCTTGATATGTGCAATTAGACCCTTTCTAGGATCGTTAGACTTCACAAGCTCCTCTTTTGATTGTAACTTCATAACATTTTTCTTGCAGCTGTTCCACACTTAACAAATTGCTTTTCAAGTTAAAAATATAAAAGACATTTGATATTGTCTCAATATTGTTTTCTTTAGTCCTGATTTGAACATCTTCTTTTTCCATGACACTAACTTTAGAATGACCACCAAAACTCACATTAGTATGAAAATATTCATTTAAATAAGAGAAAAATGACTTACTACCGCACATATGATTGCTGTATCCTGTGTCCAAATACTAGACATCTGGTTCATGCTTGTCCTCCTTGATGTGGAAATTCATCAAAAGGGTTTCTTGTTCTTCTTTCTTTACAAAGTTGGACTACTCCTTTTTGTTGGAATATAAGTTTGCAGAGCATTTAGGCTTGTAATGACCAAATTTGTGATAGTGATAACACTCAATATTGGACATGTTAAATTTTGTTTCATTGCAGTGATCATTTCTTTTGCCTCTAGTTCGAGATTCTGATGTGTTAGAACCTCTACCTCTTCCTCGTCCACGACCTCAACTATGGCTACTTGATCCTCTTTTTGTAAAAATTTCACTACGAGTTGAAGCTTTTAAGGCTTGCTCCTCAGTTGAACCTATTGTCATTCTCTACTCATGCAACAATAATGAACATTGCAATTCATCAATTGAAAGCTCATCAAGGTCCTTTGACTCTTCAATAGAACATACAACATAAGAGAATTTTGGAGCCATTGATCTAAGAATCGTTTCCACCACAGCAACATCTTTGATTTTTTCACTATGAATACGCATCTTGTTTACTATGCTTAGTGTTCTTGAGAAATACTCATCAATAACCTTTTTGTGCTTTATTTGAAGAATTTCAAATTGTTTGTGAAGGGCTTGAAGCTGCTGTCATTTTACCCTTGTTGTGCCTTGATATTTTTTCTTCATAGAATCCCAAATCTATTTATAAATATCTTTTTTAGAAAATCATCTCCAAAATAGCACATCAATTGTTTGAAATAGATAATTCTTTGCCTTGAGATCCTTTAGTTTTTGTTCTTCTATTTTTTTTCTGTTGAGCTTCCATCAACATCACTCCAGGGGTTGGTTCCAGCACTCCTCTTTCCACGACACTTCGGTATTCTTTGTATTAGAGCAAATTATCCATCAACATGCTCCAATGATCATAATAGCATCGAAACAAGGGTTTGCTAGTTGCACATAACTATTCTCTAACGCCATGGATGTCTACTGCTATTGCACAACAAAAAAACCTGCCATTTTTTTCTTTTTTTTACTATGATACTAGATGTAGAAACAGAGTAATGCAAATTGTATAGAAAAATTGATCTGAACTCAAATGATTTTTACTGATGAAATTAGTCAACTTAAATATGATAAAAATAAACAAACGTTACAAAAAATAAATAAACACTAACTCACAAAGAAAACCACTAACCCATTGATATATAATTGTTGAAATTAAGAGACGCCTACTCTATAGCCACTACTCCATGATTAAGACACCACTAATCCACTACTCTATAATTGCTAACTAAAATCATTCTTCTATTTATTTTATCTTAGCTTTTGTTTTTCATCATATGAATTCTCTCTGTCAATGGCTTAAGGGAGTAGCTTCTTCTAGAAGTTGAAATATACAGAACTCAAATGCATAATAGAGATTGCATTATTGGTTTAATTGGCTTAACAATATTAATCACTAAAATTTATAATCCTATTACCAAATAACATCTAACATTAAATCCTTACATTATTTCTCGAGTCTATGAGGAAGATTCATCATCAGTTGGGAGATTAAAAATTTTAGAGCTAGAAACTACATGTGATCTTTCGAGGATTTGGCTACATGTAGATATGGATGCTTTTTATTAGTTGTGGAAACTTTGAGTAATCCATTTTTTAAATGGCAAACCAATGGTTGTTGGCACCGTGTCTATGATCTCCACAACCAATTATGAGGTCCAGATTTTTTATTGTAAGTTTGAAGGGGGATTGTTTTATCCTATCATGTCATATATTCAAGTAAGGGGGGTTTACCTAGTTTTTAGTTTCTGGTTGTTGATATATATGCAGGGTTTTGGATGGCATTGTTCATCTCAGGTTCTGCATCACATGTAATGCTGGAGTAGCACCAAATCGCTTGCTTGCTGTAACACCCCGCCAATCACTATTCTTAAATGATTTAGAAAGTCTTATTCGGGTCTTTGGCCACGTTAAACTTAATTAATTTACACTACTTGATATTTATCATATTTCGTAATTTTGGTTGATTTTTTTATTTATTTAATTTTATTTTAATTAATCTTATTTTAATTTATTTAATTTAATTTTAAGTCTAACTCATTTAAATCAAATATAAAAATTGAGAAAAAAATCAAAAACTGCGAAAATCGAGAAGAAAATCCTGCGTGGAGTCAAATTGCCAACACGGATGCTAAGCACTATGCGCGCGCGAATGTACGCACAGCGTGCACGACGCAAGGTCAGGACCTGTGCGCATTCGGTTGCACGCAGGCGGGCGTCTATGCATCACTTCGCGCGTAGACAAGCGCCGCACACTGTGTGTTCGTCGTCCGCGCGATAAGAGGCTTGTGCGCCTACAGGCTAGCCTGCAATGCGCTACCACTACCTCAGGAGGCGTATTACCATCGCCGGTGGAGGAGGCCCTCCTCCCTCATTTTCCATACTGAGCATCTTTTTCTCATCTCTTTACGGGATTTCGCCACTTGGCGTGAATCCGACGTTTCCATTTTTAAAAAAATTTAGAGAGAGAGAGATATATAGTAGTCTAGTGAGAGAAGAAGAGAAAGAAAGAAGAATGGTGAAGGAGAAAACATCAAAGTTTCAGTAATGAATCTAGTATTTCTGTCGACATCTTAAGGAGTATTTTTAGATAAACTAAATTAATATGATTGTTGTTTTTTTTTGTTTTGTATGCCTCTGTGTTCAGATAAGTCAAATTGTTCTTGTTTTCAAGCATGCTATGTGAATTGCAAACACTTGATGAATTTGCATGTAATAATTATAATATGCAATCGGTAACAGTAAAAAGTATAAAAGAAAAGAAAAAGAGAAAAGTGGAATAAAGCCTATATGGTCTGAAGTGTATCTGTATTGACGTGCATATTGCATCAAGTGTCTCGTTAGGCTTTTTATCTATAATGGATATTTGTTCCCTTTCTCTTTGGGGTATCAGTTTTTTCCTCCCCTATCTGCTTTGGAAAGACGTAAGAGAATCACTCCTAATGGATGATGGCATACCCTCTGATGAGAGTGGTATTACACTATCTGTAGGTGTCACCTGTGGCCAAGTAATGTCGTGATTGTAGATATATATTAGGGCCACTATAGCTGGTACGACCGTGGTCATAGATCGTAGCATGGTTTGGCCAACTGAAAATGAGCCTGAGCAAATTGTCGTATCTGTATATAATCTGGTCATTCCACTTAGGTAGTTAGAAATCTGTATTTGCTCTAAGATATGGAAGTTGTAACGACTTTGTGAAGCATGACATAAAAATCTGAGCATTTCATGATTTATTTAATTTTTTCTATTATTTGGCATGATATGTTTGGTTGTTTGTATTAATGCATTTTTTTCATAACAAATAAATGATTCTCTATAATGTGACATAGGTAAACGATGAGGTTAAATGGTAAGTTAAAATAATTAACTTTTTAAATCTTACGATGTTAATTTAATATTATTTTCCTTACTGAGCATATGGAACTCATTCTTTCCATGCCCCTTCCAGATGAGGAAGAAAGTGAAGAATGGCAGGCTGACCTATCCTTGGAAGTCATGTGGATCCCGTGGATCCACAAGTCTAAGTGCATGACTGTTCCCGCACTCTGATGAGTCCAATAGCATAGTAAAAAAAGTGGCTCTTATGTTTTGTTTTGTATTTTGGAGCCACTTTTGGCCTCAATATATGTTTGTATTAGAACTCATATGCATTTGTAAGGGATTTATAATAATTTTATTCTGCTGCATAAATTTGATCATGCACTTGTTATTCTGAATCAGTATCTGATACCTATTTGCCTTAATTAGTACTTGGGATGTCACACTTGCTAAGGTTATATGTATATATACATATAACTTTCTATCTTGTAAAATAAGTTTATCTTGCAAGGACATATGTTCTTGATCGTTTAAACATTGTGAATTTTTCTCTTTTTGAAATTGAGAAAATGGGTAAAGAATACCTAGTGCATGTGATCTATATATGTTTTGCATTTTTTCATAGAATTCCATCAATCTTCCTCCAAATCCTACTTGATGTTGATGCTTCTTATTCTTTCTTTTTTGGATACTATTATTTAACGGCCACTTATAAGTTTTACTTGTTGTCAAATATAAGTTTCTACTTTGTTTTTTGTGAATTACAATGTTTTTTGTTGTATAGATTGTCTTTTTCGAGGACTTTTAATTTTATACTCGTTATTCTCTCACTTAGGTATCTTCTGATATAAACAAGCCAAATGGACAGTTCTTTTGCCAAATGACCGAATAGCTGTCATGACATTTATATCTTCTCTTCCCATAAGAAAGGTATTATATGCTATTTATTAGTTGCATCAGATATACATATCTTTTTTAAGAAGAAATATACTTTTTTGAATTATTAGTATTATTATGATTATTATGACTACATGGCTATGGAATTATTATAGTAATATGCAATTATGATTATTTGTACTACCAAATATATGCCAAGATTAGGGGAATTGGTAAGGTCACTAAACATGTGACAAGTTATTATAAAAGAGCAGTTTCCTCTGTGGACTGTTCTCTCATTCTACAGCAGGTTAGCATGTTTTCCCTATTTATTATTTCCTTCTCTTCTGTGATTGTTAAAGAAACTTTAAATTAAGATTTCACTATAGTTTTCTTGAGTGTTACTTACCACTGCTGTCAAATTTCATATAATGCAATGGTGATATACCTACGGATGCTGCTGGTTGTGCTCTATGTAGCTTAAGATCTAATGATTTCTCAAAGTACATCGTTAAAAGTTTTTCTTACCATATGAAAGTAAGGAAGAAATGAGCAAAAGTAATTAATGATTCATAGATGAAAAGTGAGATTCTGGTTGGATGATTGGCTAGGACAGATCCTTGGATCAACATTTTCCCTCTATTTTTTACTT
This sequence comes from Carica papaya, assembly GCF_054855325.1. Taxonomy (NCBI): domain Eukaryota; kingdom Viridiplantae; phylum Streptophyta; class Magnoliopsida; order Brassicales; family Caricaceae; genus Carica; species Carica papaya. The sequence continues at coordinate 18,215,862 of NC_142312.1, read as the reverse complement.
TGATCTGCAATAAAGAGTTCAAGCCATGTAGTCATTAAGGTTCCTTAATGACTTGGAGATTAAAGAGTTTGTAAGCTTGGTACAACTAGGCTCTTTAAAAGCCTTGGATGATCCTACTTGAAAGATTAGTGCAGGTAGGTCTTCTGAGTTAAGTTTTATCATGCCTTCTTGATGAGGAATGATAGGAATGAGGAAGATTTCTCATGGAATTTAATTTGAAAGATTAAGGCATCTCCAAGAGTGGCTTTTTGTGCTTGGGAGGCGACTAGGGGTTGTATCTAAACTCTTAACAATCTCATCAGAAAAGGGAAGGTGATTTTGAATAGGTCCTACATATGCAAAAGAGCTATAGAGACAGTCAATCATGTCTTACTCTAGTTTCCTGGAGTTAATAAATTTTGGAGTTTAGTTCACAATTTGCTGGGGATAAATAGGTTGTGGCTACATTGATCAAAGAGGAACTTAGGCTTCACGACGTATCCCCAATGCTAAGCAGCAAAATAGACAACTTGGTCTTATCTTTTGGCAACTTCTTGAGTTATATGGAAAGAGAGGAACACTACAAGTCTCAAAGGTTACTGTTTTATCTTTTGATTGTATAAAGGATATATGGTTTTAAACTCTAAATTTTTTAATTAAGGTCATTCTTTTATTTTTTGGGGGACTTAGGAGACCTTATTAATATTTTGATTTGTTGAAAAATTAGGATTAATCTTAATGCGGAAGCAATAGGACAAGATGTTTGCTTTCTGCTCATGATCCTTATTTGTTGATGCCTTTTATTTTCTCCCAGATGTTGCTAGAGTTCCGGGTAATATTCCACCCAAAATCCAAGTCTGTTTATGGGTTAGCTCAACATGAGAGAGATAATGGTAATATGCTTTTTTTTTCTGGATATTATCTGCTTCCTTAATTAAATTGAAATAATTTTTCTCTCTTATATACTCACAAAGAGTCATCTTTTTACAATAAGGATTTCTCTTAAAGACTTACGAATAGTTGTGGACATTTCTAATTTTATACATCTCCCACTAAACCACACTAACCAAAATATACTACTACATCAACATATCTCTCACGCTTCATACAAGATATGCGGTGTGCGACTAAAAGGCAGCAAGTAGTGTTATATTAAGTCACCATCTAACTAATATAACATTTTCATATTTATAATACCCTAGATCATTTGAACATCATCGTTAGCATACATTATCCCTCTATGCTATAATAATATTATTTGGTTATATACAAAATATAACTGTTCGGGCTTTTGTGACGATGTCAGAAAAATTCTTCCTTAAACACTGATGATAATCCATCTCAACTTAACTGCTTTCCTAATATGTTCCGCTAGACCATATAGGTCATGGCCCTTAGAAACATATTAAAGTAGCAACACCAAATATTGACTTCATGTGATAGCTCCAAGTCGAAGGGTATCATACAAGGAGGACACAAGAGTCTATAGGTTTCACACAGTGAAAAAGTAGGGAATTATTCTGTCACTCCCTATATCGATCGTCATATAGCACATACAGTATGATATGTTCGTCACAACATAGCTCCCACTAAGTTGGGTGATGCAAACAAGGCTAAAAACACTCAAGATACTCAAAGAGTATCAGAAGGTGACTTGGAGCAAATTTTAAATGATGTAAACACAAATACAGTTCCAAACCTGGAAAGTTTTAGCGGACCAGTAACAAGATCAACGGCAAAGAAGCTTAAAGAGTTGCTCCAAGTTTTTACTCAAAAACATGTGGATGATGGGCTGGCCAATTGTGGAAAGTTCAAATATGAGCTTTTTGAACAGCCCAAATTCGTAACTCTAATTGGATTTAAGTGATTTGGGATAATTTGGGCTTGTTTGAGTCTTATTGATAATGGGTAAATAAACCTTATGTATGGACTGGATTAGTTGAGTTGTTTTAAGTACTTTAGATTGTTTTATTTTATTTTAAGTTAATTAAGCCCATATAGTTAAGTATAACTCATTTTGGGCTGAAGTCTTATCTTAGTTAATAACAAGAATGAATCCATAACTATATGGTGCCACAAACAATTAGTGGCGTTGGTTAAGAAGATTGGAGTTATCAGGAGTTACATAACAATTACATGCCTATAATTAGCCTAGTTATTGTTGGAGTTACAATTGTAATTACCACATAATTAACCTAGTCATTGTGGGAGTTACAATTATAGTTATTGTATTATAACTTATCATTGATTTCTTTGGCTATAAATACCAAAGGAACTCTTTTTTGTGGACATCAAGAGTTGTAATCAAATATTTCAAAATTGAGTTGAGAGTGTTTTGGCTTTCTTTTCACTTTATGCACAAGGTGTTGATTTGGAATACAATTGTTATCACTTGTATTTCAATTTTGATTTCCTATTCCAATTTTTCTTGGTGCTTGTTTGGATTGGGTTCAAGGGATATCATTTATCTTTCTTGGGATCTCTTTAACTTCTACCATTTGGGTGATTGAACAAATTTGATTCCTTTTTTACTTGTGATCTAAATTCTGTTCTAAACCGATTGAAGAGTTCTAAGGTTCAAGCAAGGGTCTTGGGGTTTCGCATCATTTAGTATCAGAGCATTGGTTCATCAAGTAAATTAGTCTATCCTTATTTTGTTGTCTTTATTTTCATTATTTCTTACAAAAAAAGAGAGACAAATTTGCATTCAGCAAAAAAAAAAAATCAGATTAGCTTAATTGTGCAAAACAAATTTCCACATATTCTACCTTGTGTAATTGATACAGCTGCTGTTATTTTCTTTTTATTTATCTCATATAACATTCAAATACATTTAAAATTTAAAAGGAAAACTCGTTTCAAGGCTGTTTATTTGGTTGAGATTGTTTATGTAATTTTTGGGGCTGTTTGGAAATAACTCACCTCAATTGAGTTTGTTTTCATCCAAAACTGTTTGTTTCACTTAATTAGAGTATTTTGGGTGATAATTGGTGGTTCTATTATAGAATTACAAGTTTCGTGCTTTAAATTCCATATTCACCATTTTTTTTCTTGCATCTTTAGTTTTCATTTAATATTTCTGCCCATTTGCTTCTTATTACATCTTGAGGTAATAATATTGATTCGTTGTTGCCTAATTAACATAAAAATCATCATACACTTATTTCTATACGAAGTGTGTGCTCTTCATTGTTTAGATTGTTCTAGTTTGCTTTTAGAGTTAAATTCGTGTATCTTGTTTCTTTAGGAATTCTTTGTTATCTCTAATGAAAATTGAGTACATAGTGATAATTAATTATTGTTTGAATTGGCCATTTTGTATAAAGTTATAAAAAAGATTGCTTGAGTGTTAAAAAGAAAGAGAGTGTGAGCTCAAAAGGGGGTAAAAGCCAAAATTGAGTGAAACACGAGTGCCCATACTATGAGAGTAAACACGTGAGGGAGTGATTTGTGAGGTTGCAATCTGTTTTGTTTGTCATTAAAATTTCAGATTTGAAGATGGAGACACAAGGGAGTGAAAGAACATCAAAAGATCAAAAATTCATCCTCAAAGCAATGCAACAACAATTTGAGAGGATTCAACTAGCTATTGGCAACATGAATGAAAAACTAGAGAAACAACAACGTGAATTAAATTCCATGAGAGAGGAAGCTTTCCAAACCAATCCAGGGGCATGAAGACTTCCAACACCACCTTTTGATGAGGAACTGGAGGAATAATTTGATGACCAAGCTACTTTGGTCAATGAAGGTCGAAATTATGGTAGGGGTCGAAACTATCTTGATAAAGATATTGGGAGCATCAAAATGAAAATCCCATCATTTCTAGGCAACAATGATCCGAATGCTTATCTTGAATGGGAGCGCAAGGTGAAGCTCATTTTTTAGTGCTACAATTATTCGGAGGAGAAAAGGATAAAGCTTGCAGCCGTGGAGTTTGAAGAGTATGCCATTGCGTGGTGGGATCAACTAATCACAAGTAAAAGGAGAAATGGAGAGAGCTCTATTTTCACTTGGGCCGAAATGAAGGCTATCATGAGAAGGCGCTTTGTTCCTACTCACTACTATAGGGACTTACATCAAAAATTGCAAGGCCTTATACAAGGGAACAAGAGTGTAGAAGACTACTACAAAGAGATGGAAATAGCCATGATAAGGGCAAATATTGAAGAGGATAGGGAAGCTACTATGGCAAGGTTCTTAAATGGCCTTAACAAAGACATAGCCAATGTTGTAGAGCTTCAACACTATGTGGAGATTGATGATATGGTGCACATGGCTATAAAGATTGAAAGACAATTAAAGAGAAAGGAGAACACAAGGCAAGCCAACACTTACTCGGCCCAAAATTCCAATTGGAGACCGAATTGGAGGGGAGATAACAAGGCTGTCCAATTCAAAAGAGATGACAAAACCAAGCCAAAAGATGCTAATGATAATAAAAACAAAGTTATTTCTAACTCCCAAACTTCTAGGAATAGAGATATCAAGTGTTTCAGATGCTTGGATTTTGGTCATATTGCATCTCAATGCCCAAATAAAAGGGTAATGGTGATGCGTGGTGATGGTGTTGAAACGGATGATGAGAATGATGTGGAGGATGAAATGCCTCCTTTGGAGGATTGTAGTGATGGGAAAACACCTATGGAAGGTAGATTGTTGGTTTCTAGACGTGCTTTGAATATGCAAGTAAGGAATGATGATGAGGGGGTTAAGTTGCAAAGAGAGAACATTTTTCATTCTAGATGTCTAGTAAATGAAAAATTGTGTAGCATGATTATTGATGAGGGTAGTTGTGTAAATGTGGCTAGTACCTTATTTGTTGATAAACTGGGTTTGGAAACTACAAAACATCCTAAGCCTTATAAGCTGCAATGGCTTAACAATAGTGGGGAGGTGAGAGTTAATAAGCAAGTGAGGGTGCCTTTTACTATTAGGAAGTATAGTGATGAGGTGATATGTGATGTAGTTCCTATGCAAGCTAGTCATATTTTACTGGGTAGACCATGGCAATGGGATAGGAGAGTGATGCATGATGGGTATCTCAATAGGTATATGGTAGGAAAAGAGGGCAAAAAGTATACTCTTCTTCCTTTAACCCCTAAACAAGTTTTTGAAGACCAAATGCAACTTGAAAAGTCCCATGATGAATTCGCACAAAGAGAGACCGAGAGAAAAAGAAAAGAAAAAGAAAAAGAGAAAAGAAAAGAGAGTGAGAGAAAATTAGAGTGGAAAAATGAAGATCAAAAGGAAAAAGAAAGAGAGATGCATTCGACCATAGAAAAGAATGAGGGAAAGAAAATGAGCTTTTATGCTAAAATGAGAGATGTAAGGAAAGCTTTATTTTCTAACAAGCCAATTATTGTACTCATGTACAAGGAAGCTTGTTTCTCAACTAACGAACTTGACCCTTCTTTGCCAAGTGTTGTGGTTGAAGTTTTGCAGGAATTTAGCGATGTTTTTCCCGATGATCTATCTCAAGGTTTACCACCATTGACCTCGATTGAGCATCAAATTCACTTCATTCCCGGGGCTGCCATACCAAATAGACCAGCCTATAGGAACAATCCCGAGGAGACAAAAAAGCTTCAAAGGCAAGTGGATGAGCTCTTACAAAAAGGGCACATTTGAGAAAGTTTAAGTCCATGCGTAGTGCCCGTCTTATTAGTACCCAAAAAAGATAGTAGTTGGCGAATGTGTGTTGATTGTAGAGCCGTCAACAAAATAACGGTAAAATATCGACACCCAATACCTCGACTTGATGATATGTTGATGAGTTGCATGGTGCTTGTGTATTTTCTAAAATTGATCTTAAAAGTGGTTATCACCAAATAAGAATGAAACCAGGAGATGAATGGAAAACTGCTTTTGAAACAAAACAAGGGTTATAAGAGTGGTTAGTAATGCCATTTGGCTTAACTAATGCGCCAAGTACTTTCATGCGTTTAATGAACCATGTTTTACGTGAATTTATTGGAAAGTTTGTGGTTGTCTACTTCGATGACATTCTTGTGTATAGCAAACTATTTATGAGCATGTCATGCATTTGAGGCAAGTGTTTGACACATTGCGCAAATTTCGACTATATGCTAACATGAAGAAATGCACATTCTGCATTGATCGCATCATTTTCTTATGATATGTCGTGAGTACAAAAAGAATCGAGGTAGATAGTGAAAAGGTAAAAGCTATTCAAGAGTGGTCGTCACCTAAAAGTGTAAGTGAGGTGCGTAGTTTTCATGATTTGACAAGTTTCCATAGGAGATTTGTAAAAGATTTTAGTGTCGTTGCTGCCCCTTTAACTGGAATCATGAAAAAAGATAAGGGGTTTGTTTGGGGAAAAGAACAAGAATATGCATTTTTCTTATTGAAAGAAAAGTTATGTAATGCGCCTTTATTAAGATTGCCTAATTTTGATTCAATTTTTGAAATTGAATGTGATGCCTCTGGGCATAAGATAGGTGTTGTTCTTATGTAGGATAAAAGACCCATTGCTTACTTCAGTGAGAAGCTCAATAGTGCACAATTGAATTATTCCACCTATGACAAAGAGTTTTATGCTTTGGTAAGAGCATTAGAGACATGACAACATTATTTGTTATCAAAAGAATTTGTGATTCACACCGATCATGAATCTTTGAGGCATTTGAAAGGGTAAAGTAAGCTTAATAAACGACATGCAAAATGGGCAGAATTCATAGTCCTTCCCATATATGATCTAATATAAGCAAGGAAAAAAAAATGTGGTAGCTGATGCGCTTTCAAGAAGGTACAGTCTTATCTCTACTCTTTCTACAAAATTGTTGGGATTTGAGCATTTCAAAGAATTGTATGTACATGATAGTGATTTTTCAAATGTTTATGTGGCTTGTGAACATGCGGTATTTCAAGACTTTTATAGGCATGATGGTTTTCTATTTAAAAAGAAAAAATTATGCGTGCCTAATAGTTCTATTAGGGTGTTGCTTGTTCGTGAAGCACATAGTGGTGGTTTAATGGGACATTCTGAGATTGGCAAATTTTGAGCATTTTACATAAACATTTCTTTTGGCCTAATATGCGTAAACATGTTGCGAAAATTTGTGCGTAGTGCATCTCATGTAGGCAAGCTAAGTTTAGAGTTCAATCACATGGATTATATATGCCATTACCCATTTCTATTGATATTTCTATGGACTTTTTGTTGGGTCTGCCTAGGACTAGAAAAGGCCAAGACTCAATATTTGTTGTTGTTGATCGTTTTTCCAAAATGGCACATTTTATACCATGTCATAAAACAGATGATGCCACACACATAGTAGATTTGTTTTTCCGCGAAGTTGTTAGAATGCATGGCATTCCTAAAACAATTGTGTCCGATAGGGATGTTAAGTTTTTAAGCCACTTTTGGCGAGTTTTGTGGTCCAAACTTGGGACCAAACTTTTATTTTCTACTACTTCACATCCACAAACGGATAGTCAAACTGAAGTAATAAATAGAACACTTGGTACATTATTACGTGCTTTAATTGGAAGGAATGTTAAAACTTGGGAAGATATGCTACCACTTTGTTGAATTTGCTTATAATTAGAGTATACATTCTTCTTCTGGGTTTTCTCCTTTTGAAATTGTGTATTGTTTTAACCACTTAACTCCACTTGATTTGTTGCCTATTCCTATAAGTGACATTTCTAATTTGGATGGACATAAGAAAACAAAAATGGTTAAAGCAATTCATGAAAAAGCAAGGCATAACATTAAAAAGAAAAATGAACAAGTAGCATCCCATGTCAATAAAGGAAGGTGCAAGATTTCATTTGAACCCGGAGATTGGGTGTGGGTCCATATGCGGAAGGAACGATTTCCATCAAAACGGAAATCTAAGTTGGATGCTTGTGGGGATGGTCCATTTCAAATCATAGCCAAAATCAATGAAAATGCCTACAAAGTGGACCTACCAGGTGAGTATAGTGTTTCAGCTACATTTAACATATCCGATTTATCCCCTTTTGAAATTAATGCAAGAATTGATTCGAGGATGAATCCTTTTGAGGGGAGGGGGAATGATGCAAACATGGCTAAAAACACTCAAGATACTCAAAGAGCATCAGAAGGCCACTTGGAGCAAATTTCAAATGATGTAAACACAAATACAGTTCCAAACTTGGAAAGCTTCAGCGAACTAGTAACAAGATCAAAGGCAAAGAAGCTTAAAGAGTTGCTCCAAGTTTTTACTCAAAAACACGTGGATGATGGGCTGGCCAATTGTGAAAAATTCAAATATGAGCTTTTTGAACAACCCAAATTCGTAACTTCAATTGGATTTAAGTTATTTGGGATAATTTGGGCTTGTTCGAGTCTTATTGATAATGGATGAATAAGTCTTGTGTATGGGCTGGATTAGTTGAGTTGTTTTAAGTATTTTGGATTGTTTTATTTTAGTTTGAGTTAATTAAGTCCATATAGTTAAGTATAACTCATTTTGGGCTTAAGTCTTGTCTTAGTGTTATTACAAGATGAGTCCATAACTATATGGTGCCACAAAAAATTAGTGGTGTTGGTTAAGAAGATTGGAGTTACAAGGAGTTACATAACAATTACATACCTATAATTAGCTTAGTTATTGTTGGAGTTGCAATTGTAATTACCACATAATTAACCTAGTTGTTATGGGAGTTACAATTGTTGTTATTGTATTGTAACTTATCATTGATTTTTTTTACTATAAATACCAAAGGAACTCTTCTTTGTGGACATCAAGATTTGTAATCAAACATTTCAGAATTGAGTTGAGAGCGTTTTGGCTTTCTTTTCACTTTATGCACAAGATGTTGATTTGGAATACAATTGTTATTTCAACTTTGATTTCCTATTTCAATTGTTCTTGATGCTTGTTTGGATTGGGTTCAATGGATATTATTTATCTTTCTTGGGTTCTCTTTAACTTCTACCATTTGGGTGATTGAACAAATTCGATTTTTTTTTACTTGTGATCTAAATTCCATTCTAAATCGATTGAAGAGTTCTAAGGTTCAAGCGAGGGTTTTGGGGTTCCGCATCAGAATAGAAGTTGACAAGGTGGATGTTATCAAATTGCTGCCTTACCCAAAAAATATATAGGAGATACATTCTTTCCTTGGGCATGCTAGTTTTTATAAAAGTTTCACAAGAACTTCTCAAAGATCGCACAACCTCTGTGCCAATTGCTGCAAAAGGATGTTGAGTTCATCTTTGATGAGTGTTGCAAGAAAGTATTTGAAGTACTTAAAGAGACGCTAGTGACAACACCTATCATGTACCCGCTAAATTGGGATCTACCATTTGAAATAATGTGTGATGCAAGCAACCTAGCAGTCAGTGCAGTACTCAAACAAAGAACTAGAAAAGACCCGCATGTGATCTACTATGCCTCTCGCACCCTTGACAGTGCCCAAATGAATTATTCTACCACAGAGAAAGAATTGGTTGCTGTTGTGTTTGCCTTGGAAAAGTTTTGGTAATACTTGTTGGGTATAAAGGTGATTGTATTCTCAAATCATACAGCATTGAAGTACTTGTTGAAGAAAAAGTAGGCAAAATTAAGGCTGATACGATGGATATTTCTTAAGAATTTAATCGACAAAAAGGGAATGGAGAATTTTAGTTCAACAAGTAGCCCCATGGTATGTGGACATCGTCAACTATCTTTTTACCCACGTGCTACCAACTAATCTACCAGGGGCCAGGAAGGAAGAGACAAAAAGAGAAGCAAGGTAGTACACATGCAGGTAGTACACCTGTGGAAGCATCTGTAGACTAGATAATCAAAAGGTGCATTCCAGAAACCAAAGTAGCCTCTGTCCTTAATTTGTGTCACTCACATGCATGTAGGGGGCACTTCAGACCCAAGTAGACAACCCAAAAAGTGCTAGTGTGGTCTGTTTTGGCCATCCATATTCCATGATGCATTCATCTATTACAAAACATGTGAAAACTACCAACGTACTGGGAACATTAGCTGCAGAGATCATATGTCACTTACGCCCATTTTATTGTGTAAAATCTTTAATGTGTGGGGCATCAACTTCATGGGACCATTCCCTTTTTCCTTTGGCATTACCTACATCTTGTTGGGAGTATACTGTGTCTCCAAATGGGTTAAAGCAAAAGCTACCAGAGCCGACGATGCTAAGACAGTCATCAACTTCTTGAAAACACATATCTTTATGAGGTTTGGAGTCCCAAGGGCAATAATAAGTGATTGGGGAACCCATTTATTCAATTGGGTAGTGGAGACTCTCTTTAGAAAATATCATGGTACTCACCGTATATCCATTGCCTACCACCCGACAGTTGACAAGTAGAAGTTTCCAACCAGGAAGTTAAAATCATATTAGAGAAAATTGTCAACCCAAACAGAAAAGATTGAAGTTTAAGGCTTCTTGATGATTATGGGCCTATCAGACAGCATTCAAGACACCAATTGGAATGTCCCCATACCAACTAATCTTAGGGAAAGCATGCCACTTGCTTGTTGAGTTGGAGCATAGATCATATTGGGCTATCAAGAGTTGTAACATGAAGTTAGAGGAAGCTGGTGAGCATCAAAAGTTGCAACTGTAGGAGCTGGAAGAAATACGAAATAATGCCTATGAGAATTCTAGAATTTACAAGGAAAAGATGAAAAGATTCCATGACCAAATACTTTCCAAGAAGCAATTCTCAATAGGGTAAAATGTCCTCCTCTTTGATTCTTGATTTAAACCTTCCCTACGAAATTAAGGTCAAGATGTATAGTCCCATTTGTTGTCACCTACATCTCTCCTCATGGTGCTGTTGAAATCAAGAGTCTTAACACACATAAAATGTTTAAAGTGAACGGACACTATTTTAAACCTTTTTACGAGGGCTTTTCCATAAAGAGTATTGAAGAAATTATCTTTGACTAACCCGAGGCACACCCCTGACAATAAGTAGGACAATTCAACCTTGGATAATAAATAAAGGAACTAGATGGGAGGCAACCCATCCATTTTTTTTTCACTTCTTTCAATTTTAGTCCTTTCAGTCAATAATTACATATATAGTAAGTTAACCAGCATTTCTTTGATGATTATGGAACATGAACAAAGAATTTAGGTGGCAGAATCAAAGCAGCTGAATACTAAAGCGGCTGAACAAGCTTTTCCCAAGGCTTGTGCCGAGCCCACAACACTTTGCCCATAAACCTCGTACAACCCTTGCCCAAAGGTTGCAAAGGGTTCTGAAGCCATAACAGCATTAAGCAAGGCTTGCCCAAGGGCCCCATTTGGTCACCCCGCCTAAGGCTTACCACCTACACCATTCCTAACCCTTGCCCTAGATTTACTATTCAACCAGCAACAGCTGTACAAGCCTTGCCCAAGGCTACCTACAAAAAAACAATAATAACAAACCCAAAATTACCCTTACTCTAAGCTACCACCACCTAACGCCCATTTTAAAAATTCAAAAACAAAAACCACAAATAACCGACCCCAACCCTAACCTCCCCCTTCCTCTTTCAAATCCTAATTCCTCTCTCTCTCTTCTTCTACACTTCCTCTACAAATCTCACAACCTTGACTTCAGCCATTGACGATAATGATGCACAAATGATTCGCAAGAAAAACCATTGACCTTCAGCCATTAGCACGATGCAGCACTTCCAAAACAGCAGCCCCAGCACCACCAACCACCTCTACTTCACCAACCAATTATAATAGCTCCACTACCCCCCAGCTCACCAACTTGAAGCCCTATTATAGATGTTTTTGACTCCCTATCACCCCGCACCACCACTCTAGATGCCAGATCAAGTCAACCAACTGAATCCCAAGACCTTCCACCACCTACTACTAGTGTAGTCGTTGAAGAAGAAGGAACTCTTGAAAGAATACCAAAGAGGGCCCAGGTCCGACGAGGCGAACCCGTCCACCAACCAATAGAAATAAACCTCTGCAGACATCTCATCTTCAAAGATGATTTAGAGAAAGAACAGTATGAGAAAATCTACAATCTACCCATTATTCTAGGTAAATCCGCTCATGACCCCACTCTCGACACTCTCAACATCAGAACGACCGTTTTGTAACTGATTATGCCATTGGCTGGGCCAACATTTTTTCAATGGACGTACCCATTTATGCGAACTGGTTAGGAATTTTACACCCCGTTCTAGTTTTACAAGCTTCTTAAGTTAATCCTTCACACCCCAAATCTCATCTCCTACCATCACCTGGGAAGGCATTTTCATATGATAGCAACGGTTACCCGTTGATTAAGATTGTTCCTTGATGATCTAGTTCAGCCAATCTTCAATCTTGGATGAACTAAACAACATTGAGCATATCAAACTCAACACCTTTGAATTACACCAAAAGAAAGAATTATGGAAATCTTCTAAGCAACCCAACCCAACCTATTTGAACCCAACAACAGTAGGTATATCAAACCTACTACCTTTGAATCACAAAAAGGTAGAAAAATTGAATTACTGTTACCCACCCCTAAATCTAATGAACCCAACAATAATATGTATATTAAACCTATCACCTTTGAATCACAGAAGAGAAAGAAGAAAAGGCCAAGGTGCCACAACTAGGAGGAAGAAACCTAATTGATAAACCTAATAAGTTTTGCAAGCAATTTGCAAGACCCAAACTAGCTCAAAGAGACTAGCAAATTAAGGAAAACCCTTAACAAGTATGTAATTTCAATATGATTTTTACAAGTAGAATGCATCCCTCTTTATAGGTCATAGGGAGCATGAAATTCAAAAGTAAATTACTTAAAATTAACTTTGGAAATAGAAACTAATAAAGAAAAATTCAAGACTAATTAATGACTTGGGATTCTAGTCTTCTTTGAATTCATTTTTCCAAGGCTGACTTCTTTTTACTCCATGCTGATTTTCCATCATCCAATGAGGAGTTTTAATCCTTTTGAAGACACCAATCTTGTTCATAAATGATCAGATTTATTGCTGTCCTTCAACTTCAAAGTCAAGCCATTATTGTTGACTAGAATTGATAAAAGAATTGACACCAATCTTTGCTTCATCAACTCTCAAACCATTAGCACTTACCAGATAGCCAAGGAAAATTACTTTTTCCACACAAAAAGTACATTTCTTCAAATTAGCATGCAACTTTTCTTCACGCAAAGTAGCAAGAACAAACTTAAGATGCTCAATATGATCACTCATATTCTTGCTATAAATCAGAATATCATCAAAATAAACAACTACAAATCTTCACAAACTTCAGCTTCCTGATTAGCTACATTTGTGCTTTTGTGCATTTGATCGCTATCATCATCTCTCTATTGCTCAATTCAATGATGCCCTGGGATTCTCTGAATGGGAAGTAGAACACCTGTACTGTGATTTCTGTGAACAATTCGACTCAACCACTATTTATGATGAACTTTGTGTCAATCACTTAGATGCATACGACCCCAAAAAATCCAAGGACCTCTACTTGCGTGGCCCTTGTATTAAATATATTCATCAATTTTTGGCTTATTCTTTTTTCTGGTCATAGAGACGCAATGAGTACCATCTCCAAAATAGAGTTGTACTTTCTGTGGTGCATGTTACAGTGATGTTGGATGAACTTGGGGCACTGGTTCGCGTTGCAATTTGCTAATGTACTCTCCTTTTAGCAGCCCTTAATCATGGGCACAATCATCACCAGAATTGACATATTCACAACCCGGTTCGACATTGATAAGATAGATTTACATATTGCCTGCCCTCAGACACCTTTGAATCTTCAGTATTTGGATGACATGGGCCTCCTGGAACTAAAAGATCACCTCCCCTACTTTGCCCCACCTTGGCCTTTGGTGCCACGAGACAAAAGAATTTACAGCAAGTAGTGTGAGTTTCAATCACAAGCCACCCCAGCTCCTCCACCGCCCAAATTCAAGGAATTCATGGACCACACCCTATTACACATACGCATGATTAATGACACCCTGCACTTCATGGAGTGCTCCTTATGTGAATTGCATGAGAAAGTTGAAGCTTTGACACAATTGATCACCCAACCCAAGTGCTCCCCCACACGACCCTACCATAGATGAACATCAGGGGTGACTCCTATCCTTTCTCTTTATTTTACTCTTATTTTTTTTCTTTCTTTTTTTACTTTTATTTTATCTTTTGTTTCTATTTTTATTTATTCATTTGCCTTTTCCCTAGCTTGTATCACATTAGGGATAATGTGTAGTTTAAGTGTGGGGGAGTAGCCTTATGCATTCTAAGTAGGTAGTTTTCATATATGCCACATCATTTTAGGTACAATGCCCTTGCCCAAGTTTGGCTACAGTACACATACACCTCCAACAACTTTTGACTCCCACCCTCACATCCACCTCTATTGTTTTAAGCAACTCGAATGGAAGGTTTTAAAAACTGACTTGCACTTATCACCACCTCCTAGGAACTGCAACTTATTTTTCATCTTTTCACACCTTGAATGGCTATTTTCGATTATGTATCTTAAAGCATGACTTGTGTGGGAATTGCCTGTTCAAAAATTTAATTTTCTCTCATTTTTGGAGTGAATGCTAATACTTAGAGCGAACCCTACTACAACTTGTCTAGATTTGTGTGCTTAGAATTCTATGGCCCATGTTTAGGATTATTCGAAAAACACATATATATATATATAATCAGCCAACTTGTGATAAGTAAAATGAAGTGTAAAACACGCCCACTTTCGAAACATGTTGGTGTATCAATGTGAGATGGAGCATAAAACACACTCACAATAGTCAAAATTGCCACTAAGTAACCAGGTGCATTCATCACAAATGTTTACCTTCGCATCAAAAGGTTAGTGACAATTTCTGTTTTAACATGAACTCATCGCATGCAATCCTTAATTTTGTACTAGTTTAATGGTTGTTCTACTAAATTTTTTTATTATTCCCAATTTTCGTATGGAAAAACTTACAATTTCTCTCATTTTATGTTTGAATACTAGTCGAGATTGTTGTTGTGAGGTTTGGTTCCCTGAAACTCAAACCTGCAAATTACTAGCTAATGGTCATTTTTGCAATTTGGAGATTGAGGTATAGGGTGTGAGTTGTGACAGAATGATTGGGATTTGGTGAAAAATGGGTGAAGAGATAAGGCTTTATGGTACAGGCTTTGTAGTGTTGGAGTCCAAGCACAATATAAGTGTGCGGGAGTTTGATAGGATGTAAAAACATCATCCTTGTCATCTACTTTTATGTATTTAAAATGAATATTTTGCTACCTGATAGAGCTGTTTTACACATTTTTGATGTAGGACAGGAGATAGAGCTTAAGATTTGGAATAATAATAGAAAATAAGAACAAGAATATAAAAACAACCATTTGTCACTATCTTAGCCTTGGGCAGGTCTTAGACCTCGCAATAGCAACACACTTTGGCCCACACACACAAGACTTGCCCAAGGCTTATGTCTCAACAAGAAGGGATAAAAACAACTAACCCTTGGGTGCAGCTTGCAACCAAGGTAGCATGATGGGACCCGAATTACTAAACTAAGCCTTAACCAAGGCCAAGGTGGCACTTCAATTTAAGAGCCCCGCATGCAACAGAACAAGCCTTGCCTAAGGCTTGTGTCGTGATCTGCAGAACACTTACAAAAAAGGCGGGCTTTTTAAAAATTCAAAAAAAAAAATCCTCTTTGTTTAGATGTAAAGGCTGACAATCATTAAGATATATTTTGGAAAGCTAAGGATAAGCTGGAATCAAGGAAAGAGATCAGAATCAATAGAAAAAAGAAAACCTTAGCTCTTTTTTGACTATAAAGACGACAGCTTCCAAGCATAACATAATCCTTCTTCTTCCCGACACCGCCCCCAGCAGTAGCTGTAGATCTTGCACCCTCTTTTCATCTCTTTTCTTCTCTTTAATCATCAAGAACTCATTTTGTATTAAAGACCACGATGAGTGGCTAACTTTCTTTCTTTTCCAAGTTGATGTTTGGTGAACTCCAATGATGCATTTGTGAGATAAAATTAATTTAATCTATGTTTTATTTAAGTCTTGATATTTATTTATTTTCTGCACCTATACATATTTGTGGGTTTGAATCTCTCTGAACAAGACTCGTTGAATGTTGGAAAAGCAGCAAGTAGCTAGCCAAACTCCTCAAATTCGTAATAGTTTGAGTGGTTTCGGCATCTAGTGGCAATCAGTGTCGCACTAAGGAAGTGATAATCTAATTGATAAACTCAGGTGGATAGATCCGGCAACTTGAATTAGGTTCTTCTAGTTCTCAAGATTGTTGACAAGTTAAATCCTATGGACATTCTCAAGACTCTTTGGCAACGAAGAACCAACTAACGAATGTTTCTTGGTTAGTTTAGAAATAAGGAAGGATTGGTTGTCAGAATGTTTTTGACAACTATAACTTGTTTTCTATAACTTAAACAAAATAAATCATTACATCTATGATCAATTACGTTATTGGAGCTAGTTATTTCATAAGCTAGGAATTCTTTTTATAATTGTTTTAGTTTTTAACTTGCAGTCAAGAGTTTATTTAACATTATTTTTGCTATTTACTTATTTTATATTTTGCGTACTGGATTCTACAAAACCTCCCTTCTAAACTTTTTATTCGTTGGTCAAGGAAGAAAATTAGTTTCTAATTCCCTGTGGATTCGATTTAGCTTGTGATTACTACAATCTTGTTTTATTGGTTAAATAGGAACTTATTGTTGGTGGATTCGACACCCATCAGTAGGATATCTTATTATAAAATAGTTTGAAATGATAGTCAAATTAAAAATAAACTACTTGTTATTCAAAGAACAAAATGGTGAATACACCAATTTCATGGCATTTTTTGGGAAAAATTATGTGATATTTTAAGTCATAAACTTCTCTTGTACTAAACATTTCTTTGCAAACCATGCTCTATTATTTTGTAGTTGAAATCGCAAAAATTCTATCGACTGACATGTAAGAAGGTGGTCTTTGTGGGTGAACACTGACTCTTAAAATGAAAACTGCATCTTTGAGGTATTGCCTGATATTATGGTGCTATTTTTTTTTCTTTTTTGTCTTTCTTAGTTGTAAATTTGCAAGGTCTAAGAAAATTATTTTTCTCGAATTCTTTTATTCAAAAAACTTTCATTAGAATGTCATATTAAGTAATTTGTCCGAGAACAATTTAGTGGTTCTAATTTTAATATTCTAATGTTTATGAAAGTTTCCTCACCTGGCATGTCTATCCCATGAAGTTTATTAACTGATCGTAATTTTTTAGTTAAGGACCGGAGCTGTGACTTCGTAAAAATATATTTATTTGTGTGAGGATATCTTAAAACATGCTTCAAAACTGAAGGTAGAGCTTCCGATTCCATTAAGGCTTGTAGGTTGTGATTTTTATTTCATTATGGAACTATTATGTCATTACAATGCAGTTCATGTTTTAAATTGTGCTTGTATTTTTATTTAGTAAAATTAATCTTACACTTGTTTTATTTAGAATATTAGTATTGAATATAATAACATATTTATCTTTGTTTACTGCCAGGCCTGCGAATGTCTTAGTTTGATGAAGAGAAGTTCTACACTCCCGATCTTACTCAAAAGACTCTTGCCAACTTCATCATATCAGGATATTCTTTTAGGAAAGCTCTTAATGAACAAATTTCCATGAGCTCAGATGTTAGTGAACGCCACTTGATGAATGAAAAGGGAACCAGCTTTTCTACTGAAAAACATGAGACACGTCATTATGAATTTGGGAAACCAATTGAAGGTTTAACTTTTAGAAGCAATGCTGCTGGAATAGAAGGAATCTCATGAACCTTTAGTAATTGAAAATGTGGATAGGGTATCTGATAAGCCTAAAGTAATTTCATCATTCTGCCTAGGACATGAATATGTTGATAATTTATTTTTGTTGACCTATTTTTGACATCCATTTCTCATCCAGCTTTGTTGTATATTTTTTATAATAGGTGATGATTACAGATGATACACTTCATACCCCAAAGTCTATTAGAAAATTAGAAGTGTTGAAAAAAGATTTGAATATAAAAAAAATTGAGTATAGCAACCATGATGTGGTGGTGGAGAATGCTGATGATATAGTGAGTGAAGGTACTTCTACATCCAATCAGAGTGAGCCATTATTATTATGGAGCAATGGCTACAAGTGTTCTCTATGCGAGATAAAGTTTCCTCCTTATTTTTTTTGAGGAAAGGCAAGAACATTATGATTTTCATCTTGCCGAGGGGCTTCAAATAGAAGAATTTGCCCTCGATTCTAGAGCTCCCTAGTTAAAGCAAAGGTATTACCCTTTAATTTCAAGTTCTTTACTTTCCAATCTAGGCTTACTTGACATAATGATTTGTGTGTGTTTTATACAGGAAGAGTTATTTATGATAAGCTATTTAAACATGCTAGGCCTGGTTATGAGCTTAATTTTTTTAATTTTTCTTATAAATTATTACTAATTAAAACTCACCATTTACATATGGATCTATGAACTTGTAGTTGATATTTGGTATATAGTGCTCGGATGCAATGATCAGTCAAGCCTTTATTCATTAAGAATGGTTCAAATTTAGTTTTACCAATCATTTCCTCATCAAATTATTAAGGTAGTTTTTGCTGGTGGCTAGACAAAATAGTCTACGACAACATTAGATGGTACCAAATGTGAAATTGGTCAAGATTTTTTAGTAGCATCCAGTATAGGTATTGGGAGGAGCAATAAAATATTCGAACAAAAGTAGCAACTATTTTAATTTTTTCCTCGGTTGGGCTGAACATTACCTTCAAGGCGACATCCAAGTCCTGGGACAAACTGAGTTAGTGTGCATGAAACTGGGTCTTGGAGCAAGATGAACTCTGTTGACTCCTACTTAAAGACTGAGCTTAAGACTATGTGCACTAAGCCAGGTTATTTTGGTTGTGTTTTAGCTTCGGACTATGTCCAAAGTTAAAGTTTTGGTTATGCTTAAGTTTGGATTATTTTCCTGTTCAATTGTTTGAGACAATTCCTCATATCTAGTTGGTTGTTCTCAATTCAAAACCTTACTGGTTGATGTGCCTTGTTGGGGTTTAAAACTGGCTCGCGATTAGGTCAGTGTACGCTTAATGGTAGGATTTGTGACCTACTTCAAGTCTATCATGCTAGAGGAAGTTCAATATGTAAAGACATTTCAACTACTGCCATAGTTTTTTAAAAAATGACTATTAGTTTTTTTTTAAAAATGATTGAACTTATTATTTAGTCTTAAGCAATACTATGTGACAAATTTTGACACAGTTTATTTGGTAAAACTTTATTTTAGAATATAGTACAAGGACACTTTAGGTAGACAATGTTGCTACTTCTATCATTAATATGGATTTTTGCCTCCAATCCAAATGCCACAAATAAAAAAATGTGAAATGATAATGCATTTCATGATGCATGAGGAAATGTCCCAATATAAGGGGAACATTTTTGTATTTTAGAAATCAAGGTGTTGTCAAAAGCCTTCAACATGGCTCTAATATGTGAAGACAAAGAAGGTTTAGGAGAGGAAAATATAGGTATTTTATTGATTCTTTATTTTTTATGATTACAACTTATAGAAGAGAGCCTTTTATAGGCATAAGTACAACAAATAAAAATGACCTCTATGGCAAAATCATACTCACTGAAATTGAGCGGCCAGAGTTGCATGATGATGATGAGCACGATGTCGACTGTGGGATGAATTGCATATGGGAGAGGCGTCGACTATGAGATGAGATGAATCCCATTAGGGTTGGTCAACCATAATCCCAATTGGTTCTAGGTTTTCCCCATTTTTCCCTTTAATGTGCATATTTCCCTTCTTGTGCTTTTTCCTGTGACAAGCCTTGAGGGGTTTGCTAACAATACCCTCCCTTTGAACAGTAACCTTGTCCTCAAGGTTGAGGTGTACGAACTAGTGTTATAAATACTTGTAATCTTCCCATATGCATTTTTTTGTTTGATCTCCTTCCCAATGGATAAGAACTTGATCCACTGGTTAATTACCTCGTAATATGGTTCTTTGTTTTAAGATTTGTTATGGTTGTACACTGATGAAGTCTTTCATGATTCGCGAGGGCAAGTCTTGTTGGATTTCCTATGTGGCCAAGATGTATTTCCTGAGTTGGGACACATGAAAAACTGTGTGAATCCTTGATTCTTTAGGTAACTGGAGCTTTTATGCTACCTTCCCAATTTTTTAAGAGACTTGGAATGGTCTGTAGTATCAAGTGATAATTTGGAGTCTCGTCCCTTCTTAAATGTCCCTTATTTGAAAGGATGTAGTTTGAGCAATACCCAATCATTGACCTCAAAACTCTCACTTTGATGATTATCTGTCTATTGCTTGGTTCTAGATTGTGCCTGTAGTAGCTGCTGACATATGGTCTTGTTGGCCTTTTCTCTTTCTGCTAGGACCATCTGTACTGAGGGTAATGCAGAGTAGAATCCTAGGGAATCAAAGAAATGTGGAGGTGGGTACCCGTAGAGTGCTTGAAAATGTGTTATCTTCAAACTTGTATGGTACGAAGTGCTATACCACCATTCAGCTACGACTAACCATTTGGCCCAAGTCTTTAGTTGTGGGTTAGCCATGCATTGTAGGTACATTTTTAGACAGTGATTGAGTTTTTCTATTTGTCCATCTGTCTGAGGGTGGTATGTAGTACTGAAGAGTAAATTTGTCCCCACTGCCTTCATTAGCTCCTTTCAGAATAAACTTGTAAATACTTTATCTCGATCAGTCATAATTACCTGTGGAATTTTACACATCTTTTATACTGTCTCCATGTAACTTCGGGCTACTCCGACTGCAATAAGGGGTGCTACAGGGGAATGAAATGTTCATACTTGTGAAGCGGTCTGCTACCACTAATATAATGTCCTTCCCTTCTTATTTGGGCAACTGTTCAATGAAGTTCATGGATATGTGTGTCCAAGCATATGGTAGAACGAGCAATGGTCGAAGTAGCCCTGGTGTGGGAACTCGCTCTGTTTACAGTGTTGGTAGATGTTGCATTATTAGACCTCTTATAAAATTCCTTTCTTCATATTGGGCCAATAGAAGTGTTGGTTAGCCCTCTCATAAGTGACTCTAGCTCCAGAGTGACTGCCCTAGTGTTGAATTATGGCACTAGTAAAGCAGTTGATTGCGAAGTTCCTCTTTACCTCTTAGGACTAATCTCCCTTTGTATCTTATTATGCCTTATTGTAGGGAGAAATGGGATATGTTGTTAGGGGAGACCATCAATTCTGGTAGCAATTGTTTGGTAAAGGGATTGTTGGTGTGGTTGCCGCTTACTTCCAACATCCTGGAAGACATGGACGTGGAGAGGTGATGGATATCAAATCCACCAAAAATAAATTCCTAATTAACCAGTAAAACAATATTGTAGTAGTGGTAAGAATGGTCGAATCCACAAGGAGTCAAAAATCAATTTTCTTCCTTGATTAACAAATGAAAAGTAAACAATAAGGGGTTTTATAGGATTGGTTACGTTAAACATAAAATGAACAATAAGCAGAATGATGTTGAATAAAATCATGGCTGTAAGTTAAAATCTAAAGTAATAATAAAGAGGATTCCTAATTGATGAGATAGCCAACTCAAGTAACGTAATTGATCATGGATGCAAGGATCAACCTCATTTAAACTATAGCAAACCAATTATAATTATCATAAATGTTCCAACAACCAATCCTTCTTTATTTTTAAACCAATCAAGAAATATTCATTGATTGGTTTTTCCCTACCAAACAGTCCTAGGAATGCTCATAGAATTTTATGTGCCAACGACCTCGAAAACTAGAAGAACCTGATTCAAGTTATCAGATTCATCCGCATGAACTAGTCAACCAATTATAATTATCATAAATGTTCCAACAACCAATCCTTCTTTATTTTTAAACCAATCAAGAAATATTCATTGATTGGTTTTTCCCTACCAAACAGTCCTAGGAATGCCCATAGAATTTTATGTGCCAACGACCTTGAAAACTAGAAGAACCTGATTCAAGTTGTCAGATTCATCCGCATGAACTAGTCAACCTGGTTACTTACCTCCTCAGTACCACACTGATCGCTGTTAAGTGCTGAAACCGCTCAAACAATTACGAATTTGAGTGGTATAGCCGGCAGTTTGCGGCTTCTACATGCATTTGACTTGACTTGTTCAAACAGATTCAAAACATAACAAGCATATGTAGGAGCATGAAATAAATAAATACTAAGGTTTAAATAAAATATGAATTAAATATATTCGATATGACAAATACATCACTAGAGTTCACTAAACCTCAACTAGAAAAAGAAATAAACTAGCCACTCATGGTGGGTTTCAATACAAAAGAGTTTTTAGTGATTAAAGGAGAGAAGAAATATGAAGAAGAAAAATTACAGCAGTAGGGAAATCTACTTTGCGTGGCCTCAGGCCCAAGGGAAGATGATTCAGCTTTAACAGCCGCCTTCTTTATAGTCGATTGGAGTCTAGGGTTTTTTTTTTCTTTCCTTTATTTCCAATTCATGTCCTTTATTTTGGCTCATCCTTATCTTTCCAAAATGATTTTCTCATATTTTCGAACCTTGGATTATGGCAGGAAGGATATCTTCTCATATTTTAAAAAGCCTGCATTTTCTTTAAGCGCACTGCAAGTTGATGTGCAAGCCTAGGGAAAAGTTTGCAACTACAAAGAGATGGAGATAGCCATGATAAGGGCTAATATTAAAGAGGATAGGGAAGCTACTATGTCAAGGTTCTTAAATGGCTTTAACAAAGACATAGCCAACATTGTAGAGCTTCAACATTATGTGGAGATTGATGATATGGTGCACATAGCTATAAAGATTGAAAGACAATTAAAGAAAAATGGGAACACAAGGCAAGCCAACACTTACTCGGCCTAAAATTCCAATTGGAGACCGAATTGGAGGGGAGATAACAAGGTGTCCAATTCAAAAGAGATGACAAAACTAAGCCAAAAGATGCTAATGATAATAAAACAAAGGTATTTCTAACTCCCAAACTCCTAGGAATAGAGATATCAAGTGTTTTAGATGCTTGAGTTTTGGTCATATTACATCTCAATGCCCAAATAAAAGGGTAATGGTGATGTGTGGTGGTGATGTTGAAACGGATGATGAGAATGATGTGAAGGAAGAAATGCCTCCTTTGGAGGATTGTAGTGATGGGGAAACGCCTATGGAAGATAGATTGTTGGTTTCTAGACGTGCTTTGAATATGCAAGTAAGGAATGATGATGAGGGGGTTAAGTTGTAAAGAGAGAAAATTTTTCATTCTAGATGTCTAGTGAATGGAAAATTGTGTAGCATGATTATTGATGGGGGTAGTTGTGTAAATGTAGCTAGTACCTTATTTGTTGATAAACTGGGTTTGAAAACTACCAAACATCCTAAACCTTATAAGTTGCAATGGCTTAACAATAGTGGGGAGATGAGAGTTAATAAGCAAGTGAGGGTGCCTTTTACTATTGGGAAGTATAGTGATGAGGTGATATGTGATGTAGTTCCTATGCAAGCTAGTCATATTTTGCTGGGTAGACCATGGCAATGGGATAGGAGAGTGATGCATGATGGGTATCTTAATAGGTACATGGTAGGAAAAGAGGGCAAAAAGTATACTCTTCTTCCTTTAACCCCTAAATGAGTTTTTGAAGACCAAATGCAACTTGAAAAGTCCCATGATGAATTCGCATAAAGAGAGACCGAGAGAAAAAGAAAAGAAAAAGAAAAAGAGAAAAGAAAAGAGAGTGAGAGAAAATTAGAGTGGAAAAATGAAGATCAAAAGGAAAAAGAAAAAGAGATGCATTCGATTATAGAAAAGAATGAGGGAAAGAAAATGAGTTTTTATGCTAAAATGAGAGATGTGAGGAAAGCTTTATTTTCTAACAAGCCAATTCTTGTGCTCATGTACAAGGAAGTTTGTTTCTCAACTAACGAACTTGACTCTTTTTTGTCAAGTGTTGTGGTTAAAGTTTTGCAGGAATTTAGCAATGTTTTTTCCGATGATCTACCTCAAGGTTTACCACCTTTGAGAGGGATTGAGCATCAAATTGACTTTATTCCCGGGGCTGCCATACCAAATAGACCAGCCTATAGGAACAATCCCGAGGAGACCAAAGAGCTTCAAAGGCAAGTGGAGGAGCTCTTACAAAAGGGGCACATTCGAGAAAGTTTAAGTCCATGGGTAGTGCCCGTCTTATTAGTACCCAAAAAAGATGGTAGTTGGCGTATGTGTGTTGATTGTAAAGCCGTCAATAAAATAACGGTAAAATATCGACACCCAATACCTCGACTTGATGATATGTTAGATGAATTGCATGGTGCTTGTGTATTTTCTAAAATTGATCTTAAAAGTGGTTATCACCAAATACGAATGAAACGAGATGAATGGAAAACTGCTTTTAAAACAAAATAAGGGTTATATGAGTGGTTGGTTATGCCATTTGGCTTAACTAATGCACCAAGTACTTTCATGCGTTTAATGAACCATGTTTTACGTGAATTTATTGGAAAGTTTGTGGTTGTCTACTTCGATGACATTCTTGTGTATAACAAATCTATTGATGAGCATGTCATGCATTTGAGGTAAGTGTTTGGCACATTGTGCAAATTTCAACTATATGCTAACATGAAGAAATGTACATTTTGCATTGATCGCATCATTTTCTTAGGATATGTCGTGAGTGCAAAAGGAATCGAGGTAGATAGTGAAAAGGTAAAGGCTATTGAAGAGTGGCCGACACCTAAAAGTGTAAGTGAGGTGCGTAATTTTCATGGTTTGACAAGTTTCTATAGGAGATTTGTAAAAAATTTTAGTCTCGTTGCTGCCCCTTTAACTGAAATCATGAAAAAAGATAAGGGGTTTGTTTGGGGAAAAGAACCAGAACATGCGTTTTCCTTATTAAAAGAAAAGTTATGTAATGCGCCTTTATTAAGATTGCTTAATTTTGATTCAACTTTTGAAATTGAATGTGATGCCTCTAGGTTTGGGATAGGTGCCGTTCTTATGCAGGATAAAAGACCCATTACTTATTTCAGTGAGAAGCTCAATGGTGCACAATTGAATTATTCCACCTATGACAAAGAGTTTTATGCTTTGGTAAGAGCATTAGAGACATGACAACATTATTTGTTACCAAAAGAATTTGTGATTCACACCGATCATGAATCTTTGAGGCATTTGAAAGGGTAAGGCAAGCTTATTAAACGACATGCAAAATGGGTAGAATTCATAGAGCCCTTCCCATATGTGATCCAATATAAGCAAGGAAAAGAAAATGTGGTAGCTGATGCGCTTTCAAGAATGTACAGTCTTATCTTTACTCTTTCTACAAAATTTTTGGGATTTGAATATTTCAAAGAATTGTATGTGCATGATAGTGATTTTTCAAATGTTTATGTGGCTTGTGAACATGCAGTATTTCAAGACTTTTATAGGCATGATGGTTTTTTATTTAAAAATGGAAAATTATGTGAGCCTAATAGTTCTATTAGGGAGTTGCTTGTTCGTTAAGCACATAGTGGTGGTTTAATAGGACATTTTGGGATTGGTAAAACTTTGAGCATTTTACATGAACATTTCTTTTGGCCTAATATGCGCAAACATGTTGAGAAAATTTGTGCGCAGTGCATCTTACTTAGGCAAGCTTAAGTCTAGAGTTCAACCACATGGATTATATATGCCATTACCCATTCCTACACATCCTTGGGTTGATATTTCTATGGACTTTTTGTTGGGTTTCCCTAGGACTAGAAAAGGCCGAAACTCAATATTTGTTGTTGTTGATTGTTTTTCCAAAATGGTACACTTTATACCATGTCACAAAACAGATGATGCCACACACATAGCAGATTTATTTTTCCGCGAAGTTGTTAGAATGCATGGCATTCCTAAAACCATTGTGTCCGATAGGGATGTTAAGTTTTTAAGACACTTTTGGCAAGTTTTGTGTTCCAAATTTGGTACCAAACTTTTATTTTCTACTACTTCACATCCACAAACGGATGGTCAAATTGAAGTAGTAAATAGAACACTTGGTACATTATTACGTGCTTAATTGGAAGGAATGTTAAAACTTAAGAAGATAAGATACCATTTGTTGAATATTCTTATAATCGGAGTATACATTCTTCTACTGGGTTTTCTCCTTTTGAAATTGTGTATGGTTTTAATCCCTTAACTGCACTTGATTTGTTGCCTATTCCTATAAGTGACATTTTTAATTTGGACGGACATAAGAAAACAAAGATAGTTAAAGCAATTCATGAAAAAGCAAGGCAGAACATTGAAAAGAAAAATGAACAAGTAGCATCCCATGTCAATAAAGGAAGGTGCAAGATTTCATTTGAACTCGGAGATTGGGTGTGGGTTCATATGCGCAAGGAACGATTTCCATCAAAACAGAAATCTAAGTTAGATGCTCATGGGGATGGTTCATTTCAAATCATAGCCAAAATCAATGAAAATGCCTACAAAGTGGACCTACCAGGTGAGTATAGTGTTTCGGCTACATTTAACATATATGATTTATCCCCTTTTGAAATTGATGCAGGAATTGATTCGAGGACAAATCCTTTTGAGGGGAGGGGGAATGATGCAAACAAGACTAAAAACACTCAAGATACTCAAAGAGCATCAGAAGGTGACTTGGAGCAAATTTCAAATGATGTAAACACATACAGTTCCAAAACTGGAAAGTTTCAGCGGACCAGTAACAAGATCAAAGGTAAAGAAGCTTAAAGAGTTGCTCCAAGTTTTTACTCAAAAACATATGGATGATGCCAATTATGGAAAGTTCAAATATAAGCTTTTTGAACAGCCCAAATTCGTAACTTTAATTGGATTTAAGTGATTTGGGATAATTTGGGCTTGTTTGAGTCTTATTGATAATGGATGAATAAGCCTTGTGTATGGGCTGGATTAATTCAGTTGTTTTAAGTATTTTGTATTGTTTTATTTTAGTTTGAGTTAATTAAGCCCATATAGTTAAGTATAACTCATTTTGGGCTTAAGTCTTATCTTAGTGTTACTACAAGAATGAGCCCATAACTGTGTGGTGCCACAAACAATTAGTGGTGTTGGTTAAGAAGATTGGAGTTACAAGGAGTTACATAACAATTACATGCCTATAATTAGCCTAGTTATTGTTGAAGTTACAATTGTAATTACCACATAATTGACCTAGTTATTGTGGGAGTTATAATTGTAGTTATTGTATTGTAACTTATCATTGATTTCTTTGGCTATAAATACCAAATGAACTCTTCTTTGTGGACATCCAGAGTTGTAATCAAACATTTCAGAATTGAGTTGAGAGCGTTTTGGCTTTTTTTTTCACTTTATGCACAAGGTGTTGATTTGGAATATAATTGTTATTAATTGTATTTCAATTTTGATTTCCTATTTCAATTGTTCTTGGGGCTTGTTTGGATTGGGTTCAAGGGATATCATTTATCTTTATTGGGTTCTCTTTAACTTCTACCATTTGGATGATTGAACAAATTTAATTTCTTTTTTACTTGTGATCTAAATTCTGTTCTAAACCGATTGAAGAGTTCTAAGGTTCAAGCAAGGGTCTTGGGGTTCCGCATCACTTGTTCATTCTTCAACCTGTAATTTTTTTTGTATATATCCAAATTTTTTACAATAAAAATATTATGATTTACCTTTATGCCAAAAATCTTTTTCATCATGATTGTTTTTTCTGCATACTCACCATAGTGGAAAGTTTCTTCTCTTTGATCTTGATGAAGACTTGTTTGACATTGTGGCTATGAAAACTCCCTCAATTTTTTTTTCATCTCTCATTGCTCTTCTTTGCTCCACAGCTTGTAAAGCATTAATTAATTCTGTAATTGTAATTTTTGAGAGATCCTTAGAATCTTCAAGTGAGAAAATCTTTGGTTCAAACTTTTCTCATAAGTTCACAAAAAAATTTTCAACAATTCTATTGTTGGAAAACTCTTCACCAAATAATCCAATTTTGTTAACAATGTCATGAGTTTGATAGCACACTCTTTGATTCCTTCTTATTCCTTCATTCTTTGAATCTCAAATTCTCTCTTAAGATTCAAAACTTGCATCAACCTCGTTTGATCATTACCTAAATACTCAGTTTTAAGCAAATGCAATATCTCTTTTGGAGTTTCACAAGCCATTATCCTAGTAAAAATCATTTCAAAAACTGAAAAGTACAAGCAAGTTTTTACTTTGTAATTGGATTTTTCTTCATATGACTCTTTAATTAAGCTGCAGTTGGATGAGATTGCAATGGTGGGGGTTCACCATCATTTTCAACCACATCCCAAAATCAAAAAATTGTACATATGTTTGCATTTTCACAACCCATAATTGAAATTTTTCTCGTGAAAATGGGAGGTGAAGTCAAAGAAAAAGTGTTTGAGGCCATATTTGATGTATGAAACTCTCTTACTTTCTCTTTATTTTTTTTCTCACATATCCATGACTAATAAAAGTCTGATACCACTTGTTGGGATTTTTTTAAGTGAAGAAAAATTAAATTTTTATTTAATTCACTCCTCCAAAATTAACAACTTAAAATGCCTTTAAATAGACTTATATCGAATTCAAATTTTTTAAAAATAATCTACTATAATCTAAAAGATAAACATTTACCAAATCTCTTAAAAGATAAATTCCCACTAATAACATGATATTTAAAAAATAAACATGTTCTAAATCTAATTAAAGATAAATCCTATATGAATTTAAACTAATAAGTAAAATAAATTCAATTTCTACATTAATCTTCAGCAAAAAATGCATTAATTTACCGAAAAAGAAGTTAAAATTGAGAAGGGCAAGAAAGAAAACATAAGGAAGAAAATATGGATGGGTTGCCTCCCATCAAGCACCTTATTTATTGTCCAAGGCCAAACTGTCCTACTTGTTGTCAGATATGTGCCTCGGGTGGGTTGTGTGTTGTTTTTTTAATGTTATTTGCAAAGAAGCCTTCGTAAAAAGGTCTAAGATGGTGTCTGTTCACCTTGAAAATTTTGTGTGTGTTAAGGCTCTTGATTTCGACAATGCCGTGAGGAAATATGTTGGTGACCAGGAATGGCCCTATCCACCTTGACCTCAGTTTGCCATGGAACAACTTAAGTCAGAAATCAAAGAGGAGGACTTACTGCCCAATTAAGAATTATTTCTTGGAAAATAATTGGTCGTTGAGTATTTTTGTCTCTTCCTTGTAAATTCTGAAGTTCTCATAGGTCATATTTCGTATTTCTTCTAGTTTTTCTAGTTGTAGCTTCCGATACTCCACAAGTTCCTCCATCTTCATGTTACAACTCTTGATGGCCCAGTATGCTCTATGCTTCAGCTTAATAAGCAAATGAAAAGCTTTCCCAAAGATTAGGAAGTATGGAGACATTTTGATTGGCATCTTGAATGTTGTTCGATAAGCCCATAAAACATCATCAAGTCATAGACTCGAGTCCTTTCTGTTTGGTTTAAACATTTTTTCTAAGATGGACTTGACTTCCTAGTTGGAGACTTCCGTTTGTCCACTAGTTTGTTGGTGGTAGGCGGTGGATGTGTAGTGAGTGACATTATATTTTTTGAAGAGAGATTCGACCACCCGATTGTAGAAATGAGTTCCCCAATCATTTATTATTGCCCTTGGATTCCAAACCTCACAAAGACGTGTTTTCAAAAAGTTGACAACTGTCTTAGCATCATCGGTCTGGATAGCTTTTGCTTCAACCTATTTGGAAACATAATCCACTGCTCGTAGGATGTAGGTATTGTCTAAGGAAAAGGGGAATTGCCCCATTAAGTCGATGCCCGATACATCAAAGATTTCAGATACCAGAATGGGAGTGAATGGCATTTGATCTTTGTGGCTGATGTTTCCCGTGCATTGGCAATTTTCACAAGTTTTGTAGTAGGTATATGCATCATGAAATAATAATGGCCAGAACATACCACACTCTAGTACCTTCTAGGCTGTTCGCTTTGGTCTGAAGTGCCCCCCACAGGCAAATAAGTGACAAAATTTTAGGATAGAGGCTACTTCAATCTTTGGAATATAGCTCTTGATTAACTAATCCACATAATGTTTTGACAGGTATGGGTCATCTAGACGTACTGCTTTGCTTCTTTTTTTATCTTTTCTTTCTTAGCCCTTAGTAGATCGGCTGATAGTTCACGGGTAACAAGGTAGTTGACGATGTCCGTGTACCATGGGGCTGTATGCTGAATCGCAAACAAGTGTTCATCTAGAAACTCATCGCCCAATAGAGAGGGCTCCTCTCCACTAATTAGCAGCCTGCTAAGGTGGTTTGCTACTAAATTCTCTATCCCCTTTATGTCTCTTATGTCAAGGTCAAATTTTTGCAGAAGAGGTATCCATTGTATTAGCCTCAATTTTACCTCTTTTTTCTTCAACAAGTACTTCAGTGCCGCATGATCTGAGAAGACAATCACCTTTGTTCCCAACAAGTATGACTAAAATTTCTCCCAAGGCAAACTCAACGAGCAGCTCTTTCTCCATGCGAGAAGCATAATAGATTACATGTGGGTCTTTTCCTGTTCTCTGCTCGAGTACTGCACACATTGCTTAGTTTCTTGCATCACACATTATTTTAAATGGTAGCCCCAATTTGGCGGTTGCATGATGAGTGTTGTCACTAGCTTCTCTTTAAGTGTCTTGAATACTTCCTTGCAAGGTTCCCCAAAGATAAACTTGATATCCTTATGAAGTAAATGGCACAAGGTTGTGTGATATTTGAGAAGTCCTTAATGAACCTTCTATAGAAACTGACATGCTCGATGAAGAAGCGTATCTCCCATATAATTTTTGGGTGAGGCAGTGATTTAATAACGTTCACCTTTGCTTAAGCACCTTTGTGAGATTGCCAAGGCATTCGTCAAAACAATCTCTATAGACTATGAAGTCATCCATAAAAAAATCTTTGTTTTTTTCCATAAAATCAGAAAAGATATTGACCATGCATCTCTTAAAGGTGGCAGGTGCATTCTAAAGGTTGAACAGCATCCATCGATAGGTGAAAGTCTTGAAGGGGCCTGTAAAAGTGGTATTTTCTTAACCTCTAGGGGCAACCAAAATTTTGTAAAACCCAGAGTAGCCATCCAAATAGTAGTAATGGGTTTTTTCTGTTAGCCTCTCTAGCATTTGATCGATGAAGGGCAACAAGAAGTGGTCCTTTCTTGTTAAGGCATTCAGCTTGCGGTAGTCGATGTAGACCCTCCATCCATTTTGCACTCTTACTGAAATCTTTTCTCCCTCTTGGTTCTCTATCACGATGACCCCTATTTTCTTTGGCATAATCTGCACTAGGCTTACCCACCAACAGTCTGAGATTAAGTAGATGATTCCAATATCCAACAGCTTCAAAACTTTTTTCTTCACCACTTCCATCATCAGTGGGTTCATGCGCCTTTGAACTTGTCTGCTGGGTTTACTACCCTCTTCTAACAGGATCCTGTGCATGCAAGTGGAGGGTAAAATTTTCTTGATATCAACTATCATCAAGCCTATGACTTGTGTTCTGGAGTACCCTCAATAATTTTACTTCTTCAGATTGGCTGAGTTTGTTGGAGATTATCACCGAGAGGGTTTCCCCTTCACCTAGAAAAATGTACTTGAGGTGTTCGAGCTGTGGTTTCAATTCTATCTTGGGGTCTGTAAAACATATTCGTGTGAGTTATGGGGAGATTAAGGTAAGGAGTCATACCTTTTATCCGCTTAAGGGTGTTCAGTTCAAACATGACTTCTTGTAAGCACTGGTCAACCACATGGTCTACTTCCAGGATCTGTAGACTATCAGCATCTAAATCATTGCAAAGTACAATACTTACCTCGTCTCCATGGCTTAAGTTAAAGTACTTTTGATTTAGGATATCAACGGTATCGGTGTTGCACACATAAAACAAATAAACAGATATTTGATAACATCATACACATTAAAACTTCCCACCTTGCTGTCGAATTTCATAGTGAGGATTCCATCTTGCACATCTATTTTTGTATTAGCAGTGCTGAGGAAGGGTCTGCCTAATTGGAGATCAAAGGAACTTGAAAAATTGCCATCCTCCATATCTAACACATAAATGTCGAACCTATCTTGGTCTTTGTTTTTGGGATGAAACTTCCTCTGTATGATAGCCGAGACATTCTCCCCCACACTTACTCTTTTGTTGCTACTTAGTTTCCTCTTATGGGTGCATAATTCTTTCAAGAACTTGACAGATCTAGGTATTTGTTTAATGGCATCAAATAGATGAAGATTGACTTTGACTTTGACTTTAGAGAATGTTTTTAGTATTTCCTTATCCTCTTTTTTCTTCTTTATTTTGGTGAATCTCTACAAGAAGAGTGGTCTGATTGGAGACAAAATTGGTTGATCATAGTCTGTCTTACCAGGAGAGGTACTGTCATTTATTGTTGCCCTAATAGCCTTGCCCAAGGCTTCCGACCCTATTTCCTTTTGCAACCCTCGACCAAGGGTTTTTTTGACAAGGTTTTCTAGTAATTCCTTCTCGCTTTGCAAGGTGATGGCAGTAACGTTGGGCCATAGGTTCACTTCTTTTTGGGAGGGTAATTTGCCCTAAGATTCTAGCTAGCTCATGAAAGTCGCGAGTTGGCTGACTTGTGTCTCCAAATTCAAAATGCTAGCTCTTGTCTCCTGTTGAAATTGTTGGGTGTCAGTGGCAAGTGACTTAACAATCTCTTCGAGGGATATAGCTTGTTTGGGAGGCCCTGCTTATAGTGGTGGAGGTGGTATATTTGGGTATTGCTGGTAGTTTTGTTGTCTCACTCTATAGCTAAAGTTGGGGTGGTCTCTCCATCCGAGATTATACATGTTGGAGAAAGGATCATACCTCCTTTGCGTTTGAGTTGGGAAACCCCCCACCATATTGACTTGCTACTGTCATCATCATAGAGCGGCACATATCCTTGGGGTGTCCCGAATGTGCACAAATTCCACACACTCGAGCTCATTGGTTGTTTTATGTGGCCATGTTTTTACCAAACTAGTTAGCTCAGATATTTGAGACTCAAGGATAGAGATACTTACCTCATTCACTCTCCAAGGGGTGTCCCAGTTGGATCCGAATTACAAGGAGGTGGCTACCATGATCGATATCAACTCCCTTGCCTGCAGTGGTGTCTTATTCGCTATGGCTCCGCCACTTTTTACGTCCAACATTCTTCTTTTTGTGGGTAATAATCCTTCATAAAGGTAGTGAATGAGGGATTATTTTGAAATATCGTGATGTAGACAGTTTGCGCACAATCGTTTGAACCTTTCCTAGTAATCATGTAAGCTTTTGGAATCCCTTGGACGAACTCTGCATATTTCCCTTCTAATGTTAACTGCCCACCTGGAAAGAAATGATCTAGGAAGGCTTTTACCATATATGTCCAAGTCATGATCGATCCTATGTAAAACAACTAATCTTTGGCCTCATTGTCCAAAGAAAAAAGGAATGCCCTTAATTTTATATGTTCTTTGGACACTCCATGTGGTTTCATGCTTGAGCACACAACATGAAATTCTTTGAGGTGCTTGTGCGGGTTTTCATCTCTAAACCTATGAACTTGGGCAGCAAGTGAATTAAGCTAGATTTTAGCTCGAAAGTTACGCCCAGATCTGGGTAGCTGATGCAGAGAGGTTGTTGGTTGGTAGACGGTGCTACCAGCTCCTTCAATATGCACTCTTGTTCCATACTTTCTATCTCAGGTGGAGAAGATGGTATGCTATCTTGATGTGTCTCCCTTCTCTCTTGGGTCTGCTTTCTTAGACTTTTGGTGGTCTTTTCAATCTCTGGATCGTAAAAGAGTGGTCTCCCACAATTAAACCTAGTCATAAAAAGAAAAAATAATTAGTTAAATACCGTCTCTCCAGCAACGGCACCAAAATTTGATTGGTGTTGAATCCATCAAAAATAAATTCCTAATTAACCAATAAAACAATATTGGAGTAGTTGTAAGAAGGGTTGAATCCACATGGAGTCGAAAATCAATTTTCTTCCTTGATTAACAAATAAAAAATAAACAAGAGGGGGTTTTATAGGACTGGTTATGCGAAAGATAAAATGAATAATAAGTAGAATGATGTTAAACAAAATATAGGCTACAAGTTCAAATATAAAGAAATTATAAAGAGGATATTTAGTTGATGAAATAGCCAACTCCGGTAACGTAATAGATCATGGATATAAGGATTAACCTTATTTAAACTATTCTGAACAAGTTATAGTTGTTGGAAATGTTTCAACAATCAATCATTTCTTATTTTTAAACTAGTTAAGAAACGTTCATGATTGATTTTTTGCTGCCAAACAATCCTGGAACGTCCACAAGATTTTACTTGCCAACAGCCTTAAAAACTAAAAGAACCTTATCCAAGTTGTTTGATTCATCTGTGTGAACCAGTCAACCAGGTTATTTACCTCCTCAGTGCAACATTGATTGCTTTTAAGTGTTGAAACTAAGCAAACAATTACAAATTTAAGTGGTTCAGCTAGCTACTTGCGACCTCTACGTGCATTCCACGGGCCCTGTTCAAATAAATTCAAAACAGCAAGTATGCAAGAAATAAATAAATACCAAAGTTTAAATAAAACATGAACTAAATCAATTTGATCTCTCAAATACATCACTGGAGTTCACCAAACCTCAAGAAGGAAAAGAAATAAACTAGCCACTCATGGTGGGTTTCAATACAAAAGAGTTTTTAGTGATTAAATGAGAGAATAAATATGAAGAAAAAAAAGGGCAGCAACAGGGAAATCTTCTTTGTGTCGTGTCAAGCCCA
Organism: Carica papaya; assembly: GCF_054855325.1. Taxonomy (NCBI): domain Eukaryota; kingdom Viridiplantae; phylum Streptophyta; class Magnoliopsida; order Brassicales; family Caricaceae; genus Carica; species Carica papaya. Next base: position 18,181,053 of record NC_142312.1, on the reverse strand, counting down.
AGGAAATATGATTCTACTTTGACAACTGCCTCCTTTATAGTTAACCAGAGTATAGGGTTTCTTTTACTTTTCTTTCCTTTATTTCCAATCCATTTCCTTGATTTTAACTCATCTTTATCTTTCCATAATGATTTTCTCATGATTTTCAACCCTTAGATCACGGTAGAGAGGGTATCTTCTCATATTTCAAAAAGCCCCCCTTTTCTTTAAGTGTATTGGAGGTTGATGTGCAAGCCTAGGGCAAAGTTTGTTTCAATTACGTGCCAACCTTTTAAATTTAAGTGCCACCTTGGCCTTGGCCAAGGCTTAGTGGATCATAACTTATGTCCCATCCTACTGCCTTAGATGCAAACCGTTCCCAAGGGTTGGTTGTGTTTTCTTGTTTTTGCTGAAATGTATCCCTTGGACAAGGGTGTGTACGGGGGCCAATACATGCTGTAGTTGAGCGGTCTTAGTCTTGCGCAAGGCTAAGACCATGACATATGGTAGTTTTATAGTTCTCGCCCTTGCTTCCTACTGTTCTTCCTGACTTTAGGTTCCAACTTCTGTCCTACATCAAAATGGATAAAATAACTTGATCATGCAGCAAATAGTTCATTTTAGACACACAAACATAGGTGACGAGGATGTTGTTTTTACACCCTATCAAGAGGGTGTATAAGACTTCTGCTTCAAATTCATGGGAGTATTTTCTTGAAAAAGCGTAAGCTACTTTGTTGGATGACCCTTGCTTGTATTGGATCATGTAATTGAGACCCAACAACTTCAAAATCTCCTCTTGTTTTACCATGGAGGATACCCCCCTTTGATCTAACAAGTACTTTAGGTTGTGCTTATTAGTTCTAATGATGAAGGAGGTTCTTTCTAAGTAGTGCACCTATTTTTCTACAACATAGAGAACTTCTGTCAGTTGCTTCTCGTATACCAATTTAGTTTAATTCCTGGGGTTGAGAGTCGTACTTATGAAGGTGATGAGTTGATTCTCTTGTATTAAGATTGCTCCAATACCTTTATTACTCACCTTTGTCTCTGTAGTAAAAGGATCCCCGAATTTAGGCAGTTATAAGACCAGGCTGGAAGTCATGGCTGCCTTTAACGACTGGAAGGTCTTATTTGCTTCTGCATTCCATTCAAAAGCACTTTTTAAAAAAAAAATGAGTGAGTTGTTAGGCTATGAGTCTGTAATAATTTGTCATAGTATCCTTTTAAGCCCAGAAAACTTGTAAGGCCTTAATCATCTAAGGAATGGCCAGTTGATCATGGCTTCGATCTTTCAAGTGTCCATTTCCACCCTTCGACTAGCCCAAGATACTCCACCTCTATTTAGAAGAAACAACACTTGGATTGTTTTACATACAACTTCTTATCTTGGAATGTCTTTAGAACTTCTTCTAAATGAATAAGGTGCTCATGCTTGATGGTACTGTAGACCAATATGTCATCAAAGAAGACCAGTATAAACTTTTAGAGAAAAGTCTTGAAAATGTGATTCATGAGGACCTAAAAGTTAGCTAGGGGATTAGATAGGGCAAAAGACATCACTCTAAATTCATAGTGGCCTTGGTGTGTTTTAAAGACTATTTTGTGGATGTCTTCTTCCTTCACCCTAATTTGATGATACCCTACTCAAAGAAAAAATTTAGAAAAGATGTTTACTCCATACAATACATGAATAAGATCACTGATAATGAGTATGAGAAATTTATCTTTCATAGTTTTAGAATTGAGTTCTTTATAATCCATGCAAAATCCCCAATTATCATCTTTTTCTTATGAGCAATACTAGTGAAGAGAAATGACTACAGTTGGGTCGTATTAATGAGTTATTCAACATTTCTTAAATCATCTTTTCTATTTTGTTCTTCTGATATAACAAATACATGTAGGGTCGAATATTCACGACGACATTCTGTTGGGATAAGGTGATCACATGATCGAAGGCTGTAAGTGGAGGTAACCCGTGGAGTTCCTAAAGGACATCTTGATATTGTCTAAGTATCATTTCTAGTGTTGGGTTGGGTATCTCTATAGTTGGTACCTCTTATGGAACTTCCATTTTTAAGAATATTTTTTCACCTTCGACTATTTGCTTTTACTTAACCCATTGTTTCGCCTCTGTTTCTCATGCATCAGATGCTTTATGGGAGTCACATCCCAATAATGATATCTGTAAGTTTCCAAAATTAAATCTTACCATTGCATGGATAAAAGCAAACATCATTGTGCCAAATTTCTTCATCCAATCGACTCCTAATATCATGGCATAACCTCCAATGAAATTATGCAAAAAGTGTATGTAAAATTGTAGCCATATATATTATATGTCACCTCTACGCATTCAGGTGGGTAGACATAATTTGCCCGTTGACCACCATAACTATAAGTGGTTTACTGCTTACCGTCTAGCTTTTGACTCGTTTCAAATCTCCCTCGTTCAGGAATATATCTGAGCTTCCACTATCTAGTAAGACTAACACATCATGCCCTAATAATTTCCCTTATATCTTCAGGGTGCTCAATGTGGGGACCCTTTTTATTGCTTGTAGGGACATAATGTTAGTAAAATCATCGTCAAACTCTTTAGCTCTCTTTAAAATTTTGTTCTCCGGGATCTCTTCGATCATGATCTCCTCTACTGCCATTACTACTTTATTAGAGCATTGGTGCTTTGAAAAATATCAATCTCTACATTTGTAACAAGTTGTTGATCATTTAGGTTCTACTTCTTTCCCCATGCTTTTGGAAGGTCTATCATGATATCGGTCTTTTTCTGATAATAAAGCATCATAGCTGGGAAAATAGGGATTTTAGATCTTTGTTACTAATTGTTCTTGCAATAAGGCCTATTCGAATGTTTGGTTGAGCGTTGGTAGCTTAAGGATCCTAGACATAAGTTGTAACTGTGACCTGAGGCCACTGATAAAAGTGGATATGAAAAATCTCTTTGAAAGTGTTGGGTTATCTACATCCATAAGAGAGTATAAGCATTCAAATTGTTCTACATAATTGATAACAATACTCGTTTGTTATAATTTGGTGAACTCTTCTATGAACTCCTTATGGGAGCTCCAAACCATCGACAAAGTTCTTCCATAAAATATTCTTAGTATAGGGTGTCAAATTTAGCTAGCCACCCATGATACTAAACATCAACAACTTCTCCTAATTATAAGGATGCAATCTTCACTTTCTACTCCTTGGGGTTATGGTGAACCATAAAATACTTTTCACAATGTCAACCTCACTCGTGAGGGTTTTCTCCTTCAAGAAAGGAAATTTCCACCTTAGGGAGTGTGTAAATATGGGTCGAACAGGTTCGATTCATAGTCCTGGGTGGTCTGATGCAATCTAGAAGTTGTACTGGGTAATTTTTGGTCACTGATTTGGGTTGGTGTTTGACTGGGTCAAGTCAGACCAGTTCGGCCCAATCTGTTTTGTTAGCCAGTTGGGTTTGATTTAGAGAGGCTGAATAGGTTAAAAAGAGTAACCATAACTGATGCAGAACCCCAAGACCCTTGCTTGAACCTTAGAACTCTTCAATCGGTTTAGAATGGAATTTAGAACACAAGTAAAAAAGGAATCAAATTTGTTCAATCACCCAAATGGTAGAAGTTAAAGAGAACCCAAGAAAGATAAATGATATCCCTTGAACCCAATCCAAACAAGCACTAAGAACAATTGAAATAGGAAATCAAAATTGAAATACAAGTGATAACAATTGTATTCCAAATCAACACCTTGTGCATAAAGTGAAAAGAAATCTAAAACACTCTCAACTCAATTCTGAAATATTTGATTACAACTCTTGATGTCCAAAAAGAAGAGTTCCTTTGGTATTTATAGTCAAAGAAATCAATGATAAGTTACAATACAATAACTACAATTGTAACTCCCATAATAACTAGGTTAATTATGTGGTAATTACAATTGTAACTCCAACAATAACTAAGCTAATTATAGGCATGTAATTGTCATGTAACTCATTGTAACTCCAATCTTCTTAACCAACACCACTAATTGTTTGTGGCACCACATAGTTATGGGCTCATTCTTGTAATAACACTAAGACAAGACTTAAGCCCAAAATGAGTTATACTTAACTATATAGGATTAATTAACTTAAACTAAAATAAAACAATCCAAAATACTTAAAACAACTCAACTAATCCAGCCCATACATAAGGCTTATTCATCCATTATCAATAAGACTCAAACAAGAACAAATTATCCCAATTCATTTAAATCCAATTAAAATTACGAATTTGGGCTGTTCAAAAAGCTCATATTTAAACTTCCACAATTGGCCAGCCCATCATCCACATGTTTTTGAGTAAAAACTTGGAGCAACTCTATAAGCTTCTTTACCTTAGATCTTGTTACTGGTCCGCTGAAACTTTTCAAGTTTGGAACTGTATTTGTGTTTACGTCATTTGAAATTTGCTCCAAGTCACCTTCTGATGCTCTTTGAGTATCTTAAGTGTTTTTAGCCTTGTTTTTATCAGTAACCCTTGTTTAACCGAATATGAGCTCGTGTCGTGCATGGGAGGTAGGAGGCCTCTGCTTGGATGGGTCTCGACTTCTCATCACGCAGAACTTCCTTTGGTTTGATCAACGATTCTGCCTTGGAGCAGCTATCATATCACATTGAACTGTCAACGTGATTCATCCATGAACATCGATAGTTTCGAATCAACTTTTTTAATGGTGAGTGTTTCAGGATTTGTTTGCTCAGTTATCGGGGCCTTCCCCTTCGATCGTGTTCGCATGACGTCACCAGCATAGGATTTAGCCAGTTTAGGCTTTGATACCATCTTTTTAGAAGCCTTAGACATGGCTCTGATATGTTAAGAATAATGAGAAGAATAAGAAAAAAAAGAAGATAGAGAAGATGAAGAAGGTTAAAGAGAGGAAAACAGAGGTACTTTTTTTTATTATTGATTTTCGATGATTACAACTTATGGAAGAGGGCCCTTTTATAAGCCTAAATACAATAAACAAAAATGCTCTTCATGGTGGAATCATGTTGCCAGAATCGTGTGATGATGATGAGTGTGGCATTGACCGTGGGATGAATTACGGATGGTAGAGGTTTCGGCTGCAAGATGAGATGAATCTCGTTAGGGTTTGTCAACCTTAATCCTAGCTGGTTCTGGGTTTTTTCCATTTTGCCTTTTGGTGTGCATATTTCCCTTCTTGCCCTTCTTTTTGTAATAAACCCTGAGGGGTTTCCTGACAGGTGTCTACAGATTTTATCCTTTGACTTTGGTGTGTCATTAGTGGGTCCTCTTATGAGAAAACCTAGTAGTCATATGTGTTTACTTAACTTCTGATTCCATTTGGTTTAATCCTCATTTAGTTCCTAGTCAAATTCTAGTTCTAGTTTTCATATTAGTTTTGGCATGCATAATTAGACCATACTTTGATGTGTCTGAGATACCATCAATTTTACTTTGATTTCTGTAGGTCAACTTTTATTTCATGAAAAAAAATTGGGCAAGTCTATTAAGATGGATACTACTACAAATCAAGGGAAATGGAAGAAGCAAAAGTCATCTTCAAGGGAACATAGATATGTACCCATTGATATATTCTTTGTTAAAAGCAACCAAAACTCCTCGGATTGAACTTACATACTTATTCCATGTATATAATTGTCCTATATTCTTTAAGTTGGGAAGATGCTCATAATCCATTACCCAAAACAGGTGATTGTTTGGAGTTTCAGTTACTTATTGCATGATGTATATTATGAAAGATTTAACTTGAATTTGCTCATAATTATAATAATAAAGGGAAGTTATATAGTTAAATACCCAATATTTTAATTCTTCTTTTCATATTTAATAGTTGTGTTTTTTTTTTAAATTTAATACTTTGATTTTTAAGCTCCTGCTATTATTTTAAATTTATTTTTATTTCCCTACATATCATTTTGCAGTGCCCATTTGCTTCAAATGTAAGGCTCTTTCTTTCTGGTAAATAACAAAATTATTCTTATTTTTAAAATTTATTTATTTATTTATGACATTATATAAATTAATTTAAATAAAAATAATAGAGATGACATTAAATTTAAAAATATTTATCTTTGATGTTTTTAAAAATAATTTTATTTATATTTTAATTCTTGTATAAATATAAATTGAAAAATAAAAATTAAAAAGTTATTCCTAACTTATGGAAGTAAGATCTAAGCAAAGAGGGAAGACACTTGCAAGGTGAATATAAGAAATTTTTTATTAAAATTAAATTATATTCTCATGTGATAGTTATTTCCTATGTTTTTGTAATAATGGCATTGAACTCAGATGGTGTGATTGTTCGACTAGCAGAAGCTAGCTCATTAGCTAGAGACTTTGCCTTTTAGAGATACCAGGAAACTATCACATCATTTTTCTTGAGTTCTTGCAATTCAATATTGAGTTGCAATTGTCTATTATATGAAATGGAGTCAAAGGTACTAGCTAAGGCATTCCAAAGCTCATGGGAGGAGATTGTGCCAATGACATAGGAAAAAACCTCTTCGGATAGAGAGGAGAGTAGCCAACAAAGTAACATTTAATCTTTTTGAAACCATGTTTCATAATCTGGGTTGGGAATAGTTTCTTCAGGTTTATCATTTTGTTTTTGGTGGAGCAAGTAAATAGCCATCAACATATCCCATTAATTTTTGGTAGTTTTTGAAGGGTAGGAATTGTGTTTTGTGTTTTCTAGGCAAGATAGTCCTTGCTTGTGAGTTTAATGGAGAAAGCGTGATAAGCAGTAGGAGCTGCATCCATTGTTTATAGCTCTGATACCATGTAAGGTTTGAAGAAAAATAATAATAATTAGTTATATTGATGTGAGGGCATTTTATCTATATTTGTACAATGAGAAATTGTAGAGAAAAGAATGAGAGAATGATTTGTTACAATCTTAAAGTAGCAGATAGAGATAAGAATAAGAGAATGATTTGGTACAATCTTAAAGTAGTATTACATATACAACATGTGCTAAAAACTAGGAAGGAAGAGCTATCTCATAATATCCATAGTCGCCACAGACATCTTCTTTAGTTCGTCTCAGTAGCAACTCTTGGAATTCAGATGTGTGTGCGTCAGCTACTGGTATATTTATCGCATCTTTCCTCTAAATCCAAGCTGAGTCGAGTCAAGGTGGAATCGTTGAGCTGACTCAGTGCAGAATTAGTATTTTCCTTATGTAGCCCAATTATTAAACTAAATCCCAACATGACAACTTTATATCTTAGTAAATTTAGAGTGAAGATTGGAACACAAGAGGCAGGACTTAGAATCTCTAGAGAAATAAACAAATATCGATTTATTGAGACACTAAAATATGAATTCTACCTGACATGAACTTATGTTTCAGATAAATTCTTTGAGAACTTTTGGATTATAGACTCAAGAATCATATATCATATGATCTCTACTTTCTAAATGTTTTTATAGACACACTCAATGTCAAGTAATAGAAAGATTGTCGTTACACATGGTTCCCTAAAAAATTATTACAAGCAAGGGCGACATTAAGTTCTAATATTGTCCTAAAAAATATATTACATGTACCTAGATTACGTACTAATTAGTAAGTAAATTATCACAAAATTTGAATTTAAAATAATATTTGACTCTTTTCACTTTACTTTTAGAATCAAAATTTGAAGAAGATAATTGGACGCATTTGGGGGATCCGTCTTTGCTAAACTACTAAAATTGTTATAATATTTGGACAAAATACTCTTGACAAAAGGATTATAAAATTACACGAGTTAGTCATATATATTACATATATTTTGTAGGTTGTCTGGTAGATGGGTTAAGACAAGACTAATTTTCCTGGTTGTTTCATCTTCATTCCTCAAAACAAATAAGGATGTTGGTTATTTTCTGCGTTAGAAAATGAAGAATTTTCAATTATATATTGCTACTATTATTATGAAAAAGAGGATTATGCAATTCAATACAGCTAAATTGATCATACAACAACAGGCCCATCAAATTAAACTAATCAAAGACTGACAGTGGCATTGCCAACACTTTCATATCCCTCCAACAATCTTCTCTTTGCAGACTTAGTCCTATAACACCAAATTTCAAACGCCTCACTCAAATCAGGATATCTCACGTGTTCTGTCTTTATCCAATCTGCAAAAACATTAGCTTGGTCATTTGATGGCAATGCCAGTACCAATGACACAATTGCTCCCTCAATGTTTCCCCACATCTCTTCCTCCATCGTGTATGTATTGCTCAATTGCTCCTTGTTTGTTGTGTCCAAAATCACTTTTATCTTCTGGAGATATGGGAGCCATGAATTTAGCAATTGCAACCGGCCCATAGCTGGAAGGATTACATTCCCGTACCCTACTGTTTCCAACACTTTGCCTGTCACTTCTATTAGCTTTACTTTCAAACCCAGCATTGCAGATCCTGGTTTCTTATCCTCTACTATCTCTAAAACCTTACCAGAGATCTCTGCCCAGTTACAAACAAAGTCCTTCATTAAATCCATCCTCGATAAGATGTTACACATCCATTCGATGTCATGTAGACTCCGCAGGGCTTTACCTTCTATAGTCTGAGATGTGAGATCCGACTCCAAAAGCATGGAAGATAATTCAGTTTTGAACGAAGAGCAAACTTTTGAGAGGCCCATTCTTACTACTGATTTCACTTCATCATCAGCTGTAACTAATGGGGTATGCTCATCTGCCCCCAGCATGTACTCAACCTGTTCTTGAGCAGAGGTTTTAAGATAATCTCCAAATGGAGGAGATGCTCCGTCAAAGGACATGGCGAATTGAACCACTAAAATGAAAGCATTTTTCGATGCAATTATATCTAGAGGTTGAATTCTCGATAAAATGGGCATTGCTACTGGACCCAGTTATGAGACTGTATTTATAATTTCTTCCTCATCCGTCTTACCAAGAAATAGCCTCCAAATACTAGATGCAGCAATCCCTTATCTCTTTACAATGCAATGCAAACCGCCTATCTGAAGAATACCAACAGCAGATTCAACAGGGTCCACGGACTCCAGAAGCAACTTTGAAGAGAGATCCAACAATGTCAAAAGACTAACATGATGGTTGTAATTTACAGTCAGGACTGGAGATCTGATCAGCAAAGAACTTGCTCTTGTTTATGAGAATAAAGTGGGAGTAGAACCATTCAAGTCTACCACTAGTATTTCTCAAGTGCAGAGTGATATCACTAGTACTCTTGTCCCCAAATCTGCAAGGCTTGGCTGCTTCAGTTGAGTCCATACAGAGTAATGAAGGATACAAAATTCATCCTTCAGCAACTAAAACAATAAATATTCAAATTAGACTGAACTCTTAACGAAAATCAAAATCAAATCTGAAATGAAAGTCTAAAATAAAAATAATAACATTTGTTTGATATAGATTAAGCCAGAGACTGTCACAACTTGAAAATCATGCTGTTAAATATATTATTCTAAAATGGAGATTTGCACGTTCAAATCAAACTGTATACCTAATATAATGGCTTGATGGGCATTTCATGTCTGTAGCACTCAATAGAATAGATAAATATACCCAAGAGCTCATTCTGCATATTATGAACTGAGATTACATGAACTGAGAAACTTATTAATTACATTTGCTGACATCCAAAAATAGAGATCAGAATACCTATCACAAGGAATATAGCATATGTACAAGATATTGGCTACTGTCTATCTCTTAAGTTCATATATGCTTTCTAATCATTATTTCATTTACACAGAAACTTAGGAAAGACATAAAAACGACAAACAAGTAACTTATTGTGCCACAGAAAAAGCCATTTTCATTTTCTAATAATCCTTAGTTACAAAATTAGTGATGAAGATCTTCATAATTCCCTTTCATTGATGAATATCTTCATAAGCCCTTATCCACAGGTACTCACCCAGAATCACATCCAGCCAAAAGAAAACTAAAATGAATAGAAATGTATTCTTTACAAGCTACCATAAGGGACATCTGACCCTAACACAAATGTTTGGAGTTTCAGTTACTTATTGCATGATGTATATTACGAAAGATTTAACTTGAATTTGCTCATAATTATAATAATAAAGGGAAGTTATATAGTTAAATACCCAATATTTTAATTCTTCTTTTCATATTTAATAGTTGTGTTTTTTTTAAATTTAATACTTTGATTTTTAAGCTCCTGCTATTATTTTAAATTTATTTTTATTTCCCTACATATCATTTTGCAGTGCCCATTTGCTTCAAATGTAAGGCTCTTTCTTTCTGGTAAATAACAAAATTATTCTTATTTTTAAAATTTATTTATTTATTTATGACATTATATAAATTAATTTAAATAAAAATAATAGAGATGACATTAAATTTAAAAATATTTATCTTTGATATTTTTAAAAATAATTTTATTTATATTCTAATTCTTGTATAAATATAAATTGAAAAATAAAAATTAAAAAGTTATTCCTAACTTATGGAAGTAAGATCTAAGCAAAGAGCGAAGACACTTGCAAGGTGAATATAAGAAATTTTTTATTAAAATTAAATTATATTCTCATGTGTCCTAAATTGAAAGTTGTTTTTCGTTCATGTGTTGGTCATGACACCAATTGATGAATATATAAATTTCTACTAGAAAAATACAATCTCTAGTGATTTTCTCCATCCTTGCAGCCAATAGTGTAGCTTTATTGTCTTTGAAACTTCAGCTTCATCTGTGCGACAACTTGTCTTGTTTTGTTCAAGTTTATTTGTGCAATATGCCTTGCAGTTGTTGGATTGTAAGTGATCGTAAAAGTGAACGACATATTGATAAAGACCCTGACAAGAAATGGTGGCTCCATCAAAATTGATAAAATGATCAAATTTACATATAGATGATGGAATTCTTATTAATGGAATAAAAGTAAATATGTCCTGACAAGAGGAGGAAAGTTAACAGCTTGGATTTCGGGGGTAATATGTAGATGGTGGAGTTAAAAGAATGAACGAGATATTTTAAGAGTTTATGGGTGCTTTATCCCACATGGATTAGGAGAAGAGATTAAAGATGCTAAAATGGCAGCTATTGAGTTTTTGTGTAAACAAATAACTCTTCATTTTATTAGATAAAGCTAGCATGTACAAGCCCGTATTAAGGAAGTTGGGATGAATGTGGTTAATGTTAGGTGTGTGCACTCTATGTATATTTTTATGTACCGTATTATGCGAAAGCAAGTTAATGAACTTAAAGATGGCTCCTTTCTAAGCCTCATGCACACTATAAATCTACAGATTTTCTCATCAACATAAACAAAAATATAATTATACTAAAACCATAATCTACTCTAGGTCACAAAACATAGTAAAAAACCAGCACTTACATGCAAAATTTAGAAAGGTACGTAAAGTTTTTCATTATCCACTAAGAGACCCAAGACCTTGGGAATGTTGGTTCCTTATCCCATATTTGTTATTAATAGTGCACATAATTTCTTTATATATTTCCTTACAGTAGTTTTTAATGGAATGTTTTAATAAGAGAGTTGGAGATGTTGGTCTTGAACTTAGGGTCACCTCTCTTAGAATGAAGGAGTTTGCGTGAGGCTGGAAGCAGAGCACCTTCACCTCCACTAATAACAAGTGGGTTCTCTCTGTGTCTAGTGACGCTTGAAGGATCGTCCTCATTTTATTTACACATTTCCATTAAACGATTTTGTTGGGCAAGTGAAAGTTAATAATAAATACGAGCTTCAGTCCACTATATCCTCCTTTTGTTTTAAAAGAAAATTTCCAAAAATTTTATAAGTGGATAATCAGAGATATCAGTCTTGAAAGCAAACTTGGGGTCGCCTCTCTTAGAGCAAAGGAGTTTGCGTGAGGCTGAAAGTAGATCACCTTCACCTTCACTGATAACGAGTTGGTTCTCTCTTTGTCCAATGATGCTTGAAGAGTTGTCCTCAATTTGTTTACAAATTTCAATTAAATGGTGTCATTGGGTGATTTAATTAAAAATGGTATCATTGGGCAAATGAAAGTTAATAATAAATACGAGCTTTAGTCCATTATATTCTTTTTCTCCTCCCGTGTCTTGTTCTAAAAGAAGATATCAAAAATTTTCTAAGATGAGAGTTAGAGATGTTGGCCTTGAACGCAGACTTAAGGTTGTCTCTTCTAGAGTGAAGGAGTTTGCATGAGGCTAGAAGTAGAGCACCTTCACCTCTGCTGAATGGGCTGATTCTCTCTGTGTCCAGAGACGCTTGAAGGATCGCCCTCATTTTTTTTACATGTTTCAATTAAACGGTGTCGTTGAGCTCTTAAACGTTAATAATAAATAAGAGCTTTAGTCCACCATATCCTCCTCCTCTTACTGTGCCTCATTCTGAAAGAAAAATTTTAGAAATCTTTTAAGAGGAAAGTTCAAGATGTTAGTCTTGAATGCAAACTCTAAGTCGCTTCTCTTAAAGTGGAGGAGTTTGTATGAAGGTAGAAGCAGAGTACCTTCACCTCGACTAATAACGAGCCAATTCTCTCCATGTCTAGTGATGCTTGAAGGGTTGTCCTGATTTTTTTTACACGTTTCAATTAAAGGTCTTGTTAGGCGATTTAATTTAAAATAATCTTGTTGCACAATTAAAAGTTAATAATAAATACGTGCTTTAGTCCAATATATCCTCCTCTTCCTCCTATGCCTTATTCTAAAAGAAAATTTCTAGAAATATTCTAAGACGAAAGTTGGAGATTTTGGTCTTGAACGTAGACTTGGGGTCTCCTCTCTTAGAGAGGAGGAGTTTGCCTAAGGCTGGAAGCATATCAACTTCACCTCCGCTGATAATGGGTAGGTTCTCTCTGTGTCCAGTGACGATTGAAAGGTCATCCTCATTTTTATATACATTTCAATTAAATGGTTTTATTGGATGATTTAATTTAAAATGGTGTCATTGGGCAGTTGAAAGTTAATAATAAATATGAACTTTAGTCCACTATATCCTCCTCCTCTTGTGTCTTGTTCTCTGAGAGGAGAGTTGGAGATGTTGGTCCTGCACAGATTTGGGGTCGTGTCTCTTAGAGCGAAAGAGTTTGCCTGAGAGTGAAAGCAGAGCACCTTCACCTCCACTGTTAACAGGCTGGTTCTCTCTGTATCTAGTGACGCTTGAAGGGTCGTCCTCATTTTTTTTTACATTTCAATTAAATGGTGTCGGTGGACGATTTAATTTTAAATGGTGTCGTTGGGAAATTTGAAGTTAAAAATAAATTTGAGATTTAGTGCATTATATCCTCCTCCTCTTATGTTTTGTTCAGAAAGAAAATTTTAAAAAAATTTTCTAAGAGGAGAGTTGGAGATGTTCGTTTTCAACGTAGACTTGGGGTCGCCTCTTTTAAAGTGGTGGAGTTTAGGTGAGGCTGGAAGCTGAGCACCTTCACCTCCACTAATAACGAGCCAGTTCTCTCCATGTCATGATTTTCTCATGATTTTCGAGCCTTGGATTATGGCAGGAAGGATATCTTCTCATATTTTAAAAAGCCTGCATTTTCTTTAAGCGCACTGCAAGTTGATGTGCAAGCCTAGGGAAAAGTTTGTTTCCATTGCACACGAACCTTTTAATTTAACTGTCACCTTAGCCTTGGCCAAGGCTTACTGGATCATAACTTGTGTCCCATCCTACTGCCTTGGCTACAAGCCGTGCCTAAGGATTGGTTGTGTTTTCCTATTTATGCTTAAATGTATCCCTTGGGCAAGGGTGTGTACGGGGGCCAATACATGTTGTAGCTGTTGTGTCTTAGCCTTGCTCAAGGTTAAGACCATGACATATGGTAGTTTTGCAGTTCTCGCCCTTGCTTCCTATTGTTCTTCCTGGCTTTAGGTTCTAACTCCTGTCTTGCATCATAATGGATAAAATAACTTGATCAAGCAACAAATAATTCATTTTAAACACATAAAAGTAGGTGACAAGGGTGTTGTTTTTATACCCTATCAAACTCCCCCACACTTATCTTGTGCTTGCCCTCAAGCACCACACAATACACCACCATTCGTATCTCCTCACCTCTAACCAATCCCAATCAATTTGTCACGACTCGCATGTCATAACTCAATATTTGAATTACAACAATAACCATCACTAGAAAATTGTAGGTTTGAGCTTCATGGACCCACATTAATGAATGCTTAATTTGACTAGTACCTAAATACACCTTGAGAGAGTTCTGCAGTTTTCATCATAAAAAAATAAGCCAAGAGGAACAACCAATGCGTAGTAGAACAACTACCAAACTTGTCTAGATATAGAGGTTTCATGTAGTTGGTTCATGCAAAAAATAAAAAGCCTATTTGTAACTAACTTGAGCACTTATTGCTCACTTGAAATGTCACCAACCTTTTGATGTGAGTACAAATATTTATGATGAATGGTCCCAGTTACTCAGCTAATCACAGTTTCAAGTGGCTACTAGTGTTATTCATAATGCTTTGAGATATCACTAACCTTTTGACACAAGTGCAAACATTTGTGATGAATGGTCCTAATTACTCAGTTAGTGTCTATTTCAAGAGACTAGAGGAGTAGATGATTATGCATGCTCTTTCTCTTTTTTTTTTTTGTGAAGTAATAGGCATGAGCCATAGAATGGTAAACATGCAAATCAAGCTAAGTTGCAGTTGGGTTCTTTTCTAGACATTGGTATTCACTCGAAGATAAGAATAATTAAATTTTGATTAAGTAATCCTCAAGCACGTTATGCTTAAAATACATAACCAAAGATAACTATTCTAGGTGTAAAAAAATGAAAAACAAACTGCCATTCCTAGGAGATGGTTATAAATGCAAATCAATTTTTGTAATATCACATTTGAGTTGTTTGAAACGATAGAGATAGATGAGAGGGTGAGTTTAAAAATTGGGGGAGGTGTATGTAGTGTAACTAACCTTCGACAAGGCCAGTGTATCTAGAATGATGTGGCAGATATGAAACTAGCTATTTAGGGTGCCTAATGCAAAATGCAGGGTGCTGCTTCCCCTACACTTAAACTATACATTGTCCCCAATGTGTTCCGAGGTTAGGAGAAGGCAATGAACAAACAAAAATTAGAAGAAAAGATAAAATGGCAAAAAAAACTAGAGTAAAGTGAAGGAGACTCCCCTTGTGTTCATCTATTGCAAGTTCATGTGTTTGAGTGCTTGGTTTGGGTGATTAATTGTGTCAGGGCGTCGACTTTCTCGTTCAGTTCCCTCAAAGAGCACTCCATGTTGTCCAACGTGTCATCTATCATGCAGATATGCACAGTGTGTGGTCCATGAATTCTTTGAAGTTAGGCGGTGAAGGAGCTGGTGTAGCTTGTGTTTGGCACTTGAACTTCTTGTTGTAGATTCTTTTGTCCCGTGACCACCAACTCTGTGTTTGGCGCTTGAACTACTTGTTGTAGATTCTTTTGTCCCATGGCACAAGAGGCCCAGGTGGGGTAAAACAGGGGAGGCCGTCTTTCAATTCCAGGAGGCCCATGTCATCCAAAGACTTAAGATCCAAAGGTGTTTGAGGGCAAGTGATATGTAGGTCTGTCTCATCACCGTCAAACCAAGTGGTGAAGGCACCGATTCTGGTGATGATTGAACCCAGGATTAACAGCTACCAATAGGAGATAACATTGGTTAACTATGACATGAACTAATAACCCAGGTTCACTCAGCATCGCTGTGACATGCACCAAAGGAAATACAGCTCTGTTCTGGAGATGATGTTTTATGTGTCTCTACGTCCTGAAAAAGAATAAGCCAAAAAATGGTGAATGTATTTCATGCATGGGTCATGCAAGTAAAGGTCTTTTGACTTGCTGGGGTCATATGCGTCTAAATGGTTGATGCATAGTTCATCATAGGTGGTGGCTGCGTTAAATTCCTCACAGAAATTGCATTATGGGTGTTTTGCCTCCCGTTCAGAGAACCCCGAGGCATCATCAAATTGAGCAATTGAGAGTTGGAAGTGTTTGCCTTGGAGACGGTAGGAGATGAGGTTCAGGGTGTGGAGACTGAACTTGACCGATTTGTAAAATTGGAAAGTGGTGTAAAATTTCTTGACTAGTTCGACTTCGGCAAGGCCATCTAAAATAAAGAAGCTGGCCCAACCGATGGTGTAGATTAGATTCAAAACACCCGTTTTGATGCTGACGGTGTCAAGAGTAGGGTCATGTTTGGATTTGCCCGTAATAATGGGTAGTTCCTTAATTTCCTCATGATGTACCTTTTCCAAATCATCTTCGGATAAGAGATACCCCCGGAGGTCTGTTTTGGTGGGTACTATAGTGGATGGGTTGGCCTCAGTGAATACGGGATCTTTTTGGTGCTCGTTTTGGTGTTTCTTCTTTTGCAACGGCTTCAGTAGGAGTAGTTGGAGGGGGATCTTTGTTTTCAATCATTTGATCTATTCCAACATCGAGAGTAGTGGTGTGGATGGTGGAGAGTCAGAGATGTTGATTACGAGGCTTCAAGGAGCAAGGTTGCCACTAGTAGTGCTGCTTGCATCTGTTGTCAGAGCAGGTGTGGCTGGTGGGGCTTATTGTAATGTTCTCGCGATGCAAAGATGCGCGAATGGCCAAAGGCCACTAGTTTTTTGGGCAGATGTCTTCTGTCTCATTGTCGGTGTGGCTACTGAGGGTCGAGTTATGTGAGATAGCAAAAAGAGGGAGAGGGAGCTTAGAGTTTGAGAGGGGGAGAGATAAAAGTTGTGAGGGCTTGATATCAGGGATTAGTGTTTAAATTTCAAAGTGGGCGTCAAGTGTCAATAGCTTAGGGCAAGGGAAGTTTAGGTTTGGCTGGTGGTTTTTTTTTTTTTTTTTTGTGGTTTGGGCAAGGCTTGTGCATCGTTCACTGATTGAGTATAAGCCTAAGGCAAGTGTCAGGGGTGATGTAGGAAGCATGGGTTGGTTACTAGCCTTGAGCGAGGCTTGTTTGTGACCAAAGCGGTCCTTTGGGCAAGGCATGTCGAATACTGTCGTGTCTTCTAAGGTTTTCGCAACGCTTGCCTAAGGGATTTGGGATAATTTGGACTTGTTTGAGTCTTATTGATAATGGATGAATAAGCCTTGTGTATGGGCTCGATTAGTTGAGTTGTTTTAAGTATTTTGGATTGTTTTATTTTAGTTTGAGTTAATTAAGCCCATATAGTTAAGTATAACTCATTTTGGGCTTAAGTTTTGTCTTAGTGTTATTACAAGAATGAGCCCATAACTATATGGTGCCATAAACAATTAGTGGTGTTGGTTAAGAAGATTGGAGTTACAAGGAGTTACATGACAATTACATGCCTATAATTAGCCTACTTATTATTGGAGTTACAATTATAATTACCACATAATTAACCTAGTTATTGTGGGAGTTACAATTGTAGTTATTGTATTGTAACTTATTATTGATTTCTTTGACTATAAATACTAAACGAACTCTTCTTTTTGGACATCAAGAGTTGTAATCAAACATTTCAGAATTGAGTTGAGAGTGTTTTAGCTTTCTTTTCACTTCATGCACAAGGTGTTGATTTGGAATACAATTGTTATCACTTGTATTTCAATTTTGATTTCCTATTTCAATTGTTCTTAGTGCTTGTTTGGATTGGGTTCAAGGGATATCATTTATCTTTCTTGGGTTCTCTTTAACTTCTACCATTTGGGTGATTGAACAAATTTGATTCCTTTTTTACTTGTGATCTAAATTCCATTCTAAACCGATTGAAGAGTTCTAAGGTTCAAGCAAGGGTCTTGGAGTTCCGCATCATTTGGTATCAGAGCATTGGTTCACCAAGTAAATTAGTCTATCCTTTTTTTGTTGTCTTTATTTTCATTATTTCTTACCAAAAAAAAAAAAGACAAATTTGTATTCAGCAAAAAAAAAAATCAGATTAGCCTAATTTGCTTAATTATGCAAAACACATTTTCACATATTCTACCTTGTGTAATTGACAGAGCTGCTGTTATTTTCCTTTTATTTATCTCATATAACATTCAAATACATTTAAAATTTAAAAGAGAAACTCGTTTCAAGGCTGTTTGTTTGGTTGAGATTGTTTGTGTAATTTTTGGGGTTGTTTGGAAACAACTCACCTCAATTAAGTTTGTTTTCATCCAAAACTGTTTGTTTCACTTAATTTGAGTATTTTGGGTGCTAATTTATGGTTCTATTAGAGAATTACAAGTTTCATGCATTAAATTCCATATTCACCATTTTTTTTCTTGCATATTTAGTTTTCATTTAATATTTCTGCCCATTTGCTTCTTATTACATCTTGAGGTAATAATATTGATTCGTTGTTGCCTAATTAACATAAAAATCATCATATACTTATTTCTATATCAAGTGTGTGTTCTTCATTGTTTAGATTGTTCTAGTTTGCTTTTAGAGTTGAATTCGTGTATCTTGTTTCTTTAGGAATTCTTTGTTATCTCTAATTAAAATTGAGTACGTAGTGATAATTAGTTGTTGTTTGAATTGGTCATTTTGTATAAAGTTATAAAAGATTGCTTGAGTGTTAAAAAGTAAGAGAGTGTGAGATCAAAAAGGGGTAAAAGCCAAAATTGAGTGAAACACGAGTGCCCATACTACGAGAGTAAACACATGAGGGAGTGATTTGGGAGGTTGCAATCTATTTTATTTGTCATTAAAATTTCAGATTTGAAGATGGAGCCACAAGGGAGTGAAAGAACATCAAAAGATCAAGAATTCATCCTCAAAGCAATGCAACAACAATTTGAGAGGATTCAACTAGCTATTGGCAACATGAATGAGAAACTAGAGAAACAACAACGTGAGTTAAATTCCATGAGAGGGGGGGAAGCTTCCCAAACCAATCCAGGGGCATGAAGACTTCCAACACCACCTTTTGATGAGGAACTGGAGGAAGAATTTGATGACCAAGCTACTTTGGTCAATGAAGATCGAAATTGTGGTAGGGGTTGAAACGATCTTGATAAAAACATTGGGAGCATCAAAATGAAAATCCCATTGTTTCTAGGCAAGAATGATCCGAGTGCTTATCTTGAAAGAGAGCGCAAGGTGGAGCTTGGAGAGTATGCCATTGTATGGTGGGATCAACTCATCACAAGTAAAAGGAGAAATGGAGAGAGATCTATTTCCACTTGGGCCGAAATGAAGGCTACCATGAGAAGGTGCTTTGTTCCTACTCACTACTATAGGGACTTACATCAAAAATTGCAAGGCCTTATACAAGGGAACAAGAGTGTAGAAGACTACTACAAAGAGATGGAGATAGCCATGATAAGGGCTAATATTGAAGAGGATAGGGAAGCTACTATGGCAAGGTTCTTAAATGGCTTTAACAAAGACATAGCCAACATTGTAGAGCTTCAACATTATGTGGAGATTGATGATATGGTGCACATAGCTATAAAGATTGAAAGACAATTAAAGAAAAAGGGGAACACAAGGCAAGCCAACACTTACTCGGCCCAAAATTCCAATTGGAGACCGAATTGGAGGGGAGATAACAAGGTGTCCAATTCAAAAGAGATGACAAAACCAAGCCAAAAGATGCTAATGATAATAAAACAAAGGTATTTCTAACTCCCAAACTCCTAGGAATAGAGATATCAAGTGTTTTAGATGCTTGAGTTTTGGTTATATTACATCTCAATGCCCAAATAAAAGGGTAATGGTGATGTGCGGTGATGATGTTGAAACGGATGATGAGAATGATGTGGAGGATGAAATGCCTCCTTTGGAGGATTGTAGTGATGGGGAAACGCCTATGGAAGGTAGATTGTTGGTTTCTAGACGTGCTTTGAATGTGCAAGTAAGGAATGATAAAGAGGGGGTTAAGTTGCAAAGAGAGAAAATTTTTCATTCTAGATGTCTAGTGAATGGAAAATTGTGTAGCATGATTATTGATGGGGGTAGTTGTGTAAATGTAGCTAGTACCTTATTTGTTGATAAACTGGGTTTGGAAACTACCAAACATCCTAAACCTTATAAGTTGCAATGGCTTAACAATAGTGGGGAGATGAGAGTTAATAAGCAAGTGAGGGTGCTTTTTACTATTGGGAAGTATAGTGATGAGGTGATATGTGATGTAGTTCCTATGCAAGCTAGTCATATTTTGCTGGGTAGACCATGGCAATGGGATAGGAGAGTGAAGCATGATGGGTATCTCAATAGGTACATGGTAGGAAAAGAGGGAAAAAAGTATACTCTTCTTCCTTTAACCCCTAAATAAGTTTTTGAAGACCAAATGCAACTTGAAAAGTCCCATGATAAATTCGCACAAAGAGAGACCGAGAGAAAAAGAAAAGAAAAAGAAAACGAGAAAAGAAAAGAGAGTGAGAGAAAATTAGAGTGGAAAAATGAAGATCAAAAGGAAAAAGAAAAAGAGATGCATTCGACCATAGAAAAGAATGAGGGAAACAAAATGAGTTTTTATGCTAAAATGAGAGATGTGAGGAAAGCTTTATTTTCTAACAAGCCAATTATACAAACTCATGTACAAGGAAGCTTGTTTCTCAACTAACGAACTTGACTCTTCTTTGCCAGGTGTTGTGGTTGAAGTTTTGCAGGAATTTAGCAATGTTTTTTTCGATGATCTACCTCAAGGTTTACCACCTTTGAGAGGGATTGAGCATCAAATTGACTTTATTCCCGGGGCTGCCATACCAAATAGACCAGCCTATAGGAACAATCCCGAGGAGACTAAAGAGCTTCAAAGGCAAGTGGAGGAGCTCTTACAAAAGGGGCACATTCGAGAAAGTTTAAGTCCATGCGTAGTGCCCGTCTTATTAGTACCCAAAAAAGATGGTAGTTGGCGTATGTGTGTTGATTGTAAAGCCGTCAATAAAATAACGGTAAAATATCGACACCCAATACCTCGACTTGATGATATGTTAGATGAGTTGCATGGTGCTTGTGTATTTTCTAAAATTGATCTTAAAAGTGGTTATCACCAAATACGAATGAAACGAGATGAATGGAAAACTGCTTTTAAAACAAAACAAGGGTTATATAAGCGGTTGGTTATGCCATTTAGCTTAACTAATGCGCCAAGTACTTTCATGCGTTTAATGAACCATGTTTTTGTGAATTTATTGGAAAGTTTGTGGTTGTCTACTTCGATGACATTCTTGTGTATAGCAGATCTATTGATGAGCATGTCATGCATTTGAGGTAAGTGTTTGACACATTGTGCAAATTTCAACTATATGCTAACATGAAGAAATGTACATTTTGCATTGATCGCATCATTTTCTTAGGATATGTCGTGAGTGCAAAAGGAATCGAGGTATATAGTGAAAAGGTAAAAGCTATTCAAGAGTGGTCGACACCTAAAAGTGTAAGTGAGGTGCGTAGTTTTCATGGTTTGACAAGTTTCTATAGGAGATTTGTAAAAAATTTTAGTGTCGTTGCTGCCCCTTTAACTGAAATCATGAAAAAATATAAGGGGTTTGTTTGGGGAAAAGAACCAGAACATGCGTTTTCCTTATTGAAAGAAAAGTTATGTAATGCGCCTTTATTAAGATTGCCTAATTTTGATTCAACTTTTGAAATTGAATGTGATGCCTCTGAGTTTGGGATAGGTACTGTTCTTATGCAGGATAAAAAACTCATTGCTTACTTCAGTGAGAAGCTCAATGGTGCACAATTGAATTATTCCACCTATGACAAAGAGTTTTATGTTTTGGTAAGAGGATTAGAGACATGACAACATTATTTGTTACCAAAAGAATTTGTGATTCACACCGATCATGAATCTTTGAGGCATTTGAAAAGGTAAGGCAAGCTTACTAAACGACATGCAAAATGGGTAGAATTCATAGAGCCCTTCCCATATGTGATCCAATATAAGCAAGGGAAAGAAAATGCGGTAGCTGATGCGCTTTTAAGAATGTACAGTCTTATCTTTACTCTTTCTACAAAATTTTTGGGATTTGAATATTTCAAAGAATTGTATGTGCATGATAGTGATTTTTCAAATGTTTATGTGGCTTGTGAACATGCAGTATTTCAAGACTTTTATAGGCATGATGGTTTTTTATTTAAAAATGGAAAATTATGTGAGCCTAATAGTTCTATTAGGGAGTTGCTTGTTCGTTAAGCACATAGTGGTGGTTTAATGGGACATTTTGGGATTGGTAAAACTTTGAGCATTTTACATGAACATTTCTTTTGGCCTAATATGCGCAAACATGTTGAGAAAATTTGTGCGCAGTGCATCTCACGTAGGCAAGCTAAGTCTAGAGTTCAACCACATGGATTATATATGCCATTACCCATTCCTACACATCCTTGGGTTGATATTTCTATGGACTTTTTGTTGGGTTTTCCTAGGACTAGAAAAGGCCGAAACTCAATATTTGTTGTTGTTGATTGTTTTTCCAAAATGGTACACTTTATACCATGTCACAAAACAGATGATGCCACACATATAACGGATTTGTTTTTCCGCGAAGTTGTTAGAATGCATGGCATTCCTAAAACCATTGTGTCCGATAGGGATGTTAAGTTTTTAAGACACTTTTGGCAAGTTTTGTGTTCCAAACTTGGGACCAAACTTTTATTTTCTACTACTTCACATCTACAAACGGATGGTCAAACTGAAGTAGTAAATAGAACACTTGGTACATTATTACGTGCTTAATTGGAAGGAATGTTAAAACTTAGGAAGATATGCTACCATTTGTTGAATTTGCTTATAATCGGAATATACATTCTTCTACTAGTTTTTCTCCTTTTGAAATTGTGTATGGTTTTAATCCCTTAACTCCACTTGATTTGTTGCCTATTCCTATAAGTGACATTTTCTAATTTGGATGGACATAAGAAAACAAAGATGGTTAAAGCAATTCATGAAAAAGCAAGGAAGAACATTGAAAAGAAAAATGAACAAGTAGCATCCCATGTCAATAAAGGAAGGTGCAAGATTTCATTTGAACTCAGAGATTGGGTGTGGGTTCATATGCGCAAGGAACGATTTCCATCAAAATGGAATCTAAGTTGGATGCTCGTGGGGATGGTCCATTTCAAATCATAGCCAAAATCAATGAAAATGCCTACAAAGTGGACCTACCAGGTGAGTCTAGTGTTTCGGCTACATTTAACATATCTTATTTATCCCCTTTTGAAATTGATGCAGGAATTGATTCGAGGACGAATCCTTTTGAGGGGAGGGGGAATGATGCAAATAAGACTAAAAATACTCAAGATACTCAAAGAGCATTAGAAGGTGACTTGGAGCAAATTTCAAATGATGTAAGCACATACAGTTCCAAAACTGGAAAGTTTCAGCAGACCAGTAACAAGATCAAAAGTAAAGAAGCTTAAAGAGTTGCTCCAAGTTTTTACTCAAAAACATGTGGATGATGTCAATTGTGGAAAGTTCAAATATAAGCTTTTTGAACAGCCCAAATTCGTAACTTTAATTGGATTTAAGTGATTTGGGATAATTTGGGCTTGTTTGAGTCTTATTGATAATGGATGAATAAGCCTTGTGTATGGGCTGGATTAATTGAGTTGTTTAAGTATTTTGTATTGTTTTATTTTAGTTTGAGTTAATTAAGCCCATATAGTTAAGTATAACTCATTTTGGGCTTAAGTCTTGTTTTAGTGTTACTACAAGAATGAGCCCATAACTATATGGTGCCACAAACAATTAGTGGTTTTGGTTAAGAAGATTGGAGTTACAAGGAGTTACATAACAATTACATGCCTATAATTAGCCTAGTTATTGTTGGAGTTAAAATTGTAATTACCACATAATTAACCTAGTTATTGTGGGAGTTACAATTGTAGTTATTTTATTGTAACTTATCCAGAGTTGTAATCAAACATTTCATAATTGAGTTGAGAGCGTTTCGGCTTTTTTTTTTTTACTTTATGCACAAGGTGTTGATTTGGAATACAATTGTTATCACTTGTATTTCAATTTTGATTTCCTATTTCAATTATTCTTGGTGCTTGTTTGGATTGGGTTTCAAGGGATATCATTTATCTTTCTTGGGTTCTCTTTAACTTCTACCATTTGGGTGATTGAACAAATTTGATTTCTTTTTTACTTGTGATCTAAATTCCGTTCCAAACCGATTAATGAGTTCTAAGGTTCAAGCAAGGGTCTTGGGGTTCCGCATCACTTGTTCATTCTTCAACCTGTAATTTTTTTGTATATACCCAAATCTTTTACAATAAAAATATTGTGATTTACCTTTATGCCAAAAATCTTTTTCATCATGGTTGTTTTTTCTGCATACTCACCATAGTGGAAAGTTTCTTCTCTTTGATCTTGATGAAGACTTGTTTGACACTGTGGCTATGAAAACTCCCTCAATTTTTTTTTCATCTCTCATTGCTCTTCTTTGCTCCACAGCTTGTAAAGCATTAATTAATTCTGTAATTGTAATTTTTGAGAGATCCTTAGAATCTTCAAGTCAGAAAATCTTTGGTTCAAACTTTTCTTGTAAGTTCACAAAAATTTTTTCAACAATTCTACTGTCGGAAAACTCTTCACCAAATAATCCAATTTTGTTAACAATGTCATGAGTTTGATAGCACACTCTTTGATTCCTTCTAATTCCTTCATTCTTTGAATCTCAAATTCTCTCTTAAGATTCAAAACTTGCATCAACCTAGTTTACTCATTACCTAAATACTCAGTTTTAAGCAAATGCAATATCTCTTTTGGAGTTTCACAAGCCATGAACCTAGTAAAAATCATTTCAAAAACTGAAAAGTACAAGCAAGTTTTTACTTTGTAATTGGATTTTTCTTCATATGACTCTTTAATTAAGCTGTAGTTGGATGAGATTGCAATGGTGGGGGTTCACCATCATTTTCAACCACATCCCAAAATCAAAAAATTGTACATATGTTTGCATTTTCATAACCCATAATTGAAATTTTTCTCGTGAAAGTGGGAGGTGAAGTCAAAGAAAAAGTGTTTGAGGCCATATTTGATGTATGAAACTCTCTTACTTTCTCTTTATTTTTTTTCTCACATACCCATGACTAATAAAGGTCTGATACCACTTGTTGGGATTTTTTTAAGTGAAGAAAAATTAAATTTTTATTTAATTCACTCCTCCAAAATTAACAACTTAAAATGCCTTTAAATAGACTTATATCGAATTCAAAATTTCTAAAAATAATGTACTATAATCTAAAAGATAAACATTAATTAAATCTCTTAAAAGACAAATTTCCACTAATAACATGATATTTAAAAACTAAACATGTTCTAAATCTAATTAAAAATAAATCCTATATGAATTTAAACTAATAAATAAAATAAATTCAATTTCTACATTAATCTTCAGCAAAAAATGCATTAATTTACCGAAAAAGAAGTTAAAATTGAGAAGGGCAAGAAAGAAAACATAAGGAAGAAAATATGGATGGGTTGCCTCCCATCAAGCACCTTATTTATTGTCCAATGCCAAACTATCCTACTTGTTGTCAGATATGTGCCTTGGGTGGGTTGTGTGTTGTTTTTTTAATGTTATTTGCAAAGGAGCCTTCGTAAAAAGGTCTAAGATGGTGTCTGTTCACCTTGAAATTTTTTTGTGTGTTAAGGCTCTTGATTTCGACAAAGCAGTGAGGAAATATGTTGGTGACCAGGAATGGCCCTATCCACCTTGACCTCAGTTTGCCATGGAACAACTTAAGTCAGAAATCAAAGAGGAGGACTTACTGCCCAATTAAGAATTATTTCTTGGAAAATAATTGGTCGTTGAGTATTTTTGTCTCTTCCTTGTAAATTCTGAAGTTCTCATAGGTCGTATTTCATATTTCTTCTAGTTTTTGTAGTTGTAGCTTCCGATGCTCCACAAGTTCCTCCATCTTCATGTTACAACTCTTGATGGCCCAGTATGCTCTACGCTTCAGCTTAATAAGCAAATGAAAAGCTTTCCCAAAGATTAGGAAGTATGGAGACATTTCGATTGGCATCTTGAATGTTGTTCGATAAGCCCATAAAACATCATCAAGTCATAGACTCGAGTCCTTTCTGTTTGGTTTAAACATTTTTTCTAAGATGGACTTGACTTCCTTTTCAATCTCTGGATCGTAAAAGAGTGGTCTCCCACGATAAACCTAGTCATAACAAGAAAAAATAATTAGTTAAATACCGTCTCTCTAGCAACGGCACCAAAATTTGATTGGTGTTGAATCCATCAAAAATAAATTCCTAATTAACAAATAAAACAATATTGGAGTAGTTGTAAGAAGGGTTGAATCCACATGGAGTGGAAAATCAATTTTCTTCCTTGATTAACAAATAAATAGTAAACAAGAGGGGGTTTTATAGGACTGGTTATGCGAAAGATAAAATGAATAATAAGTAGAATGATGTTGAACAAAATATAGGCTACAAGTTCAAATCTAAAGCAATTATAAAGAGGATATTTAGTTGATGAAATAGCCAACTCCGGTAACGTAATTGATCATGGATATAAGGATTAACTTTATTTAAACTATTCTGAACAAGTTATAGTTGTTGGAAATGTTTCAACAATCAATCATTTCTTATTTTTAAACTAGTTAAGAAACGTTCATGATTGATTTTTTGCTGCCAAACAATCCTGGAATGTCCACAAGATTTTACTTGCCAACAGCCTTAAAAACTAAAAGAACCTTATTCAAGTTGTTGGGTTCATCCGTGTGAACCAGTCAACCAGGTTATTTACCTCCTCAGTGCGACATTGATTGCTTTTAAGTGTTGAAACTAAGCAAACAATTACAGATTTAATGGTCCAGCTAGCTACTTGCGGCCTCTACGTGCATTCCACGGGCCCTGTTCAAATAAATTCAAAACAGCAAGTATGCAAGAAATACATAAATACCAAGGTTTAAATAAAACATGAACTAAATCAATTTGATCTCGCAAATACATCACTGGAGTTCACCAAACCTCAAAAAGGAAAAGAAATAAACTAGCCACTCATGGTGGGTTTCAATACAAAAGAGTTTTTAGTGATTAAATGAGAGAATAAATATGAAGAAGAAAAAGGGCAGCAACAGGGAAATCTTCTTTGTGTGGTGTCAAGCCCAAGGAAATATGATTCTACTTTGACAACTGCCTCCTTTATAGTTAACCAGAGTATAGGGTTTCTTTTACTTTTCTTTCCTTTATTTCCAATACATTTCCTTGATTTCAACTCATCTTTATCTTTCCATAATGATTTTCACATGATTTTCAACCCTTAGATCACGGTAGAGAGGGTATCTTCTCATATTTCAAAAAGCCCCCCTTTTCTTTAAGTGTATTGGAGGTTGATGTGCAAGCCTAGGGCAAAGTTTGTTTCAATTACGTGCGAACCTTTTAAATTTAAGTGCCACCTTGGCCTTGGCCAAGGCTTAGCAGATCATAACTTATGTCCCATCCTACTGCCTTAGATGCAAACCGTTCCCAAGGGTTGGTTGTGTTTTCTTATTTTTGCTGAAATGTATCCCTTGGACAAGGGTGTGTACGGGGGCCAATACATGCTGTAGTTGAGCGGTCTTAGCCTTGCGCAAGGCTAAGACCATGACATATGGTAGTTTTATAGTTCTCGCCCTTGCTTCCTACTGTTCTTCCTGACTTTAGGTTCCAACTTTTGTCCTACATCAAAATGGATAAAATAACTTGATCATGCAGCAAATAGTTCATTTTAGACACACAAACATAGGTGACGAGGATGTTGTTTTTACACCCTATCAAGAGGGTATATAAGACTTCTGCTTCAAATTCATGGGAGTATTTTCTTGAAAAAGCGTAAGCTACTTTGTTGGATGACCCTTGCTTGTATTGGATCATGTAATTGAGACCCAACAACTTCAAAATCTCCTCTTGTTTTACCATGGAGGATACCCCCCTTTGATCTAACAAGTATTTTAGGTTGTGCTTATTAGTTCTAATGATGAAGGAGGTTCTTTCTAAGTAGTGCACCTATTTTTCTACAACATAGAGAACTTCTGTCAGTTGCTTCTCGTATACCAATTTAGTTTAATTCCTGGGGTTGAGAGTCGTACTTATGAAGGTGATGAGTTGATTCTCTTATATTAAGATTGCTCCAATACCTTTATTACTCACCTTTGTCTCTGTAGTAAAAGGATCCCCAAATTTAGGCAGTTATAAGACCAGGCTGGAAGTCATGGCTGCCTTTAACGACTGGAAGGTCTTATTTGCTTCTGCATTCCATTCAAAAGTACTTTTTTTTAAAAAAATGAGTGAGTTGTTAGGCTATGAGTCTGTAATAATTTGTCATAATATCCTTTTAAGCCCAGAAAACTTGTAAGGCCTTAATCATCTAAGGAATGGCCAGTTGATCATGGCTTCGATCTTTCAAGTGTCCATTTCCACCCTTCGACTAGCCCAAGATACTCCACCTCTATTTAGAAGAAACAACACTTGGATTGTTTTACATACAACTTCTTATCTTGGAATGTCTTTAGAACTTCTTCTAAATGAATAAGGTGCTCATGCTTGATGGTACTGTAGACCAATATGTCATCAAAGAAGACCAGTATAAACTTTTAGAGAAAAGTCTTGAAAATGTGATTCATGAGGGCCTAAAAGTTAGCTTGGGGATTAGATAGGGCAAAAGACATCACTCTAAATTCATAGTGGCCTTGGTGTGTTTTAAAGACTATTTTGTGGATGTCTTCTTCCTTCACCCTAATTTGATGATACCCTACTCAAAGAAAAAATTTAGAAAAGATGTTTACTCCATACAATACATGAATAAGATCATTGATAATGAGTACGAGAAATTTATCTTTCATAGTTTTAGAATTGAGTTCTTTATAATCCATGCAAAATCCCCAATTATCATCTTTTTCTTATGAGCAATACTAGTGAAGAGAAATGACTATAGTTGGGTCGTATATCATATGATCTCTACTTTCTAAATGTTTTTATAGACACACTCAATGTCCAAGTAATAGAAAGATTGTCGTTACACATGGTTCCCTAAAAAATTATTACAAGCAAGGGCGACATTAAGTTCTAATATTGTCCTAAAAAATATATTACATGTACCTAGATTACGTACTAATTAGTAAGTAAATTATCACAAAATTTGAATTTAAAATAATATTTGACTCTTTTCACTTTACTTTTAGAATCAAAATTTGAAGAAGATAATTGGATGCATTGAGACCGAAACGGACTCTGCCACTTGGACGCATTTGGGGGATCCGTCTTTGCTAAACTACTAAAATTGTTATAATATTTGGACAAAATACTCTTGACAAAAGGATTATAAAATTACACGAGTTAGTCATATATATATACATATATTTTGTAGGTTGTCTGGTAGATGGGTTAAGACAAGACTAATTTTCCTGGTTGTTTCATCTTCATTCCTCAAAACAAATAAGGATGTTGGTTATTTTCTGCGTTAGAAAATGAAGAATTTTCAATTATATATTGCTACTATTATTATGAAAAAGAGGATTATGCAATTCAATACAACTAAATTGATCATACAACAACAGGCCCATCAAATTAAACTAATCAAAGACTGATAGTGGCATTGCCAACATTCTCAGATCCCTCCAACAATCTTCTCTTTGCAGACTTAGTCCTATAACACCAAATTTCAAATGCCTCACTCAAATCAGGATATCTCACGTGTTCTGTCTTTATCCAATATACAAAAACATTAGCTTGGTCATTTGATGGCAATGCCAGGACCAATGACACAATTGCTCCCTCAATGTTTCCCGACGTCTCTTCCTCCATCTTGTATGTATTGCTCAATTGCTCCTTGTTTGTTGTGTCCAAAATCACTTTTATCTTTCGGATAAATGGGAGCCATGAATTTAGCAATTGCAGCCGGCCCAAAGCTGGAAGGATTACATTCCCGTACTCTACTGTTTCCAACACTTTGCTTGTCACTTCTATTAGCTTTACTTTCAAACCCAGCATTGCAGATCCTGGTTTCTTATCCTCTACTATCTCTAAAACCTTACCAGAGATCTCTGCCCAGTTACAAACAAAGTCCTTCATTAAATCCATCCTCGATAAGATGTTACACATCCATTCGATGTCATGTAGACTCCGCAGGGCTTTACCTTCTATAGTCTGAGATGTGAGATCCGACTCCAAAAGCATGGAAGATAATTCAGTTTTGAACGAAGAGCAAACTTTTGAGAGGCCCATTCTTACTACTGATTTCACTTCATCATCAGCTGTAACTAATGGGGTATGCTCATCTGCCCCCAGCATGTACTCAACCTGTTCTTGAGCAGAGGTTTTAAGATCATCTCCGAATGGAGGAGATGCTCCGTCAAAGGACATGGCGAACTGAACAGTTAAAATGAAAGCATTTTTCGATGCAATTATATCTAGAGGTTGAATTCTCGATAAAATGGGCATTGCTACTGGACCCAGTTCTGAGACTGCATTTATAATTTCTTCCTCATCCGTCTTACTAAGAAATAGCCTCCAAATACTGGATGCAGCAATCCCTGATCTCTTTACAATGCAATGTAAACTGCCTATCTGAAGAATACCAACAGCAGATTCAACAGGGTCCACGGACTCCAGAAGCAACTCTGAAGAGAGATCCAACAATGTCAAAAGACTAACATGATGGTTGTAATTTACAGTCAGGACTGGAGATCTGATCAGCAAAGAACTTGCTCTTGTTTATGAGAATAAAGTGGGAGTAGAACCATTCAAGTCTACCACTAGTATTTCTCAAGTGCATAGTGATATCACTAGTACACTTGTCCCCAAATCTGCAAGGCTTGGCTGCTTCAGTTGAGTCCATACAGAGTTATGAAGGATACAAAATTCATCCTTCAGCAACTAAAACAATAAATATTCAAATTAGACTGAACTCTTAACGAAAATCAAAATCAAATCTGAAATGAAAGTCTAAAATAAAAATAATAACATTTGTTTGATATAGATTAAGCCAGAGACTGTCACAACTTGAAAATCATGCTGTTAAATATATTATTCTAAAATGGAGATTTGCACGTTCAAATCAAACTGTATACCTAATATAATGGCTTGATGGGCATTTCATGTCTGTAGCACTCAATAGAATAGATAAATATACCCAAGAGCTCATTCTGCATATTATGAACTTAGATTACATGAACTGAGAAACTTATTAATTACATTTGCTGACATCCAAAAATAGAGATCAGAACACCTATCACAAGGAATATAGCATATGTACAAGATATTGGCTACTGTCTATCTCTTAAGTTCATATATGCTTTCTAATCATTGTTTCATTTACACAGAAACTTAGGAAAGACATAAAAACGACAAACAAGTAACTTATTGTGCCACAGAAAAAGCCATTTTCATTTTCCAATAATCCTTAGTTACAAGATCAGTGATGAAGATCTTCATAATTCCCTTTCATTGATGAATATCTTCATAAGCCCTTATCCACGGTACCCACCCAGAATCACATCCAGCCAAAAGAAAACTAAAATGAATAGAAATATATTCTTTAGAAGCTACCATAAGGGACATCTGACCCTAACACACATGATAGACCATCCAATGCATGCGTTGTTCGGAAGGGCACTGCTAAAGTTCAAGATTACATATCTTTGTAAGGTCGGAAGAGTAAGAGGCAACTTGGATTGGCCTTTGTTTTTCTTTTGTTTTTCCTTTTGGTCTTTGACCCATAGGCTGGTTTTTAGATAAAAAAACAAGATACCTCCATGAACGAACACAAACGAGACATCTCAGTTGAAGAGAATGATCTTATTAAAGGAGCACAAAAAAGAAAAAGGTAAGTTTCATTGTGAAACCTCAAAAGAAGCTCCCCCAGGAGCTTAAGAAATCTGATGCAGAGGAAAAATCATCGGAATATGAAGAACCTCCATCAGAAATCGCAAAAGAGCTGGGAAAATGCAGAAGCTATATCAAGAGTTCCACAGAGAGACTCATGAAGCAAGCGGAACAAAACAATAAAAAGTACAACATTTCTGAGAAATCCAATTATTAAACTCCAGCAAGAAAAGATATAGATAAATCATTCTAATTACTCCTTTTCCTCTTATATTTTCTCAGCTACCATACAAAGAGTGTATAGCCGAAAATTTCTTGAACTTCACCAAGACTTGTTACTTTAAAGCCAAAAGATACCAACAAACTATAATAAAGACACAATCTTCCAAGTAAAGAAATAAACAAATTTCCAAAATTTACCAGAAACCCCCATTAATATCTCTGAGATATTAATGGAAGTTGATTAAAAATCATGACTTTTCAGATGGGTCATCAGAGAAGAAGATAGAGTAGCCTACCTTTTAATGAACTTAATTCGAGGAATAAATCTGTTATTACAATCGCACAGATAATTTGCCTACATAAATCGCAGTGTGGAGGACATAAGTGGAGGCTGTGAAGATCAGAAAGATTGCCTACATAAATCTGCTATTAGACTCAGGAGTTGAGTTTTTTTTTTGTGAAAAATAAACAAATAAATAATATAAGTGGAAAAAATATGAAAGGACAAAACTACCCTTATCATACTTGCCTCGTGATCTTTGTAGCATGGTGCCTCTAAATTTGTTAAAGGTTATATTTAGAAAGTAAAAATAAAAATTCATGTGAAAGTTTATTGACAATAAATATTTATTAACTAGAGGATGAGAGCACAACTTAAAACCGTAAAAACTGAACGCGTATTGAAAGTCCACGGAAGTTAATTTTTTTATTATACTTTTTTAATTAAATAGTCTATTTGATTTATGTAGAATTTATTCATAATTAACTTAACTAAAATTAATACAAAAGAGTAAAAAATAAATTGAGTCTATTGTTGAGTAATAATTTTAATTTTGCATTATAATTATTATATATTTTATGCGCATTAACTATAATTCATTGAGTTTATAAAATTATTGTGCTTGATAATTTATCTCTTTAAATTATAAGCTTTGTAATGTGCAAAAATCAAAATTTTGATTTATTTTTTCAAAAAACCGAAATCCTTTTCATTGCACGGAAAATTAATTTTTACTTATTGAAGTATTCTTGTAGCATTTTAGTCAATCTATTTTTTTTATCTTAATTACTTTAATTCTAATCACGTGTTGATTGTGGATTAAATAGAAATAATTTATTAAGGAATAAAATTTTTATGCTAAAGGTATATGTGTGGGTTCGGATAGCAAGCTATATCTTGGGTTCCACATTTATTGTGTATGTCTAGATTCGAATTATGTTATTGATTATGGGTTCCGCATTAGTTTATATTTCCCATATTGTCTTTGTAGCTCACTCACAACATGAACATTTTAAAATATTTTAGAAGGCATAACATTTTTTAACCCATGAAATCAACATTTTAAATAATTATATTAGTATCCTCTTTCACTGTTTTTATTCCTCATGTATCACAAGTATTATGGCTCTATAGATTTTTTAATTTATTTTGTTTCATCCAAACTTATAAAGTTCTTAATTACAATTTTTCTTTATTGTTTTTAACCAATGAAGAATGCAAAATCTAACATAAACTTCCTATATATACATCTTGACAAACTCCTTTTGTAAATGACAATAAAAAAATTAAAATATCTCCGAACTGACTTTACCATCTTTGGTGAACTTTACTTGCCGAGGCCACCATTTATAACGATTCAACTTAATCTTCTTCCTCAACCTATCAACTATTTTTTCCCTAAATACCCACATTCGTTCTTCTCCTATAAAATGTGAAGCATGTGTTCATATTTCTAAAAATTTTTTGGTTAAGGTTTGGGCAAAGTATGCATGACTGGGCAAACGAATTATCCTACCTCTTTTCGTTGGTTTTTCTATTATTACACCTTTTGTTTTTTTTAGAAATGGGTTACATGTTATTTTCAGGTTTCAAATTAGCCAATAAGTTACTAGGTTCAAGTAAAGGGTTTCACATTTCACATTAACCATTTGGATGTCATTTGCACTAAATGGGTCTTTAAAAAGCTTTTAAAACTTTGGTGACCATTTTGTGGCAAAAGAACTTTAGGGACTAAAATGAAAAATAAGCCAAAGTTTGGAGACAAAAATGGTAATTTTTCCTATAACTCAATTATTTTTTACTTTGAACATAATATTTTTTGTGGTTATAGTTTTATTGCTATCCCTTTTTTTATTGTTCTTTTTTCTGTTTCTAGTCCTCTTTAACTCTCAATGCTCTTTTTTACTTGTTCCTCTCCCTTTTAAAAGGTTGATTGCGTTTTGTAGGTTGCATTACAATGAATTAAAAAAATTTTGTAGTGATAATTTATAAAAACAATAATTTATACTTTTCATTTGCAAAAACACCTTCATCATAAACCCATTATGCTTAGCATGTAGAAACTTAAATTCTTAAGTCAAACTCTCTCTGCTTGAATCATGCCCAATGAAATGAATGCTATCAAGAAAATTGAAAAAATAAAAAGAAATTAA
The DNA here is from genome assembly GCF_054855325.1 of Carica papaya. Lineage (NCBI taxonomy): Eukaryota > Viridiplantae > Streptophyta > Magnoliopsida > Brassicales > Caricaceae > Carica > Carica papaya. The sequence continues at coordinate 18,146,696 of NC_142312.1, read as the reverse complement.
AAAGATGGCACGACTTACTCGATAAGTTGATTGAAGATTTCCTATCTCAACAAGATAGTTAAAAATTACTGTAATACCCCATCCATCACTGTGCTAAAATAATTTAGAAATTCTATTTATTCGGCCCTTTGGCCGCCTTAAACTTAATTAATTTATACTGTTTAATATTTTTCATGATTTGTGATTTTTTATTTATTTTTATTTTTACTTTATTTTATTTTTAAATTAAAAAAATTAGAAAAAAATTAGAAAATGGTGAAACGAAAAAAAAAAACTGCCCGCAGGAAAAATTTCGCGAGAGACCAGTTTGCCCGCGCGGCTACTGGGCTATGCGCCCAATGCGCATGACCCATCCGCACGCCAGCACGCACAGGACGTGCGCACAGCGTGCACGTCCCCTCCACACGCATGCACATCCCCTCGGGCAGTGCACCGTTGTTGCCTTGGGTGGTGCACCACCTTCGTTGGTGGACAAGGTCTTCCTCTCCCGTTTTTTATGCTAAGAATCTTTTTCTCCTCTCTCTTCATCGAATTTCGTCACTTATTGCGAATCTAACGATTTCAAAATTGTTAAATTTTCCTTCATTTTCCTTTCTCTCCACACTTTCATTTCTTCCATTTTTCAAGGTTTAGAGAGAGAGAGAGACAGTAAATTAGTGCTAGAAGGAGAGAAAGAAAGAAAAACTGTGAAGAATAAATTATCGAGATTTCCATAAGGAATTTAGTATTACTTTCGACGTCTTAAAGAGTATTTTAGATAAGTAAATTTAATATGAATGTTATTTTGCCTGTTTTGTATGCCTTTGTGTTTAAATGAGTCGAATTGTTATGGTTTTCAAGCATACTATGTGAATTATAGACATTCAATAAATTTTCATATAATAAATGTAATATGTAATCTATAATAGTGAAAATAAAAAGAAAAAGAAAAAGAGAAAAGTTGAATGAAACCTGTATGGTCCGAAGTGTATCTGTATTGACATGCATATTGCACCAAGTGTCTCATTAGTCTTTTTATCTCTGAGGTATATCTGTTCCTCTTACCCTTCGGGGTATTTATTTCTCCCTCCCCTATCTAGTCTAGAAAGACATAAGAGGACCGTTCTCAATGAATGACAACGTGTCCTCTGACGAGAATGGTATCGCACTATCTATAGGAGTCACTCGTAGCTAAGTAAATACGTGACTATAGATATCTGTTAGGACCACTATAGTTGGTACGGCCGTGGTCATAGATCGTATCATGATTTGGCCGGCCGGACGTGGGTCTGAGCAAATTTTCTGTGTTTGTATCTGATCTGGTCATTTCACTTGAGTAGTTGGAAATCAGTATCTATCCTCATATATAGAAGTTTGTAATGACTTTGCGAAGCATGACACGAAAAATTTGTATATTTTATGATTTATTTGATTTTCTCTATTATTTGGCATGATATATATTTGATCTTCTGTGCTAACATGTCATTTTCATATTCAAACAAATGATTTTCATAATAGTGATATAGGTAAACAAGGAAGCTAAACGGTAAGATAAAATAATAAACTTTTGAAATCTTATGATGTTAATTTAATACTGTTTTTCTTACTGAGCATATGAAACTCACTCTTTCCATGTTCTCCCTCCCGAGATGAGGAAGAAAATGAAGAACCACAGAGAGACCTACCCTTGGAAGTCTATGAGGATCCTGTGGATCCACAAGTCTGAGTGAATGACTATTTCCGCGATCTGATGAATTTAGTTGCATAGTGAAAGAAGTGGCCCTTATATTTTGTATTTTGTAGCCACTTCTGTCCTCAGTTTATGTATGTATTTAGAACATCATATATATTTGTAAGGAATTTGTTACGGTTTGATTCTGCTACATAAATTTTATTACGCACTCGTTATTTTGAATCTATATTTAACACCATATGCCTTAATTAGCACTTGGGATGTCACAGATGGTACCAGAGTAGAATTTTACAGAACAAATCCCTTGCACTTGAGCCTAGGATAGATAAACCTTTTAGAGTATCTAGGGAAGAAATATGTCCTCCTTTCAAGAATTAAACCTCTAACTCTTTGTGTTCCTTTCTTTTATAGGAATGATGCAGGAAAGACCATCCATAAAGCGTAACTGAACAAGCTGAAGCCCTGGATCATCTGACTAGGGCTGAATTTACATAATTTTTTCGAACCATTCAAGGATTAACTGTAGTTGTAAGACAGAACCAGGCCAACCCTTGTCCACCCCCTGCCCCTGAATTTTAAAACACAGATCGGTCTATCTCTCATAATATAATAGAGTTTAGGAAACTTAACCCCCCATACTTTGAAGGTGGTCCTGATCCTTTAGTAGCCAAAGCTTGGATCCTACAAATAGAAAAGCTCTTTTCTATACTAGACCTGACCAAAGAACAAAAAGTCCCTCTTGTAGCTTTCATATTAAACGGTGAAGGCGAACACTGGTGGCGACTTAAGAAAGAAGTCCTGCCTACCCTTACTACCTAGGAAATTTTCATGGACACTTTCTTTGATAACGTTTTCCCTACTTATGTTCAGAAAAAGAAAGAGGAGGAGTTCTAGGATCTCTGCCAAGGAAGCTTGTCTGTATCCCAATATGCAGCCCGATTTATTCAACTATCTAGGTTTGCCCCTTTGATGGTCACCCCTGAAAGTCGAAAAATTAGAAAGTTTCTCAAAGGTCTTCGTGCCGACATTTATAACTAGGTCGTGATGCTGAGACCTAACTCGTATGCAGAGGTGCTTGAACATGCCCAGTTGGCCGAAGATCTTATCTCGGCCAAGCACCAATATTTTGCCCGAGTTCGTGCCCAACAATAACCCCAACAACTTAAAAAAAATTTCCTAAACTAGTAAGTAACCCTCTAGAAAAATGAACCAAAATTTCCTTCTTTTTGTCATGCCCCAACCTATAGCTCCACCTGCCCGAGCTAGCCAACCTTGTCAACATTGCGGTCGCTCGTATGGTGACATACCTTGTCGGCATATCAATAACACTTACTATTGGTACAGAAGCACCCAACACCTTATAAAAGACTACCCTCTGTAACCAAAGGATGTAGCCCGACCCATAGCACATGGTCGAGTGTACCACTTAGATGAACCTGATTTTTTTCCTGCTCCTGTTCTCATCTAGAGTATTCTTTCTATTCATAATACTTCTGCCAAGACCTTGATCGATACTGGTGCAACTCACTCTTTTATTTCTTATGCATTTGCTTGTAACCTAGAATTTAGACCAGAAGCTTTAGGAAAAATACTAGTGGTGGAAACTCCCTCTAAAGGATTACTAGAGGCTCATTACGTATATAAGGACTGTAGGATAAAAACTTCAGGAATAGAGGTATGTGTAAACTTGATACTATTAGATTTTATAGGATTTGATGTAATATTAGGAATAGATTGGTTAGAAAAGTATAGAGTTATATTAGACTGTGAAAGTAAAATTGTAATCTTACGATCTTTAAAAAAGAACTAAAAGTTGTTGTTATTATTTTTCTAATAATTGAAGGAATAGGAATATGGACGCTGATCCTGCTGTGTGTTCCGTACCAATTCTTTACAATTTTTCTGATGTCTTTCCCATCGAACTTCTTAGTCTACCTCCCCATCTGAGGTAGAGTTTCTGGTTGAATTATTGCCTAGAACCCAGCCGATCTCGAAGCCCACATATCGCATAATTCGCACTGAGATAATAGAGCTAGAACATCAGCTTTTTAATCTTATCACCTGAATATTCATTCGCGTGCTCCAGTGTTGTTCGTAAAGAAAAAAGGATGGTACCCTTTGACTCTTATGAACTATAGGGAACTCAACCGAGTGACTGTTAAAAACAAGTACCCCTTACCCCAGATCGACGATCTCTTCGATCAACTATAAGGAGCCACGGTCTTCTCTAAGATCGATCTCAAAACTGGGTATCACTAGTTGAGAGTTAAAAAATAAGATATTCTAAAAAAATTATTTCGGCGTACATATGGATTGTATGAGTTTAGAGTGATGCCGTTCGGATTAACCAATGCTCCAGCAGCTTCATGGACTTAATGAACCGAGTTTTCCGACACACACTGGATTGGTACGTCATCGTCTTTATTGATGATATTCTGGTGTATTTCAAAAGCCATGAAGAACACATTGTGCGTTTGGCTAAAGTGTTGTAAACTCTCCGCCAAAACCAACTGTATGCGAAACTAAGCAAGTGCTCCTTTTGGTTGGATCGAGTTTCTTTTCTTAGTCATGTAATCTTAAGTGAAGGAGTTTTTGTAGACTCGTCCAAGGTAGAATTGGTGATCAACTAGAGTCCGCCCACCAATGTGACCGAGGTACGTAGTTTTTTTGGCTTAGTAGGCTACCACCGACGATTCATTGACGGATTCGCCAAGATTGCTGCCTCTATGACTCAACTCACCAGAACAGGGGTACCCTTCATTTGAAATTATGAGTGCAATAAAAGCTTTATAGAAATAAAGTGTCGTCTCACCTCTACTCCTATGTTAATTCTCCCTGACAATGAGGGGAGATTCCAAGTTTGTTGTGATGCATCTCATATTGATTTGAGATGTGTCTTGATACAGCATGGCAGAGTAGTCGCCTTTGGATCCCGACAGTTTAAAGTTCATGAGCAAAACTACCCTACCCACGACCTGGAATTGGAAACCATTATCTTTGCCCTAAAGATATGGCGACATTACCTATATGGTCAGACTTTTGAAATCTACATTGATCATAAGAGTCTTAAATACATCTTTTCTCAACGAGAGTTAAACATGAGACAAAGATGCTAGACGAATCTTCTGAAAGATTATGATTGTCAAATCATTTATCACATTGGGAGAGAAAATATAGTCGCTGATGCTTTAAGTCGAAGGGAGCCTATTGTGCTGGCTCAAACCATGTCCTCTGATCAAAAGATGATGGATATTATACAATCACTCTGCCTTAACTATTATGGCAAATACACCTATCTCCTCCAAATTCGAACTTTACCGGATCACTTTATGAAGATTTGGGAAGCACAGGCCACGGACTCGGAACTCATCAAGAATTTAGGTAAGTTCACTTCTGAAGAATCTCCTGATTTCAAGATCTCTGATGATAGATTGTTCAGATTCTGGAATTGAATTTGGGTTCCCGTTGTTGTACGTATAAATGTACTAAAGACTGCCCATCCTTCCAAGTTATCCATTCATCCTGAAAGTACCAAAATGTACCGGGACTTGAAACGACAATATTGGTGGCCAGGAATGAAGAAAGATATAGTTGACTACGTCTTCCGATATTCTCGTTATGTGGGACCTTTTTTATCATTGAGCTCATGGACCCGTGGCATACTGCCTCATTCTATCTCGAGAGTTCATGGGTTTGCATGATATCTTTCATGTCTCGATGCTCAAGAGGTACCACCCTGATCCTTTTCATGTTATTCCTCATGATGAGGTACAGGTACAGGCCGATATGACCTATGAGGAGGTTCCTGTGAAAATTTTCTGGTGGACTGATAAGGTCTTACGTAACAAGACGATCCCCATAATGAAGATACGATGGCAACATCATACTCCAAAATAAGCAACATGGGAATTGGAGGACAAAATGAGAAAAAAGTACCCACACTTATTTGAGACAAATTTGGGGACCAAATTTTTTTAGGTTGGAGGGATGTAACCCCCCCATCACTGTGCTAAAATGATTTGGAAACTCTATTTTTTTAGACCTTTGTCCACTTTAAACTTAATTAATTTATGGTGTTTAACATTTATCATAATTCGTGAATTTGATTTGTTTATATTTTTATTAATTTTTATTTTATTTTATTTTTAAATTAAAAGAAAAATTAGAAAAAAATTGAAAAATGGTGAAACAGAAAAAAAAACTGACAGCAGAAAAAATCCCGCAAGAGAGCGGTTTACCCGTGCGGGTGTTAGGAACTGCACACGCACATGCGTAGACAATGGTTGCGGCACATGCATATAGTGCACACGTCCCATCTGCACACCAGCATGCACGAGACGTGCGCACAACGTGCACATCCCCTTCGCACGCACGCACGCACGGGATGTGCGCACAGCGCGCACGTCCCTTCCGCGAGCATGACGCGGGGTCAGGACCTGCGCGTGCGTCCTGTCTCGAGCTTGCAGGCTGTCAGCGTGTCACCACGCACACGGACTGGCGCCGCACACTATACGCGCGTTGTTCGCGCAGTAGACCTTCACGGACAAGCCCTATGCACTTGGGGCTTGCACGCAGTAGACCTGCGCGTGCGACGACCAGCGCACCAAGGACTTGCGCATGCGCAAGCTGGCCCCTGCGTGCGCGGCAATAAGCTTGTGCGCCTGCAAGCTAGCTTGCAGTGCACCGGTCGGGCATTGCCACCTTGGCAGTACACCATCGTCACTGGTGGAGGAGGTCCTCCCTTATTTTTCGTGCCAAAAATTTTTTTCTCCTCTCTCTTCACTAGATTTTGTAACTTATCGCAAATCTAACGGTTCTAAAATTTTATAAATTGCCCCCTCCCCTTTCCCTTCCTCTCCACATTTCCATTTCTTCCATTTTTCAAGGTTTAGAGAAAGAGAGAGAGAGAGAAAGAGAGAGAGAGAGAGAGAGAGAGAGAGAGAGAGAGTAAATTAGTGAGAGAAGTAGAAAAAAAAGAAAACAATGAAGAAGAAATTATCAAAATTTTGGTAAGGAATCTAGTATTACTTTCGACGTCTTAAGGAGTATTTTAAGATAAACAATTTAATATGATTGTTATTTTGCCTATTTTGTATGTCTATGTGTTCAAATAAGTCGAATTATTCTGGTTTTCAAGCATGCTATGTGAATTATACTTGATAAATTTGCATGTAATAAATATAATATGTAATCTATAATAATAAAAGTAAAAAAGAAAAAAAAAAAGAGAAAAGTAGAATGAAGTTTGTATGGTCCCAAGTGTATCTGTATTGACATGCATATTGCATCAAATGTCTCGTTAGGCTTTTTATCTCTGAGGGGTATTTGTTTCCCTTGCCCTTCAGGGTATCTATTTCTCCCTCCACTCTTTGGTCTGGAAAGATGTAAAAAGACCGCTCATAGTGGATGACGGTGTGCCCTTTGACGAGAGTGGTATTGCACTATCTGTAGGGATCACCCATGACTAAGTAATGTCGTGACTATAAATATCTATTAGGACCACTATAGTTGGTACGATCATGGTCATAGATCGTACCATGGTTTGCCCAATCGGAAGTAGGCCTGAGCAAAGTATCATATCTGCATCTGATCTGGTCATTTTACTTGGGTAGTTAGAAATCTGTATTTGCCCTCTAAGATGGATGTTTGTAACGACTTCGCAAAGTATGACATGAAAAATCTGTGCATTTCATGATTTATTTTATTTTTTCTATTATCTGGCATGATGTATATTTGATCTTTTATGCTAATGTACTATTTTCGTACTCAAATAAATTATTTTCATAATAGTGAGATAGGTAAACAAGAAAGCTAAACAGTAAGATAAACTTTTGAAATCTTACAATGTTAATTTAATATTATTTTTCTTACTGTGCATATGGAACTCACCATTTTCATGCTCCCCTAGATGAGGAAGAAAATGAGGAACCGCAGGTAGACCTACCATTGGAAGTTTTTGAGGATTCTGTGGATCCACAGGTCTGAGTTCATGTGTAACGGCCCCGGAAATTTAAATGAAATATATGTATTAAAAATGCCAAATACGGAAGCGTAATAAAAATTTTGATTAACATCCCTTACACAATAACCAAAATATACTCAAAACATGAAGGAACAGACTAACTAAGAGAGATACTCGAAATAAAAACTATAAATATAATTATAAAGTCTTTAGGCGTCCCCTTCGCCGTCTTCATGTGGAACGGGCTCAGGAACAACGTCTTTCTGATCTGAAATGGTTAAATAAGGAATGAGCTACACCAGCCCAGTAAAGAAATCACACTATCTCACTGCCACGGAAGTAAAGGTGGGTAGAAAACAAAAATGACCAATGAAGCATCATTTATAACAAATTAATTTATCAGTAATAAAATCTTTTACTGTCCACTTACCTCGGCGAGATCCATGAAAACAACATATGAAAACAATAACCTTATAATATCATGAAATCATACATACTTTATAACATAACATATATCACACCTTTACATTTCAATCATCAGGAAATATATTTCCTCTTTTACCAATCTACTAGTATCCTTGGGGATCCATAGGGGGTCCCTTCTACACGTGAACCATTAACATTTACAACTTGATTCTAGGGCCGTCCCCATACCTCGTCCGGTATGGGCGCCAAAACCATGAACCTCAATACTCCGTCCGGTATGAGGGTGAAACGGGCCGTCCCCATACCCTGTCCGGTATGGGCGCCAAAACACATAAGGTCTCCATACCCCGTCCAGTATGAGAGACCACGTTCCCGGTAGGGTTCCCTACGGATCCGGTCCGTCCACCATCTCCCAGGATATCTAGTCAGGTTGTCCACATTATCCACTTATCAATTCACATAACCTTTTTGCCATTTTTCTTGGTTTCAATCATCCAATCACACACAACATGTAAACCAATAATGGACACCAAACAAGACAACACAGTATCGGGTTCACCATAATACAAACCATAATAAAAAAAACCATGATTCATGCATACGAGACCATAACATAATTACATCAAACATCATGCTGCATTTAATACTGAAAATTAGATCAAACAATAACAGACCAACACTGTATCAGATTCGGGCTCCACTGGCAACCTTAATCAATTATACATCTATAAAGTCACACAGTACAGTTTAATTTTTTATTTAGCTTTAATACCGTGATAGGAAATAGGGTGAGGGGTCCTTACTCGTTTCGGGGTCTGAATTCGACTCTACAGTGCGCCTACAGTTTGTTCCTAATTTCCCTAAATTTTTTCTGGGAAACTGAAACGCACTACCAGTACCTGCACGTGTCCCAAAAAATCCAAAATCATACCTAGGGACCCTTTTGGCCAATATCGCAATTTCGGCACGGCGGCTCCGCCATGCTCCGGCGAAGGCGCCGCCGCTTGCGGCGGCAATTCGCTTCGGGTTGGCCGTTTTTGGTTGAATTTGGTCACATTCGCATCAGTCTCTGCGATAAAACAACCCTAGGGCCCTCAGTGGGCCAAAAAATCACAAAAAACTGAAACTTACCGGCGACGGTGCTCTCGGGTGCGGGGGCTCCTCCGGCGTGAGTCGCGTTTTGATGTTTGGCTCTGATCAACCTGTAGAGAAAAGAACGGTATAAAATTTGCATCGAACGGAGGCCGGGAAGGGCCTCATCGGAGGCAAAAACCGAGGAGGGGCGCGGCAGCGCCGCTGGGCTTCGACTGGGTTTTTCGGCCGTTTGGCCGGTGGTTTGGCCATAGGGGGACTCAACATCGAAAAACGAGCAAGGGGGAGAAAATTAACCTCGACCGGCAGTCGAAAACTTCCCCGGTGTGGCGGCGGGTGGCGGCGGTCGGCTCCTCCGGCGTCTGGTTCTTCTTCTCCGGCGAGGCACTGGCGGCTAGGGTTTTTGTGGTCAGGTGTGGGTGGGGTTATTTATACCCTTTGCCTTTTAATCTCAACCATCCATCAAGATTAAATCTGGACCGTTCGATCGTGATTTAATTGGGATTAAATCTGGGCCGTCCATCGCGATGCAATCTAGGCCGTCCGTGCCTGATTGAATCTGGGCCGTCCGAGCGCGTGAATTTGGGCCGTCCGTGCGCACGTTTGATCTGTGCCGTCCGTGCGCGTGGGAAAGGATCTGGGCCGTCCGATCGTGCGCACGCGGATCGCCCACGTGGCTCGTCCCCTGGTTAGTGTTTCCTTGCCACGCGGCGCGTCCTGGTTGGCCGGGGCTGCTGACCGGGCCGCCGACGTGGCTGCTGACGTGGCACAACTTTTCTAAATTGCGTTTTGACCCCTGATTTCTGATTTTCTTTTCAAAAACACCCCCAGAATCCAAATTTTCACCCCTTTTTCCCAAAATCAATTTCATTTAAATCCAAATAATATTTTTACCTAATTTTATCATTATTATTATTTTTATTTTCATGAAATTAGATTAAATTAAATCAAATTAAATTAATTAAAAATAAAAAAAATTCAATTAATTACAAAATAAAATAAGAAAATAAAAATAATAATAATAATAACACTTGGGGTGTTACAACTCTCCCCCCCTTAAAGAAATTTGGTCCCCCAAATTTGCCTCTTACTCTTGGTCGAACAAATGGAGATACTGGGCTCTAAATTCTGATTCTAGCTCCCAAGTAGCCTCCTTGGGCGTGTGGTTCTGCCACACGACCTTTACAAATGATATTTCCCGGTTGCGGAGTATTCTGCTCTTTCAGTCCGTGATACTGACTGGTACTTTTTCATAAGACAAGTCCTCTTGGAGTAGAAGCGGTTCATAAGCCAAGACATGAGAAGGGTCCATGTTGTACTTACGTTGCATGGATACGTGGAACACGTTGTGGACTCTGGAGAGCTCTGGAGGCAGTGCTAGTCTGTAGGCAGCAGTACCAATCCTGTCTAAGATTTCAAAGGGTCCAATATATCGGGGGTTTAATTTTCCCCTCCTGCCGAACCTACTAATTTCCTTGAAAGGAGTGACCTTAAGAAACACCCGGTCGCCTTTCTCAAACGCTAGGTCTCTCCTCCGGGTATCTGCATAACTCTTCTGCCTACTCTGAGCTGTCTGAATGTTCTTCTTGATTTTAACTATCTTGGACGTGGTCTCCTCTACCAACTCCAGGTCGAACAATCTTCTATCGCCCACTTCTTCCCAGCAAATCGGTGATCTGCACGGGCACCCATATAACGCCTCATATGGAGCCATGCTGATGCTTGCTTGGTAGCTATTGTTGTAGGCAAACTTTATCAGGGGCAGATGGTCGTCCCAATGGCCCCCGGAGTCAAGGACACAAGCTCGGAGCATATCCTCAAGCGTACGAATTGTCCTTTCTGATTGTCCATCAGTCTGGGGATGGAAGGCAGTACTAAGAGACAGCTTTGTTCCCATAGCTTGCTAGAAGCTACTCCAAAATTGAGAAGTGAACCTGGGATCCCTGTCGGACACTATGTCACTGAAACTCCATGCAATCTGACTATCTCCCGGATATACATCCTTGCCAACTTGTCCAATGAATTGGTCATCCTGATGGCTAGGAAGTGGGAAGACTTGGTAAGTCGGTCAATGATTACCCATATGGCATCATGTCCTGAACGTGCCTTGGGTAGCCCCGATACGAAGTCCATGGTGATATGTTCCCACTTCCACTCCAGGATCGGTAAAGGCTGAAGTAACCCACCTGGGCGCTGATGCTCTACCTTGACCTGCTGACATACCAAGCATTTAGATACAAAGTCGGCTATGTCTCTCTTCATCCCATGCCACCAAAACCGGGGTCGCATGCTTTGGTACATTTTGGTGCTTCCTGGATGCATGGCAAACTTCAAGCTATGGGACTCCATCATGATGTCCCTTTTTAACTCACTGTCATTTGGGACACATACCCTGTCTTGGAAACGAAGTAATCCATCGGTAGAGATTCAGAATTCTGAGCTCCCTCCCTGTTCTGCATCCTTCCTGCGGGCTACCAGGGCGGGGTCAACTGTCTGGGCTTCCCTTATTCTCTGGATTAACTCGGGCTGGACTGTCAGGCGGCCCAAACATGTGACTCTCTTCAGATCATGAAGTCGAACCTGTTGCGTGGCCCCAATTGGTCTGCATTCTGAAACCATCAAATGGGCTAAGATACCTGCACTTTTCCTGCTGAGGGCATCTGCTACCATGTTGCCCTTACCCGGATGGTATAAGATGTCACAATCATAGTCCTTAAAGAGTTCCATCCACCTTCTCTAACGCATGTTGAGATCCTTCTGAGTGAATATGTGTTTCAAACTCTTATGATCGGTATAGATCTGAAAGGTCTCTCCGTACAAATAATGGCGCCAGGTTTTGAAGGCATGAATGATTGCGGCAAGCTGCAAGTCACGGGTGGGATAGTTCTTCTCATGATTCTTTAACTGTCTGGATCCGTATGCTAACCTTTCCATGCTGCATCAAGACACAACCCAGGCCCAGATAGGAGGCATCACTATAAACTGTATATCCTCCCGATCCACTCGGTAAAGTCACCACGGGTGTAGTGGTCAGCTGCTTCTTTAATTCTAAAAAACTTCTTTCGCAGTCTTCATTCCACTCAAACTTGGCATTCTTCTTTGTGAGTCAGGTTAGAGGAGCTGTTAGACTGGAGAATCCTTCAACGAACCTACGGTAATAACTTGCCATTCCCAGGAAGCTACGGATTTCCTTAACTGATGTCAGCTTCTCCCAGCCAAGTACCGCTTCAACCTTTTCAGGATTCACTGATACCCCTTCCTTCGATATGATGTGTCCTAGGAAGGCGGTCTACTCCTTACTCAACTTCGCATATAACCTCTTGTTTCTGAGGACCTGCAAAACTTGGGCCAGATGGTGAGCATGTTATTCTCTGCTTTTTGAGTAGACTAAGATATCATCAATGAACACGATGACAAATTGATCCAAGAACTCTCTGAAGACCCTGTTCATCAGATCCATAAAGATTGCCGAGGCATTTGTTAGCCCGAAAGGCATGACCAGGAACTCATACTGTCCGTACCTGGTTCGGAAGGCCGTCTTGGGGATGTCTTCTGTTCTTATCTTCACCTGATGGTAACCTGATCGTAGGTCTATTATAGAGAAGACCTGTGCACCCTGCAATTGATCAAAGAGGTCATCAATCCGGGGAAGGGGATACTTGTTTTTGATCGTGACCTTATTTAATCCTCTGTAATCAATGCACAGTCTTAACGTTCCATCTCCTTTCCTTGCAAAAGTGACTCCAGCACCCCAAGGGGACACACTATGTCTAATAAAACTACTGTCTTGCAATTCAGTGATCTGTTTCCTTAGCTCTTCCATCTCAATGCGGCTCATGCGATAAGGAGCAACCAAAATGGGCTGGGTGCCTGGCTGTAGGTCTATAGTGAACTCGACTTCTCTGTCCACTGGCAGACCGAGCAGTTCGTCTGGAAACACATCTGGGAAGTCTCGGACTACTGAAATCTCTTGAATACAAATTTTCTTCTTGGACTTGCCTAGTCAGAGAAAACAACAAGATTAAGGCACTAGAAGTTAAGAAAACTTGCCATCAAGGAATACGTATTGAATAATTTTATTAATTTGTAAATGGCTCCTCGTTAGGAGGATTAAATACAACTTTCTTGTTAAAGCAATCTATGGTGGCGTGATACGCCGCTAGCCAATCCATTCCTAAGATTACATCAAAATCTCCCGTGTCTAACCCTATCAAGTCTACCCTCAGTTTCCTATTTGCTATCTCTACGGCACAAGCCCTATAGATAGCTTCCCTTAGTAGTGTTTCACCCCCGACAGTAGACACAAATAACAATGATTCAAGTTTATTAGGTGATACATTAATTTTAGAAGTAAAAGCATGTGAAACAAAAGAGTGCAATGCACCAGTGTCAAATAAAACATGAGCAATATGGTCACAGATAGTATACATACCCTGTACCACATCTGGGTCGGCGTCGGCATCCTGCTGGGTAAGGTTGTAAGCTCTACCCTGGATAGGAGGCCTCTCTTGATTCTGGTTCCTCGGACATTCTCTGGCATAATGCTGGGCACTGCCACAAATGCGACAAGTGTTGTTGAGGCGGTAGCAGGGTCGGTCCCCGTGATCTCTGCCGCAGTGTTGACAGATTTTTCCACGTGTTGCCCCTGGAGCCTGAGGAGGGACCTGGATGGCTGGTCTGGGCCTCTTATTTGGTTGGGCAGGCGTAGTAGGTGCAGGCCTGCGGAACGGAGCTAAGGGTCGGGAACTCCCTCCTAGCTGAGGACGGGTGCTGAAGCTTCTTTCCACAATCTGTGCCTTTGCTAGGACTGCTGAATATGTCTTGAGCTCCAGTACTAATAAGTGTTGCCTGATCTCTAGGCAGAGACCCGACTGGAATCTCCTGGCCTTTCGGCCCTCATCCATCAATGTCTCCAGGGAGTATTGGCCCCCTTTGCTAGGACTGCTGAATATGTCTTGAGCTCCAGTACTAACAAGTGTTGCCTGATCTCTAGGTGGAGACCCGACTGGAATCTCCTGGCCTTTCGGCCCTCATCCATCAATGTCTCCGGGGAGTATCGGCTCAGCTCGAGGAACTTACGAGCATACTCTGATACTGTCATGTTTCCCTGAACCAGTTGAACAAACTCCATTTTCTTTAGGTGTCGGAGGTGCTCAGGGAGATACTCCACATGGAAGGCCGCTAGGAACTACTCCCAAGTAACTGGTGTAGGCAGGGTGGTCTGCTTGAGCTCCCACCAACGTCCTGCTTCCCCTAGCAGCATGAAGGAAGCAAGGGCAGCTCTCTGCTCAGGAACTACTCCCAAGATCCTAAAAGCTCTCTCAGTCTCCGCCAGCCAGTACTGGGCCTCTTCAAAAAAGGATCCCCCTACAAAGGTGGAAGGGTTCAGTCTCCTGTACCTCTCTATGTAGCCCGGGTCGATCAAGGAAGGAGCGGGATCCCGTGGAGGAGGGACTGGACCCGGCTGGGGATAGACTGGGGGGTCCTGTGGTGGCACCTGCTGATATGCTGGGGGCACTGGGTCATGCTGTGACAGTGCCGGGTAGTACCGTGGCTGGGGCACCGGGTGTACTGCAGCAGTGGTGCCGGGTGGTACTGTGGAGGAACAGGCTTGTGCCGGGGTGGCTCAGGATCAGCCTGCTGTAGCGGAGGCTCAACCTGCGGTAGTGGAGGAGGGTCGAGTAACTCCCTTCTCTCCCCTCGCCCTTGCTGGGCAGCTATGAATCCTTCCATCATCTCAAATAACCTGTCTACATCCTCCCGAAGTGAATTATCCCGGGCCGCTTGGTTTAGTGGGGGTCTTCCTCTCCTCATCTCTCTGCACCTGCATTTCATAAGGAATGGTTGAGTAATGATTTATCAGTGAATATTTCTCTAAGCATTATTGTGTAAGGGAAGGGTCGGAGGAACGCGGCTCTGATACCAACTGTAACAGCCTCAGAAATTTAAATGAAATATATGTATTAAAAATGTCAAATACGAAAGCGTAATAAAAATTTTGATTAACATCCCTTACACAATAACCAAAACGTACTCAAAACATGAAGGAACAGACTAACTAAGAGAGATACTCGAAATAAAAACTATAAATATAACTATAAAATCTTTAGGCGTCCCTTTCGCCGTCTTCCTGTGGAACGGGCTCGGGAACAACGTCTTCCTGATCTAAAATGGTTAAATAAGGAATGAGCTACACCAGCCCAGTAAAGACATCACACTATCTCACCGCCACGGAAGTAAATGTGGGTAGAAAACAAAAATGACCAATGGAGCATCATTTATAACAAATTCATTTATCAGTAATAAAATCTTTTACTATCCACTTACCTCGGCGAGATCCATGAAAACAACATATGAAAACAATAACCTTATAATATCATGAAATCATACACACTTTATAACATAACATATATCACACCTTTACATTTCAATCATCAGGAAACAGATTTCCTCTTTTACCAGCCTACTAGTATCCCTGGCAATCCATAGGGGGTCCCCTCTACACGTGAACCATTAATATTTACAACCTGATTCTAGGGCCGTCCCCATACCCCGTCCGGTATGGGCGCCAAAACCATGAACCTCAATACTCTGTCCGGTATGAGGGTGAAACGGGCCGTCCCCATACCCTGTCCGGTATGGGCGCCAAAACACATAAGGTCTCCATACCCCGTCCGGTATGAGAGACCACGTTCCCGGTAGGGTTCCCTACGGATCCGGTCCGTCCACCATCTCCCAAGATATCTAGTCAGGTGTCCACATTATCCACTTATCAATTCACATAACCTTTTTTCCATTTTTCTTGGTTTCAATCATCCAATCACACACAACATGTAAACCAATAATGGACACCAAACAAGACAACACAGTATCGGGTTCACCATAATACAAACCATAATAAAAAAAACCATGATTCATGCATACGAGACCATAACATAATTACATCAAACATCATGCTGCATTTAATACTGAAAATTAGATCAAACAATAACAGACCAACACTGTATCAGATTCGGTCTCCACTGGTAACCTTAATCAATTATACATCTATAAAGTCACACAGTACAGTTTAATTTTTTATTTAGCTTTAATACCGTGATAGGAAATAGGGTGAGGGGTCCTTACTCGTTTCGGGGTCTGAATTCGGCTCTACAGTGCACCTACAGGCTGTCCCTAATTTCTCTGAATTTTTTTCGAGAAACTGAAACTCACTACGGTACCTGCACGTGTCCCAAAAAATCCAAAATCAGACCTAGAGCCCCTTTTGGCCAATATCGCAATTGCGGCACGGCGGCTCCGCTGTGCTCCGGTGACGGCGCCGCCGCTTGCAACGGCGATTCGCTTCGAGTTGGCCGTTTTCAGCCGAATTCGGCCACACTCGCATCGGTCCCTGCGATAAAACAACCCTAGGGCCCTCGGTGGGCCAAAAAATTACGAAAAACTGAAACTTACTGGCGGCGGTGCTCTCGGGTGCGGCGGCTCCTCCGACGTGAGTCGTGTTTTGATGTTTGGCTCTGATCAACCTATAGAAAAAAGAACGGTGATCACAGTGGTATAAAATTTGCATCGAACGGAGGCCGGTAAGGACCTCATCGAAGGCAAAAACTGAGGAGGGGCGCGGCGGCGCCGCTGGGCTTCGGCTGGATTTTTCGGCCGTTTGGCCGGTAGTTTGGCTCCGGTTTGGCCATACGCGGACTCAACATCGAAAAACGAGCAAGGGAGAGAAAATTAACCTCGATCGGCAGTCGAAAACTTCCCCGGTGCGGCGACGGGTGGCGGCGGCCGGCTCCTCCAACGTCTGGTTCTTCTTCTCGGCGAGGCACTGGCAGCTAGGGTTTTTGTGGTCAGGTGTGGGTGGGGTTATTTATACCCTTTGCCTTTTAATCTCAGCCGTCCATCAAGATTAAATCTGGACCGTTTGATCACGATTTAATTGGGATTAAATCTGGGCCGTCCGATCACGCGCACGCGGATCGCCCACTTGGCCCGTCCCCTGGTCAGCGTTTCCTTACCACGCGACGCGTCCTGGTTGGCCGGGGCTGCTGGCCGGGCCGCCAACGTGGCTGCTGACGTGGTACAACTTTTCTAAATTGCGTTTTGACCCCCGATTTTCGATTTTCTTTTCAAAAACACCCCCAGAATCCAAATTTTCACCCCTTTTTCCCAAAATCAATTTCAATTAAATCTAAATAATATTTTTACTCAATTTTATCATTATTATTATTTTTATTTTCATGAAATTAGATTAAATTAAATCAAATTAAATTAATTAAAAATAAAAAAAATTCAATTAATTACTAAATAAAATAAAAAAATAAAATAAAAAAATAATATTAATAATAACACTTGGGGTGTTACATCATGACTATTCCCATACTCTAATGAATTTATTAACATAGTGAAAGACGAAACCCTTATGTTTTGTATTTTATAGCCACTTCTGCCCTCAGTTTATGTATGTATTTGGAACATTATGCATATTTGTAAGGGATTTATTATGGTTTGATTCTGCTGCATAATTTTATTATGCACTTATTATTCTGAATCTGTATTTGACACCTATTTGCCTTAATTAGCACTTGAGATGTCACATTATCTCTCTTGAAAAACACTCAAAAACTAAAAAAGCTAATTTTAATAGCAAAAGCTGAAATTTTATTAATCATTCAACTAAATTCTGTGAATTACAGCCTAATGGTGAGGCCTTTATATATGATTTCACTGGAGTAGCTCAAATTAATGACAAATACTTGAATTCTATCCGAGAGCTAGACTTATCTAAATTCCAAACCATAAATAATATTAAAATAGTCCTAGGGATAAAATTCAACATTAAAATAATAATTAATAATTAATAAAATATTGAATAGTGTGGACTTGACGAGATTCTTCGTGGTCAATCTCCCTTCTTGGACAATTCCTAGTGTGTTCTTGAGGCATATTGCTTCGTGAGCACTTACGACCTCTTATTGTTGCATATATGCAAATGTTAGGATTACGAAAATACTCACCTAAGTGACTTTTCAACTAATAGTGCGCGAAAACAACATTTCTATTGCCCATTTTGAGTGCTTAATTGAATTATTTATTATCTGATTTAGGCTATTTTGTTAGTTTTAATGCTAGATAGGAGATAGAGTCCAAAGTTAGGAAAAACAACATAAAAGAGTAGGGTTCGTGGAACAATTGTTAGTCATGGTATAAGCCTTGAGCAAGGCTTAAATCCTATAGCAATAATAGACTTTGGGACGCACAATCAAACCTTAGGTAAGGCTAATGCATAAGAGGTACTACGATTTCAAATATGCACCACTAAGCCTCAAGCGAGGCTTACAGTTTTCCAAAAATAGAAGTGTGCTAAGACACAATTAACCCTTGGGCACAACTAATGTCATGATAGCAAGATAAATGCAGAATTAATATTGACTAAGCCTTGACCAAGGCTTAGTCGAGTACAATTGGTTTAAAATAGAAAAGGGTGCACATTTGAAATTAAAAGAAGATTTCTGCTGCAGCTTAAAAAAGAAACTAAAAATTAAGGAGATGATGATTCTGAGAAGCTAGAAAAGAGTAAAAAATCACTGAAAACCCCTGGCCAAATAAGAGACCCTCTTGGGTTTAAAAAAGTAGGAAGTCAAAGGAGAAAACACCTTGGTCGTCGCACACTGAAGCAAAAATTCTTCTAAGATTTTCTTCATTTCTTCCTAGCAATCATAAGAACATCATTTTGTAATTAACCTGCCATGAGCGACTGATAACTTTGTTTTTCCCAGTTACTAACGAATTCCAATTTGTATTGTGAGATCTAAATATTTTAAATTCTGATTCCACTGAATTACAGTATTTGTTTATTTCTCTATATATATAACTATTGTTGTTGTTTACTGTTTGAACAGGCCCATTAGGCAAATGATAGGACAGCATACTGCCAGGCAAATTATTTTAAACTTGTAATTGTTTAGGATATTCCGGCACCTCATGGTGATTTACTCTCGAACTAGGAAATATAACATAACTGAGCCGTTCACGCAGCTGAATCTGATAGCTAGAACTAGGTTCTTCTAAATCTTATTGTTATTGATATATTGAATCCTAGGAACATTTCTAGGATTGTCTGCTAGTAAGGATCAACCAATGAACGTTTCTTGGTTGGTGTAAAACTAAGTGAGAATTAGTTGTCGGAATGTTTTCACAACTAGAACTGATTTGCTACCTTATTTTCATCAAAACCATATTATTCTATCAATGATCAATTATATAATAGGAAAGAAGTTATTTCTTTAACTGAGAATACTCACATATCTTATTAATTCTCTATTTACTTTCAAGGATATTCGATTTCTTAAGCTAAGATTTATTTTGGTAAAATTGTTTCCTTCCTACTATCTTCAATTTAAAAAAAAAAAGAAAAAGCGCCCTCTATCTTTATTTTTATCTGTTGGTCATAAGGGAAAAGTGATTCTCGATATCTTGCGAATTCGACCATGTTTACCACTACTATAATTCTATATTATTAGTTGAATATGAATTCATTTTTGGTGGATTTGACACCCATCACCCATTTGTCGTGGGAGTTCTTCTCATCCAAGGTCACATCATCTTCCCCTTCTTCGAAAGGATTCATCCTCGAATCCAAACCTCCTATGATCTCATCTTGCAAAGACAAAGAAGGCAAGACATAAATTAAGTAATTTATTGAGTACTGTGATACTCCTTAACAGTTGCACAAGATAACACTTTTTGGTCTCTACTTGGGCTTTATTCTTCCTTTTTTCTCTACCAGTAAATTCTTCATATGACTTTTTAAGCTTAAGTTGGTTTTCACATACCTCCTTTCGAGACAGTGGCATGAGGACATGGGTTAAATCGTTTAGATGTAGGGAATACAGATTCTTTCCTTCGTCATGGACACATCTGGTCATATTGGTATGGTCATCCCAACAATATATGTCTAGCTTACATAGGGACCACACCACATAATACCTCATATTTATATTTATCAATAGAAAATGAAACTCAGGCATGCTTGGTAAACTTGACATCTTTACTATTGATAGTGCCTAAAAATAACATCATTATTAACTACTTTTGAGATGTTAAACTTGATGGTATGCTATCTAATCTGAGCTATTTTCTATGTTTTGTTGCAGAACATGATATAAGGATGAAACAAGGAAAAATAATACGAAAAGATGAAGAGTTCGTAAAAAGATTCATTAGCTCATAAATAAGCCTTGGACAAGGCTTGGGTCCTGCCCTACACAACTTAGCTTTGGGCAAGGCTAAGAGTCGCCCACAGTAGCAGATTTAAATGAAAATGTGTACTTTTTAAATTTGAAAAAAATATCATTCCAGCCAAGATTTAGGGCCAAAAATCAAGAAAAAATGTTCTGGAAGGCTTGGGATAAACCAAAAATCAATGAAAAGGATCTTAATCAACAAAGGAAGAAAACCTTAGCTCTTTTTCTATAAAGAGGGCAACTGCCAAACAGATCCATCATCTCTCTCTTCTTCCTGACGCTACACATAGCAGCTTATGCTGCTTCTGCAAGTTTTTTCTTCTTCATATTTCTTCTTTTCTTTACTCTTCAAGAACTCATATGTGTTGAAAAGCTCTCCATGAGTGGCTGATTTATTTGTTTTCCTAGTTGATAGATCTATCAAGCTCCAACAATATATTTGTGAGTTCTAATTAAATTAATTATCTTAATTTTAATTCTACTGTTTACAAAATTACGTACGCAACTGCTTACACTACTTCCATGGAGGGTTCAAGTCACCAACTAGTTAAAGATGGAAGTGCAATCAATTAGTAACAATAAAGATGTAAATAAATATATACAAATCACTCAGTACCCTCTAGTAATCATCAATCAGTTATCACTCTGGTCGTCATCGTCTACGTCATGGAGTTCCAAGACATGTACACAATCAGTTCATGGTCATCGACCACTAAACCTGGTTCCATAAATGAAACCCAATATCATATCCAAAACCTAGTGGCTCCCCTATTAACCTCAATATCCCTCAAAGAAAATCAGTGAACTAAATTTAACTAGACACTATATTATTTTTGTTTTAGACTCTTTAGTATTTATTTTATTTTTTATATTATTTTATCCTTTATAACTTTTGAAATGTATAATCGTTATTATTTACTTACTTATATTATTAATTAAATTATTTTAATTAAATTTTTATTATTTATTATTTGATATTTTTTTTCTTTTTAATTAATTGCGATATTTTAATTGGTTTTCATTTTATTTTATGGTCTTTTAATTAATTTGTTGTAATTTTAATTTTTTTTTAATTTTATATATTACCAATACATTAGTTAATTACAATTATCCAATTTCCATTCCATTTACATTTTACAAATTTCCCAATCCAATTTAATACCTTTTTATAGTTTTATTTTGGTTTTATTAATCTTTCCCAAATAGCCCAATCTACTTAGCAAAGGCAATTGAGCCTCTGTTTTCATCCCAATTTTCATATTCCATTTTTTTAACATCAGCTATCATCTGTTAAAGTTAAACACCATATTCTCATCAAGAACAATAAATAAATCATCAAAAAGAAATGTAATGCTAAGTCACTCACCCATTTCAGCTTAAATCACCACTTTCTTTTAGTTTTTGAAAAGATTTACCGAATGAAATTAACATCTAGAAAAATCATACTCGTATCACCCATAATATAACCCATCTTACCTCAAAGAAGATCAAAATCTGGACTCAAACGTCTGAAGAAAAGGATTCTGAAATGAAAAATTGTTCTGCAACTTGCCTAAGCAGTGTTGCAAAACCAAAATTGTATTTTTGGTTAGATTTTAGGTTTTAAGATCTGTTTGGCTTCAACAATTGATTCTTAACCCTTTAACAACTTAATTTAATTAAAACCTAACTAAAAACTGCAAAAAGATTGAAGACAAAAACTAAATTTGAAAGAAGAATAACTGGTTTACCTGCACAGTTCGCGGGTGGAAGAGCAACAGAAAAAAGGATTCCAAATTGCAGCTTACTGGGATTTTTGGGCTTGAGGAACTATCAAATGGATACTTAGATGCTAAATGATTTTTAAAAAAATTAAGTTGTGAAGGAAAGGAACTTACCTAAATCGAAAAAAAAAAGAGAATACGCACCAGACCTTCCCCTCGGTATAGGTCTACAACTTTTAGAAATATTACATAAAATGGCTTCGGTCGAAGCCTCCTACACAATATTAAATCGAAACTAAATTTTGGACTCTCAATCTCACTTGCACACTCACATGTTCTGTTTTCCCAAATGTCATCACCATCAAAGCTTCTAATTTTTTCTCAACTCAAGGTTTACTTGTTGCTTTGTTTGCTGGTAGAAGAAATGAGGAAGAAGTTGTGCTGTAGAAGAAGACTTAAGGGAAAAGTTTAGTTGATCCAAACCTTCCATACACATGCAACCACTCCCAACCGTAGATGTAAGGATATGGTCGACAGTTTGCTGTGGAGTGGAGCTAGAGTTGCAACATCTGGCCTGCTCGAAGCTCGTCCCAGTAAGCTGGTTGAGGCACTAACACCATTCGGTGTAGTGGTGTCACATCAGACCAGGCCGAAGTGGCTACTTACGGGTTTGCCTTCTTTCCCATATATACACACACCTATATGCAAAGTTTTAACTTTAATCTAATACACATAATTATAAAAACACCATTTAAGGTTGGATTAATGGTATTTTTTGTTGGGTTTATATTTATACATATATATTTAGATATATACACACACACACATCTGTATATATTTATACTTATATATTTATATATTTATACATATATATTTACTCTTTCATTTATGTATTTATGTGTATGTTTACTTATACATGCATGCATCTTGACGCTGTACCCACTAAGGACAAACCAAAACTAAGCGGAAGGTAAGAAGCAGACCAATATTGATGAACTTTTGGGAAGTGAAAGGAAACAATCACGGAGTAACAGTACTCTAGGCTACTCTATCTCGATCAAGTATCAAACAGTAAGGCTGAATCCACCAAATAGAAATCTCAGCTTAGGAAAAAATGACAACAGAAGGTGCGAGAAACTCGAAGGGTAACAGGCCTCATAGCTAAAGAATAACTCGACCCAAAAATCTCAGCCCAAGAAGAAAGCCCAAGTGTAGTTTAGGTGTGGGTGCCTGTGGGGTCCACATGTATCGCAATGCACATGCAGGATATTGGTCCGTTATGTCTACGGTGTTCCAAGGTCCTGTGATGAACCAATCGAAGTGACCTTATACCCCACAAGAAAACCGAAGACAAGAAAATTCCTCGACGCATGGACATGGAGGTCCACGCGCGAACGAGGCTACCCACACATGTGTCAAGCGTGCAACCCAACCTACATGCCTCATGCATGCGCACACCTACGCTTGCCTGCACGGACCGCACATGAGCGCACAAAAATGCCCACACTCGTGGCTCGCTAAGCCTGCATGCAGAACCAGGCGCACACGCACAGGCCCAGCTGGCCCGACTTGCACGAGTTGCCCAAACCCAGTCGGCCCTTCCCACTTCTTAATTAGTTAAATTATTTTATGGCTTTTGGACCCCACTTTTTAATTTTCCATGTTTTTAATTTAATTCTCACAAGTCTTAATCATTTTCCCCAAGTGTTTTACATGAAAATCACACGGGATAAAGCCTATCCTATTTTTAATTATTATTTTAATATAAATTCTATCCTTACAATTATTTAATTAATCATCCTGTATTTAGATGAGATAGCATAAATTTTTTATTATGCGATTATCCAAGAATTAGATAGAATTTTATGTAGGATATTATTTTATTAATTTTTTCAAGAGATTGTGATAATCTAAAATTATCCTGGAAAAGCCTATAAATAAACTTTTACCCACATGATGTAAGTACATTCAATCACACTTAATTTAAGAGAAATTATTAAAAGTTTAGGCTTTTCTTCAATTAGCATTTCGCTAATTTTTAACTTCTTCAAGTTCTTCAAGTAGCAGGAGTTTTCAAAAGTCTTGTTAAGCTAAGGAGAGGGGATCAACTTATTTGTAAGTCTGTGGTGTTTTTTCTTTCCTTATTTTATTTTTTCTAGTCTTTAATTTTACATTTCTTTTAGTATTGTAGATTCAATTAGAATGAGGAATTTTCTAGGCAGTTAAGTTTTGATATTGCATATGTTAAGTGAGTTATAGGATTTGATTCAATCTTCCCCACACCCTCCCGCATCATTTTGTATTAGAGTTTAGGCTCCTAAAATCCAAAACTATCTTTATTGCTTTCAGCATTTTTGTTCTTAAATTAATATTCAAATTTATTTTGATTGTTAATTCGTTTGAATATTACTTGAATCCATTCTATTTGGTTTCAACTAATTTCATATTTGTTCTATTATTACAAAAAAAATATTACATATATAAAAAATTAAAAAAAAACCCCAATTGCACCCCATAAGGCAGTTGACACGTTGTTTACATTTTGCATAACAAAAGCTTAATAGCCACTTGATTGGTGACTGGAAAACCTTTGAGAAACCAAAGGCAGAGTACCTCACCTAACAGGTACGAGTGAAAACTTTTATTTTCATTCAGGACATTATCCATATTTAATTTTTGAATTGCTTTTCTATAATCTTACATCAACATTGAATGAAGAAACTTGACCAGTCCTAGAGCATAACCGACAAACTGGGGGTAGAATAAATGGATACACCTACCGATTCTATCCATCGGGATTGATCGGGTCCCTATGCATTAGTCCATATTGTCAATCTTTTTTATCTACGTTTCTATTTTTGTTTTACGTTGTTCCATTATAAATTTAAGCGACTAATCGATACTAGTTTCTTAACACACGAAAGGCACACTGTTCTTTTTTTTTATGTGCTTGTTTATGACCTTTGTAGAAATCAAATCCTTTTACAGTTCCTTGTTGTGTCGTAAGGACTAACGTATAGACCCGATACAAGTGATTTCGATTCCGGATGCTCAACTTGATAGACAAAGTTCTCAATGGAGAGGTTGCAAGGTAAACATGAGCAAAGGTGGCAGAGAGTTATTGTTTTTAATAACTATTGTTTTTGTAAGAACTCCACAATGTCTCACCAAAGTGCCAATAGCTGACCAGCCACCATGGAAGAAAGGGTTCTGGACATGTTCACTTAGTTAAGTGTCCAAAAAGAAAACATGGCCACCTGCATGGATCACCAGCAGCGAGGTGAACACCGTAGTTGTGTCCGACACCAATAGTGCAAGAAGAGACAGGATCTTGTGGCAATGATGTTGGAGACAAACAGGGAGGCCATCACGAAGAGGCAAACAGGGACCTCCATGACTTCAAGTTCTAGATATCAGCCTTTCAAGGGTAGAATGACCCCGGAGCCTTCCTTGAATGCGAGCGAAAAATTGATTGCATTTTCAGCTTCTGCAACTGTAGTGAAGAGAAAAAGTTTAAGTTCGCCACCCTTGAGTTTACCAACTATGCCTCAGTATGGTGGGATCAGTTAGCCCTTCTCAAAGAATGGGAGAGGGACCTACCAATCACTATATGGAGAAAATTAAGATCCATCATGAGGAAGTAATTTGTGCCAGCTCATTTTGACAGGGACATGAACTTGAAATTGCAACGCCTGACCTAGGGTTCTAAGTCGGTGGAAGACTTCTATAAGGAAATGGAGATAACCATGATTAGGGCTCTAGTTGACGAATAACCAGAAGCCACCATAGTTCGGTTCTTGGAGGGCCTAAACAAGGATATTACCAATATCCTTGAACTCTAAAATTATGTTAACTTAGACGAAATGATGCATAAAGCCACCAAGATTGAAAAAAAATCAAAAGACAGAGGAACTAATCAGGGAAGTAGGACACTTGTTGCTAAGTGGCCATGGCAACACGATCGAGATGTTAGCCATGCCATGAAAGGAATTGTATTATATCCAAATGAGTAACCTCACCTATGTTTTAACATCTTTTTCAAGGAGATATGAAGACCAACTGCAAATTAAAAATTCATATGATTAGTTCGCTAAAAGATAGGCAGAGCAGGGCCCCAGTTCAGACCAAGTCAAAAAACGGGTAGACAAATGTGTCATAATACACATACATCATACTTGGCCCCCATGTCGACCGATGTTCCAAGGTCCCATGATGAACCAATTGAATTGACTTTATACCCTATAAGAAAATTAAAGGCATGTAATTTCCTCAACGCGTGGACACAGAGGTCCCCGTGGGAATAAGGCTACCCACACATGTGCCGAGCATGTGGCCCAGTTCGCACGCCCCACGTCCACGCGTGCCTACACAAACATCACACAAGCGCACAATAGCGCCCACACTCACAGCCCACTAAGCCACGTGTGCGCAGGCTTGAGGGGCTAAACATGCGTGCCGTATACGAATGGGCTAAGAACAGGCCCATCCAGCACAATGCACAGCTCGCGGCCCAACTCATGGGGCCTGCTTCACGCAGCCCATGCGAATCGGTCGGCCTTACGTGGGTTGCCCAAACCAAATCGACCCTTCCCACTTTATAATTATTTAGATTATTTTAAGGCTTTTGTACCCCACTTTTTAATTCTCTATGTTTTTAATTTAATTCCCACATGCTTTAATTAATTTCTCCATGTGTTTTACATGGAAATTATATGGGATAAAGCCTATCCTATTTTTAATTATTATTTTAATGTAAATTCTATTGTATGATTATTTAATTAATTATCTTGTATTTAGATGGGATAGAATAAAAATTTTATTATGCAATTATCCTAAAATTAGATATAATTTTATTTAAGATATTATTTTATTAATTTCTTCAAGAGATTGTAATCATCTAGAATTATCCTGGGAAAACCTATAAATAGATCTTTGCCCATAGGTTGTGAGCACATCCAATTACAATCAATTTGAGAGAAATTCTTAAAAGCTTAGACTTTTCTTCAATTAGAATTTTGCTGATTTTTAACTTCTTCAAGTTGTTCAAGAAGCAGGAGTCTTCAAAAGTCTTGTTGAACTAAGGAGCAGAAATTAACTTATTTGTAAGTCTGTGGCGTTTTTCCTTTTCCTTGTTTTATTTTTTCTAATCTTTGTTTTTGCATTCATTTTAGGATTGTAAATTCAATTAGAAGGAGGAATTTTATAGACGATTAAGTTTTAGTATTGTATATGTTGAGTGGGTTCTAGGAGTTGATTTGATCATCCCCATACCCCTAACGTCACATCTATATATAAAAGTTTAGTTCAGTTCATATATAATATATATTTTTTATTTTATTATTGTTATTATCATTATATATATATATATTTTAATTCATTTAAAGTAATAACAATTAAAAAAATTGAATTATAAAATTCTTACAAAATACTATTATTGAAAATACCTCTTTTCTTAAAATTTTAAAGGTTCATTTTTTCACTTTAGTATAATTGTACTTAAATTGTTAATCCCTTTTAAATTCATTTTATTTAAAATAGGAAATATATTTTTTTAAAATTAGTAAATAAATCATATGACTAAAATACCTTATCAAATAAGGGTTTATGATAGCACACAGTTGGATATTACAGTTATTTACTAACATAAGATTATTACATAATCTGAGAACATATAATATATTTTTCATGACAATGGTAGGACTAATCTTGGTATTGCCCTTGCTTGTAATAATATTGAGGGAACTATCCAAAGTGACAATATTTCTATTGCTTGAACGTGAAACATATGTATAAAAATATTTAAAAGTATCTGTGACATCCCAAATGCTAATTAAGGCATAAGGGTGCCAGATACAGAAACAGATTAAGAGTGCATAATAAATAATTGTATGCAGCGGAGCAAATTATTACAACCAAAATATATATGAGTTCCAATTAAACATATATAAGTGAGGTCAAAAGTGACAAAAAAATACAAAATATCAAAATACAAAAAGGGCCACTTCTTTTACTATGTGAATTGACTTATCAGAGTGCAGGACAAGTCATGCACTCAAGGTTTGTGGATCCACGAGATCCTCATAGACTTTAAGGGGTAGGTCAATGGTTCCTCACTATCTTCCTCATCTGGGGGCATGAAAATTGGTGAGTTTCATATACTCATTAAGAAAAACAGTATTTAAATAACGTCATAAAATTTTTAAAGTGAGTAATTATGTTATCAATACTTACTATCAGGGGTCACATCAGGGTCATTTCTTCATTTATGAAAACACTTTGTTTATTAAAAAAAATCAGATCCATCATGTCGTAGTCACAACAATCAAATCAATCATGCTAATAATAGAGAAAATCAAATAAATCATGCTGATAATAGAGAAAATCAAATAAATCATGAAATGCTTAGATTTTCGTGTCATGCTTCACAAAGTCGTTCTGACTTCCATCTACTGAGGGCAGATATGAATTTTTGACTACCCATGTGGAATGACCAGATCAGATATATATCGGCAATTTGCTCACAGCACATTTTTGACTTGCCAAACCATGATAAGATCTATGACAACGGCTATGCCAACCACAGTAGTCCTACTAGATGGTCTATAGCCACGACAGTACTTAGCCAAAGGTGACCTCTAACAGATAATTCACGTTATTACTCTCTTTAGAGGGTATGCCGTCATCCACAGGGAGCAGTCCTCTCATGTCTTTCTAGATGAGATAGTGGAGGGAGAAAATAGAAATCTCTCAGAGATAAAAAGTTTAACAAGACACTTGATGCATTATGCATGTCAATACAGATACATGTTTTTCATACCATTTCATGCTTAATCTATTTTTCATATTTCAGAAACTTATCACAAAAATCATGTCTTTTAAATCACATGCAAATCACCAAATGCCTATATGATCTAACAACATGCTTTATCAAGTAAAATTTACTTCATTTAGACAACTAAATATAATCATGCAAATCATAAATTTCAAGCTTCATAATTTTTACTCTAGAAATACTTCTTAAGATGTTTAAAAGAAATACTAAATTCCTTACTAAAATCTTGAAGTTTTCTTACATTTTTCTTCTTCTTCTCCTCTAATTCTCTCTCTAGATCACTCCCTCTCTCTCTAAGCTCTTGAAGATGGAAGAATGAAATGGAAGTGATGAAGAAAATGGAAGAAGGGTTCCTATTTATAGGAAGTGAGGACACTTAGATTTGTGCCAAGTGGCAAAACTGGTGAGGAAAGTGAAAGTTGAATGGGAAAAGAGTTATGTGATGCGATGTGATGGTGGCACAAAAAATAGAGAAAGAACCTCCCAACTTACAGCAGCACACTGCCCAAGACGGTGGCGGCACCCAAGGTAGCGCACGGCGCCCAATGGGCAGCGCACACTACGCGGACCAACTGTATGGACGGTGCGAGCACAAGGCGCATGATGCCACACTAGTTTGCACTGCGCATAGTGTGCATGTCCTGTGCTGGCCTTGCATACCAAGTGCATGCGACGTGCGATGCCTGCACGGATGGGTTTTTTCTATAGGTGTTTTCCCACGGGATTTGGCTCCTTTTTCGTCTTTTCTCCTAGTAATTTATTTTTGGGGAAAAAATAGACTAATAAAATCAAAAAATAATAAGAATCATAAAATATAATTTTTAAAATAAAATTAAAAATACGAATTAAATTTATGAAATGTGGTATAAAATTACGAGATAATTTAAAGAATTTAAGTGGCCTTAGGGCCCGAATGAATAGGAATTTCCCAATTATTAATTAACTGCGAAGGTTAGCAGGGTGTTATATTCCTCCCACCTCAGAAAATTTGGTCCCCCAAATTTATCACGAATAAGTCTGGGAACTTCTCTCTCATCTCACTCTCCAACTCCCACATCGCCTTTTTCGGAATATGGTGCTGTGACTGCACCTTCACCATGGGGATCCTCTTGTTGTGTAAAACCTTGTCGGTCCAACCAAGAATTTTCGCAGGGAGTTCCTCGTATTTCATATCTGCTTGCACCTGCACCTCATCGTGAGGAATGATATGAGAAGGATTAGGGTGGTACCTTTTAAGCATAGAGACATGAAAAATATCATGTAAATTCACAAACTCTCAGGGTAGAGTAAGGCGGTACGCCACGGGTCCAACACACTTCACGATTCGAAGAGGTTCTACATATCAGGGGCTCAACTTCCCTCTTTTCCCGAACTGTAATTTTCCTTGTAGGAAAAAATATTGAGGAAGACATGGTCACCGATGGCAAATTCCAATGGTCTTCTACAATTATCAACATAACTCTTCTATTGATTCTGGGCGGTGGCCAAGTTCCTACTGATGATAGTAATCTTCTTGATAGTCTCTTGGATGAAGTTAGGTCTTAAACAACGCTGATTTCTGACTTCACTCTAACAAGTGGAAGAATGGCAGTCTATCATACAGAGCTTCATACGGAGCCATACTAATTCTGGAATGATAACTGTTATTATAAGCAAATTCATTCATGAAAAGATACTAGTTATCGCAAAAGTTGAGGATGCAAGTGCGCAACATGTCTTTTAATGTCTGGATAGTGCGTTCAGACTGACCATTAGTCTGAGAATGATAAGTAGTACTGAAGTACAATCTA
Organism: Carica papaya; assembly: GCF_054855325.1. Classification (NCBI taxonomy): domain Eukaryota; kingdom Viridiplantae; phylum Streptophyta; class Magnoliopsida; order Brassicales; family Caricaceae; genus Carica; species Carica papaya. The sequence continues at coordinate 18,115,979 of NC_142312.1, read as the reverse complement.
AACCCAACAACTTCTTGGAAGCTATCCTAGAAGTGGGAGGTGAATCGAGAATCTCGATCTGATACAATGGATGAGGGAACACTATGGAGTCGAACAATTTCAACAACATGCAGGCGGGTTAATTTGCTGGTGGAGTCAGTAGTTCTGATGGGTAAGAAGTGGGCAGTCTTAGTTAGTCTATCAATGATGACCCATATGGCATTATGACCATAATAGGTCCTAGGTAGACCGGTGACCAAATTCATGGATAAATGATCCCACTTCCATTTCAAAATCGAGAGGACTTGTAACAAACTGTTAGGTCTCTGGTGTTCTACCTTAACTCGTTAGCAAGTAAGACATCGAGAGACGTAGTCGATCATGTCCTTTTTTATTCTCAGCCACCAGTATTGGCACTTCAAGTTCTGTTATATCTTGGTACTCTCGGTATGGATGGACAATTTAGAGGCATGGACAGCCTTGAGAACATCCATCCTGACAGCAATAGGGACCCAAATATGGTCCCAAAATCAGCACAATTCATCATTGGTAAGCCTAAAATTAAGAAACTTATCATAAGCGAACTTACTCAAATTTTTGGTGATTTCTTGGTCCGTGGACTGAGCTTCCTAAATCTTCATAAAAGGATCAGGCAAAGCTCAAATATAAGCGAGATAGGCACCACTGCCATGGTGGTTGAGGCAAAGTGCCTGTTTAGCATCAACTGACTTCCAACTGGAGGCCATGGTTTAGGCCAACACAGTGGACTCCTTCCAACTCAGTGCATCTGTGACTACATTTCCTCTACCGAATGGTGGATGATCTTGTAGTCATAGTATTTCAGGAGGTCGATCCAATGTCTTTGTCTCATATTTAACTCCCTATGTGAGAAATTTACTTTAAACTTTTGAGGTCAGTGTAAATTTTAAAAGTTTGGCCAAATTGGTAATGATGCCATATCTTCAAGACAAAGATTATGGTCGCCAACTGCAGATCATGAGTAGGGTAGTTTCCCTAAGGGGGATTCAACTGTCTGGATCCATAAGTGACCACTCTACAATGCTGCATCAAAATGCATCCCAAACGAATATAAGATGCATCGTAATAGACTTGGAATCTTCTAGTTTTGTTAGGGAGGATCAACACTGGAGCAAAAGTAAGAGGATGCTTTAATTTCATAAAGCTTTCACCACATTCTAATCTTAAATAAAAGGTATGCCTTTGCTAGCAAGACAGGTCAATAGAATAACAATCTTAGAGAATTCATCGATGAATCATCGGTAGTAACCTGTCAAGGCAAGGAAGTTACATACCTTCGCTACGTTGGTGGGCGGGTTCCAATTGATCACTGTTTTATCCTTGGTTGGATCCACAAAAACTTCTTCACTCGAAATTACATGACTAAGAAAGGAGACTCGATCCAACCAAAAGGAACATTTGTTGAGCTTAGCAAATAGTTGATTCTGACGAAGTGTCCCTAATACTTCAGATAAGTGGACTGCATGTTCCTTCGGGCTCTTAAAGTACACTAGGATGTCATCAAGGAATATGATGATGTACTGATCGAGTGCATACTAAAAAATCCTATTCATAAGATCTATGAAGGAAACATGGGCATTAGTTAACCCAAACGGTATAACTTTGAAATCGTACAGGCCGTATAGACACTGAAAAACGGTCTTCAAAATATCTTCTTCCTTGACTCTTAATTGGTAGTACCTCAATATGAGATCGATCTTGGAGAAGGCCGTGGCTCCTTGCAACTGGTCAAAAAGATCGTCGATACGAGTAGATGATACTTGTTCTTTATTGTTACCCGATTGAGTTCTCGGTAGTCTATGCATAGTTTGAGGGAGCCATCATTCTTCTTCATAAATAACACTAGAGCGCTCTAAGGGGAGTGACTAGGGAGAATAAATTTCTGACCAAGGAGTTCAGAAAGCTAGTTTTCTAGTTCTAGAGCTCAATACAACTCATGCGATTGGCATGTTTTGAGATTGGTTGAGTTCCAAGAAGTAGGTTGATAAAAAACTCTATCTCTCACAGTGGAAGTAAGTCGAGTAGTTCTTCAAGAAAAACTTTTGAAAAGTTACAAACAGTAAGAATAGAATACACAACAAGATCAACATCCATATTCCTGTTTATTCAATTATTAGAGAATTAACAAAAGTAGATTTTTGTTTTATTTTCATAGTAATCTAAGAGTATTAGATCTACAAATATTTCATTTTCGAAGCTTTTATCATATAATTTTTATACACATAGTTAGCTTTTAGTAATCCCCTAGAGCGAGTTTGTACAGCTAGTATTTCTCTTAAAAGTTCAGGTCTAATATCTAATTTACAAGTAAATGCACAAGAGATAAAAGAGTGGGTAGCACCTATATGGATCAAAGCTCTGACATAAGTATCATGGATAGAAAACATACCCTGGATAAGGACAGTAGTAGGGAGGGCACCAGGTTCATCAAGGTGATACACACAACCTTGGGCTATAGGTGTGGCCATGTCCTTCAGTCGTTAAGGGCAGTCCTTTATAACTGGGTGCTTCCGCACCGATAGCAGGTGTGATTAATACACGATAGGGTAGATCACCATGTGAGCGACTACAATGCTGGCATGGTTGGGAAGGTCAAGCAGGTTGTCCAGTAGGTGGAGGTGAAGTAGGGGGAGGGACAACTCGAGGTCTTTTATTGGGATGGCTACTTACTGGGTCGAGCAGTCTTCTTCTGGGTTTTTAGGGTTGGTGTTTTTATTGAGTAGGGACTCGGACAATGCGTTGATACTTGGTCGATATAAAGTCTTCGGCTAGTTGGGTATGTTCTAGCACCTCAGCATATGAGCCGAGTCTCAGCATCGCAACCCAGTCATAGATATTGACAAGAAGGCTTTTTAGAAACTTCCTACCTTTACTTACGACTTTTAGGGGTGACCATTAGAGGGGCAAACCTAGACAGTTGGACAAATTGGGCAATCGTCAGATTTTCTCGGCAGAGGTCCTGAAATTCCTCCTCCTCCTCTCAAACATAGGCTGGAAAAAAGTTATCAAAGAACGCGTTCATGAAAACTTCCGAAGTGGTAGGGGTAGGTAGGACTTCCTTCTTAAGTCATTACCAGTGTTATGCTTCACTGGTTAGCAAAAAGGCTACTAGGAGGAATTTCTGTTCCTCGATTAGGTCCAGGATAGAGAAAAACTTCTATATCTGCAGGATCCAAGCTTCAGCTACTAAAGGATCAGGGCCACCCTCGACGTGTGGCAAGTTAAGCTTCCTAAATTCTGTTATGTTTTGAGAGATAGACCTTTCAACTGGTTGGTATTCTAAGAAAGGGTGTTGACAAGGGTTGGCTTGGTTCTGTCCTACAGTTGCGATCAATCCTTGGATAGCTTAGAAGATTTTAGTAAACTCGGCCCTTGTTGGATGATCTTGGGCCTCGTGTCTTTCAGTATGTTCTACAGAAGGTCTCCCTCTCATCGTTCCTACAAAAAAAAAGGAAGACATGAGTCGATGGTCTAGTTTTCAAAAAGATGACTTATTTTCTTATATATTCTAAGGGTTTTTCTACCTACAGCCTCAGTTGTAAAGGATTTAGTCTGTGTAACTACTCTGATACCATCTGTGACATCCCAACTGCTAATTAAGGCATAAGGGTGCTAGATACGGAAACAAATTATGAATGCATGATAAATAATTGTATACAACTGAGCAAATTATTATAAATTCCTTACCAAAATATATATGAGTTTCAATTACACATATATAACTGAGGCCAAAAGTGGCAACAAAATACAAAATATCAAAATATAAAAAGAGCCACTTCTTTCACTTTGTGAATGGACTCATCAGAGTGCGGGATAAGTCATGCACTTAAGGTTTGTGGATGTCGAGATCCTCACAGATTTCAAAGGGTAGGTGAGCAATCAGTTTCTCATTATGTTCCTCATCTGGGGGACATGGAAAGGGGTGAGTTCCATATATTCAATAAGAAAAATAATATTTAAATAGTATCGTAAGATTTTAAAAATGAGTAATTATGTTATCAACACTTATCATCAGGGGTCACGCTAGGGCCCTTTTTTAATTTATGAAAATACTTTATTTATTGAAGAAAACATCAGATCTATCATGTCATAGTCACAATAATCAAATCAATCATGCTGATAATAGAGAAAATCAAATAAATTATGAAATGTTCATATTTTCATGTCATACTTTGCGAAGCCGATCCGATTTCCATCTACTGAAGGCAGATACAGATTTCCAACTACCCATGTGGAATGACAAGGTCAGATATATATTGGTAATTTGCTCATGACACATTTTTGGCTTGCCAAACTATGACACAATCTATGACCACGGTTGTGCCAACCACAGTGGTTCTATCAGATAGTCTATACCCACGACAATACTTAGCCAAATGTGACCCCTAACAGATAATTCACATCACCACTCTCGTTAGAGGGTACGCCGTCATCCATAGGGAGCGGTTCTCTCACGTCATTCCAGACTAGATGGGGGAGGGAGAAAAAAAAAATCCCTCAAAGATAAAAAACCTAACAAGACACTTGATGCATTATATATGTTAATAAAGATACATGTTTTTCATACCATTTCATGCTTTCTTTTCGTATTTCAGAAATTTATCACAAAAATCATGTCATTTAAATCACATGGAAATCACCAAGTGCTTATATGATCTTATAAAATGCTTTATTAAGTAAAATTTGCTTTATTTGGATAACTAAACATAATCATGTAAATCATAAATTTCAAGCTTTATAATTTTGACTCTAGAAATGCTTCTTAAGATGTTTAAAAGAAATACTAAATTCCTTACCAAAATCTTGAAGTTTTCTTACACCTTTCTTCTTCTCCTCCTCTCATTTTGTCTCTAGATCACTCCTTCTCTCTCTAAGCTCTTGAAGGATGGAAGAATGAAATGGAAGTGATCAGGAAAATGGAAGAGAGGAGTCCCTATTTATAAGAAATGGGGACCGTTATATTTACGCCAAGTGGGAAAATCTGGTGAGGAGAGAGAAAGTTAAATGGGAAAAGAGTGATGTGACGCAACATGAAAAACAGAGAAAGAACTTCCCAACTAATGGCAGTACACGGCCCAAGAAAGTGGGGCACACCACCCAACTGGCAACGCACATCGCCCAAGGTAGCGCACGACACCCAAGGGGATGCGGCACACTACCCAAGGTAGTAGCACGCCTCCCCAAGTTGGCTGTGCACATGGCCTATAGAGCGCATGCCCATGCGCGCAGCCCTACTGTGTAGGCCTACTGCGCGGACGGTGCGTGTACAGGGCGCACAGCACCGCGCCAGTCTACACGCAATGGGACATGCGCACAGACCAACTTCATGCCCTACGCGGACGAGACATGTACACAAGCCGCACGCACGCACGCGGACGCGACGTGTGATGCCTGCACGGGCAGATTTTTCCCGCAAACATTTTCCTGCAGGATTCTACCCCTTTTTCATCTTTTCTCCTGATAAATTATTTTTGTGAAAAAAAAAATAGAATAATAGAATAATAAAATAATAAGAACCATAAAATATAATTTTCAGAATAAAATTAAAAATACGAATTAAATTTACGAAATGTGATATAAAATTACAAGATAATTTAAAGAGTTTAAGTGGCCTTAGGGCCCAAATAAATAGGAGTTTCCCAATCACAAATTAAGTGTGAAGGTTAGCAGGGTGTTACAATAGTGGTCATATAATATGTTGGTCCTCAGTTTATAATATAAGAGTTTTAAAAAATTTATCTGAAGGATTTACTTCATGTGAGGTAGAAGCCACAGTTGAGTGTGCCAATAATTTAGTAGCTATTTATTTCTTCAGGGACTCAAGTTATGCCCTTAGTATTTCAATCTCCATTCTATTTTTTTGAGATATGAAGTTTTCATGTTGGGATTTACTCTAGTAATTTGGCTACATGAAGAAAACACTGATTCTACACTGAGTCAACTCAACGATCCACCTAGACTTGGCTTGGCCTTGAGCTAGAAGTCACTTATTATGGTTGTGAGGGTCATTTCTTGAAGCTCAACACACTTACGCATTCGTGAGTTTCATCATTTTCATATCCTTTTATTCCTCTTTTGAATTGAAATTTTGTTTTAAGGTTTTTTTTTTTTTTGGGGGGGGGGGCATTGACTTAGTTTAATGCTTTTGATATTTCATAATGTTTAGTCATTATGAGGAATTGAGTGCTATAATTCACGATTAGCTCTAGAGATTAAAGTCATGCCCTTAGTCTTTTAGTATCCACTTTAAATTTACTAATATTTGAAGTTGTCATGTTGTGATTTTACTCTAATAATTTATTTGGGTGAGAAAATCCATAATTCTGTACTAAGTCAACTCAATGAGTCAACTTAATGAGTCAATTCAATGATTCCACATTAACTCGACCTGGCTTGGATCTCGACAAAAGTTGTGACAAGTAAATCAACGTCAACACGCACGTGTCTATATTTAAAGATTTGCAATAGAGATAAGCTAAAGATGAAGCATGTGGCGATTATGGCATCTTGAAACTCTATGGTAAAGTGAGATGCAGCTATTTCTAGGCTGATATGAAGGCTGACAGGTGTTATAGGTCGTCGATCATGTGTTGGACGATGACAAGAGAGTGGTGGCTGGCGATAAAGGCTGGTCTCTTTTAGTTTTTTTATTTATTTTGGCAATGCACGACAATTATACCTTTTCTTTTGTGAATTTGTTTATAGTAACAATTATAATTCCAATATTGGCACAGCTCTGTATGAAGCTCTCTACGGTAGGCCCTGCCGTTCTCCCACTTATTGGAATGAAGTCGAGGACCAGCATCGTTTAGGACCTGATTACATCTAGGAGACTATCAAGAAAGTTGCTATCATTGGAAGGAACTTAGCCACTCCCCTAGAGTCGCTAGAAAAGCTACACCGACAACTGTAGAAGACCCATGGAATTTGCTGTTGGTGATCAAGTCTTTCTTAAGATCTTCCCTAACAAGGGAAAAATGCGATTCAGTATGAAAGGAAAGTTAAGCCCCCGTTATGTTGGACTTTTTCAAATCATGGAACGTGTTGGACCCGTGGTTTACTGCCTTGCTTTGCCCCAAGATTTTGTGGGTTTGCATGATGTTTTCTATGTCTTCATGCTCAAACAGTACCACCCTGACCCTTCTCAAATCATTCCTCATCAAGAGATGCAGGTTCAAGCTGATATGACGTATGAGGAGCTTGCACAGAAATCCTTGGTTGGACTGACAAGGTTTTGTGCAACAAGAGGATTCCTATGGTGAAGGTGTAGTGTCAACACCACACTCCGGAAGAGGCAATGTGGGAGTTAGAGAGCGAAATGCAAGAGAAGTTTCTTGAACTATTCATAAAAAAGTTGGGGGACCAAATTTTCTAAGGTGGGGGGAATGTAACACCCCGAAAAACCTTCGTGCTTAATTTTTAATGTGAACTCCTATTTTTTGGGGCCTTAAGGCCATTTCCACTCCTTAGTTTCGTATTTTTTGAATGAATATTGTATTTTGTATTTTATTTGGATTAAATAATTCTTTAAATTAATTATTTTGTTTTATTGTAGAAAAATTATATTTTATTTATCATTTAAAAAGATTTTGGGAAAAAATGAAAAAAAGGACAAAAATCCCGCAGGAGAACTGGCGGGAGGAATAACCCCAGCCCCTCCACCACCCAACTTCAAGGAATTCATGGACCACACCATGCTGTACATATGCATGATTGATGGCACCCTGCATGCCATGGAGCATTCCTTGCGCGAACTGAATGAAAAAGTTGAAGCCTTGTGGTGGGTGTCGAATACACCAAAAATAAATTCATAATTAATTAATAAAATAATATTATGGTAGTGGTTAGAAGGGTCGAGTCCACAAAGAATTGGAAACAAAATTTTCTTCCTTAACCAACGAATAAAAAAGACAAACAAGGGGAATTATGTAGAATCCGATACCCAAAATATAAAATAAATAATGAGCAGAATAATATTAAACAAACTCTTTGCTGTAAATTAGAAACTAAAATAATTATAAGAAGAATTCCTAATCAACGAAATAGCTAACTCTAGTGACGTAATTGATTATAGATGTAAGGATTCATTTTACTCAAAATATGGTAAATTAGTTATACTTGTCAGAAATGTTCCAACAACCAATCCTTCCTTATTTCTAAACCAACCAAGGAACATTCGTTAATTTGTTCTTTGCTACCAAGCAGTCCTTGAAACGTCCACAAGATTTAATTTATCAATAGCCTTGAGAGCTAAAAGGACCTGATTCAAGTTATTGGATTCCTCTACATTAACCGGTCAACTAGATTACTTACCTCCTCAATATGACATTGATTGCTACTTGGTATCAGAACAACTCAAACAATTACAGATTTGAGGGGTTTGGCTAGCTGCTTGTAGTTTCTCTTCTCGTATGATTGGGCCCATTCAAATGGATTCAAAATAACAAATATATATAGCTGGAGTTTGCTAGATCTATCAACTCATGGTGGGATTTTTAATAAAAATGAGTTTTTGGGAATTAAAAGAAAGAAGAGGCATGAAGAAGAAGAAGTGCAGCAATAGGTAAATCTGCCTTGAGCGACATCAAGCAGATGGGAAGATGCATGTTTTGCTTGGTAGCCCACTTTTTTATATCCTAAAAAAGGTTAGGGTTTTCTCTTTTTATTGATTTGTAATCTTTCCTTGACTCTTAGCACATCCTAGCTTTTCAGGTTGATCTCCACAATATTGTGTCCACAAATCTTGGCCTAAATAAGATTTGTTTTGATTTTAAAACGTGCCCCTTTTTTTCTTTTTAAATTGACTACTGCACGCGGCTCTTAGCCTTGCACAAGGCTAAGTTGTTGGGCCCAGAAACAACCCTTGCCCAAGGCTTGTTTTTCGGCTAATGACTCTTTCCAAGAACTATTCCTCTTTTCATGTTGGTTTTGCTTCTTTCATCCGTATGTCCTAATCTGCAACAAAACATAGAAAATAACTCAGATTAGATAGCATACCATCAAGTTTAATAACTCAAAAATGGGTGATAATGATGTCGTTTTTAGGCATTATCAAACTCCCTCACACTTATCTTCTAATTGCCCTCAAGCACTAGACAATACACTCCATCGATGCCCATCTCTTCACCTTTAACTCACTTACTTATGGTCATTTCATCACAACCCGCATGTTACATCTTAATCCTTAAGTTGTAAGAATAACCATCTACTACTAATTTGTAAGCTTGAGTTTCATGGAACCACACCAATAAATAACCATTTTGACAACATCCAAACACGACATGAGAGAATTTTGCAATTTTTCATTATAAAAATAAGTGAAGAGCAATACATAGTAAAACAACTACTGAACTTATCTAGATATAGAGGTTTCATGCAATTGGTCCATACGGAAAATAGAAAGCCTATTTGTAACTAACTTGAGCACTTATTGCTTATTTGAAATGTCACAAACCATTTGACACGAGCAAAAATTTTGTGATGAATGGCCCTAATTATTCAGCTGGTCATAATTTCAAATGGGTACTAGTGCTACTCATAGTGCTTTGAGATGTCATTAACCTTTTGATGCGAGTATAAACATTTGTGATGAATGGCCCCGATTACTCAATTAATGTCCATTTTAAGTGACTAGAGGAGTAGGTTATTATGCATGCTCTATCTCTTTTCTTTTTTTGAAATACTATGCATGAACTATAAAATTCTAAATATGCCAACCCAAATAAGTTACAGTAGAGTTCTTTTCTAGACATTAGTATTCACTCAAAGATAAGAACAATTCGATTTTGAATAAGTGATCCTCAACCACGCCATGCTTAATATATATGACCAAAGATAACTATTTTAGTTGTGAAAAAATGACAAAAAACTACAGTTCTTAGGACATGGTTATAAGTGCAAATCAATTTTTGAATTGCCCCATCTGAGTTGTTTAAAAATAATAGGGAAAGTTGTGAAGTTTGGAGTCAAAAATTATTTGGAAGTGTAGGTGTTGTGTGGCAAAACTTACTCAAAATGAAATGCTAAAAAGAAAAACTAACTACCTAAGATGCAGAATGCAGAAGGCCTTTTCCCAACACTTAAACTACACATTGTCCCCAATGTAATATAAAGAATTAAAAGTAAAATGAAAGGATAGATTACCCCCCTGGTTTCGTGACTTGGAGGTGGGGTGCATTGGGAAACAACGTTTGGTCATGATTCATGTGGCCGAAGCCTTGGGCAAGGCCATGCATACACTTCAGAGTGAGTTGCAAGGCAAAAGGTAATGAAGTCAAAGTAAAGAGTTTTGAAAAAAAAAATAAACGAGTGTGAATAAATCATAAATTATTAATAAAATTACAGAAAATGAATGTAAAGTGAAAGGAAAAGTGGTAAGAAACTCCTCTGGTGGTCACTGGTTGCGCTTGGGGTGGATGATTGGACACTCTAAGTTAGTAGCTACGACAAGGCTTCTATTTTCTCATTCAACTCATGGAGGGCGAAGTCCATGGAGTGTAATTTAGCCTCGATTATCCCAATGTGCAGCATGGTGCGATCCATGAATTCTTGGAAGTTGGGGGAAGGTGGGCCTGGTTCTTATTGTGCTTGTTGGTCATGCAGCTTGTAGATTCGCTTGCGACATGGTATGAATGGCCCAAGTATATAAAGCAGGGATTGCCATCTTTCATTTTTAGGAGGCCTATGTAGTCTAAGGTGCGTATATCTAAGGTGGCTTGCGGGCAGGCAATATGAAGGTCAGTGTCGTCTATGTCAAATTTGGTGGTGAAGATGGCTAGCCAAGTGATGATCAAGTCTAAGATCAATGGTGACGCAAACGAGGCTAAAAACACTCAAGATACTCAAAAAGCATCAGAAGGTGACTTAGAAAAAAATTCAAATGATGTAAACACAAATACAGTTCCAAACCTGGAAAGTTTCAGTGGACCAGTAATAAGATCAAAGGCAAAGAAGGTTAAAGAGTTGCTCCAAGTTTTTACTCAAAAATATGTGTATGATGGGCTGGCCAATTGTGGAAAGTTCAAATATGAGCTTTTTAAACAGCCCAAATTCGTAACTTTAATTGGATTTAAGTGATTTGGTATAATTTGAGCTTGTTTGAGTCTTACTGATAATGGATGAATAAGCCTTGTGTATGGGCTGGATTAGTTGAGTTGTTTTAAATTTGAATTGTTTTATTTTAGTTTGAGTTAATTAAGCCCATATAGTTAAGTATAACTCATTTTGGGCTTAAGTCTTGTCTTAGTGTTATTACAAGAATGAGCCCATAACTATATGGTGCCACAAACAATTAGTGGTGTTGGTTAAGAAGATTGGAGTTACAAGGAGTTACATGACAATTACATGCCTATAATTAGCCTAGTTATTATTGGAGTTACAATTATAATTACCACATAATTAACCTAGTTATTGTGGGAGTTACAATTGTAGTTATTGTATTATAACTTATCATTGATTTCTTTGGCTATAAATACCTAAGGAACTCTTTTTGGTGGACATCAAGAGTTGTAATCAAACATTTCAGAATTGAGTTGAGAGTGTTTTGGCTTTCTTTTCACTTTATGCACAAGGTGTTGATTTGGAATACAATTGTTATCACTTGTATGGGCCCCCGTGGTCTTCGCGTGTCGCACTTGTGTGTGCACATGTGGCCAGCACAAGACATGTGCACTGTGTGCACGTGCCATCCATGTGGGGTGCGAGGCATGGTTTGCACGCGTATCTCATCGCACATAGATGGGTGCACGACTCTGCGTACCCCATGCCCGTGTCGTCCACATGGTTGGCCTACAAGCAGGAGGCATGCACATAGTAGGCCTACGCGCGGTAGGCTGGGGTAGCATGCACTGCCCTGGGCAGGGCGCACCACCCACTTGGGCATCATGCACCGCCTTTGAGTGGTGAGCGCCGTTGTTGCTTGGGCAACGTGTTGCCATTGTTTAGGTAGTGCATCTCTGGTTTTTGCACTGTCGTCATATCATGTCGTCCATCCATTGGTCACATTCGTCGGTCGTCACATCTCACATTTTTTATTGATTTTTTTTCTCTTCACCAGATTTCACCACTTGGCGCAAATCTAATGGTCCTCATTTTCTATAAATAGGGACCCTCACTTCACCATTTCCTCATCACTTCCATTTCATTCTTTCATCCATCAAAGAGCTTTAGAGAGAGAGGGAGTGATAGAGAGAGAGAGGGAGAGGAGGAGAAGAAGAAAAGGCGTAGGAAACACTAAGGTTTCAGTAAGGAATTTTAGTATTTACTTTTAAACATTGTAAGGAGGATTTCTAAAGTAAAATTAATCAAGTTTAAATTTATGATTGCGGGATTAAATATTATGCTTAAAACGAAGTGATTTTGCATTTTAATGCATGTTTTATAAATGTATATGATTTTATTATTTGCATGTGTAATTTAAATGATTTAATACTTGAGATAAATATTGATATGTGATGAAATTGACGATGGAAAAATGATTGAGATAAATATTGCATGAGAAATATTTATTGGTATTGGCATGCATAATTCATAAAGTATTTCGTTAGGCTTTTTATCTCTGAGGGATTTCTATTTCTCCCTCATATTGTCTAAAAAGATGTGAGAGGATCGTTCCCTGTGGATGACAGCTTACTCTCTGACGAGAGTGTTGACGTGATATGATTGTAGGGGGTACCTTTGGGGAAGTATAATTGTGGCCATAGTTAACATGTAGGACCGTTGTGGTTGCCACAGCCGTGGTCATAGATCATGCCATGGTTTGGCAAGCTGTAAATGTGTTGTTGATTTAGCAAACAGCAAATTATTGTTATAAATGAAATAAATTGGTCATTCCACATGGGTAATCGGAAATCCATATTGTCCTCAATAGATGGAAGTCAGAACGACTTCGCGTGAAGAACAAACTAAAAGATAGTGCATATCATTATTTGTTTGATTTTCTCTATTTTCAAAATGATTGATTTGATTGACATGACATGATAAGGTATTTTTAATTACCTTTGAAATCTTATGATGTTATTTAATTATTATTTTTTACACTGAGTATATGGAACTCACCCCTTTTCATGCCCCCTCTAAATGAAGAAGATACTGAGGAACCAATCACTGACGTACCACGGATCTATGAACCTCTATGAGTGCATAATGGTTTCGCACTCTGATGAGTCCATCTTTTGTAGAGGCTTGAATTAATTTTGTTTCTGCCTTAATTTTGTGTGGAACTCTATTATTATTTTGTAAGGGATTGTACTTATTTGTTCCACTGCATATATTTATCTATTATGCACTCATAATTTGTTTCTCTATCTGGCATCCTTATACTTTAATCTGTATTTGGGATGTCACAGAATAATATTAAATAAACTCTTGGTTAAAAGTTAGAAATTAAAATAATTATAATAAGAATTCCTAGTTGATGAAATAACTAGCTCCAGTAACGTAATTAATCATAGATGCAAGGATATATTTTATTTAAACTATAACAAACTAGTTATAGCTGTCAAAACGTTCTAAAAACCAATCTTTCCTTATTTCTAAATAAACTAAGAAATATTTATTAGTTGGGTCTTTGCTGCCAAATACTCCTGAGAACATTCACAAGATTTAACTTGTCAATGGCCTTAAGAACTAAAAAAACCTATTTCAAGTTACCAGTTTCATCCACGTGAACCGTTCAACTAGATTGCCTACCTTCTTAGTGCAACACTAATAACTACTAGGTATTGGAACCGCTCAAATAATTATGGATTTGAGAGGTTTGACTAGCTACTTACTCCTTTTACAACGTTCAATAGGCCATGTTCAAACGAGTTCAAGACAGTAAATATGTATAAGTGAATAAATTAAATAAATGCTAAGATTTAAATAAAATATAGATTAAACTAATTCGATCCCACAAATACATCACTAGAGATCACTAAATCTCAACTAGAAAAAGAAAGCAAGTTAGCCACTCATTATGGTTTTCAATACAAAAGAGTTCTTTTAATGGTTCGAAAAGGAAGAAAAAGAATGAAAGGGAAGAATGAAATCTTCAGCAGTAGCTGTCAGAGGCTTCGGGAAGAAAAGGGATGTCTTTCTGCTTGGCAGCCGCCACTTTATAGCCGAAAGGGAGCTAGGGTTTTTTTTTTCTTTTCTTTTTTTGACTAGGATCTGTTTCCTTGATTTTAGCTTATCCTTAGCTTTCCAAAACAATCTCCTCACGATTTTTTGCCATTAAATCTTGGCAAAGAGGATATCTTTTTAGATTTTTAAAAAGCCCACCTTTTCTTTAAGTAATTTGCAGATCACGACACAAGCCTTGGGTAAGGCTTGTTTCTGTTGTACGTTGGGCTTTTAAACTTAAGTGTCATATTGGCCTTGGTCAAGGCTTAGTTGAGTATAATTTGGGTCCCATCTTACTACCTTTGTTGCAAGCTATGCCCAAGGGTTTGTTGTGTTTACCCCTTTATGCTGAGATGTAAGTCTTGGACGAGGCTTGTATGCGTGGGCCAAAGTACGCTTCTACCGCGGGGTCTAAGCCTTGCCCAAGGCTAAGACTGTGACAGATGGTTGTTCTGCAGTTTTCGTTCTTATTTTATGTTGTTCCTCCAAATCTTAAGCTCCATCTATTGTCCTATATCAAAATGGAAAAAATAGCTTGATTAGGTCGCACCTAGTAGAACTGTCACCAAACTAGTCTAGAATTAAGATTTCAAGTAATTGATTCATGCTAAAATAGAAATTTTTGCCAACTTTTTTACACGAGGACAAACATTTGTGATGAACGCACCCGGTTACTCAATTAGTGGCGATTTCAAATATTTTGAATGCGTTTTACGCTCCATCTCACGTTATTACTTCAACATGTTTCAAAAGTGAGTGTGTTTTACACTCCATCTCACTTATCACAATTAGGCTGATTTTTTTTTTCGAATAATCTTATACATGAACCATAGAATTCTGAGCACACAAATATGGAAAACTTGTAGTTGGGTTCATTCTAAGTATTGGCATTCACTCCAAAAAATGGGAGAAAATTAAATTTTTGCGTAGCCAATTCCCACACAAGTCAACTTTTCATATACATAATTAAAAGTAGCCATTCAATGTGAGAATAGATGAAAAAAAGTTGCAGTTCCTAGGTGATGGTGATAAGTGCAATTTGGTTTTTGGAACATCCCATTTGAGTTGTTTAAAATGATAGAGATAGATGAGAGGGTGGGAGTCAAAAATTGTTGGAGGTGCATGTGTAATGTAGTCAACCTTGGGCAAGGTTAGTGTACCTAAAATGATGTGATAGATAGTAAAACTAGCTACTTAGGATGCATAATGCAGAATGCAAGATGCTGCTCCTTGACACTTAAACTACACATTGTCCCCAATGTGATGCAAGCTAAGGAAAGGAAATAAATAAAAAGAAAACAGAAACAGAGAACAAAATAAGACTAAAAAAAGGAGGAAAGTAAAGAGAAGGGATAGAAGACTCCCCTGGTGTTCATCTGTCGCAGGGTTGTGTGGTGGAGCACTTGGTTTGGGTGATCAATTATGTCAAGGTGATAGTGCCTAAAAATGACATCATTATCACTAATTTTTGAGCTATTAAACTTGATGGTATACTATCTAATCTGAGCTATTTTCTATGTTTTGTTGTAGGATAGGATATAAGGATGAAAGGAGGAAAAATAACATGAAACGAGGAAGAGTTCGTGAAAAGAGTCATCAGTCCAGAAACAAACCTTGGGCAACGCTTGAGTCTTGCCCCAGACAACTTAGCCTTGGGCAAGGCTAAGAGCCACACGTAGCAGTCAATTTAAAAAGAAAAAATGGTACACATTTAAAATCAAAACATATCTTCTTCAAGCCAAGATTTGTTGATAGAAAATCATGGAGATCAATATGCAAAGCTAGGGATGTGTCAAAAATCAAGGAAAGATTACAAATCAAGAAAAAGAGGAAACCCTAGCATTTTTTGGGATATAAAAAAGCAGGCTACCAAGTAGAATGAGCATCTTCCCTTTTGCTCGACATCGCTCAAAGCAGATTTCCCTACTACTGTATTTCTTCTTCTTCATACCTCTTCTCTCTTTTAATTCCAAATAACTCTTTTATATTAAAAGGCCCACCATGAGTGGCTAGCTCACTCCTTTTCCTAGTTGATAGATCTAGCAAACTTTAGCAATGTATTTGTGAGATCTAATCGAATTAATTTAAGTTTTACTTCAAATTAAAATGTGTGTAATGTAGCCAGTGTACTTGAAATGATGTGACAGATAGGAAAACTAACTAGTTAGGATGCATAATGCATAATGCAGAATGCAGGACGCTACTCCCCTACACTTAAACTACACATTGTCCCTAATGTGATGCAAGTTAAGGAAAAGAAAATCAATACGTAGAAAATAGAAATAGAGAACAAAATAATAGTAAAAAAATAGGAGAAAAGTAAAGAGAAGGAATAGAAGACTCCCTTGGTATTCATCTGTGGCAGGGTCTTCTGGTGGAGCGCCCAATTTGGGTGATCAATTATGTTAAGGTGATAGTGCATAAAAAGACATTATTATCACCCATTTATAAGTTATTAAACTTGATGGTATACTATCGAATATGAACTATTTTCTATGTTTTGTTGCAGGACAAAATATAAGGACAAAAAGAGAAAAAACAATATAAAAAGATGAAGAGTTCGTGAAAAGAGTCATCAGTCCATAAACAAGCCTTGGAAAAGGCATGTGTCCTGCCCCAGATAACTTAGCCTTGGGCAAAGATAAGAGTCGCGTGTAGTAGTCGATTTAAAAAAAAAAAGGCACGTATTTAAAATCAAAATAGATCTTACTCATGCCAAGATTTGAGGACATAAAATCATGGAGATCAATCTGGAAAGCTAGGGATGTGCCAAAAATAAAGGAAAAACTAGAAATGAAGAAAAAAAAAAAGAAACCCTAGCCTTTCTTGGGATATAAAAAAATGGGTTGCCAAGCAGAACAGGCATCTTCCCTTCTGCCAAATGCCACTCAAGGTAGATTTCCCTGCTGTTGCACCTCTTCTTCTTCATACCTCTTCTCTTTTTTAATTCCTAAGAACTCTTTTGTATTAAAAAGCCCACCCTGAGTGGCTAACTCACTCATTTTCTAGTTGATAGATTTAACGAACTTCAGCAATGTATTTATGAGATGTAATCGAATTAATTTTAGTTTTACTTAAGAGCTGGTATTTATTTACTTCTTACACCTATATATTTGTTATTTTGAATCCATTTGAACAAGGCCCATCATACAAGAAGAGAAGCTGCAAGCAGCTAGTCGAACCCTTAAATTTATAATTATTTGAGTGGTTCCAGCATCAACTAGCGATCAGTGCCGCATTGAGGAGGTAAGTAATCTAGTTGACTAGTTCACATGGATGAATATGACACCTTGAATTATGTCCTTCTATCTCTCAAGGCTGTTAACAAGTTAAATCCTATGGACATTCTCAGGACTACTTGGCAATGAAAACCCAACTAATGAACGTTTCTTGGTTGGTTTAGAAATAAAGATTAGTTGTTGGAACATTTCCGACAACTATAACTAATTTTTCATATTTTGGGTAAAACGAATCCTTTCATCTATGATTAATTACGTTACATAAGCTAGTTATTTTGTTGAATAGGAATTCTTTTTATAATTATTTTAATTTTTAATTTATAGCCAAGAGTTTGTTTAATATAATACTGCTTATTGTTTATTTTATATTTTGTATATCAGATTCTATAAAAACCCCCCTTATTTTTTTATTCGTTGGTTAAGAAAGAAAAATTTGTTTCCAATTCCCTGTGGACTCGACCCTTCTTACCACTACTACAATATTATTTTATTAGTTAATTAAGAATTTATTTTTGGTGGATTCAACACCCACCAAATTTTTGCATTGTTGCCAAGGAATTGTGATTAACTAATTACTTTCTTTTCCTTTTTATGATCAGGACCGATTGTGAAGAACCTCTCTTTACAATCTGGAAATTGAGAAAACTGCAAAAGGTTTAAAGAAACAGACCTAGCTAAAGAGACAAACGTGTCAGCAGGACACTATCTTTGCAGACAACAGTGCAGTCGCCAAAAGAGAAGCAGAAATAGAGTAAATGACCGAGGAATGCACTTTGAGGGAGCTAGCAGCACCATTTATCAACTAACAACTCCTTTACATTACTTTTTCAGCCTTGGAACCTGTGTTTGAGTTAAAATCTGGGTTGATTCATTTGCTGCCTAATTTTTAAGTATTGGAGATTGAACACCCGCACAAGCATCTCAAGGAATTCCATATTGTGTGCTTTGAGCATGAAGACGCAAGGAATCTCTTAAGAACAAATAAAATTGAGACCGTTCCCCTTTTCTTTGGATGATGCAGCTAAAGATTAGTTGTTTTATTTAGCTCCTAGTTCGATTACTACTTGGAATGATATGGTAAACATTTTTCTAGATAAATTTTTTCCACATTAGAGCTGCTGGAATAAGGAGAGAAATATGCAAAATCAAGGAGAGAGAATCAGAGATCCTCCCTGATTATTAGGAATGATTCAAGCGATTGTGTGCGAGTTACCCACAATATGACATCTCTAAACAATCTCTCATCCACTACTTTTATGAAGGGTTGTTACCTACGAAAAAAAATGTTGGATGCAGTTAGTGGCGGTGTCATAGTGAACAAAACACCTTGAGAAGCCAAAGATTTGATAGCAATCATGGTAGCTACTTCCCAGCAATTCAGCTCCACTCGTGACAATCATCAGAGAGTAAATAAAGTAAGTATCTCTCCCCTTGAGTCTTAAATTCTGAATTAACTCATTTGATGAGGAACATGGCTACAGAGAGCACCCAACGAGTAAGAGTGTGTGGAATTTGTGTACATTCAAGACACCCCACATGCATGTGTCCTACACTCCAAGAAGACAATCACTAGCAAGTCAATTCTGTGAGTGGTTTCCCAAACCAACTACAAAGAAGATATGACCCTTTTTCCAACGCCTATAACCTCGGATGGAGAGACCACCCAAACTTTAGCTATGGAGCACAACAAAAAAACTACCAACAATATCCAAATAGGCCACCCTCGCCACCACAAGCAACACCTCCAAAACATATTATGTCTCTCGAAGAAATTGTTAAATCACTTACTATTAACACCCAACGATTTCAATAGGAAACAAGAGTTAGCATCCAAAATTTGGAGACTCAAGTAAGCCAATTAGTGACTTCCACGAGTAGGTTGGAATCCTAAGGAAAATTACCCTCCCAGATATAAGTGAACCCGAGGCCAAATGTTAGTGCAATCACCATGTAAAGTTGGAAAGGACTGTAAAAGACCCCTGTCAAAACAAGCCTTAGTCGAGGCTTAGAAAAGGAAAGAGAACCAGAAGCTTTGGGCAAGGCTCCTAAGGCAACAATAGATGGCAGTAACCTTCCAGTTGAAACAGGTTTTGATTAGCCCAATTTGTATCCAATCCAACCACCATTCCCACAGAGATTTTCTAAAACAAATATAGAAAAAGAGGACAGAGATCTTGGAGACATTTCACAAGGTTGAAGTCAATCTTCCCCTGTTTGATGCTATCAAACAAATACTCAGATACACCAAATTCCTAAAAGAATTGTGCACCAACAAGAGGAAATTGTGTAGCAACGAAAGGGTAAGTGTGGGGGAGAACGTTTCAGCTATCGTATAGAGAAAATTTCCTCCCAAATGCAAAGACCAATGTATGTTTTCCATTTCATGTAAAATAGGTACCTTAGGCATAAGGAAGGCCATTTGCGATCTTGGGACTTCTATCAATGTGATGCCCATCTCCATCCACTCCAATTTTAGTGTTAGACAACTGAAAAAAACTGGAGTCATCATCCAACTGTTGGACATATCTATTGTCTACCCTAAAGGAGTCTTAGAAGATGTGTTAGTTCAAGTGGACAACTTTATCTTTCCGGCTGATTTCTATGTGTTGGATATAGAGGATGATAAGTCTCCAAATTCTTCTGATCTCCTACTGGGTAGGCCCTTTCTCAGTACCACTAGAACAAAAATAGATGATCAAGATGAAAGCCTTACTATGGAATTCAACAGTGAAATGGTAAGGTTTAATATGTATGATGCAATGAAATATCCTTGTGATTTATCTTGTGTAGGTAGCATTGATACCATGGATGTCCTAAATAAAAAAATACTTCAATCTAAGCCATGGGGATGAGGTGAACATTACACTTTGCAATGATTTAAATGCTGATAACTTAAGGATACTGGAAGAAAACCATGTAGCTGGCCAAGATTTGCAAGAAGCCATGTTTGAGTTGAAATCCTTTAAGTAAGTAAAAGGTATGACTCCTCAATTAGATCTCCCAATTGCTCACGCAAAAATTCCACCCTCAGTTTTGCAGGCTCCCAAGGTACATTTAAAACTACTGCCCAAACACCTCAAGTACATATTTTTAGACGAGGGAGAGACTCTTCCGGTGATAACCTTCAACAAACTCAACCAAGTAGAGGAGGAAAAACTGGTAAGGGTACTCTGTGAGCACAAGGAAATAGATAGCTGGATGATTGCTGATATCAAAGGGATTTCACCCTCCACTTGTGTGAACAAAATTCTACTAAAAAAGAATGATAAACCCAATAGATAGGCACAAAGGCACTCGAACTCACCAATGATGGAAGTAGTGAAGAAAGAAGTTCTAAAACTGCTGGATGAGTCCGATTCAAGTTGTGTGAAAGAAAATAGGGGTCACCATAATAGAAAATTAAGAGTGAGAGAAAATTTTAGCAAGAGTGTAGAATAGATGGCTAGTTTGCGTTGATTATCGCAAGTGGAATGCCTCTACAAGAAAAGACCACTTCCCCTTGCCTTTCATTGATCAAATGCTGGAAAAATTGGCTGGTAGAACCCATTACTGCTATCTAGATGGATATTCTAGATACCAAATTCCAGTCGCATTTGAAAACCAAGAAAAGACCACTTTTACATGCTTCTTTAGGACTTTTGCTTACTGGCAGATGTCGTTCGGCCTTTGTAACACACCTACCATTTTTCAGAGATGCATGGTCAGCATATTTTCTAATTTTGTTGAAAGAAGCAGAGAGGTATTCATGGATGATTTCATGATTTATGGAGATTCCTTTGATGATGCCTTGACAACCTCACAAAGGTGTTGAAAAAATGCATTGAATCCAACCTGGTGCTCAACTATGAAAAATGTCACTTTATGGTGGACTAAGGACTAATTTTGGGGCATGTAGTGTATTTAAAGAGAATAGATGTTGATAAGGCAAAGGTTGATGTCATCAAATCGCTGCCTTAACCAAAAAGTGTACGAAAAATACGCTCATTCTTTGGGCATGCCAGTTTTTATTGGAGATTCATCAATGATTTCTCAAAGATAACACAACCCTTATGTCGATTGCTGCAAACGGAAGCAGAATTCACCTTTAATGGATCTTATAAAGAAGCATTTGAAGTGCTTAAAGAGAAGTTAGTGACACCACCCATCTTGCAGTCGCCAAATTGGGATCTACCATTCGAAATAATGTGTGATGCAAACAACTAAGTAGTGGGTGCAGTACTCAGGCAAAGAACGAGTAAAGATCCACACGTAATCTACTATGCCTCCTACACCCTTGACAGTGCCCAAATGAATTATTTTACTACAGAGGAAGAACTGTTTGCTTTTGTGTTCTCTTTAGAAAAATGTTGATCATACTTGCTGGGAACAAAGGTGATTGTGTTCTCTGACTATGTAACATTGAAATACTTACTGAAGAAAAAATAGGCAAAACTGAGGTTGATATGATGGATACTTCTTATGCAGGAGTTTGATCTTGAGATAAGGGATAAAAAGGGAATGGGGAATTTAGTAGCAGACCACCTTAGCTGATTGCCATTTAATAGGGAATCTTCCCCGTTGGATAATGAGTTTCTGGATTAACATTTTTTTTAGTTCAACAAGAAACCCCATGGTACACGAACATCATTAATTTTCTTGTTACCCATGTGCTAACAGCTTATGCAAGGGCTAGAAAAGAAAAGATAAAAAAAGCAAGGGATAATGTATGGGACAACCCCTACTTATGGAAGCATTATGCATACTAGGTGATCGGGAGATGTATTCTAGAAATCGAAGTTGTCTTTGTCCTCAAATGTTTCCACTTGCATGCATGTGGGGGGCACTTCGGACCTAAATGAATGACTCAGAAGGTGCTAGTGTGTGGTATATTCTAATCATCCCTATTCCATGATGCATACACCTACTGCAAGACATGTGAGAATTGCCAACATACTAGAAACATCAGCCGCAGAGATTAGATGCCGCTAACACTCATTTTAGTGTGCGATATCTTTGACGTGTGGGGCATTGACTTTATTGGACTGTTCCCATCTTCATTCGGTAATACCTACATCTTGTTGTCAGTAAACTATATCTCTAAATGGGTCAAAGCAAAAGCAACAAGAGCCGATGATGCTAAAACAATCATTAAATTCTTAAAGACGTAGATCTTTGTGAGGTTTAGAGTTCCAAGGGTAGTGATAAGTGATTCAAAAATCCATTTTCATAATCAGGTGGTGGAGGCTCTTTTTAAAAAATACCATGTCACTCATTGTATATCCACTACCTACCAACAGACAAGCAGAAGTTTCCAATCGGGAAGTCAAATCCATTCTAGAGAAGATTATCAAACCAAACAGAAAGGATTGGAGTATAAGGCTAGATGACACTCTATGGGCATATCGGACAACATTCAAGACATATATTGGGATGTTCTCATACCGACTAGCCTTCAGAAAATCATCCCACCTGCCTATTGAGCTGGAACATAGAGCATATTGGGCTATCAAAAGTTGTAAGATGAAGTTGGAAGAAGCTTGTGAGCATCAGAAGTATCAACTGCAAGAGCTGGAAGAAATATGGAATGAGACCGAAGAAAATTCCAGAATTTATAAGGAGAAGACCAAAACATTCAATGACCAAATATTTCCAAGAAACAGTTTTCAATATGGCAAAAAGGTCCTTCTATTTTATTCTCGACTTAAGCTCTTCCCGAAGAAGCTAAGGTCGAGATGGATAGGTCCGTTCATTGACACCAACATCTTTCCTTATGGTGTTATTGAAATCAAAAGTCTTGACACCAAAAAAATCTTTAAAGTGAACAGACACCACCTTAAGCCTTTTTATGAGGAGTTTTCCACACAAATTATATTGAAGAAATAACCCTGGACTTACCCGAGGCACACACCTGCCAGCAGCAAAACACAGTCTAGCCTTGGACAGTAAAGAAGGGCATTTAATAGGAGGCAACCCATTTCTTTTTCTCTTGAATTTATTAAGTATTATTTATTCCAATCCATTTATAGCATTTCTCTCTTAGTTAACATGAGTTTTGTAGTGATTGGAGTGCTGGAACAAGGAATTCATGTGTTGGAGTAAAAGAAAAGGCCAAATTTTGAAGCTGCTAAATAAGCCTTACCCAAGGCATGTGCCAGCCCCTTAAGACATGTGATGCGGAACCCCAAGACCCTTGCTTGAACCTTAGAACTCTTTAATCGGTTTATAATGGAATTTAGATCACAAGTAAAAAAAGAATCAAATTTGTTCAATCACCCAAATGGTAGAAGTTAAAGAGAACCCAAGAAAGATAAATGATATCCCTTGAACCCAATCCAAACAAGCACCAATAACAATTGAAATAGGAAATCAAAATTCTTTGTCATAGGTGGAATAATTCAATTGTGCACCATTGAGCTTCTCATTGAAGTAAGCAATGAGTCTTTTATCCTGCATAAGAACAGCACCTATCCCAAGCCCAGAGGCATCACATTCAATTTTAAAAGTTGAATCAAAATTAGGCAATCTTAATAAAGGCGCATTACATAACTTTTCTTTCAATAAGGAAAACGCATGTTCTTTTACCCAAACAAACCCCTTATCTTTTTTCATGATTTCAGTTAAAGGGGCAGCAACGACACTAAAATCTTTTATAAATCTCCTATAGAAACTTGTCAAACCATGAAAACTACGCACCTCACTTATACTTTTAGGTGTCGGCCACTCTTGAATAGCCTTTACCTTTTCACTATCTATCTCGATTCCTTTTGCACACACGACATAACCTAAGAAAATGATGCGATCAATGCAAAATGTACATTTCTTCATGTTAGTACATAGTTGAAATTTGCACAATATGTCAAACACTTGCCTCAAATGCATGACATACCCATCAATAGATTTGTTATACACAAGAATGTCATCAAAGTAGACAACCACAAACTTTCTAATAAATTCACGTCAAACATGGTTCATTAAACGCATGAAAGTACTTGGCGCATTAGTTAAGCCAAATGGCATAACCAACCACTCATATAACCCTTGTTTTGTTTTAAAAGCAGTTTTCCATTCATCTCCTGGTTTCATTCTTATTTGGAGATAACCACTTTTAAGATCAATTTTAGAAAATCCACAAGCACCATGCAACTCATCTAACATATCATCAAGTCGAGGTATTGGGTGTCGATATTTTACTGTTATTTTGTTGACGGCTCTACAACCAACACACATACGCTAACTACCATCTTTTTTGGGTACTAATAAGACGTGCACTGCGCATGGACTTAAACTTTCTCGAATGTGCCCCTTTTGTAAGAGCTCCTCCACTTGCCTTTGAAGCTCTTTGGTCTCCTCGGGATTGTTCCTATAGGTTGGTCTATTTGGTATGGCAGCCCCGGGAATGAAGTCAATTTGATGCTCAATCCCTCTCAAAGGTGGTAAACCTTGAGGTAGATCATGGGAAAAAACATCGCTAAATTCCTGCAAAACTTCAACCACAACACTTGGCAAAAAAGGGTCAAGTTCGTTAGTTGAGAAACAAGCTTCCTTGTACATGAGTACAATAATTGGCTTGTTAGAAAATAAAGCTTTCCTCACATCTCTCATTTTAGCATAAAAGCTCATTTTCTTTCCCTCATTCTTTTCTTTGGTCGAATGCATCTCTCTTTCTTTTTCCTTTTGATCTTCATTTTTCCACTCTAATTTTCTCACTCTCTTTTCCTTTCTCTTTTTCTTTTTCTTTTCTTTTTCTCTCGGTCTCTCTTTGTACGAATTCATCATGGGATTTTTCAAGTTGCATTTGGTCTTCAAAAACTTGTTTAGGGGTTAAAGGAAGAAGAGTACTTTTTGCCCTCTTTTCCTACCATGTACCTATTGAGATACCCATCATGCATCACTCTCCTATCCCACTACCCAGCAAAATATGACTAGCTTGCATAGGAACTACATCACATATCACCTCATCACTATACTTCACAATAGTAAAAGGCACCCTCACTTGCTTATTAACTCTCACCTCCCCACTATTGTTAAGCCATTGCAGCTTATAAGGTTTAGAATGTTTTATAGTTTCCAAACCCAGTTTATCAACAAATAAGGTACTAGCCACATTTACACAACTACCCCCATCAATAATCATGCTACACAATTTTCCATTCACTAGACATCTAGAATGAAAAATATTCTCTCTTTGCAACTTAACCCCCTCATCATCATTCCTTACTTGCACAATTGGCAAGGGTTGTGTGAGATTTCTAAGCAGAATGTTGTGGGCTCAAAACAAGCCTTGGATAAGGCTTATTCGACTGCTCTAGTATTCAGCTGCTCTAATTCTGCCACTTGAATTCCTAGTTCCTATTTCATAATCATCAAAGAAACACTAGTTAACTTACTAAAAATGCATTAATTTATTGAAAGGACTAAAATTGAAAGAAGAAAGAAAAAAATTTGATGAGATGCCTCACATCAAGCGTCTTTAGTTATTGTCTAAGACTAGACTATCCTGCTTGCTGTTAGGGGTGTGCCTCGAGTGAGTCGAAGATAGTTTTTTTAATATTCTTTGTGGAGAAGCCCTCATAAAAAGGTTTAAGATGGTGTCTATTCACTTTGAAGATATTGTGTGTCAAGGCTCTTGATTTCAATAGCACCATGAGCAAAGATGTTGGTGACGACGAACGGGCCTATCCATCTTGACCTTAGTTTCCTAAGGAACAGCTTAAGTCAAGAATCGAAAGAGGAAGACATTTTGCCCTATTAAGAATTAGTTCTTGGAAAGTATTTGGTCATGTAGTATTTTTGTCTTTTTTTTTTGTAAATTTTTAAATTCTCATAGGCCTCATTTTGTATATCTTTTAGCTCCTGCAAGTGCAACTTTTAATGTTCACTAACTTCCTCTTGCTTCATATTACAACTTTTGATAGCCCAATATGTTCTATGTTCCAACTCAACGGGCAAATGGCATACTTTCTCGAAAACTAGTTGGTACGGGGACATCCCAATTAGTGTCTTGAATGCTATCTGGTAGGCCCATAGAGCATCATCAAGCCTTAGATTCAGATCTTTTCTATTTGGGTTGACCATTTTCTCTAAAATGGATTTGACTTGCTGGTTGCAAACTTCCACTTATCCCTTGGTTTGTGGGTGGTAGGTCCACATATACAGTGAGTAACAAGGTATTTTCAAAAGAGAGCCTCCACCACCTGATTGCAAAAATGGGTTCCCCGATCATTTATTATCACCCTTGGGACTCCAAACCTCCCAAAGATCTGTGTTTTCAATAAGTTGATGATTGTCTTAACATTATTGGCAGCTTTTGCTTTGACCCATTTGGAGACGTAGTCAGTGCCAACAAGATATAGGTATTGCTTATGAAAGAAGGGAATGATCCCATGAAGTCGATGCCCCATATGTCGAAGATTTCACACACTAAAATGGGTGTAATTGGCATTTGATTTCTGTAGCTGATGTTCCCAATTCGTTGGCAGTTTTCACATGTTTTGTAGGTGTATGCATCATGGAATAAGGATGGCCAAAATAGACCATAATCTAGCACTTACCGAGCTATTCACTTGGGTTTGAAGTGCCCCCCCATGTATGTGAGTGGCAAAAATTAAGGACGGAGGCTACTTCATTTTCTAGAATGCATCTTCTAATTATCTGTTCTGCATAATGCTTCCATAAATATAGGTCATCCCATATGTTATGCCTTGCTTCTCTTTTTATCTTTTCCTTCTTGGCTCTTGGTAGATCGACTGGTAGCACATGGGTGATAAGATAGTTTACGATGTCCACATACCATGGGGCTGCTTGCTGAATCAAAAACTCATCACCCAACAGGGAAGGCTCCCCATTAATTGGCAATCAGCTAAGGTGGTCTGCTACCAAATTCTCTATTTCCTTTTCATCTTTTATTTTGAGATTGAATTCTTGCAGAAGAAGTATCCATCATATAACCTCACTTTTGCCTCTTTTTTCTTTAACAAGTACTTCAATTCTGCATGATCTAAGAATGCAATCACCTTTATTCCCAACAAGTATGACAAAAAATTTTCTTAAGCAAACATAACAGCAAGAAGTTCTTTCTCTATGGTAGAATAGTTCATTTAGGCATTGTCAAGGGTGCGAGAGGCATAGTCTCACATGCGGGTCTTTTTCAGTTCTTTATTTGAATACTGCACCCACTGTTTGGTTGCTTGCATCACACATTATTCCAAATGGTAGATCCCAATTTGGTGGCTGCATGATGGGTGTTGTCACTAGCTTCTCTTTAAGTGCTTAAAATGCTTCCTTGTAAGACTCATCAAAGGTGAACTAGACATTCTTTTGCAGAAATCAACACAAGAGTTGTGTGATCTTTGAGAAGTCTTTAATGAACCTTCTATAAAAATTGGCATGCCCAAGGAAATAGCGTACCTCTCATATTTTGGATAAGACAACAAATTAATGACGTCCACATTTTCCATGTCAACTTTTATTCCTTTAGAAGACACCACATGTCCCGAAATCAAACCTTGATTCACCATGAATTAATATTTTACATAATTCAAAACAAGATTGGAGTCAAGGCATCGTTTAACCACATTTGTGAGGTTGTTAAGGCACTCATCATTAGAATCTTTGTAAACTATAAAGTCATCCATGAAAACCTCTATGCTCTTTTCCACAAAGTCAGAAAAGATACTGACCATGCACTTCTGGGAGGTGGCTGGTGTGTTGTAAAGGTCGAACGGCATCTGTCGATAGGAGAAAGTCTTGAAGGGGCATGCAAAAGTGGTCTTTTCTTGATCTTCGGGGGTGACTAAAATTCAGTAAAATCTAAAGTAGCCATCCAAACAGTAGTAATGTGTTCTTCTAACCAATCTCTCTAGAATTTGATCAATGAAAGGCAATAGAAAATGGTCTTTTCTTGTGGAGGCATTCAGCTTGCGGTAATCAATGTAAACTCTCCTTCCATTTTGCATTCTTACTGAAATATATCTTCTTTTTATTTTCTTCGGCACAACTTAAACCAGACTCATCCACTTGCTGTTTGAGATTGGGTAAATAACTCCAGAATCCACCAGCTTCAAAATTTCTTGTTGAACTATTTCCATCATCAGTGAGTCCAAGCGCCTTTGTACTTGTCATCTGGGTTTATTGCCCTCTTCTTGTAGAATCCTATGCACGTAAGTTGAAGGTGAAATTCCCTTAATATCAACAATTGTCCAGCTGACAGCTTCTTTGTATTCACGGAGTACTCTCACTAGTTTTTCTTCCTTGACTTGATTGAGTTTGTTGGAGATTATCACCGGGACGGTCCCTCCTTCATCTATAAAGATGTACTTGAGGTGTTCAAGCAACAGTTTCAGTTCTATCTTGGGAGCCTACAAAACAGTGGGTCAAAATTTTGTGTGAGCAATGAGGGGATCAAAATGGGGAGCTATACCTTTTACCCACTTAAAAGAATCTATCTCAAACACAGCTTCTTGCAAATTCTAGTTAGCCACATGGTCTTCTTCCAGGCTCCTCAAATTGTCAGCATTTAAATCATTGCAAAGTGCAATTTTACCTTGTCCCTATGGCTTAGATTGAAGTACCTTTGGTTCAAGATATCCATGACATTAATATTGCACACACAAGATAAATTAGAAGGATATTTTATTGCATCATACACATTAAACCTTACAACTTTGCCATCGAAGTCCATAGTGAGGCTTCCATCTTGGACATCTATTTTTGTTTTAGTGGTGCTGAGGAACGGCCTGTCCAACAAGAGATCAGATGAATTTGGAGATTTATCATCTTCCATATCTAACACATAGAAGTCAATTGGGAAGATAAAGTTGTCCACTTAACTAACACATCTTCTAAGACTCCTACACGGTAGACAATGGATCTTTCCACCAGTTGGATGATAACTCCAACTTTCTTTAATTGTTCAACACTCAACTTGGAGTAGATAGACGTGGGCATCACATTGATAGAAGCTCAATATCGCACATGGCCTTTCTCTTGCCCAATGTGCCTATTTTGTATGAAATGATGAACATACCTTGATATTTACATTTAAGAGGAAACTTTCTCTATATAATAGTCGAGACATTCTCCCCTACACTCTTTTGTTGTTGCTTAGTTTCCTCTTGTTGGTGACAACTCTTTTAGAAACTTGGCGTACTTGGGTATTTATTTGATAGCATCAAGCAGGGGGAGATTGACGTCAACTTTACAAAATGTTTCCAAGATTTCTTTTTCCTCTCCTTCTTTCTTTTTCTTAGCAAATATTTGTGGGAATGGTGGTTTAATCAGATATGAATTGGCTTATCTGTCTTAATTGGAAGGGTACTGTCATCAGTTGTTGCCTCAGAAGCCTTGCCTAAGGCTTCTGGTTCTATTTTTTTTCTGTAAGCCTCGACTAAGGCTTATTTTGACAGGAGCCTCTTGTAGTTCTTTCCCACTTTGTAAGGTTATGGTACTGATGTTTGGCCTCGGGTTCACTTTCGTCTGCGAGGGTGTTTTGCCCTAAGATTCCAGCTTACTCATAGATGTCGCTAATTGGCTTACTTGATTTATCAAATTCTGAATGTTAGCTCTTGTTTCTTGTTAAAATTGTTGGTTGTTAGTAGTAAATTAGTTAACGATTTCTTCAAAAGACATACCTTGTTTGGGAGGTATTGCTTGTGGTGGTGGCGGCGGGCTGTTTAGGTATTGTTGATAGTTCTGTTGCTGTGCCCCATAGCTAAAGTTTTGGTGGTCTCTCTAACCAGGGTTGTATGTGTTAAAAAAAGAATCATAACTTCTTTGTGATTGAGTTGGGAAACCACCCACAACATTGACTTATTGTTGATCGTCTTTTTGGAGCGTTGGACACATATTTATGTGGTGTCTCAAATGTGCATGAATTCCACATATTATTGCTCGTTGGTTGCTCTCTATAGCCATGTTTTTTACCAATGAGTTAATTGAGAAATTTGAGACTCAAGGGAAGAGATACTTACCTCATTCACTTTTCGAGGGGTGTCACGAGTGGAACCGAATTACTAAGAAGTGGTTGCCATAATTGATATTAGCTCCCTTACTTGTCATGGTATCTTATTGATGATGGCGCCTCCATTGGCAACATCTAACATCCTTCTTTCTGAGAGTAGCAGCCCTTCATAGAAGTAATGTATCAAAGGCTGATCGTGTAATACCCTGAATCTTTACACTTTAGCGTATGGTCAAAACTATATTAATTTGGGTATAATGGTCATTTTAAATTTCTATCGATAATTAATCTCTTTGTATTTTAAATTATTAATATTTTCCCATTTTAATTTGTGTCATGCTTTCTTTTATTAAATTCAGGGTGTCACGAGTGGAACTGAATTACTAAGAAGTGGTTACCATAATTGATATTAGCTCCCTTACTTGTCATGGTATCTTATTGACGATGGCGCCTCCATTGGCAACATCTAATATCCTTCTTTCTGAGAGTAGCAGCCCTTCATAGAAGTAATGTATCAAAGGCTGATCGTGTAATACCCTGAATCTTTACACTTTAGCGTATGGTCAAAACTATATTAATTTGGGTATAATGGTCATTTTAAATTTCTATCTATAATTAATCTCATTGTATTTTTAATTATTAATATTTTCCCATTTTAATTTGTGTCATGCTTTCTTTTATTAAATTTGGGGTGTCACGAGTGGAACCGAATTACTAAGAAGTGGTTGCCATAATTGATATTAGCTCCCTTACTTGTCACGGTATCTTATTGATGATGGCGCCTCCATTGGCAACATCTAACATCCTTCTTTCTGAGAGTAGCAGCCCTTCATAGAAGTAATGTATCAAAGGCTGATCGTGTAATACCCTGAATCTTTACTCTTTAGCGTATGGTCAAAACCATATTAATTTGGGTATAATGGTCATTTTAAATTTCTATCGATAATTAATCTCATTGTATTTTAAATTATTAATATTTTCCCATTTTAATTTGTATCATGCTTTCTTTTATTAAATTCAGGGTGTCACGAGTGGAACCGAATTACTAAGAAGTGGTTGACATAATTGTTATTAGCTCCCTTACTTGTCATGGTATCTTATTGACGATGGCGCCACCATTGGCAACATCTAACATCCTTCTTTCTGAGAGTAGCAGCCCTTCATAGAAGTAATGTATCAAAGGCTGATCGTGTAATACCCTGAATCTTTACACTTTAGCGTATGATCAAAATTATATTAATTTGGGTATAATGGTCATTTTAAATTTCTATCGATAATTAATCTCATTGTATTTTAAATTATTAATATTTTCCCATTTTAATTTGTGTCATGCTTTCTTTTATTAAATTCGGGGTGTCACGAGTGGAACCGAATTACTAAGAAGTGGTTGCCATAATTGATATTAGCTCCCTTACTTGTCATGGTATCTTATTGATGATGGCGCCTCCATTGGCAACATCTAACATCCTTCTTTCTGAGAGTAGCAGCCCTTCATAGAAGTAATGTATCAAAGGCTGATCGTGTAATACCCTGAATCTTTACACTTTAGCGTATGGTCAAAACTATATTAATTTGGGTATAATGGTCATTTTAAATTTCTATCGATAATTAATCTCTTTGTATTTTAAATTATTAATATTTTCCCATTTTAATTTGTGTCATGCTTTCTTTTATTAAATTCGGGGTGTCACGAGTGGAACCGAATTACTAAGAAGTGGTTGCCATAATTGATATTAGCTCCCTTACTTGTCATGGTATCTTATTGGCGATGGCGCCTCCATTGGCAACATCTAACATCCTTCTTTAAGAGAGTAGCAGCCCTTCATAGAAGTAATGTATAAAAGGCTGATTGTGTAATACCCTGAATCTTTACACTTTAGCGTATGGTCAAAACTATATTAATTTGGGTATAATAGTCATTTTAAATTTCTATCGATAATTAATCTCATTGTATTTTAAATTATTAATATTTTCCCATTTTAATTTGTGTCATGCTTTCTTTTATTAAATTCGGTATTTATTTATTTAATTTAAATTTAGTATTTGGTATTCGTTTAAATTTGCTATTTGTTTATTAAATTTGGTATTTGTTTATTTAATATATTCAAATTTGATTTTATCTTTAATTTATAATTATGAATTTTTTAAAAATAAAATAAAATAGGTATTTTTTAATTAAAATTTTAATTATGATCTTATTTTTAAATTATATTTTTCAATTTCAAAAATAAGAGATGGAAAAGAGAGAAAAGAAAGAAAAGAACGGAAAACCAAAAAAGAGGACAACCCCATGCCTCCCTGCTGAGGGTCCCACAGACACCCCCCACCTCACCCACCTTTACTCTTCCTTCTTGGATGCTTGCCATATGGCGCACATCAAAGCCTTCTCCATGCCTATTTAAAGGCTCTATTTTTCCTCATTTCCCAAACTTCACTTCTTCTTCCATTTTCACTTTCTAGAAACAGAATTTCAGGGTGAGAAAAAGGAAATTTTAGAGAGAGAAAAAAGTAAGAAAAAAGGAGAAAAAGTAGGAGTTTGAGGAGATTGACCAAGGAATGCTATAAGTTCTTTTCTTCCTTTCCAAAAATTAATCGACTCAATTACGACAAGATTTTCTTTAGTATTTTTATCTATATTTTTAAGTGCTCTTTTTAGTTAATTAATTTGGTGAAATTGAATATTTGTAGAAATAGATTTCTATGCTTGTTTAGTGATTTACATTTTATAATCATTCATGATAAATGTGTTATAATGACAATTTGAGATACATGTGAGATTGACCCTTTGTCTTACCATTGGTAATGGCAAAGAGGGTTGTTATAAGTCTCTACAGTGAATATTCATTGTTTAACCATGGAAATAATTAACGTGATGCATGAAAATATGATGATTGGATATTGCATGCAGGTTTGGCCCTACGACTTACCTTAGTAATGGTGAAGAGGGTTATTCTAGTAGACCTTAATTCAAGAGTGATACTAACAAGGCTAAAAACACTCAAGATACTCAAAGAGCATCAAAAGGTGACTTGGAGCAAATTTCAAATGACGTGAACACAAATAGAGTTTCAAACCTAGAAAGTTTCAACAGACCAGTTACAAGATCAAAGGCTCTAAAGCTTAAAGAGTTGCTCCAAATTTTTACTCAAAAATGTGTGGATGATGAGCTGGTCAATTGTGAAAAGTTCAAATATGAGCTTTTTGAACAGCCCAAATTCGTAACTTTAAATGGATTTAACTTATTGGGGATAATTTGAGCTTGTTTGAGTCTTATTGGTAATGTGTGAATAAGCCTTGTATATGGGCTGGATTAGTTAAGTTGTTTTAAATATTTTGGATTGTTTTATTTTAGTTTGAGTTAATTAAGCCCATATAGTCAAGTGTAACTCATTTTGGTCACAAGTCTTGTCTTAATGTTATTACAAGAATGAGCCCATAACTATATGGTGCCAAAAACAATTAGTGGTGTTGATTAACAAGATTGGAGTTACAAGGAGTTATATAACAATTATATGCCTATAATTAGCCTAGTTATTGTTAGAGTTATAATTGTAATTATTACATAATTAGCCTAGTTATTATAGGAGTTACAATTGTAATTATTGTGTTGTAACTTATTGATTTCTTTGGCTATAAATACCAAAGGAACTCCTTTGTGGATATCAAGAGTTGTAATCAAATATTTTAGAATTGAGTTAAGAGTGTTTTGGCTTTCTTTTCACTTTATGCACAAGGTGTTGATTTGGAATACAATTGTTATCATTTGTATTTAAATTTTGATTTCCTATTTCAATTGTTCTTGGTGCTTGTTTGGATTAGGTTCAAGGGATATCATTTATCTTTCTTGGGTTCTCTTTAACTTCTACCATTTAGGTGATTGAACAAATTTGATTCCTTTTTTACTTGTGATATAAATTCCGTTATAAACCGATTGAAGAGTTAGAAAGGTTCAAGCAAGGGTCTTGGGGTTCCGCATCATTTGGTATTAGAGCATTGGTTCACCAAGTAAATCCTTATTGTGTTGTCTTTATTTTCATTATTTCTTGCAAAAAAAAAAAGAGACAAATTTGCATTCAGAAAAAAAAAATCAGATTAACCTAATTTGCTTGATTGTGCAAAACACGCTTCAACCAATTCTACCTTGTGCAATTGAAACACCTGCTGTTTTTTTCCTTTTATTTATCTCATATAACATTCAAATACATTTAAAATTTAAAAGGAAAACTCGTTTCAAGGCTGTTTGTTTTGTTGAGATTGTTTGTGTAATTTTTGGGGCTATTTGGAGACAACTCACTTCAATTGAATTTGTTTTCATCCAAAACTATTTCTTTCACTTAATTTGAGTGTTTTGGATGATAATTTGTGGTTCTATTAGAGAATTCCAAGTTTCGTGCATTAAATTTCAGATTCACCGTTTTTTTCTTGCATTTTTAGTTTTTATTTAATATTTCTGCCCATTTCCTTCTTATTACATATTGAGGTAATAATATTGATTCATTGTTTCCTAATTAACATAAAAATTATCATACACTTATTTCTATATCAAGTGTATGCTCTTCATTGTTTAAATTGTTCTAGTTTGCTTCTAGAGTTGAATTCGTGTATCTTGTTTCTTTAGGAATTCTTTGTTATCTCTAATTTAAATTGAGTACATAGTGATAACTAGTTGTTGTTTGAATTGGTCCTTTTGTATAAAGTTATAAAAGATTGCTTGAGCGGTAAAAAGCAAGAAACTGTGAGCTCAAAAGAGAGTAAAAGCCAAAATTGAGTGATTTGTGAGGTTGCAATCTATTTTGTTTGTCATTAAAATTTCAGATTTGAAGATGGAGCCACAAGGGAGTGAAAGGGCATCAAAAGATCAAGAATTCATCCTCAAAGCAATGCAACAACAATTTGAGAGGATTCAACTAGCTATTAGCAACATGAATGAGAAACTAGAGAAACAACAACGTGAGTTAAATTCCATGAGAGGGGAAGCTTCCCAAACCAATCCATGAGCAAGAAGACTTCCAAAACCACCTTTTGATGAGGAAGTGGAAGAAGAATTGATGACCAAGCTACTTTGGTCAATGAGGGTCGAAATTATGGTAGGGGTCGAAACGATCTTGATAAAAACATTGGGAGCTTCAAAATGAAAATCCCTTCGTTTCTAGGCAAGAATGATCTGAATGCTTATCTTGAATGGGAGAGCAAGGTGGACCTTATTTTTTAGTGCCACAATTATTCCGATAAGAAAAAGATAAAGCTTGCGGCTGTGGAGTTTGGAGAGTATGCCATTGTGTGGTGGGATCAACTCATCATAAGTAAAAGGAGAAATTGAGAAAGACCTATTTCCACTTGGGCCAAAATGAAGGCTATCATGAGAAGGCGCTTTGTTCCTACTCACTACTAATAGGAACTTACATAAAAAATTGCAAGGCCTTATACAAGGGAACAAGAGTGTAGAAGACTACTACAAAGAGATGGAGATAGCCATGATAAGGGGTAATATTGAAGATGATAGGGAAGCTACTATGGCAAGGTTCTTAAATGGCCTTAACAGAGACATAGCCAACATTGTAGAGATTCAACATTATGTGCAGATTGATAATATGGTGCATATGGCTATAAAGATTGATAGACAATTAAAGTGAAAGGGGAACACAATGCAAGCTGACACTTATTCGGCCCAAAATCCCAATTGGAGGCCGAAATTGAAGGGAGATAACAAGGCTCTCCAATTCAAAAAAGATGATAAAACCAAGCCAAAAGATGCTAATGATAATAAAAACAAAGGTATTTCTAACTCCCAAACTCCTCGAAATAGAGATATCAAGTGTTTCAGATGCTTGGGTTTTGGTCATATTGCATCTCGATGCCCAAATAAAAAGGTAATGGTGATGCACGGTGATGGTGTTGAAACCGATTATGAGAGTGATGTGGAGGATAAAATACCTCCTTTGGAGGATTGTAGTGATGGGGAAACACCTATGGAAGGTAGATTGTTGGTTTCTAGGCATGCTTTGAATACACAAGTAAGGAATGATGATGAGGGGGTTAAGTTGCAAAGAGAGAATATTTTTCATTATAGATGTCTAGTGAATGGAAAATTGTGTAGCATGATTATTGATGGGGTTAGTTGTGTAAATGTGGCTAGTTCCTTATTTGTTGATAAACTAGTTTTGGAAACTACAAAACATCCTAAACCTTATAAACTGCAATGGCTTAACAATAGTGGGGAGGTAAGAGTTAATAAGCAAGTGGGGTGCCTTTTACTATTGGGAAGTATAGTGATGAGGTGACATGTGATGTAGTTCCTATGCAAGCTAGTCATATTTTGTTGGGTAGACCATGGCAATGGGATAGGAGAGTGATGCATGATGGGTATCTCAATAGGTACATGGTAAAAAAGTGGGCAAAAAGTATACTCTTCTTCCTTTAACCCCTAAACAAGTTTTTGAAGACCAAATACAACTTGAAAAGTCCCATGATGAATTCGCACGAAGAGAGGCCGAGAGAAAAAGAAAAGAAAAATAAAAAGAGAAAAGAAAAGAGAGTGAGAGAAAATTAGAGTGGAAAAATGAAGATCAACAGGAAAAAGAAAGCGATGTGCATTCGACCATAGAAAAGAAAATAAGCTTTTATGCTAAAATGAGAGATGTGAGAAAAGCTTTATTTTCTAACAAGCCAATGATTGTACTAATGTACAAGGAAGCTTGTTTCTCAACTAACGAACTTGACCCTTCTTTGCCAAGTGTTGTGGTTGAAGTTTTGCAGGAATTTAGCGATGTCTTACCACCTTTGAGAGGGATTGAGCATCAAATTGACTTCATTCCCGAGGCTCCCATACCAAATAGACCAGCCTATAGGAACAATCCCAAGGAGACCAAAGAGCTTCAAGGGCAAGTGGAGGAGCTCTTACAAAAGGGGCATATTCTAGAAAGTTTAAGCCCATGCACAGTGCCCGTCTTATTAGTACCCAAAAAAGATGGTAGTTGGCGTATGTGTTGATTGTTGAGCCATCAATAAAATAACGGTGTTGTTCTTATGCAGGATAAAAGACCCATTGCTTACTTCAGTGAGAAGCTCAATGGTGCACAATTGAATTATTCCACCTATGACAAAGAGTTTTATGCTTTGGTAAGAGTATTAGAGCCATGGCAGCATTATTTGAAAAGGTAAGGCAAGCTTAATAAACGACATGTAAAATGGGTGGAATTTATAGAGTCCTTCCCATATGTGATCCAATATAAGCAAGGAAAAGAAAATATGGTAGCTGATGCACTTTCAAGAAGGAATTGATTCGAGGACGAATCCTTTTGAGGGGAGGGGGAATGATGCAAACAAGGCTAAAAACACTCAAGATACTTAAAGAGCATCAAAAGGTGACTTAGAGCAAATTTCAAATTACGTGAACATAAATAGAGTTCCAAACCTGGAAAGTTTCAGCGGACCAGTAACAAGATCAAAAGCTCTGAAGCTTAAAGAGTTGCTCCAAGTTTTCACACAAAAACATGTGGATGATGGGCTGGACAATTGTGGAAAGTTCAAATATGAGCTTTTGAACAGCCCAAATTCGTAACTTTAATTGGGTTTAACTTATTTGGGATAATTTGAGCTTGTTTGAGTCTTATTGGTAATGGGTGAATAAGCCTTGTGTATTGATAGCGATCAAATGCACAAAAGCTCAAATGTTGCTAATCAGGAAGCTCAAGTTTGTGAAGATGATAATTTGATCAACATTGCTGGTCCAATGACACGTTCAAGAAGAAAGAAAATGCAAGAAGCCTTGAAGAATTTGATTAGCACAAGTCTTTCACTAGAATGCTCCAAAGCCCACAATGCGAAGTCCAGAATTGTGAATTTCATGACCATTTCAAATCATGGGCCAATAAGGGCTAATGGATCATATTGGGTTGATCAAGACAATCATTTTGGCCCATAATATGGCCTAAAATTAGTGCAAAAGCATGGCTGGTTCAAGACTACACTCTTTTATCAATTCTAGTCAACAATAATGGCTTGACTTTGAAGTTAAGGAGATCAATAAATCTGATCGTTTATGAACAAGATTGGTGTCTTCAAAAGCATTAAAACTCTTCACTGGATGATGGAAAATCATGGAGTAAAAAGAGGTCAGACTTGGAAAAATGAATTCAAAGAAGACTAGAATCCCAAGTCATAATTAGTCTTGAATTTTTCTTTATTAGTTTCTATTTCCAAAGTTAATTTTAAGTAATTTACTTTTGAATTTCATGAACCCTATGACCTATAAATAGGGATGCATTCTACTTGTAAAAAGCATATTGAAATTACATACTTGTTAAGGGTTTTCCTTAATTTGCTAGTCTCTTTGAGCTAGTTTGGGTCTTGCAAGTTGCTTGCAAAACTTATTAGGTTTATCAACTAGGATTCTTCCTCCTAGTTATGGCACCTTGGCCTTTTCTTCTTTCTCTTCTGTAATTCAAAGGTGATAGGTTTAATATACCTATTATTGTTGGGTTCATTAGATTTAAGGGTGGGTAACAGTAATTCAATTTTTCTACCTTTTTGTGATTCAAAGGTGGTAGGTTTAATATACCTACGGTTGTTGGGTTCAAATAGGTTGGATTGGGTTGCTTAAAAGATTTTCATAATTCTTTCTTTTGGTGTAATTCAAAGGTGTTGAATTTGATATGCTCAATGTTGTTGAGTTTATCCAAGATTGAAGATTAGCTGAACTAGATCATCAAGGAACGATCTTAATCAACGGGTAACTATTGCTATCATGTATGGGCTGGACTAGTTGAGTTGTTTTAAATATTTTGGATTGTTTTATTTTAGTTTGAGTTAATTAAGCCCATATAGTCAAGTGTTACTCATTCTGGGCTTAAGTCTTGTCTTAGCGTTATTACAAAAATGAGCCCATAACTATACGGTGCCACAAACAATTAGTGGTATTGGTTAACAAGATTGGAGTTACAATGAGTTACATATCAATTACATGCCTATAATTAGCCTGTTATTGTTGGAGTTACAATTGTAATTATCATAAAATTAGCCTAGTTATTGTGGGAGTTACAATTGTAATTATTATGTTGTAACTTATCATTGATTTCTTTGGCTATAAATACTAAAGGAACTCTTCTTTGTGGATATCAAGAGTTGTAATCAAATATTTCAGAATTGAGTCGAGAGCGTTTTGGCTTTCTTTTCACTTTATGCACAAGGTGTTGATTTGGAATACAATTATTATCACTTGTATTTCAATTTTGATTTCCTATTTCAATTGTTCTTGGTGCTTGTTTGGATTGGGTTCAAGGGATATCATTTATCTTTCTTGGGTTCTATTTAACTTCTACCATTTGGGTGATTGAACAAATTTGATTCTTTTTTACTTGTGATCTAAATTTCGTTCTAAACCAATTGAAGAATTCCAAGGTTCAAGCAAGGATCTTGGGATTCCGCATCAAAGAGGATGACCTGAAGGTCAAGTTCGAGTAAAATGGGCCTTCGGGCCGGATATGTGAGGTGAGCCTTCGGGTTGGATATGAGCCTTCGAGCTTGGTGAGATGTGGAATCCTGAATGGATTCAGAAGTGATTGCATTAAACATGTAGTATGCATATGAAAGAAACATAATATTGTTATCAACATGAGTTAAACAAGTGAAAGGAAGGAAGGAATCCATTCGACCGCTATCTCTGAGGGGTTTTTTATTTTTCTCCCAATTGAATAAGTGTTAGCGAACCCCTCCCTGTGATGATCGACATTCCTTCTTACGAGAGAGGATACTCGTTAGGTATATGTAGCACCATGGCTGTGGTTATAATATAGATGGGAAATGATAAGGACCCAGGAATGGGTCGATGATTCACAACACTAGTCAAGGATTCCTTCTGCCATTATTCACATCATAATGGCATATACTTTCTCACTTTTTTATATGACTATTCACAATATGAGTATGTGTATTTAATATCTCATTGTTATGAAGCACTAAATATGTTTAAACATTTTGTAGCGGAAGTAAAAAATCAAATGGATCAAAAAGTAAAGACTCTTTGAACTGATCGTGGTTGTGAATATCTTTCTGATATGTTTCAAAAATATTGTGAGAAAAATGGTATACGTAGGCAACTTACAATTTTCCATACTCCGCAACAAAATGATGTTGCAGAGCAAAGGAATCATACACTACTAAACATTGTTAGATCGATAATGGCACATGTCAACCTCTCTAATAATTTTTAGGGAGATGCATTGCTTACAACAACCTACATTCTTAACCGTATACCCGTCACTTCATATGAGTTATGGAATGGCAAGAAGTCCATTTTGGATTATTTAAGTCCTTGGAGATCGGCAGGCTATGTGTATAACCCAACTCACAAGCACGAAAAACTAGGTTCAAA
This sequence comes from Carica papaya, assembly GCF_054855325.1. Classification (NCBI taxonomy): domain Eukaryota; kingdom Viridiplantae; phylum Streptophyta; class Magnoliopsida; order Brassicales; family Caricaceae; genus Carica; species Carica papaya. The sequence continues at coordinate 18,075,310 of NC_142312.1, read as the reverse complement.
AGCAACTAAAATGGTGTTCATTAAATATCCCGAATATTCAAAAGGATATGTAATGTTTTGAGAACACCCAAATGGTGGCATGACCAAAATTGACTCTCGTAATGTTATTTTCTTGAGGATGAGTTCCCAATCACTGATGAAATAAAAGGAAATCTCAAATTGTACGGATTATAGGAAGACATGCAATTACATATTGGTGAGAGGGAGGTATTAAGAACCTAGCAAGTCACGAATAATAGTGATATTCCACCAAATAAAAGAGATAGTGGGAGTGATCCAACTATCTTAGATAATTTTATAAATGATAATCCACTAAAAAATAGGGGTTAGTCATCAAGATCCGAGCTTGGAACATGAGGTTAGTCCTAAAGTTCCAAATCCCAAGCCAATAAGGAACAATGGGAGAGATTTATCATCTAGTCAGGTAGGTGATAAAGATCCTAGAATTTGAAGGAGTGAACATGAAAAAATTCTCCGACGATATTTTTAAATCGAAGGAAAAATTTTACTTTACACTCCTTTAGAAATTGAGGAACCCACCTCCGTTGAGGAGGCTATGAATTACCAAATAGTAAAGAGTGGATTGATGCCATGAGGGATGAGATGGACTCAGTGATGAGAAATAAGGTCTGGAAACTAGTTGATCTCTTGCCTCAACATAAATCAATTGGAAACAAGTGGGTTTTCAAGATAAAACATGGAGCATATGGATCAATTAAAAAGTTTAAGGCTGGACTAGTGGCGAAAAGTTTTACCCAAATTGAAGGTATAGATTATGAAGAGATTTTTACTTCTATGGTGAGATTTGCCTCTATTTGCCTCCTTCTAGCCCTGGTTGTCCATTTGGACTTGGAGTTGTGTCAAATGGATGTTAAAACTACTTTCTTCAATGGTACATTTGAGGAAGAGATATATATGAATCAACCTATTAGGATTGTCATTAAAGGTCAAGAAAACAAAGTTTGTCATCTTAAAAGATCCATATATGGGCTCAAGCAGTCTTCCAGACAAAGGTATTTCAAATCCCATGAAGCCATTACTTTGTTTGGCTTATCCATGGTAGATGAAGACCATTGTGTGTATGCTAAGAAAACAACGACGAAGATTATGTTTCTCTATTTACACGTTGATGACATACTATTGGCTGGAAATAACATGGAGATGATCAATGCCACTAAGTAGTGGTTGTCCTTCGTTTTTGAGATTAAGGACATGGGTGAAGCCAAATTTGTCCTTGGCGTGGAATTAATGAGAGACCGTCCCAAGAAACTTCTAGGATTGTGTCAGGAAGCATATATTAAGAAAGTCTTGGCAAGATTTTGGATGCGTTACTCCAAACCCGTTAATACTCCTATTGAGAAGGGTGTAACCTTAAGTCTTGACCAGTGCCCAAAGATAGATGAAGAGAAAAAGAAAATGAGCAACATTCCTTATGCTAATATAATAGGTAGTTTGATTTATGTCATGTTATGTACACAACTAGACATTTTTTGTGTGGTTGGTTTGGTAAGTCGTTATCAAAGCAACCCTGGACTTACTCATTGGCAAGTAGTCAAGAGAATCTTGCACTACCTTCGTGGTACAAGTAACCTAGTCCTCTGTTATCAATGAGGGGACTTAAGGTTAAAAGAATATTCAAATGCAGACTAAGGCGACAACTGGGATGAGTCTAAGTCGATCTTATGATATGTTTTTGTCTTTGGTGGAGGTGTCATACCTTAGTGTAGTAAAAAACAAGATTGCATTACTTTATCTACAATGGAAGCAAAGTATGATGCTAGTTGTCTTGTTGTACAAGAGTCAATTTGGTTAAGAAGCTTTTTGCAGGATCTCAACATCGCTCCTAAAGTTGATGAACTTGTAGAAATGCATTATGACAATATTGCAGCTATCCAATATGCTCAAGATATGAAATTCCATAGGAAAACCAAGCATAATAAGAGGCATTATCACTTTATTCAAGGCACCATCAAGAAATGGGAGGTTGATGTTAAGTATATATCCACTAACAAAATGGTTGTTAATCCTTTTATTAAGCCCATACTTAGCGATGTTTTTCGAGGTCATGTGAAGAGTTTAGGTTTGCATAGGCTTCAGTTTTTTATTAGGATTTGATATGTAATGGACATATATTTTTGTGTATTGATCATTTATGAAATAAAAGTTGTTGTTTTCTTATGAAATGTTCATGAGCATAATTACATGATTAGGCAAGTAATAATGTCACCAGGCTTTATGATCGATCTATCGTATGGGTGATCTCCCTAACACTTGAGTAATGGGTAGGATAAGACTAAATCATATTGGCATTAAGTATGTGTAATATGGATTGTCTTTATACCTGTGTTGTATTAATGACAAAATATTAAAATTTTATAGTTGCCTTAGTTAGTGTAAGATGAGACTCTAGAGAATCGAGTATGAAATATACTCGATTTCATACTAAAGCCTTAAAGCTGAATATCGAGTGTCAGGTCACACATTAAGTATGTTGATCAAGTGGCTCGAGTTAGATACTTGAGTAGTATCTGGAATTATGATTTGCATGACATAAAAGAGTGACATGCCCAACTTAGTGGGAGTTATGTTATGACATACATATCATACTGTATGTACTATAATAACAATTGATATAGGGAGTGACAAAATGATTTTCTACTTTATCATTGTGTGAAACCTATGACATGCCCAACTTAGTGGGAGCTATGTTATGACATACATATCATACTGTATGTACTATATAACGATTGATATAGGGAGTGACAAAATGATTTCCTACTTTATCACTATGTGAAACCTATGGACTATTGTGTCCTTCTTGTATGATACCCTTTGACTTAAAGCTATAATATGAAGTCAAGATTCAGTGTTGCTACTTTAATATATTTCCAAGGGCCACGACCTATACGGTCCAGCGGAGCATGTTAGGAAAGCTGTCAAGTTGAGATGGATTGTCATGAGTGTCTAAGGAATAATCTTTCCGACATCATCACATAAGCCCAGGTAGTTATATTTTGTATATAACCAAGTAATATAATTATAGTATAGAGGGACAATGTGTGTTAATGGCGATGTTAAAATGATCTGGGTTACTATAAATATAAAAGTGTTGTATTAGTTAGATGGTGGCTTAATATAACACTACTTGTTGCTTTCTGGTCGCACACCTACTTTCTTGTATGAAGTGTGAGAGATATGTTGATGTGGTAGTATATTGTGATTAGTATGGCTTGTGTAGCTGAGTGAGAGATGTTGCATAAAATTAGGAATGACCACAATACCCTTTGTAAAAAGTCACAACTCTTTGTGAGCCTATAAGGGAGAAACCCTTTATGAAAAACATTACTTTTGGTGAGCATATGAGGGAGAAAAAATTATTTTTGAAAAATTAAAAAGAATAGAACACCCAAAAAATAACATACAATCATTCTCTCTCTCACATTGAGTTAAACTATAAACAAACTTGGGCTTTGGGGTGTGGAGATTATCTTGAACTCTAATAGCTTGTGGTAGAATATAGAGCCAATAAAGAGCATCAACAATTAAGGATCGTTCTCCTTGCGCAAAAAAGAAAGCATCTTATCCTATTGCTTCCGTATTAAAATTGGTCCTAATTTTTTAACATCCACATTATCTATTAATTGCATTTGTTGTAAACCAAAAATAACAGCAGTTGCATATAATGCATAAAAAAATAAAGACACAAATTTAAGTTAATTATATACCACTAAATGTAAATTTAACAATTTTACAATATCTGTATTTATATTTTTTTAATTTATTCAAAGGTATAATTAATTAAAATTTGAGTTAAAGAGACTTAATCATAGAAAAATGATTCGTTTAAATTTATTTTATAAATTTCTATATTTAATTTAATTTTATACATTAAATTAATTGCATATTGGACTCTTAAATTTTTGTACTTCTTATAAATGATCAATTCTTTTATCTCAAATAATAGAAATACACTTGACCATTTATTTTAGAAACAAAACCATTAGTTTGTCACAAACTTTAATTAAATAGGCATAAAAGATTTAGATAACAATGATAATATATTATTATGTTTTGTTTATATGTCATGATAAACATTTGTTTTAGTTAATTAATCAAAGTAATATGTTATGGTAATATATATTTTATTTGTACATTAAAATATTGTCAATTAGTAGGTACTTCATAGTTTATATATTATTTGTTACGTTATTGTGTAGAACTTTTTTTGTTATATAATATCGTATTAATTGTTATTCAAATTAAATATTGTAAGTATTATTTAAATTTAAATTTTAAACCATGAATAAATCAACTTCTCCACATGAAATAACCCAGTTAAAGTATAGTAAATATTCAAAAAATTTGAGCTAGAATAAGTCTCTTACATTAAATTCATAACTAAATCAGAAAAGGACTTAAGATTCTTTTGAAGATTTAAAAAATAAAAAAGGAAAAAGAGAACTTAAGAACTATTACACAATATTTTCAAAAACTTTTGGTTCATTTGACTTCCTCGTTTGAAGCTTTGGATCTCCTTCTTTCGTTGTCTTCCATCCTCTTCATGAAGAAGCAAAGAAGAAGAAGAAGAAGAAGAAGAAGAAGAAAGGGAAGTCTCCTAAATGGAGTCGTTTTAGTGGTTTAATGATGGGTAACAGCTAGGCTGAGTAGAAGAAATAGGCTAGGGTTGATTTTTCTTTATTCGGTTTATAATTAAAAGGAATTGGGTTTAAGACTTTTGGGTTATTTAATTGGACTGGGTTCTGGTATTTGATTAATAAAAAACAAAAGGAGTTTGGGCTCGGTTAATTTGAATTTGGACTTTTGACTTCCATCGAGTTTAAAGAATGGTTGGATTAGGTTAGTTTGGGAGTTTTAGAACAAAAATAGTGTGAGCTATCAATATGGTTTGAGAATTAAAATTAACAAAAAAGGTTTGTATCTAGTTTCAAATTAAGTTCAAAATGGACTTTTGGCTACATCATCATAATAATAATAATAACAATAGTGTGAGTTATCAATATGTTGTTTTCATTATCAATGTTCACCTTTTCCTAATTTTAAACATGAATTCCACCACACTTAATGCTCTTTAAACAATCCCCTAGTTGTTCTAACTTTTATGTCTTTGGATGTCAAGTTCTTTCTCTCTTAAACCTTACAAAAATTACAAAATTTCTTTCACATCTTCTCCCTACATCTATCCCAATAACTACCATTATATCATTGTCGGGAGAGTAGAATGAGTAAACTGTACATTGTGCACCATGCTAAGTTTGATGAGGCTAGAGATGACAATTTAACATACAACTTGATGCGGGAGGGAACGAGGAAGATCAAATCAACTCCTATAACCTTCACCAACGCATGCAATATAGAAACTTAACTGCCTAAATTACCCCTGACTCTACTTAAATCTACAACACCTAAAGGTGCAACTAGGGAAGTAAAAATAAGGAAAAGAAAGAAACCACATACTTACCCGATAAGCCAATCCCCACTTATTGGCTTAACAAGACTTCTGAAAGCTCCTTACCTTCTGAAGAACTTAAAGATGCTAAAGAAATTAGCTAAGATAATTCTTCAAGAAAGCAAAAGCTTCAATTTTTATTCTTCTTAATATATGTTTACAACCTATCGATAAATGCCTTTATATAGGCTTTTCGCAGGATAGTTTTAAACGATTATAAATAACTAAGAAATTAATAAAATAATTGAAAGATAAAATTCTATCCTAAAATAATAATAAAATATTAATCTATCCCAATCTAAAGTTTAAATAATTAATTAAATAATCTTAGGGGATAGATTGTATATTAAAATAATAATAAACTAATATTAAAAAAGGTTAAAAAAAATTATCCCATATGTTTTCCATGAAAAACACATGGTGAATTGAAGAGGGAGAATCCAAGAAGAATTTAAGTTGCGGGCTCACCGAACTCGGGTGCACGAGTCAATCCGCTGGGGGGTGCGGGTTGAGCTAGGATAGGCCTGCGGGTCGACCTAGGTGGGAGACACGGGTCACGCCAAGAGCTTGCGTGGGTCGCATGAGTGAGCCTACTACGTTGGTTGGATCCACGCAGACTAGGTGCTGGCATGCGTTTGACCTTCTTGGCTTGGACATTCGTAGGCGTGGGCGTGTGCTAGGCCTAGGCATCTGTGCTCTGGGTGTGTGCTTGTGTTAGATGCCTTAAATGGGCACGGGCATTGGGCACCCGACCTGCTGTGCATTTGTGCATGTTGTGCACATGCTAGCTAATGCGAGGGGCATGCGGAGTTGTTCGTCCACACGATCGGTGTGCTGTGTCACACGGGTAGTGTTCCCGCATGTGCGGGTGAGCACGTCCCCATGTGGGAGGCTTTACACACATGACGAAGACCTTTCTTGCTCCGTGCTTTGTTGTGGGGCATACGGATGTCGCGATTCGTGCATTCCATAGTTTTGGCCATGTTGGTGGAATGCCAGCGTGTCAGAGGCTATGTTTCGTATGTGTGAAGGGTGACACATGCGTGTTAGAACAATATTTCTTTTCAAATCGTAGATATTTAAAGACTAAATATACATTATTGTACTGAATTAAAGAGAAATATAATCGACAGCGTACTTGAATCGATCCCAAAAGATTTGTTCACGTCCGGCGGTAGGATCTTCCAAATCAATACAGTGCCTTAAAACTAGTTTTTTCTGGTGATGGGATTTTAGAAAAATAAAATGACAACCTTTTGATTCAGGAACCATAACTGCTTTTTATATCGACTAACTTTTACAATTTCCATTTTTCCCATCATAAAATGAGAATATTACAAAAATGGTATCTGCACATTACAAGCATATACTTAAACCTGATGCATTAAGGTTCAATATTGTTTAACCATATTTGATCATTTTAAAGGAGCCCACTAAATTAACAATCTGATACGCATACTAAGGTCCACATTAAACCCACACGTTAGAAAAATCTAACAATCTCCCATTTGAGCTTTATGTGACACTTAACTATGCGTTAATAACCATAGGAGTACTTAGAACTGCGTTATCAATACTTGAATGTATCACCAAACAGTCCCGTCTATCAATCATAAAGACAGTGATGCAAACAAGGCTAAAAACATTCAAGATACTCAAAGAGCATCAGAAGGTAACTTGGAGCAAATTTCAAATGATGTAAACACAAATACAGTTCCAAATCTGGAAAGTTTCAGCAGACCAGTAACAAGATCAAAGGCAAAGAAACCTAAAGAGTTTCTCCAAGTTTTTACTTAAAAACATGTGGATGATGGGCTGGCCAATTGTTGAAAGTTCAAATATGAGCTTTTTGAACAGCCCAAATTCGTAACTTTAATTGGATTTAAGTGATTTGGGATAATTAGGACTTGTTTGAGTCATATTGATAATGGATGAATAAGCCTTGTGTATGGGCTGAATTAGTTGAGTTGTTTTAAGTATTTTGGATTGTTTTATTTTAGTTTGAGTTAATTAAGCCCATATAGTTAAGTATAACTCATTTTGGGCTTAAGTCTTGTCTTAGTGTTATTACAAGAATGAGCCCATAACTATATGAGGGGGTTAAGTTGAATATGCAAATAAGGATTGATGATGAGGGGGTTAAGTTGCAAAGAGAGAATATTTTTCATTCTAGATGTCTAGTGAATAGAAAATTGTGTAGCATGATTATTGATGGGGGTTAGTTGTGTAAATGTGGCTAGTACCTTATTTGTTGATAAACTGGGTTTGGAAACTATAAAACATCATAAACCTTATAAGCTGCAATGGCTTAACAATAGTGGGGAGGTGAGAGTTAATAAGCAAGTGAGGGTGCCTTTTACTATTGGGAAGTATAGTGATGAGGTGATTGTGGTGTAGTTCCTATGCAAGCTAGTCATATTTTGTTGGGTAGACCATGGCAATGGGATAGGAGAGTGATGCATGATGGGTATCTCAATAGGTACATGGTAGGAAAATAGGGCAAAAAGTATACTCTTCTTCCTTTAACTTCTAAACAAGTTTTTGAAGACCAAATGCAACTTGAAAGTCCCATGATGAATTTGCACAAAGAGAGACCGAGAGAAAAAGAAAAAGAGAAAAGAAAAGAGAGTGAGAAAAAATTAGAGTGGAAAAATGAAGATCAAAAGGAAAAAGAAAGAGAGATGCATTTGACCATAGAAAAGAATGAGGGAAAGAAAATGAGCTTTTATGCTAAAATGAGAGATGTGAGGAAAGCTTTATTTTCTAACAAGCCAATTATTGTACTCATGTACAAGGAAGCTTGTTTCTCAACTAACGAACTTGACCCTTCTTTGCCAAGTGTTGTGGTTGAAGTTTTGCAAGAATTTAGCGATGTTTTTCCTAATGATCTACCTCAGGGTTACCACATTTGAGAGGGATTGAACATCAATTGACTTCATTCCCGGGGCTGCCATACCAAATAGACCAGCCTATAGGAACAATCCCGAGGAGACCAAAGAGGTTCAAAGGCAAGTGGAGGAGCTCTTACAAAAGGGGCACATTCGAGAAAGTTTAAGTCCATGCGCAGTGCCCGTCTTATTAGTACCCAAAAAAGATGGTAATTGGCGTATGTGTGTTGATTGTAGAGCCGTCAACAAAATAACGTTAAAATATCGACACCCAATACCTCGACTTGATATATGTTAGATGAGTTGCATGGTGCTTGTGTATTTTCTAAAATTGATCTTAAAAGTGGTTATCACCAAATAAGAATGAAACCAAGAGATGAATGGAAAACGGCTTTTAAAACAAACAAGGGTTATATGAGTGGTTGGTTATGCCATTTGGCTTAACTAATGCGCCAAGTACTTTCATGCGTTTAATGAACCATGTTTTTACGTGAATTTATTGGAAAGTTTGTGGTTGTCTACTTCGATGACATTCTTGTGTATAGCAAATCTATTGATGAACATGTCATATATTTGAGGCAAGTGTTTGACACAATGCGCAAATTTCAACTATATGCTAACATGAAGAAATGTACATTTTGCATTGATCGCATCATTTTCTTAGGATATGTCGTGAGTGCAAAAGAAATCGAGGTAGATAGTGAAAAGGTAAAGGCTATTCAAGAGTGGCTGACACCTAAAAGTGTAAGTGAGGTGCATATTTTTCATGGTTTGACAAGTTTCTATAGGAGATTTGTAAAAGATTTTAGTGTCATTGCTGCCCCTTTAACTAAAATCATGAAAAAAGATAAGGGGTTTGTTTGAGGAAAAGAATAAGAACATGCGTTTTCCTTACTGAAAGAAAAGTTATGTAATGCGCCTTTATTAAGATTGCCTAATTTTGATTCAACTTTTGAAATTGAATGTGATGCCTCTGGGCTTGGGATAGGTGCTATTCTTATGCAGGATAAAAGACCCATTGCTTACTTCAGTGAGAAGCTCAATGGTGCACAATTGAATTATTCCACCTATGACAGAGTTTTTAAAGCTTTGGTAGGAGCATTAGAGATATGGCAACATTATTTGTTACCAAAAGAATTTGTGATTCACACCGATCATGAATCTTTGAGGCATTTGAAAGGGCAAGGCAAGCTTAATAAACGACATGCAAAATAGGTAGAATTCAGAGTCCTTCCCATATGTGATCCGATATAAGCAAGGAAAAGAAAATATGGTAGCTGACGCGCTTTCAAGAAGGTACAGTCTTATCTCTACTCTTTCTACAAAATTGTTGGGATTTGAGCATTTCAAAGAATTGTATGTGCATGATAGTGATTTTTCAAATGTTTATGTGGCTTGTGAACATGCGGTATTTCAAAACTTTTATGTGTGCCTAATAGTTCTATTAGGGAGTTGCTTGTTCGTGAAGCACATAGTGGTGGTTTAATGAGACATTTTGGGATTGGTAAAACTTTGAGCATTTTACATGAAAATTTCTTTTGGCCTAATATGCACAAACATGTTGAGAAAATTTGTGCGCGGTGCATCTCATGTAGGCAAGCTAAGTCTAGAGTTCAACCACATGGATTATATATGCCATTACCCATTCCTACACATCATTGGGATGATATTTCTACGGATTTTTTGTTGGGTTTGCGTAGGTCTAGAAAAGGCAGAGACTATTTGTTGTTGTTGATGGTTTTTCCAAAATGGCACACTTTATACCTGTCATAAAACAGATGATGTCACACACATAACGAATTTATTTTTCCGCGAAGTTGTTAGAATGCATGGCATTCCTAAAACCATTGTGTCCGATAGGGATGTTAAGTTTTAAGCCACTTTTGGCGAGTTTTGTGGTCCAAACTTGGGACCAAACTTTTATTTTCTACTTCACATCCACAAACGGGTGGTCAAACTGAAGTAGTAAATAGAACGCTTGGTACATTATTACGTGCTTTAATTGAAAGGAATGTTAAAACTTGGGAAGATATGCTACCATTTGTTGAATTTACTTATAATCGGAGTATACATTCTTCTACTGGGTTTTCTCCTTTTGAAATTGTGTATGGTTTTAATCCGTTAACTCCACTTGATTTGTTGCCTATTCCTATAAGTGACATTTCTAATTTGGATGGACATAAGAAAAGCAAAAATGGTTAAAGGAATTCATGAAAAAGCAAGGCAGAACATTGAAAAGAAAAATGAACAAGTAGCATCCCATATGCGCAAGGAACGATTTCCATCAAAACGGAAATCTAAGTTGGATGCTCGTGGGGATGGTCCATTTCAAATCATAGCCAAAATCAATGAAAATGCCTACAAAGTGGACCTATCAGGTGAGTATAGTGTTTTGGCTACATTTAACATATCTTATTTATCCCCTTTTGAAATTGATGCAGGAATTGATTCGAGGACGAATCCTTTTGAGGGGAGGGGGAATGATGCAAACAAAGCTAAAAACACTCAAGATACTCAAAGAGCATCATAATGTGACTCGTACCTCTCCACATTATCTTTCGAATCCCATTTGGTCTTAAATATCTATTTACAACCAATAGGTTTCGCATCCGTAGGCAATGGGAGAAGATCCCAAATGTCATTGTCCTTCATAGATTTTATCTCTTCATTCATGACATCAATCCACCTACTAGAGTTAGAATTTTTCATGGCTTGATGGAAGTTGATAGTATCATCTTCCATTGTGCCAATGTCAAAATCATGTTCTAGGAGATATATAATATAATCATCTGATATTGCACTTCGCCTCTCTCTTGTGGATCTTCTTAATGACATAAGTTCTTGAGGGTGTGAAGTTTATGCTTTAGGAATAGTTTTCTGAATAGAAACGGGAAATACTATGACATTGTTAAGTATAAGGACCTGATCCTAATCATTGTCAAGAGCACCTGAGTAAATAAGAATATCGATTAATTCCTCTTCAAAAACAAGGTCACGAACTCTCTCCCCCCAACACACTCAACATCCTTAAAGAACTGGGCATTTCCCATCTCAAAAATTATCTTAATAGTGGGATCATAAAATTTGTAACCCTTGGATCGCTTAAAATAACCAACAAAATAACAATTAATAGTTTTGAAATCCAATTTCTTTTCTTGTGGCCTATAAGGCCTAGTCTCAGTTGAACATCCCCAAATGTGCGAATGTCTCAAACTAGGCTTCTTGCCCGTCCAAAGCTCATGAGGGATCTTTGTAGTTGCTTTAGTTGGAACTCTATTGAGTAAATATGTTGCGGTCTTTAATGTTTCTCCCCATAGTGATTCAGGTAAGGTAAAATGACTGATCATATTCTTGACCATATCCTTAAGTGTTCTGTTTTTCTGTTTAGCAATAATATTCATGCTAGGAGAAGCTGGCATGGTGTACTGTGGGACAATACCACATTCCTTTAGGAATCAAGCAAACGGCCCTGGACGCTGTTCACCTGATCCGACAGATCTACCATAGTATTTACCATCATGGTCAAATCAACAACCTTAATCCTTTTATTGAGTTGATTTTCAACTTCTGCTTTAAAACTTTTGAACACATCCAGGGATTGAGACTTTTCATGAATGAGATATAGGTGTATCTTGAATAATTATATATAAAAGTTATGAAATATTGTTGACCATTCCAAAAAGGCAGAAGGAACAGTCCACAAATATTTGTATGAATGAGTTCTAATACGTCCATAACTCTATGAGCACCTAATCTCTTAATGTTTTTCTATTTCCCCTTGATACAATGAATACATCTTTCAAATTTTGAAAAATCAAGGGGCGCTAGAATTCTGTCTGACACAAGTCTCTCAATTCTTCTATAGGAAATGTGACCTAATCTCTTGTGCCATGAAGAAGCAAAATCCTCCTTGATTACTTTTCTCTTTATACCTCTTGTACCAACATACAAGGATTCATTATAAGAAGCAATTGTATCAAGCAAATAAAGATTATCATGCACTGATAAAGAACCAGAACCAACCAAATTTGAATTAAGAAAAAGACTAAATTTTCCATTTCCAAAATAAACATGAATAACCAAATTTGTCTAATACAGAAATAGAAATTACATTCCATCTAAATGATGGTACAATAAAAGTCTCTTCTAAATCCAAATAAAATCCAAGTCCTTAACAACAATCTAAATTTGTCAATTGCTTCCACCTCAACTGATTTGCTACCACCCACATGAATGAATCTAGCACCATCACTTGGCTTGCGACAATGAAGGCAACCCTACATAGACACACTAATGTTAGTTGTGGTACCAGAATCTATCCACTAGGTGTATGTTGGTACAAAAGTTAAATTACCCTTAGAACAAACAAAATTAAGACACATACCTTTCTTTACGCGCCACGCATGATACTTAGTGCATTGCTTCTTTTGGTGTCCTGGAGTTTTACAGAAAAAACAACATTTTTCGTCTGAGCCTTTTGTTGTTTTTTTTGTTGTACTAGAACCGTAACAAATTTACCTATTTGCTTTTTCTTGTTCTTTTTATTCTTTGAGATCACTACTAAATGAGTACTCTCTGTCCTCTCAAACTTGAGCATTTCCTCCTTTTGAACACAATGTGAAATGAGTTCATTCAGATTCCAAGATTCTTTATGACAGTTGTATGTCACTTTGAAATGATTAAACTATGGTGGAAGAGAAATCAAAACAAAGTACACAAGTACTTCTTCTGACAATTCCACTCTAAGCGCTTTGAGTTTTGCATGCAAATGTGACATCTCCATTATGTGTACTCTAATATTTCCATTTCCCTTATACCTCATGGAAACAAGAGTCGACAGAAGTGTATATGCTTCGACCTTATTACTTCTAGCGAAATGTTGTTCTAGAGAATGATAGAAATCTCTAGCTATTGTGATCTCATCAGACATAGTGTCCCGAAAAACCTTTGGAATTGCATGTTCCATAACCAATATACTCGTACGGTTTGACCAATCTCATATTTTAAACTCCTTCTTTTCCTTAGGGGTGCTAAGGAGTAATCGGATTGAGTTAATCAAACCGTAAAACCCAATCTAGATCCATAACTCTAAGTACAAGTCGAACACTATTCTTCCATTGCTTGAAATTTGTGTCGTTCAACATTGGGATGAAATTAACATTTGCGGTGATTCTTCCAGTAAAAGAGGAAGCTGAACATAGAACATATCAAAATAAATTAATTAATACTCACATAAAACTATATATTATAAAATTTAATAATGAATTTTAAATAAAAGTATATTTCCATATCAAGATACCGAGCACTCCATTAACACTCTATCTTTGAACAGAATATTAACTTGTAAGTGGTACACTGTAATAGTAATTAAATACAGACAGTAGAAATACATCAAACAATAAACCTTCATTTGGGCTGATTTAAAGTTCATATGTCATACTAAATAACTGCCACATATTCATTATCACAAAAATGGAATGCAATAATGTTAAATATTGACATTCCTTTAGGCCGATTAACATTTACATAAATTACACCCATATAACTGTTTACATTATAAAATAAATTAAATTATCTACAAGAGGGGTCACTTTGGTGACATGCTGTGTAAATTAAGTTATTTCAATATATATATGCACATACCAATATTAAAATTCAAAATTAAAACCAAATTTAAACTAAATTAGGAAGAAAATCAACCATAAAATGACCAAAAAACACTCTTTAATATTTTTTTTTCAAAAGTTGACCGTTGACTGGTCAAGCATTGACCATTAACCGGGTTGGGTCAACACCCGTTGGGTTCGAACTGGGTTGAGTCTGGACTGGTTGGCCCATCCCAAATGGGCCAGGCTTTTGGGCCAGCCGATCAAACCTTTTCTCTTCTTGTGGACCAAGCCCACATAATTATAACTTTTAAAACTTAAATATAAACAATCCATCAACCAAAAAACCTTTACCCTTTTAATTTTGAACAGAAAATTAAATAGTAAATTAAATTCATACAATCTATAATGGCTGCCTTTTAAATTATATAAATATATAATTTAGCCGTTACAGACTAAATTTGGCAGTCGAATGGTTGTAAACCACCGGATTGTCTTCCTCATGCAGTGGTGGTCAGCCACTGCTCTATTTTATTTTATTTTATATATTTATATATACACACATACATGCTTAAAATATATCTATATATATACATATACAATACTTAATTTCTTAATATATATATTTCTTAATTTTGTTATATATATATATATATTTATTCAACTAAACAAAAATCGAATCCAAACTCTAAAATTTTGAATCCAAAATCTAAAGTTTTGAATCTAAAATCCAAAATTACATAATAAAAAAAAAAAAACCTTCCCAAAAAAATTCAATAAGAGAAAAGAAATGACTCTGATACCAATTGTTAGAACAATATTTCTTTTCAAATTCGTAGATCTGTAAAAATTAAACATACATCCTCGTACTAAATTAAAGAGAAATATAATCGGAAGCGTACCTAAATCCATCACAAAAGATTTGTTCATGTCCGGCGGTAGGATCTTCTGAATCAATATGATGCCTTGAAACTAGTTTTTTCTTGTTACGGGATTTCAAAAAAATAAAATGATAACCTTTTGATTCGAGAACCATAATCGCCTTTTATATCGACTAACTTTTGCAATTTCTATTTCGCCCATCATAAAATGAGAATATTACAAAAATAGTATATGCACATTACAAGCCCATACTTAAACTAGATATATTAAAGTCCAATATTTTTTAACCATATTTGATCACTTTTAAACGAGCTCATTAAATTGACAGCCTGATACACATACTAAGGTCCACATTAAGCCACACATTAGAAAAATCCAACAATGCGTACCCATGAGTACCCAAACTTAGGTGACATCCTAGAACTCTTCTTGGGTTGGGACTCTTGGGTCAGGTCATTCCTCAGGAGTGAGGCTCGATATCCTATCTTTTTTAGTACCTTTTGGTATCATCTCTTCCTAGGCTGAGACCCCCATCCATTTGTCATTGTTTTAGACTTGTTCTGGGATAGATTCATCTTGAGAACTCTCAATTTGGGAGTAGTTCCTATAATTCCCAAGAAGCTATTAGTGCTGGCTCTCTTCTTTCCTGCCAATAGTACTAGCTTGGGTATTTCCTTGGTTACTATTGCATCACAACCCTACAGCTTGGTTATACTACCTCATTTCATCATTCCTCAATAAAAGTTTGTATGTAAATTCTGGTCAAGTGGAAATTATGGGAAAATGAATCTTTCATCAAATGGAGTCATGTTTTAAAGTTTAATTCTTGGACCTATTTTGTTCATATGCATGTATAAGAATATTATTAGAGTTTTTATGTGTTATAGATATTTACAATGTATAGCTTTTTAATCTAGAAAAGGTATGGTAATTTAAATATTGATTTCATGTTAGGTTAGGCATATCTTTTTTCCTACACGTCTTGGATTAATTGAGTGGAGCATATAAAATTAAATAAATATGTTGAGCTTGGGTTGGATGTTAGGTTTGGGTTGACTAATATATAACTTAAAGTTGAGTCCATTGTTATTCCTAAATAAGGTAGTCTTCCAATTTGTCATCTACATTGTCGAACTTGTGTTTCCTAGCCCAAACGTAGCTGACCCCCAAGATTGACTATCTACTACAAGCTTTTCTGTATAACTATTATATTGCAATTATTCAAGTACTATACTATTTCTTAGTTATGGTCTTAATTATAATAGTATTTTTTTCTCCTATCACTATGCCCTTAAATACTATTCAAACTCGTAGTGCCATATTGAAAACATCCTCTCCCATGGTAAGTCCATACCTTAAGCTATTTACGGATCTTACATATTACAAGCTCTCTCCCAATTACGTTTGATCCATATGCCTACACTCATTCCATGTCCCCCCACCCTTGTACAGTAGCAAAATGACCGACCCATATAGTCATTATTACACCTATTGAACCCATATCTTTCTATAAAATGAAGAAAAAAAGAAACCCAAACATGGGATGCACTTCCTTGTTCTTTCAAGTGTGACTTAGTTGGAAATGAATAGTTTACAAAATTAAAAGAAATCCTTATAGTTATGTTGATAGGCACAAGACAAGGCTTATTCTCAAGAAAATCAATTAAAGGTATAGATTACGTTAATACTTATAATCCAGTTGGAAACTTACAATTGTTTAACTTATTTTGTGCAACGCAATTTCTACGAGTTAGGAAACAGAAAAAAAAAAGAAATTTAGATTCATCTTTTATGGTGATCTTTAAGAGGTTGTTTACATGTCTTGATATCAAAATTTTGTTAATAAAGATTTTCCTCATTATGTTTGCAAATCAAAGAAAGCTTTATTTAGCCTTAGGAAAGCTCCAAAGCCTAGTATAAGTGAGCATTAATTTGGTTCTAATGGCCTCTCTGCATCTAGTATAAGTGCTTTACTATTTTTCTTTTATCTTGCTAATGGCATTGTTAGTTTTGGTCTATGTGTAGCTGAACAATATTTCTTGAAAAATAATTCTTCTCATGCTATTTGATAAATTATATAGTCACTATGCTTGATACTTATAATAAAGTATTTAGGAAGTTTTCGAGCATGGAAATTGTTTAAGACAAATGTACTCTCTTTCTTTCTCAATGTAATCTTCTTGGTGCTCTCCGGAACAAGACATGTAAAATATTGTAAATCGTCACACTAATGACTATCTCATTTCCTCTTAAAAAACTATAGTGAATCTTTTTAATTAATGAATTCCTCGACTAAAGAATATTAGTATGTTGTCAACAGATTGCCTTAGTATGTTAATTACATTATTGATCTTGGTTTGGAATTTATACCACTTGATTTGTTTATTTGCACTTCTCCATAAAGGTCGGGTGGTTTTTCTAATGAAAGGCTATCAATTAGTGGATAAAAGGCCCTATTGATATTGGTTGAGAATTTCTGCAATTTGATTTCTATTTTATTTGTTTATCTATGTTTTTCATTCCCTAATATGGTTTGGGTGATTGCTCTAAAGGAAGCGCTCTACAAGTGGGTACAAAGTGTAACTTAGGTTACAAATTGGTTTCCTACAAAATTAAAAAAAAAATGATTGCTTAGTTATCCCCAAAAATTGAGTAAAACACATTTGATGACACAATGGCTAAATTAACTCGAATTTGTTCTACATGTTTCCATGGCTTCTTTTTTAATTTTAACTTTTCCCCTGGGTCTTGAACATTAAGGTTTGCTGAGTCGATTTAGGATTTTTTAGGAATATATGGTGTTGACAACTTTTAAAGGCATAAAATAGAGGACACGCACGCCAGGTGTGCGAAACTTACAACAGCTGACATTTCTCATTATCAAAAGGTAAAGTTCAATTGAGCATAATTCCTGCCATGCTTCCGTTTACACTACCATTATTTTAACAAACAAAGAGAACCAAATGAAACAGAAGGAATTTGGCATTTTTAATTCATTATTGAAGATGATAAACTCTTATAACTCTAAAAGAGGGAACAAAGGTTTTGTGGCTACCTCATTAAACCTCTGGCACTTCAGGCATTGGAATCAAATGTAATTTTTTTCATGTTTAAGCAAGTAATATATTGTATAGAAATGTTAAGTTGGATGGACTTACTTCTTCCTTAAGTTATGTGTTGCCTTAGTGGTTGATGTAAATTTATTTTACTATTTCTAATTAAATGGATTCACATATGTGCCTTATGTCTGAACTGTTAATCATTTAGCTGCATGGATTATGTGTAGAAATAGTGCAATGCAAACTGTATGGAAGAGTTGATATGAATTCAAATGATTTTTATTAATGAAATTAGTTAGGTTAAATAGGATAAAAATAAACAAATGTTACAAAAAATAGATAACTACTAACCCACAAAGAACACCACTAACCCACTAATTTATAATTGCTGAAATTAAGAGACCACTATTTCATGGCCACTAGTCCATGATTAAAACACCACTATTTCATGGCCACTAGTCCATGATTAAAACACCACTACTCCATAACTACTAAATTAAATCACCACTAATCCATAACTAATAACTCTTAAGTATATAATAAAATCTTAACATTCCCTCCCTTAAACTGAATGTTATACAACCAGTTTAAATTAGAAATCGAACAAATACCATGTAGAATATGTAGCTTCATGTATGTAGCCAACTTAAAAGGTTGGTTAGAATATCTGTAATCTGGTCTTTACTTTGACAATAAACCAATTTAATGACTCCTTCATTTATGAGATCACGAAGAAAATGGTATCTCACATCTATATGTTTGCTTCTAACATGTAAAACTGGATTCTTGGAGAGTTTACTAACTGAGTTATTGTCACAATAAATCTATATAGGCCTCTACTTGAAATAATGCAAAAACTTGAGTATTCTTTTCAACCAAATAGATTTTTTCCATTTTGGATGTTTTGTCAGTTCCCATGTGTTGTTTTTCTCAATAGACTTGATCTCTTCATCCATTGTCTTTTGTCATCTTGTATCTTTGACAACTTCTTATAATGTTATTGGATCACTCTAATAATAAAGCATAATGAGCAAGAGTATCATCAAATTGAACACCACTAACCTACATCCACACTGGTCTCTTTCTAATTCTTTTAGATCGTGAACTTTCACCTACTATTTGGGTATCATTATTATCATAGCTGCTATTGCAGTTGGTAAACATTAGAGAGAGTAGTTTGTCCCTACATTTTTGCTTCTTTTTCTTCTTCAAAATTCACAGGTATTTGTTGGTGACCTATGATTAGATTGAACAGTATTGTAAGCTTTTGATTGTTCACTTATTCGAAGAAAGATACATTTTTTTGCCTTTTTCATCTAACTTCTTTCTCTTCTCATATGGAATATGTGCATATGTTATGCACCCAAAAATTTAAAAATAATCAACGGTTGGTCTATGTCTGCTTCAAGCTTCTTTAGGTGTCATATTTTAAACAATAAGTGTGGTGTGGATATTCAAAATATGAACACTCTAATTTACTTCTTCTAGCCATAACTGCTTTGGAACTCTTTCATCTGCCACCATGCTTCTAACCATGTTTAGAATGGTTCGATTTTCCTCTCTATTACACCATTGTTTTGAAGTGTATAAGCTATTGTCATTTGCCTCCAAATTCTCTACTCATTGTAAAATTTTGTGAATTTATGGTACATGTATTCACCACCACAGTCAGTGCATAGTGTTTTAATGGTTATCCCAGCTTCATTCTCTACTTGAGCTTTAAAATTTAAATGTCATTAAAGCTTCAGATTTTTCCTGCAAAAAGCATACCATGTCTTTCGAAAATGATCATCAATAAAAGAAATAAAATATTTCTTTTTGTCATTTGATACAAGATTAATAGGACCACAAATGTCAGAGTGAATCAACTCTAGTGATTTTTTAGCTCCCCGTGCCTTTCTTTTTGGGAATGGCTCTCGGTGTTATTTGCCAACAACACATGCTTCACATACTTTAGAAGGGGGAACACTCTAAGGTAAGCTAATCACCATGTTTTTATGAAAAATAGTCTTCAATCCATTGACGTTTAGATGACCATAACGAAAATGCCCTAGAAATGTTGGATTGTTCATCTTGGTCATAATGGATGGTTTGGATTCGCAATGGAAATAACCTATTAGTTTCATCTTGATATGTGCAATTAGACCCTTTCTAGGATCGTTAGACTTCACAAGCTCCTCTTTTGATTGTAACTTCATAACATTTTTCTTGCAGCTGTTCCACACTTAACAAATTTCTTTTCAAGTTAAGAATATAAAAGACATTTGATATTGTCTCAATATTGTTTTCTTTAGTCCTGATTTGAACATCACCTTTTTCCATGACACTAACTTTAGAATGACCACCGAAACTCACATTAGTATGAAAATATTCATTTAAATAAGAGAAAAATGACTTACTACCGCACATATGATTGCTGTATCCTGTGTCCAAATACCAGACATCTGGTTCATGCTTGTCCTCCTTGATATGGAAATTCATCAAAAGGGTTTCTTGTTCTTCTTTCTTTATAAAGTTGGACTACTCCTTTTTGTTGGAATATAAGTTTGCAGAGCATTTAGGCTTGTAATGACCAAATTTGTGATAGTGATAACACTCAATATTGGACATGTTAAATTTTGTTTCATTGCAGTGATCATTTCTTTTGCCTCTAGTTCGAGATTCTGATGTGTTAGAACTCTACCTCTTCCTCGTCCACGACCTCAACTATGGCTACTTGATCCTCTTTTTGTAAAAATTTCACTACGAGTTGAAGCTTTTAAGGGTTGCTCCTCAGTTGAACCTATTGTCATTCTCTACTCATGCAACAATAATGAACATTGCAATTCATCAATTGAAAGCTCATCAAGGTCTTTTGACTCCTCAATAGAACATATAACATAAGAGAATTTTGGAGCCATTGATCTAAGAATCGTTTCCACCACAGCAACATCTTTGATTTTTTCACTATGAATACGCATCTTGTTTACTATGCTTAGCGTTCTTGAGAAATACTCATCAATAAACTCTTTGTGCTTTATGTGAAGAATTTCAAATTGTTTGTGAAGGGCTTGAAGCTGCTATCGTTTCACCCTTGTTGTGCCTTGATATTTTTTCTTCATAGAATCCCAAATCTATTTATAAATATCTTTTTTAAAAAATCATCTCCAAAATAGCACATCAATTGTTTGAAATAGATAATTCTTTGCCTTGAGATCCTTTAGTTTTTGTTCTTCTATTTTTTTTTCTGTTGAGCTTCCATCAACATCACTCGAGGGGTTGGTTCAAGCACTCCTCTTTCCACGACACTTCGGTATTCTTTGGATTAGAGCAAATTCTCCATCAACATGCTCCAATGATCATAATAGCATCGAAACGAGGGTTTGCCAGTTGCACATAACTATTCTCTAACGCCATGGATGTCTACTGCTATTGCACAACAAAAAAACCTGCCATTTTTTTCTTTTTTTTACTATGATACTAGATGTAGAAACAGAGTAAGGCAAATTGTATAGAAAAATTGATCTGAACTCAAATGATTTTTACTGATGAAATTAGTCAACTTAAATATGATAAAAATAAACAAACGTTACAAAAAATAAATAAACACTAACTCACAAAGAAAACCACTAACCCATTGATATATAATTGTTGAAATTAAGAGACGCCTACTCTATAGCCACTACTTCATGATTAAGACACCACTAATCCACTACTCTATAATTGCTAACTAAACCCCCAATAATCCATTACTAATAACTCTTAAATACATAATAAAATCATTCTTCTATTTATTTTATTTTAGCTTTTGTTTTTCATCATATGAATTCTCTCTGTCAATGGCTTAAGGGAGTAGCTTCTTTTAGAAGTTGAAATATACAGAACTCAAATGCATAATAGAGATTGCATTATTGGTTTAATTGGCTTAACAATATTAATCACTAAAATTTATAATCCTATTACCAAATAACATCTAACATTAAATCCTTACATTATTTCTCGAGTCTATGAGGAAGATTCATCATCAGGTGGGAGATTAAAAATTTTAGAGCTAGAAACTACATGTGATCTTTCGAGGATTTGGCTACATGTAGATATGGATGCTTTTTATTAGTTGTGGAAACTTTGAGTAATCCCTTTTTTAAATGGCAAACCAATGTTGTTGGCACCGTGTCTATGATCTCCACAACCAATTATGAGGTCTAGATTTTTTATTGTAAGTTTGAAGGGGGATTGTTTTATCCTATCATGTCATATATTCAAGTAAGGTGGGTTTACTTAGTTTTTAGTTTCTGGTTGTTGATGTATATGCGGGGTTTTGGATGGCATTGTTCATCTCAGGTTCTGCATCACATGTAATGCTTGAGTAGCACCAAATTGCTTGCTTGCTGTAACACCCCGCCAATCACTATTCTTAAATGATTTAGAAATTCTTATTCGGGCCTTTGGCCACGTTAAACTTAATTAATTTACGCTACTTGATATTTATCATATTTCGTAATTTTGGTTGATTTTTTTATTTATTTAATTTTATTTTAATTAATCTTATTTTAATTTATTTAATTTAATTTTAAGTCTAACTCATTTAAATCAAATATAAATATTGAGAAAAAAATCAAAAACTGCGAAGATCGAGAAGAAAATCCTGCGTGGAGTCAAATTGCCCACACGGATGCTAAGCACTATACGCGCGCGAATGTGCGCATAGCGTGCACGACGCAAGGTCAGGACCTGTGCGCATTCGGTTGCACGCAGACAGGCGTCTGTGCGTCACTTCGTGCGCAGACAAGCGTCGCACACTGTGTGTTCGTCGTCCACGCGATAGGAGGCTTGTGCGCCTACAGGCTAGCCTGCAATGCGCTACCACTACCTCAGGAGGCGTGCTACCATCGCCGGTGGAGGAGGCCCTCCTCCCTCATTTTCCATACTGACCATCTTTTTCTCCTCTCTTTACGGGATTTCGCCACTTGGCATGAATCCGACATTTCCAAAACTCTATAAATTGCCCTTCCCCTTTTCTTCCTCTCCACACTTCTATTCTTCCATTTTTTAAAAAATTTAGAGAGAGAGAGAGACATAGTAGTCTAGTGAGAGAAGAAGAGAAAGAAAGAAGAATGGTGAAGGAGAAAACATCAAGGTTTCAGTAATGAATCTAGTATTTTTTTTGACATCTTAAGGAGTATTTTTAGATAAACTAAATTAATATGATTGTTGTTTTTTTTTGTTTTGTATGCCTCTATGTTCAGATAAGTCAAATTGTTCTTGTTTTCAAGCATGCTATGTGAATTGCAAACACTTGATGAATTTACATGTAATAAATATAATATGTAATCGGTAACAGTAAAAAGTATAAAAGAAAAGAAAAAGAGAAAAGTGGAATAAAGCCTGTATGGTCTGAAGTGTATCTGTATTGACATGCATATTGCATCAAGTGTCTCGTTAGGCTTTTTATCTCTAACGAATATTTGTTCCCTTTCTCTTTGGGGTATCTGTTTTTTCCTCCCCTATCTGCTTTAGAAAGACGTAAGAGGATTAGTCCTAATGGATGATGGCATACCCTCTGATGAGAGTGGTATTACACTATCTGTAGGTGTCACCTGTGGCCAAGTAATGTCGTGATTGTAGATATATATTAGGGCCACTATAGCTGGTACGACCGTGGTCATAGATCGTAGCATGGTTTGGCCAACTGAAAATGAGCCTGAGCAAATTGTCGTATCTGTATATAATCTGGTCATTCCACTTAAGTAGTTAGAAATCTGTATTTACTCTCAGAGATGGAAGTTGTAATGACTTTGTGAAGCATGACATAAAAATCTGAGCATTTCATGATTTATTTAATTTTTTCTATTATTTGGCATGATATGTTTGGTTGTTTGTATTAATGTATTGTTTTCTTAACAAATAAATGATTTTCTATAATGTGACATAGGTAAACGATGAGGTTAAATGGTAAGTTAAAATAATTAACTTTTTAAATCTTACGATGTTAATTTAATATTATTTTCCTTACTGAGCATATGGAACTCACTCTTTCCATGCCCCTTCCAAATGAGGAAGAAAGTGAAGAATGGCAGGCTGACCTATCCTTGGAAGTCATGTGGAACCCGTGGATCCACAAGTCTAAGTGCATGACTGTTCCCGCACTCTAATGAGTCCAATAGCATAGTAAAAAAAGTGGCTCTTATGTTTTGTTTTGTATTTTGGAGCCACTTTTGGCCTCAATATATGTTTGTATTAGAACTCATATCCATTTATAAGGGATTTATAATAATTTTATTCTGCTGCATAAATTTTATCATGCACTTGTTATTCTGAATCAGTATCTGACACCTATTTGCCTTAATTAGTACTTGGGATGTCACACTTGCCTTAGTTATATACATATAACTTTCTATCTTGTAAAATAAGTTTATCTTGCAAGGACATATGTTCTTGATCGTTTAAACATTGTGAATTTTTCTCTTTTTGAAATTGAGAAAATGGGTAAAGAATTCCATCAATCTATATATGTTTTGCATTTTTTCATAGAATTCCATCAATCTTCCTCCAAATCCTACTTGATGTTGATACTTCTTATTCTTTCTTTTTTGGAGACTATTATTTAACGGCCACTTATAAGTTTTAGTTGTTGTTAAATATAAGTTTCTACTTTGCTTTTTGTGAATTACAATGTTTTTTGTTGTATAGATTGTCTTTTTTGAGGACTTTTAATTTTATACTCGTTATTCTCTCACTTAGGTATCTTCTGATATAAACAAGCCAAATGGACAGTTCTTTTGCCAAATGACCGAATAGCTGTCATGACATTTATATCTTCTCTTCCCATAAGAAAGGTATTATATGCTATTTATTAGTTGCATCAGATGTATATCTTTTCTCAGAAGAAATATACTTTTTTGAATTATTAGTATTATTATGATTATTATGACTACATGGCTATGGAATTATTTTAGTAATATGCAATTCTGATTATTTGTACTACCAAATATATGCCAAGATTAGGGGAATTGGTAAGGTCACTAAACATGTGACAAGTTATTACAAAGAACAGTTTCCTCTGTGCACTGTTCTCTCATTCTACAACAGGTTAGCATGTTTTCCCTATTTATTATTTCCTTCTCTTTTGTGATTGTTAAAGAAACTTTAAATTAAGATTTCACTATAGTTTTCTTGAGTGTTACTTACCACTGCTGTCAAATTTCATATAATGCAATGGTGATATACCTACGGATGCTGCTAGTTGTGCTCTATGTAGCTTAAGATCTAATGATTTCTCAAAGTACATCGTTAAAAGTTTTTCTTACCATATGAAAGTAAGGAAGAAATGACCAAAAGTAATTAATGATTCATAGATGAAAAGTGAGATTCTGGTTGGATGATTGGCTAGGACAGATCCTTGGATCAACATTTTCCCTCTATTTTTTACTTTGATCTGCAATAAAGAGTTCAAGCCATGTAGTCATTAAGGTTCCTTAATGACTTGGAGATTAAAGAGTTTGTAAGCTTGGTACAACTAGGCTCTTTAAAAGCCTTGGATGATCCTACTTGAAAGATTAGTGCAGGTAGGTCTTCTGAGTTAAGTTTTATCATGCCTTCTTGATGAGGAATGATAGGAATGAGGAAGATTTCTCATGGAATTTAATTTGAAAGATTAAGGCATCTCCAAGAGTGGCTTTTTGTGCTTGGGTGGCGGCTAGGGGTTGTATCTAAACTCTTAACAATCTCATCAGAAAAGGGAAGGTGATTTTGAATAGGTCTTACATATGCAAAAGAGCTATAGAGACAGTCAATCATGTCTTACTCTAGTTTCCTGGAGTTAATAAATTTTGGAGTTTAGTTCACAATTTGCTGGGGATAAGTAGGTTGTGGCTACATTGATCAAAGAGGAACTTAGGCTTCACGACGTATCCCCAATGCTAAGCAGCAAAATAGACAACTTGGTCTTATCTTTTGGCAACTTCTTGAGTTATATGGAAAGAGATGAACACTACAACTCTCAAAGGTTACTGTTTTATCTTTTGATTGTATAAAGGATATATGGTTTTAAACTCTAAATTTTTTAATTAAGGTCATTCTTTTATTTTTTGGGGGACTTAGGAGACCTTATTAATATTTTGATTTGTTGGAAAATTAGGATTAATCTTAATGCGGAAGCAATAGGACAAGATGTTTGCTTTTCTGCTCATGATCCTTATTTGTTGATGCCTTTTATTTTCTCCCAGATGCTGCTAGAGTTCCGGGTAATATTCCACCCAAAATCCAAGTCTGTTTATGGGTTAACTCAACGTGAGAGAGACAATGGTAATATGCTTTTTTTTCTGGATGTTATCTACTTCCTTAATTAAATTGAAATAATTTTTCTCTCTTATATACCCACCAAGAGTCATCTTTTTACAATAAGGATTTCTCTTAAATACTTACGAATAGTTGTGGACATTTCTAATTTTATACATCTCCCACTTAACCACACTAACCAAAATATACTACTACATCAACATATCTCTCACGCTTCATACAGGATATGCGGTGTGCGACCAAAAGGCAGCAAGTAGTGTTATATTAAGTCACCATCTAACTAATATAACATTTTCATATTTATAATACCCTAGATCATTTGAACATCATCGTTAGCATACATTATCCCTCTATGCTATAATAATATTATTTGGTTATATACAAAATATAACTGTCCGGGCTTATGTGACGATGTCAGAAAAATTCTTCCTTAAACACTGATGATAATCCATCACAACTTAACTGCTTTCCTAATATGTTCTGCTAGATCGTATAGGTCATGGCCCTTAGAAACATATTAAAGTAGAAACACCAAATATTGACTTCATGTGATAGCTCCAAGTCGAAGGGTATCATACAAGGAGGACACAAGAGTCTATAGGTTTCACACAGTGACAAAGTAGGGAATTATTCTATCACTCCCTATATCGATCGTCATATAGCACATACAGTATGATATATTCGTCACAACATAGCTCCCACTAAGTTGGGTGATGCAAACAAGGCTAAAAACACTCAAGATACTCAAAGAGCATCAGAAGGTGACTTGGAGCAAATTTCAAATGATGTAAACACAAATACAGTTCCAAACCTGGAAAGTTTTAACGGACCAGTAACAAGATTTTGGGCAAAGAAGCTTAAAGAGTTGCTCCAAGTTTTTACTCAAAAACATGTGGATGATGGGCTGGCCAATTGTGGAAAGTTCAAATATGAGCTTTTTGAACAGCCCAAATTCGTAACTCTAATTGGATTCAAGTGATTTGGGATAATTTGGGCTTGTTTGAGTCTTATTGATAATGGATAAATAAGCCTTATGTATGGACTGGATTAGTTGAGTTGTTTTAAGTACTTTAGATTGTTTTATTTTATTTTAAGTTAATTAAGCCCATATAGTTAAGTATAACTCATTTTGGGCTTAAGTCTTATCTTAGTTAATAACAAGAATGAACCCATAACTATATGGTGCCACAAACAATTAGTGGCGTTGGTTAAGAAGATTGGAGTTATCAGGAGTTACATAACAATTACATGCCTATAATTAGCCTAGTTATTGTTGGAGTTACAATTGTACTTACCACATAATTAACCTAGTCATTGTGGTAGTTACAATTGTAGTTATTGTATTATAACTTATCATTGATTTCTTTGGCTATAAATACCAAAGGAACTCTTTTTTGTGGACATCAAGAGTTGTAATCAAATATTTCAGAATTGAGTTGAGAGTGTTTTGGCTTTCTTTTCACTTTATACACAAGGTGTTGATTTGGAATACAATTGTTATCACTTGTATTTCAATTTTGATTTCCTATTCCAATTTTTCTTGGTGCTTGTTTGGATTGGGTTCAAGAGATATCATTTATCTTTCTTGGGATTTCTTTAACTTCTACCATTTGGGTGATTGAACAAATTTGATTCCTTTTTTACTTGTGATCTAAATTCCGTTCTAAACCGATTGAAGAGTTCTAAGGTTCAAGCAAGGGTCTTGGGGTTCCGCATCATTTGGTATCAGAGCATTGGTTCATCAAGTAAATTAGTCTATCCTTATTTTGTTGTCTTTATTTTCATTATTTCTTACAAAAAAAAGAGACAAATTTGCATTCAGCAAAAAAAAAATCAGATTAGCTTAATTTACTTAATTGTGCAAAACAAATTTCCACATATTCTACCTTGTGTAATTGACACAGCTGCTGTTATTTTCTTTTTATTTATCTCATATAACATTCAAATACATTTAAAATTTAAAAGGAAAACTCGTTTCAAGGCTGTTTATTTGGTTGAGATTGTTTATGTAATTTTTGGGGCTGTTTGGAAATAACTCACCTCAATTGAGTTTGTTTTCATCCAAAATTGTTTGTTTCACTTAATTAGAGTATTTTGGGTGATAATTGGTGGTTCTATTATAGAATTACAAGTTTCGTGCTTTAAATTCCATATTCACCAACTAATTATAATAGCTCCACTACCCCCCAGCTCACCAACTTGAAGCCCCATTATAGATGTTTTTGACTCCCTATCACCCCGCACCACCACTCTAGAAGGCAGATCGAGTCAACCAACTGAATCCCAAGACCCTCCACCACCTCCTATAGTGTAGTCGTTGAAGAAGAAGGAACTCTTGAAAGAATACCAAAGAGGGCCCGGGTTCGACGAGGCGAACCCGTCCACCAACCAATAGAAATAAACCTCTGCAGACATCTCATCTTCAAAGATGATTTAGAGAAAGAACGGTATGAGAACATCTACAATCTACCCATTATTCTAGGTAAATCCGCTCATGACCCCACTCTCGACACTCTCAACATCAGAACGACCGTTTTGTAACTGATTATACCATTGGCAGGGCCAACATTTTTTTAATGGACGTACCCATTTATGCGAACTGGTTAGGAATTTTACACCACCCTCTAGTTTTACAAGCTTCCTAAGTTAATCCTTCACACCCCAAATCTCATCTCCTACCATCTCCAGGGAAGGCATTTTCATCTGATAGCAACGGTTACCCGTTGATTAAGATTGTTCCTTGATGATCTAGTTCAGCCAATCTTCAATCTTGGATGAACTAAACAACATTGAGCATATCAAACTCAACACCTTTGAATTGCACCAAAAGAAAGAATTATAGAAATCTTCTAAGCAACCCAACCCAACCTATTTGAACCCAACAACAGTAGGTATATCAAACCTACCACCTTTGAATAACAAAAAGGTAGAAAAATTGAATTACTGTTACCCACCCCTAAATCTAATGAACCCAACAATAATAGGTATATTAAACCTATCACCTTTGAATCACAGAAGAGAAAGAAGAAAAGGCCAAGGTGCCACAACTAGGAGGAAGAATCCTAGTTGATAAACCTATTAAGTTTTACAAGCAACTTGCAAGACCCAAACTAGCTTAAAGAGACTAGCAAATTAAGGAAAACCTTTAACAAGTATGTAATTTCAATAT
The DNA here is from genome assembly GCF_054855325.1 of Carica papaya. Classification (NCBI taxonomy): domain Eukaryota; kingdom Viridiplantae; phylum Streptophyta; class Magnoliopsida; order Brassicales; family Caricaceae; genus Carica; species Carica papaya. The sequence goes on along the minus strand of NC_142312.1, from coordinate 18,045,962 downwards.
GATTTTTACAAGTAGAATGCATCCCTATTTATAGGTCATAGGGAGCATGAAATTCAAAAGTAAATTACTTAAAATTAACTTTGGAAATAGAAACTAATAAAGAAAAATTCAAGACTAATTAATGACTTGGGATTCCAGTCTTCTTTGAATTCATTTTTCCAAGGCTGACTTCTTTTTACTCCATGCTAATTTTCCATCATCCAATGAGGAGTTTTAATGCTTTTGAAGACACCAATCTTGTTCATAAATGATCAGATTTATTGATGTCCTTCAACTTCAAAGTCAAGCCATTATTGTTGACTAGAATTGATAAAAGAGTGCAGTCTTGAACCAGCCATGCTTTTGCACTAATTTTAGGCCATATTATGGGCCAAAATGATTATCTTGATCAACCCAATATGATCCATTAGCCCTTATTGGCCCATGATCTAAAATGGTCATGAAATTCACAATTCTGGACTTCGCATTGTGGGCTTTGGAGCATTCTAGTGAAAGACTTGTGCTAATCAAATTCTTCAAGGCTTGCATTTTCTTTCTTCTTGAACGTGTTATTGGACCAGCAATGTTGATCAAATTATCATCTTCACAAACTTGAGCTTCCTGATTAGCAACATTTGAGCTTTTGTGCATTTGATCGCTATCAGTTCCCTCCCCCTTAAAAAGATTCGACCTCGAATCGTGTCCTGCATCATTTTCAAATGGAGAGAGATCAGAAACATTGAAAGTATTACTAATTCCAAACTCACCGGGCAAGTCCAACTTGTAGGCATTCTTGTTGATTCTTTGAAGGACTTGAAATGGACCATCTCCATGAGAGTGTAACTTTGTCTGTCTTTTGTTGGGAAATATTTCCTTCCTCATATGAACCCAAACCCAATCTGCGGGTTCAAAGACAACTTCCTTTCGTCCACAATTGACCTTGTAGCAACTAGCTCACTTTTGTGCTTCAAACGTTCCTGAAACTTTTTTTATGCGTGCTCTTGACTATCTCAGCCTTCTTAACCCCATCTAGATTCAAATATTCCTTTATGGGCAGAGGAGAAAGATCTAAAGGAGTTAGTGGATTAAAAACATAAACAATTGCAAAAGGATATCAACCTGTAGATGAATGCATAGTTCGGTTATATGCAAATTCAGTAATTGATACACAATCCTCCCAACTCTTGAGATTTTTTTTGAGGATTTCCCTTTGGAGTGTGCCAAGAGTTCGATTTGTAACCTCCATTTGTCCATCTGTTTGAGGATGACTTGTGGTTGAAACAGCAATTTGGTTCCCAATTTTCCCCAAAGTGTCTTCCAAAAGTAACTCAATAATTTGACATCTCTATCGGACACTATGCTTCTAGGAACCCCATGTAGTCGAACCACTTCTCTAAAGAACAAATTGGCAACATGCTTTGCATCATCCGATTTCCTACAAGGAATAAAATATGCCATTTTAGAAAAACGATCAACCACAACAAAAATACTATCCATACCTCGTTGTGATCTAGGCAGCCCTAGAATGAAATCCATGGATATGTCAATCCAAGGTGATTGAGGTATAGGCAGTGGAGTGTAAAGTCCGTGAGGAAAGGACTTGGATTTTGCTCGTTTGCACTCAACACATCCCCCACAAAGCTTTCCAACGTCTCTTTTCATGTGTGGCCAGTAGAAATGTTCATTCAAGACATCAAGAGTTTTAGGAATTCCAAAATGTCTCATTAATCCACCACTATGTGCCTCTCGTACAAGTAACTCCCTTAAAGAGCAATGTGGAATACACAATCTGTTTTCTCTAAACAAGAAACCATTATTTTTGTAGAACTTGCTAAAAGCTCCATTTTCACATGTTTCAAAAATTTGAGAAAAATCAAAATCATTAGCATACGATTCTTTAATGTATTCAAATCCCATGATTTTTGCATCTAAGGTAACAAGAAGTGTGTACCTTCGGGAGAGTGCATCAGCAACAATGTTTTCCTTACCCTTCTTGTACTTCACAACATAGGGAAAAGTCTCAATGAATGCTATCCACTTAGCATGCCTCTTATGCAAATTCTTTTGTCCCGTGAGATACTTGAGAGATTCATGGTCAGTGTGGATCATAAACTCTTTTGGCATGAGGTAATGCTACCATGTTTCCAATGCCCTCACAACAGCATAAAGCCCCTTATCATAAGTTGGATAATTCAAATGAGCTCCTTTCAACTTTTCACTAAAGTAAGCAAGTGGTCGGCCTTCTTGAAGCAAAACAGCACCTATTCCAAATCCTGAAGCGTCACATTCAACTTCAAAAGTTTTAGAAAAATTAGGCAAAGCTAGAACGGTTGCATTAGTTAAATCATATTTCAATTGATCAAAAGCTTTTTGTTGTGAATTACCCCATTCAAACTTTACATTCTTTTTTACCAACTCATTAAGAGGGGCTGCTTTTGTTGAAAAATCTTTAACAAACCTTCGATAAAAACTAGCAAGCCCATGGAAAGATCTTACCTCAGTCACACTTGTTGGAATTGGCCAGTCAAGAATAGCCTCAGTCTTTGCTTCATCAATTCTCAAACCATTAGCACTTACCACAGCCAAGGAAAATTACTTTTTCCACACAAAAAGTATATTTCTTCAAATTAGCATGCAACTTTTCTTCACGCAAAGTAGCAAGAACAAACTTAAGATGCTCAATATGATCACTCATATTCTTGCTATAAATCAGAATATCATCAAAATAAACAAGAAGACAAACTTGAGCTTCCTGATTAGAAACATTTGAGCTTTTGTGCATTTGATCGCTATCATCATCTCTCTATTGCTCAATTCAATGATGCCCTGGGATTCTCTGAATGGGAAGTAAAACACCTGTACTGTGATTTCTGTGAAGAATTCGACTCAACCACTATTTATGATGAACTTTGTGTTAATCACTTAGATGCATACGACCCCAGCAAATCCAAGGACCTCTACTTGCGTGGCCCTTGTATTAAATACATTCATCAATTTTTGGCTTATTCTTTTTCCGGTCATAGAGACGCAATGAGTTCCATCTCCAAAATAGAGTTGTACTTTCTACAGTTATGTTGGATGAACTTGGGGCACTGGTTCGCGTTGCAATTTGCTAATGTACTCTCCTTTTAGCAGCCCTTAATCATGGGCACAATCATCACCAGAATTGACATATTCACAACCCGGTTCGACATTGATGAGAAAGATTTACATATTGCCTACCCTCAGGCACCTTTGAATCTTCAGTATTTGGATGACATGGGCCTCCTGGAACTAAAATATCGCCTCCCCTACTTTGCCCCACCTTGGCCTTTGGTGCCATGAGACAAAAGAATTTACAGCAAGTAGTGTGAGTTTCAATCACAAGCCACCCCAGCTCCTCCCCCGCCCAAATTCAAGGAATTCATGGACCACACCCTATTACACATACGCATGATTGATGACACCCTACACTTCATGGAGTGCTCCTTATGTGAACTGCATGAGAAAGTTGAAGCTTTGACACAATTGATCACCCAACCCAGGTGGCTCCACCACATGACCCTGCCATAGATGAACATCAGGGGTGACTCCTATCCTTTCTCTTTATTTTACTCTTATTTTTTTTCTTTTCTTTTTTTACTTTTATTTTATCTTTTGTTTCTATTTTTATTTATTCATTTGCCTTTTCCCTAGCTTGTATCACATTAGGGATAATGTGTAGTTTAAGTGTGGGGGAGTAGCATTATGCATTCTAAGTAGGTAGTTTTCATATATGCCACATCATTTTAGGTACAATGCCCTTGCCCAAGTTTGGCTACATTACACATACACCTCCAACAACTTTTAAACCACCCTCACATCCACCTCTATTGTTTTAAGCAACTCAAATGGAAGGTTTTAAAAACTGACTTGCACTTATCACCACCTCCTAGGAACTGCAGCTTATTTTTCATCTTTTCACACCTTGAATGGCTATTTTCGATTATGTATCTTAAAGCATGACTTGTGTGGGAATTGCCTGTTCAAAAATTTAATTTTCTCTCATTTTTGGAGTGAATGCTAATACTTAGAGCGAACCCTACTACAACTTGTCCAGATTTGTGTGCTTAGAATTCTATGGCCCATATTTAGGATTATTCGAAAAAAACATATATATATATATATATATATAATCAGCCAACTTGTGATAAGTAAAATGGAGTGTAAAACACGCTCACTTTCGAAACATGTTGGTGTATCAATGTGAGATGGAGCATAAAACACAATCACAATACTCAAAATTGCCACTAAGTAACCAGGTGCATTCATCACAAATGTTTACCTTCGCATCAAAAGGTTAGTGACAATTTTTGTTTTAACATGAACTAATCGCATGCAATCCTTAATTTTGTACTAGTTTAATGGTTGTTCTACTAAATTTTTTTATTATTCCCAATTTTGGTATGGAAAAACTTACAATTTCTCTCATTTTATGTTTGAATACTAGTCGAGATTGTTATTGTGAGGTATGGTTCCCTGAAACTCAAACCTGCAAATTACTAGCTAATGGTCATTTTTGCAATTTGGAGATTGAGGTATAGCGTGCGAGTTGTGACAGAATGATTGGGATTTGGTGAAAAATGGATGAAGAGATAAGGCTTTATGGTACAGGCTTTGTAGTGTTGCCAAGCACAATATAAGTGTGGGGGAGTTTGATAGGATGTAAAAACATCATCCTTATCATCTACTTTTATGTATTTAAAATGAATATTTTGCTACCTGATAGAGATGTTTTACACATTTTTGATGCAGGACAGGAAATGGAGCTTAAGATTTGGAATAATAATAGAAAATAAGAACAAGAATATAAAAACAACCATTTGTCACTATCTTAGCCTTGGGCGGGTCTTAGACCTCGCAGTAGCAACACACTTTGGCCCACAAACACAAGACTTGCCCAAGGCTTGTGTCTCAACAAGAAGGGATAAACACAACTAACCCTTGGGTTGCAGCTTGCAACCAAGGTAGCATGATGGGACCCGAATTACTAAACTAAGCCTTAACCAAGGCCAAGGTGGCACTTAAGTTTAAGAGCCCCGCATGCAACAGAACAAGCCTTGCCTAAGGCTTGTGTCGTGATCTACAGAACACTTATAAAAAAGGTGGGCTTTTTAAAAATTAAAAAAAAAAAAATCCTCTTTGTTTAGATGTAAAGGCTGAAAATCATTAAGATATATTTTGGAAAGCTAAGGATAAGCTGGAATCAAGGAAAGAGATCAGAATCAATAGAAAAAAGAAAACCCTAGCTCTTTTTTTACTATAAAGACGACAGCTTCCAAGCATAACATAATCCTTCTTCTTCCCGACACCGCCCCCAGCAGTAGTTGTAGATCCTGCACCCTCTTTTCATCTCTTTTCTTCTCTTTAATCATCAAGAACTCATTTTGTATTAAAGACCACGATAAGTGGCTAACTTTCTTTCTTTTCCAAGTTGATGTTTGGTGAACTCCAATGATGCATTTGTGAGATAAAATTAATTTAATCTATGTTTTATTTAAGTCTTGATATTTATTTATTTTCTGCACCTATACATATTTGTGGTTTTGAATCTCTCTGAACAAGACTCGTTGAATGTTGGAAAAGCAGCAAGCAGCTAGCCAAACTCCTCAAATTCATAATAGTTTGAGTGGTTTCGGCATCTAGTGGCAATCAGTGTCGCACTAAGGAAGTGATAATCTAATTGATAAACTCAGGTGGATAGATCCGGCAACTTGAATTAGGTTCTTCTAGTTCTCAAGATTGTTGACAAGTTAAATCCTATGGACATTCTCAAGACTCTTTGGCAACGAAGAACCAACTAACGAATGTTTCTTGGTTAGTTTAGAAATAAGGAAGGATTGGTTTTCATAATGTTTTTGACAACTATAACTTGTTTTCTATAACTTAAACAAAATAAATCATTACATCTATGATCAATTACGTTATTGGAGCTAGTTATTTCATAAGCTAGGAATTCTTTTTATAATTGTTTAGTTTTTAACTTGCAGTCAAGAGTTTATTTAACATTATTTTTGCTATTTACTTATTTTATATTTTGCGTACTGGATTCTACAAAACCTCCCTTCTTTACTTTTTATTCGTTGGTCAAGGAAGAAAATTAGTTTCTAATTTCCTGTGGATTCGATCCAGCTTGTGATTACTACAATCTTGTTTTTTGGTTAAATAGGGACTTATTGTTGGTGGATTCGACACCCATCAGTAGGATATCTTATTATAAAATAGTTTGAAATGGTAGTCAAATTAAAAATAAACTACTTGTTATTCAAAGAACAAAATGGTGAATACACCAATTTCATGGCATTTTTTGGGAAAAATTATGTGATATTTTAAGTCATAAACTTCTCTTGTACTAAACATTTCCTTGCACATGCTCTATTATGTTTGTAGTTGAAATTGTAAAAATTCTATCGACTGACATGTAAGAAGGTGGTCTTTGAAGGTGAACACTGACTCTTAAAATGAAAACTGCATCTTTGAGGTATTGCCTGATATTATGGTGCTATTTTTTTTTTCTTTTTTGTCTTTCTTAGTCGACTGTGGGATGAATTACATATGGGAGAGGCGTCGACTATGAGATGAGATGAATCCCATTAGGGTTGGTCAACCATAATCCCAATTGGTTCTAGGTTTTCCCCATTTTTCCCTTTAATGTGTATATTTCCCTTCTTGTGCTTTTTCTTGTGATAAGTCTTGAGGGGTTTGCTAACAATACCCTCCCTTTGAATAGTAACCTTGTCCTCAAGGTTGAGGTGTACGAACTAGTGTTATAAATACTTGTAATCTTCCCATATGCATTTTTTTGTTTGATCTCCTTCCCAATAATTCTTTTTTGGTTTGATCTCCTTCCCAATGGATAAGAACTTGATCCACTGGTTAATTACCTCGTAATATGGTTCTTTGTTTTAAGATTTGTTATGGTTGTACACTGATGAAGTCTTTCATGATTCACGAGGGCAAGTCTTGTTGGATTTCCTATGTGGCCAGGATGTATTTCTTGAGTTGGGACACATGAAAAACTGGGTGAATCCTTGATTCTTTAGGTAACTGGAGCTTTTATGCTACCTTCCCAATTTTTTAAGAGACTTGGAATGGTCTGTAGTATCAAGTGATAATTTAGAGTCTCGTCCCTTCTTAAATGTCCCTTATTTGAAAGGATGTAGTTTGAGCAATACCCAATCATTGACCTCAAAACTTCTCACTTTGATGATTATCTGTCTATTGCTAGGTTCTAGATTATGCCTGTAGTAGCTGCTGACATATGGTCTTGTTGGCCTCTTCTCTTTCTGCTAGGACCATCTGTACTGAGGGTAATGCAGAGTAGAATCCTAGGGAATCAAAGAAATGTGGAGGTGGGTACCCGTAGAGTGCTTGAAAATGTGTTATCTTCAAACTTGTATGGTACGAAGTGCTATACCACCATTCAGCTACAACTAACCATTTGGCCCAAGTCTTTAGTTGTGGGTTAGCCATGCATTGTAGGTACATTTTTAGACAGTGATTGAGTTTTTCTATTTGTCCATCGGTCTGAGGGTGGTATGTAGTACTGAAGAGTAAATTTGTCCCCACTGCCTTCATTAGCTCCTTTCAGAATAAACTTGTAAATACTTTATCTTGATCAGTTACAATTACTTGTGGAATTTTACAAATCTTTTATACTGTCTCCATGTAACTTCGGGCTACTCCGACTGCAATAAGGGGTGCTACAGGGGAATGAAATGTTCATACTTGTGAAGCGGTCTACTACCACTAATATAATGTCCTTCCCTTCTTATTTGGGCAACTATTCAATGAAGTTCATGGATATGTGTGTCCAAGCATATGGTAGAACGAGCAATGGTCGAAGTAACCCTGGTGTGGGAACTCGCTCCATTTATAGCGTTGGTAGATGTTGCATTATTAGACCCATTATAAAATTCCTTTCTTCATGTTGGGCCAATAGAAGTGTTGGTTAGCCCTCTCATAAGTGACTCTAGCTCCAGAATGACCCCCCTAGTGTTGAATTATGGCACTAGTAAAGCAGTTGATTGCGAAGTTCCTCTTTACCTCTTAGGACTAATCTCCCTTTGTATCTTATTATGCCTTATTGTAGGGAGAAATGGGATATGTTGTTAGGGGAGACCATCAATTCTGGTAGCAATTGTTTGGTAAAGGGATTGTTGGTGTGGTTACCGCTTACTTCCAACATCCTGGAAGACATGGACGTGGAGAGGTGATGGATATCAAGTCCACCAAAAATAAATTCCTAATTAACCAATAAAACAATATTGTGGACTAGGTAAGAATGGTCGAATCCACAAGGAGTCAAAAATAATTTTCTTCCTTGATTAACAAATGAAAAGTAAACAATAGGGGGTTTTATAGGACTGGTTATGTTAAACATAAAACGAACAATAAGTAGAATGATGTTGAATAAAATCATGGCTGTAAGTTAAAATCTAAAGTAATAATAAAGAGGATTCCTAATTGATGAGATAGCCAACTCAAGTAACATAATTGATCATGGATGCATGGATCAACCTCATTTAAACTATAGCAAACCAATTATAATTATCATAAATGTTCCAACAATCAATCCTTCCTTATTTTTAAACCAATCAAGAAATATTCATTGATTGGTTTTTCCCTACCAAACAGTCCTAGGAATGCCCATAGAATTTTATGTGCCAACGACCTTGAAAACTAGAAGAACCTGATACAAGTTGTCAGATTCATCCGCATGAACTAGTCAACCTGGTTACTTACCTCCTCAGTACCACACTGATCGCTGTTAAGTGCTGAAACCGCTCAAACAATAACGAATTTGAGTGGTTTAGCCAGCTGTTTGCGGCTTCTACATTCATTTGACTTGACTTGTTCAAACAGATTCAAAACATAACAAGTATATGTAGGAGCATGAAATAAATAAATACTAAGGTTTAAATAAAACATGAATTAAATAAATTCGATATGACAAATACATCACTAGAGTTCACTAAACCTCAACTAGAAAAAGAAATAAACTAGCCACTCATGGTGGGTTTCAATACAAAAGAGTTTTTAGTGATTAAAGGAGAGAAGAAATATGAAGAAGAAAAATTACAGCAGTAGGGATATCTATTTTGCGTGGCCCTGGCCCAAGGGAAGATGATTCAGCTTTGACAGCCGCCTTCTTTATAGTCCATCGGAGTCTAGGATTTTTTTTTCTTTCCTTTATTTCCAATCCATGTCCTTTATTTTGGCTCATCCTTATCGTTCCAAAATGATTTTCTCATGATTTTCGAGCCTTGGATTATGGCAGGAAGGATATCTTCTCATATTTTAAAAAGCCTGCATTTTCTTTAAGCGCATTGCAAGTTGATGTGCAAGCCTAGGGAAAAGTTTGTTTCCATTGCACACGAACCTTTTTAATTTAACTGTCACCTTGGCCTTGGCCAAGGCTTAGTGGATCATAACTTGTGTCCCATCCTACTGCCTTGGCTACAAGGCGTGCCTAAGGATTGGTTGTGTTTTCCTATTTATGCTTAAATGTATCCCTTGGGCAAGGGTGTGTACAGGGGCCAATACATGTTGTAGCTGTTGTGTCTTAGCCTTGCCCAAGGTTAAGTACATGACATATGGTAATTTTGTAGTTCTCGTCCTTGCTTCCTATTGTTCTTCCTGGCTTTAGGTTCTAACTCCTGTCTTGCATCAAAATGGATAAAATAACTTGATCAAGCAACAAATAATTCATTTTGAACACATAAAAGTAGGTGACAAGGGTGTTGTTTTTATACCCTATCAAACTCCCCCACACTTATCTTGTGCTTGCCCTCAAGCACCACACAATACACCACCATTCTTATCTCCTCACCTCTAACCAATCCCAATCAATTTGTCACGACTCGCATGTCGTAACTAAATCTTTGAATTACAACAATAACCATCACTAGAAAATTGTAGGTTTGAGCTTCATGGACCCACATTAATGAATGCTTAATTTGACTAGTACCCAAATACAACTTGAGAGAGTTTTGCAGTTTTCATCATAAAAAAATAAGCCAAGAGGAACAACCAATGCGTAGTAGAACAACTACCAAACTTGTCTAGATATAGAGGTTTCATGTAGTTGGTTCATGCAAAAAATAAAAAGCCTATTTGTAACTAACTTGAGCACTTATTGCTCACTTGAAATGTCACCAACCTTTTGATGTGAGTACAAATATTTATGATGAATGGTCCCAGTTACTCAGCCAATCACAGTTTCAAGTGGCTACTAGTGCTATTCATAATGCTTTGAGATATCACTAACCTTTTGACACAAGTGCAAACATTTGTGATGAATGGTCCTAATTACTCAGTTAGTGTCTATTTCAAGAGACTAGAGGAGTAGATGATTATGCATGCTCTTTCTCTTTTTTTTTTATCAAGTAATAGGCATGAGCCATAGAATGGTAAACATGCAAATCAAGCTAAGTTGTAGTTGAGTTCTTTTCTAGACATTGGTATTCACTCAAAGATAAGAATAATTTAATTTTGATTAAGTAATCCTCAAGCACGTTATGCTTAAAATACATAACCAAAGATAACTATTCTAGGTGTAAAAAAATGAAAAACAAACTGCCATTCCTAGGAGATGGTTATAAGTGCAAATCAATTTTTGTAATATCACATTTGAGTTGTTTGAAATGATAGAGATAGATGAGAGGGTGTGAGTTTAAAAATTGGGGGAGGTGTATGTAGTGTAACTAACCTTCGACAAGGCCAGTGTATCTAGAATGATGTGGCAGATATGAAACTAGCTATTTAGGGAGCCTAATGCAAAATGCAGGGTGCTGCTTCCCCTACACTTAAACTATACATTGTCCCCAATGTGTTGCGAGGTTAGGAGAAGGCAATGGACAAACAAAAATTAGAACAAAAGATAAAATGGCAAAAAAAACTAGAGTAAAGTGAAGGAGACTCCCCTTGTGTTCATCTATTGCAAGTTCATGTGTTTGAGTGCCTGGTTTGGGTGATTAATTGTGTCAGGGCGTTGACTTTCTCGTTCAGTTCCCTCAAAGAGCACTCCATGTTGTCCAACGTGTCATCTATCATGCAGATATGCACAGTGTGGTCCATGAATTCTTTGAAGTTAGGCGGTGAAGGAGCTGGTGTAGCCTGTGTTTGGCACTTGAACTTCTTGTTGTAGATTCTTTTATCCCGTGGCCACCAGCTCCGTGTTTGGCGCTTGAACTACTTGTTGTAGATTCTTTTGTCCTGTGGCACAAGAGGCCCAAGTGGGGTAAAACAGGGGAGGCCGTCTTTCAATTCCAGGAGGCCCATGTCATCCAAAGACTTAAGATCCAAAGGTGTTTGAGGGCAAGTGATATGTAGGTCTGTCTCATCACCGTCAAACCAAGTGGTGAAGGCAGCGATTCTGGTGATGATTGAACCCAGGATTAACAGCTACCAATAGGAGATAACATTGGTTAACTATGACATGAACTAATAACCCAGGTTCACTCAACATCGTTGTGACATGCACCAAAGGAAATACAGCTCTGTTCTGGAGATGATGTTTTATGCGTCTCTACGTCCTGAAAAAGAATAAGCCAAAAAATGGTGAATGTATTTCATGCATGGGTCATGCAAGTAAAGGTCTTTTGACTTGCTAGGGTCATATGCGTCTAAATGGTTGATGCATAGTTCATCATAGACGGTGGCTGCATTAAATTCCTCGCAGAAATTGCATTATGGGTGTTTTGCCTCCCGTTCAGAGAACCCCGAGGCATCATCAAATTGAGCAATGGAGAGTTGGAAGTGTTTGCCTTGGAGACGATAGGAGATGAGGTTCGGGATGTGGAGACTGAACTTGACCGATTTGTAAAATTGGAAAGTGGTGTAAAATTTCTTAACTAGTTCGACGTAGGCAAGGCCATCCAAAATAAAGAAGTTGGCCCAACCGATGGTGTAGATTAGATTCAAAACACCCGTTTTGATGCCGACGGTGTCAAGAGTAGGGTCATGTTTGGATTTGCCCGTAATAATGGGTAGTTCCTTAATTTCCTCATGTCGTACCTTCTCTAAATCATCTTCGAATAAGAGATACCCTCGGAGGTCTGTTTTGGTGGGTTAGTGGATGGGTTGGCGTCAGCGAATTCAGGATCTTTTTGGTGCTCGTTTTGGTGTTTCTTCTTTTGCAACGACTTCACTAGGAGTAGTTGGAGGGGGATCTTTGTTTTCAGTCATTTGATCTATTCCAACATCGAGAGTAGTGGTGTGGATGGTGGAGAGTCAGAGATGTTGATTACGAGGCTTCAAGGAGCAAGGTTGCCACTAGTAGTGCTGCTTGCATCTATTGTCAGAGCAGGTGTGGCTGGTGGGGCTTATTGTGATGTTCTCGCGATGCAAAGATGCGTGAATGGCCAAAGGCCACTAGTTTTTTGGGCAGATCTCTTCTGTCTCATTGTCGGTGTGGCTGCTGAGGCTCGAGTTATGTGAGATAGCAAGAAGAGGGAGAGATAGAAGTGGTGAGGGCTTGATATCAGGGATTAGTGTTTAAATTTCAAAGTGGGCGTCAAGTGTCAATAGCTTAGGGCAAGGGAAGTTTAGGTTTGGCTGGTGGTTTTTTTTTTTTTTTGTGGTTTGGGCAAGGCTTGTGCATCGTTCACTGATTGAGCATAAGCCTAAGGCAAGTGTCAGGGGTGATGTAGGAAGCATGGGTTGGTTACTAGCCTTGAGTGAGGCTTGTTTGTGACCAAAGCGGTCCTTTGGGCAAGGCATGTCGAATACTGTCGTGTCTTCTAAGGTTTTCGCAATGCTTGCCTAAGGGTTGTGTGCGGTCTCGGGGCAGAGTAATTTGGGATTAGCAACTAGCCTTGGGCAAGGCTTGTTCGACTGTCCCAATATTAAGCTCCTCTGGTTTTGTAACCTTAATTCCCTGTGCTTGTGCCAAAATCACCAAAGAAATACTAGTTAATTGGCAAAAATGTTGAGATTTTTTTAAGTAAAGAAAAATAAAATTTTCATTGGCTTCACTCCTCCAAAATTAACAACTTAAAATGTCTTTAAATGGGCTTACATCGAATTCAAATTTCCTAAAAATAATCTACCATAATCTAAAAGTTATTAACCAAAACTCTTAAAAGATAAATTCTCATTAATAACAAGATATTTAAAAAATAAACATGTTCTAAATCTAATTAAAGATAAATCCTATTTGAATTTAAACTAATAAATAAACTAAATTTAATTTCTATATTAATCTTCAAAACTCTCTCTTAATGTAGAAATTATAATCACTAAATTTATTTTGTTAGAGCATTTCTCTCCAATATTTCTTGTTTAATTTTCATATTTTAAAGCACTTCTCACCAACCTCCGGTTATTGATGCACTTCTCATCAATCTTCAATCATTTGGTGCACTTTTCATCAAAACTCTTTGGAGCACTTCTCTCCAAATTTCTTCTTCTTCTTCAACAACATTTACTTGTTGATGCAAACAAGGCTAAAAACACTCAAGATACTCAAAGAGCATCAGAAGGTGACTTGGAGCAAATTTCAAATGATGTAAACACAAATACAATTCCAAACCTAGAAAGTTTCAGCGAACCAGTAATAAGATCAAAAGCAAATAAGCTTAAAGAGTTGCTCCAAGTTTTTACTAAAAAATATGTGGATGATGGGCTGGCCAATTGTGAAAAGTTCAAACATGAGCTTTTTGAAAAACCCAAATTCGTAACTTTAATTGGATTTAAGTGATTTGGGATAATTTGGGCTTGTTTGAATCCTATTGATAATGGATGAATAAACCTTGTGTATGAGCTGGATTAATTGAGTTGTTTTAAATATTTTGGATTGTTTTATTTTAGTTTGAGTTAATTAAAGCCCATATAGTTCAGTATAACTCATTTTGGGCTTAAATCTTGTCTTAGTGTTATTACAAGAATGGGCCCATAACTATATAGTGCCACAAACAATTAGTGGTGTTGGTTAAGAAGATTGGAGTTACATAACAATTACATGCCTATAATTAGCCTAGTTATTGTTGGAGTTATAATTGTAATTACCACATAATTAACCTAGTTATTGTGGGAGTTACAATTGTAGTTATTGTATTGTAACTTATCATTGATTTCTTTAGCTATAAATACCAAAGGAACTCTTCTTTGTGTACATCCAGACTTGTAATTAAACATTTCATAATTGAGTTGAGAGTGTTTTGGCTTTCTTTTCACTTTATGCACAAGGTGTTGATTTGGAATACAATTGTTATCACTTGTATTTCAATTTTGATTTCCTATTTCAATTGTTCTTGGTGCTTGTTTGGATTGGGTTCAAGGGATATCATTTATCTTTCTTGAGTTCTCTTTAATTTCTACCATTTTGGTGATTGAACAAATTTGATTCCTTTTTTACTTGTGATCTAAATTCCGTTCTAAACCGATTGAAGAGTTCTAAGGTTCAAGCAAGGGTCTTGGGGTTCCGCATCATTTGGTATCAGAGTGTTGGTTCACCAAGTAAATTAGTCTATCCTTTTTTGGTTGTCTTTATTTTCATTATTTCTTACAAAAAAAAAGACAAATTTGCATTCAGCAAAAAAAAAAAATCAGATTAGCCTAATTTGTTTAATTATGCAAAACACATTTTCACATATTCTACCTTGTGTAATTGACATAGCTGCTGTTATTTTCCTTTTATTTATCTCATATAACATTCAAATACATTTAAATTTTAAAAGGGAAACTCCTTTCAAGGCTGTTTGTTTGGTTGAGATTGTTTGTGTAATTTTTGGGGCTGTTTGGAAATAACTCACCTCAATTAAGTTTGTTTTCATCCAAAACTGTTTGTTTTACTTAATTTGAGTATTTTGGGAGGTAATTTGTGGTCCTATTAGAGAATTACAAGTTTCGTGCATTTTTTTTCTTGCATCTTTAGTTTTCATTTAATATTTCTGCCTATTTGCTTCTTATTACATCTTGAGGTAATAATATTGATTCGTTGTTGCCTAATTAACATAAAAATCATCATACACTTATTTCTATATCAAGTGTGTGTTCTTCATTGTTTAGATTGTTCTAGTTTGCTTTTAGAGTTGAATTTGTGTATCTTGTTTCTTTAGGAATTCTTTGTTATCTCTAATTAAAATTAAGTACATATTGATAATTAATTGTTGTTTGAATTGGCCATTTTGTATAAAGTTATAAAAGATTGCTTGAGTGTTAAAAAGCAAGAGAGTGTGAGCTCAAAAGGGGGTAAAAGCCAAAATTGAGTGCAACACGAGTGCCCATACTACGAGAGTAAACACGTGAGGGAGTGATTTGTGAGGTTGCAATCTATTTTGTTTGTCATTAAAATTTCAGATTTGAAGATGGAGCCACAAGGGAGTGAAAGAACATCAAAAGATCAAGAATTCATCCTCAAAGCAATGCAACAACAATTTGAGAGGATTCAACTAGCTATTGGCAACATGAATGAGAAACTAGAGAAACAACAACGTGAGTTAAATTCCATGAGAGGGGAAGCTTCCCAAACCAATCCAGGGGCAAGAAGACTTCCAACACCACCTTTTGATGAGGAACTGGAGGAAGAATTAGATGAACAAGCTACTTTGGTCAATGAAGATCGAAATTATGGTAGGTGTTGAAACGATTTTGATAAAAACATTGGGAGCATCAAAATGAAAATCTCATCGTTTCTAGGCAACAATGATCCGAATGCTTATCTTGAATGGGAGCGCAAGGTGGAGCTTATTTTTGAGTGCCACAATTATTCGGAGGAGAAAAAGATAAAGCTTGCGACCGTGGAGTTTGGAGAGTACACCATTGGGTGGTGGGATCAACTCATCACAAGTAAAAGGAGAAATGGAGAGAGATCTATTTCCACTCGGGCCGAAATGAAGGCTACCATGAGAAGGTGCTTTGTTCCTACTCACTACTATAGGGACTTACATCAAAAATTGCAAGGCCTTATACAAGGGAATAAGAGCGTAGAAGACTACTACAAAGAGATGGAGATAGCCATGATAAGGGCTAATATTGAAGAGGATATGGAAGCTACGATGGCAAGGTTCTTAAATGGCTTTAACAAAGACATAGCCAACATTGTAGAGCTTCAACATTATGTGGAGATTGATGATATGGTGCACATGGCTATAAAGATTGAAAGACAATTAAAGAAAAAGGGGAACACAAGGCAAGCCAACACTTACTCGGCCCAAAATTCCAATTGGAGACCGAATTGGAGGGGAGATAACAAGGCTGTCCAATTCAAAAGAGATGACAAAACCAAGCCAAAAGATGTTAATGATAATAAAACAAAGGTATTTCTAACTCCCAAACTCCTAGGAATAGAGATATCAAGTGTTTTAGATGCTTGGGTTTTGGTCATATTACATCTCAATGCCCAAATAAAAGGGTAATGGTGATGTGTGGTGATGGTGTTGAAACGGATGATGAGAATGATGTGGAGGATGAAATGCCTCATTTGGAGGATTGTAGTGATGGGGAAACGCCTATGGAAGGTAGATTGTTGGTTTCTAGACGTGCTTTGAATAGACAAGTAAGGAATGATGATGAGGGGGTTAAGTTGCAAAGAGAGAAAAATTTTCATTCTAAATGTCTAGTGAATGGAAAATTGTGTAGCATGATTATTGATGGGGGTAGTTGTATAAATGTAGCTAGTACCTTATTTGTTGATAAACTGGGTTTGGAAACTACCAAACATCCTAAACCTTATAAGTTGCAATGGCTTAACAATAGTGGGGAGATGAGAGTTAATAAGCAAGTGAGGGTCCCTTTTACTATTGGGAAGTATAGTGATGGGGTGATATGTGATGTAGTTCCTATGCAAGCTAGTCATATTTTGCTGGGTAGACCATGGCAATGGGATAGGAGAGTGATGCATGATGGGCATCTCAATAGGTACATGGTAGGAAAAGAGGGAAAAAAGTATACTCTTCTTCCTTTAACCCCTAAACAAGTTTTTGAAGATCAAATACAACTTGAAAAGTCCCATGATGAATTCGCACAAAGAGAGACCGAGAGAAAAAGAAAAGAAAAAGAAAAAGAGAAAAGAAAAGAGAGTGAGAGAAAATTAGAGTGGAAAAATGAAGATCAAAAGGAAAAAGAAAAAGAGATGCATTCGACCATAAAAAAGAATGAGGGAAAGAAAATGAGTTTTTATGCTAAAATGACAGATGTGAAGAAAGCTTTATTTTCTAACAAGCCAATTATTGTACTCATGTACAAGGAAGCTTGTTCTCAACTAACGAACTTGACTCTTCTTTGCCAAGTGTTGTGGTTGAAGTTTTGCAGGAATTTAGCAATGTTTTTTCCGATGATCTACCTCAAGGTTTACCACCTTTGAGAGGGATTGAGCATCAAATTGACTTTATTCCCGGGGCTGCCATACCAAATAGACCAGCCTATAGGAACAATCCCGAGGAGACCAAAGAGCTTCAAAGGTAAGTGGATGAGCTTTTACAAATGGGGCACATTCGAGAAAGTTTAAGTCCATGTGTAGTGCCCCTTTTATTAGTACCCAAAAAAGATGGTAGTTGGCATATGTGTTGATTGTAAAGCCTGACACAAAATAACGGTAAAATATCGACACCCAATACCTCGACTTGATGATATGTTAGATGAGTTGCATGGTGCTTGTGTATTTTCTAAAATTGATCTTAAAAGTAGTTATCACCAAATACGAATGAAACGAGATGAATGAAAAACTGCTTTTAAAACAAAACAAGGGTTATATGAGTGGTTAGTTATGCAATTTGACTTAACTAATGCGCCAAGTACTTTCATGCGTTTAATGAACCATGTTTTACGTGAATTTATTTGAAAGTTTGTGGTTGTCTACTTCGATGACATTCTTGTGTATAGCAAATCTATTGATGAGCATGTCATGCATTTGAGGTAAGTGTTTGACACATTGTGCAAATTTCAACTATATACTAACATGAAGAAATGTACATTTTGCATTGATCGCATCATTTTCTTAGGATATGTCGTGAGTGCAGAAGGAATCGAAGTAGATAGTAAAAAGGTAAAGGCTATTCAAGAGTGGTCGACACCTAAAAGTGTAAGTGAGCTGCGTAGTTTTCATGGTTTGACAAGTTTCTATAAGAGATTTGTAAAAAATTTTAGTGTCGTTGCTGCCCCTTTAACTGAAATCATGAAAAAAGATAAGTAGTTATCGTTTCAAATACGAATGAAACGAGATGAATGAAAAACTGCTTTTAAAACAAAACAAGGGTTATATGAGTGGTTAGTTATGCAATTTGACTTAACTAATGCGCCAAGTACTTTCATGCGTTTAATGAACCATGTTTTACGTGAATTTATTTGAAAGTTTGTGGTTGTCTACTTCGATGACATTCTTGTGTATAGCAAATCTATTGATGAGCATGTCATGCATTTGAGGTAAGTGTTTGACACATTGTGCAAATTTCAACTATATACTAACATGAAGAAATGTACATTTTGCATTGATCGCATCATTTTCTTAGGATATGTCGTGAGTGCAGAAGGAATCGAAGTAGATAGTGAAAAGGTAAAGGCTATTCAAGAGTGGTCGACACCTAAAAGTGTAAGTGAGCTGCGTAGTTTTCATGGTTTGACAAGTTTCTATAAGAGATTTGTAAAAAAATTTAGTGTCGTTGCTGCCCCTTTAACTGAAATCATGAAAAAAGATAAGGGGTTTGTTTGGGGAAAAGAACTAGAACATGCGTTTTCCTTATTGAAAGAAAAGTTATGTAATGCACCTTTATTAAGATTGCCTAATTTTGATTCAACTTTTGAAATTGAATGTGATGCTTCTGGGTTTGGGATAGGTGTTGTTCTTATGCAGGATAAAAGACCCATTGCTTACTTCAGTGAGAAGCTCAATGGTGCACAATTGAATTATTCTACCTATGACAAAGAGTTTTATGCTTTGGTAAGAGCATTAAAGACATGACAACATTATTTATTACCAAAAGAATTTGTGATTCACACCGATCATGAATCTTTGAGGCATTTGAAAGGGCAAGGCAAGCTTAATAAGCGACATGCAAAATGGGTAGAATTCATAGAGTCCTTCTCATATGTGATCCAATATAAGCAAGGAAAAGAAAATGCGGTAGGAAGATATGCTACCATTTGTTGAATTTGCTTATAATCGGAGTATACATTCTTCTACTGAGTTTTCTCCTTTTGAAATTGTGTATGGTTTTAATCCCTTAACTCCACTTGATTGGTTGCCTATTCCTATAAGTGACATTTCTAATTTGGATGGACATAAGAAAACAAAGATTGTTAAAGCAATTCATGAAAAAGCAAGGCAGAACATTGAAAAAAAAATGAACAAGTAGCATCCCATGTCAATAAAGGAAGGTGCAAGATTTCCTTTGAACCCGGAGATTAGGTGTGGGTTCATATGCGCAAGGAACGATTTCCATCAAAACAGAAATCTAAGTTGGATGCTCATGGGGATGGTCCATTTCAAATCATAGCCAAAATCAATGAAAATGCCTAGAAAGTGGACCTACCAGGTGAGTATAGTGTTTCGGCTACATTTAACATATATAATCTATCCCCTTTTGAAATTGATGCAGGAATTGATTCGAGGACGAATCCTTTTGAGGGGAGAGGGAATGATGCAAACAAGACTAAAAACACTCAAGATACTCAAAGAGCATCAGAAGGTGACTTGGAGCAAATTTCAAATGATGTAAACACATACAGTTCCAAAACTGGAAAGTTTCAGCGGACCAGTAACAAGATCAAAGGTAAAGAAGCTTAAAGAGTTTCTCCAAGTTTTTACTCAAAAACATGTGGATAATGCCAATTGTGGAAAGTTCAAATATAAGCTTTTTGAACAGCCCAAATTCGTAACTTTAATTGGATTTAAGTGATTTGGGATAATTTGGGCTTGTTTGAGTCTTACTGTGTTGGTTAAGAAGATTGGAGTTACATAACAATTACATGCCTATAATTAGCCTAGTTATTGTTGGAGTTATAATTGTAATTACCACATAATTAACCTAGTTATTGTGGGAGTTACAATTGTAGTTATTGTATTGTAACTTATCATTGATTTCTTTGGCTATAAATACCAAAGGAACTCTTCTTTGTGGACATCCAGAGTTGTAATCAAACATTTCAGAATTGAGTTGAGAGCGTTTTGGTTTTTTTTTTTCACTTTATGCACAAGGTGTTGATTTGGAATACAATTATTATCAATTGTATTTCAAATTTGATTTCCTATTTCAATTGTTCTTGGTGCTTGTTTGTATTGGGTTCAAGGGATATCATTTATCTTTCTTGGGTTCTCTTTAACTTCTACCATTTGGGTGATTGTACAAATTTGATTTCTTTTTTACTTGTGATCTAAATTCCGTTATAAATCGATTGAAGAGTTCTAAGGTTCAAGTAAGGGTCTTGGGGTTCCGCATCACTTGTTCATTCTTCAACCTGTAATTTTTTTGTATATACCCAAATCTTTTACAATAAAAATATTGTGATTTACCTTTATGCCAAAAATCTTTTTCATCATGATTGTTTTTTCTGCATACTCACCATAGTGGAAAGTTTCTTCTCTTTGATCTTGATGAAGACTTGTTTGACACTGTGGCTATGAAAACTCCCTCAATTTTTTTTTCATCTCTCATTGCTCTTCTTTGCTCCACAGCTTGTAAAGCATTAATTAATTCTGTAATTGTAATTTTTGAGAGATCCTTAGAATCTTCAAGTGGGAAAATCTTTGGTTAAAACTTTTCTCGTAAGTTCACAAAATTTTTTTCAACAATTCTACTATCGGAAAACTCTTCACCAAATAATCCAATTTTGTTAACAATGTCATGAGTTGATAGCACACTCTTTGATTCCTTTAGATTCCTTCATTCTTTGAATATCAAATTCTCTCTTAAGATTCAAAACTTGCATCAACCTGGTTTGATCATTACCTAAATACTCAGTTTTAAGCAAATGCAATATCTCTTTTGGAGTTTCGCATGCCATGATCCTAGTAAAAATCATTTCAAAAACTGAGAAGTACAAGTAAGTTCTTACTTTGTAATTGGATTTTTCTTCATATGACTCTTTAATTAAGCTGCAGTTGGATGAGATTGCAATGGTGGGGGTTCACCATCATTTTCAACCACATCCCAAAATAAAAAAAAATTGTACATATGTTTGCATTTTCACAACCCATAATTGAAATTTTTCTCGTGAAAATGGGAGGTGAAGTCAAAGAAAAAGTGTTTGAGGCCATATTTGATGTATGAAACTCTCTTACTTTCTCTTTATTTTTTTTCTCACATACCCATGACTAATAAAGGTCTGATACCACTTGTTGGGATTTTTTTAAGTGAAGAAAAATTAAATTTTTATTTAATTCACTCCTCCAAAATTAACAACTTAAAATGCCTTTAAATAGACTTATATCGAATTCAAATTTTTTAAAAATAATCTATTATAATCTAAAAGATAAACATTAACCAAATCTCTTAAAAGACAAATTCCCACTAATAACATGATATTTAAAAAATAAATATGTTCTAAATCTAATTAAAAATAAATCCTATATGAATTTAAACTAATAAATAAAATAAATTCAATTTCTACATTAATCTTCAGCAAAAAATGCATTAATTTACCCAAAAAGAAGTTAAAATTGAGAAGGGCAAGAAAGAAAACATAAGGAAGAAAATATGGATGGGTTGCCTCCCATCAAGCACCTTATTTATTGTCCAAGGCCAAACTGTCCTACTTGTTGTCAGGTATGTGCCTCGGGTGGGTTGTGTGTTGTTTTTTTAATGTTATTTGCAAAGAAGCCTTCGTAAAAAGGTCTAAGATGGTGTCTGTTCACCTTGAAAATTTTTTGTGTGTTAAGGCTCTTGATTTCGACAATGCCGTGAGGAAATATGTTGGTGACCTGGAATGGCCCTATCCACCTTGACCTCAGTTTGCCATGGAACAACTTAAGTCAGAAATCAAAGAGGATGACTTACTGCCCAATTAAGAATTATTTATTGGAAAATAATTGGTTGTTGAGTATTTTTGTCTCTTCCTTGTAAATTCTGAAGTTCTCATAGGTCGTATTTCGTATTTCTTCTAGTTTTTGTAGTTGTAGCTTCCGATGCTCCACAAGTTCCTCCATCTTCATGTTACAACTCTTGATGGCCCAGTATGCTCTATGCTTCAGCTTAATAAGCAAATGAAAAGCTTTCCCAAAGATTAGGAAGTATGGAGACATTTCGATTGGCATCTTGAATGTTGTTCGATAAGCCCATAAAACATCATCAAGTCATAGACTCATGTCCTTTCTGTTTGGTTTAAACATTTTTTCTAAGATGGACTTGACTTCCTAGTTGGAGACTTCCGTTTGTCCACTAGTTTGTTGGTGGTAGGCGGTGGATGTGTAGTGAGTGACATTATATTTTTCGAAGAGATATTCGATCACCCGATTGTAGAAATGAGTTCCCCAATCATTTATTATTGCCCTTGGGATTCCAAACCTCACAAAGACGTGTTTTCAAAAAGTTGACAACTGCCTTAGCATCATCGGTCTGGATAGCTTTTGCTTCAACCTATTTGAAAACATAATCCACTGCTCGTAGGATGTAGGTGTTGTCGAAGGAAAAGGGGAATGGCCCCATTAAGTCGATGCCCCATACATCAAAGATTTCAGATACCAGAACGGGAGTGAATGGCATCTGATCTTTGTGGCTGATGTTTCCCGTGCATTGGCAATTTTCACAAGTTTTGTAGTAGGTATATGCATCATGAAATAATGATGGCCAGAACATACCACACTCTAGTACCTTCCAGGCTGTTCGCTTTGGTCTGAAGTGCCCCCCACAGGCATATAAGTGACAAAATTTTAGGATAGAGGCTACTTCAATCTTTGGAATATAGCTCTTGATTAACTAATTCGCATAATGTTTTGACAGGTATGGGCCATCTAGACGTACTGCTTTGCTTCTTTTTTTATCTTTTCTTTCTTAGCCCTTAGTAGATCGGCTGATAGTTCACGGGTAACAAGGTAGTTGACGATGTCCGTGTACCATGAGGCTGTATGTTGAATCGCAAACAAGTGTTCATCTGGAAACTCATCACCCAATAGAGAGGGCTCCTCTCCACTAATTAGCAGCCTGCTAAGGTGGTTTGCTACTAAATTCTCTATCCCCTTTATGTCCCTTATGTTAAGGTCAAATTTTTGCAGAAGAGGTATCCATTGTATTAGCCTCAATTTTACCTCTTTTTTCTTCAACAAGTACTTCAGTGCCGCATGATCTGAGAAGACAATCACCTTTGTTCCCAACAAGTATGACTAAAATTTCTCCAAGGCAAACAAAACAACGAGCAGCTCTTTCTCCATGGTAGAATAGTTTATTTGGGTGTTGTCAAGGGTGCGGGAAGCATAGTAGATTACATGTGGGTCTTTTCCTGTTCTCTGCTCGAGTACTGCACACATTGCTTAGTTTCTTGCATCACACATTATTTTAAATGGTAGCCCCAATTTGGCGGTTGCATGATGAGTGTTGTCACTAGCTTCTCTTTAAGTGTTTTGAATACTTCCTTGCAAGGTTCCCCAAAGATAAACTTGATATCCTTCTGAAGTAAATGGCACAAGGTTGTGTGATCTTTGAAAAGTCCTTAATGAACCTTCTATGGAAACTGACATGCCCGATGAAGGAGCGTATCTCCCATATAATTTTTGGGTGAGGTAGTGATTTAATAACGTCCACCTTTGCTTAAGCACCTTTGTGAGATTGCCAAGGCATTCGTCAAAACAATCTCTATAGACTATGAAGTCATCCATAAAAAATTCTTTGTTTTTTTCCATAAAATCAGAAAAGATATTGACCATGCATCTCTTAAAGGTGGCAGGTGCATTCTAAAGGTTGAACAGCATCCATCAATAGGTGAAAGCCTTGAAGGGGCCTGTAAAAGTGGTATTTTCTTAACCTCTAAGGGCAACCAAAATTTTGTAAAACCCAGAGTAGCCATCCAAATAGTAGTAATGGGTTTTTTTTGCTAGCCTTTCTAGCATCTGATCGATGAAGGGCAACGAGAAGTGGTCCTTTCTTGTTAAGGCATTCAGCTTACGGTAGTCGATGTAGACCCTCCATCCATTTTGCACTCTTGCTGAAATCTTTTCTCCCTCTTGGTTCTCTATCACGATGACCCCTATTTTCTTTGGCATAATCTGCACTAGGCTTACCCACCAACAGTCTGAGATTGAGTAGATGATTCCAGTATCCAACAGCTTCAAAACTTTTTTCTTCACCACTTCCATCATCAGTGGGTTCATGCGCCTTTGAACTTGTCTGTTGGGTTTACTACCCTCTTCTAACAAGATCCTGTGCATGCAAGTGGAGGGTAAAATTTTCTTGATATAAGCTATGATCAAGCCTATGACTTCCTTGTGTTCTCGGAGTACCCTCAATAATTTTAATTCTTCAGATTGGCTGAGTTTGTTGGAGGTTATCACCGAGAGGGTTTCCCCTTCACCTAAAAAAATGTACTTGAGGTGTTCGAGCTGTGGTTTCAATTCTCCCTCTTGGTTCTCTATCACGATGACCCCTATTTTCTTTGGCATAATCTGCACTAGGCTTACCCACCAACAGTCTGAGATTGAGTAGATGATTCCAGTATCCAACAGCTTCAAAACTTTTTTCTTCACCACTTCCATCATCAGTGGGTTCATGCGCCTTTGAACTTGTCTGTTGGGTTTACTACCCTCTTCTAACAAGATCCTGTGCATGCAAGTGGAGGGTAAAATTTTCTTGATATAAGCTATGATCAAGCCTATGACTTCCTTGTGTTCTCGGAGTACCCTCAATAATTTTAATTCTTCAGATTGGCTGAGTTTGTTGGAGGTTATCACCGAGAGGGTTTCCCCTTCACCTAAAAAAATGTACTTGAGGTGTTCGAGCTGTGGTTTCAATTCTATCTTGGGGTCTGTAAAACATATTCGTGTGAGTTATGGGGAGATTAAGGTAAGGAGTCATACCTTTTATCCGCTTAAGGGAGTTCAGTTCAAACATGACTTCTTGTAAGCACTGGTCAACCACATGGTCTACTTCCAGGATCTGTAGACTATCAACATCTAAATCATTGCAAAGTACAATACTTACCTCGTCTCCATGGCTTAAGTTAAAGTACTTTTGATTTAGGATATCAACGGTATCGGTGCTGCACACACAAAACAAATAAACAGATATTTCATAACATCATACACATTAAAACTTCCCACCTTGCCGTCGAATTTCATAGTGAGGATTCCATCTTGCACATCTATTTTTGTATTAGCAGTGCTGAGGAAGGGTCTGCCTAATTGGAGATCAAAGGAACCTGAAAATTTGCCATCCTCCATATCTAACACATAAAGGTCGAACCTATCTTGGTCTTTGTTTTTAGGAGGAAACTTCCTTTGTATGATAGCCGAGACATTCTCCCCCACACTTATTCTTTTGTTGCTACTTAGTTTCCTCTTATGGGTGCATAATTCTTTCAAGAACTTGACAGATCTGGGTATTTGTTTAATGGCATCAAATAGATGAAGATTGACTTTGACTTCGACTTTAGAGAATGTTTTTAGTATTTCCTTATCCTCTTTTTTCTTCTTTATTTTGGTGAATCTCTACAATGAGGGTGGTCTGATTGGAGACAAAAATGGTTGATCATAGTCTGTCTTACCAGGAGAGGTACTGTCATTTACTGTTGCCCTAATAGCCTTGCCCAAGGCTTCCGACCCCATTTCCTTTTGCAACCCTCGACCAAGGGTTTTTTTGACAAGGTTTTCTAGTAATTCTTTCTCGCTTTGCAAGGTGATGGCAGTAACGTTGGGCCATAGGTTCACTTCTTTTTGGGAGGGTAATTTGCCCTAAGATTCTAGCTAGCTCATGGAAGCCGCGAGTTGGCTGACTTGTGTCTCCAAATTCAAAATGCTAGCTCTTGTCTCCTGTTGAAATTGTTGGGTGTCAGTGGCAAGTGACATAACAATCTCTTCGAGGGATATAGCTTGTTTGGGAGGCCCTGCTTATAGTGGTGGAGGTGGTATATTTGGGTATTGCTGGTAGTTTTGTTGTCTCACTCTATAGCTAAAGTTGGGGTGGTCTCTCCATCCGAGATTATACATGTTGGAGAAAGGATCATACCTCCTTTGCGTTTGAGTTGGGAAACCACCCACCATATTGACTTGCTACTGTCATCATCATAGAGCGTGGGGCACATATCCTTGGGGTGTCCCGAATGTGCACAAATCCCACACACTTGAGCTCATTGGTTGTTTTATGTGGTCATGTTTTTACCAAACTAGTTAGCTCAGATATTTGAGACTCAAGGGTAGAGATACTTACCTCATTCACTCTCCAAGGGGTGTTCCAGTTGGATCCGAATTACAAGGAGGTGGCTACCATGATCGATATCAACTCCCTTGCCTGCTGTGGTGTCTTATTCGCTATGGCTTCGCCACTTTTTACGTCCAACATTCTTCTTTTTGTGGGTAATAATCCTTCATAAAGGTAGTGAATGAGGGATTATTTTGAAATATCGTGATGTAGACAGTTTGCGCACAATCGTTTGAACCTTTCCTAGTAATCATGTAAGCTTTTGGAATCCCTTGGACGAACTCTGTATATTTCCCTTCTAATGCTAATTGCCCGCGATACTGGAAAGAAATGATCTAGGAAGGCTTTTACCATATATGTCCAAGTCATGATCGATCCTAAGGATAGGTAAAACAACTAATCTTTGGCCTCATTGTCCAAAGAAAAGAGGAATGCCCTTAATTTTATATGTTCTTTGGACACTCCATGTGGTTTCATGCTTGAGCACACAACATGAAGTTCTTTGAGGTGCTTGTGCGGGTTTTCATCTCTAAACCTATGAACTTGGGCAGCAAGTGAATTAAGCTAGATTTTAGCTCGAAAGTTACGCCCAGATCTGGGTAGCTGATGCAGAGAGGTTGTTGGTTGGTAGACGGTGCTACCAGCTCCTTCAATATGCACTCTTGTTCCATACTTTCTATCTCGGGTGGAGAAGATGGTATGCTATCTTGATGTGTCTCCCTTCTCTCTTGGGTCTGCTTTCTTAGACTTTTGGTGGTCTTTTCAATCTCTGGATCGTAAAAGAGTGGTCTCCCACGATAAACCTAGTCATAAAAAGAAAAAATAATTAGTTAAATACTGTCTCTCTAGCAACGGCACCAAAATTTGATTGGTGTTGAATCCATCAAAAATAAATTCCTAATTAACAAATAAAACAATATTGGAGTAGTTGTAAGAAGGGTTGAATCCACATGGAGTCGAAAATCAATTTTCTTCCTTGATTAACAAATAAATAGTAAACAAGAGGGGGTTTTATAGGACTGGTTATGCGAAATATAAAATGAATAATAAGTAGAATGATGTTGAACAAAATATAGGCTACAAGTTCAAATCTAAAGCAATTATAAAGAGGATATTTAGTTGATGAAATAGCCAACTCCGGTAACGTAATTGATAATGGATATAAGGATTAACCTTATTTAAACTATTCTGAACAAGTTATAGTTGTTGGAAATGTTTCAACAATCAATCATTTCTTATTTTTAAACTAGTTAAGAAACGTTCATGATTGATTTTTTGCTGCCAAACAATCCTGGAATGTCCACAAGATTTTACTTGCCAACAGCCTTAAAAACTAAAAGAACCTTATTCAAGTTGTTGGGTTCATCCGTGTGAACCAGTCAACCAGGTTATTTACCTCCTCAGTGCGACATTGATTGCTTTTAAGTGTTGAAACTAAGCAAACAATTACAGATTTAATGGTCCAGCTAGCTACTTGCGGCCTCTACGTGCATTCCACGGGCCCTGTTCAAATAAATTCAAAACAGCAAGTATGCAAGAAATAAATAAATACCAAGGTTTAAATAAAACATGAACTAAATCAATTTGATCTTGCAAATACATCACTGGAGTTCACCAAACCTCAAAAAGGAAAAGAAATAAACTAGCCACTCATGGTGGGTTTCAATACAAAAGAGTTTTTAGTGATTAAATGAGAGAATAAATATGAAGAAGAAAAAGGGTAGCAACAGGGAAATCTTCTTTGTGTGGTGTCAAGCCCAAGGAAATATGATTCTACTTTGACAGTTGCCTCCTTTATAGTTAACCAGAGTATAGGGTTTCTTTTACTTTTCTTTCCTTTATTTCCAATCCATTTCCTTGATTTCAACTCATCTTTATCTTTCCATAATGATTTTCACATGATTTTCAACCCTTAGATCACGATAGAGAGGGTATCTTCTCATATTTCAAAAAGCCCCCCTTTTCTTTAAGTGTATTGGAGGTTGATGTGCAAGCCTAGGGCAAAGTTTGTCTCAATTACGTGCGAACCTTTTAAATTTAAGTGCCACCTTGGCCTTGGCCAAGGCTTAGTAGATCATAACTTATGTCCCATCCTACTGCCTTAGATGCAAACCGTTCCCAAGGGTTGGTTGCGTTTTCTTGTTTTTGCTGAAATGTATCCCTTGGACAAGGGTGTGTACGGGGGCCAATACATGCTGTAGTTGAGCGGTCTTAGCCTTGCGCAAGGCTAAGACCATGACATATGGTAGTTTTATAGTTCTCGCCCTTGCTTCCTACTGTTCTTCCTGACTTTAGGTTCCAACTTCTGTCCTACATCAAAATGGATAAAATAACTTGATCATGCAGCAAATAGTTCATTTTAGACACACAAACATAGGTGACGAGGATGTTATTTTTACACCCTATCAAGAGGGTGTATAAGACTTCTGCTTCAAATTCATCGGAGTATTTTCTTGAAAAAGCGTAAGCTACTTTGTTGGATGACACTTGCTTGTATTGGATCATGTAATTGAGACCCAACAACTTCAAAATCTCCTCTTGTTTTACCATGGAGGATACCCCCCTTTGATCTAACAAGTACTTTAGGTTGTGCTTATTAGTTCTAATGATGAAGGAGGTTCTTTCTAAGTAGTGCACCTATTTTTCTACAACATAGAGAACTTCTGTCAGTTGCTTCTCGTATACCAATTTAGTTTATTCCTAGGGTTGAGAGTCGTACTTATGAAGGTGATGAGTTGATTCTCTTGTATTAAGATTGCTCCAATACCTTTATTACTCACCTTTGTCTCTGTAGTAAAAGGATCCCCGAATTTAGGCAGTTATAAGACCAGGCTGGAAGTCATGGCTACCTTTAACGACTGGAAGGTCTTATTTGCTTCTGCATTCCATTCAAAAGCACTTTTTTAAAAAAAATGAGTGAGTTGTTAGGCTATGAGTCTGTAATAATTTGTCATAGTATCCTTTTAAGCCCAGAAAACTTGTAAGGCCTTAATCATCTAAGGAATGGCCAGTTGATCATGGCTTCGATCTTTCAAGTGTCCATTTCCACCCTTCGACTAGCCCAAGATACTCCACCTCTATTTAGAAGAAACAACACTTGGATTGTTTTACATACAACTTCTTATCTTGGAATGTCTTTAGAACTTCTTCTAAATGAATTTGCTCATAATTATAATAATAAAGGGAAGTTATATAGTTAAATACCCAATATTTTAATTCTTCTTTTCATATTTAATAGTTGTGTTTTTTTTTAAATTTAATACTTTGATTTTTAAGCTCCTGCTATTATTTTAAATTTATTTTTATTTCCCTACATATCATTTTGCAGTGCCCATTTGCTTCAAATGTAAGGCTCTTTCTTTCTGGTAAATTACAAAATTATTCTTATTTTTAAAATTTATTTATTTATTTCTGACATTATATAAATTAATTTAAATAAAAATAATAGAGATGACATTAAATTTAAAAATATTTATCTTTGATGTTTTTAAAAATAATTTTATTTATATTCTAATTCTTGTATAAATATAAATTGAAAAATAAAAATTAAAAAGTTATTCCTAACTTATGGAAGTAAGATCTAAGCAAAGAGGGAAGACACTGCAAGGTGAATATAAGAAATTTTTTATTAAAATTAAATTATATTCTCATGTATCCTAAATTGGAAGTTGTTTTTCGTTCATGTGTTGATCATGACACCAATTGATGAATATATAAATTTCTACTAGAAAAGTACAATCTCTAGTGATTTTCTCCATCCTTGCAGCCAATAGTGTAGCTCTATTGTCTTTGAAACTTCAGCTTCATCTGTGCAACAACTTGTCTTGTTTTGTTCAAGTTTATTTGTGCAATATGCCTTGCGGTTGTTGGATTGTAAGTGATCGTAAAAGTGAATAGCATATTGATAAAGACCCTGACAAGAAATGGTGGCTCCATCAAAATTGATAAAATGATCAAATTTACATATAGATGATGGAATTCTTATTAATGGAATAAAAGTAAATATGTCCTGACAAGAGGAGGAAAGTTAACAGGGGAGTAATATGTAGATGATGGAGTTAAAAGAATGAACGAGATATTTTAAGAGTTTATGGGTGCTTTATCCCACATGGATTAGGAGAGAGATTAAAGATGCTAAAATGGCAGCTATTGGGTTTTTGTGTAAACAAATAACTCTTCATTTTATTAGATAAAGCTAGCATGTACAAGCCCGTATTAAGGAAGTTGGGATGAATGTGGTTAATGTTAGGTGTGTGCACTCTATGTATATTTTTATGTACCGTATTATGCGAAAGCAAGTTAATGAAATTAAAGATGGCTCCTTTCTAAGCCTCATGCACACTATAAATCTACAGATTTTCTCATCAACATAAACAAAAATATAATTATACTAAAACCATAATCTACTCTAGGTCACAAAACATAGTAAAAAACCAGCACTTACATGCAAAATTTAGAAAGGTACGTAAAGTTTTTCATTATCCACATAAGAGACCCAAGACCTTGGGAATGTTGGTTCCTTATCCCACATTTGTTATTAATAGTGCACATAATTTTTTTATATATTTCCTTACAGTAGTTTTTAATGGAATGTTTTAATAAGAGAGTTGGAGATGTTGGTCTTGAACTTAGGGTCACCTCTCTTAGAACGAAGGAGTTTGCGTGAGGCTGGAAGCAGAGCACCTTCACCTCCACTAATAATAAGTGGGTTCTCTCTGTGTCTAGTGACGCTTGAAGGATCGTCCTCATTTTATTTACACATTTCCATTAAACGATTTTGTTGGGCAAGTGAAAGTTAATAATAAATACGAGCTTCAGTCCACTATATCCTCCTCTTGTTTTGGAAGAAAATTTCCAAAAATTTTATAAGTGGATAATCAGAGATATCAGTCTTGAAAGCAAACTTGGGGTCGCCTCTCTTAGAGCAAAGGAGTTTGCGTGAGTGAGGTTGAAAGTAGATCACCTTCACCTTCACTGATAACGAGTTGGTTCTCTCTTTGTCCAATGATGCTTGAAGAGTTGTCCTCAATTTGTTTACAAATTTCAATTAAATGGTTTCATTGGGTGATTTAATTAAAAATGGTATGATTGGGCAAATGAAAGTTAATAATAAATACGAGCTTTAGTCCATTTTATTCTTTTTCTCCTCCCGTGTCTTGTTCTAAAAGAAGATATCAAAAATTTTCTAAGATGAGAGTTAGAGATCAACGGCCTTGAACGCAGACTTAAGGTCGTCTCTTCTAGAGTGAAGGAGTTTGCATGAGGCTAGAAGTAGAGCACCTTCACCTCTGTTGAATGGGCTGATTCTCTCTGTGTCCAGAGACGCTTGAAGGATCGCCCTCATTTTTTTACATGTTTCAATTAAACGGTGTCGTTGAGCTCTTAAACGTTAATAATAAATAAGAGCTTTAGTCCACTATATCCTCCTCCTCTTACTGTGCCTCATTCTGAAAGAAAAATTTTAGAAATCTTTTAAGAGGAAAGTTCAAGATGTTAGTCTTGAATGCAAACTCTAGGTCGCTTCTCTTAAAGTGGAGGAGTTTGTATGAAGGTAGAAGCAGAGTACCTTCACCTCGACTAATAACGAGCCAGTTCTCTCCATGTCTAGTGATGCTTGAAGGGTTGTCCTGATTTTTTTTACACGTTTCAATTAAAGGTCTCGTTAGGCGATTTAATTTAAAATAATCTTATTGCACAATTAAAAGTTAATAATAAATACGTGCTTTAGTCCAATATATCCTCCTCTTCCTCCTATGCCTTATTCTAAAAGAAAATTTCTAGAAATATTCTAAGACGAAAGTTGGAGATGTTGGTCTTGAACGTAGACTTGGGGTCTCCTCTCTTAGAGAGGAGGAGTTTGCCTAAGGCTGGAAGCATATCAACTTCACCTCCGCTGATAATGGGTAGGTTCTCTCTGTGTCCAGTGACGATTGAAAGGTCGTCCTCATTTTTATATACATTTCAATTAAATGGTTTTATTGGATGATTTAATTTAAAATGGTGCCATTGGGCAGTTGAAAGTTAATAATAAATACGAACTTTAGTCCACTATATCCTCCTCCTCTTGTGTCTTGTTCTCTAAGAGGAGAGTTGGAGATGTTGGTCCTGCACAGATTCGGGGTCGTGTCTCTTAGAGCGAAAGAGTTTGCCTGAGGGTGAAAGCAGAGCACCTTCACCTCCACTGTTAACAGGCTGGTTCTCTCTGTATCTAGTGACGCTTGATGGGTCGTCCTCATTTTTTTACATTTCAATTAAATGGTGTCAGTGGACGATTTAATTTTAAATGGTGTCGTTGGGAAATTTGAAGTTAAAAATAAATTTGAGATTTAGTGCACTATATCCTCCTCTTATGTTTTGTTCAGAAAGAAAATTTTAAAAAAATTTCTACGAGGAGAGTTGGAGATGTTCGTTTTCAACGTAGACTTGGGGTCACCTCTTTTAAAGTGGTGGAGTTTAGGTGAGGTTGGAAGCTGAGCACCTTCACCTCCACTAATAACGAGCCAGTTCTCTCCATGTCCAGTGATGCTTAAAGGGTCGTCCTAATTTTTTTTACACATTTTTGTTAAACAATGTTATTGGGGCAATTTAATTTAAAACAATGTTGTTGGGTAATTAAAATTTAATAATAAATATAATATTTATCCCATTGTATCCTTCTCCTTCTGTGTCATGTTTTGAAATAAAATTTCCAGAAAGTTTTTAAGAGGAGAATCAGAGATGTTGGTCTTGAATGCAGACTTGGGGTCGCCTCTTTTAGAGTAAAGGAATTTGTTTGAGGCTTGAAGTAAATCACCTTCACCTCCGTTAATAACAAGCCTGTTCTCTCTGTGTCTAGTGACACTTAAAGGGTTGTCTTTATCTTTTTACATACTTTTAATTAAACGATGTCGTTGGGTGATTTAATTTAAAACAGGTTTTTTGGGCAAATGAAAGTTAAAATAAATACGAGTTTTAGTCCACAATATCCTCCTCCTCCTATTCCATTAAGGCTTGTAGGTTGTGATTTTTATTTCATTATGGAACTATTATGTCATTACAATGCGGTTCATGTTTTAAATTGTGCTTGTATTTTTATTTAGTAAAATTAATCTTACACTTGTTTTATTTAGAATATTAGTATTGAATATAATAACATATTTATCTTTGTTTACTGCCAGGCCTGCGAATGTCTTAGTTTGATGAAGAGAAGTTCTACACTCCCGATCTTACACAAAAGACTCTTGCCAACTTCATCATATCAGGACATTCTTTTAGGAGAGCTCTTAATGAATAAATTTCCATGAGCTCAGATGTTAGTGAACGCCACTTGATGAATGAAAAGGGAACCAGCTTTTCTGCTGAAAAACATGAGACACATCATCATGAATTTGGGAAACCAGTTGAAGGTTTAACTTTTAGAAGCAATGTTGCTGGAGTAGAAGGAATCTCATGAACCTTTAGTAATTGAAAATGTGGATAGGGTATCTGATAAGCCTAAAGTAATTTCATCATTCTGCCTAGGACATGAATATGTTGATAATTTATTTTTGTTGACCTATTTTTGACATCCATTTCTCATCCAGCTTTGTTGTATATTTTCTGTAATAGGTGAGGATTACAGATGATACACTTCATACCCCAAAGTCTATTAGAAAATTAGAAGTGTTGAAAAAAGATTTATTTGAATATAAAAAAAATTGAGTATAGCAACCATGATGTGGTGGTGGAGAATGCTGATGATATAGTGAGTGAAGCTACTTCTACATCCAATCAGAGTGAGCCATTATTATTATGGAGCAATGGCTACAAGTGTTCTCTATGCGAGATAAAGTTTCCTCCTTATTTTTTTGAGGAAAGGCAAGAACATTATGATTTTCATCTTGCCGAGGGGCTTCAAATAGAAGAATTTGCCCTTGATTCTAGAGATCCCTAGTTAAAGCAAAGGTATAATCCCTTTAATTTCAAGTTCTTTACTTTCCAATCTAGGCTTACTTGACATAATGATTTGTGTGTGTTTTATACAGGAAGAGTTATTTATGATAAGCTATTTAAACATGCTAGGCCTGGTTATGAGCTTAATTTTTTTAATTTTTCTTATAAATTATTACTAATTAAAACTCACCATTTACATATGGATCTATGAACTTGTAGTTGATATTTGGTATATAGTGCTCGGATGCAATGATCAGTCAAGCCTTTGTTCATTAGGAATGGTTCAAATTTGGTTTTACCGAATCATTTCCTCATCAAATTATTAAGGTAGTTTTTGCTGGTGGCTAGACAAAATAGTATACGACAACATTAGATAGTACAAAATGTGAAATTGGTCAAGATTTTTTCAGTAGCATCCAGTATAGGTATTGGGAGGAGCAATAAAATATTCGAACAAAAGTAGCAACTATTTTAATTTTTTCCTCGGTTGGGCTGAACATTACCTTCAAGGCGACATCCAAGTCCTGGGACGAACTGAGTTAGTGTGCATGAAACTGGGTCTTGGAGCAAGATGAACTCTGTTGACTCCTGCTTAAAGACTGAGCTTAAGACTATGTGCACTAAGCCAGGTTATTTTGGTTGTGTTTTAGCTTCGGACTATGTCCAAAGTCAAAGTTTTGGTTATGCTTAAGTTTGGATTATTTTCTTGTTCAATTGTTTGAGACAATTCCTCATATCTAGTTGGTTGTTCTCAATTCAAAACCTTACTGGTTGATGTGCCTTGTTGGGGTTTAAAATTGGCTCGCGATTAGGTCAGTGTACGCTTAATGGTAGGATTTGTGACCTACTTCAAGTCTATCATGCTAGAGGAAGTTCAATATGTAAAGACATTTCAACTACTGCCATAGTTTTTTTTTTTTTAAAATGACTATTAGTTTTTTTTTTAAAATGATTGAACTTATTATTTAGTCTTTAGCAATACTATGTGACAAATTTTGACATAGTTTATTTGGTAAAACTTTATTTTAGAATATAGTACAAGGACACTATAGGTAGACAATGTTGCTACTTCTATCATTAATATGGATTTTTGCCTCCAATCCAAATGCCACAAATAAAAAAATGTGGAATGATAATGCATTTCATGATGCATGAGGAAATGTCCCAATGTAAGGGGAACATTTTTGTATTTTAGAAATCAAGGTGTTGTCAAAAGCCTTCAACATGGCTCTAATATGTGAAGACAAAGAAGGTTTAGGAGAGGAAAATATAGGTATTTTATTGATTCTTTATTTTTGATGATTACAACTTATGGAAGAGAGCCTTTTATAGGCATAAGTACAACAAATAAAAATGACCTCTATGGCAAAATCGTACTCACTGAAATTGAGCAGCCAGAGTTGCATGATGATGATGAGCACGATGTCGACTGTGGGATGAATTGCATATGGGAGAGGCGTCGACTATGAGATGAGATGAATCCCATTAGGGTTGGTCAACTATAATCCCAATTGGTTCTAGGTTTTCCCCATTTTTCCCTTTAATGTGCATATTTCCCTTCTTGTGCTTTTTCCTGTGACAAGCCTTGAGGGGTTTGCTAACAATATCCTCCCTTTGAACAGTAACCTTGTCCTCAAGGTTGAGGTGTACGAACTAGTGATATAAATACTTGTAATCTTCCCATATGCATTTTTTGTTTGATCTCCTTCCCAACAATTCTTTTTTGGTTTGATCTCCTTCCCAATGGATAAGAACTTGATCCACTGGTTAATTACCTCGTAATATGGTTCTTTGTTTTAAGATTTGTTATGGTTGTACACTGATGAATTCTTTCATGATTCGCGAGGGCAAGTCTTGTTGGATTTCCTATGTGGCCAGGATGTATTTCTTGAGTTGGGACACATGAAAAACTGGGTGAATCCTTGATTCTTTAGGTAACTGGAGCTTTTATGCTACCTTCCCAATTTTTTAAGAGACTTGGAATGGTCTGTAGTATCAAGTGATAATTTGGAGTCCCGTCCCTTCTTAAATGTCCCTTATTTGAAAGGATGTAGTTTGAGCAATACCCAATCATTAACCTCAAAACTCTCACTTTGATGATTATCTGTCTATTGCTTGGTTCTAGATTGTGCCTGTAGTAGCTGCTGACATATGGTCTTGTTGGCCTCTTCTCTTTTTGCTAGGACCATCTGTACTGAGGGTAATGCAGAGTAGAATCCTAGGGAATCAAAGAAATGTGGAGGTGGGTACCCGTAGAGTGCTTGAAAATGTGTTATCTTCAAACTTGTATGGTACGAAGTGCTATACCACCATTCAGCTACGACTAACCATTTGGCCCAAGTCTTTAGTTGTGGGTTAGCCATGCATTGTAGGTACATTTTTAGACAGTGATTGAGTTTTTCTATTTGTCCATCTGTCTGAGGGTGGTATGTAGTACTGAAGAGTAAATTTGTCCCCACTGCCTTCATTAGCTCCTTTCAGAATAAACTTGTAAATACTTTATCTCGATCAGTCATAATTACCTGTGGAATTTTACACATCTTTTATACTGTCTCCATGTAACTTCGGGCTACTCCGACTGCAATAAGGGGTGCTACAGGGGAATGAAATGTTCATACTTGTGAAGCGGTCTGCTACCACTAATATAATGTCCTTCCCTTCTTATTTGGGCAACTGTTCAATGAAGTTCATGGATATGTGTGTCCAAGCATATGGTAGAACGAGCAATGGTCGAAGTAGCCCTGGTGTGGGAACTCGCTCTGTTTACAGTGTTGGTAGATGTTGCATTATTAGACCTCTTATAAAATTCCTTTCTTCATATTGGGCCAATAGAAGTGTTGGTTAGCCCTCTCATAAGTGACTCTAGCTCTGGAGTGACTCCCCTAGTGTTGAATTATGGCACTAGTAAAGCAGTTGATTGCGAAGTTCCTATTTACCTCTTAGGACTAATCTCCCTTTGTATCTTATTATGCCTTATTGTAGGGAGAAATGGGATATGTTGTTAGGGGAGACCATCAATTCTGGTAGCAATTGTTTGGTAAAGGGATTGTTGGTGTGGTTGCCGCTTACTTCCAATATCCTGGAAGACATGGACGTGGAGAGGTGATCGATATCAAATCCACCAAAAATAAATTCCTAATTAACCAGTAAAACAATATTGTAGTAGTGGTAAGAATGGTCGAATCCACAAGGAGTCAAAAATCAATTTTCTTCCTTGATTAACAAATGAAAAGTAAACAATAGGGGGTTTTATAGGATTGGTTACGTTAAACATAAAATGAACAATAAGCAGAATGATGTTGAATAAAATCATGGCTGTAAGTTAAAATCTAAAGTAATAATAAAGAGGATTCCTAATTGATGAGATAGCCAACTCAAGTAACGTAATTGATCATGGATGCAAGGATCAACCTCATTTAAACTATAGCAAACCAATTATAATTATCATAAATGTTCCAACAACCAATCCTTCTTTATTTTTAAACCAATCAAGAAATATTCATTGATTGGTTTTTTCCTACCAAACAGTCCTAGGAATGCCCATAGAATTTTATGTGCCAACGACCTTGAAAACTAGAAGAACCTGATTCAAGTTGTCAGATTCATCTGCATGAACTAGTCAACCAATTATAATTATCATAAATGTTCCAACAACCAATCATTCTTTATTTTTAAACCAATCAAGAAATATTCATTGATTGGTTTTTCCCTACCAAACAGTCTTAGGAATGCCCATAGAATTTTATGTGCCAACGACCTTAAAAACTAGAAGAACCTGATTCAAGTTGTCAGATTCATCCGCATGAACTAGTCAACCTGGTTACTTACCTCCTCAGTACCACACTGATCGCTGTTAAGTGCTGAAACCGCTCAAACAAATACGAATTTGAGTGGTTTAGCCGGCAGTTTGCGGCTTCTACATGCATTTGACTTGACTTGTTCAAACAGATTCAAAACATAACAAGTATATGTAGGAGCATGAAATAAATAAATACTAAGGTTTAAATAAAATATGAATTAAATAAATTCGATATGACAAATACATCACTAGAGTTCACTAAACCTCAACTAGAAAAAGAAATAAACTAGCCACTCATGGTGGGTTTCAATACAAAAGAGTTTTTAGTGATTAAAGGAGAGAAGAAATATGAAGAAGAAAAATTACAGCAGTAGGGAAATCTACTTTGCATGGCCTCAGGCCCAAGGGAAGATGATTCAGCTTTGACAACCGCCTTCTTTATAGTCGATTGGAGTCTAGGGTTTTTTTTTTCTTTCCTTTATTTCCAATCCATGTCCTTTAATTTTGGCTCATCCTTATCTTTCCAAAATGATTTTCTCATATTTTCGAACCTTGGATTATGGCAGGAAGGATATCTTCTCATATTTTAAAAAGCCTGCATTTTCTTTAAGCGCACTGCAAGTTGATGAGCAAGCCTAGGGAAAAGTTTGCAACTACAAAGAGATGGAGATAGCCATGATAAGGGCTAATATTGAAGAGGATAGGGAAGCTACTATGGCAAGGTTCTTAAATGGCTTTAACAAAGACATAGCCAACATTGTAGAGCTTCAACATTATGTGGAGATTGATGATATGGTGCACATGGTTATAAAGATTGAAAGACAATTAAAGAAAAAGGGGAACACAAGGCAAGCCAACACTTACTCGGCCCAAAATTTCAATTGGAGACCGAATTGGAGGGGAGATAACAAGGCTGTCCAATTCAAAAAAGATGACAAAACTAAGCCAAAAGATGCTAATGATAATAAAACAAAGGTATTTCTAACTCCCAAACTCCTAGGAATAGAGATATCAAGTGTTTTAGATGCTTGAGTTTTGGTCATATCTCAATGCCCAAATAAAAGGGTAATGGTGATGTGTGGTGATGATGTTGAAACGGATGATGAGAATGATGTGGAGGATGAAATGCCTCCTTTGGAGGATTGTAGTGATGGGGAAACGCCTATGGAAGGTAGATTGTTGGTTTCTAGACGTGCTTTGAATATGCAAGTAAGGAATGATGATGAGGGGGTTAAGTTGTAAAGAGAGAAAATTTTTCATTCTAGATGTCTAGTGAATGGAAAATTGTGTAGCATGATTATTGATGGGGGTAGTTGTGTAAATGTAGCTAGTACCTTATTTGTTGATAAACTGGGTTTGAAAACTACCAAACATCTTAAACCTTATAAGTTGCAATGGCTTAACAATAGTGGGGAGATGAGAGTTAATAAGCAAGTGAGGGTGCCTTTTACTATTGGGAAGTATAGTGATGAGGTGATATGTGATGTAGTTCCTATGCAAGCTAGTCATATTTTGCTGGGTAGACCATGGCAATGGGATATGAGAGTGATGCATGATGGGTATCTCAATAGGTACATGGTAGGAAAAGAGGGCAAAAAGTATACTTTTCTTC
This sequence comes from Carica papaya, assembly GCF_054855325.1. NCBI lineage: Eukaryota > Viridiplantae > Streptophyta > Magnoliopsida > Brassicales > Caricaceae > Carica > Carica papaya. The sequence goes on along the minus strand of NC_142312.1, from coordinate 18,006,361 downwards.
CTTTAACCCCTAAATGAGTTTTTGAAGACCAAATGCAACTTGAAAAGTCCCATGATGAATTCGCACAAAGAGAGACCAAGAGAAAAAGAAAAGAAAAAGAAAAAGAGAAAAGAAAAGAGAGTGAGAGAAAATTAGAGTGGAAAAATGAAGATCAAAAGGAAAAAGAAAAAGAGATGCATTCGACCATAAAAAAGAATGAGGGAAAGAAAATGAGTTTTTATGCTAAAATGAGAGATGTGAAGAAAGCTTTATTTTCTAACAAGCCAATTCTTGTACTCATGTACAAGGAAGTTCGTTTCTCAACTAACGAACTTGACTCTTCTTTGCCAAGTGTTGTAGTTAAAGTTTTGCAGGAATTTAGCAATGCTTTTTCCGATGATCTACCTCAAGGTTTACCACCTTTGAGAGGGATTGAGCATCAAATTGACTTTATTCCCGGGGCTGCCATACCAAATAGACCAGCCTATAGGAACAATCCCGAGGAGACCAAAGAGCTTCAAAGGCAAGTGGAGGAGCTCTTACAAAAGGGGCACATTCGAGAAAGTTTAAGTCCATGCGTAGTGCTCGTCTTATTAGTACCCAAAAAAGATGGTAGTTGGCGTATGTGTGTTGATTGTAAAGCCGTCAACAAAGTAACGGTAAAATATCGACACCCAATACCTCGACTTGATGATATGTTAGATGAGTTGCATGGTGCTTGTGTATTTTCTAAAATTGATCTTAAAAGTGGTTATCACCAAATACGAATGAAACGAGATGAATGGAAAACTGCTTTTAAAACAAAATAAGGGTTATATGAGTGGTTGGTTATGCCATTTGGCTTAACTAATACGCCAAGTACTTTCATGCGTTTAATGAACCATGTTTTACGTGAATTTATTGGAAAGTTTGTGGTTGTCTACTTCGATGACATTCTTGTGTATAGCAAATCTATTGATGAGCATGTCATGCATTTGAGGTAAGTGTTTGACACATTGTGCAAATTTCAACTATATGCTAACATGAAGAAATGTACATTTTGCATTGATCGCATCATTTTCTTAGGATATGTCGTGAGTGCAAAAGGAATCGAGGTAGATAGTGAAAAGGTAAAGGCTATTCAAGAGTGGCCGACACCTAAAAGTGTAAGTGAGGTGCGTAATTTTCATGGTTTGACAAGTTTCTATAGGAGATTTATAAAAAATTTTAGTCTCGTTGCTGCCCCTTTAACTGAAATCATGAAAAAAGATAAGGGGTTTGTTTGGGGAAAAGAACCAGAACATGCGTTTTCCTTATTGAAAGAAAAGTTATGTAATGCGCCTTTATTAAGATTGCTTAATTTTGATTCAACTTTTGAAATTGAATGTGATGCCTCTAGGTTTGGGATAGGTGCCGTTCTTATGCAGGATAAAAGACCCATTGCTTATTTTAGTGAGAAGCTCAATGGTGCACAATTGAATTATTCCACCTATGACAAAGAGTTTTATGCTTTGGTAAGAGCATTAGAGACATGACAACATTATTTGTTACCAAAAGAATTTGTGATTCACACTGATCATGAATCTTTGAGGCATTTGAAAGGGCAAGGCAAGCTTAATAAACGACATGCAAAATGGGTAGAATTCAGAGTCCTTCCCATATGTGATCCAATATAAGTAAGGAAAAGAAAATGTGGTAGCTGATGCGCTTTCAAGAATGTACAGTCTTATATTTACTCTTTCTACAAAATTTTTGGGATTTGAGCATTTCAAAGAATTGTATGTGCATGATAGTGATTTTTCAAATGTTTATGTGGCTTGTGAACATGCAGTATTTCAAGACTTTTATAGGCATGATGGTTTTTTATTTAAAAATGTAAAATTATGTGAGCCTAATAGTTCTATTAGGGAGTTGTTTGTTCGTTAAGCACATAGTGGTGGTTTAATGGGACATTTTGGGATTGGCAAAACTTTGAGCATTTTACATGAACATTTCTTTTGGCCTAATATGCGCAAACATGTTGAGAAAATTTGTGCGCAGTGCATCTCACGTAGGCAAGCTAAGTCTAGAGTTCAACCACATGGATTATATATGCCATTACCCATTCCTACACATCATTGGGTTGATATTTCTATGGACTTTTTGTTGGGTTTGCCTAGGACTAGAAAAAGCCGAGACTCAATATTTGTTGTTGTTGATCGTTTTTTCCAAAATGGCACACTTTATACCATGTCACAAAACAGATGATGCCACACACATAACGGATTTGTTTTTCCGCGAAGTTGTTAGAATGCATGGCATTCCTAAAACCATTGTGTCCGATAGGGATGTTAAGTTTTTAAGACACTTTTGGCAAGTTTTGTGTTCCAAATTTGGTACCAAACTTTTATTTTCTATTACTTCACATCCACAAACGGATGGTCAAATTGAAGTAGTAAATAGAACACTTGGTACATTATTACGTGCTTAATTGGAAGGAATGTTAAAACTTAGGAAGATAAGATACCATTTGTTGAATATTCTTATAATCGGAGTATACATTCTTCTACTGGGTTTTCTCCTTTTGAAATTGTGTATGGTTTTAATCCCTTAACTCCACTTGATTTGTTGCCTATTCCTATAAGTGACATTTCTAATTTGGACGGACATAAGAAAACAAAGATAGTTAAAGCAATTCATGAAAAAGCAAGGCAGAACATTGAAAAGAAAAATGAACAAGTAGCATCCCATGTCAATAAAGGAAGGTGCAAGATTTCATTTGAACCCGGAGATTGGGTGTGGGTTCATATGCGCAAGGAACGATTTCCATCAAAACAGAAATCTAAGTTGGATGCTCGTGGGGATGGTCCATTTCAAATCATAGCCAAAATCAATGAAAATGCCTACAAAGTGGACCTACCAGGTGAGTATAGTGTTTCGACTACATTTAACATATATGATTTATCCCCTTTTGAAATTGATGCAGGAATTGATTCGAGGATAAATCCTTTTGAGGGGAGGGGGAATGATGCAAACAAGACTAAAAACACTCAAGATACTCAAAGAGCATCAGAAGGTGACTTGGAGCAAATTTTAAATGATGTAAACACATACAGTTCCAAAACTGGAAAGTTTCAGCAGACCAGTAACAAGATCAAAGGTAAAGAAGCTTAAAGAGTTGCTTCAAGTTTTTACTCAAAAACATGTGGATGATGCCAATTGTGGAAAGTTCAAATATAAGCTTTTTGAACAGCCCAAATTCGTAACTTTAATTGGATTTAAGTGATTTGGGATAATTTGGGCTTGTTTGAGTCTTATTGATAATGGATGAATAAGTCTTGTGTATGGGCTGGATTAATTGAGTTGTTTTAAGTATTTTGTATTGTTTTATTTTAGTTTGAGTTAATTAAGTCCATATAGTTAAGTATAACTCATTTTGGGCTTAAGTCTTGTCTTAGTGTTACTACAAGAATGAGCCCATAACTGTGTGGTGCCACAAACAATTAGTGATGTTGGTTAAGAAGATTGGAGTTACAAGGAGTTACATAACAATTACATGCCTATAATTAGCCTAGTTATTGTTGGAGTTACAATTGTAATTACCACATAATTAACCTAGTTATTGTGGGAGTTACAATTGTAGTTATTGTATTGTAACATATCATTGATTTCTTTGGCTATAAATACCAAATGAACTCTTCTTTGTGGACATCCAGAGTTGTAATCAAACATTTCAGAATTGAGTTGAGAGCGTTTTGGCTTTTTTTTTCACTTTATGCAAGGTGTTGATTTGGAATACAATTGTTATCAATTGTATTTCAATTTTGATTTCCTATTTCAATTGTTCTTGGTGCTTGTTTGGATTGGGTTCAAGGGATATCATTTCTCTTTATTGGGTTCTCTTTAACTTCTACCATTTGGATGATTGAACAAATTTAATTTCTTTTTTACTTGTGATCTAAATTCCGTTCTAAACCGATTGAAGAGTTCTAAGGTTCAAGCAAGGGTCTTGAGGTTCCGCATCACTTGTTCATTCTTCAACCTGTAATTTTTTTGTATATACCCAAATTTTTTACAATAAAAATATTATGATTTACCTTTATGCCAAAAATCTTTTTCATCATGATTGTTTTTTCTGCATACTCACCATAGTGGAAAGTTTCTTCTCTTTGATCTTGATGAAGACTTGTTTGACACTGTGGCTATGAAAACTTCCTCAATTTTTTTTTTCATCTCTCATTGCTCTTCTTTGCTCCACAGCTTGTAAAGCATTAATTAATTCTGTAATTGTAATTTTTGAGAGATCCTTAGAATCTTCAAGTGAAAAAATCTTTGGTTCAAACTTTTCTCATAAGTTCACAAAAAAATTTTCAACAATTCTATTGTCGGAAAACTCTTCACCAAATAATCCAATTTTGTTAACAATGTCATGAGTTTGATAGCACACTCTTTGATTCCTTCTTATTCCTTCATTCTTTGAATCTCAAATTCTCTCTTAAGATTCAAAACTTCAATCAACCTCGTTTGATCATTACCTAAATACTCAGTTTTAAGCAAATGCAATATCTCTTTTGGAGTTTCACAAGCCATGATCCTAGTAAAAATCATTTCAGAAACTGAAAAGTACAAGCAATTTTTTACTTTGTAATTGGATTTTTCTTCATATGAATCTTTAATTAAGCTGCAGTTGGATGAGATTGCAATGGTGTTCACCATCATTTTCAACCACATCCCAAAATCAAAAAATTGTACATATGTTTGCATTTTTATAACCCATAATTGAAATTTTTCTAGTGAAAATGGGAGGTGAAGTCAAAGAAAAAGTGTTTGAGGCCATATTTGATGTATGAAACTCTCTTACTTTCTCTTTATTTTTTTCCTCACATATCCATGACTAATAAAAAGTCTGATACCACTTGTTGGGATTTTTTTAAGTGAAGAAAAATTAAATTTTTATTTAATTCACTCCTCCAAAATTAACAACTTAAAATGCCTTTAAATAGACTTATATCGAATTCAAATTTTTTAAAAATAATCTACTATAATCTAAAAGATAAACATTTACCAAATCTCTTAAAAGACAAATTCCCACTAATAACATGATATTTAAAAAATAAACATGTTCTAAATCTAATTAAAGATAAATCCTATATGAATTTAAACTAATAAGTAAAATAAATTCAATATCTACATTAATCTTCAGCAAAAAATGCATTAATTTACCGAAAAAGAAGTTAAAATTGAGAAGGGCAAGAAAGAAAAGATAAGGAAGAAAATATGGATGGGTTGCCTCCCATCAAGCACCTTATTTATTGTCCAAGGCCAAACTGTCCTACTTGTCAGATATGTGCCTCGGGTGGGTTGTGTGTTGTTTTTTTAATGTTATTTGCAAAGAAGCCTTCGTAAAAAGGTCTAAGATGGTGTCTGTTCACCTTGAAAATTTTTTGTGTGTTAAGGCTCTTGATTTCGACAATGCCGTGAGGAAATATGTTGGTGACTAGGAATGGCCCTATCCACCTTGACCTCAGTTTGCCATGGAACAACTTAAGTCAGAAATCAAAGAGGAGGACTTACTGCCCAATTAAGAATTATTTCTTGGAAAAAAATTGGTCGTTGAGTATTTTTGTCTCTTCCTTGTAAATTCTGAAGTTCTCATAGGTCATATTTCGTATTTCTTCTAGTTTTTCTAGTTGTAGCTTCTGATGCTCCACAAGTTCCTCCATCTTCATGTTACAACTCTTGATGGCCCAGTATGCTCTATGCTTCAGCTTAATAAGCAAATGAAAAGCTTTCCCAAAGATTAGGAAGTATGGAGACATTTTGATTGGCATCTTGAATGTTGTTCGATAAGCCCATAAAACATCATCAAGTCATAGACTCGAGTCCTTTCTGTTTGGTTTAAACATTTTTTCTAAGATGGACTTGACTTCCTAGTTGGAGACTTCCGTTTGTCCACTAGGATGTGTAGTGAGTGACATTATATTTTTTGAAGAGAGATTCGACCACCCGATTGTAGAAATGAGTTCCCCAATCATTTATTATTGCCCTTGGATTCCAAACCTCACAGAGACGTGTTTTCAAAAAGTTGACAACTGTCTTAGCATCATCGGTCTGGATAGCTTTTGCTTCAACCTATTTGGAAACATAATCCACTGCTCGTAGGATGTAGGTATTGTCTAAGGAAAAGGGGAATGGCCCCATTAAGTTGATGCCCCATACATCAAAGATTTCAGATACCAGAATGGGAGTGAATGGCATTTGATCTTTGTGGCTGATGTTTCCCGTGCATTGGCAATTTTCACAAGTTTTGTAGTAGGTATATGCATCATGAAATAATAATGGCCAGAACATACCACACTCTAGTACCTTCCAGGCTGTTCGCTTTGGTCTGAAGTGCCCCCCACAGGCATATAAGTGACAAAATTTTAGGATAGAGGCTACTTCAATCTTTGGAATATAGCTCTTGATTAACTAATCCACATAATGTTTTGACAGGTATAGGTCATCTAGACGAGTAGCTTTGCTTCTTTTTTTATCTTTTCTTTCTTAGCCCTTAGTAGATCGGCTGATAGTTCACGGGTAACAAAGTAGTTGACGATGTCCGTGTACCATGGGGCTGTATGCTGAATCGCAAACAAGTGTTCATCTAGAAACTCATCGCCCAATAGAGAGGGCTCCTCTCCACTAATTAGCAGCCTGCTAAGGTGGTTTGCTACTAAATTCTCTATCCCCTTTATGTCTCTTATGTCAAGGTCAAATTTTTGCAGAAGAGGTATCCATTGTATTAGCCTCAATTTTACCTCTTTTTTCTTCAACAAGTACTTTAGTGCCGCATGATCTGAGAAGACAATCACCTTTGTTCCCAACAAGTATGACTAAAATTTCTCCCAAGGCAAACACAACGAGCAGCTCTTTCTCCATGCGAGAAGCATAAATAGATTACATGTGGGTCTTTTCCTGTTCTCTGCTCGAGTACTGCACACATTGCTTAGTTTCTTGCATCACACATTATTTTAAATGGTAGCCCCAATTTGGCGGTTGCATGATGAGTGTTGTCACTAGCTTCTCTTTAAGTGTCTTGAATACTTCCTTGCAAGGTTCCCCAAAGATAAACTTGATATCCTTCTGAAGTAAATGGCACAAGGTTGTGTGATATTTGAGAAGTCCTTAATGAACCTTCTATAGAAACTGACATGCCCGATGAAGAAGCGTATCTCCCATATAATTTTTGGGTGAGGCAGTGATTTAATAACGTTCACCTTTGCTTAAGCACCTTTGTGAGATTGCCAAGGCATTCGTCAAAACAATCTCTATAGACTATGAAGTCATCCATAAAAAAATCTTTGTTTTTTTCCATAAAATCAGAAAAGATATTGACCATGCATCTCTTAAAGGTGGCAGGTGCATTCTAAAGGTTGAACAACATCCATCGATAGGTGAAAGTCTTGAAGGGGCCTGTAAAGGTGGTATTTTCTTAACCTCTAGGGGCAACCAAAATTTTGTAAAACCCAGAGTAGCCATCCAAATAGTAGTAATGGGTTTTTTCTGTTAGCCTCTCTAGCATTTGATCGATGAAGGGCAACAAGAAGTGGTCCTTTCTTGTTAAGGCATTCAACTTGCGGTAGTCGATGTAGACCCTCCATCCATTTTGCACTCTTGCTGAAATCTTTTCTCCCTCTTGGTTCTCTATCACGATGACCCCTATTTTCTTTGGCATAATCTGCACTAGGCTTACCCACCTGTTGTCTGAGATTAAGTAGATGATTCCAATATCCAACAGCTTCAAAACTTTTTTCTTCACCACTTCCATCATCAGTGGGTTCATGCGCCTTTGAACTTGTCTGCTGGGTTTACTACCCTCTTCTAACAGGATCATGTGCATGCAAGTGGAGGGTAAAATTTTCTTGATATCAGCTATCATCAAGCCTATGACTTCCTTGTGTTCTCGGAGTACCCTCAATAATTTTACTTCTTCAGATTGGCTGAGTTTGTTGGAGATTATCACCGAGAGGGTTTCCCCTTCACCTAGAAAAATGTACTTGAGGTGTTCGAGCTGTGGTTTCAATTCTATCTTGCGGTCTGTAAAACATATTCGTGTGAGTTATGGGGAGATTAAGGTAAGGAGTCATACCTTTTATCCGCTTAAGGGTGTTCAGTTCAAACATGACTTCTTGTAAGCACTGGTCAACCACATGGTCTACTTCCAGGATCTGCAGACTATCAGCATCTAAATCATTGCAAAGTACAATACTTACCTCATCTCCATGGCTTAAGTTAAAGTACTTTTGATTTAGGATATCAACGGTATCGGTGTTGCACACATAAAACAAATAAACAGATATTTCATAACATCATACACATTAAAACTTCCCACCTTGCTGTCGAATTTCATAGTGAGGATTCCATCTTGCACATCTATTTTTGTATTAGCAGTGCTGAGGAAGGGTCTGCCTAATTGGAGATCAAAGGAACCTGAAAATTTGCCATCCTCCATATCTAACACATAAATGTCGAACCTATCTTGGTCTTTGTTTTTGGGAGGAAACTTCCTCTGTATGATAGCCGAGACATTCTTCCCCACACTTACTCTTTTGTTGCTACTTAGTTTCCTCTTATGGGTGCATAATTCTTTCAAGAACTTGACAGATCTGGGTATTTGTTTAATGGCATCAAATAGATGAAGATTGACTTTGACTTTGACTTTAGAGAATGTTTTTAGTATTTCCTTATCCTCTTTTTTCTTCTTTATTTTGGTGAATCTCTACAAGAAGGGTGGTCTGATTGGAGACAAAATTGGTTGATCATAGTCTGTCTTACCAGGAGAGGTACTGTCATTTATTGTTGCCCTAATAGCCTTGCCCAAGGCTTCCGACCCTATTTCCTTTTGCAAACCTCGACCAAGGGTTTTTTTGACAAGGTTTTCTAGTAATTCTTTCTCGCTTTGCAAGGTGATGGCAGTAACGTTGGGCCATAGGTTCACTTCTTTTTGGGAGGGTAATTTGCCCTAAGATTCTAGCTAGCTCATGGAAGTCGCGAGTTGGTTGACTTGTGTCTCCAAATTCAAAATGCTAGCTCTTGTCTCCTGTTGAAATTGTTGGGTTTCAGTGGCAAGTGACTTAACAATCTCTTCGAGGGATATAGCTTGTTTGGGAGGCCCTACTTATAGTGGTGGAGGTGGTATATTTGGGTATTGCTGGTAGTTTTGTTGTCTCACTCTATAGCTAAAGTTGGGGTGGTCTCTCCATCCGAGATTATACATGTTGGAGAAAGGATCATACCTCCTTTGCGTTTGAGTTGGGAAACCCCCCACCATATTGACTTGCTACTGTCATCATCATAGAGCGGCACATATCCTTGGGGTGTCCCGAATGTGCACAAATCCCACACACTCGAGCTCATTGGTTGTTTTATGTGGCCATGTTTTTACCAAACTAGTTAGCTCAGATATTTGAGACTCAAGGATAGAGATACTTACCTCATTCACTCTCCAACGGGTGTCCTAGTTGGATCCGAATTACAAGGAGGTGGCTACCATGATCGATATCAACTCCCTTGCCTGCTGTGGTGTCTTATTCGCTATGGCTCCGCCACTTTTTACGTCCAACATTCTTCTTTTTGTGGGTAATAATCCTTCATAAAGGTAGTGAATGAGGGATTATTTTGAAATATCGTGATGTAGACAGTTTGCGCACAATCGTTTGAACCTTTCCTAGTAATCATGTAAGCTTTTGGAATCCCTTGGACGAACTTTGCATATTTCCCTTCTAATGCTAACTGCCCGCGATACTGGAAAGAAATGATCTAGGAAGGCTTTTACCATATATGTCCAAGTCATGATCGATCCTAGGGATAGGTAAAACAACTAATCTTTGGCCTCATTGTCCAAAGAAAAGAGGAATGCCCTTAATTTTATATGTTCTTTGGACACTCCATGTGGTTTCATGCTTGAGCACACAACATGAAATTCTTTGAGGTGCTTGTGCGGGTTTTCATCTCTAAACCTATGAACTTGGGCAGCAAGTGAATTAAGCTAGATTTTAGCTCGAAAGTTACGCCCAGATCTGGGTAGCTGATGCAGAGAGGTTGTTGGTTGGTAGACGGTGCTACCAGCTCCTTCAATATGCACTCTTGTTCCATACTTTCTATCTCGGGTGGAGAAGATGGTATGTTATCTTGATGTGTCTCCCTTCTCTCTTGGGTCTGCTTTCTTAGACTTTTGGTGGTCTTTTCAATCTCTGGATCGTAAAAGAGTGGTCTCCCACGATTAAACCTAGTCATAAAAAGAAAAAATAATTAGTTAAATACCGTCTCTCCAGCAACGGCACCAAAATTTGATTGGTGTTGAATCCATCAAAAATAAATTCCTAATTAACCAATAAAACAATATTGGAGTAGTTGTAAGAAGGGTTGAATCCACATGGAGTCGAAAGTCAATTTTCTTCCTTGATTAACAAATAAAAAGTAAACAAGAGGGGGTTTTATAGGACTGGTTATGCGAAAGATAAAATGAATAATAAGTAGAATGATGTTAAACAAAATATAGGCTGCAAGTTCAAATATAAAGAAATTATAAAGAGGATATTTAGTTGATGAAATAGCCAACTCCGGTAACGTAATTGATCATGGATATAAGGATTAACCTTATTTAAACTATTCTGAACAAGTTATAGTTGTTGGAAATGTTTCAACAATCAATCATTTCTTATTTTTAAACTAGTTAAGAAACGTTCATGATTGATTTTTTGCTGCCAAACAATCCTGGAACGTCCACAAGATTTTACTTGCCAACAGCCTTAAAAACTAAAAGAACCTTATTCAAGTTGTTGGATTCATCCGTGTGAACCAGTCAACCAGGTTATTTACCTCCTCAGTGCGACATTGATTGCTTTTAAGTGTTGAAACTAAGCAAACAATTACAAATTTAAGTGGTTCAGCTAGCTACTTGCGACCTCTACGTGCATTCCACGGGCCCTGTTCAAATAAATTCAAAACAGCAAGTATGCAAGAAATAAATAAATACCAAAGTTTAAATAAAACATGAACTAAATCAATTTGATCTCGCAAATACATCACTGGAGTTCACCAAACCTCAAGAAGGAAAAGAAATAAACTAGCCACTCATGGTGGGTTTCAATACAAAAGAGTTTTTAGTGATTAAATGAGAGAATAAATATGAAGAAAAAAAAGGGCAGCAACAGGGAAATCTTCTTTGTGTGGTGTCAAGCCCAAGGAAATATGATTCTACTTTGACAACTGCCTCCTTTATAGTTAACCAGAGTATAGGGTTTCTTTTACTTTTCTTTCCTTTATTTCCAATCCATTTCCTTGATTTCAACTCATCTTTATCTTTCCATAATGATTTTCTCATGATTTTCAACCCTTAGATCACGGTAGAGAGGGTATCTTCTCATATTTCAAAAAGCCCCCCTTTTCTTTAAGTGTATTGGAGGTTGATGTGCAAGCCTAGGGCAAAGTTTGTTTCAATTACGTGCAAACCTTTTAAATTTAAGTGCCACCTTGGCCTTGGCCAAGGCTTAGCGGATCATAACTTATGTCCCATCCTACTGCCTTAGATGCAAACCGTTCCCAAGGGTTGGTTGTGTTTTCTTGTTTTTGCTTAAATGTATCCCTTGGACAAGGGTGTGTACGGGGGCCAATACATGCTGTAGTTGAGCGGTCTTAGCCTTGCGCAAGGCTAAGACCATGACATATGGTAGTTTTATAGTTCTCGCCCTTGCTTCCTACTATTCTTCCTGACTTTAGGTTCCAACTTCTGTCCTACATCAAAATGGATAAAATAACTTGATCATGCAGCAAATAGTTCATTTTAGACACGCAAACATAGGTGACGAGGATGTTGTTTTTACAACCTATCAAGAGGGTGTATAAGACTTCTGCTTCAAATTCATGGGAGTATTTTCTTGAAAAAGCGTAAGCTACTTTGTTGGATGACCCTTGCTTGTATTGGATCATGTAATTGAGACCCAACAACTTCAAAATCTCCTCTTGTTTTACCATGAAGGATACCCCCCTTTGATCTAACAAGTACTTTAGGTTGTGCTTATTAGTTCTAATGATGAAGGAGGTTCTTTCTAAGTAGTGCACTTATTTTTCTACAACATAGAGAACTTCTGTCAGTTGCTTCTCGTATACCAATTTAGTTTATTCTTGGGGTTGAGAGTCGTACTTATGAAGGTGATGAGTTGATTCTCTTGTATTAAGATTGCTCCAATACCTTTATTACTCACCTTTGTCTCTGTAGTAAAAGGATCCCCGAATTTAGGCAGTTATAAGACCAGGCTGGAAGTCATGGCTGCCTTTAACGACTGGAAGGTCTTATTTGCTTCTGCATTCCATTCAAAAGCACTTTTTTTTTGTCATAGTATCCTTTTAAGCCCAGAAAACTTGTAAGGCCTTAATCATCTAAGGAATGGCCAGTTGATCATGGCTTCGATCTTTCAAGTGTCCATTTCCACCCTTCGACTAGCCCAAGATACTCCACCTCTATTTAGAAGAAACAACACTTGGATTGTTTTACATACAACTTCTTATCTTGGAATGTCTTTAGAACTTCTTCTAAATGAATAAGGTGCTCATGCTTGATGGTACTGTAGACCAATATGTCATCAAAGAAGACCAGTATAAACTTTTAGAGAAAAGACTTGAAAATGTGATTCATGAGGGCCTAAAAGTTAGCTAGGGGATTAGATAGGGCAAAAGACATCACTCTAAATTCATAGTGGCCTTGGTGTGTTTTAAAGACTATTTTGTGGATGTCTTCTTCCTTCACCCTAATTTGATGATACTACTCAAAGAAAAAATTTAGAAAAGATGTTTACTCCATACAATACATGAATAAGATCACTGATAATGAGTATGAGAAATTTATCTTTCATAGTTTTAGAATTGAGTTCTTTATAATCCATGCAAAATCCCCAATTATCATCTTTTTCTTATGAGCAATACTAGTGAAGAGAAATGACTACAGTTGGGTCGTATTAATGAGTTATTCAACATTTCTTAAATCATCTTTTCTATTTTGTTCTTCTGATATAACAAATACATGTAGGGTCGAATATTCACGACGACATTCTGTTGGGATAAGGTGATCACATGGTCGAAGGCTGTAAGTGGAGGTAACCCGTGGAGTTCCTAAAGGACATCTTGATATTGTCTAAGTAGCATTTCTAGTGTTGGGTTGGGTATCTCTATAGTTGGTACCTCTTATGGAACTTCCATTTTTAAGAATATTTTTTCACCTTCGACTGTTTGCTTTTTTACTTAACCCATTGTTTCGCCTCTGTTTCTCATGCATCAGATGCTTTATGGGAGTCACATCCCAATAATGATATCTGTAAGTTTCCAAAATTAAATCTTACCATTGCGTGGATAAAAGCAAACATCATTGTGCCAAATTTCTTAATCCAATCGACTCCTAATATCATGGCATAACCTCCAATGAAATTATGCAAAAAATGTATGTAAAATTGTAGCCATATATAGTATATGTCACCTCTAGGCATTCAAGGTGGGTAGACATAATTTGCCCATTGACCACCATAACTATAAGTGGTTTACTGCTTACCGTCTAGCTTTTGACTCGTTTCAAATCTCCCTCGTTCAGGAATATATCTGAGCTTCCACTATCTAGTAAGACTAACACATCATGCCCTAATAATTTCCCTTATATCTTCAGGGTGCTCAATGTGGGGACCCTTTTTATTGCTTGTAGGGACATAATGTTAGTAAAATCATCGTCAAACTCTTTACCTCTCTTTAAAATTTTGTTCTCCGGGATCTCTTCGATCATGATCTCCTCTACTGCCATTACTACTTTATTAGAGCATTGGTGCTTTGAAAAATATCAATCTCTACATTTGTAACAAGTTGTTGATCATTTAGGTTCTACTTCTTTCCCCATGCTTTTGGAAGGTCTATCATGATATCGGTCTTTTTCTGATAATAAAGCATCATAGCTGGGAAAATAGGGATTTTAGAGCTTTATTACTAATTGTTCTTGCAATAAGGCCTATTCGAATGTTTGGTTGAGCGTTTGTAGCTTAAGGATCCTAGACATCAGTTGTAACTGTGACCTGAGGCCACTGATAAAAGTGGATATGAAAAATCTCTTTGAAAGTGTTGGGTTATCTACATCCATAAGAGAGTATAAGCATTCAAATTGTTCTACATAATTGATAACAATACTCGTTTGTTATAATTTGGTGAACTCTTCTATGAACTCCTTATGGGAGCTCCAAACCATCGGCAAAGTTCTTCCATAAAATATTCTTAGTATAGGGTGTCAAATTTAGCTAGCCACCCATGATACTAAACAGCAACAACTTCTCTTAATTATAAGGATGCAATCTTCACTTTCTACTCCTTGGGGTTATGGTGAACCATAAAATACTTTTCACAATGTCAACCTCACTCGTGAGGGTTTTCTCCTTCAAGAAAGGAAATTTCCACCTTAGAGAGTGTGTAAATATGGGTCGAACAGGTTCGGTTCATAGTCCTGGGTGGTCTGATGCAATCTAGAAGTTGTACTGGGTAATTTTTGGTCACTGATTTGGGTTGGTGTTTGACTGGGTCAAGTCGGACCAGTTCGGCCCAATCTGTTTATTTAGCCAGTTGGGTTTGATTTAGAGAGGCTGAATAGGTTAAAAAGAGTAACCATAACTGATGCAGAACCCCAAGACCCTTGCTTGAACCTTAGAACTCTTCAATCGGTTTAGAATGGAATTTAGAACACAAGTAAAAAAGGAATCAAATTTGTTCAATCACCCAAATGGTAGAAGTTAAAGAGAACCCAAGAAAGATAAATGATATCCCTTGAACCCAATCCAAACAAGCACTAAGAACAATTGAAATAGGAAATCAAAATTGAAATACAAGTGATAACAATTGTATTCCAAATCAACACCTTGTGCATAAAGTGAAAAGAAATCTAAAACACTCTCAACTCAATTATGAAATATTTGATTACAACTCTTGATGTCCAAAAAGAAGAGTTCCTTTGGTATTTATAGTCAAAGAAATCAATGATAAGTTACAATACAATAACTACAATTGTAACTCCCACAATAACTAGGTTAATTATGTGGTAATTACAATTGTAACTCCAACAATAACTAGGCTAATTATAGGCATGTAATTGTCATGTAACTCCTTGTAACTCCAATCTTCTTAACCAACACCACTAATTGTTTGTGGCACCACATAGTTATGGGCTCATTCTTGTAATAACACTAAGACAAGACTTAAGCCCAAAATGAGTCATACTTAATTATATAGGATTAATTAACTCAAACTAAAATAAAACAATCCAAAATACTTAAAACAACTCAACTAATCCAGCCCATACACAAGGCTTATTCATCCATTATCAATAAGACTCAAACAAGAACAAATTATCCCAATTCATTTAAATCCAATTAAAATTACGAATTTGGTCTGTTCAAAAAGCTAATATTTAAACTTCCACAATTGGCCAGCCCATCATCCACATGTTTTTGAGTAAAAACTTGGAGCAACTCTTTAAGCTTCTTTACCTTTGATCTTGTTACTGGTCCGCTGAAACTTTTCAGGTTTGGAACTGTATTTGTGTTTACGCCATTTGAAATTTGCTCCAAGTCACCTTCTGATGCTCTTTGAGTATCTTAAGTGTTTTTAGCCTTGTTTTTATCAGTAACCCTTGTTTAACCGAATATGAGCTCGTGTCGTGCATGGGAGGTAGGAGGCCTCTGCTTGGACGGGTCTCGACTTCTCATCACGCAGAACTTCCTTTGGTTTGATCAACGATTCTGCCTTGGAGCAGCTATCATATCACATTGAACTGTCAGCGTGATTCATCCATGAACATCGATAGTTTCGAATCAACTTTTTTAATGGTGAGTGTTTCAGGATTTGTTTGCTCAGTTATCGGGGCCTTCCCCTTCGATCGTGTTCGCATGACGTCACCAGCATAGGATTTAGCCAGTTTAGGCTTTGATACCATCTTTTTAGAAGCCTTAGACATGGCTCTGATATGTTAAGAATAATGAGAAGAATAAGAAAAAAAAGAAGATAGAGAAGATGAATAAGGTTAAAGAGAGGAAAACAGAGGTACTTTTTTTTTATTATTGATTTTCGATGATTACAACTTATGGAAGAGGGCCCTTTTATAAGCCTAAATACAATAAACAAAAATGCTCTTCATGGTGGAATCATGTTGCCAGAATCGTGTGATGATGATGAGTGTGGCATTGACCGTGGGATGAATTACGGATGGTAGAGGTTTCAGCTGCAAGATGAGATGAATCTCGTTAGGGTTTGTCAACCTTAATCCTAGCTGGTTCTGGGTTTTTTCCATTTTGCCTTTTGGTGTGCATATTTCCCTTCTTGCCCTTCTTTTTGCAATAAACCCTGAGGGGTTTCCTGACAGGTGTCTACAGATTTTATCCTTTGACTTTGGTGTGTCATTAGTGGGTCCTCTTATGAGAAAACCTAGTAGTCATATGTGTTTACTTAACTTCTGATTCCATTTGGTTTAATCCTCATTTAGTTCCTAGTCAAATTCTAGTTCTAGTTTTCATATTAGTTTTGGCATGCATAATTAGACCATACTTTGATGTGTCTGAGATACCATCAATTTTACTTTGATTTCTGTAGGTCAATTTTTATTTCATGAAAAAAATTGGGCAAGTCTATTAAGATGGATACTACTACAAATCAAGGGAAATGGAAGAAGCAAAAGTCATCTTCAAGGGAACATAGATATGTACCCATTGATATATTCTTTGTTAAAAGCAACCAAAACTCCTCGGATTAAACTTACATACTTATTCCATGTATATAATTGTCCTATATTCTTTAAGTTGGGAAGATGCTCATAATCCATTACCCAAAACAGGTGATTGTTTGGAGTTTCAGTTACTTATTGCATGATGTATTTATGAAAGATTTAACTTGAATTTGCTCATAATTATAATAATAAAGGGAAGTTATATAGTTAAATACCCAATATTTTAATTCTTCTTTTCATATTTAATAGTTGTGTTTTTTTTTAAATTTAGTACTTTGATTTTTAAGTTCCTGCTATTATTTTAAATTTATTTTTATTTCCCTACATATCATTTTGCAGTGCCCATTTGCTTCAAATGTAAGGCTCTTTCTTTATGGTAAATAACAAAATTATTCTTATTTTTAAAATTTATTTATTTATTTATGACATTATATAAATTAATTTAAATAAAAATAATAGAGATGACATTAAATTTAAAAATATTTATCTTTGATGTTTTTAAAAATAATTTTATTTATATTTTAATTCTTGTATAAATATAAATTGAAAAATAAAAATTAAAAAGTTATTCCTAACTTATGGAAGTAAGATCTAAGCAAAGATTGAAGACACTTGCAAGGTGAATATAAGAAATTTTTTATTAAAATTAAATTATATTCTCATGTGATAGTTATTTCCTATGTTTTTGTAATAATGGCATTGAACTCAGATGGTGTGATTGTTCGACTAGCAGAAGCTAGGTCATTAACTAGAGACTTTGCCTTTTAGAGATACCAGGAAACTATCACATCATTTTTCTTGAGTTCTTGCAATTCAATATTGAATTGCAATTGTCTATTATATGAAATGGAGTCAAAGGTACTAGCTAAGGCATTCCAAAGCTCATGGGAGGAGATTGTGCCAATGACATAGGAAAAAACCTCTTCGGATAGAGAGGAGAGTAGCCAACAAAGTAACATTTAATCTTTTTGAAACCATGTTTCATAATATGGGTTGGGAATAGTTTCTTCAGGTTTATCATTTTGTTTTTGGTGGAGCAAGTAAATAGCCATCAACATATCCCATTAAGTTTTGGTAGTTTTTGAA
The DNA here is from genome assembly GCF_054855325.1 of Carica papaya. NCBI lineage: Eukaryota > Viridiplantae > Streptophyta > Magnoliopsida > Brassicales > Caricaceae > Carica > Carica papaya. Next base: position 17,988,555 of record NC_142312.1, on the reverse strand, counting down.
GGGTAGGAATTGTGTTTTCTAGGCAAGATAGTTCTTGCTTGTGAGTTTAATGGAGAAAGCTTGATAAGCAGTAGGAGCTGCATCCATTGTTTATAGCTCTGATACCATGTAAGGTTTGAAGAAAAATAATAATAATTAGCTATATTGATGTGAGGGCATTTTATCTATATTTGTACAATGAGAAATTGTAGAGAAAAGAATTAGAGAATGATTTGTTACAATCTTAAAGTAGCAGATAGAGATAAGAATAAGAGAATGATTTGGTACAATCTTAAAGTAGTATTACATATACAACATGTGCTAAAAACTAGGAAGGAAGAGCTATCTCATAATATCCATAGTCGCCACAGACATCTTCTTTAGTTCGTCTCAGTAGCAACTCTTGGAATTCAGATGTGTGTGCGTCAGCTACTGGTATATTTATCGCATCTTTCCTCTAAATCCAAGCTGAGTCGAGTCAAGGTGGAATCGTTGAGCTGACTCAGTGCAGAATTAGTATTTTCCTTATGTAGCCCAATTATTAAACTAAATCCCAACATGACAACTTTATATCTTAGTAAATTTAGAGTGAAGATTGGAACACAAGAGGCAGGACTTAGAATCTCTAGAGAAATAAACAAATATCGATTTATTGAGATACTAAAATATGAATTCTACCTTACATGAACTTATGTTTCAGATAAATTCTTTGAGAACTTTTGGATTATAGACTCAAGAATCATATATCATATGATCTCTACTTTCTAAATGTTTTTATAGACACACTCAATGTCCAAGTAATAGAAAGATTGTCGTTACACATGGTTCCCTAAAAAATTATTACAAGCAAGGGCGACATTAAGTTCTAATATTGTCCTAAAAAATATATTACATGTACCTAGATTACGTACTAATTAGTAAGTAAATTATCACAAAATTTGAATTTAAAATAATATTTGACTCTTTTCACTTTACTTTTAGAATCAAAATTTGAAGAAGATAATTGGATGCATTGAGACCGAAACGGACTCTACCACTTGGACGCATTTGGGGGATCCGTCTTTGCTAAACTACTAAAATTGTTATAATATTTGGACTAAATACTCTTGACAAAAGGATTATAAAATTACACGAGTTAGTCATATATATATACATATATTTTGTAGGTTGTCTGGTAGATGGGTTAAGACAAGACTAATTTTCCTGGTTGTTTCATCTTCATTCCTCAAAACAAATAAGGATGTTGATTATTTTCTGCGTTAGAAAATGAAGAATTTTCAATTATATATTGCTACTATTATTATGAAAAAGAGGATTATGCAATTCAATACAACTAAATTGATCATACAACAACAGGCCCATCAAATTAAACTAATCAAAGACTGACAGTGGCATTGCCAACATTCTCAGATCCCTCCAACAATCTTCTCTTTGCAGACTTAGTCCTATAACACCAAATTTCAAATGCCTCACTCAAATCAGGATATCTCACGTGTTCTGTCTTTATCCAATATGCAAAAACATTAGCTTGGTCATTTGATGGCAATGCCAGTACCAATGACACAATTGCTCCCTCAATGTTTCCCCACGTCTCTTCCTCCATCTTGTATGTATTGCTCAATTGCTCCTTGTTTGTTGTGTCCAAAATCACTTTTATCTTTCGGATAAATGGGAGCCATGAATTTAGCAATTGCAGCCGGCCCAAAGCTGGAAGGATTACATTCCCGTACTCTACTGTTTCCAACACTTTGCTTGTCACTTCTATTAGCGTTACTTTCAAACCCAGCATTGCAGATCCTGGTTTCTTATCCTCTACTATCTCTAAAACCTTACCAGAGATCTCTGCCCAGTTACAAACAAAGTCCTTCATTAAATCCATCCTTGATAAGATGTTACACATCCATTCGATGTCATGTAGACTCCGCAGGGCTTTACCTTCTATAGTTTGAGATGTGAGATCCGACTCCAAAAGCATGGAAGATAATTCAGTTTCGAACGAAGAGCAAACTTTTGAGAGGCCCATTCTTACTACTGATTTCACTTCATCATCAGCTGTAACTAATGGGGTATGCTCATCTGCCCCCAGCATGTACTCAACCTGTTCTTGAGCAGAGGTTTTAAGATCATATCCGAATGGAGGAGATGCTCCGTCAAAGGACATGGCGAACTGAACCGCTAAAATGAAAGCATTTTTCGATGCAATTATATCTAGAGGTTGAATTCTCGATAAAATGGGCATTGCTACTGGACCCAGTTCTGAGACTGCATTTATAATTTCTTCCTCATCCGTCTTACCAAGAAATAGCCTCCAAATACTGGATGCAGCAATCCCTGATCTCTTTACAATGCAATGCAAACTGCCTATCTGAAGAATACCAACAGCAGATTCAACAGGGTCCACGGACTCCAGAAGCAACTCTGAAGAGAGATCCAACAATGTCAAAAGACTAACATGATAGTTGTAATTTACAGTCAGGACTGGAGATCTGATCAGCAAAGAACTTGCTCTTGTTTATGAGAATAAAGTGGGAGTAGAACCATTCAAGTCTACCACTAGTATTTCTCAAGTGCAGAGTGATATCACTAGTACTCTTGTCCCCAAATCTGCAAGGCTTGGTTGCTTCAGTTGAGTCCATACAGAGTAATGAAGGATACAAAATTCATCCTTCAGCAACTAAAACAATAAATATTCAAATTAGACTGAACTCTTAACGAAAATCAAAATCAAATCTGAAATGAAAGTCTAAAATAAAAATAATAACATTTGTTTGATATAGATTAAGCCAGAGACTGTCACAACTTGAAAATCATGCTGTTAAATATATTATTCTAAAATGGAGATTTGCACGTTCAAATCAAACTGTATACCTAATATAATGGCTTGATGGGCATTTCATGTCTGTAGCACTCAATAGAATAGATAAATATACCCAAGAGCTGATTCTGCATATTATGAACTTAGATTACATGAACTGAGAAACTTATTAATTACATTTGCTGACATCCAAAAATAGAGATCAGAATACCTATCACAAGGAATATAGCATATGTACAAGATATTGGCTACTGTCTATCTCTTAAGTTCATATATGCTTTCTAATCATTATTTCATTTACACAGAAACTTAGGAAAGACATAAAAACGAAAAACAAGTAACTTATTGTGCCACAGAAAAAGCCATTTTCATTTTCTAATAATCCTTAGTTACAAAATCAGTGATGAAGATCTTCATAATTCCCTTTCATTGATGAATATCTTCATAAGCCCTTATCCACGGTACCCACCCAGAATCACATCCAGCCAAAAGAAAACTAAAATGAATAGAAATATATTCTTTACAAGCTACCATAAGGGACATCTGAACCTAACACACATGATAGACCATCCAATGCATGCGTTGTTCGAAAGGGCACTGCTAAAGTTCAAGATTACATATCTTTGTAAGGTCGGAAGAGTAAGACGCAACTTGGATTGGCTTTTGTTTTTCTTTTGTTTTTCCTTTTGGTCTTTGACCCATAGGCTGGTTTTTAGATAAAAAAACAAGATACCTCCATGAACGAACACAAACGAGACATCTCAGTTGAAGAGAATGATCTTATTAAAGGAGCACAAAAAAGAAAAAGGTAAGTTTCATTGTGAAACCTCAAAAGAAGCTCCCTCAGGAGCTTGAGAAATCTGATGCAGAGGAAAACTCATCGGAATATGAAGAACCTCCATCAGAAATCGCAAAAAAGCTGGGAAAATGCAGAAGCTATATCAAGAGTTCCACAGAGAGACTCGTGAAGCAAGCGGAACAAAACAATAAAAAGTACAACATTTCTGAGAAATCCAATTATTAAACTCCAGCAAGAAAAGATATAGATAAATCATTCTAATTACTCCTTTTCCTCTTATATTTTCTCAGCTACCATACAAAGAGTGTAGAGCCGAAAATTTCTTGAACTTCACCAAGACTTGTTACTTTAAAGCCAAAAGATACCAACAAACTATAATAAAGACACAATCTTCCAAGTAAAGAAATAAACAAATTTCCAAAATTTACCAGAAACCCCCATTAATATCTCTGAGATATTAATGGAAGTTGATTAAAAATCATGACTTTTCAGATGGGTCATCAGAGAAGAAGATAGAATAGCCTACCTTTTAATGAACTTAATTCGAGGAATAAATCTGTTATTACAATCGCACAGATAATTTGCCTACATAAATCGCAGTGTGGAGGACACAAGTGAAGGCTGTGAAGATCAGAAAGATTGCCTACATAAATCTGCTACTAGACTCAGGAGCTGAGTTTTTTTTTGTGAAAAATAAACAAATAAATAATATAAGTGGAAAAAATATGAAAGGACAAAACTACCCTTATCATACTTGCCTCGTGATCTTTGTAGCATGGTGCCTCTAAATTTGTTAAAGGTTATATTTAGAAAGTAAAAATAAAAATTCATGTGAAAGTTTATTGACAATAAATATTTATTAACTAGAGGATGAGAGCACAACTTAAAACCGTAAAAACTGAACGCGTATTGAAAGTCCACGGAAGTTAATTTTTTTATTATACTTTTTTAATTAAATAGTCTATTTGATTTATGTAGAATTTATTCATAATTAACTTAACTAAAATTAATACAAAAGAGTAAAAAATAAATTGAGTCTATTGTTGAGTAATAATTTTAATTTTGCATTATAATTATTATATATTTTATGCGCATTAACTATAATTCATTGAGTTTATAAAATTATTGTGCTTGATAATTTATCTCTTTAAATTATAAGCTTTGTAATGTCCAAAAATCAAAATTTTGATTTATTTTTTCAAAAAACCGAAATCCTTTTCATTGCACGGAAAATTAATTTTTACTTATTGAAGTATTCTTGTAGCATTTTAGTCAATCTATTTTTTTTATCTTAATTACTTTAATTCTAATCACGTGTTGATTGTGGATTAAATAGAAATAATTTATTAAGGAATAAAATTTTTATGCTAAAGGTATATGTGTGGGTTCGGATAGCAAGCTATATCTTGGGTTCCACATTTATTGTGTATGTCTATATTCAAATTATGTTATTGATTATGGGTTCCGCATTAGTTTATATTTCCCATATTGTCTTTGTAACTCACTCACAACATGAACATTTTAAAATATTTTAGAAGGCATAACATTTTTTAACCCACGAAATCAACATTTTAAATAATTATATTAGGATCCTCTTTCACTGTTTTTATTCCTCATGTATCACAAGTATTATGGCTCTATAGATTTTTTAATTTATTTTGTTTCATCCAAACTTATAAAGTTCTTAATTACAATTTTTCTTTATTGTTTTTAACCAATGAAGAATGCAAAATCTAACATAAACTTCCTATATATACATCTTGACAAACTCCTTTTGTAAATGACAATAAAAAAATTAAAATACCTCCAAACTGACTTTACCATCATTGGTGAACTTTACTCGCCGAGGCCACCATTTATAACGATTCAACTTAATCTTCTTCCTCAACCTATCAACTATTTTTTCCCTAAATACCCACATTCGTTCTTCTCCTATAAAATGTGAAGCATGTGTTCATATTTCTAGAAATTTTTTGGTTAAGGTTTGGGCAAAGTATGCATGACTGGGCAAACGAATTATCCTACTTCTTTTCGTTCGTTTTTCTATTATTACACCTTTTGTTTTTTTTAGAAATGGGTTACATGTTATTTTCAGGTTTCAAATTAGCCAATAAGTTACTAGGTTCAAGTAAAGGGTTTCACATTTCACATTAACCATTTGGATGTCATTTGCACTAAATGGGTCTTTAAAAAGCTTCTAAAACTTTGGTGACCATTTTGTGGCAAAAGAACTTTAGGGACTAAAATGAAAAATAAGCCAAAGTTTGGAGACAAAAATGATAATTTTTCCTATAACTCAATTATTTTTTACTTTGAACATAATATTTTTTGTGGTTATAGTTTTATTGCTATCCCTTTTTTTATTGTTCTTTTTTCTGTTTCTAGTCCTCTTTAACTCTCAATGCTCTTTTTTACTTGTTCCTCTCCCTTTTAAAAGGTTGATTGCGTTTTGTAGGTTGCATTACAATGAATTAAAAAAATTTTGTAGTGATAATTTATAAAAACAATAATTTATACTTTTCATTTGCAAAAACACCTTCATCATAAACCCATTATGCTTAGCATGTAGAAACTTAAATTCTTAAGTCAAACTCTCTCTGCTTGAATCATGCCCAATGAAATGAATGCTATCAAGAAAATTGGAAAAATAAAAAGAAATTAAAAAGATGGCACGACTTACTCGATAAGTTGATTGAAGATTTCCTATCTCAACAAGATAGTTAAAAATTATCTGTAATACTCCGTCCATCACTGTGCTAAAATAATTTAGAAATTCTATTTATTCGACCCTTTGGCCGCCTTAAACTTAATTAATTTATACTGTTTAATATTTTTCATGATTTGTGATTTTTGATTTATTGTTATTTTTACTTTATTTTATTTTTAAATTAAAAAAATTAGAAAAAAATTAGAAAATGGTGAAACGGAAAAAAAAAAACTGCCCGCAGGAAAAATTTCGCGAGTGACCAGCTTGCCCGCGCGGCTACTGGGCTATGCGCACGACCCATCCGCACACTAGCACGCACAGGACGTGCGCACAGCGTGCACGTCCCCTCCACAGCATGCACATCCCCTCGGGCAGTGCACCGTTGTTGCCTTGGGTGGTGCACCACCTTCGCTGGTGGACAAGGTCTTCCTCTCCCGTTTTTTATGCTAAGAATCTTTTTCTCCTCTCTCTTCATCGAATTTCGTCACTAATTGCGAATCTAACAGTTTCAAAATTGTTAAAATTTCCTCCATTTTCCTTTCTCTCCACACTTTCATTTCTTCCATTTTCAAGGTTTAGAGAGAGAGAGAGACAGTAAATTAGTGCTAGAAGAAGAGAAAGAAAGAAAAACTGTGAAGAATAAATTATCGAGATTTTCGTAAGGAATCTAGTATTACTTTCGACGTCTTAAAGAGTATTTTAGATAAGTAAATTTAATATGAATGTTATTTTGCCTGTTTTGTATGCCTTTGTGTTTAAATGAGTCGAATTGTTATGGTTTTCAAGCATGCTATGTGAATTATAGACATTTAATAAATTTTCATATAATAAATGTAATATGTAATCTATAATAGTGAAAATAAAAAGAAAAAGAAAAAGAGAAAAGTTGAATGAAACCTGTATGGTTCGAAGTGTATCTGTATTGACATGCATATTGCACCAAGTGTCTCATTAGTCTTTTTATCTCTGAGGTATATCTGTTCCTCTTACCCTTCGGGGTATTTATTTCTCCCTCCCCTATCTAGTCTAGAAAGACATAAGAGGACCGTTCTCAATGAATGACAACGTGTCCTCTGACGAGAATGGTATCGCACTATCTATAGGAGTCATTCGTAGCTAAGTAAATACGTGACTATAGATATCTGTTAGGACCACTATAGTTGGTGCGGCCGTGGTCATAGATCGTATCATGGTTTGGCCGGCCGGACGTGGGTCTGAGCAAATTTTCTATGTCTATATCTGATCTGGTCATTTCACTTGAGTAGTTGGAAATCAGTATCTATCCTCAGATATAGAAGTTTGTAATGACTTTGCGAAGCATGACACGAAAAATTTGTATATTTTATTATTTATTTGATTTTTTCTATTATTTGGCATGATATATATTTGATCTTCTGTGCTAACGTGTCATTTTCATATTCAAACAAATGATTTTCATAATAGTGATTAGGTAAACAAGGAAGCTAAATGGTAAGATAAATATTTGATCTCGAAGCCCATATATCGCATAATTCGCACTAAGTTAACAGAGCTAGAACATCAGCTTTTTAATCTTATCACCTGAATATTCATTCGCGTGCACCAGTGTTGTTCGTAAAGAAAAAGGATGGTACCCTTTGACTCTTATGAACTATAGGGAACTCAACCGAGTGACTGTTAAAAACAAGTACCCCTTACCCCAGATCGACGATCTCTTCGATCAACTATAAGGAGCTACGGTCTTCTCTAAGATCGATCTCAAAACTGGGTATCACTAGTTGAGAGTTAAAAAATAAGATATTCCAAAAAAATTCTTTCGGCGTACATATGGATTGTATGATTTTAGAGTGATGCCGTTCGGATTGACCAATGCTCCAGCAGCTTCATGGACTTAATGAACCGAGTTTTCTGACACACACTGGATTGGTACGTCATCGTCTTTATTGATGATATTCTGGTGTATTTCAAAAGCCATGAAGAACACATTGTGCGTTTGGCTAAAGTGTTGTAAGCTCTCCGCCAAAACCAATTGTATGCGAAACTAAGCAAGTGCTCCTTTTGGTTGGATCGAGTTTCTTTTCTTAGTCATGTAATCTTAAGTGAAGGAGTTTTTGTAGACTCGTCCAAGGTAGAATTGGTGATCAACTAGAGTCCGCCCACCAATGTGACCGAGGTACGTAGTTTTCTTGGCTTAGTAGGCTACCACCGACGGTTCATTGACGGATTCGCCAAGATTGCTGCCTCTATGACTCAACTCACCAGAACAGGGGTACCCTTCATTTGAAATTATGAGTGCAATAAAAGCTTTATAGAAATAAATTGTCGTCTCACCTCTACTCCTATGTTAATCCTCCCTGACAATGAGGGGAGATTCCAAGTTTGTTGTGATGCATCTCATATTGATTTGAGATGTGTCTTGATACAGCATGGCAGAGTAGTCGCCTTTGGATCCCGACAGCTTAAAGTTCATGAGCAAAACTACCCTACCCCCGACCTGGAATCGGAAACCATTATCTTTGCCCCAAAGATATGGCGACATTACCTATATGGTCAGACTTTTGAAATCTACATTGATCATAAGAGTCTTAAATACATCTTTTCTCAACGAGAGTTAAACATGAGACAAAGATACTAGATGAATCTTCTGAAAGATTATGATTGTCAAATCATTTATCACATTGGGAGAGAAAATATAGTCGCTGATGCTTTAAGTCGAAGGGAGCCTACTGTGCTGGCTCAAACCATGTCCTCTGATCAAAAGATGATGGATATTATACAATCACTCTGCCTTAACTATTATGGCAAATACACCTATCTCCTCCAAATTCGAACTTTACCGGATCACTTTATGAAGATTTGGGAAGCACAGGCCACGGACTCGGAACTCATCAAGAATTTGGGTAAGTTCACTTCTGAAGAATCTCCTGATTTCAGGATCTCTGATGATAGATTGTTCAGATTCTGGAATTGAATTTGGGTTCCCGTTGTTGTACGTATAAATGTACTAAAGACCACCCATCCTTCCAAGTTATCCATTCATCCTGGAAGTACCAAAATGTACCGGGACTTGAAACGACAATATTGGTGGCCAGGAATGAAGAAAGATATAGTTGACTACGTCTTCCGATATTCTCGTTATGTGGGACTTTTTTTATCATTGAGCTCATTGGACCCGTGGCATACCGCCTCATTCTATCTCGAGAGTTCATGGGTTTGCATGATGTCTTTCATGTCTCGATGCTCAAGAGGTACCACCCTGATCCTTTTCATGTTATTCCTCATGATGAGGTACAGGTACAGGCCGATATGACCTATGAGGAGGTTCCTGTGAAAATTTTCTGGTGGACTGATAAGGTCTTACGTAACAAGACGATCCCCATAGTGAAGATACGATGGCAACATCATACTCCAAAATAAGCAACATGGGAATTGGAGGACAAAATGAGAAAAAAGTACACACACTTATTCGAGACAAATTTGGGGACCAAATTCTTTTAGGTGGGAGGGATGTAACCCCCCCATCACTGTGCTAAAATGATTTGGAAACTCTATTTTTTTAGACCTTTGTCCACTTTAAACTTAATTAATTTATGGTGTTTAACATTATCATAATTCGTGAATTTGATTTGTTTTTATTTTTATTAATTTTTATTTTATTTTATTTTTAAATTAAAAGAAAAATTAGAAAAAAATTGAAAAATGGCGAAACAGAAAAAAAAACTAACAGCAGAAAAAATCCCGCAAGAGAGCGATTTACCCGTGCGGGTGTTAGGAACTGCACACGCACATGCGTAGACAATGGTTGCGACACATGCATACAGTGCGCACGTCCCATCTGCACACCAGCATGCACGAGACGTGCGCACAACGTGCACATCCCCTTCGCACGCACGCACGCACGGGATGTGCGCACAGCGCGCACGTCCCTTCCACGAGCATGACGCGGGGTCAGGACCTGCGCGTGCGTCCTGTCTCGAGCTTGCAGGCTGTCAGCGTGTCACCACGCACACGGACTGGCGCCGCACACTATACGCGCGTTGTTCGCGCAGTAGACCTTCACGGACAAGCCTTATGCACTTGGGGCTTGCACGCAGTAGACATGCGCGTGCGACGGCCAGCGCACCAAGGACTTGCGCATGCGCAAGCTGGCCCCTGCGTGCGCGGCAATAAGCTTGTGCGCCTGCAAGCTAGCTTGCAGTGCACCGGTCGGGCATTGCCACCTTGGCAGTACACCATCGTCACTGGTGGAGGAGGTCCTCCTCCCTTATTTTTCGTGGCAAAATTTTTTTTCTCCTCTCTCTTCACTAGATTTTATAACTTATCGTAAATCTAACGGTTCCAAAATTTTATAAATTGCCCCCTCCCCTTTCCCTTCCTCTCCACATTTCCATTTCTTCCATTTTTCAAGGTTTAGAGAAAGAGAGAGAGAGAGAGAGAGAGAGAGAGTAAATTAGTGAGAGAAGTAGAAAAAAAAGAAAACAGTGAAGAAGAAATTATCAAAATTTTGGTAAGGAATCTAGTATTACTTTCGACGTCTTAAGGAGTATTTTAAGATAAACAATTTAATATGATTGTTATTTTGCCTATTTTGTATGTCTATGTGTTCAAATAAGTCGAATTATTCTGGTTTTTAAGCATGCTATGTGAATTATACTTGAAAAATTTGCATGTAATAAATATAATATGTAATCTATAATAATAAAAGTAAAAAAGAAAAAAAAAGAGAAAAGTAGAATGAAGTTTGTATGGTCCCAAGTGTATCTGTATTGACATGCATATTGCATCAAATGTCTTGTTAGGCTTTTTATCTCTGAGGGGTATTTGTTTCGCTTGCCCTTCAGGGTATCTATTTCTCCCTCCACTCTTTGGTCTGGAAAGATGTAAAAAGACCGCTCATAGTGGATGACGGTGTGCCCTTTGACGAGAGTGGTATTGCACTATCTGTAGGGGTTACCCATGACTAAGTAATGTCGTGACTATAAATATCTATTAGGACCACTATAGTTGGTACAACCATGGTCATAGATCGTACCATGGTTTGCCCAATCGGAAGTGGGCCTGAGCAAAGTATCGTATCTGCATCTGATCTGGTCATTTTACTTGGGTAGTTAGAAATCTGTATTTGCCCTCTAAGATGGATGTTTGTAACGACTTCGCAAAGTATGACATGAAAAATCTGTGCATTTCATGATTTATTTTATTTTCTCTATTATCTGGCATGATGTATATTTGATCTTCTGTGCTAACGTACTATTTTCGTACTCAAATAAATTATTTTCATAATAGTGAGATAGGTAAACAAGAAAGCTAAACAGTAAGATAAACTTTTGAAATCTTACAATGTTAATTTAATATTATTTTTCTTACTATGCATATGGAACTCACCCTTTTCATGCTCCCCTAGATGAGGAAGAAAATGAGGAACCGCAGGTAGACCTACCATTGGAAGTTTTTGAGGATTCTGTGGATCCACAGGTCTGAGTTCATGTGTAACGGCCCCGGAAATTTAAATGAAATATATGTATTAAAAATGCCAAATACGGAAGCGTAATAAAAATTTTGATTAACATCCCATACACAATAACCAAAATATACTCAAAACATGAAGGAACAGACTAACTGAGAGAGATACTCGAAATAAAAACTATAAATATAATTATAAAGTCTTTAGGCGTCCCCTTCGCCGTCTTCCTGTGGAACGGGCTCGGGAACAACGTCTTCCTGATCTGAAATGGTTAAATAAGGAATGAGCTACACCAGCCCAGTAAAGAAATCACACTATCTCACTGCCACGGAAGTAAAGGTGGGTAGAAAATAAAAATGACCAATGGAGCATCATTTATAACAAATTCATTTATCAGTAATAAAATCTTTTACTGTCCACTTACCTCGGCGAGATCCATGAAAACAACATATGAAAATAATAACCTTATAATATCATGAAATCATACACACTTTATAACATAACATATATCACACCTTTATATTTTAATCATCAGGAAATATATTTCCTCTTTTACCAGCCTACTAGTATCCCTGGGGATCCATAAGGGGTCCCTTCTACACGTGAACCATTAACATTTACAACCTGATTCCAGGGCCGTCCCCATACCCCGTCTGGTATGGGCGCCAAAACACATAAGGTCTCCATACCTCGTCCGGTATGAGAGACCACGTTCCCGATAGGGTTCCTTACGGATCCGGTCCGTCCACCATCTCCCAGGATATCTAGTCAGGTTGTCCACATTATCCACTTATTAATTCACATAATCTTTTTGTCTTTTTTCTTTGTTTCAATAATCTAATCACACACAACATGTAAACCAGTAATGGACACCAAACAAGACAACACAGTATCGGGTTCACCATAATAAAAGAAATCATGATTCATGCATACGAGACCATAACATAATTACATCAAACATTATGCTGCATTTAATACTGAAAATTAGATCAAACAATAACAGAAAACACTGTATCAGATTCGGGTTCCACTGGCAACCTTAATCAATTATACATCTATAAAGTCACACAGTACAGTTTAATTTTTTATGTAGCTTTAATACCGTGATAGGAAATAGGGTGAGGGGTCCTTACTCGTTTCGGGGTATGAATTCGGCTCTACAGTGCGCCTACAGTTTGTCCCTAATTTCCCTGAATTTTTCCCGAGAAACTGAAACGCACTACCGGTACCTGCACGTGTCCCAAAAAATCCAAAATCAGACCTAGGGCCCCTTTTGGCCAATATCGCAATTTCGGCACAGCAGCTCCGCCATGCTCCGGTGAAGGCACCGTCGCTCGCGGCGGTGATTCACCTCAGGTTGGCCGTTTTTGGTCGAATTTGGCCACATTCGCATCGGTCTCTGCGATAAAACAACCCTAGGGCCCTCGGTGGGCCAAAAAATCACAAAAAACCAAAACTTACAGGCGGCGGTGCTCTTGGGTGCGGGGGGCTCCTCCGGCGTGAGTCGCATTTTGATGTTTGGCTCCGATCAACCTGTAGAGAAAAGAACGGTGATCACAGTGGTATAAAATTTGCATCGAACGGAGGCCGGGAAGGGCCTCATCGGAGGCAAAAACCGAGGAGGGGCGCGGCGGCGCCGCTGGGCTTCGGTTGGGTTTTTCGGCCGTTTGGCCAGTGGTTTGGCCATAGAGGGACTCAACATCGAAAAACGAGCAAGGGGGAGAAAATTAACCTCGATCGGCGGTCGAAAACTTCCCCGATGCGGCAGCGGGTGGCGGCGGTCGGCTCCTCCGGCATCTGGTTCTTCTTCTCCGGCGAGGCACTGGCGGCTAGGGTTTTTGTGGTCAGGTGTGGGTGGGGTTATTTATACCCTTTGCCTTTTAATCTCAACCATCCATCAAGATTAAATCTGGACCGTTCGATCGTGATTTAATTGGGATTAAATCTGGGCCGTCTATCGTGATGCAATCTAGGCCGTCCGTGCCTGATTGAATCTGGGCCGTCCGAGCGCGTGAATTTGGGCCGTCCGTGCGCACGTTTGATCTGTGCCGTCCGTGCGCGCGGGAAAGGATCTGGGCCGTCCGATCGCGCGCACGCGGATCGCCCACGTGGCCCGTCCCCTGGTCAGTGTTTCCTTGCCACGCGGCGCATCCTGGTTGGCCAGGGCTGCTGACCGGGCCGCCGATGTGGCTGCTGACGTGGCACAACTTTTCTAAATTGCGTTTTGACCATTGGTTTCTGATTTTCTTTTCAAAAACACCCCTAGAATCCAAATTTTCACCCCTTTTTCCCAAAATCAATTTCAATTAAATCTAAATAATATTTTTACCTAATTTTATCATTATTATTATTTTTATTTTCATGAAATTAGATTAAATTAAATCAAATTAAATTAATTAAAAATAAAAAAAAAATCAATTAATTACAAAATAAAATAAAAAATAATAATAATAACACTTGGGGTGTTACAACTCTCCCCCCCTTAAAGAAATTTGGTCCCCCAAATTTGCCTTTTACTCTTGGTCGAACAAATGGAGATACTGGGCTCTAAATTCTGATTCTAGCTCCCAAGTAGCCTCCCTGGGCGTGTGGTTTTGCCACATGACCTTTACAAATGATATTTCCCGTTTGCGGAGTATTCTGTTCTTTCAGTCCGTGATACCGACTGGTACTTTTTCATAAGACAAGTTCTCTTGGAGTAGAAGCGGTTCATAAGCCAAGACATGAGAAGGGTCCATGTTGTACTTACGTTGCATGGATACGTGGAACACGTTGTGGACTCTGGAGAGCTCTGGAGGCAATGCTAGTCTACAGGCAACAGTACCAATCCTGTCTAAGATTTTAAAGGGTCCAATATATCGGGGGTTTAATTTTCTCCTCCTGCCGAACTTACTAATTCCCTTGAAAGGAGTGACCTTAAGAAACACCCGGTCGCCTTTCTCAAACGCTAGGTCTCTCCTCCGGGTATCTGCATAACTCTTCTGCCTACTCTGAGCTGTCTAAATGTTCTTCTTGATTTTAACTATCTTGGACGTGGTCTCCTCTACCAACTCCAGGCCGAACAATCTTCTATCTCCCACTTCTTCCCAGCAAATCGGCAATCTGCACGGGCACCCATATAACGCCTCATATGGAGCCATGCCAATGCTTGCTTGGTAGCTGTTGTTGTAGGCAAACTCTATCAGGGGCAGATGGTCATCCCAATGGCCCCCGGAGTCAAGGACACAAGCTCGGAGCATATCCTCAAGCGTACGAATTGTCCTTTCTGATTGTCCATCAGTATGGGGATGGAAGGCAGTACTAAGAGACAGCTTTGTTCCCATAGCTTGCTAGAAGCTACTCCAAAACCGAGAAGTGAACCTGGGATCCCTGTCAGACACTATGTCACTGAAACTCCATGCAATCTGACTATCTCCCGGATATACATCCTTGCCAACTTGTCCAATGAATCGGTCATCCTGATGGCTAGGAAGTGGGAAGACTTGGTAAGCCGGTCAACGATTACCCATATGGCATCATGTCCTGAACGTGCCTTGGGTAGCCCCGATACGAAGTCCATGGTGATATGTTCCCACTTTCACTCCAGGATCGGTAAAGGCTGAAGTAACCCACCTGGGCGCTGATGCTCTACCTTGACCTGCTGACATACCAAGCATTTAGATACAAAGTCGGCTATGTCTCTCTACATCCCATGCCACCAAAACCGGGGTCGCATGCTTTGGTACATTTTGGTGCTTCCTGGATGCATGGCAAACTTCAAGCTATGGGACTCCATCATGATGTCCCTTTTTAACTCACTGTCATTTGGGACACACACCCTGTCTTGGAAACGAAGTAATCCATCGGTAGAGATTCGGAATTCTGAGCTCCCTCCCTGTTCTGCATCCTTCCTGCGGGCTACCAGGGCGGGGTCAACTGTCTGGGCTTCCCTTATTCTCTGGATTAACTCGGGCTGGACTGTCAGGCGGCCCAAACATGTGACTCTCTTCAGATCATGAAGTCGAACCTGTTGCGTGGCCCCAATTGGTCTGCATTCTGAAAGATCAAATGGGCTAAGATACCTGCACTTTTCCTACTGAGGGCATCTGCTACCATGTTGCCCTTACCCGGATGGTATAAGATGTCACAATCATAGTCCTTAAAGAGTTCCATCCACCTTCTCTAACGCATGTTGAGATCCTTCTGAGTGAATATGTGTTTCAAACTCTTATGATCGATATAGATCTGAAAGGTCTCTCCGTACAAATAATGGCGCCAGGTTTTCAAGGCATGAATGATTGCGGCAAGCTCCAAGTCATGGGTGTGATAATTCTTCTCATGATTCTTTAACTGTCTGGATCCGTATGCTAACCTTTCCATACTGCATCAGGACACAACCCAGGCCCAGATAGGAGGCATCACTATAAACTGTATATCCTCCCGATCCACTCGGTAAAGCCAGCACGGGTATAGTGGTCAGCCGCTTCTTTAGTTCTGAAAAACTTCTTTCGCAGTCTTCATTCCACTCAAATTTGGCATTCTTCTTTGTGAGTCAGGTTAGAGGAGCTGTTAGACTAGAGAATCCTTCAACGAACCTACGGTAATAACCTGCCATTCCCAGGAAGCTACGGATTTCCTTAACTGATGTCAGCTTCTCCCAGCCAAGTACCGCTTCAACCTTTTCAGGATTCACTGATACCCCTTCCTTCGATATGATGTGTCCTAAGAAGGCGGTCTACTCAAGCCAGAATCCACACTTACTCAACTTCGCATATAACCTCTTGTTTCTGAGGACCTGCAAAACTTGGGCCAGATGGTGAGCATGTTCTTCTCTGCTTTTTGAGTAGACTAAGATATCATCAATGAACACGATGAGAAATTGATCCAAGAACTCTCTAAAGACCCTGTTCATCAGATCCATAAAGATTGCCGAGGCATTTGTTAGCCCGAAAGGCATGACCAGGAACTCATAGTGTCCGTACCTAGTTCGGAAGGCCGTCTTGGGGATGTCTTCTGTTCTTATCTTCACCTAATGGTAACCTGATCGTAGGTCTATTTTAGAGAAGATTTGTGCACCCTGCAGCTGATCAAAGAGGTCATCAATCCGGGGAAGGGGATACTTGTTTTTGATCGTGACCTTGTTTAATCCTCTGTAATCAATGCACAGTCTCAACGTTCCATCTCATTTCCTTGCAAAAGTGACTCCAGCACCCCAAGGGGACACACTATGTCTAATAAAACCACTGTCTTGCAATTCAGTTATCTGTTTCCTCAGCTCTTCCATCTCAATGCGGCTCATGCGATAAGGAGCAACCAAAATGGGCTAGGTGCCTGGCTGTAGGTCTATAGTGAACTCGACTTCTCTGTCCACTGGCAGACCGAGCAGTTCGTCCGGAAACATATTTGGGAAGTCTCGGACTACCGAAATCTCTTGAATACAAATTTTCTTCTTGGACTTGCTTAGTCAGAGAAAACAACAAGATTAAGGCACTAGAAGTTAAGAAAACTTGCCATCAAGGAATACGTATTGAATAATTTTATTAATTTGTAAATAGCTCCTCGTTAGGAAGATTAAATACAACTTTCTTGTTAAAGCAATCTATGGTGGCGTGATACGCCGCTAGCCAATCCATTCCTAATATTACATCAAAATCTCCCGTGTCTAACCCTATCAAGTCTACCCTCAGTTTTCTATTTGCTATCTCTACGGCACAAGCCCTATAGATAGCTTCCCCTAGTAGTGTTTCACCCCCGACAGTAGACACAAACAACAATGATTCAAGTTTATTAGGTGATACATTAATTTTAGAAGCATAAGCATGTGAAACAAAAGAGTGCAATGCACCAGTGTCAAATAAAACATGAGCAATATGGTCACAGATAGTATACATACCCTGTACCACATCTGGGTCGGCGTCGGCATCCTGCTGGGTAAGGTTGTAAGCTCTACCCTGGATAGGAGGCCTCTCTTGATTCTGGTTCCTCGGGCATTCTCTGGCATAATGCTGGGCACTGCCACAAATGCGACAAGTGTTGTTGAGGCGGTAGCAGGGTCGGTCCCCTTGATCTCTGCCGCAGTGTTGATAGATTTTTTCACGTGTTGCCCCTGGAGCCTGAGGAGGGAGGGGCCTGGATGGCTGGTCTGGGCCTCTTATTTGGTTGGGCAGGCGTAGTAGGTGCAGGCCTGCGGAACGGAGCTGAGGGTCGGGAACTCCCTCCTAGCTGAGGACAGGTGCTGAAGCTTCTTTCCACAATCTGTGCCTTTGCTAGGACTGCTGAATATGTCTTGAGCTCTAGTACTAACAAGTGTTGCCTGATCTCTAGGCAGAGACCCGACTGGAATCTCCTGGCCTTTCGGCCCTCATCCATCAATGTCTCCGGGGAGTATTGGCCCCCTTTGCTAGGACTGCTGAATATGTCTTGAGCTCCAGTACTAACAAGTGTTGCCTGATCTCTAGGTGGAGACCCGACTGGAATCTCCTGGCCTTTTGGCCCTCATCCATCAATGTCTCTGGGGAGTATCGGCCCAGCTCGAGGAACTTACGAGCATACTCTGATACTGTCATGTTTCCCTGAACCAGTTGAACAAACTCCGTTTTCTTTAGGTGTCGGAGGTGCTCAGGGAGATACTCCGCATGGAAGGCCGCTAGGAACTACTCCCAAGTAACTGGTGTAGGCAGGGTGGTCTGCTTGAGCTCCCACCAACGTCCTGCTTCCCGTAGCAGCATGAAGGAAACAAGGGCAGCTCTCTGCTCAGGAACTACTCCCAAGATCCTGAAAGCTCTCTCAGTCTCCGCCAGCTAGTACTGGGCATCTTCAAAAAAGGATCCTCCTGCAAAGGTGGAAGGGTTTAGTCTCCTGTACCTCTCTATGTAGCCCGGGTCGATCAAGGAAGGAGCGGGATCCCGTGGAGGAGGGACTGGACCCGGCTGGGGATAGATTGGGGGGTCCTGTGGTGGCACCTGCTGATATGCTGGGGGCACTGGGTCATGCTGTGGCAGTGCCGGGTAGTACCGTGGCTGGGGCACCGGGTGTACTGCGGCAGTGGTGCCGGGTGGTACTGTGGAGGAACAGGCTCGTGCCGGGGTAGCTCAGGATCAGCCTGCTGTAGCGGAGGCTCAACCTGTGGTAGTGGAGGAGGGTCGAGTAACTCCCATCTCTCCCCTCGCCCTTGCTGGGCAGCTATGAATCCTTCCATCATCTCAAATAACCTGTCTACATCCTCCCGAAGTGAATTATCCCGGGCCGCTTGGTTTAGTGGGGGTCTTCCTCTCCTCATCTCTCTGCACCTGCATTTCATAAGGAATGGTTGAGTAACGGTTTATCAGTGAATATTTCTCTAAGCATTATTGTGTAAGGGAAGGGTCGGAGGAACGCGGCTCTGATACCAACTGTAACAGCCTCAGAAATTTAAATGAAATATATGTATTAAAAATGTCAAATACGGAAGCGTAATAAAAATTTTGATTAACATCCCTTACACAATAACCAAAACGTACTCAAAACATGAAGGAACAGACTAACTAAGAGAGATACTCGAAATAAAAATTATAAATATAACTATAAAGTCTTTAGGCGTCCCTTTCGCCGTCTTCCTGTGGAACGGGCTCAGGAACAACGTCTTCCTGATCTAAAATGGTTAAATAAGGAATGAGCTACACCAGCCCAGTAAAGACATCACACTATCTCACCGCCACGGAAGTAAATGTGGGTAGAAAACAAAAATGACCAATGGAGCATCATTTATAACAAATTCATTTATCAGTAATAAAATCTTTTTCTATCCACTTACCTCGGCGAGATCCATGAAAACAACATATGAAAACAATAACCTTATAATATCATGAAATCATACACACTTTATAACATAACATATATCACACCTTTACATTTCAATCATCAGGAAACAGATTTCCTCTTTTACCAGCCTACTAGTATCCCTGGGGATCCATAGGGGGTCCCCTCTACACGTGAACCATTAATATTTACAACCTGATTCTAGGGCCGTCCCCATACCCCGTCCGGTATGGGCGCCAAAATACATAAGGTCTCCATACCCTGTCCGGTATGAGAGACCACGTTCTCGATAGGGTTCCCTACGGATCCGGTCCGTCCACCATCTCCCAGGATATCTAGTCAGGTTGTCCACATTATCCACTTATCAATTCACATAACCTTTTTGCCATTTTTCTTGGTTTCAATCATCCAATCACACACAACATGTAAACCAGCAATGGACACCAAACAAGACAACACAGTATCGGGTTCACCATAATACAAACCATAATAAAAAAAAACCATGATTCATGCATACGAGACCATAACATAATTACATCAAACATCATGCTGCATTTAATACTGAAAATTAGATCAAACAATAACAGACCAACACTGTATCAGATTCGGTCTCCACTGATAACCTTAATCAATTATACATCTATAAAGTCACACAGTACAGTTTAATTTTTTATTTAGCTTTAATACCGTGATAGGAAATAGGGTGAGGGGTCCTTACTCGTTTCGGGGTCTGAATTCGGCTCTACAGTGCACTTACAGGCTGTCCCTAATTTTCCTGAATTTTTTCCGAGAAACTGAAACGCACTAACGGTACCTGCACGTGTCCCAAAAAATCCAAAATCAGACCTAGGGCCCCTTTTAGCCAATATCGCAATTGCGGCACGGCGGCTCCGCTGTGCTCCGGCGACGGCGCCGCCGCTTGCTGCGGCGATTCGCTTCGGGTTGGCCGTTTTCAGCCGAATTCGGCCACACTCGCATCGGTCCCTGCGATAAAACAACCCTAGGGCCCTCGGTGGGCCAAAAAATTACGAAAAACTGAAACTTACTGGCGGCGGTGCTCTCGGGTGCGGCGGCTCCTCCGGTGTGAGTCACGTTTTGATGTTTGGCTCTGATCAACCTGTAGAAAAAAGAACGGTGATCACAGTGGTATAAAATTTGCATCGAACGGAGGCCGGGAAGGGCCTCATCGGAGGCAAAAACTGAGGAGGGGCGCGGCGGCGCCGCTGGGCTTCGGCTGGATTTTTCGGCCGTTTGGCCGGTGGTTTGACTCCGGTTTGGCCATAGGCGGACTCAACATCGAAAAACGAGCAAGGGGGAGAAAATTTACCTCGATCGGCGGTCGAAAACTTCCCCGGTGCGGCGGCGGGTGGCCGGCTCCTCCAACATCTGGTTCTTCTTCTCGGCGACGCACTGGCAGCTAGGGTTTTTGTGGTCAGGTGTGGGTGGGGTTATTTATACCCTTTGCCTTTTAATCTCAGTCGTCCATCAAGATTAAATCTGGACCGTTCGATCACGATTTAATTGGGATTAAATCTGGACCGTCCATCGCGATGCAATCTGGGCCGTTCGATCACGCGCACGCGGATCGCCCACGTGGCCCGTCCCCTGGTCAGCGTTTTCTTACCACACGGCGCCTCCTGGGTGGCCGGGGCTGCTGACCGGGCCGCCGACGTGGCTGCTGACGTGGCACAACTTTTCTAAATTGCGTTTTGATCCCCGGTTTTTGATTTTTTTTTCAAAAATACCCCCAGAATCCAAATTTTCACCCCTTTTTCCCAAAATCAATTTCAATTAAATCCAAATAATATTTTTACTCAATTTTATCATTATTATTATTTTTATTTTCATGAAATTAGATTAAATTAAATCAAATTAAATTAATTAAAAATAAAAAAAAATTCAATTAATTACTAAATAAAAAAAAAAAAAATAATAATAATAATAATAACACTTGGGGTGTTACATCATGACTATTCCCACACTCTGATGAATTTATTAGCATAGTGAAAGAAGAAACCCTTATGTTTTGTATTTTATAGCCACTTCTGCCCTCAGTTCATTCAACTAAATTCTGCGAATTACAGCCTAATGGTGAGGCCTTTATATATGATTTCACTGGAGTAGCTCTAATTAATTACAAATACTTGAATTCTATCCGAGAGCTAGACTTATCTAAATTCCAAACCATAAATAATATTAAAATAGTCCTAGGGATAAAATTCAACACTAAAATAATAATTAATAATTAATAAAATATTGAATAGTGTGGACTTGACGAGATTCTTCGTGGTCAATCTCCCTTCTTGGACAATTCCTAGTGTGTTCTTGAGGCATATTGCTTCGTGAGCACTTACGACCTCTTATTGTTGCATATATGCAAATGTTAGGATTACGAAAATACTCACCTAAGTGACTTTTCAACTAATAGTGCGCGAAAACAACATTTCTATTGCCCATTTTGAGTGCTTAATTGAATTGTTTATTATCTGATTTAGGCTATTTTGTTAGTTTTAATGCAGGATAGGAGATAGAGTCCAAAGTTAGGAAAAACAACATAAAAGAGTAGGGTTCGTGGAACAACTGCTAGTCATGGTATAAGCCTTGAGCAAGGCTTAAATCCTATAGCAATAACAGACTTTGGGACGCACAATCAAACCTTAGGTAAGGCTAATGCATAAGAGGTACTACGATTTCAAATATGCACCACTAAGCCTCAAGCGAGGCTTACAGTTTTGCAAAAATAGAAGTGTGCTAAGACACAATTAACCCTTGGGCACAACTAATGTCATGATAGCAAGATAAATGCATAATTAATATTGACTAAGCCTTGACCAAGGCGTAGTTGAGTACAATTGGTTTAAAATAGAAAAGGGTGCGCATTTGAAATTAAAAGAAGATTTCTACTGCAGCTTAAAAAAGAAACTGAAAATTAAGGAGATGATGATTCTGAGAAGCTAGAAAAGAGTAAAAAATCACTGAAAACCCCTGGCCAAATAAGAGACCCTCTTGGGTTTAAAAAAGTAGGAAGTCAAAGGAGAAAAACCTTGGTCGTCGCACACTGAAGCAAAAATTCTTCTAAGATTTTCTTCTTTTCTTCCTAGCAATCATAAGAACATCATTTTGTAATTAACCTGCCATGAGCGACTGATAACTTTGTTTTTCCCAGTTACTAACGAATTTCAATTTGTATTGTGAGATCTAAATATTTTAAATTCTGATTCCACTGAATTACAGTATTTGTTTATTTCTCTATATATATAACTATTGTTGTTGTTTACTGTTTGAACAGGCCCATTAGGCAAAGGATAGGACAGCATACTGCCAGGCAAATTATTTTAAACTTGTAATTATTTAGGATATTCCGGCACCTCATGGTGATTTACTCTCGAACTAGGAAATATAACATAACTGAGCCGTTCACGCAGCTGAATCTAATAGCTAGAACTAGGTTCTTCTAAATCTTATTGTTATTGATATATTGAATCCTAGGAACATTTCTAGGATTGTCTGCTAGTAAGGATCAACCAATGAACGTTTCTTGGTTGGTGTAAAACTAAGTGAGAATTAGTTGTCGGAATGTTTTCATAACTAGAACTGATTTGCTACCTTATTTTCATCAAAACCATATTATTCTATCAATGATCAATTATATAATAGGAAAGAAGTTATTTCTTTAACTGAGAATACTCACATATCTTATTAATTCTCTATTTACTTTCAAGGATATTCGATTTCTTAAGCTAAGATTTATTTTGGTAAAATTGTTTCCTTCCTACTATCTTCAATTTAAAAAAAAAAAAGAAAAAGCGCCCTCTGTCTTTATTTTTATCCGTTGGTCATAAGGGAAAAGTGGTTCTCGATATCTTGCGAATTCGACCATGTTTACCACTACTATAATTCTATATTATTAGTTGAATATGAATTCATTTTTTGTGGATTTGACACCCATCACCCATTTGTCGTGGGAGTTCTTCTCATCCAAGGTCACATCATCTTCCCCTTCTTCGAAAGGATTCATCCTCGAATCCAAACCTCCTATGATCTCATCTTGCAAAGACAAAGAAGGCAAGACATAAATTAAGTAATTTATTGAGTACTGTGATACTCCTTAACAGTTGCACAAGATAACACTTTTTGGTCTCTACTTGGGCTTTATTCTTCCTTTTTTCTCTACCAGTAAATTCTTCATATGACTTTTTAAGCTTAAGTTGGTTTTCACATACCTCCTTTCGAGACAGTGGCATGAGGACATGGGTTAAATCGTTTAGATGTAGGGAAGACTGATTCTTTCCTTCGTCATGGACACATCTGCTCATATTGGTATGGTCATCCCAACAATATATGTCTAGCTTACATAGGGACCACACCACATAATACCTCATATTTATATTTATCAATAGAAAATGAAACTCAGGCATGCTTGGTAAACTTGACATCTTTACTATTGATAGTGCCTAAAAATAACATCATTATTAACTACTTTTGAGATGTTAAACTTGATGGTATGCTATCTAATCTGAGCTATTTTCTATGTTTTGTTGCAGGACATGATATAAGGATGAAACAACGAAAAATAATACGAAAAGATGAAGAATTCGTAAAAAGAGTCATTAGCTCATAAATAAGCCTTGGACAAGGCTTGGGTCCTGCCCTAGACAACTTAGCTTTGGGCAAGGCTAAGAGTCGCCCACAGTAGCAGATTTAAATGAAAATGTGTACTTTTTAAATTTGAAAAAAATATCATTCCAGCCAAGATCTAGGGCCAAAAATCAAGAAAAAATGTTCTGGAAGGCTTGGGATAAACCAAAAATCAATGAAAAGGATCTTAATCAACAAAGGAAGAAAACCTTAGCTCTTTTTCTATAAAGAGGGCAGCTGCCAAACAGATCCATCATCTCTCTCTTCTTCCTGACACTACACATAGCAGCTTATGCTGCTTCTGCAAGTTTTTTCTTCTTCATCTTTCTTCTTTTCTTTACTCTTCAAGAACTCATATGTGTTGAAAAGCTCTCCATGAGTGGCTGATTTATTTGTTTTCCTAGTTGATAGATCTATCAAGCTCCAACAATATATTTGTGAGTTCTAATTGAATTAATTATCTTAATTTTAATTCTACTGTTTACAAAATTACGTACGCAACTGCTTACACTACTTCCATGGAGGGTTCAGGTCACCAACTAGTTAAAGATGGAAGTGCAATCAATTAGTAACAATAAAGATGTAAATAAATATATACAAATCACTCAGTACCCTCTAGTAATCATCAATCAGTTATCACTCTGGTCGTCATCGTCTACGTCATAGAGTTCCAAGACATGTACACAATCAGTTCATGGTCATCGACCACTAAACCTGGTTCCATAAATGGAACCCAATATCATATCCAAAACCTAGTGGCTTCCCCTATTAACCTCAATATCCCTCAAAGAAAATCAGTGAACTAGATTTAACTAGACACTATATTATTTTTGTTTTAGACTCTTTAGTATTTATTTTATTTTTTATATTATTTTATCCTTTATAATTTTTGAAATGTATAATCATTATTATTTACTTACTTATATTATTAATTAAATTATTTTAATTAAATTTTTATTATTTATTATTTGATATTTTTTTTCTTTTTAATTAATTTCGATATTTTAATTGGTTTTCATTTTATTTTATGGTCTTTTAATTAATTTGTTGTAATTTTAATTTTTTTTTAATTTTATATATTACCAATACATTAGTTAATTACAATTATCCAATTTCCATTCCATTTACATTTTACAAATTTCCCAATCCAATTTAATACCTTTTTATAGTTTTATTTTGGTTTTATTAATCTTTCCCAAATAGCCCAATCTACTTAGCAAAGGCAATTGAGCCTCTGTTTTCATCCCAATTTTCATATTCCATTTTTTTAACATCAGCTATCATCTGTTAAAGTTAAAAACACCATATTCTCATCAAGAACAATAAATAATCATCAAAAAGAAATGTAATGCTAAGTCACTCACCCATTTCAGCTTAAATCACCACTTTCTTTTAGTTTTTGAAAAGATTTACCGAATGAAATTAACATCTAGAAAAATCATACTCGTATCACCCATAATATAACCCATCTTACCTCAAAGAAGATCAAAATCTGGACTCAAACGTCTGAAGAAAAGGATTCTGAAATGAAAAATTGTTCTGCAACTTGCCTAAGCAGTGTTGCAAAACCAAAATTGTATTTTTGGTTAGATTTTAGGTTTTAAGATCTGTTTGGCTTCAACAATTGATTCTTAACCCTTTAACAACTTAATTTAATTAAAACCTAACTAAAAACTGCAAAAAGATTGAAGACAAAAACTAAATTTGAAAGAAGAATAACTGGTTTACCTGCACAGTTCGCGGGTGGAAGACCAACAGAAAAAAGGATTCCAAATTGCAGCTTACTGGGATTTTTGGGCTTGAGGAACTATCAAATGGATACTTAGATGCTAAATGATTTTTAAAAAAATTAAGTTGTGAAGGAAAGGAACTTACCTAAATCGAAAAAAAAAAGAGAATACGCACCAGACCTCCCCTCGGTATAGGTCTACAACTTTTAGAAATATTACATAAAATGGCTTCGGTCGAAGCCTCCTACACAATATTAAATCGAAACTAAGTTTTGGACTCTCAATCTCACTTGCACACTCACATGTTCTGTTTTCCCAAATGTCATCACCATCAAAGCTTCTAATTTTTTCTCAACTCAAGGTTTACTTGTTGGTTTGTTTGCTGGTAGAAGAAATGAGGAAGAAGTTGTGCTGTAGAAGAAGACTTCAGGGAAAAGTTTAGTTGATCCAAACCTTCCATACACATGCAACCGCTCCCAACCGTAGATGTAAGGATATGGTCAACAGTTTGCTGTAGAGTGGAGCTAGAGTTGCAACATCTGGCCTGCTCGAAGCTCGTCCCAGTAAGCTGGTTGAGGCACTAACACCATTCGGTGTAGTGGTGTCACATCAGACCAGGCCGAAGTGGCTACTTACGGGTTTGCCTTCTTTCCCATATGTGCACACACCTATATGCAAAGTTTTAACTTTAATCTAATACACATAATTATAAAAACACCATTTTAAGGTTGGATTAATGGTATTTTTTGTTGGGTTTATATTTATACATATATATTTAGATATATATACACACACACATCTGTATATATTTATACTTATATATTTATATATTTATACATATATATATTTACTCTTTCATTTATGTATTTATGTGTATGTTTACTTATACATGCATGCATCTTGACGCGGTACCCACTAAGGACAAACCTAAACTAAGCGGAAGGTAAGAAGCAGACCAATATTGATGAACTTTTGGGAAGTAAAAGGAAACAATCACAGAGTAACAGTACTCTAGGCTACTCTATCCTCGATCAAGTATCAAACAGTAAGGCTGAATCCACCAAATAGAAATCTCAGCTTAGGAAAAAATGACAACAGAAGGTGCGAGAAACTCGAAGGGTAACAGGCCTCATAGCTAAAGAATAACTCGACCCAAAAATCTCAGCCCAAGTGTAGTTTAGGTGTGGGTGCCTGTGGAGTCCACATGTATCGCAATGCACATGCAGGATATTGGTCCCTTATGTCACGGTGTTCCAAGGTCCTGTGATGAACCAATCGAAGTGACCTTATACCCCACAAGAAAACCGAAGACAAGAAAATTCCTCGACGCATGGACATGGAGGTCCACGCGCGAACGAGGCTACCCACACATGTGTCAAGCGTGCAACCCAACCTGCATGCCTCATGCATGCGCACACCTACGCTTGCCTGCACGGACCGCACATGAACGCACAAAAATGCCCACACTCGTGGCTCGCTAAGCCTGCATGCAGAACCAGGCGCACGCGCACAGGCCCAGCTGGCCCGACTTGCACGAGTTGCCCAAACCCAGTCGGCCCTTCCCACTTCTTAATTAGTTAAATTATTTTATGGCTTTTGGACCCCACTTTTTAATTTTCCATGTTTTTAATTTAATTCTCACAAGTCTTAATCATTTTCCCCAAGTGTTTTACATGAAAATCACACGGGATAAAGCCTATCCTATTTTTAATTATTATTTTAATATAAATTCTATTCTTACAATTATTTAATTAATCATCCTGTATTTAGATGAGATAGCATAAATTTTTTATTATGCGATTATCCAAGAATTAGATAGAATTTTATGTAGGATATTATTTTATTAATTTCTTCAAGAGATTGTGATAATCTAAAATTATCCTGGAAAAGCCTATAAATAAACTTTTACCCACATGATGTAAGTACATTCAATCACACTTAATTTAAGAGAAATTATTGAAAGTTTAGGCTTTTCTTCAATTAGCATTTCGCTAATTTTTAACTTCTTCAAGTTCTTCAAGTAGCAGGAGTTTTCAAAAGTCTTGTTAAGCTAAGGAGAGGGGATCAACTTATTTGTAAGTCTGTGGTGTTTTTTCTTTCCTTATTTTATTTTTTCTAGTCTTTAATTTTACATTTCTTTTAGTATTATAGATTCAATTAGAATGAGGAATTTTCTAGGCAGTTAAGTTTTGATATTGCATATGTTAAGTGAGTTATAGGATTTGATTCAATCTTCCCCACACCCTCCCGCATCATTTTGTATTAGAGTTTAGGCTCCTAAAATCCAAAACTATCTTTATTGCTTTCAGCATTTTTGTTCTTAAATTAATATTCAAATTTATTTTGATTGTTAATTCGTTTGAATATTACTTGAATCCATTCTATTTGGTTTCAACTAATTTCATATTTGTTCTATTATTACAAAAAAAATATTACATATATAAAAAATTAAAAAAAAAACCCCAATTGCACCCCATAAGGCAGTTGACACGTTGTTTACATTTTGCATAACAAAAGCTTAATAGCCACTTGATTGGTGACTGGAAAACCTTTGAGAAACCAAAGGCAGAGTACCTCACCTAACAGGTACGAGTGAAAACTTTTATTTTCATTCAGGACATTATCCATATTTAATTTTTGAATTGCTTTTCTATAATCTTACATCAACATTGAATGAAGAAACTTGACCAGTCCTAGAGCATAACCGACAAACTGGGGGTAGTATAAATGGATACACCTACCGATTCTATCCATCGGGATTGATCGGGTCCCTATGCATTAGTTCATATTGTCAATCTTTTTTATCTACGTTTCTATTTTTGTTTTACGTTGTTCCATTATAAATTTAAGCGACTAATCGATACTAGTTTCTTAACACACGAAAGACACACTGTTCTTTTTTTTTATGTGCTTGTTTCTGACCTTTGTAGAAATCAAATCCTTTTACAGTTCCTTGTTGTGTCGTAAGGACTAACGTATAGACCCGATACAAGTGATTTCGATTCCGGATGCTCAACTTGATAGACAAAGTTCTCAATGGAGAGGTTGCAAGGTAAACATGAGCAAAGGTGGGAGAGAGTTATTGTTTTCAATAACTATTGTTTTTGTAAGAACTCCACAATGTTTCACCAAAGTGCCAATAGCTGACCAGCCACCATGGAAGAAAGGGTTCTGGACATGTTCACTTAGTTAAGTGTCCAAAAAGAAAACATGGCCACCTGCATGGATCACCAGCAGCGAGGCGAACACCGTAGTTGTGTCCGACACCAATAGTGCAAGAAGAGACAGGATCTTGTGGCAATGATGTTGGTGACAGACAGGGAGGCCATCACGAAGAGGCAAACAGGGACCTCCATGACTTCAAGTTCTAGATATCAGCCTTTCAAGGGTAGAATGACCCCGGAGCCTACCTTGAATGCGAGCGAAAAATTGATTGCATTTTCAGCTTCTGCAACTGTAGTGAAGAGAAAAAGTTTAAGTTCGCCACCCTTGAGTTTACCAACTATGCCTCAGTATGGTGGGATCAGTTAGCCCTTCTCAAAGAATGGGAGAGGGACCTACCAATCACTATATGGAGAAAATTAAGATCCATCATGAGGAAGTAATTTGTGCCAGCTCATTTTGACAGGGACATGAACTTGAAATTGCAACGCCTGACCTAGGGTTCTAAGTCGGTGGAAGACTTCTATAAGGAAATGGAGATAACCATGATTAGGGCTCTAGTTGATGAATAACCAGAAGCCACCATAGTTCGGTTCTTGGAGGGCCTAAACAAGGATATTACCAATATCCTTGAACTCTAAAATTATGTTAACTTAGACGAAATGATGCATAAAGCCACCAAGATTGAAAAAAAATCAAAAGACAGAGGAACTAATCAGGGAAGTAGGACACTTGTTGCTAGGTGGCCATGGTAACACGATCGAGATGTTAGCCATGCCATGAAAGGAATTGTATTGTATCCAAATGAGTAACCTCACCTATGTTTTAACATCTTTTTCAAGGAGATATGAAGACCAACTGCAAATTAAAAATTCATATGATTAGTTCGCTAAAAGATAGGCAGAGCAGGGCCCCAGTTCAGACCAAGTCAAAAGACGGGTAGACAAATGTGTCATAATACACATACATCATACTTGGCCCCCATGTCGACCGATGTTCCAAGGTCCCATGATGAACCAATTGAATTGACTTTTTACCCTATAAGAAAATTAAAGGCATGCAATTTCCTCAACGCATGGACACAGAGGTCCCCGCGCGAATGAGGCTACCCACACATGTGCCGAGCATGTGGCCCAGTTCGCACGCCCCACGTCCACGCGTGCCTACACAAACATCACACAAGCGCACAATAGCGCCCACACTCACAGCCCACTAAGCCACGTGTGCGCAGGCTTGAGGGGCTAAACATGCGTGCCGTATACGAATAGGCTAAGAACAGGCCCATCCAGCACAATGCACAGCTCGCGGCCCAACTCATGGGGCCTGCTTCACGCAGCCCATGCGAATCGGTCGGCCTTACCCACCTGGGTTGCCCAAACCAAATCGACCCTTCCCACTTTATAATTATTTAGATTATTTTAAGGCTTTTGTACCCCACTTTTTAATTCTCTATGTTTTTAATTTAATTCCCACATGCTTTAATTAATTTCTCCATGTGTTTTACATGGAAATTATATGGGATAAAGCCTATCCTATTTTTAATTATTATTTTAATGTAAATTCTATTGTATGATTATTTAATTAATTATCTTGTATTTAGATGGGATAGAATAAAAATTTTATTATGCAATTATCCTAAAATTAGATATAATTTTATTTAAGATATTATTTTATTAATTTCTTCAAGAGATTGTAATCATCTAGAATTATCCTGGAAAAACCTATAAATAGGTCTTTGCCCATAGGTTGTGAGCACATCCAATTACAATCAATTTGAGAGAAATTCTTAAAAGCTTAGACTTTTCTTCAATTAGAATTTTGCTGATTTTTAACTTCTTCAAGTTGTTCAAGAAGCATGAGTCTTCAAAAGTCTTGTTGAACTAAGGAGCAGAAATTAACTTATTTGTAAGTCTGTGGCGTTTTTCCTTTCCTTGTTTTATTTTTTCTAATCTTTGTTTTTGCATTCATTTTAGGATTGTAAATTCAATTAGAATGAGGAATTTTCTAGACGATTAAGTTTTGGTGTTGTATATGTTGAGTGGGTTATAGGAGTTGATTTGATCATCCCCATACCCCTAACGTCACATCTATATATAAAAGTTTAGTTCAGTTCATATATAATATATATTTTTTATTTTATTATTGTTATTATCATTATATATATATTTTTTAATTCATTTTAAGTAATAACAATTAAAGAAATTGAATTATAAAATTCTTACAAAATACTATTATTGAAAATACCTCTTTTCTTAAAATTTTAAAGGTTCATTTTTTCACTTTAGTATAATTGTACTTAAATTGTTAATCCCTTTTAAATTCATTTTATTTAAAATAGGAAATATATATTTTTTAAATTAGTAAATAAATCATATGACTAAAATACCTTATCAAATAAGGGTTTATGATAGCACACAGTTGGATATTACAGTTATTTACTAACATAAGATTATTACATAATCTGAGAACATATAATATATTTTTCATGACAATGGTAGGACTAATCTTGGTATTGCCCTTGCTTGTAATAATATTGAGGGAACTATCCAAAGTGACAATATTTCTATTGCTTGAACATGAAACATATGTATAAAAATATTTAAAAGTATCTGTGACATCCCAAATGCTAATTAAGGCATAAGGGTGCCAGATACAGAAACAGATTAAGAGTGCATAATAAATAATTGTATGCAGCGGAGCAAATTATTACAACCAAAATATATATGAGTTCCAATTAAACATATATAAGTGAGGTCAAAAGTGACAAAAAAATACAAAATATCAAAATACAAAAAGGGCCACTTCTTTTACTATGTGAATGGACTCATCAGAGTGCAGGACAAGTCATGCACTCAAGGTTTGTGGATCCACGAGATCCTCATAGACTTTAAGGGGTAGGTCAATGGTTCCTCACTATCTTCCTCATTTGGGGGCATGAAAATAGGTGAGTTTCATATACTCATTAAGAAAAACAGTATTTAAATAACGTCATAAAATTTTTTAAGTGAGTAATTATGTTATCAATACTTACTATCAGGGGTCACGTCAGGGTCATTTCTTCATTTATGAAAACACTTTGTTTATTAAAAAAAAAGTTAGATCCATCATGTCGTAGTCACAACAATCAAATCAATCATGCTAATAATAGAGAAAATTAAATAAATCATGCTGATAATAGAGAAAATCAAATAAATCATGAAATGCTTAGATTTTCGTGTCATGCTTCACAAAGTCGTTCTGACTTCCATCTACTGAGGGCAGATATGAATTTTTGACTACCCATGTGGAATGACCAGATCAGATATATATCGGCAATTTGCTCACAGCACATTTTTTACTTGCCAAACCATGATAAGATCTATGACAACGGCTATGCCAACCACAGTAGTCCTACTAGATGGTCTATAGCCACGACAGTACTTAGCCAAAGGTGACCTCTAACAGATAATTCACGTCATTACTCTCTTTAGAGGGTATGCCGTCATCCACAGGGAGCAGTCCTCTCATGTCTTTCTAGACGAGATAGGGGAGGGAGAAAATAGAAATCTCTCAGAGATAAAAAGTTTAACAAGACACTTGATGCATTATGCATGTCAATACAGATACATGTTTTTCATACCATTTCATGCTTAATCTATTTTTTATATTTCAGAAACTTATCACAAAAATCATGTCTTTTAAATCACATGCAAATCACCAAATGCCTATATGATCTAACAACATGCTTTATCAAGTAAAATTTACTTCATTTAGACAACTAAATATAATCATGCAAATCATAAATTTCAAGCTTCAGAATTTTTACTCTAGAAATACTTCTTAAGATGTTTAAAAGAAATACTAAATTTCTTACTAAAATCTTAAATTTTTATTACATTTTTCTTCTTCTTCTCCTCTAATTCTCTCTCTAGATCACTCCCTCTCTCTCTAAGCTCTTGAAGATGGAAGAATAAAATGGAAGTGATGAAGAAAATGGAAGAAGGGTTCCTATTTATAGGAAGTGAGGACGCTTAGATTTGTGCCAAGTGGCAAAATCTGGTGAGGAAAGTGAAAGTTGAATGGGAAAAGAGTTATGTGATGCGATGTGATGGTGGCATAAAAAATAGAGAAAGAACCTCCCAACCTACAGCAGCACACCGCCCAAGACGGTGGCGGCACCCAAAGTAGCGCACGGCGCCCAATGGGCAGCGCACACTGCGCGGACCAACTGTATGGACGGCGCGAGCACAAGGCGCACGATGCCACACTAGTTTGCACTGCGCATAGTGTGCATGTCCTGTGCTAGCCTTGCATACCAAGTGCATGCGACGTGCGATGCCTGCACGGATGGGTTTTTTCTATAGGTGTTTTCCCACGGGATTTGGCTCCTTTTTTCATCTTTTCTCCTAGTAATTTATTTTTGGGGAAAAAATAGAATAATAAAATCAAAAAATAATAAGAATCATAAAATATAATTTTTAAAATAAAATTAAAAATACGAATTAAATTTATGAAATGTGATATAAAATTACGAGATAATTTAAAGAATTTAAGTGGCCTTAGGGCCCGAATGAATAGGAATTTCCCAATTATTAATTAACTGCGAAGGTTAGCAGGGTGTTATATTCCCCCCACCTCAGAAAATTTGGTCCCCCAAATTTATCACGAATAAGTCTGGGAACTTCTCTCTCATCTCACTCTCCAACTCCCACATCGCTTTTTTCAGAATATGGTGCTATCACTGCACCTTCACCATGGGGATCCTCTTGTTGTGTAAAACCTTGTCGGTCCAACCAAGAATTTTCGCAGGGAGTTCCTCGTATTTCATATCAGCTTGCACCTGCACCTCATCGTGAGGAATGATATGAGAAGGATTAGGGTGGTACCTTTTAAGCATAGAGACATGAAAAATATCATGTAAATTCACAAACTCTCAGGGTAGAGTAAGGCGGTACGCCACGGGTCCAACACACTTCACGATTCGAAGAGGTTCTACATATTAGGGGCTCAACTTCCCTCTTTTCCCGAACTGTAATTTTCCTTGTAGGAAAAAATCTTGAGGAAGACATGGTCACCGATGGCAAATTCCAATGGTCTTCTACAATTATCAACATAACTCTTCTATTGATTCTGGGCGGTGGCCAAGTTCCTACTGATGATAGTAATCTTCTTGATAGTCTCTTGGATGAAGTCAGGTCTTAAACAACGCTGATTTCTGACTTCATACGGAGCCATACTAATTCTGGAATGATAACTGTTATTATAAGCAAATTCATTCATGAAAAGATACTAGTTATCGCAAAAGTTGAGGATGCAAGTGCGCAACATGTCTTTTAATGTCTGGATAGTGCGTTCAGACGGACCATTAGTCTGAGAATGATAAGTAGTTCTGAAGTACAATCTAAACCCAACAACTTCTTGGAAGCTATCCCAGAAGTGGGAGGTGAATCGAGAATCTCGATCGGATACAATGGATGAGGGAACACTATGGAGTCGAACAATTTCAACAACATGCAGGCGGGTTAATTTGCTGGTGGAGTCAGTAGTTCTAATGCGTAAGAAGTGGGTAGTCTTAGTTAGTCTATCAACGATGACCCATATGGCATTATGACCATAATAGGTCATAGGTAGACCGGTGACCAAATTCATGGATAAATGATCCCACTTCCATTTCGAGAGGACTTGTAACAAACTGCTAGGTCTCTGGTGTTCTACCTTAACTCGTTAGCAAGTAAGACATCGAGAGACGTAGTCGATCATGTCCTTTTTTATTCTCAGCCACCAGTATTGGCACTTCAAGTTCTGTTATATCTTGGTACTCTCGGTATGGATGGACAATTTAGAGGCATGGACAGCCTTGAGAACATCCATCCTGACAGCAATAGGGACCCAAATATGGTCCCAAAATCAGCACAATTCATCATTGGTAAGCCTAAAATTAAGAAACTTATCATAAGCGAACTTACTCAAATTTTTGGTGATTTCTTGGTCCGTGGACTGAGCTTCCTAAATCTTCATAAAAGGATCAGGCAAAGCTCAAATATAAGCGAGATAGGCACCATTGCCATGGTCGTTGAGGCAAAGTGCCTGTTTAGCATCAACTGACTTCCAACTGGAGGCCATGGTTTAGGCCAACACAGTGGACTCCTTCCAACTCAGTGCATCTGTGACTACATTTCCTCTACCGAATGGTGGATGATCTTGTAGTCATAGTATTTCAGGAGGTTGATCCAACGTCTCTGTCTCATATTTAACTCCCTATGTGAGAAATTTACTTTAAACTTTTGAGGTCAGTGTAAATTTTAAAAGTTTGGCCAAATTGGTAATGATGCCATATCTTCAAGACAAAGATTATGGTCGCCAACTGCAGATCGTGAATAGGGTAGTTTCGCTCAGGGGGCTTCAACTGTCTGGATCCATAAGTGACCACTCTACAATGCTGCATCAAAATGCATCCCAAACGAATATGAGATGCATCGTAATAGACTTGGAATCTTCTAGTTTTGTTAGGGAGGATCAACACTGGAGCAAAAGTAAGAGGATGCTTTAATTTCATAAAGCTTTCACCACATTCTAATCTTAAATAAAAGGTATGCCCTTGCTAGCAAGACAAGTCAACAGAACAACAATCTTAGAGAATCCATCGATGAATCGTCGGTAGTAACTTGTCAAGGCAAGGAAGTTACATACCTTCACTACGTTGGTGGGCGGGTTCCAATTGATCACTGTTTTATCCTTGGTTGGATCCACAAAAACTTCTTCACTCGAAATTACATGACTAAGAAAGGAGACTCGATCCAACCAAAAGGAACATTTGTTGAGCTTAGCAAATAGTTGATTCTGACGAAGTGTCCCTAATACTTCAGATAGGTGGACTGCATGTTCCTTCGGGCTCTTAAAGTACACTAGGATGTCATCAAGGAATATGATGATGTACTGATCGAGTGCATACTAAAAAATCCTATTCATAAGATCTATGAAGGAAACATGGGCATTAGTTAACCCAAACGGTATAACTTTGAACTCGTACAGGCCGTATAGACACTGAAAAGCGGTCTTCAAAATATCTTCTTCCTTGACTCTTAATTGGTAGTACCTCAATATGAGATCGATCTTGGAGAAGGCCGTGGCTCCTTGCAACTGGTCAAAAAGATCGTCGATACGAGTAGATGATACTTGTTCTTTATTGTTACCCGATTGAGTTCTCGGTAGTCTATGCATAGTTTGAGGGAGCCATCCTTCTTCTTCATAAATAACACTAGAGCGCTCTAAGGGGAGTGACTAGGGCGAATAAATTTCTGACCAAGGAGTTCAAAAAGCTAGTTTTCTAGTTCTAGAGCTCAATACAATTCATGCGATTGGCATGTTTTGAGATTGGTTGAGTTCCAAGAAGTAGGTTGATAAAAAACTCTATCTCTCACAGTGGAAGTAAGTCGAGTAGTTCTTCAAGAAAAACTTTTGAAAAGTTACAAACAGTAAGAATAGAATACACAACAGGATCAACATCCATATTCCTGTTTATTCAATTATTAGAGAATTAACAAAAGTAGATTTTTGTTTTATTTTCATAGTAATCTAAGAGTATTAGATCTACAAATATTTCATTTTCGAAGCTTTTATCATATAATTTTTATACACATAGTGAGCTTTTAGTAATCCCCTAGAGGGAGTTTGTACAGCTAGTATTTCTCTTAAAAGTTCAGGTCTAATATCTAATTTACAAGTAAATGCACAAGAGATAAAAGAGTGGGTAGCACCTATATGGATCAAAGCTCTGAAATAAGTATCATGGATAGAAAACATACCCTGGATAAGGACAGTAGTAGGGAGGGCACCAGGTTCATCAAGGTGATACACACAACTCTGGGCTATAGGTGTGGCCATGTCCTTCAGTCGTTAAGGGCAGTCCTTTATAACTGGGTGCTTCCGCACCGATAGCAGGTGTGATTAATACACGATAGGGTAGATCACCATGTGAGCGACTACAATGCTGGCATGGTTGGGAAGGTCAAGCAGGTTGTCCAGTAGGTGGAGGTGAAGTAGGGGGAGGGACAACTCGAGGTCTTTTATTGGGATGGCTACTTACTGGGTCGAGCAGTCTTCTTCTGGGTTGTTAGGGTTGGTGTTTTTGTTGAGTAGGGACTCGGACAATGCGTTGATACTTGGTCGATATAAAGTCTTCGGCTAGTTGGGTATGTTCTAGCACCTCAGCATATGAGCCGAGTCTCAGCATCGCAACCCAGTCATAGATATCGACACGAAGGCTTTTTAGAAACTTCCTACCTTTACTTACGACTTTTAGGGGTGACCATTAGAGGGGCAAACCTAGACAGTTGGACAAATTGGGCAACCGTCAGATTTTCTCGGCATAGGTCCTGAAATTCCTCCTCCTCCTCTCAAACATAGGCTGGAAAAAAGTTATCAAAGAACGCGTTCATGAAAACTTCCGAAGTGGTAGGGGTAGGTAGGACTTCCTTCTTAAGTCATTACCAGTGTTATGCTTCACTGGTTAGCAAAAAGGCTACTAGGGGGAATTTCTGTTCCTCGATTAGGTCCAGGATAGAGAAAAACTTCTATATCTGCAGGATCCAAGCTTCAGCTACTAAAGGATCAGGGCCACCCTCGACGTGTGGCAAGTTAAGCTTCCTAAATTCCGTTATGTTTTGAGAGATAGACCTTTCAACTGGTTGGTATTCTAAGAAAGGGTGTTGACAAGGGTTGGCTTGGTTCTGTCCTACAGTTGCGGTCAATCCTTGGATAGCTTAGAAGATTTTAGTAAACTCGGCCCTTGTTGGACGATCTTGGGCCTCGTGTCTTTCAGTATGTTCTACAGAAGGTCTCCCTCTCATCGTTCCTACAAAAAAAAAAAGGAAGACATGAGTCGATGGTCTAGTTTTCAAAAAGATGACTTATTTTCCTATATATTCTAAGGGTTTTTCTACCTACAGCCTCAGTTGTAAAGGATTTAGTCTGTGTAACTACTCTGATACCATCTGTGACATCCCAACTGCTAATTAAGGCATAAGGGTGCTAGATACGAAAACAAATTACGAATGCATGATAAATAATTGTATACAACTGAGCAAATTATTATAAATTCCTTACCAAAATATATATGAGTTTCAATTACACATATATAACTGAGGCCAAAAATGGCAACAAAATACAAAATATCAAAATATAAAAAGAGCCACTTCTTTCACTTTGTGAATGGACTCATCAGAGTGCGGGATAAGTCATGCACTTAAGGTTTGTAGATCTCGAGATCCTCACATATTTCAAAGGGTAGGTGAGCAATCAGTTTCTCATTATCTTCCTCATCTGGGGGACATGGAAAGGGGTGAGTTCCATATATTCAATAAGAAAAATAATATTTAAATAGTATCGTAAGATTTTAAAAATGAGTAATTATGTTATCAACACTTATCATCAGGGGTCACGCTAGGGCCCTTTTTTAATTTATGAAAATACTTTATTTATTGAAGAAAACATCAGATCTATCATGTCATAGTCACAATAATCAAATCAATCATGCTGATAATAGAGAAAATCAAATAAATTATGAAATGCTCATATTTTCATGTCATACTTTGCGAAGCCGATCCGATTTCCATCTACTGAAGGCAGATACAGATTTCCAACTATCCATGTGGAATGACAAGGTCAGATATATATTGGTAATTTGCTCATGACACATTTTTGGCTTGCCAAACTATGACACAATCTATGACCACGGTTGTGCCAACCACAGTGGTTCTATCAGATAGTCTATACCCACGACAATACTTAGCCAAATGTGACCCCTAACAGATAATTCACATCACCACTCTCGTTAGAGGGTACGCCGTCATCCATAGAGAGCGGTTCTCTCACGTCATTCCAGACTAGATAGGGGAGGGAGAAAAAAAAAATCCCTCAAAGATAAAAAGCCTAACAAGACACTTGATGCATTATATATGTTAATAAATATACATGTTTTTCATACCATTTCATGCTTTCTTTTCGTATTTCAGAAATTTATCACAAAAATCATGTCATTTAAATCACATGGAAATCACCAAGTGCTTATATGATCTTATAAAATGCTTTATTAAGTAAAATTTGCTTCATTTGGATAACTAAACATAATCATGTAAATCATAAATTTCAAGCTTTATAATTTTGACTCTAGAAATGCTTCTTAAGATGTTTAAAAGAAATACTAAATTCCTTACCAAAATCTTGAAGTTTTCTTACACCTTTCTTCTCCTCCTCTCATTTTGTCTCTAGATCACTCCTTCTATCTCTAAGCTCTTGAAGGATGGAAGAATGAAATGGAAGTGATCAAGAAAATGGAAGAGAGGAATCCCTATTTATAAGAAATGGGGACCGTTATATTTACACCAAGTGGGAAAATCTGGTGAGGAGAGAGAAAGTTAAATGGGAAAAGAGTGATGTGACGCAACATGAAAAACAGAGAAAGAACTTCCCAACTAATGGCAGTACACGGCCCAAGAAAGTGGGGCACACCACCCAACTGGCAACGCACATCACCCAAGGTAGCGCACGGCACCCAAGGGGAGGCGGCACACTACCCGAGGTAGTAGCACGCCTCCCCAAGTTGGTTGTGCACATGGCCTATAGAGCGCATGCCCATGCGCGCAGCCCTACCGTGCAGGCCTACTGCGCGGACGGTGCATGTACAGGGCGCACAGCACCGCGCTAGTCTACACGCAATGGGACACGCGCACAGACCAACTTCATGCCCTACGAGGACGAGACATGTACACAAGCCGCACGCGCGCACGCGGACGCGACGTGTGATGCCTGCACGGGCAGATTTTTCCCGCAAACATTTTCCTGCAGGATTCTGCCCCTTTTTCATCTTTTCTCCTGATAATTTATTTTTGTGAAAAAAAAATAGAATAATAGAATAATAAAATAATAAGAATCATAAAATATAATTTTCAGAATAAAATTAAAAATACGAATTAAATTTACGAAATGTGATATAAAATTACAAGATAATTTAAAGAGTTTAAGTGGCCTTAGGGCCCAAATAAATAGGAGTTTCCCAATCACAAATTAAGTGTGAAGGTTAGCAGGGTGTTACAATAGTGGTCATATAATACGTTGGTCCTCAGTTTATAATATAAGAGTTTTAAAAAATTTATCTGAAGGATTTACTTCATGTGAGGTAGAAGCCACAGTTGAGTGTGCCAATAATTTAGTAGCTATTTATTTCTTCAGGGACTCAAGTTATGCCCTTAGTATTTCAATCTCCATTCTATTTTTTTGAGATATGAAGTTTTCATGTTGGGATTTACTCTAGTAATTTGGCTACATGAAGAAAACACTGATTCTACACTGAGTCAACTCAACGATCCACCTAGACTTGGCTTGGCCTTGAGGTAGAAGTCACTTATTATGGTTGTGAGGGTCATTTCTTGAAGCTCAACACAGTTACTCATTCGTGAGTTTCATCATTTTCATATCCTTTTATTCCTCTTTTGAATTAAAATTTTGTTTTAAGGTTTTTTTTTTTTTTTTGGGGGGGGGGGGGGGGGGCATTGACTTAGTTTAATGCTTTTGATATTTCATAATGTTTAGTCATTATGAGGAATTGAGTGTTATAATTCACGATTAGCTCTAGAGATTAAAGTCATGCCCTTAGTCTTTTAGTATCCACTTTAAATTTACTAATATTTGAAGTTGTCATGTTGTGATTTTACTCTAATAATTTATTTGGGTGAGAAAATCCATAATTCTGTACTAAGTCAACTCAATGAGTCAACTTAATGAGTCAATTCAATGATTCCACATTAACTCGACCTGGCTTGGATCTCGACAAAAGTTGTGACAAGTAAATCAACGTCAACACGCACGTGTCTATATTTAAAGATTTGCAATAGAGATAAGCTAAAGATGAAGCATGTGGCGATTATGGCATCTTGAAACTCTATGGTAAAGTGAGATGCAGCTATTTCTAGGCTGATTATGAAGGCTGACAGGTGTTATAGGTCGTCGATCATGTGTTGGACGATGACAAGAGAGTGGTGGCTGGCGATAAAGGCTAATCTCTTTTAGTTTTTTTATTTATTTTGGCAATGCACGACAAATATGGTTTATAAGAAAGTTTAGAAATTTTTTAACCTAAAGCTTTGATACCATATTAAGAATAATTTTTTGATTAATGTGTATTCTATTGAATATTATAGTCTTAAATGTATAGCTTTTTTAGGATGAAAAATGAAATAGACGATTAAGTATAAAAGATATAGTTTTCTCTTTTAACTTGATTCATTTCCTCTCTAACACCTGATTTATTTACTCTCTCATACTCTGATTTACTTCTTTTTTGACATCCTGATTTATTTCTTTGATACCATGTTTTTCTTCATTTTAAAATGTTTATATTTCAATTTTAATTTCCAATTGATTTCTATCTTTAGAAAGATAATAAGATTGTTTCTGAATTTTAACTAAAATTTTCAAATGAATGCTATTAAGAATAACTCATATGTTTAAGATATAGTTAGATAAAGACAAATGTAAAATATTTTCTCTTAGAAAGAGCTTTCAATGTTTTAATTATGATTCAAATGTAATTTTAAATTTTTACTATGCATGGATAAATACTAATATAACAATTAAATTAATTAAATCATATAAAATCAATAATAAAGAAAGAAAATTAATAGCTTGATTAATATGTCAAAATAAATACCAAACACATATAAGAGTATATGTGACTAGTGATACTGGTTTAAATGCTTGCATTATCTTCTTATAAGAAGATTGATACATTACCAAAAAAATGAGATATCCACACTAAATTAAGTAGATACACAATCTCTAAAAATGATTTGAAATTTAATGCTCACGGGATTGAATTAACCCTATAAAGCCCACCTACGCACCATAGCCCCCTATACATGCTCCTGATCACCCAACCAACACATATAATGGCATCTCAAAAGCTTATCATGTTTTCTGCTCTTTTGGTTACAATTACGTTATTTTCCCATTCCATTGCACAAGTTTATGGTATTCCCTCCTCTTTCTCTTCCCATTTATTATTTTATGATTGTATTAGTTACTCATAATTTTTAAATGTTTTAAATCTATTATAATATGTTAAGGGAAGTAATCCCACCTTGACAGTTAAAGATCTATACTAGTTAATATACATGTTGAATATTTCTTACTAACCCTATATAATTTTAGGTAAGAATTTAACATAGATCTAATTTTGCCTCATGACTTGGCATTTCTTATTCATTATAAGCATAAGGAAAGGTGTTAAGAAATGTAACTCTATATCGATCAAACATGAGGCTTTATATTAGTTTACATACATATTGGACATCTCTTCCTAGAACCAATTTCCATTGGTAAGAATTTAATAGTAAGTATATGTTAATGCAAAAATAGATTCAGTTAATTTTGATGAGGACGATAATCTTATTGTGTTAAAGAAAGAGGTGAACCCTAATGGTGGTTGCCATTTTGCTGGCTCATGTAATAACATAATTGATTGTCGATCTGCATGTGCAGCTCTCGGGTTAAATCCTAACTCTGTCTCATGTGTACCAAATCCTACTGGTGGGAAGCATTGTTGTTGTATGCAATAATAAGGGAATTTCAATGTTATAATAAATAAAAGCTTTTTCTTCTCTTCAATGCTATACTAATAGTTTTCACATCTTTAGTTTCAAGTAATAAGTACATATTAGTTAATATTTTAATAAAATTTTAAAATATTTAATCATGAGAAAGGAGAACTTTTGAATTATTTAATCATGTGAAAGGAGAAAGGTTACTTGAAATTGAAATTTTTAATAAGTTAGTTTGATATTTCACAATTGTTAAAATATAATTCATCGACTTAAATATTTGATCTATTCATGATAAATCTACTTGGAAATACAAATGACCCAAGATAGTTTATTTAAAAAAGTTATCCAAAAAGAGTATCGAGAGAAAAGAAAAAAAGAGAGAGAATATAAAAATAAATTATGTGGAACATAAAGATGGGTAAGAACCCAAGAAATGGTTGTCTACCTTATGGAAAGACAAAATAGGTCAAGAACCTAAAAAGGATAGTCCACCCTAGAAATAATAAAGAAGGTTTGAAGGAAGTTGTGAAGTTCTTGCCAAGATCTAGATAGATAATGCAAGGGGGACATCAAAATTATGGTCATAACCGATGAAGGATGTTTTCCAGCATGACTAAAAGGATATGACATATACATCCCACAGAGACCGTTCATTTCCCAAAATTATAGGACTTAAACATCTCCAAAACGACCATCATATTATGATAAATATAACCTTCTACAAGTGCTTTGTTTTTATTTTATTATCTAAAAATGGTTCAAAATATTCAAAAAGCCAAAATTTTCCTATTCTATTTATAGGGAGAAGGATCAAGGATCTGTGGACTACGAATCAAGTGCATTACCATCGAGAAACAATAGATAAAAACATTAAAAAAAGAAAGAAGAAAAAAAGAAAAAAAAGAAGAAATGAATACGAGAGGAAAAAACCTAAAGCCTGCAAAAGGTAGTCTGAAAAACAAAGATAGATTGAAAAACCTGAAAAGGTAGCCTATTCCAAATTAAGAAAAACTTATAAGGAGTCAATAAAAATTATAGATTTTAAGAATCAATCCTCTAAAAAGAGGTGTAAAAGTGATTATAACCTTATGTTATCTTGATGTCCCTATCTACTAATCGGAATAAGTTAGATAAGGAAATAAAAAAAAATATGTGACCTCACTTCCTCCCAAGAAAAATGACTAATAGGTGTCACACTTTTAAAAGTTAAGTGCATCCAATTATTTCTCATTCATGAATGAGACATTATTTCGTTATATAGTCACTTCCAATGCTTAAAAAAGAAATGTGACTTTTCTATTCTACATTCAACTTCAATGCCTAAAAAGTGAATGTGACATTTCATCAAAATTATACCCATCTTTAGGGCTTAAAAGGCAAGATGAATTTTCAATTCATGCATTCACCTCCAATACGTAAAGGTAATATGACTTTTCAATTCGTGTATTCACCTTCAATCCCTAAAAAAGCAAGATGATTTTTCAATTTCTACATTCACTGATGGGTGTCGAATCCACCAAAAATAAATTTCTATTTAACCAATAAAATAAGATTGAAGTAATAGTAAGCAAGGTTGAATTCATATGGAATTGGAAATTGATTTTCTTCCTTGACTAATGAATAAAAAGTAAATAAGGGCGGTTTTGCAAAATCCAATACTCAAAATATAACATAAGCAATAACAGAATATGTAAAACCCCGAAAATCTTTCATGCTTAATTTGTAATGTGAACCCCTATTTATTTGGGCCCTAAGGCCGTTAAAACTCCTTAATTTTGTATTTTTTGGTTGAATATCGTATTTAGTATTTTAATTTCGTATTTTATTTAAGTTAGATAATTCTTGAAATTAATTATTTTATTTTATCGTAAAAAAATTATATTTTATTTATCTTTTAAAAAGATTTCATAGAAAAATAGAGAAAACAGCAAAAATCCCACGGGAACGCCTGCGAGAAGGATCTCACCCACACAGGCTACACACACTGTGTGCGGCTAGCACAGGACTTGCGCAATGTGCGCACATCCCATCCGCATTGGGCACGTGGCGCGGTTTGCGTGTGCTATCCATGCAGTAAACTT
Organism: Carica papaya; assembly: GCF_054855325.1. Lineage (NCBI taxonomy): Eukaryota > Viridiplantae > Streptophyta > Magnoliopsida > Brassicales > Caricaceae > Carica > Carica papaya. Next base: position 17,943,848 of record NC_142312.1, on the reverse strand, counting down.
GTACACAAGAGGGTTGTATGTAGTGGGCCTGCGCATGGTAGGCCTACACACAGTAGGCTTGCACACCAGTCCCATGCAGCAAGCTGGACCAGCGTGAGCTACCTCAGCCAGTGCGCACCACCCCCTTGGGCATCATGCACCACCAGTTCGGCAGCATGCTGCTACCGGCTTGGGTGGTGTGCTATCGTTGCTTAGGTGATGTGCCTCTAGTTTTTGTGTTGTCGTCACATTGCATCGTCCATCCATTGATCACATCCGTCAGTCATCACATCTCACATTTCCCATTAACTTTCTCTCTCTTCACTAAATTTTACCACTTGGCACAAATCTAATGGTCCCCATTTTCTATAAAAAAGGACCCTCACTTCACCATTTCCTCATCACTTCTATTTCATTCTTCCATCCACCAAGAGATTTAAAGAGAAAAGAAGAGGAGAAGAAGAAAAGGCGTAGAAAATACCAACGTTTCGGTAAGGAATTCAATATTTACTTTTAAAAATCCTAAGGAGCATTTCTAGAGTAAAATTAACCAAGTTTAAATTTATGATTGCATGACTAAATATTATGCTTAAAACAAAGTGATTTTACATGTTAATGTATGTTTTTTGAATGTATATGATTTTATTATTTGCATATGTAATTTAAATGATTTAATACTTGAGATAAATATTGATATGTGATGAAATTGACGATGGAAAAATGATTAAGCATGAAATGATGTATAGACATGAGAAATATGTATTGGTATTGGCATGCATAACTCATAAAGTATTTCATTAGGCTTTTTATCTCTAAGAGGTTGTTGTTTCTCCCACATCTTGTTTGAAAAGACGTGAGAGGATCGCTCTCTGTGGATGACGGCATACCCTCTGATGAGACTGGTGACACAATACGATTGTAGGGGTCACCTTTGACCAAGTACGATCATGTTCATAGTTAATATGTAGAACCACTGTGGTTGGCACGACCGTGGTCATAGATCGTGTCATAGTTTGACAAGCTATAAATGTGTTGTTGGTTTAGTAAGCTGCAAATTACTATTATAAATGAAATGAATTGGTCATTCCACATGGGTAGTTGAAAATCCATATTGCTCTCAGTAGATGAAAGTCGAAACGACTTCGCGCGAAGAATAAAATGAAAGATAATGCATATCATGATTTGTTTGATTTTCTCTATTTTCAGCATGATTGATTTGATTGACATGATATGACTATAATATGATGTATTTGAAGTTTTTTTAATAAAATAAATTATTTTTATAATTAAAAAAGAACCCTGACATCAATCTTGATGGTAAGTAATGATGGTATTTTTAATTACCTTCAAAATCTTGCAATGTTATTTAAACATTGTTTTCCTTACTAAGTATATGGAACTCACCTCTTTTCATGCCCCCTCTCGATGAGGAAGATAGAGATGAACCGATTGTTGACCTACCCTTTGAAGTATTTGAGAATCCCATGGATCCAAAAACCTTTATGAGTGCATAACTATTTCGCACTCTGATGAATCCATCTTTTATAGAGGCTTGTAATTAATTTTGTTTCTGCTTCAGTTTTGTATGAAACTTTATTATTATTTTGTAAGGGATTGGACTTATTAGTTCCACTGCATATATTTATCTATTATGCACTCATAATATATTTCTGTATCTAGCACCCTTATGCCTTAATTTGCATTTGGAATATCACAAATGATATCAAAGCAGTTATGCAGAATAATCTCTTACAACTAAAGCTATAGTTAGGAAACCCTTCTAAGATACTTAGAAAATATATTATCTTTTAAAATTAGAGCATCAACTCGTGTTTTCCTTTTCTTTTGTAGGAATGACGTGAGGAAGAGTTTTTATAGAGTGTACCGAAAGACCTAAGGCTCAAGATCATCCGACCAGGACCGAGTTTACGGAACTCTTCCAAGCCATTCAAGGTCTATTCGCAGCCGTAGGACAAAAACACGCCAACCCTTGCCAACATCCTCCTGCCCCTGACTACTGACCAATTGAGAGATCTATCTGCTACAACATAGCAGAGTTTAGGAAACTTAACCTACCCCACTTTAAAGGAGGCCCCAATCCCTTAGTAGCCGAAACCTGGATCCTAGAGATAGAGAAACTTTTCTGTCTTCGACCTAACTAAGAAGCAAAAAATTCCCTTAGTAGCCTTCATGTTAACCGGTGAAGCCGAATATTGGTGGCGGTTTAAAAAAGAAGTCCTACCTACCCTTAACACTTGGGAGGTTTTCATGGATGTGTTCTTTGAGAACTTCTTTCTAGTCTATGTCTGAGAGAAGAAGGAGGAGGAATTTTAGAACCTCCACCAAGAAAACTTGACAGTTGCCTAATATGCAACCTAATTTGTCTAGTTGTTTGCCCCATTGATGGTCACCCTTGAGAGTCGCAAAGGTAGGAAGTTTTTGAAGGGTCTTTGTGTTGATATCTATGATTTGGTTGCGATGGTGAGACCCAGCTCATAAGTCGAAATGTTAGAACATGCTCAGTTAGCTGAAGACCTTATCTCGGCTAGGTACCAACACATCGCCCGAGTTTATACCTAACAAAAATAACACCAAGCCCATCAACTCAGAAGAAGACTACCTGACCCAGTTAGTAGCCATCCTGATAAGCAATCTCGAGTTGCCCCTCCCCCTTGCTCTACCTCCACCTATTGGATAACCTACCCGACCTTCCCAACTATGCCAGCATTGTGGTTGCTTGCATGGTGATCAGCCCTGTTGATGTTTGAACAACGTCTGCTATAAGTGTGGAAGTACTCAGCACTTTGTGAAGTATTGCCCCCATCGACCGAAGGACATGGCCAGACTAGTAGCCCAAGGTCGTGTGTACCACCTTGATAAACCCAGTGTCTTCGCCACTTCTGTTCTTATACAGGGTATGCTTTTTATCCATGACATTTTTACCAAAGCTCTTATTGATACAGGTGCTACTCACTCTTTCATTTCTTGTTCATTTGCTTGTAAATTATATATTAGGCCCGAACTCGTAGGTGAAGTGTTAGCAATAGAAACTCCCTCTAGGGGTTTATTAGAAGCTCATTCTGTGCATAAAAATTATAAAATAAAAGATTCAGAAGTAGAACTATTAGTAGATCTAATACTTTAGATTTTTCAAAATTTGATGTTATTTTAGGAAGGGATTGGTTAAAGAAATATAGGGCAATCATTAACTGTGAAAGTAAAGTTGTAAACTTGTGATCACCAAAAATGAAATAAAAAATCTAGTTTTGCTATTATCTAACCTCTGAATAAATAGGAATATGGATAGTGATCCCATTGTATACACTATTCTTACTTTTTATAACTTTCTAAAAGTCTTTCTGGAAGATCTACTTGGTTTGCCTCCCCCACGGGAGATAGAGTTTTTTATCGATTTACTTCTTGAAACTCAACTTATCTCAAAACCTGCCTATCGCATGAGTCGTACTAAGCTTGCAGAATTGGAAAACTAGCTTTCTGAACTTCTTGGTCAAAAATTCATCCACCTCAGTCATTCCCCTTGGGGTGCCCCGGTATTATTTGTGAAAGAGAAGGACAGCTTCCTCCGACTGTGCATAGATTACAGAGAACTCAACCGTGTAACAATGAAAAGTTAGTATCCTTTACCTCATTTTGATGACCTCTTCTATTAGTTGCAAGTCGCTACGGTATTCTTAAAGATCGATCTTAGATTGGGATACTACTAGTTGCAGGTCAAAGAATAAGATATTTTAAAAACTATTTTCTGATACCGATATGGTCAATACGAATTCAAGGTTATGCCTTTTGGATTAACTAATGCTCCTACTATTTTTGTAGATCTTATGAATAGGGTTTTCTGACATACACTGGATCAGTACATCATCATGTTCATTGATAACATCCTATTTTAAGAGCCTGGAGGAACACGCAGTCCATTTATCTCAGGTATTAAAAATCCTTCGCCAGAACCAGCTGTATGCTAAGTTTAGCAAGTGCTCTTATTGGTTGGATCGAGTCTCCTTCCTTGGCCATGTAATTTTGGGCGAAGGAGTTTTTGTGGATCCATCCAAAGTTGAAATAATGATTAACTAGAACTCACTAACAAATGTTGCTGAGGTATGTAGTTTTCTTGGTTTGACAAGTTATTACCGATGATTCATCGATGGGTTCTCCAAGATTGCAGCTTCATTAAGCCGTCTCACCAGGAAGAATGTACCTTTCATATAGGATTACGAATGTGATGAAAGTTTTGCTGAGTTAAAGTATCATCCTACCTCTACTCCAGTGTTGATTCTCCCTAACAATACTGGAATATTTCAAGTTTACTAGGATGCATCTCACATATGTTTAGGTTGTGTTTTGATGTAACATGGTCGGGTGGTTGCTTATGGATCCAAAAAATTGAAGCCCTATGAGTGCAACTATCCTACTCACGACCTGGAGTTGGCGGCCATAGTTTTTGCTTTGAAGATATGGCACCATTATTTGTACAGTCAGACATTTGAAATCTATTATGACTACATAAGTTTGAAGTATATATTTTCACAGAGGGAATTGAATATGATACAGAGGCATTAGATGGACTTCCTGAAGGACTACACCTGTAAGATTATCTACCACCCTGGTAGAGGTAATGTAGTCGCAGATGCTTTGAGCTGGAATGAGTCGACTTTGTTGGCCCAAACTATGGCTTCTAGTTAGAAATTAGTTGATGCTATATAGACACTCCACCTTAACCACTATGGCAATGGTGCCTACCTCGTACAAATATGAGCTTTGCCTGATATTTTCATGAAGATTTGGGCAGCTCAATCCACCAACCTAAAAATCATCAAAAATTTGAGTAAGTTTACTTCTAAAGAGTTTCCTAATTTTAGGCTCATGGATGATAAAATGTGTACATGGATGATAACATCCTGTCACTTTTAGAATGGATGTTCTCAAAGCTACCCATGCCTCCAAACTGTCTATCCACCCCGAGAGTACCAAGATGTTCCGTGATTTGAAGCATCAATATTGGTGGCTTAGAATGAAGAAGGACATTGTCGACTATGTCTCTTGATGCCTTACTTGCCAATGAGTTAAGGCAGAACACCAGAGACCCAGCAGTTTGTCGTAAGGCCTCCCTATTCTGAAATGAATGTGGGAGTATGTGACCATGGACTTTGTGACCAATATGTCCAGGACTTGTTTCGATCACAATGCAATATGAGTTATTATTGACAGATTAACCAAGACCACTCATTTTCTACCAATTAGAACCACATATTCCACTAGTAGATTAGCCCGCCTGTACGTCGAGGAGATTATTCAACTCCACGATGTCCCTTCATCTATTATGTCAAAATGAGATTCTCGATTCACCTCTCATTTCTGGGACAGCTTCCAAGAAGCACTTGGTCCATACTAATGGCCAGTCTGAACGTACCATCCAGACACTAAAAGACATGTTGCGCTTATACCTTTTCTTTTGTGAATTTGTTTATAGTAACAATTATAATTCCAATATTGGCACAGCTCTGTATGAAGCTCTCTACGATAGGCCCTGCCGTTCTCCCACTTATTGGAATGAAGTCGAGGACCAGCATCATTTAGGACCTGATTACATCTAGGAGACTATCAAGAAAGTTTCTATCATTGGAAGGAACTTAGCCACTCCCCTAGAGTCGCTAGAAAAGCTACACCGACAACTGTAGAAGACCCATGGAATTTGCTGTTGGTGATCAAGTCTTTCTTAAGATCTTCCCTAACAAAGGAAAAATGCGATTCAGTATGAAAGGAAAGTTAAGCCCCCGTTATGTTGGACTTTTTCAAATCATGGAACGTGTTGGACCCGTGGTTTACTGCCTTGCTTTGCCCCAAGATTTTGTGGGTTTGCATGATGTTTTCTATGTCTTCATGCTCAAACAGTACCACCCCTGACCCTTCTCAAATCATTCCTCATCAAGAGATGCAGGTTCAAGCTGATATGACGTATGAGGAGCTTGCACAGAAATCCTTGGTTGGACTGACAAGGTTTTGTGCAACAAGAGGATTCCTATGGTGAAGGTGTAGTGTCAACACCACACTCCGGAAGAGGCAATGTGGGAGTTAGAGAGCGAAATGCAAGAGAAGTTTCTTGAACTATTCATAAAAAAGTTGGGGGACCAAATTTTCTAAGATGGGGGGAATGTAACACCCCGAAAAACCTTCGTGCTTAATTTTTAATGCGAACTCCTATTTTTTGGGGCCTTAAGGCCATTTCCACTCCTTAGTTTCGTATTTTTTGAATGAATATTGTATTTTGTATTTTATTTGGATTAAATAATTCTTTAAATTAATTATTTTGTTTTATTGTAGAAAAATTATATTTTATTTATCATTTAAAAAGATTTTGGGAAAAAATGAAAAAAAGGACAGAAATCCCGCAGGAGAACTGGCGGGAGGAATAACCCCAGCTCCTCCACCACCCAACTTCAAGGAATTCATGGACCACACCATGCTGTACATATGCATGATTGATGGCACCCTGCATGCCATGGAGCATTCCTTGCACGAACTGAATGAAAAAGTTGAAGCCTTGTGGTGGGTGTCGAATACACCAAAAATAATTTCATAATTAATTAATAAAATAATATTATGGTAGTGGTTAGAAGGGTCGAGTCCACAAAGAATTGGAAACAAAATTTTCTTCCTTAACCAACGAATAAAAAAGACAAACAAGGGGAATTATGTAGAATCCAATACCCAAAATATAAAATAAATAATGAGCAGAATAATATTAAACAAACTCTTTGCTGTAAATTAGAAGCTAAAATAATTATAAGAAGAATTCCTAATCAACGAAATAGCTAACTCTAGTGACGTAATTGATTATAGATGTAAGGATTCATTTTACTCAAAATATGGTGAATTAGTTATACTTGTCAGAAATGTTCCAACAACCAATCCTTCCTTATTTCTAAACCAACCAAGAAACATTCGTTAATTTGTTCTTTGCTACCAAGCAGTCCTTGAAACGTCCACAAGATTTAATTTATCAATAGCCTTGAGAGCTAAAAGGACCTGATTCAAGTTATTGGATTCCTCTACATTAACCGGTCAACTAGATTACTTACCTCCTCAATATGACATTGATTGCTACTTGGTATCATAACAACTCAAACAATTACAGATTTGAGGGGTTTGGCTAGCTGCTTGCAGTTTCTCTTCTCGTATGATTGGGCCCATTCAAATGGATTCAAAATAACAAATATATATAGCTGAAGTTTGCTAGATCTATAAACTCATGGTGGGATTTTTAATAAAAATGAGTTTTTGGGAATTAAAAGAAAGAAGAGGCATGAAGAAGAAGAAGTGCAGCAATAGGTAAATCTGCCTTGAGCGACATCAAGCAGATGGGAAGATGCATGTTCTGCTTGGTAGCCCACTTTTTTATATCCTAAAAAAGGTTAGGGTTTTCTCTTTTTATTGATTTGTAATCTTTCCTTGACTCTTAGCACATCCTAGCTTTTCAGGTTGATCTCCACAATATTGTGTCCACAAATCTTGGCCTAAATAAGATTTGTTTTGATTTTAAAACGTGCCCCTTTTTTTTCTTTTTAAATTGACTACTGCACGTGGCTCTTAGCCTTGCACAAGGCTAAGTTGTTGGGCCCAGAAACAACCCTTGCCCAAGGCTTGTTTTTCGGCTAATGACTCTTTCCAAGAACTATTCCTCTTTTCATGTTGGTTTTGCTTCTTTCATCCGTATGTCCTAATCTGCAACAAAACATAGAAAATAACTCAGATTAGATAGCATACCATCAAGTTTAATAACTCAAAAATGGGTGATAATGATGTCGTTTTTAGGCATTATCAAACTCCCTCACACTTATCTTCTGATTGCCCTCAAGCACTATACAATACACTCCATCGATGCCCATCTCTTCACCTTTAACTCACTTACTTATGGTCATTTCATCACAACCCGCATGTTACATCTTAATCCTTAAGTTGTAAGAATAACCATCTACTACTAATTTGTAAGCTTGAGTTTCATGGAACCACACCAATAAATAACCATTTTGACAACATCCAAACACGACATGAGAGAATTTTGCAATTTTTCATTATAAAAATAAGTGAAGAGCAATACATAGTAAAACAACTACTGAACTTATCTAGATATAGAGGTTTCATGCAATTGGTCCATACGGAAAATAGAAAGCCTATTTGTAACTAACTTGAGCACTTATTGCTTATTTGAAATGTCAAACCATTTGACACGAGCAAAAATTTTGTGATGAATGGCCCTAATTATTCAGCTGGTCATAATTTCAAATGGGTACTAGTGCTACTCATAGTGCTTTGAGATGTCATTAACCTTTTGATGCGAGTATAAACATTTGTGATGAATGGCCCCGATTACTCAATTAATGTCCATTTTAAGTGACTAGAGGAGTAGGTTATTATGCATGCTCTATCTCTTTTCTTTTTTTGAAATACTATGCATGAACTATAAAATTCTAAATATGCCAACCCAAATAAGTTACAGTAGAGTTCTTTTCTAGACATTGGTATTCACTCAAAGATAAGAACAATTCGATTTTGAATAAGTGATCCTCAACCACGCCATGCTTAATATATATGACCAAAGATAACTATTTTAGTTGTGAAAAAATGACAAAAAACTACAGTTCTTAGGACATGGTTATAAGTGCAAATCAATTTTTGAATTGCCCCATCTGAGTTGTTTAAAAATAATAGGGAAAGTTGTGAAGTTTGGAGTCAAAAATTATTTGGAAGTGTAGGTGTTGTGTGGCAAAACTTACTCAAAATGAAATGCTAAAAAGAAAAACTAACTACCTAAGATGCAGAATGCAGAAGGCCTTTTCCCAATACTTAAACTACACATTGTCCCCAATGTAATATAAAGAATTAAAAGTAAAATGAAAGGATAGATTACCCCCCTGGTTTCGTGACTTGGAGGTGGGGTGCATTGGGAAACAACGTTTGGTCATGATTCATGTGGCCGAAGCCTTGGGCAAGGCCATGCATACACTTCAGAGTGAGTTGCAAGGCAAAAGGTAATGAAGTCAAAGTAAAGAGTTTTGAAAAAAAAAATAAACGAGTGTGAATAAATCATAAATTATTAATAAAATTACAGAAAATGAATGTAAAGTGAAAGGAAAAGTGGTAAGAAACTCCTCTGGTGGTCACTGGTTGCGCTTGGGGTGGATGATTGGACACTCTAAGTTAGTAGCTACGACAAGGCTTCTATTTTCTCATTCAACTCATGGAGGGCGAAGTCCATGGAGTGTAATTTAGCCTCGATTATCCCAATGTGCAGCATGGTGCGATCCATGAATTCTTGGAAGTTGGGGGAAGGTGGGCCTGGTTCTTATTGTGCTTGTTGGTCATGCAGCTTGTAGATTCGTTTGCGACATGGTATGAATGGCCCAAGTATATAAAGCAGGGACTGCCATCTTTCATTTTTAGGAGGCCTATGTAGTCTAAGGTGCGTATATCTAAGGTGGCTTGCGGGCAGGCAATATGGAGGTCAGTGTCGTCTATGTCAAATTTGGTGGTGAAGATGGCTAGCCAAGTGATGATCAAGTCTAAGATCAATGGTGACGCAAACGAGGCTAAAAACACTCAAGATACTCAAAAAGCATCAGAAGGTGACTTAGAAAAAAATTCAAATGATGTAAACACAAATACAGTTCCAAACCTGGAAAGTTTCAGTGGACCAGTAATAAGATCAAAGGCAAAGAAGGTTAAAGAGTTGCTCCAAGTTTTTACTCAAAAATATGTGGATGATGGGCTAGCCAATTGTGGAAAGTTCAAATATGAGCTTTTTAAACAGCCCAAATTCGTAACTTTAATTGGATTTAAGTGATTTGGTATAATTTGGGCTTGTTTGAGTCTTACTGATAATGGATGAATAAGCCTTGTGTATGGGCTGGATTAGTTGAGTTGTTTTAAATATTTTGAATTGTTTTATTTTAGTTTGAGTTAATTAAGCCCATATAGTTAAGTATAACTCATTTTGGGCTTAAGTCTTGTCTTAGTGTTATTACAAGAATGAGCCCATAACTATATGGTGCCACAAACAATTAGTGGTATTGGTTAAGAAGATTGGAGTTACAAGGAGTTACATGACAATTACATGCCTATAATTAGCCTAGTTATTATTGGAGTTACAATTGTAATTATCACATAATTAACCTAGTTATTGTGGGAGTTTCAATTGTAGTTATTGTATTATAACTTATCATTGATTTCTTTGGCTATAAATACCTAAGGAACTCTTTTTGGTGGACATCAAGAGTTGTAATCAAACATTTCAGAATTGAGTTGAGAGTGTTTTGGCTTTCTTTTCACTTTATGCACAAGGTGTTGATTTGGAATACAATTGTTATCACTTGTATGGGCCCCCGTGGTCTTTGCGTGTCGCACTTGTGTGTGCACATGTGGCCAGCACAAGACATGCGCACTATGTGCACGTGCCATCCATGTGGGGTGCGAGGCATGGTTTGCACGCGTATCTCATCGCACACAGATGGGTGCACGACTCTGCGTACCCCATGCCCATGTCGTCCACATGGTTGGCCTACAAGCAGGAGGCATGCACATAGTAGGGCTACGCGCGGTAGGCTGGGGTAGCATGCACTGCCCCGGGCATGGCGCACCACCCACTTGGGCATCATGCACCGCCTTTGAGTGGTGAGCGCCGTTGTTGCTTGGGAAACGTGTTGCCATTGTTTAGGTAGTGCATCTCTGGTTTTTGCACTGTCGTCATATCACGTCGTCCATCCATTGGTCACATTCGTCGGTCATCACATCTCACATTTTTTATTGATTTTTTTTCTCTTCACCAGATTTCACCACTTGGCGCAAATCTAATGGTCCTCATTTTCTATAAATAGGGACCCTCACTTCACCATTTCCTCATCACTTCCATTTCATTCTTTCATCCATCAAAGAGCTTTAGAGAGAGAGGGAGTGATAGAGAGAGAGAGGGAGAGGAGGAGAAGAAGAAAAGGCGTAGGAAACACTAAGATTTCAGTAAGGAATTTTAGTATTTACTTTTAAACATTGTAAGGAGGATTTCTAAAGTAAAATTAATCAAGTTTAAATTTATGATTGCGGGATTAAATATTATGCTTAAAACGAAGTGATTTTGCGTTTTAATGCATGTTTTATAAATGTATATGATTTTATTATTTGCATGTGTAATTTAAATGATTTAATACTTGAGATAAATATTGATATGTGATGAAATTGACGATGGAAAAATGATTGAGATAAATATTGCATGAGAAATATTTATTGGTATTGGCATGCATAATTCATAAAGTATTTCGTTAGCCTTTTTATCTCTGAGGGATTTCTGTTTCTCCCTCATATTGTCTAAAAAGATGTGAGAGGATCGTTCCCTGTGGATGACAGCTTACTCTCTGACGAGAGTGTTGACGTGATATGATTGTAGGGGGTACCTTTGGGGAAGTATAATTGTGGCCATAGTTAACATGTAGGACCGTTGTGGTTGCCACAACCGTGGTCATAGATCATGCCATGGTTTGGCAAGCTGTAAATGTGTTGTTGATTTAGCAAATAGCAAATTATTGTTATAAATGAAATAAATTGGTCATTCCACATGGGTAATCGGAAATCCATATTGTCCTCAATAGATGGAAGTCAGAACGACTTCGCGTGAAGAACAAACTGAAAGATAGTGCATATCATGATTTGTTTGATTTTCTCTATTTTCAAAATGATTGATTTGATTGACATGACATGATAAGGTATTTTTAATTACCTTTGAAATCTTATGATGTTATTTAATTATTATTTTTTACACTGAGTATATGGAACTCACCCCTTTTCATGCCCCCTCTAAATGAAGAAGATACTGAGGAACCAATGGCTGACGTACCACGGATCTATGAGCCTCTATGAGTGCATAATGGTTTCGCACTCTGATGAGTCCATCTTTTGTAGAGGCTTGAATTAATTTTGTTTCTGCCTTAATTTTGTGTGGAACTCTATTATTATTTTGTAAGGGATTGTACTTATTTGTTCCACTGCATATATTTATCTATTATGCACTCATAATTTGTTTCTCTATCTGGCATCCTTATACTTTAATCTGTATTTGGGATGTCACAGAATAATATTAAATAAACTCTTGGTTAAAAGTTAGAAATTAAAATAATTATAATAAGAATTCCTAGTTGATGAAATAACTAGCTCCAGTAACGTAATTAATCATAGATGCAAGGATATATTTTATTTAAACTATAACAAACTAGTTATAGCTGTCAAAACGTTCTAAAAACCAATCTTTCCTTATTTCTAAATAAACTAAGAAATATTTATTAGTTGGGTCTTTGCTGCCAAATACTCCTGAGAACATTCACAAGATTTACCTTGTCAATGGCCTTAAGAACTAAAAAAACCTATTTCAAGTTACCAGTTTCATCCACGTGAACCGTTCAACTAGATTGCCTACCTCCTTAGTGCAACACTAATCACTACTAGGTATTGGAACCGCTCAAATAATTATGGATTTGAGAGGTTTGACTAGCTACTTACTCCTTTCACAACGTTCAACAGGCCATGTTCAAACGAGTTCAAGACAGTAAATATGTATAAGTGAATAAATTAAATAAATGCTAAGATTTAAATAAAATATAGATTAAACTAATTCGATCCCACAAATACATCACTAGAGATCACTAAATCTCAACTAGAAAAAGAAAGCAAGTTAGCCACTCATTATGGTTTTCAATACAAAAGAGTTCTTTTAATGGTTCGAAAAGGAAGAAAAAGAATGAAAGGGAAGAATGAAATCTTCAGCAGTAGCTGTCAGAGGCTTCGGGAAGAAAAGGGATGTCTTTCTGCTTGACAGCCGCCACTTTATAGCCGAAAGGGAGCTAGGGTTTTTTTTTCTTTTCTTTTTTTGACTAGGATCTGTTTCCTTGATTTTAGCTTATCCTTAGCTTTCCAAAACAATCTCCTCACGATTTTTGGCCATTAAATCTTGGCAAAGAGGATATCTTTTTAGATTTTTAAAAAGCCCACCTTTTCTTTAAGTAATTTGCAGATCACGACACAAGCCTTGGGTAAGGCTTGTTTCTGTTGTACGTTGGGCTTTTAAACTTAAGTGTCATATTGGCCTTGGTCAAGGCTTAGTTGAGTATAATTTGGGTCCCATCTTACTACCTTTGTTGCAAGCTATGCCCAAGGGTTTGTTGTGTTTACCCCTTTATGCTGAGATGTAAGTCTTGGACAAGGCTTGTATGCGTGGGCCAAAGTATGCTTCTACCGCGGGGTCTAAGCCTTGCCCAAGGCTAAGACTGTGACAGATGGTTGTTCTGCAGTTTTCGTTCTTATTTTATGTTGTTCCTCCAAATCTTAAGCTCCATCTATTGTCCTATATCAAAATGGAAAAAATAGCTTGATTAGGTCGCACCTAGTAGAACTGTCACCAAACTAGTCTAGAATTAAGATTTCAAGTAATTGATTCATGCTAAAATAGAAATTTTTGCCAACTTTTTTACACGAGGACAAACATTTGTGATGAATGCACCCGGTTACTCAATTAGTGGCGATTTCAAATATTTTGAATGCGTTTTACGCTCCATCTCACGTTATTACTTCAACATGTTTCAAAAGTGAGTGTGTTTTACACTCCATCTCACTTATCACAATTAGGCTGATTTTTTTTTTTCGAATAATCTTATACATGAACCATAGAATTCTGAGCACACAAATATGGAAAACTTGTAGTTGGGTTCATTCTAAGTATTGGCATTCACTCCAAAAAATGGGAGAAAATTAAATTTTTGCGTAGCCAATTCCCACACAAGTCAACTTTTCATATACATAATTAAAAGTAGCCATTCAATGTGAGAATAGATGAAAAAAAGTTGCAGTTCCTAGGTGATGGTGATAAGTGCAATTTGGTTTTTGGAACATCCCATTTGAGTTGTTTAAAATGATAGAGATAGATAAGAGGGTGGGAGTAAAAAATTGTTGGAGGTGCATGTGTAATGTAGTCAACCTTGGGCAAGGTTAGTGTACCTAAAATGATGTGATAGATAGTAAAACTAGCTACTTAGGATGCATAATGCAGAATGCAAGATGCTGCTCCCTGACACTTAAACTACACATTGTCCCCAATGTGATGCAAGCTAAGGAAAGGAAATAAATAAAAAGAAAACAGAAACAGAGAACAAAATAAGACTAAAAAAAGGAGGAAAGTAAAGAGAAGGGATAGAAGACTCCCCTGGTGTTCATCTGTCGCAGGGTTGTGTGGTGGAGCACTTGGTTTGGGTGATCAATTGTGTCAAGGTGATAGTGCCTAAAAATGACATCATTATCACTAATTTTTGAGCTATTAAACTTGATGGTATACTATCTAATCTGAGCTATTTTCTATGTTTTGTTGTAGGACAGGATATAAGGATGAAAGGAGGAAAAATAACATGAAACGAGGAAGAGTTCGTGAAAAGAGTCATCAGTCCAGAAACAAACCTTGGGCAACGCTTGAGTCTTGCCCCAGACAACTTAGCCTTGGGCAAGGCTAAGAGCCACACGTAGCAGTCAATTTAAAAAGAAAAAATGGTACACATTTAAAATCAAAACATATCTTCTTCAAGCCAAGATTTGTTGATAGAAAATCATGGAGATCAATATGTAAAGCTAGGGATGTGTCAAAAATCAAGGAAAGATTACAAATCAAGAAAAAGAGGAAACCCTAGCATTTTTTGGGATATAAAAAAGCAGGCTACCAAGTAGAATGAGCATCTTCCCTTTTGCTCGACATCGCTCAAGGCAGATTTCCCTACTACTGTATTTCTTCTTCTTCATACCTCTTCTCTCTTTTAATTCCAAATAACTCTTTTATATTAAAAGGCCCACCATGAGTGGCTAGCTCACTCCTTTTCCTAGTTGATAGATCTAGCAAACTTTAGCAATGTATTTGTGAGATCTAATCGAATTAATTTAAGTTTTACTTCAAATTAAAATGTGTGTAATGTAGCCAGTGTACTTGAAATGATGTGACAGATAGGAAAACTAACTAGTTAGGATGCATAATGCATAATGCAGGACGCTACTCCCCTACACTTAAACTACACATTGTCCCTAATGTGATGCAAGTTAAGGAAAAGAAAATCAATACGTAGAAAATAGAAATAGAGAACAAAATAATAGTAAAAAAATAGGAGAAAAGTAAAGAGAAGGAATAGAAGACTCCCTTGGTATTCATCTGTGGCAGGGTCTTGTGGTGGAGCGCCCAATTTGGGTGATCAATTATGTTAAGGTGATAGTGCATAAAAAGACATTATTATCACCCATTTATAAGTTATTAAACTTGATGGTATACTATCGAATATGAACTATTTTCTATGTTTTGTTGCAGGACAAAATATAAGGACAAAAAGAGAAAAAACAACATAAACAGATGAAGAGTTCGTGAAAAGAGTCATCAGTCCATAAACAAGCCTTGGAAAAGGCATGTGTCCTGCCCCAGATAACTTAGCCTTGGGCAAAGATAAGAGTCGCGTGTAGTAGTCGATTTAAAAAAAAAGGCACGTATTTAAAATCAAAATAGATCTTACTCATGCCAAGATTTGAGGACATAAAATCATGGAGATCAATCTGGAAAGCTAGGGATGTGCCAAAAATAAAGGAAAAACTAGAAATGAAGAAAAAAAAAAGAAACCCTAGCCTTTCTTGGGATATAAAAAAATGGGTTGCCAAGCAGAACAGGCATCTTCCCTTCTGCCAAATGCCACTCAAGGTAGATTTCCCTGCTGTTGCACCTCTTCTTCTTCATACCTCTTCTCTTTTTTAATTCCTAAGAACTCTTTTGTATTAAAAAGCCCACCCTGAGTTTAACTCACTCATTTTCTAGTTGATAGATTTAACGAACTTCAGCAATGTATTTATGAGATGTAATCGAATTAATTTTAGTTTTACTTAAGAGCTGGTATTTATTTACTTCTTACACCTATATATTTGTTATTTTGAATCCATTTGAACAAGGCCCATCATACAAGAAGAGAAGCTGCAAGCAGCTAGTCGAACCCTTAAATTTATAATTATTTGAGTGGTTCCAGCATCAACTAGCGATCAGTGCCGCATTGAGGAGGTAAGTAATCTAGTTGACTAGTTCACATGGATGAATATGACACCTTGAATTATGTCCTTCTATCTCTCAAGGCTGTTAACAAGTTAAATCCTATGGACATTCTCAGGACTACTTGGCAATGAAAACCCAACTAATGAACGTTTCTTGGTTGGTTTAGAAATAAAGATTAGTTGTTGGAACATTTCCGACAACTATAACTAATTTTTCATATTTTGGGTAAAACGAATCCTTTCATCTATGATTAATTACGTTACATAAGCTAGTTATTTTGTTGAATAGGAATTCTTTTTATAATTATTTTAATTTTTAATTTATAGCCAAGAGTTTGTTTAATATAATACTGCTTATTGTTTATTTTATATTTTGTATATCAGATTCTATAAAAACCCCCCTTATTTTTTTATTCGTTGTTTAAGAAAGAAAAATTTGTTTCCAATTCCCTGTGGACTCGACCCTTCTTACCACTACTACAATATTATTTTATTAGTTAATTAAGAATTTATTTTTGGTGGATTCAACACCCACCAAATTTTTGCATTGTTGCCAAGGAATTGTGATTAACTAATTACTTTCTTTTCCTTTTTATGATCAGGACCGATTGTGAAGAACCTCTCTTTACAATCTGGAAATTGAGAAAACTGCAAAAGGTTTAAAGAAACAGACCTAGCTAAAGAGACAAACGTGTCAGCAGGACACTATCTTTGCAGACAACAGTGCAGTCGCCAAAAGAGAAGCAGAAATAGAGTAAATGACCGAGGAATGCACTTTGAGGGAGCTAGCAGCACCATTTATCAACTAACAACTCCTTTACATTACTTTTTCAGCCTTGGAACCTGTGTTTGAGTTAAAATCTGGGTTGATTCATTTGCTGCCTAATTTTTAAGTATTGGAGATTGAACACCCGCACAAGCATCTCAAGGAATTCCATATTGTGTGCTTTGAGCATGAAGACGCAAGGAATCTCTTAAGAACAAATAAAATTGAGACCGTTCCCCTTTTCTTTGGATGATGCAGCTAAAGATTAGTTGTTTTATTTAGCTCCTAGTTCGATTACTACTTGGAATGATATGGTAAACATTTTTCTAGATAAATTTTTTCCACATTAGAGCTGCTGGAATAAGGAGAGAAATATGCAAAATCAAGGAGAGAGAATCAGAGATCCTCCCTGATTATTAGGAATGATTCAAGCGATTGTGTGCGAGTTACCCACAATATGACATCTCTAAATAATCTCTCATCCACTACTTTTATGAAGGGTTGTTACCTACGAAAAAAAATGTTGGATGCAGCTAGTGGCGGTGTCATAGTGAACAAAACACCTTGAGAAGCCAAAGATTTGATAGCAATCATGGTAGCTACTTCCCAGCAATTCAGCTCCACTCGTGACAATCATCAGAGAGTAAATAAAGTAAGTATCTCTCCCCTTGAGTCTTAAATTCTGAATTAACTCATTTGATGAGGAACATGGCTACAGAGAGCACCCAACGAGTAAGAGTGTGTGGAATTTGTGTACATTCAAGACACCCCACATGCATGTGTCCTACACTCCAAGAAGACAATCACTAGCAAGTCAATGCTGTGAGTGGTTTCCCAAACCAACTACAAAGAAGATATGACCCTTTTTCCAACGCCTATAACCTCGGATGGAGAGACCACCCAAACTTTAGCTATGGAGCACAACAAAAAAACTACCAACAATATCCAAATAGGCCACCCTCGCCACCACAAGCAACACCTCCAAAACATATTATGTCTCTCGAAGAAATTGTTAAATCACTTACTATTAACACCCAATGATTTCAATAGGAAACAAGAGTTAGCATCCAAAATTTGGAGACTCAAGTAAGCCAATTAGTGACTTCCATGAGTAGGTTGGAATCCTAAGGAAAATTACCCTCCCATATAGAAGTGAACCCGAGGCCAAATGTTAGTGCAATCACCTTGCAAAGTTGGAAAGGACTGTAAAAGACCCCTGTCAAAACAAGCCTTAGTCGAGGCTTAGAAAAGGAAAGAGAACCAGAAGCTTTGGGTAAGGCTCCTAAGGCAACAATAGATGGCAGTAACCTTCCAGTTGAAACAGGTTTTGATTAGCCCAATTTGTATCCAATCCAACCACCATTCCCACAGAGATTTTCTAAAACAAATATAGAAAAAGAGGACAGAGATCTCAGAGACATTTCACAAGGTTGAAGTCAATCTTCCCCTGTTTGATGCTATCAAACAAATACTCAGATACGCCAAATTCCTAAAAGAATTGTGCACCAACAAGAGGAAATTGTGTAGCAACGAAAGGGTAAGTGTGGGGGAGAACGTTTCAGCTATCGTATAGAGAAAATTTCCTCCCAAATGCAAAGACCAATGTATGTTTTCCATTTCATGTAAAATAGGTACCTTAAGCATAAGGAAGGCCATTTGCGATCTTGGAACTTCTATCAATGTGATGCCCATGTCCATCCACTCCAATTTTAGTGTTAGACAACTGAAAAAAACTGGAGTCATCATCCAACTGGAGGACATATCTATTGTCTACCCTAAAGGAGTCTTAAAAGATGTGTTAGTTCAAGTGGACAACTTTATCTTTCCGGCTGATTTCTATGTGTTGGATATAGAGGATGATAAGTCTCCAAATTCTTCTGATCTCCTACTAGGTAGGCCCTTTCTCAGTACCACTAGAACAAAAATAGATGATCAAGATGGAAGCCTTACTATGGAATTCAACAGTGAAATGGTAAGGTTTAATATGTATGATGCAATGAAATATCCTTGTGATTTATCTTGTGTAGGTAGCATTGATACCATGGATGTCCTAAATAAAAAATACTTCAATCTAAGCCATGGGGATGAGGTGAACATTACACTTTGCAATGATTTAAATGCTGATAACTTAAGGATACTGGAAGAAAACCATGTAGCTGGCCAAGATTTGCAAGAAGCCATGTTTGAGTTGAAATCCTTTAAGTAAGTAAAAGGTATGACTCCTCAATTAGATCTCCCAATTGCTCACGCAAAAATTCCACTCTCAGTTTTGCAGGCTCCCAAGGTACATTTAAAACTACTGCCCAAACACCTCAAGTACATATTTTTAGACGAGGGAGAGACTCTTCCGGTGAAAACCTTCAACAAACTCAACCAAGTAGAGGAGGAAAAACTGGTAAGGGTACTCTGTGAGCACAAGGAAATAGATAGCTGGATGATTGCTGATATCAAAGGGATTTCACCTTCCACTTGTGTGAACAAAATTCTACTAAAAAAGAATGGTAAACCCAATAGATAGGCACAAAGGCACTCGAACTCACCAATGATGGAAGTAGTGAAGAAAGAAGTTCTAAAACTGCTGGATGAGTTCGATTCAAGTTGTGTGAAAGAAAATAGGGGTCACCATAATAGAAAATTAAGAGTGAGAGAAAATTTTAGCAAGAGTGTAGAATAGATGGCTAGTTTGCGTTGATTATCGCAAGTGGAATGCCTCTACAAGAAAAGACCACTTCCCCTTGCCTTTCATTGATCAAGTGCTGGAAAAATTGGCTGGTAGAACCCATTACTGCTATCTAGATGGATATTCTAGATACCAAATTCCAGTCGCATTTGAAAACCAAGAAAATACCACTTTTACATGCTTCTTTAGGACTTTTGCTTACTGGCAGATGTCGTTCGGCCTTTGTAACACACCTACCATTTTTCAGAGATGCATGGTCAGCATATTTTCTAATTTTGTTGAAAGAAGCAGAGAGGTATTCATGGATGATTTCATGATTTATGGAGATTCCTTTGATGATGCCCTGACAACCTCACAAAGGTGTTGAAAAAATGCATTGAATCCAACCTGGTGCTCAACTATGAAAAATGTCACTTTATGGTGGACTAAGGACTAATTTTGGGGCATGTAGTGTATTTAAAGAGAATAGATGTTGATAAGGCAAAGGTGGATGTCCTCAAATCGCTGCCTTAACCAAAAAGTGTACGAAAAATACGCTCATTCTTTGGGCATGCCAGTTTTTATTGGAGATTCATCAATGATTTCTCAAAGATAACACAACCCTTATGTCGATTGTTGCAAACGGAAGCAGAATTCACCTTTAATGGATCTTATAAAGAAGCATTTGAAGTGCTTAAAGAGAAGTTAGTGACACCACCCATCTTGCAGTCGCCAAATTGGGATCTACCATTCGAAATAATGTGTGATGCAAACAACTAAGTAGTGGGTGCAGTACTCAGGCAAAGAACGAGTAAAGATCCACACGTAATCTACTATGCCTCCTACACCCTTGACAGTGCCCAAATGAATTATTTTACTACAGAGGAAGAACTGTTTGCTTTTGTGTTCTCTTTAGAAAAATTTTGATCATACTTGCTGGGAACAAAGGTGATTGTGTTCTCTGACTATGTAACATTGAAATACTTACTGAAGAAAAAATAGGCAAAACTGAGGTTGATATGATGGATACTTCTTATCCAGGAGTTTGATCTTGAGATAAGGGATAAAAAGGGAATGGGGAATTTAGTAGCATACCACCTTAGCTGATTGCCATTAATAGGGAATCTTCCCCGTTGGATAATGAGTTTCTGGATTAACATTTTTTTTAGTTCAACAAGAAACCCCATGGTACACGAACATCATTAATTTTCTTGTTACCCATGTGCTAACAGCTGATGCAAGGGCTAGAAAAGAAAAGATAAAAAAAAAGCAAGGGATTCGTATGGGACAACCCCTACTTATGGAAGCATTATGCATACTAGGTGATCGGGAGATGTATTCTAGAAATCGAAGTTGTCTTTGTCCTCAAATGTTTCCACTTGCATGCATGTGGGGGGCACTTCGGACCTAAATGAATGACTCAGAAGGTGCTAGTGTGTGGTATATTCTAATCATCCCTATTCCATGATGCATACACCTACTGCAAGACATGTGAGAATTGCCAACATACTAGAAACATCAGCCGCGGAGATTAGATGCCGCTAACACTCATTTTAGTGTGCGATATCTTTGACGTGTGGGGCATTGACTTTATTGGACTGTTCCCATCTTCATTCGGTAATACCTACATCTTGTTGGCAGTAAACTATATCTCTAAATGGGTCAAAGCAAAAGCAACAAGAGCCGATGATGCTAAAACAATCATTAAATTCTTAAAGACGTAGATCTTTGTGAGGTTTAGAGTTCCAAGGGTAGTGATAAGTGATTCAAAAATCCATTTTCATAATCAGGTGGTGGAGGCTCTTTTTAAAAAATACCATGTCACTCATTGTATATCCACTACCTACCAACAGACAAGCAGAAGTTTCCAATCGGGAAGTCAAATCCATTCTAGAGAAGATTATCAAACCAAACAGAAAGGATTGGAGTATAAGGCTAGATGACACTCTATGGGCATATCGGACAACATTCAAGACATATATTGGGATGTTCTCATACCGACTAGCCTTCATAAAAGCATCCCACCTGCCTATTGAGCTGGAACATAGAGCATATTGGGCTATCAAAAGTTGTAAGATGAAGTTGG
Source organism: Carica papaya (assembly GCF_054855325.1). Lineage (NCBI taxonomy): Eukaryota > Viridiplantae > Streptophyta > Magnoliopsida > Brassicales > Caricaceae > Carica > Carica papaya. Next base: position 17,922,245 of record NC_142312.1, on the reverse strand, counting down.
AAGAAGCTTGTGAGCATCAGAAGTATCAACTGCAAGAGCTGGAAGAAATATGGAATGAGGCCAAAGAAAATTCCAGAATTTATAAGGAGAAGACCAAAACATTCAATGACCAAATATTTCCAAGAAACAGTTTTCAATATGGCAAAAGGTCCTTCTATTTTATTCTAGACTTAAGCTCTTCCCGAAGAAGCTAAGGTCGAGATGGATAGGTCCGTTCATTGACACCAACATCTTTCCTTATGGTGTTATTGAAATCAAAAGTCTTGACACCAAAAAAATCTTTAAAGTGAACAGACACCACCTTAAGCCTTTTTATGAGGAGTTTTCCACACAAATTATATTGAAGAAATAACCCTGGACTTACCCGAGGCACACACCTGCCAGCAGCAAAACACAGTCTAGCCTTGGACAGTAAAGAAGGGCATTTAATAGGAGGCAACCCATTTCTTTTTCTCTTGAATTTATTAAGCATTATTTATTCCAATCCATTTATAGCATTTCTCTCTTAGTTAACATGAGTTTTGTAGTGATTGGAGTGCTGGAACAAGGAATTCATGTGTTGGAGAAAAAGAAAAGGCCAAATTTTGAAGCTGCTAAATAAGCCTTACCCAAGGCATGTGCCAGACCCTTAAGACATGTGATGCGGAACCCCAAGACCCTTGCTTGAACCTTAGAACTCTTTAATCGGTTTATAATGGAATTTAGATCGCAAGTAAAAAAAGAATCAAATTTGTTCAATCACCCAAATGGTAGAAGTTAAAGAGAACCCAAGAAAGATAAATGATATCCCTTGAACCCAATCCAAACAAGCACCAATAACAATTGAAATAGGAAATCAAAATTCTTTGTCATAAGTGGAATAATTCAATTGTGCACCATTGAGCTTCTCATTGAAGTAAGCAATGAGTCTTTTATCCTGCATAAGAACAGCACCTATCCCAAGCCCAGAGGCATCACATTCAATTTTAAAAGTTGAATCAAAATTAGGCAATCTTAATAAAGGCGCATTACATAACTTTTCTTTCAATAAGGAAAACGCATGTTCTTTTACCCAAACAAACCCCTTATCTTTTTTCATGATTTCAGTTAAAGGGGCAGCAATGACACTAAAATCTTTTATAAATCTCCTATAGAAACTTGTCAAACAATGAAAACTACGCACCTCACTTATACTTTTAGGTGTCGGCCATTCTTGAATAGCCTTTACCTTTTCACTATCTACCTCGATTCCTTTTGCACTCACGACATAACCTAAGAAAATGATGCGATCAATGCAAAATGTACATTTCTTCATGTTAGTACATAGTTGAAATTTGCACAATATGTCAAACACTTGCCTCAAATGCATGACATACCCATCAATAGATTTGTTATACACAAGAATGTCATCAAAGTAGACAACCACAAACTTTCTAATAAATTCACGTCAAACATGGTTCATTAAACGCATGAAAGTACTTGGCGCATTAGTTAAGCCAAATGGCATAACCAACCACTCATATAACCCTTGTTTTGTTTTAAAAGCAGTTTTCCATTCATCTCCTGGTTTCATTCTTATTTGGTGATAACCACTTTTAAGATCAATTTTAGAAAATCCACAAGCACCATGCAACTCATCTAACATATCATCAAGTCGAGGTATTGGGTGTCGATATTTTACTGTTATTTTGTTGACGGCTCTACAACCAACACACATACGCTAACTACCATCTTTTTTGGGTACTAATAAGACGTGCACTGCGCATGGACTTAAACTTTCTCGAATGTGCCCCTTTTGTAAGAGCTCCTCCACTTGCCTTTGAAGCTCTTTGGTCTCCTCGGGATTGTTCCTATAGGTTGGTCTATTTGGTATGGCAGCCCCGGGAATGAAGTCAATTTGATGCTCAATCCCTCTCAAAGGTGGTAAACCTTGAGGTAGATCATGGGAAAAAACATCACTAAATTCCTGCAAAACTTCAACCACAACACTTGGCAAAAAAGGGTCAAGTTCGTTAGTTGAGAAACAAGCTTCTTTGTACATGAGTACAATAATTGGCTTGTTAGAAAATAAAGCTTTCCTCACATCTCTCATTTTAGCATAAAAGCTCATTTTCTTTCCCTCATTCTTTTCTTTGGTCGAATGCATCTCTCTTTCTTTTTCCTTTTGATCTTCATTTTTCCACACTAATGGTGCCAAAAACAATTAGTGGTGTTGATTAACAAGATTGGAGTTACAAGGAGTTATATAACAATTATATGCCTATAATTAGCCTAGTTATTGTTAGAGTTATAATTGTAATTATCACATAATTAGCCTAGTTATTATGGGAGTTACAATTGTAATTATTGTGTTGTAACTTATTGATTTCTTTGGCTATAAATACCAAAGGAACTCCTTTGTGGATATCAAGAGTTGTAATCAAATATTTTAGAATTGAGTTAAGAGTGTTTTGGCTTTCTTTTCACTTTATGCACAAGGTGTTAATTTGGAATACAATTGTTATCATTTGTATTTAAATTTTGATTTCCTATTTCAATTGTTCTTGGTGCTTGTTTGGATTAGGTTCAAGGGATATCATTTATCTTTCTTGGGTTCTCTTTAACTTCTACCATTTAGGTGATTGAACAAATTTGATTCATTTTTTACTTGTGATATAAATTCCGTTATAAACCGATTGAAGAGTTAGAAAGGTTCAAGCAAGGGTCTTGGGGTTCCGCATCATTTGGTATTAGAGCATTGGTTCACCAAGTAAATCCTTATTGTGTTGTCTTTATTTTCATTATTTCTTGCAAAAAAAAAAAGAGACAAATTTGCATTCAGAAAAAAAAAATCAGATTAACCTAATTTGCTTGATTGTGCAAAACACGCTTCAACCAATTCTACCTTGTGCAATTGAAACACCTGCTGTTTTTTTCCTTTTATTTATCTCATATAACATTCAAATACATTTAAAATTTGAAAGGAAAACTCGTTTCAAGGCTGTTTGTTTGGTTGAGATTGTTTGTGTAATTTTTGGGGCTATTTGGAGACAACTCACTTCAATTGAATTTGTTTTCATCCAAAACTATTTCTTTCACTTAATTTGAGTGTTTTGGATGATAATTTGTGGTTCTATTAGAGAATTCCAAGTTTCGTGCATTAAATTTCAGATTCACCATTTTTTTCTTGCATTTTTAGTTTTTATTTAATATTTCTGCCCATTTCCTTCTTATTACATATTGAGGTAATAATATTGATTCATTGTTTCCTAATTAACATAAAAATTATCATACACTTATTTCTATATCAAGTGTATGCTCTTCATTGTTTAAATTGTTCTAGTTTGCTTCTAGAGTTGAATTCGTGTATCTTGTTTCTTTAGGAATTCTTTGTTATCTCTAATTTAAATTGAGTACATAGTGATAACTAGTTGTTGTTTGATTTGGTCCTTTTGTATAAAGTTATAAAAGATTGCTTGAGCGGTAAAAAGCAAGAAAGTGTGAGCTCAAAAGAGGGTAAAAGCCAAAATTGAGTGATTTGTGAGGTTGCAATCTATTTTGTTTGTCATTAAAATTTCAGATTTGAAGATGGAGCCACAAGGGAGTGAAAGGGCATCAAAAGATCAAGAATTCATCCTCAAAGCAATGCAACAACAATTTGAGAGGATTCAACTAGCTATTAGCAACATGAATGAGAAACTAGAGAAACAACAACGTGAGTTAAATTCCATGAGAGGGGAAGCTTCCCAAACCAATCCATGAGCAAGAAGACTTCCAAAACCACCTTTTGATGAGGAAGTGGAAGAAGAATTGATGACCAAGCTACTTTGGTCAATGAGGGTCGAAATTATGGTAGGGGTCGAAACGATCTTGATAAAAACATTGGGAGCTTCAAAATGAAAATCCCTTCGTTTCTAGGCAAGAATGATCTGAATGCTTATCTTGAATGGGAGAGCAAGGTGGACCTTATTTTTTAGTGCCACAATTATTCTGATAAGAAAAAGATAAAGCTTGCGGCTGTGGAGTTTGGAGAGTATGCCATTGTGTGGTGGGATCAACTCATCATAAGTAAAAGGAGAAATTGAGAAAGACCTATTTCCACTTGGGCCAAAATGAAGGCTATCATGAGAAGGCGCTTTGTTCCTACTCACTACTAATAGGAACTTACATAAAAAATTGCAAGGCCTTATACAAGGGAACAAGAGTGTAGAAGACTACTACAAAGAGATGGAGATAGCCATGATAAGGGGTAATATTGAAGATGATAGGGAAGCTACTATGGCAAGGTTCTTAAATGGCCTTAACAGAGACATAGCCAACATTGTAGAGATTCAACATTATGTGCAGATTGATAATATGGTGCATATGGCTATAAAGATTGATAGACAATTAAAGTGAAAGGGGAACACAATGCAAGCTGACACTTATTCGGCCCAAAATCCCAATTGGAGGCCGAAATTGAAGGGAGATAACAAGGCTCTCCAATTCAAAAAAGATGATAAAACCAAGCCAAAAGATGCTAATGATAATAAAAACAAAGGTATTTCTAACTCCCAAACTCCTCGAAATAGAGATATCAAGTGTTTCAGATGCTTGGGTTTTGGTCATATTGCATCTCGATGCCCAAATAAAAAGGTAATGGTGATGCATGGTGATGGTGTTGAAACCGATTATGAGAGTGATGTGGAGGATAAAATACCTCCTTTGGAGGATTGTAGTGATGGGGAAACACCTATGGAAGGTAGATTGTTGGTTTCTAGGCATGCTTTGAATACACAAGTAAGGAATGATGATGAGGGGGTTAAGTTGCAAAGAGAGAATATTTTTCATTATAGATGTCTAGTGAATGGAAAATTGTGTAGCATGATTATTGATGGGGTTAGTTGTGTAAATGTGGCTAGTTCCTTATTTGTTGATAAACTAGGTTTGGAAACTACAAAACATCCTAAACCTTATAAACTGCAATGGCTTAACAATAGTGGGGAGGTGAGAGTTAATAAGCAAGTGGGGTGCCTTTTACTATTGGGAAGTATAGTGATGAGGTGACATGTGATGTAGTTCCTATGCAAGCTAGTCATATTTTGTTGGGTAGACCATGGCAATGGGATAGGAGAGTGATGCATGATGGGTATCTCAATAGGTACATGGTAAAAAAGTGGGCAAAAAGTATACTCTTCTTCCTTTAACCCCTAAACAAGTTTTTGAAGACCAAATACAACTTGAAAAGTCCCATGATGAATTCGCACGAAGAGAGGCCGAGAGAAAAAGAAAAGAAAAATAAAAAGAGAAAAGAAAAGAGAGTGAGAGAAAATTAGAGTGGAAAAATGAAGATCAACAGGAAAAAGAAAGCGATGTGCATTCGACCATAGAAAAGAAAATAAGCTTTTATGCTAAAATGAGAGATGTGAGAAAAGTTTTATTTTCTAACAAGCCAATGATTGTACTAATGTACAAGGAAGCTTGTTTCTCAACTAACGAACTTGACCCTTCTTTGCCAAGTGTTGTGGTTGAAGTTTTGCAGGAATTTAGCGATGTCTTACCACCTTTGAGAGGGATTGAGCATCAAATTGACTTCATTCGCGAGGCTCCCATACCAAATAGACCAGCCTATAGGAACAATCCCAAGGAGACCAAAGAGCTTCAAGGGCAAGTGGAGGAGCTCTTACAAAAGGGGCATATTCTAGAAAGTTTAAGCCCATGCACAGTGCCCGTCTTATTAGTACCCAAAAAAGATGGTAGTTGGCGTATGTGTTGATTGTTGAGCCATCAATAAAATAACGGTGTTGTTCTTATGCAGGATAAAAGACCCATTGCTTACTTCAGTGAGAAGCTCAATGGTGCACAATTGAATTATTCCACCTATGACAAAGAGTTTTATGCTTTGGTAAGAGTATTAGAGCCATGGCAGCATTATTTGAAAAGGTAAGGCAAGCTTAATAAACGACATGTAAAATGGGTGGAATTTATAGATTCCTTCCCATATGTGATCCAATATAAGCAAGGAAAAGAAAATATGGTAGCTGATGCACTTTCAAGAAGGAATTGATTCGAGGACGAATCCTTTTGAGGGGAGGGGGAATGATGCAAACAAGGCTAAAAACACTCAAGATACTTAAAGAGCATCAAAAGGTGACTTAGAGCAAATTTCAAATTACGTGAACATAAATAGAGTTCCAAACCTGGAAAGTTTCAGCGGACCAGTAACAAGATCAAAAGCTCTGAAGCTTAAAGAGTTGCTCCAAGTTTTCACACAAAAACATGTGGATGATGGGCTGGACAATTGTGGAAAGTTCAAATATGAGCTTTTGAACAGCCCAAATTCGTAACTTTAATTGGGTTTAACTTATTTGGGATAATTTGAGCTTGTTTGAGTCTTATTGGTAATGGGTGAATAAGCCTTGTGTATTGATAGCGATCAAATGCACAAAAGCTCAAATGTTGCTAATCAGGAAGCTCAAGTTTGTGAAGATGATAATTTGATCAACATTGCTGGTCCAATGACACGTTCAAGAAGAAAGAAAATGCAAGAAGCCTTGAAGAATTTGATTAGCACAAGTCTTTCACTAGAATGCTCCAAAGCCCACAATGCGAAGTCCAGAATTGTGAATTTCATGACCATTTCAAATCATGGGCCAATAAGGGCTAATGGATCATATTGGGTTGATCAAGACAATCATTTTGGCCCATAATATGGCCTAAAATTAGTGCAAAAGCATGGCTGGTTCAAGACTACACTCTTTTATCAATTCTAGTCAACAATAATGGCTTGACTTTGAAGTTAAGGAGATCAATAAATCTGATCGTTTATGAACAAGATTGGTGTCTTCAAAAGCATTAAAACTCTTCACTGGATGATGGAAAATCATGGAGTAAAAAGAGGTCAGACTTGGAAAAATGAATTCAAAGAAGACTAGAATCCCAAGTCATTAATTAGTCTTGAATTTTTCTTTATTAGTTTCTATTTCCAAAGTTAATTTTAAGTAATTTACTTTTGAATTTCATGAACCCTATGACCTATAAATAGGGATGCATTCTACTTGTAAAAAGCATATTGAAATTACATACTTGTTAAGGGTTTTCCTTAATTTGCTAGTCTCTTTGAGCTAGTTTGGGTCTTGCAAGTTGCTTGCAAAACTTATTAGGTTTATCAACTAGGATTCTTCCTCCTAGTTATGGCACCTTGGCCTTTTCTTCTTTCTCTTCTGTAATTCAAAGGTGATAGGTTTAATATACCTATTATTGTTGGGTTCATTAGATTTAAGGGTGGGTAACAGTAATTCAATTTTTCTACCTTTTTGTGATTCAAAGGTGGTAGGTTTAATATACCTACGGTTGTTGGGTTCAAATAGGTTGGATTGGGTTGCTTAAAAGATTTTCATAATTCTTTCTTTTGGTGTAATTCAAAGGTGTTGAATTTGATATGCTCAATGTTGTTGAGTTTATCCAAGATTGAAGATTAGCTGAACTAGATCATCAAGGAACGATCTTAATCAACGGGTAACTATTGCTATCATGTATGGGCTGGACTAGTTGAGTTGTTTTAAATATTTTGGATTGTTTTATTTTAGTTTGAGTTAATTAAGCCCATATAGTCAAGTGTTACTCATTCTGGGCTTAAGTCTTGTCTTAGCGTTATTACAAAAATGAGCCCATAACTATACGGTGCCACAAACAATTAGTGGTATTGGTTAACAAGATTGGAGTTACAAGGAGTTACATATCAATTACATGCCTATAATTAGCCTGTTATTGTTGGAGTTACAATTGTAATTATCATAAAATTAGCCTAGTTATTGTGGGAGTTACAATTGTAATTATTATGTTGTAACTTATCATTGATTTCTTTGGCTATAAATACTAAAGGAACTCTTCTTTATGGATATCAAGAGTTGTAATCAAATATTTCAGAATTGAGTCGAGAGCGTTTTGGCTTTCTTTTCACTTTATGCACAAGGTGTTGATTTGGAATACAATTATTATCACTTGTATTTCAATTTTGATTTCCTATTTCAATTGTTCTTGGTGCTTGTTTGGATTGGGTTCAAGGGATATCATTTATCTTTCTTGGGTTCTATTTAACTTCTACCATTTGGGTGATTGAACAAATTTGATTCTTTTTTACTTGTGATCTAAATTTCGTTCTAAACCAATTGAAGAATTCCAAGGTTCAAGCAAGGATCTTGGGATTCCGCATCAAAGAGGATGACCTGAAGGTCAAGTTCGAGTAAAATGGGCCTTCGGGCCGGATATGTGAGGTGAGCCTTCGGGTTGGATATGAGCCTTCGAGCTTGGTGAGATGTGGAATCCTGAATGGATTCAGAAGTGATTGCATTAAACATGTAGTATGCATATGAAAGAAACATAATATTGTTATCAACATGAGTTAAACAAGTGAAAGGAAGGAAGGAATCCATTCGACCGCTATCTCTGAGGGGTTTTTTATTTTTCTCCCAATTGAATAAGTGTTAGCGAACCCCTCCCTGTGATGATCGACATTCCTTCTTACGAGAGAGGATACTCGTTAGGTATATGTAGCACCATGGCTGTGGTTATAATATAGATGGGAAATTATAAGGACCCAGGAATGGGTCGATGATTCACAACACTAGTCAAGGATTCCTTCTGCCATTATTCACATCATAATGGCATATACTTTCTCACTTTTTTATATGACTATTCACAATATGAGTATGTGTATTTAATATCTCATTGTTATGAAGCACTAAATATGTTTAAACATTTTGTAGCGGAAGTAAAAAATCAAATGGATCAAAAAGTAAAGACTCTTTGAACTGATCGTGGTTGTGAATATCTTTCTTATATGTTTCAAAAATATTGTGAGAAAAATGGTATACGTAGGCAACTTACAATTTTCCATACTCCGCAACAAAATGATGTTGCAGAGCAAAGGAATCATACACTACTAAACATTGTTAGATCGATAATGGCACATGTCAACCTCTCTAATAATTTTTAGGGAGATGCATTGCTTACAACAACCTACATTCTTAACCGTATACCCGTCACTTCATATGAGTTATGGAATGGCAAGAAGTCCATTTTGGATTATTTAAGTCCTTGGAGATCGGCAGGCTATGTGTATAACCCAACTCACAAGCACGAAAAACTAGGTTCAAAAGCAACTAAAATGGTGTTCATTAAATATCCCGAATATTCAAAAGGATATGTAATGTTTTGAGAACACCCAAATGGTGGCATGACCAAAATTGACTCTCGTAATGTTATTTTCTTGAGGATGAGTTCCCAATCACTGATGAAATAAAAGGAAATCTCAAATTGTACGGATTATAGGAAGACATGCAATTACATATTGGTGAGAGGGAGGTATTAAGAACCTAGCAAGTCACGAATAATAGTGATATTCCACCAAATAAAAGAGATAGTGGGAGTGATCCAACTATCTTAGATAATTTTATAAATGATAATCCACTAAAAAATAGGGGTTAGTCATCAAGATCCGAGCTTGGAACATGAGGTTAGTCCTAAAGTTCCAAATCCCAAGCCAATAAGGAACAATGGGAGAGATTTATCATCTAGTCAGGTAGGTGATAAAGATCCTAGAATTTGAAGGAGTGAACATGAAAAAATTCTCCGACGATATTTTTAAATCGAAGGAGAAATTTTACTTTACACTCCTTTAGAAATTGAGGAACCCACCTCCGTTGAGGAGGCTATGAATTACCAAATAGTAAAGAGTGGATTGATGCCATGAGGGATGAGATGGACTCAGTGATGAGAAATAAGGTCTGGAAACTAGTTGATCTCTTGCCTCAACATAAATCAATTGGAAACAAGTGGGTTTTCAAGATAAAACATGGAGCATATGGATCAATTAAAAAGTTTAAGGCTGGACTAGTGGCGAAAAGTTTTACCCAAATTGAAGGTATAGATTATGAAGAGATTTTTACTTCTATGGTGAGATTTGCCTCTATTTGCCTCCTTCTAGCCCTGGTTGTCCATTTGGACTTGGAGTTGTGTCAAATGGATGTTAAAACTACTTTCTTCAATGGTACATTTGAGGAAGAGATATATATGAATCAACCTATTAGGATTGTCATTAAAGGTCAAGAAAACAAAGTTTGTCATCTTAAAAGATCCATATATGGGCTCAAGCAGTCTTCCAGACAAAGGTATTTCAAATCCCATGAAGCCATTACTTTGTTTGGCTTATCCATGGTAGATGAAGACCATTGTGTGTATGCTAAGAAAACAACGACGAAGATTATGTTTCTCTATTTACACGTTGATGACATACTATTGGCTGGAAATAACATGGAGATGATCAATGCCACTAAGTAGTGGTTGTCCTTCGTTTTTGAGATTAAGGACATGGGTGAAGCCAAATTTGTCCTTGGCGTGGAATTAATGAGAGACCGTCCCAAGAAACTTCTAGGATTGTGTCAGGAAGCATATATTAAGAAAGTCTTGGCAAGATTTTGGATGCGTTACTCCAAACCCGTTAATACTCCTATTGAGAAGGGTGTAACCTTAAGTCTTGACCAGTGCCCAAAGATAGATGAAGAGAAAAAGAAAAAGAGCAACATTCCTTATGCTAATATAATAGGTAGTTTGATTTATGTCATGTTATGTACACAACTAGACATTTTTTGTGTGGTTGGTTTGGTAAGTCGTTATCAAAGCAACCCTGGACTTACTCATTGGCAAGTAGTCAAGAGAATCTTGCACTACCTTCGTGGTACAAGTAACCTAGTCCTCTGTTATCAATGAGGGGACTTAAGGTTAAAAGAATATTCAAATGCAGACTAAGGCGACAACTGGGATGAGTCTAAGTCGATCTTATGATATGTTTTTGTCTTTGGTGGAGGTGTCATACCTTAGTGTAGTAAAAAACAAGATTGCATTACTTTATCTACAATGGAAGCAAAGTATGATGCTAGTTGTCTTGTTGTACAAGAGTCAATTTGGTTAAGAAGCTTTTTGCAGGATCTCAACATCGCTCCTAAAGTTGATGAACTTGTAGAAATGCATTATGACAATATTGCAGCTATCCAATATGCTCAAGATATGAAATTCCATAGGAAAACCAAGCATAATAAGAGGCATTATCACTTTATTCAAGGCACCATCAAGAAATGGGAGGTTGATGTTAAGTATATATCCACTAACAAAATGGTTGTTAATCCTTTTATTAAGCCCATACTTAGCGATGTTTTTCGAGGTCATGTGAAGAGTTTAGGTTTGCATAGGCTTCAGTTTTTTATTAGGATTTGATATGTAATGGACATATATTTTTGTGTATTGATCATTTATGAAATAAAAGTTGTTGTTTTCTTATGAAATGTTCATGAGCATAATTACATGATTAGGCAAGTAATAATGTCACCAGGCTTTATGATCGATCTATCGTATGGGTGATCTCCCTAACACTTGAGTAATGGGTAGGATAAGACTAAATCATATTGGCATTAAGTATGTGTAATATGGATTGTCTTTATACCTGTGTTGTATTAATGACAAAATATTAAAATTTTATAGTTGCCTTAGTTAGTGTAAGATGAGACTCTAGAGAATCGAGTATGAAATATACTCGATTTCATACTAAAGCCTTAAAGCTGAATATCGAGTGTCAGGTCACACATTAAGTATGTTGATCAAGTGGCTCGAGTTAGATACTTGAGTAGTATCTGGAATTATGATTTGCATGACATAAAAGAGTGACATGCCCAACTTAGTGGGAGTTATGTTATGACATACATATCATACTGTATGTACTATAATAACAATTGATATAGGGAGTGACAAAATGATTTTCTACTTTATCATTGTGTGAAACCTATGACATGCCCAACTTAGTGGGAGCTATGTTATGACATACATATCATACTGTATGTACTATATAACGATTGATATAGGGAGTGACAAAATGATTTCCTACTTTATCACTATGTGAAACCTATGGACTATTGTGTCCTTCTTGTATGATACCCTTTGACTTAAAGCTATAATATGAAGTCAAGATTCAGTGTTGCTACTTTAATATATTTCCAAGGGCCACGACCTATACGGTCCAGCGGAGCATGTTAGGAAAGCTGTCAAGTTGAGATGGATTGTCATGAGTGTCTAAGGAATAATCTTTCCGACATCATCACATAAGCCCAGGTAGTTATATTTTGTATATAACCAAGTAATATAATTATAGTATAGAGGGACAATGTGTGTTAATGGCGATGTTAAAATGATCTGGGTTACTATAAATAAAAAAGTGTTGTATTAGTTAGATGGTGGCTTAATATAACACTACTTGTTGCTTTCTGGTCGCACACCTACTTTCTTGTATGAAGTGTGAGAGATATGTTGATGTGGTAGTATATTGTGATTAGTATGGCTTGTGTAGCTGAGTGAGAGATGTTGCATAAAATTGGGAATGACCACAATACCCTTTGTAAAAAGTCACAACTCTTTGTGAGCCTATAAGGGAGAAACCCTTTATGAAAAACATTACTTTTGGTGAGCATATGAGGGAGAAAAAATTATTTTTGAAAAATTAAAAAGAATAGAACACCCAAAAAATAACATACTATCATTCTCTCTCTCACATTGAGTTAAACTATAAACAAACTTGGGCTTTGGGGTGTGGAGATTATCTTGAACTCTAATAGCTTGTGGTAGAATATAGAGCCAATAAAGAGCATCAACAATTAAGGATCGTTCTCCTTGCGCAAAAAAGAAAGCATCTTATCCTATTGCTTCCGCATTAAAATTGGTCCTAATTTTTTAACATCCACATTATCTATTAATTGCATTTGTTGTAAACCAAAAATAACAGCAGTTGCATATAATGCATAAAAAAATAAAGACACAAATTTAAGTTAATTATATACCACTAAATGTAAATTTAACAATTTTACAATATCTGTATTTATATTTTTTTAATTTATTCAAAGGTATAATTAACTAAAATTTGAGTTAAAGAGACTTAATCATAGAAAAATGATTCGTTTAAATTTATTTTATAAATTTCTATATTTAATTTAACTTTATACATTAAATTAATTGCATATTGGACTCTTAAATTTTTGTACTTCTTATAAATGATCAATTCTTTTATCTCAAATAATAGAAATACACTTGACCATTTATTTTAGAAACAAAACCATTAGTTTGTCACAAACTTTAATTAAATAGGCATAAAAGATTTAGATAACAATGATAATATATTATTATGTTTTGTTTATATGTCATGATAAACATTTGTTTTAGTTAATTAATCAAAGTAATATGTTATGGTAATATATATTTTATTTGTACATTAAAATATTGTCAATTAGTAGGTACTTCATAGTTTATATATTATTTGTTACGTTATTGTGTAGAACTTTTTTTGTTATATAATATCGTATTAATTGTTATTCAAATTAAATATTGTAAGTATTATTTAAATTTAAATTTTAAACCATGAATAAATCAACTTCTCCACATGAAATAACCCAGTTAAAGTATAGTAAATATTCAAAAAATTTGAGCTAGAATAAGTCTCTTACATTAAATTCATAACTAAATCAGAAAAGGACTTAAGATTCTTTTGAAGATTTAAAAAATAAAAAAGGAAAAAGAGAACTTAAGAACTATTACACAATATTTTCAAAAACTTTTGGTTCATTTGACTTCCTCGTTTGAAGCTTTGGATCTCCTTCTTTCGTTGTCTTCCATCCTCTTCATGAAGAAGCAAAGAAGAAGAAGAAGAAGAAGAAGAAGAAGAAAGGGAAGTCTCCTAAATGGAGTCGTTTTAGTGGTTTAATGATGGGTAACAGCTAGGCTGAGTAGAAGAAATAGGCTAGGGTTGATTTTTCTTTATTCGGTTTATAATTACAAGGAATTGGGTTTAAGACTTTTGGGTTATTTAATTGGACTGGGTTCTGGTATTTGATTAATAAAAAACAAAAGGAGTTTGGGCTCGGTTAATTTGAATTTGGACTTTTGACTTCCATTGAGTTTAAAGAATGGTTGGATTAGGTTAGTTTGGGAGTTTTAGAACAAAAATAGTGTGAGCTATCAATATGGTTTGAGAATTAAAATTAACAAAAAAGGTTTGTATCTAGTTTCAAATTAAGTTCAAAATGGACTTTTGGCTACATCATCATAATAATAATAATAACAATAGTGTGAGTTATCAATATGTTGTTTTCATTATCAATGTTCACCTTTTCCTAATTTTAAACATGAATTCCACCACACTTAATGCTCTTTAAACAATCCCCTAGTTGTTCTAACTTTTATGTCTTTGGATGTCAAGTTCTTTCTCTCTTAAACCTTACAAAAATTACAAAATTTCTTTCACATCTTCTCCCTACATCTATCCCAATAACTACCATTATATCATTGTCGGGAGAGTAGAATGAGTAAACTGTACATTGTGCACCATGCTAAGTTTGATGAGGCTAGAGATGACAATTTAACATACAACTTGATGCGGGAGGGAACGAGGAAGATCAAATCAACTCCTATAACCTTCACCAACGCATGCAATATAGAAACTTAACTGCCTAAATTACCCCTGACTCTACTTAAATCTACAACACCTAAAGGTGCAACTAGGGAAGTAAAAATAAGGAAAAGAAAGAAACCACATACTTACCCGATAAGCCAATCCCCACTTATTGGCTTAACAAGACTTCTGAAAGCTCCTTACCTTCTGAAGAACTTAAAGATGCTAAAGAAATTAGCTAAGATAATTCTTCAAGAAAGCAAAAGCTTCAATTTTTATTCTTCTTAATATATGTTTACAACCTATCGATAAATGCCTTTATATAGGCTTTTCGCAGGATAGTTTTAAACGATTATAAATAATTAAGAAATTAATAAAATAATTGAAAGATAAAATTCTATCCTAAAATAATAATAAAATATTAATCTATCCCAATCTAAAGTTTAAATAATTAATTAAATAATCTTAGGGGATAGATTGTATATTAAAATAATAATAAACTAATATTAAAAAAGGTTAAAAAAAATTATCCCATATGTTTTCCATGAAAAACACATGGTGAATTGAAGAGGGAGAATCCAAGAAGAATTTAAGTTGCGGGCTCACCGAACTCGGGTGCACGAGTCAATCCGCTGGGGGGTGCGGGTTGAGCTAGGATAGGCCTGCGGGTCGACCTAGGTGGGAGACACGGGTCACGCCAAGAGCTTGCGTGGGTCGCATGAGTGAGCCTACTACGTTGGTTGGATCCACGCAGACTAGGTGCTGGCATGCGTTTGACCTTCTTGGCTTGGACATTCGTAGGCGTGGGCGTGTGCTAGGCCTAGGCATCTGTGCTCTGGATGTGTGCTTGTGTTAGATGCCTTAAATGGGCACGGGCATTGGGCACCCGACCTGTTGTGCATTTGTGCATGTTGTGCACATGCTAGCTAATGCGAGGGGCATGCGGAGTTGTTCGTCCACACGATCGGTGTGCTGTGTCACACGGGTAGTGTTCCCGCATGTGCGGGTGAGCACGTCCCCATGTGGGAGGCTTTACACACATGACGAAGACCTTTCTTGCTCCGTGCTTTGTTGTGGGGCATACGGATGTCGCGATTCGTGCATTCCATAGTTTTGGCCATGTTGGTGGAATGCCAGCGTGTCAGAGGCTATGTTTCGTATGTGTGAAGGGTGACACATGCGTGTTAGAACAATATTTCTTTTCAAATCGTAGATATTTAAAGACTAAATATACATTATTGTACTGAATTAAAGAGAAATATAATCGACAGCGTACTTGAATCGATCCCAAAAGATTTGTTCACGTCCGGCGGTAGGATCTTCCAAATCAATACAGTGCCTTAAAACTAGTTTTTTCTGGTGATGGGATTTTAGAAAAATAAAATGACAACCTTTTGATTCAGGAACCATAACTGCTTTTTATATCGACTAACTTTTACAATTTCTATTTTTCCCATCATAAAATGAGAATATTACAAAAATGGTATCTGCACATTACAAGCATATACTTAAACCTGATGCATTAAGGCTCAATATTGTTTAACCATATTTGATCATTTTAAAAGAGCCCACTAAATTAACAATCTGATACGCATACTAAGGTCCACATTAAACCCACACGTTAGAAAAATCTAACAATCTCCCATTTGAGCTTTATGTGACACTTAACTATGCGTTAATAACCATAGGAGTACTTAGAACTACGTTATCAATACTTGAATGTATCACCAAACAGTCCCGTCTATCAATCATAAAGACAGTGATGCAAACAAGGCTAAAAACATTCAAGATACTCAAAGAGCATCAGAAGGTAACTTGGAGCAAATTTCAAATGATGTAAACACAAATACAGTTCCAAATCTGGAAAGTTTCAACAGACCAGTAACAAGATCAAAGGCAAAGAAACTTAAAGAGTTTCTCCAAGTTTTTACTTAAAAACATGTGGATGATGGGCTGGCCAATTGTTGAAAGTTCAAATATGAGCTTTTTGAACAGCCCAAATTCGTAACTTTAATTGGATTTAAGTGATTTGGGATAATTAGGACTTGTTTGAGTCATATTGATAATGGATGAATAAGCCTTGTGTATGGGCTGAATTAGTTGAGTTGTTTTAAGTATTTTGGATTGTTTTATTTTAGTTTGAGTTAATTAAGCCCATATAGTTAAGTATAACTCATTTTGGGCTTAAGTCTTGTCTTAGTGTTATTACAAGAATGAGCCCATAACTATATGAGGGGGTTAAGTTGAATATGCAAATAAGGATTGATGATGAGGGGGTTAAGTTGCAAAGAGAGAATATTTTTCATTCTAGATGTCTAGTGAATAGAAAATTGTGTAGCATGATTATTGATGGGGGTAGTTGTGTAAATGTGGCTAGTACCTTATTTGTTGATAAACTGGGTTTGGAAACTATAAAACATCATAAACCTTATAAGCTGCAATGGCTTAACAATAGTGGGGAGGTGAGAGTTAATAAGCAAGTGAGGGTGCCTTTTACTATTGGGAAGTATAGTGATGAGGTGATTGTGGTGTAGTTCCTATGCAAGCTAGTCATATTTTGTTGGGTAGACCATGGCAATGGGATAGGAGAGTGATGCATGATGGGTATCTCAATAGGTACATGGTAGGAAAATAGGGCAAAAAGTATACTCTTCTTCCTTTAACTTCTAAACAAGTTTTTGAAGACCAAATGCAACTTGAAAAGTCCCATGATGAATTTGCACAAAGAGAGACCGAGAGAAAAAGAAAAAGAGAAAAGAAAAGAGAGTGAGAAAAAATTAGAGTGGAAAAATGAAGATCAAAAGGAAAAAGAAAGAGAGATGCATTTGACCATAGAAAAGAATGAGGGAAAGAAAATGAGCTTTTATGCTAAAATGAGAGATGTGAGGAAAGCTTTATTTTCTAACAAGCCAATTATTGTACTCATGTACAAGGAAGCTTGTTTCTCAACTAACGAACTTGACCCTTCTTTGCCAAGTGTTGTGGTTGAAGTTTTGCAAGAATTTAGCGATGTTTTTCCTAATGATCTACCTCAGGGTTACCACCTTTGAGAGGGATTGAACATCAATTGACTTCATTCCCGGGGCTGCCATACCAAATAGACCAGCCTATAGGAACAATCCCGAGGAGACCAAAGAGGTTCAAAGGCAAGTGGAGGAGCTCTTACAAAAGGGGCACATTTGAGAAAGTTTAAGTCCATGCGCAGTGCCCGTCTTATTAGTACCCAAAAAAGATGGTAATTGGCGTATGTGTGTTGATTGTAGAGCCGTCAACAAAATAACGTTAAAATATCGACACCCAATACCTCGACTTGATATATGTTAGATGAGTTGCATGGTGCTTGTGTATTTTCTAAAATTGATCTTAAAAGTGGTTATCACCAAATAAGAATGAAACCAAGAGATGAATGGAAAACGGCTTTTAAAACAAACAAGGGTTATATGAGTGGTTGGTTATGCCATTTGGCTTAACTAATGCGCCAAGTACTTTCATGCGTTTAATGAACCATGTTTTTACGTGAATTTATTGGAAAGTTTGTGGTTGTCTACTTCGATGACATTCTTGTGTATAGCAAATCTATTGATGAACATGTCATATATTTGAGGCAAGTGTTTGACACAATGCGCAAATTTCAACTATATGCTAACATGAAGAAATGTACATTTTGCATTGATCGCATCATTTTCTTAGGATATGTCGTGAGTGCAAAAGAAATCGAGGTAGATAGTGAAAAGGTAAAGGCTATTCAAGAGTGCCTGACACCTAAAAGTGTAAGTGAGGTGCATATTTTTCATGGTTTGACAAGTTTCTATAGGAGATTTGTAAAAGATTTTAGTGTCGTTGCTGCCCCTTTAACTAAAATCATGAAAAAAGATAAGGGGTTTGTTTGAGGAAAAGAATAAGAACATGCGTTTTCCTTACTGAAAGAAAAGTTATGTAATGCGCCTTTATTAAGATTGCCTAATTTTGATTCAACTTTTGAAATTGAATGTGATGCCTCTGGGCTTGGGATAGGTGCTATTCTTATGCAGGATAAAAGACCCATTGCTTACTTTAGTGAGAAGCTCAATGGTGCACAATTGAATTATTCTACCTATGACAAAGAGTTTTTAAAGCTTTGGTAGGAGCATTAGAGATATGGCAACATTATTTGTTACCAAAAGAATTTGTGATTCACACCGATCATGAATCTTTGAGGCATTTGAAAGGGCAAGGCAAGCTTAATAAACGACATGCAAAATAGGTAGAATCATAGAGTCCTTCCCATATGTGATCCAATATAAGCAAGGAAAAGAAAATGCGGTAGCTGACGCGCTTTCAAGAAGGTACAGTCTTATCTCTACTCTTTCTACAAAATTGTTGGGATTTGAGCATTTCAAAGAATTGTATGTGTATGATAGTGATTTTTCAAATGTTTATGTGGCTTGTGAACATGCGGTATTTCAAAACTTTTATGTGTGCCTAATAGTTCTATTAGGGAGTTGCTTGTTCGTGAAGCACATAGTGGTGGTTTAATGAGACATTTTGGGATTGGTAAAACTTTGAGCATTTTACATGAAAATTTCTTTTGGCCTAATATGTACAAATATGTTGAGAAAATTTGTGCGCGGTGCATCTCATGTAGGCAAGCTAAGTCTAGAGTTCAACCACATGGATTATATATGCCATTACCCATTCCTACACATCATTGGGATGATATTTCTACGGATTTTTTGTTGGGTTTGCGTAGGTCTAGAAAAGGCAGAGACTCAATATTTGTTGTTGTTGATGGTTTTTCCAAAATGGCACACTTTATACATGTCATAAAACAGATGATGTCACACACATAACGAATTTATTTTTCCGCGAAGTTGTTAGAATGCATGGCATTCCTAAAACCATTGTGTCCGATAGGGATGTTAAGTTTTAAGCCACTTTTGGCGAGTTTTGTTGTCCAAACTTGGGACCAAACTTTTATTTTCTACTACTTCACATCCACAAACGGGTGGTCAAACTGAAGTAGTAAATAGAACACTTGGTACATTATTACGTGCTTTAATTGAAAGGAATGTTAAAACTTGGGAAGATATGCTACCATTTGTTGAATTTACTTATAATCGGAGTATACATTCTTCTACTGGGTTTTCTCCTTTTGAAATTGTGTATGGTTTTAATCCGTTAACTCCACTTGATTTGTTGCCTATTCCTATAAGTGACATTTCTAATTTGGATGGATATAAGAAAAGCAAAAATGGTTAAAGGAATTCATGAAAAAGCAAGGCAGAACATTGAAAAGAAAAATGAACAAGTAGCATCCCATATGCGCAAGGAACGATTTCCATCAAAACGGAAATCTAAGTTGGATGCTCGTGGGGATGGTCCATTTCAAATCATAGCCAAAATCAATGAAAATGCCTACAAAGTGGACCTATCAGGTGAGTATAGTGTTTCGGCTACATTTAACATATCTTATTTATCCCCTTTTGAAATTGATGCAGGAATTGATTCGAGGACGAATCCTTTTGAGGGGAGGGGGAATGATGCAAACAAAGCTAAAAACACTCAAGATACTCAAAGAGCATCAGAATGTGACTCGTACCTCTCCACATTATCTTTCGAATCCCATTTGGTCTTAAATATCTATTTACAACCAATAGGTTTCGCATCCGTAGGCAATGGGAGAAGATCCCAAATGTCATTGTCCTTCATAGATTTTATCTCTTCATTCATGACATCAATCCACCTACTAGAGTTAGAATTTTTCATGGCTTGATGGAAGTTGATAGTATCATCTTCCATTGTGCCAATGTCAAAATCATGTTCTAGGAGATATATAATATAATCATCTGATATTGCACTTCGCCTCTCTCTTGTGGATCTTCTTAATGACATAAGTTCTTGAGGGTGTGAAGTTTATGCTTTAGGAATAGTTTTCTGAATAGAAACGGGAAATACTATGACATTGTTAAGTATAAGGACCTGATCCTAATCATTGTCAAGAGCACCTGAGTAAATAAGAATATCGATTAATTCCTCTTCAAAAACAAGGTCACGAACTCTTTCTCCCCCCAACACACTCAACATCCTTAAAGAACTAGGCATTTCCCATCTCAAAAATTATCTTAATAGTGGGATCATAAAATTTGTAACCCTTGGATCGCTTAAAATAACCAACAAAATAACAATTAATAGTTTTGAAATCCAATTTCTTTTCTTGTGGCCTATAAGGCCTAGTCTCAGTTGAACATCCCCAAATGTGCGAATGTCTCAAACTAGGCTTCTTGCCCGTCCAAAGCTCATGAGGGATCTTTGTAGTTGCTTTAGTTGGAACTCTATTGAGTAAATATGTTGCGGTCTTTAATGCTTCTCCCCATAGTGATTCAGGCTTGTAAAATGACTGATTATATTCTTGACCATATCCTTAAGTGTTCTGTTTTTCTGTTTAGCAATAATATTCATGCTAGGAGAACCTGGCATGGTGTACTGTGGGACAATACCACATTCCTTTAGGAATCAAGCAAACGGCCCTGGACACCGTTCACCTGATCCGACAGATCTACCATAGTATTTACCATCATGGTCAAATCAACAGCCTTAATCCTTTTATTGAGTTGATTTTCAACTTCTGCTTTAAAACTTTTGAACACATCCAGGGATTGAGACTTTTCATGAATGAGATATAGGTAGCTGTATCTTGAATAATTATATATAAAAGTTATGAAATATTGTTGACCATTCCAAAAAGGCAGAAGGAACAGTCCACAAATATTTGTATGAATGAGTTCTAATACGTCCATAACTCTATGAGCACCTAATCTCTTAATGTTTTTCTATTTCCCCTTGATACAATGAATACATCTTTCAAAATTTGAAAAATCAAGGGGCGCTAGAATTCTGTCTGACACAAGTCTCTCAATTCTTCTATAGGAAATGTGACCTAATCTCTTGTGCCATGAAGAAGTAAAATCCTCCTTGATTACTTTTCTCTTTATACCTCTTGTACCAACATACAAGGATTCATTATAAGAAGCAATTGTATCAAGCAAATAAAGATTATCATGCACTGATAAAGAACCAGAACCAACCAAATTTGAATTCAGAAAAAGACTAAATTTTCCATTTCCAAAATAAACATGAATAACCAAATTTGTCTAATACAGAAATAGAAATTACATTCCATCTAAATGATGGTACAATAAAAGTCTCTTCTAAATCTAAATAAAATCCAGTCCTTAACAACAATCTAAATTTGTCAATTACTTCCACCTCAACTGATTTGCTACCACCCACATGAATGAATCTAGCACCATCACTTGGCTTGCGACAATGGAGGCAACCCTACATAGACACACTAATGTTAGTTGTGGTACCAGAATCTATCCACTAGGTGTATGTTGGTACAAAAGTTAAATTACCCTTAGAACAAACAAAATTAAGACACATACCTTTCTTTACGCGCCATGCATGATACTTAGTGCATTGCTTCTTTTGGTGTCCTGGAGTTTTACAGAAAAAACAACATTTTTCGTCTGAGCCTTTTGTTGTTTTTTTTGTTGTACTAGAACCGTAACAAATTTACCTATTTGCTTTTTCTTCTTCTTTTTATTCTTTGAGATCACTACTAAATGAGTACTCTCTGTCCTCTCAAACTTGAGCATTTCCTCCTTTTGAACACAATGTGAAATGAGTTCATTCAGATTCCAAGATTCTTTATGACAGTTGTATGTCACTTTGAAATGATTAAACTATGGTGGAAGAGAAATCAAAACAAAGTACACAAGTACTTCTTCTGACAATTCCACTCTAAGCACTTTGAGTTTTGCATGCAAATGTGACATCTCCATTATGTGTACTCTAATATTTCCATTTCCCTTATACCTCATGGAAACAAGAGTCGACAGAAGTGTATATGCTTCGGCCTTATTACTTCTAGCGAAATGTTGTTCTAGAGAATGATAGAAATCTCTAGCTATTGTGATCTCATCAGACATAGTGTCCCGAAAAACCTTTAGAATTGCATGTTCCATAACCAATATACTCGTACGGTTTGACCAATCTCATATTTTAAACTCCTTTTCCTTAGGGGTGCTAAGGAGTAATCGGATTGAGTTGATCAAACCGTAAAACCCAATCTAGATCCATAACTCTAAGTACAAGTCGAACACTATTCTTCCATTGCTTGAAATTTGTGTCGTTCAACATTGGGATGAAATTAACATTTGCGGTGATTCTTCCAGTAAAAGAGAAAGCTGAACATAGAACATATCAAAATAAATTAATTAATACTCACATAAAACTATATATTATAAAATTTAATAATGAATTTTAAATAAAAGTATATTTCCATATCAAGATACCGAGCACTCCATTAACACTCTATCTTTGAATAGAATATTAACTTGTAAGTGGTACGCTGTAATAGTAATTAAATACAGACAGTAGAAATACATCAAACAATAAACCTTCATTTGGGCTGATTTAAAGTTCATATGTCATACTAAATAACTGCCACATATTCATTATCACAAAAATGGAATGCAATAATGTTAAATATTGACATTCCTTTAGGCCGATTAACATTTACATAAATTACACCCATATAACTGTTTACATTATAAAATAAATTAAATTATCTACAAGAGGGGTCACTTTGGTGACATGCTGTGTAAATTAAGTTATTTCAATATATATATGCACATACCAATATTAAAATTCAAAATTAAAACCAAATTTAAACTAAATTAGGAAGAAAATCAACCATAAAATGACCAAAAAACACTCTTTAATATTTTTTTTTCAAAAGTTGACCGTTGACTGGTCAAGCATTGACCATTAACCGGGTTGGGTCAACACCCGTTGGGTTCGAACTGGGTTGAGTCTGGACTGGTTGGCCCATCCCAAATGGGCCAGGCTTTTGGGCCAGCCGATTAGACCTTTTCTCTTCTTGTGGACCAAGCCCACATAATTATAACTTTTAAAACTTAAATATAAACAATCCATCAACCAAAAAACCTTTACCCTTTTAATTTTGAATAGAAAATTAAATAGTAAATTAAATTCATACAATCTATAATGGCTGCCTTTTAAATTATATAAATATATAATTTAGCCGTTACGGACTAAATTTGGCAGTCGAATGGTTGTAAACCACCGGATTGTCTTCCTCATGCAGTGGTGGTCAGCCACTGCTCTATTTTATTTTATTTTATATATTTATATATACACACAAACATGCTTAAAATATATCTATATATATACATATACAATACTTAATTTCTTAATATATATATTTCTTAATTTTGTTATATATATATATTTATTCAACTAAACAAAAATCGAATCCAAACTCTAAAATTTTGAATCCAAAATCTAAAGTTTTGAATCTAAAATCCAAAATTACATAACAAAAAAAAAACCTTCCCAAAAAAATTCAATAAGAGAAAAGAAATGACTCTGATACCAATTGTTAGAACAATATTTCTTTTCAAATTCGTAGATCTGTAAAAATTAAACATACATCCTCGTACTGAATTAAAGAGAAATATAATCGGAAGCGTACCTAAATCCATCACAAAAGATTTGTTCATGTCCGGCGGTAGGATCTTCTGAATCAATATGACGCCTTGAAACTAGTTTTTTCTTGTAACGGGATTTCAAAAAAATAAAATTATCACCTTTTGATTCGAGAACCATAATCTCCTTTTATATCGACTAACTTTTGCAATTTCTATTTCGCCCATCATAAAATGAGAATATTACAAAAATAGTATATGCACATTACAAGCCCATACTTAAACTAGATATATTAAAGTCCAATATTTTTTAACCATATTTGATCACTTTTAAACGAGCTCATTAAATTGACAGCCTGATACACATACTAAGGTCCACATTAAGCCCACACATTAGAAAAATCCAACAATGCGTACCCATGAGTACCCAAACTTAGGTGACATCCTAGAACTCTTCTTGGGTTGGGACTCTTGGGTCAGGTCATTCCTCAAGAGTGAGGCTCGATATCCTATCTTTTTTGGTACCTTTTGGTATCATCTCTTCCTAGGCTGAGACCCCCATCCATTTGTCATTGTTTTAGACTTGTTCTGGGATAGATTCATCTTGAGAACTCTCAATTTGGGAGTAGTTCCTATAATTCCCAAGAAGCTATTAGTGCTGGCTCTCTTCTTTTCTTCCAATAGTACTAGCTTGGTTATACTACCTCATTTCATCATTCCTCAATAAAAGTTTGTATGTAAATTCTGGTCAAGTGGAAATTATGGGAAAATGAATCTTTCATCAAATGGAGTCATGTTTTAAAGTTTAATTCTTGGACCTATTTTGTTCATATGCATGTATAAGAATATTATTAGAGATTTTTTTATGTGTTATAGATATTTACAATGTATAGCTTTTTAATCTAGAAAAGGTATGGTAATTTAAATATTGATTTCATGTTAGGTTAGGCATATCTTTTTTCCTACACGTCTTGGATTAATTGAGTGGAGCATATAAAATTAAATAAATATGTTGAGCTTGGGTTGGATGTTAGGTTTGGGTTGACTAATATATAACTTAAAGTTGAGTCCATTGTTATTCCTAAATAAGGTAGTCTTCCAATTTGTCATCTACATTGTCGAACTTGTGTTTCCTAGCCCAAACGTAGCTGACCCCCAAGATTGACTATCTACTACAAGCTTTTCTGTATAACTATTATATTGCAATTATTCAAGTACTATACTATTTCTTAGTTATGGTCTTAATTATAATAGTATTTTTTTCTCCTATCACTGTGCCCTTAAATACTATTCAAACTCGTAGTGCCATATTGAAAACATCCTCTCCCATGGTAAGTCCATACCTTAAGCTATTTACGGATCTTACATATTACAAGCTCTCTCCCAATTACGTTTGATCCATATGCCTACACTCATTCCATGTCCCCCCACCCTTGTACAGTAGCAAAATGACCGGCCCATATAGTCATTATTACACCTATTGAACCCATATCTTTCTATAAAATGAAGAAAAAAAGAAACCCAAACATGGGATGCACTTCCTTGTTCTTTCAAGTGTGACTTAGTTGGAAATGAATAGTTTACAAAATTAAAAGAAATCCTTATAGTTATGTTGATAGGCACAAGACAAGGCTTATTCTCAAGAAAATCAATTAAAGGTATAGATTACGTTAATACTTATAATCCAGTTGGAAACTTACAATTGTTTAACTTATTTTGTGCAACGCAATTTCTACGAGTTAGGAAACAGAAAAAAAAAAAAAAGAAATTTAGATTCATCTTTTATGGTGATCTTTAAGAGGTTGTTTACATGTCTTGATATCAAAATTTTGTTAATAAAGATTTTCCTCATTATGTTTGCAAATCAAAGAAAGCTTTATTTAGCCTTAGGAAAGCTCCAAAGCCTAGTATAAGTGAGCATTAATTTGGTTCTAATGGCCTCTCTGCATCTAGTATAAGTGCTTTACTATTTTTCTTTTATCTTGCTAATGGCATTGTTAGTTTTGGTCTATGTGTAGCTGAACAATATTTCTTGAAAAATAATTCTTCTCATGCTATTTGATAAATTATATAGTCACTAAGCTTGATACTTATAATAAAGTATTTAGGAAGTTTTCGAGCATGGAAATTGTTTAAGACAAATGTACTCTCTTTCTTTCTCAATGTAATCTTCTTGGTGCTCTCCGGAACAAGACATGTAAAATATTGTAAATCGTCACACTAATGACTATCTCATTTCCTCTTAAAAAACTATAGTGAATCTTTTTAATTAATGAATTCCTCGACTAAAGAATATTAGTATGTTGTCAACAGATTGCCTTAGTATGTTAATTACATTATTGATCTTGGTTTGGAATTTATACCACTTGATTTGTTTATTTGCACTTCTCCATAAAGGTTGGGTGGTTTTTCTAATGAAAGGCTATCAATTAGTGGATAAAGGCCCTATTGATATTGGTTGAGAATTTCTGCAATTTGATTTCTATTTTATTTGTTTATCTATGTTTTTCATTCCCTAATATGGTTTGGGTGATTGCTCTAAAGGAAGTGCTCTACAAGTGGGTACAAAGTGTAACTTAGGTTACAATTTGGTTTCCTACAAAATTAAAAAAAAAATGATTGCTTAGTTATCCCCAAAAATTGAGTAAAACACATTTGATAACACAATGGCTAAATTAACTCGAATTTGTTCTACATGTTTCCATGGCTTCTTTTTTAATTTTAACTTTTCCCCTGGGTCTTGAACATTAAGGTTTGCTGAGTCGATTTAGGATTTTTTAGGAATATATGGTGTTGACAACTTTTAAAGGCATAAAATAGAGGACACGCACGCCAGGTGTGCGAAACTTACAACAGCTGACATTTCTCATTATCAAAAGGTAAAGTTCAATTGAGCATAATTCCTGCCATGCTTCCGTTTACACTACCATTATTTTAACAAACAAAGAGAACCAAATGAAACAGAAGGAATTTGGCATTTTTAATTCATTATTGAAGATGATAAACTCTTATAACTCTAAAAGAGGGAACAAAGGTTTTGTGGCTACCTCATTAAACCTCTGGCACTTCAGGCATTGGAATCAAATGTAATTTTTTTCATGTTTAAGCAAGTAATATATTGTATAGAAATGTTAAGTTGGATGGACTTACTTCTTCCTTAAGTTATGTGTTGCCTTAGTGGTTGATGTAAATTTATTTTACTATTTCTAATTAAATGGATTCACATATGTGCCTTATGTCTGAACTGTTAATCATTTAGCTGCATGGATTATGTGTAGAAATAGTGCAATGCAAACTGTATGGAAGAGTTGATATGAATTCAAATGATTTTTATTAATGAAATTAGTTAGGTTAAATAGGATAAAAATAAACAAATGTTACAAAAAATAGATAACTACTAACCCACAAAGAACACCACTAACCCACTAATTTATAATTGCTGAAATTAAGAGACCACTATTTCATGGCCACTAGTCCATGATTAAAACACCACGACTCCATAACTACTAAATTAAATCACCACTAATCCATAACTAATAACTCTTAAGTATATAATAAAATCTTAACATTCCCTCCCTTAAACTGAATGTTATACAACCAGTTTAAATTAGAAATCGAACAAATACCATGTAGAATATGTAGCTTCATGTATGTAGCCAACTTAAAAGGTTGGTTAGAATATCTGTAATCTGGTCTTTACTTTGACAATAAACCAATTTAATGACTCCTTCATTTATGAGATCACGAAGAAAATGGTATCTCACATCTATATGTTTGCTTCTAACATGTAAAACTGGATTCTTGGAGAGTTTACTAACTGAGTTATTGTCACAATAAATCTATATAGGCCTCTACTTGAAATAATGCAAAAACTTGAGTATTCTTTTCAACCAAATAGATTTTTTCCATTTCGGATGTTTTGTCAGTTCCCATGTGTTGTTTTTCTCAATAGACTTGATCTCTTCATCCATTGTCTTTTGTCATCTTGTATCTTTGACAACTTCTTATAATGTTATTGGATCACTCTAATAATAAAGCATAATGAGCAAGAGTATCATCAAATTGAACACCACTAACCTACATCCACACTGGTCTCTTTCTAATTCTTTTAGATCGTGAACTTTCGCCTACTATTTGGGTATCATTATTATCATAGCTGCTATTGCAGTTGGTAAACATTAGAGAGAGTAGTTTGTCCCTACATTTTTGCTTCTTTTTCTTCTTCAAAATTCACAGGTATTTGTTGGTGACCTATGATTAGATTGAACAGTATTGTAAGCTTTTTATTGTTCACTTATTCGAAGAAAGATACATTTTTTGCCTTTTTCATCTAACTTCTTTCTCTTCTCATATGGAATATGTGCATATGTTATGCACCCAAAAATTTAAAAATAATCAACGGTTGGTCTATGTCTGCTTCAAGCTTATTTAGGTGTCATATTTTAAACAATAAGTGTGGTGTGGATATTCAAAATATGAACACTCTAATTTACTTCTTCTAGCCAGAACTGCTTTGGAACTCTTTCATCTGCCACCATGCTTCTAACCATGTTTAGAATGGTTCGATTTTCCTCTCTATTACACCATTGTTTTGAAGTGTATAAGCTATTGTCATTTGCCTCCAAATTCTCTACTCATTGTAAAATTTTGTGAATTTATGGTACATGTATTCACCACCACAGTCAGTGCATAGTGTTTTAATGGTTATCCCAGCTTCATTCTCTACTTGAGCTTTAAAATTTAAATGTCATTAAAGCTTCAGATTTTTCCTGCAAAAAGCATACCATGTCTTTCGAAAATGATCATCAATAAAAGAAATAAAATATTTCTTTTTGTCATTTGATACAAGATTAATAGGACCACAAATGTCAGAGTGAATCAACTCTAGTGATTTTTTTAGCTCCCCGTGCCTTTCTTTTTGGGAATGGCTCTCGGTGATATTTGCCAACAACACATGCTTCACATACTTTAGAAGGGGGAACACTCTAAGGCAAGCTAATCACCATGTTTTTATGAAAAAGAGTCTTCAATCCATTGAAATTTAGATGACCATAACGAAAATGCCCAAGCCATGTTGGATTGTTCATCTTGGTCATAAAGCAAGTCTGGATGGTTTGGATTCACAATAGAAATAACCTATTAGTTTCATCTTGACATGTGCAATTAGACCCTTTCTAGGATCGTTAGACTTCACAAGCTCCTCTTTTGATTGTAACTTCATAACAATTTTCTTGCAGCTGTTCCAAACTTAAAAAATTGCTTTTCAAGTCAAGAATATAAAAGACATTCGATATTGTCTCAATATTGTTTTCTTTAGTCCTGATTTGAACATCACCTTTTTCCATGACACTAACTTTAGAATGAGCACCAAAACTCACATTAGTATGAAAATATTCATTTAAATAAGAGAAAAATGACTTACTACCGCACATATGATTGCTATATCCTGTGTCCAAATACCAGACATCTGGTTCATGCTTGTCCTCCTTGATATGGAAATTCATCAAAAGGGTTTCTTGTTCTTCTTTCTTTATAAAGTTGGACTACTCCTTTTTGTTGGAATATAAGTTTGCAGAGCATTTAGGCTTGTAATGACCAAATTTGTGATAGTGATAACACTCAATATTGGACATGTTAAATTTTGTTTCATTGCAGTGATCATTTCTTTTGCCTCTAGTTCGAGATTCTGATGTGTTAGAACTCTACCTCTTCCTCGTCCACGACCTCAACTATGGCTACTTGATCCTCTTTTTGTAAAAATTTCACTACGAGTTGAAGCTTTTAAGGCTTGCTCCTCAGTTGAACCTATTGTCATTCTCTACTCATGCAACAATAATGAACATTGCAATTCATCAATTGAAAGCTCATCAAGGTCTTTTGACTCCTCAATAGAACATATAACATAAGAGAATTTTGGAGCCATTGATCTAAGAATCGTTTCCACCACAGCAACATCTTTGATTTTTTCACTATGAATACGCATCTTGTTTACTATGCTTAGCGTTCTTGAGAAATATTCATCAATAAACTCTTTGTGCTTTATGTGAAGAATTTCAAATTGTTTGTGAAGGGCTTGAAGCTGCTGTCGTTTCACCCTTGTTGTGCCTTGATATTTTTTCTTCATAGAATCCCAAATCTATTTATAAATATCTTTTTTAAAAAATCATCTCCAAAATAGCACATCAATTGTTTGAAATAGATAATTCTTTGCCTTGAGATCCTTTAGTTTTTGTTCTTCTATTTTTTTTCTGTTGAGCTTCCATCAACATCACTCGAGGGGTTGGTTCAAGCACTCCTCTTTCCACGACACTTCGGTATTCTTTGGATTAGAGCAAATTCTCCATCAACATGCTCCAATGATCATAATAGCATCGAAACGAGGGTTTGCCAGTTGCACATAACTATTCTCTAACGCCATGGATGTCTACTGCTATTGCACAACAAAAAAACCTGCCATTTTTTTCTTTTTTTTACTATGATACTAGATGTAGAAACAGAGTAAGGCAAATTGTATAGAAAAATTGATCTGAACTCAAATGATTTTTACTGATGAAATTAGTCAACTTAAATATGATAAAAATAAACAAACGTTACAAAAAATAAATAAACACTAACTCACAAAGAAAACCACTAACCCATTGATATATAATTGTTGAAATTAAGAGACGCCTACTCTATAGCCACTACTTCATGATTAAGACACCACTAATCCACTACTCTATAATTGCTAACTAAACCCCCAATAATCCATTACTAATAACTCTTAAATACATAATAAAATCATTCTTCTATTTATTTTATTTTAGCTTTTGTTTTTCATCATATGAATTCTCTCTGTCAATGGCTTAAGGGAGTAGCTTCTTTTAGAAGTTGAAATATACAGAACTCAAATGCATAATAGAGATTGCATTATTGGTTTAATTGGCTTAACAATATTAATCACTAAAATTTATAATCCTATTACCAAATAACATCTAACATTAAATCCTTACATTATTTCTCGAGTCTATGAGGAAGATTCATCATCAGGTGGGAGATTAAAAATTTTAGAGCTAGAAACTACATGTGATCTTTCGAGGATTTGGCTACATGTAGATATGGATGCTTTTTATTAGTTGTGGAAACTTTGAGTAATCCCTTTTTTAAATGGCAAACCAATGTTGTTGGTCTATGATCTCCACAACCAATTATGAGGTCTAGATTTTTTATTGTAAGTTTGAAGGGGGATTGTTTTATCCTATCATGTCATATATTCAGGTAAGGGGGGTTTACTTAGTTTTTAGTTTCTGGTTGTTGATGTATATGCGGGGTTTTGGATGGCATTGTTCATCTCAGGTTCTGCATCACATGTAATGCTTGAGTAGCACCAAATTGCTTGCTTGCTGTAACACCCCGCCAATCACTATTCTTAAATGATTTAGAAATTCTTATTCGGGCCTTTGGCCACGTTAAACTTAATTAATTTACGCTACTTGATATTTATCATATTTCGTAATTTTGGTTGATTTTTTTATTTATTTAATTTTATTTTAATTAATCTTATTTTAATTTATTTAATTTAATTTTAAGTCTAACTCATTTAAATCAAATATAAATATTGAGAAAAAAATCAAAAACTACGAAGATCGAGAAGAAAATCCTGCGTGGAGTCAAATTGCCCACACGGATGCTAAGCACTATGCGCGCGCGAATGTGCGCATAGCGTGCACGACGCAAGGTCAGGACCTGTGCGCATTCGGTTGCACGCAGACAGGCGTCTGTGCGTCACTTCGTGCGCAGACAAGCGTCGCACACTGTGTGTTCGTCGTCCACGCGATAGGAGGCTTGTGCGCCTACAGGCTAGCCTGCAATGCGCTACCACTACCTCAGGAGGCGTGCTACCATCGCCGGTGGAGGAGGCCCTCCTCCCTCATTTTCCATACTGAGCATCTTTTTCTCCTCTCTTTACGGGATTTCGCCACTTGGCATGAATCCGACATTTCCAAAACTCTATAAATTGCCCTTCCCCTTCTCTTCCTCTCCACACTTCTATTCTTCCATTTTTTAAAAAATTTAGAGAGAGAGAGAGACATAGTAGTCTAGTGAGAGAAGATGAGAAAGAAAGAAGAATGGTGAAGGAGAAAACATCAAGGTTTCAGTAATGAATCTAGTATTTTTTTTGACATCTTAAGGAGTATTTTTAGATAAACTAAATTAATATGATTGTTGTTTTTTTTGTTTTGTATGCCTCTGTGTTCAGATAAGTCAAATTGTTCTTGTTTTCAAGCATGCTATTTGAATTGCAAACACTTGATGAATTTACATGTAATAAATATAATATGTAATCGGTAACAGTAAAAAGTATAAAAGAAAAGAAAAAGAGAAAAGTGGAATAAAGCCTGTATGGTCTGAAGTGTATCTGTATTGACATGCATATTGCATCAAGTGTCTCGTTAGGCTTTTTATCTCTAACGAATATTTGTTCCCTTTCTCTTTG
This sequence comes from Carica papaya, assembly GCF_054855325.1. Taxonomy (NCBI): domain Eukaryota; kingdom Viridiplantae; phylum Streptophyta; class Magnoliopsida; order Brassicales; family Caricaceae; genus Carica; species Carica papaya. Next base: position 17,889,853 of record NC_142312.1, on the reverse strand, counting down.
GGGTATCTGTTTTTTCCTCCCCTATCTGCTTTAGAAAGACGTGAGAGGATTAGTCCTAATGGATGATGGCATACCCTCTGATGAGAGTGGTATTACACTATCTGTAGGTGTCACCTGTGGCCAAGTAATGTCGTGATTGTAGATATATATTAGGGCCACTATAGCTGGTACGACCGTGGTCATAGATCGTAGCATGGTTTGGCCAACTGAAAATGAGCCTGAGCAAATTGTCGTATCTGTATATAATCTGGTCATTCCACTTAAGTAGTTAGAAATCTGTATTTACTCTCAGAGATGGAAGTTGTAATGACTTTGTGAAGCATGACATAAAAATCTGAGCATTTCATGATTTATTTAATTTTTTCTATTATTTGGCATGATATGTTTGGTTGTTTGTATTAATGTATTGTTTTCTTAACAAATAAATGATTTTCTATAATGTGACATAGGTAGACGATGAGGTTAAATGGTAAGTTAAAATAATTAACTTTTTAAATCTTACGATGTTAATTTAATATTATTTTCCTTACTGAGCATATGGAACTCACTCTTTCCATGCCCCTTCCAAATGAGGAAGAAAGTGAAGAATGGCAGGCTGACCTATCCTTGGAAGTCATGTGGAACCCGTGGATCCACAAGTCTAAGTGCATGACTGTTCCCGCACTCTAATGAGTCCAATAGCATAGTAAAAAAAGTGGCTCTTATGTTTTGTTTTGTATTTTGGAGCCACTTTTGGCCTCAATATATGTTTGTATTAGAACTCATATCCATTTATAAGGGATTTATAATAATTTTATTCTGCTGCATAAATTTTATCATGCACTTGTTATTCTGAATCAGTATCTGACACCTATTTGCCTTAATTAGTACTTGGGATGTCACACTTGCCTTAGATACATATAACTTTCTATCTTGTAAAATAAGTTTATCTTGCAAGGACATATGTTCTTGATCGTTTAAACATTGTGAATTTTTCTCTTTTTGAAATTGAGAAAATGGGTAAAGAATACCTAGTGCATGTGATCTATATATGTTTTGCATTTTTTCATAGAATTCCATCAATCTTCCTCCAAATCCTACTTGATGTTGATACTTCTTATTCTTTCTTTTTTGGAGACTATTATTTAACGGCCACTTATAAGTTTTAGTTGTTGTCAAATATAAGTTTCTACTTTGCTTTTTGTGAATTACAATGTTTTTTGTTGTATAGATTGTCTTTTTTGAGGACTTTTAATTTTATACTCGTTATTCTCTCACTTAGGTATCTTCTGATATAAACAAGCCAAATGGACAGTTCTTTTGCCAAATGACCGAATAGCTGTCATGACATTTATATCTTCTCTTCCCATAAGAAAGGTATTATATGCTATTTATTAGTTGCATCAGATATACATATCTTTTCTCAAAAGAAATATACTTTTTTGAATTATTAGTATTATTATGATTATTATGACTACATGGCTATGGAATTATTTTAGTAATATGCAATTCTGATTATTTGTACTACCAAATATATGCCAAGATTAGGGGAATTGGTAAGGTCACTAAACATGTGACAAGTTATTACAAAGAGCAGTTTCCTCTGTGCACTGTTCTCTCATTCTACAACAGGTTAGCATGTTTTCCCTATTTATTATTTCCTTCTCTTTTGTGATTGTTAAAGAAACTTTAAATTAAGATTTCACTATAGTTTTCTTGAGTGTTACTTACCACTGCTGTCAAATTTCATATAATGCAATGGTGATATATATACCTACGGATGCTGCTGGTTGTGCTCTATGTAGCTTAAGATCTAATGATTTCTCAAAGTACATCGTTAAAAGTTTTTCTTACCATATGAAAGTAAGGAAGAAATGACCAAAAGTAATTAATGATTCATAGATGAAAAGTGAGATTCTGGTTGGATGATTGGCTAGGACAGATCCTTGGATCAACATTTTCCCTCTATTTTTTACTTTGATCTGCAATAAAGAGTTCAAGCCATGTAGTCATTAAGGTTCCTTAATGACTTGGAGATTAAAGAGTTTGTAAGCTTGGTACAACTAGGCTCTTTAAAAGCCTTGGATGATCCTACTTGAAAGATTAGTGCAGGTAGGTCTTCTGAGTTAAGTTTTATCATGCCTTCTTGATGAGGAATGATAGGAATGAGGAAGATTTCTCATGGAATTTAATTTGAAAGATTAAGGCATCTCCAAGAGTGGCTTTTTGTGCTTGGGAGGCGGCTAGGGGTTGTATCTAAACTCTTAACAATCTCATCAGAAAAGGGAAGGTGATTTTGAATAGGTCCTACATATGCAAAAGAGCTATAGAGACAGTCAATCATGTCTTACTCTAGTTTCCTGGAGTTAATAAATTTTGGAGTTTAGTTCACAATTTGCTGGGGATAAGTAGGTTGTGGCTACATTGATCAAAGAGGAACTTAGGCTTCACGACGTATCCCCAATGCTAAGCAGCAAAATAGACAACTTGGTCTTATCTTTTGGCAACTTCTTGAGTTATATGGAAAGAGATGAACACTACAACTCTCAAAGGTTACTGTTTTATCTTTTGATTGTATAAAGGATATATGGTTTTAAACTCTAAATTTTTTAATTAAGGTCATTCTTTTATTTTTTGGGGGACTTAGGAGACCTTATTAATATTTTGATTTGTTGGAAAATTAGGATTAATCTTAATGCGGAAGCAATAGGACAAGATGTTTGCTTTTCTGCTCATGATCCTTATTTGTTGATGCCTTTTATTTTCTCCCAGATGCTGCTAGAGTTCCGGGTAATATTCCACCCAAAATCCAAGTCTGTTTATGGGTTAACTAAACGTGAGAGAGACAATGGTAATATGCTTTTTTTTCTGGATGTTATCTACTTCCTTAATTAAATTGAAATAATTTTTCTCTCTTATATACCCACCAAGAGTCATCTTTTTACAATAAGGATTTCTCTTAAATACTTACGAATAGTTGTGGACATTTCTAATTTTATACATCTCCCACTTAACCACACTAACCAAAATATACTACTACATCAACATATCTCTCACGCTTCATACAGGATATGCGGTGTGCGACCAAAAGGCAGCAAGTAGTGTTATATTAAGTCACCATCTAACTAATATAACATTTTCATATTTATAATACCCTAGATCATTTGAACATCATCGTTAGCATACATTATCCCTCTATGCTATAATAATATTATTTGGTTATATACAAAATATAACTGTCCGGGCTTATGTGACGATGTCAGAAAAATTCTTCCTTAAACACTGATGATAATCCATCACAACTTAACTGCTTTCCTAATATGTTCTGCTAGACCGTATAGGTCATGGCCCTTAGAAACATATTAAAGTAGAAACACCAAATATTGACTTCATGTGATAGCTCCAAGTCGAAGGGTATCATACAAGGAGGACACAAGAGTCTATAGGTTTCACACAGTGACAAAGTAGGGAATTATTCTATCACTCCCTATATCGATCGTCATATAGCACATACAGTATGATATATTCGTCACAACATAGCTCCCACTAAGTTGGGTGATGCAAACAAGGCTAAAAACACTCAAGATACTCAAAGAGCATCAGAAGGTGACTTGGAGCAAATTTCAAATGATGTAAACACAAATACAGTTCCAAACCTGGAAAGTTTTAGCGGACCAGTAACAAGATTTTGGGCAAAGAAGCTTAAAGAGTTGCTCCAAGTTTTTACTCAAAAACATGTGGATGATGGGCTGGCCAATTGTGGAAAGTTCAAATATGAGCTTTTTGAACAGCCCAAATTCGTAACTCTAATTGGATTCAAGTGATTTGGGATAATTTGGGCTTGTTTGAGTCTTATTGATAATGGATAAATAAGCCTTATGTATGGACTGGATTAGTTGAGTTGTTTTAAGTACTTTAGATTGTTTTATTTTATTTTAAGTTAATTAAGCCCATATAGTTAAGTATAACTCATTTTGGGCTTAAGTCTTATCTTAGTTAATAACAAGAATGAACCCATAACTATATGGTGCCACAAACAATTAGTGGCGTTGGTTAAGAAGATTGGAGTTATCAGGAGTTACATAACAATTACATGCCTATAATTAGCCCAGTTATTGTTGGAGTTACAATTGTAATTACCACATAATTAACCTAGTCATTGTGGTAGTTACAATTGTAGTTATTGTATTATAACTTATCATTGATTTCTTTGGCTATAAATACCAAAGGAACTCTTTTTTGTGGACATCAAGAGTTGTAATCAAATATTTCAGAATTGAGTTGAGAGTGTTTTGGCTTTCTTTTCACTTTATGCACAAGGTGTTGATTTGGAATACAATTGTTATCACTTGTATTTCAATTTTGATTTCCTATTCCAATTTTTCTTGGTGCTTGTTTGGATTGGGTTCAAGAGATATCATTTATCTTTCTTGGGATTTCTTTAACTTCTACCATTTGGGTGATTGAACAAATTTGATTCCTTTTTTACTTGTGATCTAAATTCCGTTCTAAACCGATTGAAGAGTTCTAAGGTTCAAGCAAGGGTCTTGGGGTTCCGCATCATTTGGTATCAGAGCATTGGTTCATCAAGTAAATTAGTCTATCCTTATTTTGTTGTCTTTATTTTCATTATTTCTTAAAAAAAAAAAGAGACAAATTTGCATTCAGCAAAAAAAAAATCAGATTAGCTTAATTTACTTAATTGTGCAAAACAAATTTCCACATATTCTACCTTGTGTAATTGACACAGCTGCTGTTATTTTCTTTTTATTTATCTCATATAACATTCAAATACATTTAAAATTTAAAAGAAAAACTCGTTTCAAGGCTGTTTATTTGGTTGAGATTGTTTATGTAATTTTTGGGGCTGTTTGGAAATAACTCACCTCAATTGAGTTTGTTTTCATCCAAAATTGTTTGTTTCACTTAATTAGAGTATTTTGGGTGATAATTGGTGGTTCTATTATAGAATTACAAGTTTCGTGCTTTAAATTCCATATTCACCAACTAATTATAATAGCTCCACTACCCCCCAGCTCACCAACTTGAAGCCCCATTATAGATGTTTTTGACTCCCTATCACCCCGCACCACCACTCTAGAAGGCAGATCGAGTCAACCAACTGAATCCCAAGACCCTCCACCACCTCCTATAGTGTAGTCGTTGAAGAAGAAGGAACTCTTGAAAGAATACCAAAGAGGGCCCGGGTTCGACGAGGCGAACCCGTCCACCAACCAATATAAATAAACCTCTGCAGACATCTCATCTTCAAAGATGATTTAGAGAAAGAACGGTATGAGAACATCTACAATCTACCCATTATTCTAGGTAAATCCGCTCATGACCCCACTCTCGACACTCTCAACATCAGAACGACCGTTTTGTAACTGATTATACCATTGGCAGGGCCAACATTTTTTTAATGGACGTACCCATTTATGCGAACTGGTTAGGAATTTTACACCACCCTCTAGTTTTACAAGCTTCCTAAGTTAATCCTTCACACCCCAAATCTCATCTCCTACCATCTCCAGGGAAGGCATTTTCATCTGATAGCAACGGTTACCCGTTGATTAAGATTGTTCCTTGATGATCTAGTTCAGCCAATCTTCAATCTTGGATGAACTAAACAACATTGAGCATATCAAACTCAACACCTTTGAATTGCACCAAAAGAAAGAATTATAGAAATCTTCTAAGCAACCCAACCCAACCTATTTGAACCCAACAACAGTAGGTATATCAAACCTACCACCTTTGAATAACAAAAAGGTAGAAAAATTGAATTACTGTTACCCACCCCTAAATCTAATGAACCCAACAATAATAGGTATATTAAACCTATCACCTTTGAATCACAGAAGAGAAAGAAGAAAAGGCCAAGGTGCCACAACTAGGAGGAAGAATCCTAGTTGATAAACCTATTAAGTTTTACAAGCAACTTGCAAGACCCAAACTAGCTTAAAGAGACTAGCAAATTAAGGAAAACCTTTAACAAGTATGTAATTTCAATATGATTTTTACAAGTAGAATGCATCCCTATTTATAGGTCATAGGGAGCATGAAATTCAAAAGTAAATTACTTAAAATTAACTTTGGAAATAGAAACTAATAAAGAAAAATTCAAGACTAATTAATGACTTGGGATTCTAGTCTTCTTTGAATTCATTTTTCCAAGGCTGACTTCTTTTTACTCCATGCTGATTTTCCATCATCCAATGAGGAGTTTTAATGCTTTTGAAGACACCAATCTTGTTCATAAATGATCAGATTTATTGATGTCCTTCAACTTCAAAGTCAAGCCATTATTGTTGACTAGAATTGATAAAAGAGTGCAGTCTTGAACCAGCCATGCTTTTGCACTAATTTTAGGCCATATTATGGGCCAAAATGATTATCTTGATCAACCCAATATGATCCATTAGCCCTTATTGGCCCATGATCTAAAATGGTCATGAAATTCACAATTCTGGACTTCGCATTGTGGGCTTTGGAGCATTCTAGTGAAAGACTTGTGCTAATCAAATTCTTCAAGGCTTGCATTTTCTTTCTTCTTGAACGTGTTATTGGACCAGCAATGTTGATCAAATTATCATCTTCACAAACTTGAGCTTCCTGATTAGCAACATTTGAGCTTTTGTGCATTTGATCGCTATCAGTTCCCTCCCCCTTAAAAAGATTCGACCTCGAATCGTGTCCTGCATCATTTTCAAATGGAGAGAGATCAGAAACATTGAAAGTATTACTAATTCCAAACTCACCGGGCAAGTCCAACTTGTAGGCATTCTTGTTGATTCTTTGAAGGACTTGAAATGGACCATCTCCATGAGAGTGTAACTTTGTCTATCTTTTGTTGGGAAATATTTCCTTCCTCATATGAACCCAAACCCAATCTGCGGGTTCAAAGACAACTTCCTTTCGTCCACAATTGACCTTGTAGCAACTAGCTCACTTTTGTGCTTCAAACGTTCCTGAAACTTTTTTTATGCGTGCTCTTGACTATCTCAGCCTTCTTAACCCCATCTAGATTCAAATATTCCTTTATGGGCAGAGGAGAAAGATCTAAAGGAGTTAGTGGATTAAAAACATAAACAATTGCAAAAGGATATCAACCTGTAGATGAATGCATAGTTCGGTTATATGCAAATTCAGTAATTAATACACAATCCTCCCAACTCTTGAGATTTTTTTTGAGGATTTCCCTTTGGAGTGTGCCAAGAGTTCGATTTGTAACCTCCATTTGTCCATCTGTTTGAGGATGACTTGTGGTTGAAAACAGCAATTTGGTTCCCAATTTTCCCCAAAGTGTCTTCCAAAAGTAACTCAATAATTTGACATCTCTATCGGACACACTGCTTCTAGGAACCCCATGTAGTCGAACCACTTCTCTAAAGAACAAATTGGCAACATGCTTTGCATCATCCGATTTCCTACAAGGAATAAAATATACCATTTTAGAAAAACGATCAACCACAACAAAAATACTATCCATACCTCGTTGTGATCTAGGCAGCCCTAGAATGAAATCCATGGATATGTCAATCCAAGGTGATTGAGGTATAGGCAGTGGAGTGTAAAGTCCGTGAGGAAGGGACTTGGATTTTGCTCGTTTGCACTCAACACATCCCCCACAAAGCTTTCCAACGTCTCTTTTCATGTGTGGCCAGTAGAAATGTTCATTCAAGACATCAAGAGTTTTAGGAATTCCAAAATGTCTCATTAATCCACCACTATGTGCCTCTCGTACAAGTAACTCCCTTAAAGAGCAATGTGGAATACACAATCTGTTTTCTCTAAACAAGAAACCATTATTTTTGTAGAACTTGCTAAAAGCTCCATTTTCACATGTTTCAAAAATTTGAGAAAAATCAAAATCATTAGCATACGATTCTTTAATGTACTCAAATCCCATGATTTTTGCATCTAAGGTAACAAGAAGTGTGTACCTTCGGGAGAGTGCATCAGCAACAATGTTTTCCTTACCCTTCTTGTACTTCACAACATAGGGAAAAGTCTCAATGAATGCTATCCACTTAGTATGCCTCTTATGCAAATTCTTTTGTCCCGTGAGATACTTGAGAGATTCATGGTCAGTGTGGATCATAAACTCTTTTGGCATGAGGTAATGCTACCATGTTTCCAATGCCCTCACAACAGCATAAAGCCCCTTATCATAAGTTGGATAATTCAAATGAGCTCCTTTCAACTTTTCACTAAAGTAAGCAAGTGGTCGGCCTTCTTGAAGCAAAACAGCACCTATTCCAAATCCTGAAGCGTCACATTCAACTTCAAAAGTTTTAGAAAAATTAGGCAAAGCTAGAACGATTGCATTAGTTAAATCATATTTCAATTGATCAAAAGCTTTTTGTTGTGAATTACCCCATTCAAACTTTACATTCTTTTTTACCAACTCATTAAGAGGGGCTGCTTTTGTTGAAAAATCTTTAACAAACCTTCGATAAAAACTAGCAAGCCCATGGAAAGATCTTACCTCAGTCACACTTGTTGGAATTGGCCAGTCAAGAATAGCCTCAGTCTTTGCTTCATCAATTCTCAAACCATTAGCACTTACCACATAGCCAAGGAAAATTACTTTTTCCACACAAAAAGTACATTTCTTCAAATTAGCATGCAACTTTTCTTCACGCAAAGTAGCAAGAACAAACTTAAGATGCTCAATATGATCACTCATATTCTTGCTATAAATCAGAATATCATCAAAATAAACAAGAAGACAAACTTGAGCTTCCTGATTAGAAACATTTGAGCTTTTGTGCATTTGATCGCTATCATCATCTCTCTATTGCTCAATTCAATGATGCCCTGGGATTCTCTGAATGGGAAGTAAAACACCTGTACTGATTTCTGTGAAGAATTCGACTCAACCACTATTTATGATGAACTTTGTGTTAATCACTTAGATGCATACGACCCCAGCAAATCCAAGGACCTCTACTTGCGTGGCCCTTATATTAAATACATTCATCAATTTTTGGCTTACTCTTTTTCCGGTCATAGAGACGCAATGAGTTCCATCTCCAAAATAGAGTTGTACTTTCTACAGTTATGTTGGATGAACTTGGGGCACTGGTTCGCGTTGCAATTTGCTAATGTACTCTCCTTTTAGCAGCCCTTAATCATGGGCACAATCATCACCAGAATTGACATATTCACAACCCGGTTCGACATTGATGAGAAAGATTTACATATTGCCTACCCTCAGGCACCTTTGAATCTTCAGTATTTGGATGACATGGGCCTCCTGGAACTAAAATATCGCCTCCCCTACTTTGCCCCACCTTGGCCTTGGCCTTTGGTGCCATGAGACAAAAGAATTTACAGCAAGTAGTGTGAGTTTCAATCACAAGCCACCCCAGCTCCTCCGCCGCCCAAATTCAAGGAATTCATGGACCACACCCTATTACACATACGCATGATTGATGACACCCTACACTTCATGGAGTGCTCCTTATGTGAACTGCATGAGAAAGTTGAAGCTTTGACACAATTGATCACCCAACCCAGGTGCTCCACCACATGACCCTGCCATAGATGAACATCAGGGGTGACTCCTATCCTTTCTCTTTATTTTACTCTTATTTTTTTTTCTTTTCTTTTTTTTACTTTTATTTTATCTTTTGTTTCTCTTTTTATTTGTTCATTTGCCTTTTCCCTAGCTTGTATCACATTAGGGATAATGTGTAGTTTAAGTGTGGGGGAGTAGCATTATGCACTCTAAGTAGGTAGTTTTCATATATGCCACATCATTTTAGGTACAATGCCCTTGCCCAAGTTTGGCTACATTACACATACACCTCCAACAACTTTTAACCCACCCTCACATCCACCTCTATTGTTTTAAGCAACTCAAATGGAAGGTTTTAAAAACTGACTTGCACTTATCACCACCTCCTAGGAACTGCAGCTTATTTTTCATCTTTTCACACCTTGAATGGCTATTTTCGATTATGTATCTTAAAGCATGACTTGTGTGGGAATTGCCTGTTCAAAAATTTAATTTTCTCTCATTTTTGGAGTGAATGCTAATACTTAGAGCGAACCCTACTACAACTTGTCCAGATTTGTGTGCTTAGAATTCTATGGCCCATATTTAGGATTATTCGAAAAAAACATATATATATATATAATCAGCCAACTTGTGATAAGTAAAATGGAGTGTAAAACACGCTCACTTTCGAAACATGTTGGTGTATCAATGTGAGATGGAGCATAAAACACAATCACAATACTCAAAATTGCCACTAAGTAACCAGGTGCATTCATCACAAATGTTTACCTTCGCATCAAAAGGTTAGTGACAATTTTTGTTTTAACATGAACTAATCGCATGCAATCCTTAATTTTGTACTAGTTTAATGGTTGTTCTACTAAATTTTTTTATTATTCCCAATTTTGGTATGGAAAAACTTACAATTTCTCTCATTTTATGTTTGAATACTAGTCGAGATTGTTATTGTGAGGTATGGTTCCCTGAAACTCAAACCTGCAAATTACTAGCTAATGGTCATTTTTGCAATTTGGAGATTGAGGTATAGCGTGCGAGTTGTGACAAAATGATTGGGATTTGGTGAAAAATGGGTGAAGAGATAAGGCTTTATGGTACAGGCTTTGTAGTGTTGCCAAGCACAATATAAGTGTGGGGGAGTTTGATAGGATGTAAAAACATCATCCTTGTCATCTACTTTTATGTATTTAAAATGAATATTTTGCTACCTGATAGAGATGTTTTACACATTTTTGATGCAGGACAGGAAATGGAGCTTAAGATTTGGAATAATAATAGAAAATAAGAACAAAAATATAAAAACAACCATTTGTCACTATCTTAGCCTTGGGCGGGTCTTAGACCTCGCAGTAGCAACACACTTTGGCCCACAAACACAAGACTTGCCCAAGGCTTGTGTCTCAACAAGAAGGGATAAACACAACTAACCCTTGGGTTGCAGCTTGCAACCAAGGTAGCATGATGGGACCCGAATTACTAAACTAAGCCTTAACCAAGGCCAAGGTGGCACTTAAGTTTAAGAGCCCCGCATGCAACAGAACAAGCCTTGCCTAAGGCTTGTGTCGTGATCTGCAGAACACTTATAAAAAAGGCGGGCTTTTTAAAAATTAAAAAAAAAAATCCTCTTTGTTTAGATGTAAAGGCTGAAAATCATTAAGATATATTTTGGAAAGCTAAAGATAAGCTGGAATCAAGGAAAGAGATCAGAATCAATAGAAAAAAGAAAACCCTAGCTCTTTTTTTACTATAAAGACGACAGCTTCCAAGCATAACATAATCCTTCTTCTTCCCGACACCGCCCCCAGCAGTAGCTGTAGATCCTGCACCTTCTTTTCATCTCTTTTCTTCTCTTTAATCATCAAGAACTCATTTTGTATTAAAGACCACGATAAGTGGCTAACTTTCTTTCTTTTCCAAGTTGATGTTTGGTGAACTCCAATGATGCATTTGTGAGATAAAATTAATTTAATCTATGTTTTATTTAAGTCTTGATATTTATTTATTTTCTGCACCTATACATATTTGTGGTTTTGAATCTCTCTGAACAAGACTCGTTGAATGTTGGAAAAGCAGCAAGCAGCTAGCCAAACTCCTCAAATTCATAATAGTTTGAGTGGTTTCGGCATCTAGTGGCAATCAGTGTCGCACTAAGGAAATGATAATCTAATTGATAAACTCAGGTGGATAGATCCGGCAACTTGAATTAGGTTCTTCTAGTTCTCAAGATTGTTGACAAGTTAAATCCTATGGACATTCTCAAGACTCTTTGGCAACGAAGAACCAACTAACGAATGTTTCTTGGTTAGTTTAGAAATAAGGAAGGATTGGTTTTCATAATGTTTTTGACAACTATAACTTGTTTTCTATAACTTAAACAAAATAAATCATTACATCTATGATCAATTACGTTATTGGAGCTACTTATTTCATAAGCTAGGAATTCTTTTTATAATTGTTTAGTTTTTAACTTGCAGTCAAGAGTTTATTTAACATTATTTTTGCTATTTACTTATTTTATATTTTGCGTACTGGATTCTACAAAACCTCCCTTCTTTACTTTTTATTCGTTGGTCAAGGAAGAAAATTAGTTTCTAATTTCCTGTGGATTCGATCCAGCTTGTGATTACTACAATCTTGTTTTTTGGTTAAATAGGGACTTATTGTTGGTGGATTCGACACCCATCAGTAGGATATCTTATTATAAAATAGTTTGAAATGGTAGTCAAATTAAAAATAAACTACTTGTTATTCAAAGAACAAAATGGTGAATACACCAATTTCATGGCATTTTTTGGGAAAAATTATGTGATATTTTAAGTCATAAACTTCTCTTGTACTAAACATTTCCTTGCACATGCTCTATTATGTTTGTAGTTGAAATTGTAAAAATTCTATCGACTGACATGTAAGAAGGTGGTCTTTGAAGGTGAACACTGACTCTTAAAATGAAAACTGCATCTTTGAGGTATTGCCTGATATTATGGTGCTATTTTTTTTTTCTTTTTTGTCTTTCTTAGTCGACTGTGGGATGAATTACATATGGGAGAGGCGTCGACTATGAGATGAGATGAATCCCATTAGGGTTGGTCAACCATAATCCCAATTGGTTCTAGGTTTTCCCCATTTTTCCCTTTAATGTGTATATTTCCCTTCTTGTGCTTTTTCTTGTGATAAGTCTTGAGGGGTTTGCTAACAATACCCTCCCTTTGAACAGTAACCTTGTCCTCAAGGTTGAGGTGTACGAACTAGTGTTATAAATACTTGTAATCTTCCCATATGCATTTTTTTGTTTGATCTCCTTCCCAATAATTCTTTTTTGGTTTGATCTCCTTCCCAATGGATAAGAACTTGATCCACTGGTTAATTACCTCGTAATATGGTTCTTTGTTTTAAGATTTGTTATGGTTGTACACTGATGAAGTCTTTCATGATTCACGAGGGCAAGTCTTGTTGGATTTCCTATGTGGCCAGGATGTATTTCTTGAGTTGGGACACATGAAAAACTGGGTGAATCCTTGATTCTTTAGGTAACTGGAGCTTTTATGCTACCTTCCCAATTTTTTAAGAGACTTGGAATGGTCTGTAGTATCAAGTGATAATTTAGAGTCTCGTCCCTTCTTAAATGTCCCTTATTTGAAAGGATGTAGTTTGAGCAATACCCAATCATTGACCTCAAAACTTCTCACTTTGATGATAATCTGTCTATTGCTTGGTTCTAGATTATGCCTGTAGTAGCTGCTGACATATGGTCTTGTTGGCCTCTTCTCTTTCTGCTAGGACCATCTGTACTGAGGGTAATGCAGAGTAGAATCCTAGGGAATCAAAGAAATATGGAGGTGGGTACCCGTAGAGTGCTTGAAAATGTGTTATCTTCAAACTTGTATGGTACGAAGTGCTATACCACCATTCAGCTACAACTAACCATTTGGCCCAAGTCTTTAGTTGTGGGTTAGCCATGCATTGTAGGTACATTTTTAGACAGTGATTGAGTTTTTCTATTTGTCCATCGGTCTGAGGGTGGTATGTAGTACTGAAGAGTAAATTTGTCCCCACTGCCTTTATTAGCTCCTTTCAGAATAAACTTGTAAATACTTTATCTTGATCAGTTACAATTACTTGTGGAATTTTACACATCTTTTATACTGTCTCCATGTAACTTCGGGCTACTCCGACTGCAATAAGGGGTGCTACAGGGGAATGAAATGTTCATACTTGTGAAGCGGTCTACTACCACTAATATAATGTCCTTCCCTTCTTATTTGGGCAACTATTCAATGAAGTTCATGGATATGTGTGTCCAAGCATATGGTAGAACGAGCAATGGTCGAAGTAACCCTGGTGTGGGAACTCGCTCCGTTTATAGTGTTGGTAGATGTTGCATTATTAGACCCATTATAAAATTCCTTTCTTCATGTTGGGCCAATAGAAGTGTTGGTTAGCCCTCTCATAAGTGACTCTAGCTCCAGAGTGACCCCCCTAGTGTTGAATTATGGCACTAGTAAAGCAGTTGATTGCGAAGTTCCTCTTTACCTCTTAGGACTAATCTCCCTTTGTATCTTATTATGCCTTATTGTGGGGAGAAATGGGATATGTTGTTAGGGGAGACCATCAATTCTGGTAGCAATTGTTTGGTAAAGGGATTGTTGGTGTGGTTACCGCTTACTTCCAACATCCTGGAAGACATAGACGTGGAGAGGTGATGGATATCAAGTCCACCAAAAATAAATTCCTAATTAACCAATAAAACAATATTGTGGACTAGGTAAGAATGGTCGAATCCACAAGGAGTCAAAAATAATTTTCTTCCTTGATTAACAAATGAAAAGTAAACAATAGGGGGTTTTATAGGACTGGTTATGTTAAACATAAAACGAACAATAAGTAGAATGATGTTGAATAAAATCATGGCTGTAAGTTAAAATCTAAAGTAATAATAAAGAGGATTCCTAATTGATGAGATAGCCAACTCAAGTAACGTAATTGATCATGGATGCATGGATCAACCTCATTTAAACTATAGCAAACCAATTATAATTATCATAAATGTTCCAACAACCAATCCTTCCTTATTTTTAAACCAATCAAGAAATATTCATTGATTGGTTTTTCCCTACCAAACAGTCCTAGGAATGCCCATAGAATTTTATGTGCCAACGACCTTGAAAACTAGAAGAACCTGATTCAAGTTGTCAGATTCATCCGCATGAACTAGTCAACCTGGTTACTTACCTCCTCAGTACCACACTGATCGCTGTTAAGTGCTGAAACCGCTCAAACAATTACGAATTTGAGTGGTTTAGCCAGCTGTTTGCGGCTTCTACATTCATTTGACTTGACCTGTTCAAACAGATTCAAAACATAACAAGTATATGTAGGAGCATGAAATTAATAAATACTAAGGTTTAAATAAAACATGAATTAAATAAATTCGATATGACAAATACATCACTAGAGTTCACTAAACCTCAACTAGAAAAAGAAATAAACTAGCCACTCATGGTGGGTTTCAATACAAAAGAGTTTTTAGTGATTAAAGGAGAGAAGAAATATGAAGAAGAAAAATTACAGCAGTAGGGATATCTATTTTGCGTGGCCCTGGCCCAAGGGAAGATGATTCAGCTTTGACAGCCGCCTTCTTTATAGTCGATCGGAGTCTAGGATTTTTTTTTTCTTTCCTTTATTTCCAATCCATGTCCTTTATTTTAGCTCATCCTTATCGTTCCAAAATGATTTTCTCATGATTTTCGAGCCTTGGATTATGGCAGGAAGGATATCTTCTCATATTTTAAAAAGCCTGCATTTTCTTTAAGCGCACTGCAAGTTGATGTGAAAGCCTAGGGAAAAGTTTGTTTCCATTGCACACGAACCTTTTTAATTTAACTGTCACCTTGGCCTTGGCCAAGGCTTAGTGGATCATAACTTGTGTCCCATCCTACTGCCTTGGCTACAAGCCGTGCCTAAGGATTGGTTGTGTTTTCCTATTTATGCTTAAATGTATCCCTTGGGCAAGGGTGTGTACAGGGGCCAATACATGTTGTAGCTGTTGTGTCTTAGCCTTGCCCAAGGTTAAGTACATGACATATGGTAATTTTGTAGTTCTCGCCCTTGCTTCCTATTGTTCTTCCTGGCTTTAGGTTTTAACTCCTGTCTTGCATCAAAATGGATAAAATAACTTGATCAAGCAACAAATAATTCATTTTGAACACATAAAAGTAGGTGACAAGGGTGTTGTTTTTATACCCTATCAAACTGCCCCACACTTATCTTGCGCTTGCCCTCAAGCACCACACAATACACCACCATTCTTATCTCCTCACCTCTAACCAATCCCAATCAATTTGTCACGACTCGCATGTCATAACTAAATCTTTGAATTACAACAATAACCATCACTAGAAAATTGTAGGTTTGAGCTTCATGGACCCACATTAATGAATGCTTAATTTGACTAGTACCCAAATACAACTTGAGAGAGTTTTGCAGTTTTCATCATAAAAAAATAAGCCAAGAGGAACAACCAATGCGTAGTAGAACAACTACCAAACTTGTCTAGATATAGAGGTTTCATGTAGTTGGTTCATGCAAAAAATAAAAAGCCTATTTGTAACTAACTTGAGCACTTATTGCTCACTTGAAATGTCACCAACCTTTTGATGTGAGTACAAATATTTATGATGAATGGTCCCAGTTACTCAGCTAATCACAGTTTCAAGTGGCTACTAGTGCTATTCATAATGCTTTGAGATATCACTAACCTTTTGACACAAGTGCAAACATTTGTGATGAATGGTCCTAATTACTCAGTTAGTGTCTATTTCAAGAGACTAGAGGAGTAGATGATTATGCATGCTCTTTCTCTTTTTTTTTTATCAAGTAATAGGCATGAGCCATAGAATGGTAAACATGCAAATCAAGCTAAGTTGTAGTTGAGTTCTTTTCTAGACATTGGTATTCACTCAAAGATAAGAATAATTTAATTTTGATTAAGTAATCCTCAAGCACGTTATGCTTAAAATACATAACCAAAGATAACTATTCTAGGTGTAAAAAAATGAAAAACAAACTGCCATTCCTAGGAGATGGTTATAAGTGCAAATCAATTTTTGTAATATCACATTTGAGTTGTTTGAAACGATAGAGATAGATGAGAGGGTGTGAGTTTAAAAATTGGGGGAGGTGTATGTAGTGTAACTAACCTTCGACAAGGCCAGTGTATCTAGAATGATGTGGCAGATATGAAACTAGCTATTTAGGGTGCCTAATGCAAAATGCAGGGTGCTGCTTCCCCTACAATTAAACTATACATTGTCCCCAATGTGTTGCGAGGTTAGGAGAAGGCAATGAACAAACAAAAATTAGAACAAAAGATAAAATGGCAAAAAAAACTAGAGTAAAGTGAAGGAGACTCCCCTTATGTTCATCTATTGCAAGTTCATGTGTTTGAGTGCCTGGTTTGGGTGATTAATTGTGTCAGGGCGTCGACTTTCTCGTTCAGTTCCCTCAAAGAGCACTCCATGTTGTCCAACGTGTCATCTATCATGCAGATATGCACAGTGTGGTCCATGAATTCTTTGAAGTTAGGCGGTGAAGGAGCTGGTGTAGCCTGTGTTTGGCACTTGAACTTCTTGTTGTAGATTCTTTTATCCCGTGGCCACCAGCTCCGTGTTTGGCGCTTGAACTACTTGTTGTAGATTCTTTTGTCCCGTGGCACAAGAGGCCCAGGTGGGGTAAAACAGGGGAGGCCGTCTTTCAATTCCAGGAGGCCCATGTCATCCAAAGACTTAAGATCCAAAGGTGTTTGAGGGCAATTGATATGTAGTTCTGTCTCATCACCGTCAAACCAAGTGGTGAAGGCAGCGATTCTGGTGATGATTGAACCCAGGATTAAAAGCTACCAATAGGAGATAACATTGGTTAACTATGACATGAACTAATAACCCAGGTTCACTCAACATCGTTGTGACATGCACCAAAGGAAATACAGCTCTGTTCTGGAGATGATGTTTTATGCGTCTCTACGTCCTGAAAAAGAATAAGCCAAAAAATGGTGAATGTATTTCATGCATGGGTCATGCAAGTAAAGGTATTTTGACTTGCTAGGGTCATATGCGTCTAAATGGTTGATGCATAGTTCATCATAGACGGTGGCTGCGTTAAATTCCTCGCAGAAATTGCATTATGGGTGTTTTGCCTCCCGTTCAGAGAACCCCGAGGCATCATCAAATTGAGCAATGGAGAGTTGGAAGTGTTTGCCTTGGAGACGGTAGGAGATGAGGTTCGGGATGTGGAGACTGAACTTGACCGATTTGTAAAATTGGAAAGTGGTGTAAAATTTCTTGACTAGTTCGACGTAGGCAAGGCCATCCAAAATAAAGAAGTTGGCCCAACCGATGGTGTAGATTAGATTCAAAACACCCGTTTTGATGCCGACGGTGTCAAGAGTAGGGTCATGTTTGGATTTGCCCGTAATAATGGGTAGTTCCTTAATTTCCTCATGTCGTACCTTCTCTAAATCATCTTCGAATAAGAGATACCCTCGGAGGTCTGTTTTGGTGGGTTAGTGGATGGGTTGGCGTCAGCGAATTCGGGATCTTTTTGGTGCTCGTTTTGGTGTTTCTTCTTTTGCAACGACTTCACTAGGAGTAGTTGGAGGGGGATCTTTGTTTTCAATCATTTGATCTATTCCAACATCGAGAGTAGTGGTGTGGATGGTGGAGAGTCAGAGATGTTGATTACGAGGCTTCAAGGAGCAAGGTTGCCACTAGTAGTGCTGCTTGCATCTATTGTCAGAGCAGGTGTGGCTGGTGGGGCTTATTGTGATGTTCTCGCGATGCAAAGATGCGTGAATGGCCAAAGGCCACTAGTTTTTTGGGCAGATCTCTTCTGTCTCATTGTCGGTGTGGCTGCTGAGGGTCGAGTTATGTGAGATAGCAAGAAGAGGGAGAGATAGAAGTGGTGAGGGCTTGATATCAGGGATTAGTGTTTAAATTTCAAAGTGGGCGTCAAGTGTCAATAGCTTAGGGCAAGGGAAGTTTAGGTTTGGCTGGTGGTTTTTTTTTTTGTGGTTTGGGCAAGGCTTGTGCATCGTTCACTGATTGAGCATAAGCCTAAGGCAAGTGTCAGGGGTGATGTAGGAAGCATGGGTTGGTTACTAGCCTTGAGTGAGGCTTGTTTGTGACCAAAGCGGTCCTTTGGGCAAGGCATGTCGAATACTGTCGTGTCTTCTAAGGTTTTCGCAACGCTTGCCTAAGGGTTGTGTGCGGTCTCGGGGCAGAGTAATTTGGGATTAGCAACTAGCCTTGGGCAAGGCTTGTTCGACTGTCCCAATATTAAGCTCCTCTGGTTTTGTAACCTTAATTCCCTGTGCTTGTGCCAAAATCACCAAAGAAATACTAGTTAATTGGCAAAAATGTTGAGATTTTTTTAAGTAAAGAAAAATAAAATTTTCATTGGCTTCACTCCTCCAAAATTAACAACTTAAAATGTCTTTAAATGGGCTTACATCGAATTCAAATTTCCTAAAAATAATCTACCATAATCTAAAAGTTATTAACCAAAACTCTTAAAAGATAAATTCTCATTAATAACAAGATATTTAAAAAATAAACATGTTCTAAATCTAATTAAAGATAAATCCTATTTGAATTTAAACTAATAAATAAACTAAATTTAATTTCTATATTAATCTTCAAAACTCTCTCTTAATGTAGAAATTATAATCACTAAATTTATTTTGTTAGAGCATTTCTCTCCAATATTTCTTGTTTAATTTTCATATTTTAAAGCACTTCTCACCAACCTCCGGTTATTGATGCACTTCTCATCAATCTTCAATCATTTGGTGCACTTTTCATCAAAACTCTTTGGAGCACTTCTCTCCAAATTTTGAAAAAGAGTTTCTTCTTCTTCAACAACATTTACTTGTTGATGCAAACAAGGCTAAAAACACTCAAGATACTCAAAGAGCATCAGAAGGTGACTTGGAGCAAATTTCAAATGATGTAAACACAAATACAATTCCAAACCTAGAAAGTTTCAGCGAACCAGTAATAAGATCAAAAGCAAATAAGCTTAAAGAGTTGCTCCAAGTTTTTACTAAAAAATATGTGGATGATGGGCTGGCCAATTGTGAAAAGTTCAAATATGAGCTTTTTTTGAAAAGCCCAAATTCGTAACTTTAATTGGATTTAAGTGATTTGGGATAATTTGGGCTTGTTTGAATCCTACTGATAATGGATGAATAAGCCTTGTATATGGGCTGGATTAATTGAGTTGTTTTAAATATTTTGGATTATTTTATTTTAGTTTGAGTTAATTAAAGCCCATATAGTTCAGTATAACTCATTTTGGGCTTAAGTCTTGTCTTAGTGTTATTACAAGAATGGGCCCATAACTATATAGTGCCACAAACAATTAGTGGTGTTGGTTAAGAAGATTGGAGTTACATAACAATTACATGCCTATAATTAGCCTAGTTATTGTTGGAGTTATAATTGTAATTACCACATAATTAACCTAGTTATTGTGGGAGTTACAATTGTAGTTATTGTATTGTAACTTATCATTGATTTCTTTAGCTATAAATACCAAAGGAACACTTCTTTGTGTACATCCAGACTTGTAATTAAACATTTCAGAATTGAGTTGAGAGTGTTTTGGCTTTCTTTTCACTTTATGCACAAGGTGTTGATTTGGAATACAATTGTTATCACTTGTATTTCAATTTTGATTTCCTATTTCAATTGTTCTTGGTGCTTATTTGGATTGGGTTCAAGGGATATCATTTATCTTTCTTGAGTTCTCTTTAATTTCTACCATTTTGGTGATTGAACAAATTTGATTCCTTTTTTACTTGTGATCTAAATTCCGTTCTAAACCGATTGAAGAGTTCTAAGGTTCAAGCAAGGGTCTTGGGGTTCCGTATCATTTGGTATCAGAGCATTGGTTCACATATTCTACCTTGTGGAATTGACATAGCTGCTGTTATTTTCCTTTTATTTATCTCATATAACATTCAAATACATTTAAAATTTAAAAGGGAAACTCCTTTCAAGGCTGTTTATTTGGTTGAGATTGTTTGTGTAATTTTTGGGGCTGTTTGGAAATAACTCACCTCAATTAAGTTTGTTTTCATCCAAAACTGTTTGTTTCACTTAATTTGAGTATTTTGGGAGGTAATTTGTGGTCCTATTAGAGAATTACAAGTTTCGTGCATTAAATTCCATATTCACCATTTTTTTTCTTGCATCTTTAGTTTTCATTTAATATTTCTGCCCATTTGCTTCTTATTACATCTTGAGGTAATAATATTGATTCATTGTTGCCTAATTAACATAAAAATCATCATACACTTATTTCTATATCAAGTGTGTGTTCTTCATTGTTTAGATTGTTCTAGTTTGCTTTTAGAGTTGAATTTGTGTATCTTGTTTCTTTAGGAATTCTTTGTTATCTCTAATTAAAATTAAGTACATATTGATAATTAATTGTTGTTTGAATTGGCCATTTTGTATAAAGTTATAAAAGATTGCTTGAGTGTTAAAAAGCAAGAGAGTGTGAGCTCAAAAGGGGGTAAAAGCCAAAATTGAGTGCAACACGAGTGCCCATACTACGAGAGTAAACACGTGAGGGAGTGATTTGTGAGGTTGCAATCTATTTTGTTTGTCATTAAAATTTCAGATTTGAAGATGGAGCCACAAGGGAGTGAAAGAACATCAAAAGATCAAGAATTCATCCTCAAAGCAATGCAACAACAATTTGAGAGGATTCAACTAGCTATTGGCAACATGAATGAGAAACTAGAGAAACAACAACGTGAGTTAAATTTCATGAGAGGGGAAGCTTCCCAAACCAATCCAGGGGCAAGAAGACTTCCAACACCACCTTTTGATGAGGAACTGGAGGAAGAATTTGATGACCAAGCTACTTTGGTCAATGAAGATCGAAATTATGGTAGGGGTTGAAACAATTTTGATAAAAACATTGGGAGCATCAAAATGAAAATCTCATCGTTTCTAGGCAACAATGATCCGAATGCTTATCTTGAATGGGAGCGCAAGGTGGAGCTTATTTTTGAGTGCCACAATTATTCGGAGGAGAAAAAGATAAAGCTTGCGACCGTGGAGTTTGGAGAGTGTACCATTGGGTGGTGGGATCAACTCATCACAAGTAAAAGGAGAAATGGAGAGAGATCTATTTCCACTTGGGCCGAAATGAAGGCCACCATGAGAAGGTGCTTTGTTCCTACTCACTACTATAGGGACTTACATCAAAAATTGCAAGGCCTTATACAAGGGAATAAGAGCGTAGAAGACTACTACAAAGAGATGGAGATAGCCATGATAAGGGCCAATATTGAAGAGGATAGGGAAGCTACTATGGCAAGGTTCTTAAATGGCTTTAACAAAGACATAGCCAACATTGTAGAGCTTCAACATTATGTGGAGATTGATGATATGGTGCACATGGCTATAAAGATTGAAAGACAACGAAAGAAAAAGGGGAACACAAGGCAAGCCAACACTTACTCGGCCCAAAATTCCAATTGGAGACCGAATTGGAGGGGAGATAACAAGGCTGTCCAATTCAAAAGAGATGACAAAACCAAGCCAAAAGATGTTAATGAATAAAACAAAGGTATTTCTAACTCCCAAACTCCTAGGAATAGAGATATCAAGTGTTTCAGATGCTTGGGTTTTGGTCATATTACATCTCAATGCCCAAATAAAAGGGTAATGGTGATGTGTGGTGATGGTGTTGAAACGGATGATGAGAATGATGTGGAGGATGAAATGCCTCATTTGGAGGATTGTAATGATGGGGAAACGCATATGGAAGGTAGATTGTTGGTTTCTAGACATGCTTTGAATAGACAAGTAAGGAATGATGAGGAGGGGGTTAAGTTGCAAAGAGAGAAAATTTTTCATTCTAAATGTCTAGTGAATGGAAAATTGTGTAGCATGATTATTGATGGGGGTAGTTGTATAAATGTAGCTAGTACCTTATTTGTTGATAAACTGGGTTTGGAAACTACCAAACATCCTAAACCTTATAAGTTGGAATGGCTTAACAATAGTGGGGAGATGAGAGTTAATAAGCAAGTGAGGGTGCCTTTTACTATTGGGAAGTATAGTGATGGGGTGATATGTGATGTAGTTCCTATGCAAGCTAATCATATTTTGCTGGGTAGACCATGGCAATGGGATAGGAGAGTGATGCATGATGGGCATCTCAATAGGTACATGGTAGGAAAAGAGGGAAAAAAGTATACTCTTCTTCCTTTAACCCCTAAACAAGTTTTTGAAGACCAAATACAACTTGAAAAGTCCCATGATGAATTCGCACAAAGAGAGACCGAGAGAAAAAGAAAAGAAAAAGAAAAAGAGAAAAGAAAATAGAGTGAGAGAAAATTAGAGTGGAAAAATGAAGATCAAAAGGAAAAAGAAAAAGAGATGAATTCAACCATAAAAAAGAATGAGGGAAAGAAAATGAGTTTTTATGCTAAAATGAGAGATGTGAAGAAAGCTTTATTTTCTAACAAGCCAATTATTGTACTCATGTACAAGGAAGCTTGTTTCTCAACTATCGAACTTGACTCTTCTTTGCCAAGTGTTGTGGTTGAAGTTTTGCAGGAATTTAGCAATGTTTTTTTCGATGATCTACCTCAGGTTTACCACCTTTGAGAGGGATTGAGCATCAAATTGACTTTATTCCCGGGGCTGCCATACCAAATAGACCAGCCTATAGGAACAATCCCGAGGAGACCAAAGAGCTTCAAAGGTAAGTGGAGGAGCTTTTACAAATGGGGCACATTCGAGAAAGTTTAAGTCCATGCGTAGTGCCCCTCTTATTAGTACCCAAAAAAGATGGTAGTTGGCATATGTGTGTTGATTGTAAAGCTTGACACAAAATAACGGTAAAATATCGACACCCAATACCTCGACTTGATGATATGTTAGATGAGTTGCATGGTGCTTGTGTATTTTCTAAAATTGATCTTAAAAGTAGTTATCACCAAATACGAATGAAACAAGATGAATAAAAAACTGCTTTTAAAACAAAACAAGGGTTATATGAGTGGTTGGTTATGCCATTTGACTTAACTAATGCGCCAAGTACTTTCATGCGTTTAATGAACCATGTTTTACGTGAATTTATTGGAAAGTTTGTGGTTGTCTACTTCGATGACATTCTTGTGTATAGCAAATCTATTGATGAGCATGTCATGCATTTGAGTTAAGTGTTTGACACATTGTGCAAATTTCAACTATATACTAACATGAAGAAATGTACATTTTGCATTGATCGCATCATTTTCTTAGGATCTGTCGTGAGTGCAGAAAGAATCGAGGTAGATAGTGAAAAGGTAAAGGCTATTCAAGAGTGGTCGACACCTAAAAGTGTAAGTGAGGTGCGTAGTTTTCATGGTTTGACAAGTTTCTATAGGAGATTTGTAAAAAATTTTAGTCTCGTTGCTGCCCCTTTAACTGAAATCATGAAAAAAGATAACGGGTTTGTTTGGGGAAAAGAACTAGAACATGCGTTTTCCTTATTGAAAGAAAAGTTATGTAATGCACCTTTATTAAGATTGCCTAATTTTGATTCAACTTTTGAAATTGAATGTGATGCTTCTGGGTTTGGGATAGGTGTTGTTCTTATGCAGGATAAAAGACCCATTGCTTACTTCAGTGAGAAGCTCAATGGTGCACAATTGAATTATTCTACCTATGACAAAGAGTTTTATGCTTTGGTAAGAGCATTAAAGACATGACAACATTATTTATTACCAAAAGAATTTGTGATTCACACCGATCATGAATCTTTGAGGCATTTGAAAGGGCAAGGCAAGCTTAATAAGCGACATGCAAAATGGGTAGAATTCATAGAGTCCTTCTCATATGTGATCCAATATAAGCAAGGAAAAGAAAATGCGGTAGGAAGATATGCTACCATTTGTTGAATTTGCTTATAATCGGAGTATACATTCTTCTACTGAGTTTTCTCCTTTTGAAATTGTGTATGGTTTTAATCCCTTAAACTCCACTTGATTTGTTGCCTATTCCTATAAGTGACATTTCTAATTTGGATGGACATAAGAAAACAAAGATGGTTAAAGCAATTCATGAAAAAGCAAGGCAGAACATTGAAAAGAAAAATGAACAAGTAGCATCCCATGTCAATAAAGGAAGGTGCAAGATTTCCTTTGAACCCGGAGATTAGGTGTGGGTTCATATGCGCAAGGAACGATTTCCATCAAAACAGAAATCTAAGTTGGATGCTCATGGGGATGGTCCATTTCAAATCATAGCCAAAATCAATGAAAATGCCTAGAAAGTGGACCTACTAGGTGAGTATAGTGTTTCGGCTACATTTAACATATATAATCTATCCCCTTTTGAAATTGATGCAAGAATTGATTCGAGGACGAATCCTTTTGAGGGGAGGGGGAATGATGCAAACAAGAGTAAAAACACTCAAGATACTCAAAGAGCATCAGAAGGTGACTTGGAGCAAATTTCAAATGATGTAAACACATACAGTTCCAAAACTGGAAAGTTTCAGCGGACCAGTAACAAGATCAAAGGTAAAGAAGCTTAAAGAGTTGCTCCAAGTTTTTACTCAAAAACATGTGGATGATGCCAATTGTGGAAAGTTCAAATATAAGCTTTTTGAACAGCCCAAATTCGTAACTTTAATTGGATTTAAGTGATTTGGGATAATTTGGGCTTGTTTGAGTCTTATTGATAATGGATGAATAAGCCTTGTGTATGAGCTGGATTAATTGAGTTGTTTTAAGTATTTTATATTGTTTTGTTTTAGTTTGAGTTAATTAAGCCCATATAGTTAAGTATAACTCATTTTGGACTTAAGTCTTGTTTTAGTGTTACTACAAGAATGAGCCCATAACTATATGGTGCCACAAACAATTAGTGGTGTTGGTTAAGAAGATTGGAGTTACATAACAATTACATGCCTATAATTAGCCTAGTTATTGTTGGAGTTATAATTGTAATTACCACATAATTAACCTAGTTATTGTGGGAGTTACAATTGTAGTTATTGTATTGTAACTTATCATTGATTTCTTTGGCTATAAATACCAAAGGAACTCTTCTTTGTGGACATCCAGAGTTGTAATCAAACATTTCAGAATTGAGTTGAGAGCGTTTTGGTTTTTTTTTTTCACTTTATGCACAAGGTGTTGATTTGGAATACAATTGTTATCAATTGTATTTCAAATTTGATTTCCTATTTTAATTGTTCTTGGTGCTTGTTTGGATTGGGTTCAAGGGATATCATTTATCTTTCTTGGGTTCTCTTTAATTTCTACCATTTGGGTGATTGTACAAATTTGATTTCTTTTTTACTTGTGATCTAAATTCCGTTATAAATCGATTGAAGAGTTCTAAGGTTCAAGCAAGGGTCTTGGGGTTCCGCATCACTTGTTCATTCTTCAACCTGTAATTTTTTTGTATATACCCAAATCTTTTACAATAAAAATATTGTGATTTACCTTTATGCCAAAAATCTTTTTCATCATGATTGTTTTTTCTGCATACTCACCATAGTGGAAAGTTTCTTCTCTTTGATCTTGATGAAGACTTGTTTGACACTGTGGCTATGAAAACTCCCTCAATTTTTTTTTCATCTCTCATTGCTCTTCTTTGCTCCACAGCTTGTAAAGCATTAATTAATTCTGTAATTGTAATTTTTGAGAGATCCTTAGAATCTTCAAGTGGGAAAATCTTTGGTTCAAACTTTTCTCGTAAGTTCACAAAAATTTTTTCAACAATTCTACTGTCGGAAAACTCTTCACCAAATAATCCAATTTTGTTAACAATGTCATGAGTTGATAGCACACTCTTTGATTCCTTTAGATTCCTTCATTCTTTGAATATCAAATTCTCTCTTAAGATTCAAAACTTGCATCAACCTGGTTTGATCATTACCTAAATACTCAGTTTTAAGCAAATGCAATATCTCTTTTGGAGTTTCGCAGGCCATAATCCTAGTAAAAATCATTTCAAAAACTGAGAAGTACAAGCAAGTTCTTACTTTGTAATTGGATTTTTCTTCATATGACTCTTTAATTAAGCTGCAGTTGGATGAGATTGCAATGGTGGGGGTTCACCATCATTTTCAACCACATCCCAAAATAAAAAAATTGTACATATGTTTGCATTTTCACAACCCATAATTGAAATTTTTCTCGTGAAAATGGGAGGTGAAGTCAAAGAAAAAGTGTTTGAGGCCATATTTGATGTATGAAACTCTCTTACTTTCTCTTATTTTTTTTCTCACATACCCATGACTAATGAAGGTCTGATACCACTTGTTGGGATTTTTTTAAGTGAAGAAAAATTAAATTTTTATTTAATTCACTCCTCCAAAATTAACAACTTAAAATGCCTTTAAATAGACTTATATCGAATTCAAATTTTTAAAAAATAATCTATTATAATCTAAAAGATAAACATTAACCAAATCTCTTAAAAGACAAATTTCCACTAATAACATGATATTTAAAAAATAAATATGTTCTAAATCTAATTAAAAATAAATCCTATATGAATTTAAACTAATAAATAAAATAAATTCAATTTCTACATTAATCTTCAGCAAAAAATGCATTAATTTACCCAAAAAGAAGTTAAAATTGAGAAGGGCAAGAAAGAAAACATAAGGAAGAAAATATGGATGGGTTGCCTCCCATCAAGCACCTTATTTATTGTCCAAGGCCAAACTGTCCTACTTGTTGTCAGGTATGTGCCTCGGGTGGGTTGTGTGTTGTTTTTTTAATGTTATTTGCAAAGAAGCCTTCGTAAAAAGGTCTAAGATGGTGTCTGTTCACCTTGAAAATTTTTTGTGTGTTAAGGCTCTTGATTTCGACAATGCCGTGAGGAAATATGTTGGTGACCTGGAATGGCCCTATCCACCTTGACCTGGAATGGCCCTATCCATCAAAGAGGATGACTTACTGCCCAATTAAGAATTATTTATTGGAAAATAATTGGTTGTCGAGTATTTTTGTCTCTTCCTTGTAAATTCTGAAGTTCTCATAGGTCGTATTTCGTATTTCTTCTAGTTTTTGTAGTTGTAGCTTCCGATGCTCCACAAGTTCCTCCATCTTCATGTTATAACTCTTGATGGCCCAGTATGCTCTATGCTTCAGCTTAATAAGCAAATGAAAAGCTTTCCCAAAGATTAGGAAGTATGGAGACATTTCGATTGGCATCTTGAATGTTGTTCGATAAGCCCATAAAACATCATCAAGTCATAGACTCATGTCCTTTCTGTTTAGTTTAAACATTTTTTCTAAGATGGACTTGACTTCCTAGTTGGAGACTTCCGTTTGTCCACTAGTTTGTTGGTGGTAGGCAGTGGATGTGTAGTGAGTGACATTATATTTTTTGAAGAGATATTCGACCACCCGATTGTAGAAATGAGTTCCCCAATCATTTATTATTGCCCTTGGGATTCCAAACCTCACAAAGACGTGTTTTCAAAAAGTTGACAACTGCCTTAGCATCATCGGTCTGGATAGCTTTTGCTTCAACCTATTTGAAAACATAATCCACTGCTCGTAGGATGTAGGTGTTGTCGAAGGAAAAGGGGAATGGCCCCATTAAGTCGATGCCCCATACATCAAAGATTTCAAATACCAAAATGGGAGTGAATGGCATCTGATCTTTGTGGCTGATGTTTCCCGTGCATTGGCAATTTTCACAAGTTTTGTAGTAGGTATATGCATCATGAAATAATGATGGCCAGAACATACCACACTCTAGTACCTTCCAGGCTGTTCGCTTTGGTCTGAAGTGCCCCCCACAGGCATATAAGTGACAAAATTTTAGGATAGAGGCTACTTCAATCTTTGGAATATAGCTCTTGATTAACTAATTCGCATAATGTTTTGACAGGTATGGGCCATCT
This sequence comes from Carica papaya, assembly GCF_054855325.1. Lineage (NCBI taxonomy): Eukaryota > Viridiplantae > Streptophyta > Magnoliopsida > Brassicales > Caricaceae > Carica > Carica papaya. Next base: position 17,861,415 of record NC_142312.1, on the reverse strand, counting down.
AGACGTACTGCTTTGCTTCTTTTTTTATCTTTTCTTTCTTAGCCCTTAGTAGATCGGCTGATAGTTCACGGGTAACAAGGTAGTTGACGATGTCCGTGTACCATGAGGCTGTATGTTGAATCGCAAACAAGTGTTCATCTGGAAACTCATTACCCAATAGAGAGGGCTCCTCTCCACTAATTAGCAGCCTGCTAAGGTGGTTTGCTACTAAATTCTCTATCCCCTTTATGTCCCTTATGTTAAGGTCAAATTTTTGCAGAAGAGGTATCCATTGTATTAGCCTCAATTTTACCTCTTTTTTCTTCAACAAGTACTTCAGTGCCGCATGATCTGAGAAGACAATCACCTTTGTTCCCAACAAGTATGACTAAAATTTCTCCAAGGCAAACAAAACAACGAGCAGCTCTTTCTCCATGGTAGAATAGTTTATTTGGGTGTTGTCAAGGGTACGGGAAGCATAGTAGATTACATGTGGGTCTTTTCCTGTTCTCTGCTCGAGTACTGCACACATTGCTTAGTTTCTTGCATCACACATTATTTTAAATGGTAGCCCCAAATTGGCGGTTGCATGATGAGTGTTGTCACTAGCTTCTCTTTAAGTGTTTTGAATACTTCCTTGCAAGGTTCCCCAAAGATCAACTTGATATCCTTCTGAAGTAAATGGCACAAGGTTGTGTGATCTTTGAAAAGTCCTTAATGAACCTTCTATGGAAACTGACATGCCCGATGAAGGAGTGTATCTCCCATATAATTTTTGGGTGAGGCAGTGATTTAATAACGTCCACCTTTGCTTAAGCACCTTTGTGAGATTGCCAAGGCATTCGTCAAAACAATCTCTATAGACAATGAAGTCATCCATAAAAAATTCTTTGTTTTTTTCCATAAAATTAGAAAAGATATTGACCATGCATCTCTTAAAGGTGGCAGGTGCATTCTAAAGGTTGAACAGCATCCATCAATAGGTGAAAGCCTTGAAGGGGCTTGTAAAAGTGGTATTTTCTTAACCTCTAACGGCAACCAAAATTTTGTAAAACCCAGAGTAGCCATCCAAATAGTAGTAATGGGTTTTTTTTGCTAGCCTTTCTAGCATCTGATCGATGAAGGGCAACGAGAAGTGGTCCTTTCTTGTTAAGGCATTCAACTTACGGTAGTCGATGTAGACCCTCCATCCATTTTGCACTCTTGCTGAAATCTTTTCTCCCTCTTGGTTCTCTATCACGATGACCCCTATTTTTTTTGGCATAATCTGCACTAGGCTTACCCACCAACAGTCTGAGATTGAGTAGATGATTCCAGTATCCAACAGCTTCAAAACTTTTTTCTTCACCACTTCCATCATTAGTGGGTTCATGCGCCTTTGAACTTGTCTGTTGGGTTTACTACCCTCTTCTAACAAGATCCTGTGCATGCAAGTGGAGGGTAAAATTTTCTTGATATCAGCTATGATCAAGCCTATGACTTTCTTGTGTTCTCGGAGTACCCTCAATAATTTTAATTCTTCAGATTGGCTGAGTTTGTTGGAGGTTATCACCGAGAGGGTTTCCCCTTCACCTAAAAAAATGTACTTGAGGTGTTCGAGCTGTGGTTTCAATTCTATCTTGGGGTCTGTAAAACATATTCGTGTGAGTTATGGGGAGATTAAGGTAAGGAGTCATACCTTTTATCCGCTTAAGGGAGTTCAGTTCAAACATGACTTCTTGTAAGCACTGGTCAACCACATGGTCTACTTCCAGGATCTGTAGACTATCAACATCTAAATCATTGCAAAGTACAATACTTACCTCGTCTCCATGGCTTAAGTTAAAGTACTTTTGATTTAGGATATCAACGGTATCGGTGCTGCACACACAAAACAAATAAACAGATATTTCATAACATCATACACATTAAAACTTCCCACCTTGCCGTCGAATTTCATAGTGAGGATTCCATCTTGCACATCTATTTTTGTATTAGCAGTGCTGAGGAAGGGTCTGCCTAATTGGAGATCAAAGGAACCTGAAAATTTGCCATCCTCCATATCTAACACATAAAGGTCGAACCTATCTTGGTCTTTGTTTTTAGGAGGAAACTTCCTTTGTATGAGCCGAGACATTCTCCCCCACACTTATTCTTTTGTTGCTACTTAGTTTCCTCTTATGGGTGCATAATTCTTTCAAGAACTTGACAGATCTGGGTATTTGTTTAATGGCATCAAATAGATGAAGATTGACTTTGACTTCGACTTTAGAGAATGTTTTTAGTATTTCCTTATCCTCTTTTTTCTTCTTTATTTTGGTGAATCTCTACAATGAGGGTGGTCTGATTGGAGACAAAATTGGTTGATCATAGTCTGTCTTACCAGGAGAGGTACTGTCATTTACTGTTGCCCTAATAGCCTTGCCCAAGGCTTCCGACCCTATTTCCTTTTGCAACCCTCGACCAAGGGTTTTTTTGACAAGGTTTTCTAGTAATTCTTTCTCGCTTTGCAAGGTGATGGCAGTAACGTTGGGCCATAGGTTCACTTCTTTTTGGGAGGATAATTTGCCCTAAGATTCTAGCTAGCTCATGGAAGTCGCGAGTTGGCTGACTTGTGTCTCCAAATTCAAAATGCTAGCTCTTGTCTCCTGTTGAAATTGTTGGGTGTCAGTGGCAAGTGACTTAACAATCTCTTCGAGGGATATAGCTTGTTTGGGAGGCCCTGCTTATAGTGGTGGAGGTGGTATATTTGGGTATTGCTGGTAGTTTTGTTGTCTCACTCTATAGCTAAAGTTGGGGTGGTCTCTCCATCCGAGATTATACATGTTGGAGAAAGGATCATACCTCCTTTGCGTTTGAGTTGGGAAACCACCCACCATATTGACTTGCTACTGTCATCATCATAGAGCGTGGGGCACATATCCTTGGGGTGTCCCGAATGTGCACAAATCCCACACACTTGAGCTCATTGGTTGTTTTATGTGGCCATGTTTTTACCAAACTAGTTAGCTCAGATATTTGAGACTCAAGGGTAGAGATACTTACCTCATTCACTCTCCAAGGGGTGTTCCAGTTGGATCCGAATTACAAGGAGGTGGCTACCATGATCGATATCAACTCCCTTGCCTGCTGTGGTGTCTTATTCGCTATGGCTTCGCCACTTTTTACGTCCAACATTCTTCTTTTTGTGGGTAATAATCCTTCATAAAGGTAGTGAATGAGGGATTATTTTGAAATATCGTGATGTAGACAGTTTGCGCACAATCGTTTGAACCTTTCCTAGTAATCATGTAAACTTTTAGAATCCCTTGGACGAACTCTGCATATTTCCCTTCTAATGCTAACTGCCCGCGATACTGGAAAGAAATGATCTAGGAAGGCTTTTACCATATATGTCCAAGTCATGATCGATCCTAGGGATAGGTAAAACAACTAATCTTTGGCCTCATTGTCCAAAGAAAAGAGGAATGCCCTTAATTTTATATGTTCTTTGGACACTCCATGTGGTTTCATGCTTGAGCACACAACATGAAGTTCTTTGAGGTGCTTGTGCGGGTTTTCATCTCTAAACCTATGAACTTGGGCAGCAAGTGAATTAAGCTAGATTTTAGCTCGAAAGTTACGCCCAGATCTGGGTAGCTGATGCAGAGAGGTTGTTGGTTGGTAGACAGTGCTACCAGCTCCTTCAATATGCACTCTTGTTCCATACTTTCTATCTCGGGTGGAGAAGATGGTATGCTATCTTGATGTGTCTCCCTTCTCTCTTGGGTCTGCTTTCTTAGACTTTTGGTGGTCTTTTCAATCTCTGGATCGTAAAAGAGTGGTCTCCCACGATAAACCTAGTCATAAAAAGAAAAAATAATTAGTTAAATACCGTCTCTCTAGCAACGGCACCAAAATTTGATTGGTGTTGAATCCATCAAAAATAAATTTCTAATTAACAAATAAAACAATATTGGAGTAGTTGTAAGAAGGGTTGAATCCACATGGAGTCGAAAATCAATTTTCTTCCTTGATTAACAAATAAATAGTAAACAAGAGGGGGTTTTATAGGACTGGTTATGCGAAAGATAAAATGAATAATAAGTAGAATGATGTTGAACAAAATATAGGCTACAAGTTCAAATCTAAAGCAATTATAAAGAGGATATTTAGTTGATGAAATAGCCAACTCCGGTAACGTAATTGATAATGGATATAAGGATTAACCTTATTTAAACTTTTTTGAACAAGTTATAGTTGTTGGAAATGTTTCAACAATCAATCATTTCTTATTTTTAAACTAGTTAAGAAACGTTCATGATTGATTTTTTGCTGCCAAACAATCCTGGAATGTCCACAAGATTTTACTTGCCAACAGCCTTAAAAACTAAAAGAACCTTATTCAAGTTGTTGGGTTCATTCGTGTGAACCAGTCAACCAGGTTATTTACCTCCTCAGTGCGACATTGATTGCTTTTAAGTGTTGAAACTAAGCAAACAATTACAGATTTAATGGTCCAGCTAGCTACTTGCAGCCTCTACGTGCATTCCACGGGCCCTGTTCAAATAAATTCAAAACAGCAAGTATGCAAGAAATAAATAAATACCAAGGTTTAAATAAAACATGAACTAAATCAATTTGATCTTGCAAATACATCACTGGAGTTCACCAAACCTCAAAAAGGAAAAGAAATAAACTAGCCACTCATGGTGGGTTTCAATACAAAAGAGTTTTTAGTGATTAAATGAGAGAATAAATATGAAGAAGAAAAAGGGTAGCAACAGGGAAATCTTCTTTGTGTGGTGTCAAGCCCAAGGAAATATGATTCTACTTTGACAACTGCCTCCTTTATAGTTAACCAGAGTATAGGGTTTCTTTTACTTTTCTTTCCTTTATTTCCAATCCATTTCCTTGATTTCAACTCATCTTTATCTTTCCATAATGATTTTCACATGATTTTCAACCCTTAGATCACGGTAGAGAGGGTATCTTCTCATATTTCAAAAAGCCCCCCTTTTCTTTAAGTGTATTGGAGGTTGATGTGCAAGCCTAGGGCAAAGTTTGTTTCAATTACGTGCGAACCTTTTAAATTTAAGTGCCACCTTGGCCTTGGCCAAGGCTTAGTAGATCATAACTTATGTCCCATCCTACTGCCTTAGATGCAAACCGTTCCCAAGGGTTGGTTGCGTTTTCTTGTTTTTGCTGAAATGTATCCCTTGGACAAGGGTGTGTACGGGGGCCAATACATGCTATAGTTGAGCGGTCTTAGCCTTGCGCAAGGCTAAGACCATGACATATGGTAGTTTTATAGTTCTCGCCCTTGCTTCCTACTGTTCTTCCTGACTTTAGGTTCCAACTTCTGTCCTACATCAAAATGGATAAAATAACTTGATCATGCAGCAAATAGTTCATTTTAGACACACAAACATAGGTGACGAGGATGTTATTTTTACACCCTATCAAGAGGGTGTATAAGACTTCTGCTTCAAATTCATCGGAGTATTTTCTTGAAAAAGCGTAAGCTACTTTGTTGGATGACACTTGCTTGTATTGGATCATGTAATTGAGACCCAACAACTTCAAAATCTCCTCTTGTTTTACCATGGAGGATACCCCCCTTTGATCTAACAAGTACTTTAGGTTGTGCTTATTAGTTCTAATGATGAAGGAGGTTCTTTCTAAGTAGTGCACCTATTTTTCTACAACATAGAGAACTTCTGTCAGTTGCTTCTCGTATACCAATTTAGTTTATTCCTAGGGTTGAGAGTCGTACTTATGAAGGTGATGAGTTGATTCTCTTGTATTAAGATTGCTCCAATACCTTTATTACTCACCTTTGTCTCTGTAGTAAAAGGATCCCCGAATTTAGGCAGTTATAAGACCAGGCTGGAAGTCATGGCTACCTTTAACGATTGGAAGGTCTTATTTGCTTCTGCATTCCATTCAAAAGCACTTTTTAAAAAAAAATGAGTGAGTTGTTAGGCTATGAGTCTGTAATAATTTGTCATAGTATCCTTTTAAGCCCAGAAAACTTGTAAGGCCTTAATCATCTAAGGAATGGCCAGTTGATCATGGCTTCGATCTTTCAAGTGTCCATTTCCACCCTTCGACTAGCCCAACATACTCCACCTCTATTTAGAAGAAACAACACTTGAATTGTTTTACATACAACTTCTTATCTTGGAATGTCTTTAGAACTTCTTCTAAATGAATTTGCTCATAATTATAATAATAAAGGGAAGTTATATAGTTAAATACCCAATATTTTAATTTTTCTTTTCATATTTAATAGTTGTGTTTTTTTTTTAAATTTAATACTTTGATTTTTAAGCTCCTGCTATTATTTTAAATTTATTTTTATTTCCCTACATATCATTTTGCAGTGCCCATTTGCTTCAAATGTAAGGCTCTTTCTTTCTGGTAAATTACAAAATTATTCTTATTTTTAAAATTTATTTATTTATTTCTGACATTATATAAATTAATTTAAATAAAAATAATAGAGATGACATTAAATTTAAAAATATTTATCTTTGATGTTTTTAAAAATAATTTTATTTATATTCTAATTCTTGTATAAATATAAATTGAAAAATAAAAATTAAAAAGTTATTCCTAACTTATGGAAGTAAGATCTAAGCAAAGAGGGAAGACACTTGCAAGGTGAATATAAGAAATTTTTTATTAAAATTAAATTATATTCTCATGTGTCCTAAATTGGAAGTTGTTTTTCGTTCATGTGTTGATCATGACACCAATTGATGAATATATAAATTTCTACTAGAAAAGTACAATCTCTAGTGATTTTCACCATCCTTGCAGCCAATAGTGTAGCTCTATTATCTTTGAAACTTCAGCTTCATCTGTGCAACAACTTGTCTTGTTTTGTTCAAGTTTATTTGTGCAATATGCCTTGCGGTTGTTGGATTGTAAGTGATCGTAAAAGTGAACAGCATATTGATAAAGACCCTGACAAGAAATGGTGGCTCCATCAAAATTGATAAAATGATCAAATTTACATATAGATGATGGAATTCTTATTAATGGAATAAAAGTAAATATGTCCTGACAAGAGGAGGAAAGTTAACAGGGGAGTAATATGTAGATGATGGAGTTAAAAGAATGAACGAGATATTTTAAGAGTTTATGGGTGCTTTATCCCACATGGATTAGGAGAGAGATTAAAGATGCTAAAATGGCAGCTATTGGGTTTTTGTGTAAACAAATAACTCTTCATTTTATTAGATAAAGCTAGCATGTACAAGCCCGTATTAAGGAAGTTGGGATGAATGTGGTTAATGTTAGGTGTGTGCACTCTATGTATATTTTTATGTATCGTATTATGCGAAAGCAAGTTAATGAACTTAAAGATGGCTCCTTTCTAAGCCTCATGCACACTATAAATCTACAGATTTTCTCATCAACATAAACAAAAATATAATTATACTAAAACCATAATCTACTCTAGGTCACAAAACATAGTAAAAAACCAGCACTTACATGCAAAATTTAGAAAGGTACGTAAAGTTTTTCATTATCCACATAAGAGACCCAAGACCTTGGGAATGTTGGTTCCTTATCCCACATTTGTTATTAATAGTGCACATAATTTTTTTATATATTTCCTTACAGTAGTTTTTAATGGAATGTTTTAATAGGAGAGTTGGAGTTGTTGGTCTTGAACTTAGGGTCACCTCTCTTAGAACGAAGGAGTTTGCGTGAGGCTGGAAGCAGAGCACCTTCACCTCCACTAATAATAAGTGGGTTCTCTCTGTGTCTAGTGACGCTTGAAGGATCGTCCTCATTTTATTTACACATTTCCATTAAACGATTTTGTTGGGCAAGTGAAAGTTAATAATAAATACGAGCTTCAGTCCACTATATCCTCCTCTTGTTTTGGAAGAAAATTTCCAAAAATTTTATAAGTGGATAATCAGAGATATCAGTCTTGAAAGCAAACTTGGGGTCGCCTCTCTTAGAGCAAAGGAGTTTGCGTGAGTGAGGTTGAAAGTAGATCACCTTCACCTTCACTGATAACGAGTTGGTTCTCTCTTTGTCCAATGATGCTTGAAGAGTTGTCCTCAATTTGTTTACAAATTTCAATTAAATGGTTTCATTGGGTGATTTAATTAAAAATGGTATGATTGGGCAAATGAAAGTTAATAATAAATACGAGCTTTAGTCCATTATATTCTTTTTCTCCTCCCGTGTCTTGTTCTAAAAGAAGATATCAAAAATTTTCTAAGATGAGAGTTAGAGATGTTGGCCTTGAACGCAGACTTAAGGTCATCTCTTCTAGAGTGAAGGAGTTTGCATGAGGCTAGAAGTAGAGCACCTTCACCTCTGCTGAATGGGCTGATTCTCTCTGTGTCCAGAGATGCTTGAAGGATCGCCCTCATTTTTTTACATGTTTCAATTAAACGGTGTCGTTGAGCTCTTAAACGTTAATAATAAATAAGAGCTTTAGTCCACTATATCCTCCTCCTCTTACTGTGCCTCATTCTGAAAGAAAAATTTTAGAAATCTTTTAAGAGGAAAGTTCAAGATGTTAGTCTTGAATGCAAACTCTAGGTCGCTTCTCTTAAAGTGGAGGAGTTTGTATGAAGGTAGAAGCAGAGTACCTTCACCTCGACTAATAACGAGCCAGTTCTCTCCATGTCTAGTGATGCTTGAAGGGTTGTCCTGATTTTTTTTACACGTTTCAATTAAAGGTCTCGTTAGGCGATTTAATTTAAAATAATCTTATTGCACAATTAAAAGTTAATAATAAATACGTGCTTTAGTCCAATATATCCTCCTCTTCCTCCTATGCCTTATTCTAAAAGAAAATTTCTAGAAATATTCTAAGACGAAAGTTGGAGATGTTGGTCTTGAATGTAGACTTGGGGTCTCCTCTCTTAGAGAGGAGGAGTTTGCCTAAGGCTGGAAGCATATCAACTTCACCTCCGCTGATAATGGGTAGGTTCTCTCTGTGTCCAGTGACGATTGAAAGGTCGTCCTTATTTTTATATACATTTCAATTAAATGGTTTTATTGGATGATTTAATTTAAAATGGTGCCATTGGGCAGTTGAAAGTTAATAATAAATACGAACTTTAGTCCACTATATCCTCCTCCTCTTGTGTCTTGTTCTCTAAGAGGAGAGTTGGAGATGTTGGTCCTGCACAGATTCGGGGTCGTGTCTCTTAGAGCGAAAGAGTTTGCCTGAGGGTGAAAGCAGAGCACCTTCACCTCCACTGTTAACAGGCTGGTTCTCTCTGTATCTAGTGACGCTTGATGGGTCGTCCTCATTTTTTTTTACATTTCAATTAAATGGTGTCAGTGGACGATTTAATTTTAAATGGTGTCGTTGGGAAATTTGAAGTTAAAAATAAATTTGAGATTTAGTGCACTATATCCTCCTCTTATGTTTTGTTCAGAAAGAAAATTTTAAAAAAATTTCTAAGAGGAGAGTTGGAGATGTTCGTTTTCAACTAGACTTGGGGTCACCTCTTTTAAAGTGGTGGAGTTTAGGTGAGGTTGGAAGCTGAGCACCTTCACCTCCACTAATAACGAGCCAGTTCTCTCCATGTCCAGTGATGCTTAAAGGGTCGTCCTCATTTTTTTTACACATTTTTGTTAAACAATGTTATTGGGGCAATTTAATTTAAAACAATGTTGTTGGGTAATTAAAATTTAATAATAAATATAATATTTATCCCATTGTATCCTTCTCCTTCTGTGTCATGTTTTGAAATAAAATTTCCAGAAAGTTTTTAAGAGGAGAATCAGAGATGTTGGTCTTGAATGCAGACTTGGGGTCGCCTCTTTTAGAGTAAAGGAATTTGTTTGAGGCTTGAAGTAAATCACCTTCACCTCCGTTAATAACAAGCCTGTTCTCTCTGTGTCTAGTGACGCTTAAAGGGTTGTCCTTATCTTTTTACATACTTTTAATTAAACGATGTCGTTGGGTGATTTAATTTAAAACAGGTTTTTTGGGCAAATGAAAGTTAAAATAAATACGAGTTTTAGTCCACAATATCCTCCTCCTCCTATTCCATTAAGGCTTGTAGGTTGTGATTTTTATTTCATTATGGAACTATTATGTCATTACAATGCGGTTCATGTTTTAAATTGTGCTTGTATTTTTATTTAGTAAAATTAATCTTACACTTGTTTTATTTAGAATATTAGTATTGAATATAATAACATATTTATCTTTGTTTACTGCCAGGCCTGCGAATGTCTTAGTTTGATGAAGAGAAGTTCTACACTCCCGATCTTACACAAAAGACTCTTGCCAACTTCATCATATCAGGACATTCTTTTAGGAGAGCTCTTAATGAATAAATTTCCATGAGCTCAGATGTTAGTGAACGCCACTTGATGAATGAAAAGGGAACCAGTTTTTCTGCTGAAAAACATGAGACACATCATCATGAATTTGGGAAACCAGTTGAAGGTTTAACTTTTAGAAGCAATGTTGCTGGAGTAGAAGGAATCTCATGAACCTTTAGTAATTGAAAATCTGGATAGGGTATCTGATAAGCCTAAAGTAATTTCATCATTCTGCCTAGGACATGAATATGTTGATAATTTATTTTTGTTGACCTATTTTTGACATCCATTTCTCATCCAGCTTTGTTGTATATTTTCTGTAATAGGTGAGGATTACAGATGATACACTTCATACCCCAAAGTCTATTAGAAAATTAGAAGTGTTGAAAAAAGATTTATTTGAATATAAAAAAAATTGAGTATAGCAACCATGATGTGGTGGTGGAGAATGCTGATGATATAGTGAGTGAAGCTACTTCTACATCCAATCAGAGTGAGCCATTATTATTATGGAGCAATGGCTACAAGTGTTCTCTATGCGAGATAAAGTTTCCTCCTTATTTTTTTGAGGAAAGGCAAGAACATTATGATTTTCATCTTTCCGAGGGGCTTCAAATAGAAGAATTTGCCCTTGATTCTAGAGATCCCTAGTTAAAGCAAAGGTATAATCCCTTTAATTTCAAGTTCTTTACTTTCCAATCTAGGCTTACTTGACATAATGATTTGTGTGTGTTTTATACAGGAAGAGTTATTTATGATAAGCTATTTAAACATGCTAGGCCTGGTTATGAGCTTAATTTTTTTAATTTTTCTTATAAATTATTACTAATTAAAACTCACCATTTACATATGGATCTATGAACTTGTAGTTGATATTTGGTATATAGTGCTCGGATGCAATGATCAGTCAAGCCTTTGTTCATTAGGAATGGTTCAAATTTGGTTTTACCAAATCATTTCCTCATCAAATTATTAAGGTAGTTTTTGCTGGTGGCTAGACAAAATAGTATACGACAACATTAGATAGTACAAAATGTGAAATTGGTCAAGATTTTTTCAGTAGCATCCAGTATAGGTATTGGGAGGAGCAATAAAATATTCGAACAAAAGTAGCAACTATTTTAATTTTTTCCTCGGTTGGGCTGAACATTACCTTCAAGGCGACATCCAAGTCCTGGGACGAACTGAGTTTGTGTGCATGAAACTGGGTCTTGGAGCAAGATGAACTCTGTTGACTCCTGCTTAAAGACTGAGCTTAAGACTATGTGCACTAAGCCAGGTTATTTTGGTTGTGTTTTAGCTTCGGACTATGTCCAAAGTCAAAGTTTTGGTTATGCTTAAGTTTGGATTATTTTCTTGTTCAATTGTTTGAGACAATTCCTCATATCTAGTTGGTTGTTCTCAATTCAAAACCTTACTGGTTGATGTGCCTTGTTGGGGTTTAAAACTGGCTCGCGATTAGGTCAGTGTACGCTTAATGGTAGGATTTGTGACCTACTTCAAGTCTATCATGCTAGAGGAAGTTCAATATGTAAAGACATTTCAACTACTGCCATAGTTTTTTTTTTAAAATGACTATTAGTTTTTTTAAAAAAATGATTGAACTTATTATTTAGTCTTTAGCAATACTATGTGACAAATTTTGACATAGTTTATTTGGTAAAACTTTATTTTAGAATATAGTACAAGGACACTATAGGTAGACAATGTTGCTACTTCTATCATTAATATGGATTTTTGCCTCCAATCCAAATGCCACAAATAAAAAAATGTGGAATGATAATGCATTTCATGATGCATGAGGAAATGTCCCAATGTAAGGGGAACATTTTTGTATTTTAGAAATCAAGGTGTTGTAAAAAGCCTTCAACATGGCTATAATATGTGAAGACAAAGAAGGTTTAGGAGAGGAAAATATAGGTATTTTATTGATTCTTTATTTTTTATGATTACAACTTATGGAAGAGAGCCTTTTATAGGCATAAGTACAATAAATAAAAATGACCTCTATGGCAAAATCATACTCACTGAAATTGAGCGGCCAGAGTTGCATGATGATGATGAGCACGATGTCGACTGTGGGATGAATTGCATATGGGAGAGGCGTCGACTATGAGATGAGATGAATCCCATTAGGGTTGGTCAACCATAATCCCAATTCGTTATAGGTTTTCCCCATTTTTCACCTTTAATGTGCATATTTCCCTTCTTGTGCTTTTTCCTGTGACAAGCCTTGAGGGGTTTCCTAACAATACCCTCCCTTTGAACAGTAACCTTGTCCTCAAGGTTGAGGTGTACGAACTAGTGTTATAAATACTTGTAATCTTCCCATATGCATTTTTTTGTTTAATCTCCTTCCCAACAATTCTTTTTTGGTTTGATCTCCTTCCCAATGGATAAGAACTTGATCCACTGGTTAATTACCTCGTAATATGGTTCTTTGTTTTAAGATTTGTTATGGTTGTACACTAATGAAGTCTTTCATGATTCGCGAGGGCAAGTCTTGTTGGATTTCCTATGTGGCCAGGATGTATTTCTTGAGTTGGGACACATGAAAAACTGGGTGAATCTTTGATTCTTTAGGTAACTGGAGTTTTTATGCTACCTTCCCAATTTTTTAAGAGACTTGGAATGGTCTGTAGTATCAAGTGATAATTTGGAGTCTCGTCCCTTCTTAAATGTCCCTTATTTGAAAGGATGTAGTTTGAGCAATACCCAATCATTGACCTCAAAACTTCTCACTTTGATGATTATCTCTCTATTGCTTGGTTCTAGATTGTGCCTGTAGTAGCTGCTGACATATGGTCTTGTTGGCCTCTTCTCTTTCTGCTAGGACCATCTGTACTGAGGGTAATGCAGAGTAGAATCCTAGGGAATCAAAGAAATGTGGAGGTGGGTACCCGTAGAGTGCTTGAAAATGTGTTATCTTCAAACTTGTATGGTACGAAGTGCTATACCACCATTCAGCTACGACTAACCATTTGGCCCAAGTCTTTAGTTGTGGGTTAGCCATGCATTGTAGGTACATTTTTAGACAGTGATTGAGTTTTTCTATTTGTCCATCTGTCTGAGGGTGGTATGTAGTACTGAAGAGTAAATTTGTCCCCACTGCCTTCATTAGCTCCTTTCAGAATAAACTTGTAAATACTTTATCTCGATCAGTCATAATTACCTGTGGAATTTTACACATCTTTTATACTGTCTCCATGTAACTTCGGGCTACTCCGACTGCAATAAGGGGTGCTACAGGGGAATGAAATGTTCATACTTGTGAAGCGGTCTGCTACCACTAATATAATGTCCTTCCCTTCTTATTTGGGCAACTGTTCAATGAAGTTCATGGATATGTGTGTCCAAGCATATGGTAGAACGAGCAATGGTCGAAGTAGCCCTGGTGTGGGAACTCGCTCTGTTTACAGCGTTGGTAGATGTTGCATTATTAGACCTCTTATAAAATTCCTTTCTTCATATTGGGCCAATAGAAGTGTTGGTTAGCCCTCTCATAAGTGACTCTAGCTCTAGAGTGACTCCCCTAGTGTTGAATTATAGCACTAGTAAAGCAGTTGATTGCGAAGTTCCTATTTACCTCTTAGGACTAATCTCCCTTTGTATCTTATTATGCCTTATTGTAGGGAGAAATGGGATATGTTGTTAGGGGAGACCATCAATTCTGGTAGCAATTGTTTGGTAAAGGGATTGTTGGTGTGGTTGCCGCTTATTTCCAACATCCTGGAAGACATGGACGTGGAGAGGTGATCGATATCAAATCCACCAAAAATAAATTCCTAATTAACCAGTAAAACAATATTGTAGTAGTGGTAAGAATGGTCGAATCCACAAGGAGTCAAAAATCAATTTTCTTCCTTGATTAACAAATGAAAAGTAAACAATAGGGGGTTTTATAGGATTGGTTACGTTAAACATAAAATGAGCAATAAGCAGAATGATGTTGAATAAAATCATGGCTGTAAGTTAAAATCTAAAGTAATAATAAAGAGGATTCCTAATTGATGAGATAGCCAACTCAAGTAACGTAATTGATCATGGATGCAAGGATCAACCTCATTTAAACTATAGCAAACCAATTATAATTATCATAAATGTTCCAACAACCAATCCTTCTTTATTTTTAAACCAATCAAGAAATATTCATTGATTGGTTTTTTCCTACCAAACAGTCCTAGGAATGCCCATAGAATTTTATGTGCCAACGACCTTGAAAACTAGAAGAACCTAATTCAAGTTGTCAGATTCATCTGCATGAACTAGTCAACCAATTATAATTATCATAAATGTTCCAACAACCAATCATTCTTTATTTTTAAACCAATCAAGAAATATTCATTGATTGGTTTTTCCCTACCAAACAGTCCTAGGAATGCCCATAGAATTTTATGTGCCAACGACCTTAAAAACTAGAAGAACCTGATTCAAGTTGTCAGATTCATCCGCATGAACTAGTCAACTTGGTTACTTACCTCTTCAGTACCACACTGATCGCTGTTAAGTGCTGAAACCGCTCAAACAATTACGAATTTGAGTGGTTTAGCCGGCAGTTTGCGGCTTCTACATGCATTTGACTTGACTTGTTCAAACAGATTCAAAACATAACAAGTATATGTAGGAGCATGAAATAAATAAATACTAAGGTTTAAATAAAATATGAATTAAATAAATTCGATATGACAAATACATCACTAGAGTTCACTAAACCTCAACTAGAAAAAGAAATAAACTAGCCACTCATGGTGGGTTTCAATACAAAAGAGTTTTTAGTGATTAAAGGAGAGAAGAAATATGAAGAAGAAAAATTACAGCAGTAGGGAAATCTACTTTGCATGGCCTCAGGCCCAAGGGAAGATGATTCAGCTTTGACAGCCGCCTTCTTTATAGTCGATTGGAGTCTAGGGTTTTTTTTTTCTTTCCTTTATTTCCAATCCATGTCCTTTAATTTTGGCTCATCCTTATCTTTCCAAAATGATTTTCTCATATTTTCGAACCTTGGATTATGGCAGGAAGGATATCTTCTCATATTTTAAAAAGCCTGCATTTTCTTTAAGCGCACTGCAAGTTGATGAGCAAGCCTAGGGAAAAGTTTGCAACTACAAAGAGATGGAGATAGCCATGATAAGGGCTAATATTGAAGAGGATAGGGAAGCTACTATGGCAAGGTTCTTAAATGGCTTTAACAAAGACATAGCCAACATTGTAGAGCTTCAACATTATGTGGAGATTGATGATATGGTGCACATGGCTATAAAGATTGAAAGACAATTAAAGAAAAAGGGGAACACAAGGCAAGCCAACACTTACTCGGCCCAAAATTCCAATTGGAGATCGAATTGGAGGGGAGATAACAAGGCTGTCCAATTCAAAAGAGATGACAAAACTAAGTCAAAGGATGCTAATGATAATAAAACAAAGGTATTTCTGACTCCCAAACTCCTAGGAATAGAGATATCAAGTGTTTTAGATGCTTGAGTTTTGGTCATATCTCAATGCCCAAATAAAAGGGTAATGGTGATGTGTGGTGATGATGTTGAAACGGATGATAAGAATGATGTGGAGGATGAAATGCCTCCTTTGGAGGATTGTAGTGATGGGGAAACGCCTATGGAAGGTAGATTGTTGGTTTCTAGACGTGCTTTGAATATGCAAGTAAGGAATGATGATGAGGGGGTTAAGTTGTAAAGAGAGAAAATTTTTCATTCTAGATGTCTAGTGAATGGAAAATTGTGTAGCATGATTATTGATGGGGGTAGTTGTGTAAATGTAGCTAGTACCTTATTTGTTGATAAACTGGGTTTGAAAACTACCAAACATCTTAAACCTTATAAGTTGCAATGGCTTAACAATAGTGGGGAGATGAGAGTTAATAAGCAAGTGAGGGTGCCTTTTACTATTGGGAAGTATAGTGATGGGGTGATATGTGATGTAGTTCCTATGCAAGCTAGTCATATTTTGCTGGGTAGACCATGGCAATGGGATATGAGAGTGATGCATGATGGGTATCTCAATAGGTACATGGTAGGAAAAGAGGGCAAAAAGTATACTCTTCTTCCTTTAACCCCTAAATGAGTTTTTGAAGACCAAATGCAACTTGAAAAGTCCCATGATGAATTCGCACAAAGAGAGACCAAGAGAAAAAGAAAAGAAAAAGAAAAAGAGAAAAGAAAAGAGAGTGAGAGAAAATTAGAGTGGAAAAATGAAGATCAAAAGGAAAAAGAAAAAGAGATGCATTCGACCATAAAAAAGAATGATGGAAAGAAAATGAGTTTTTATGCTAAAATGAGAGATGTGAAGAAAGCTTTATTTTCTAACAAGCCAATTATTGTACTCATGTACAAGGAAGTTCGTTTCTCAACTAACGAACTTGACTCTTCTTTGCCAAGTGTTGTAGTTAAAGTTTTGCAGGAATTTAGCAATGTTTTTTCCGATGATCTACCTCAAGGTTTACCACCTTTGAGAGGGATTGAGCATCAAATTGACTTTATTCCCGGGGCTGCCATACCAAATAGACCAGCCTATAGGAACAATCCCGAGGAGACCAAAGAGCTTTAAAGGCAAGTGGAGGAGCTCTTACAAAAGGGGCACATTCGAGAAAGTTTAAGTCCATGCGTAGTGCCCGTCTTATTAGTACCCAAAAAAGATGGTAGTTGGCGTATGTGTGTTGATTGTAAAGCCGTCAACAAAGTAACGGTAAAATATCGACACCCAATACCTCGACTTGATGATATGTTAGATGAGTTGCATGGTGCTTGTGTATTTTCTAAAATTGATCTTAAAAGTGGTTATCACCAAATACGAATGAAACGAGATGAATGGAAAACTGCTTTTAAAACAAAATAAGGGTTATATGAGTGGTTGGTTATGCCATTTGGCTTAACTAATACGCCAAGTACTTTCATGCGTTTAATGAACCATGTTTTACGTGAATTTATTGGAAAGTTTGTGGTTGTCTACTTCGATGACATTCTTGTGTATAGCAAATCTATTGATGAGCATGTCATGCATTTGAGGTAAGTGTTTGACACATTGTGCAAATTTCAACTATATGCTAACATGAAGAATGTACATTTTGCATTGATCGCATCATTTTCTTAGGATATGTCGTGAGTGCAAAAGGAATCGAGGTAGATAGTGAAAAGGTAAAGGCTATTCAAGAGTGGCCGACACCTAAAAGTGTAAGTGAGGTGCGTAATTTTCATGGTTTGACAAGTTTCTATAGGAGATTTATAAAAAATTTTAGTCTCGTTGCTGCCCCTTTAATTGAAATCATGAAAAAAGATAAGGGGTTTGTTTGGGGAAAAGAACCAGAACATGCGTTTTCCTTATTGAAAGAAAAGTTATGTAATGCGCCTTTATTAAGATTGCTTAATTTTGATTCAACTTTTGAAATTGAATGTGATGCCTCTAGGTTTGGGATAGGTGCCGTTCTTATGCAGGATAAAAGACCCATTGCTTATTTTAGTGAGAAGTTCAATGGTGCACAATTGAATTATTCCACCTATGACAAAGAGTTTTATGCTTTGGTAAGAGCATTAGAGACATGACAACATTATTTGTTACCAAAAGAATTTGTGATTCACACTGATCATGAATCTTTGAGGCATTTGAAAGGGCAAGGCAAGCTTAATAAACGACATGCAAAATGGGTAGAATTCAGAGTCCTTCCCATATGTGATCCAATATAAGTAAGGAAAAGAAAATGTGGTAGCTGATGCGCTTTCAAGAATGTACAGTCTTATATTTACTCTTTCTACAAAATTTTTGGGATTTGAGCATTTCAAAGAATTGTATGTGCATGATAGTGATTTTTTAAATGTTTATGTGGCTTGTGAACATGCAGTATTTCAAGACTTTTATAGGCATGATGGTTTTTTATTTAAAAATGGAAAATTATGTGAGCCTAATAGTTCTATTAGGGAGTTGTTTGTTCGTTAAGCACATAGTGGTGGTTTAATGGGACATTTTGGGATTGGCAAAACTTTGAGCATTTTACATGAACATTTCTTTTGGCCTAATATGCGCAAACATGTTGAGAAAATTTGTGCGCAGTGCATCTCACGTAGGCAAGCTAAGTCTAGAGTTCAACCACATGGATTATATATGCCATTACCCATTCCTACACATCATTGGGTTGATATTTCTATGGACTTTTTGTTGGGTTTGCCTAGGACTAGAAAAAGCCGAGACTCAATATTTGTTGTTGTTGATCGTTTTTTCCAAAATGGCACACTTTATACCATGTCACAAAACAGATGATGCCACACACATAGCGGATTGGTTTTTCCGCGAAGTTGTTAGAATGCATGGCATTCCTAAAACCATTGTGTCCGATAGGGATGTTAAGTTTTTAAGACACTTTTGGCAAGTTTTGTGTTCCAAATTTGGTACCAAACTTTTATTTTCTACTACTTCACATCCACAAACGGATGGTCAAATTGAAGTAGTAAATAGAACACTTGGTACATTATTACGTGCTTAATTGGAAGGAATGTTAAAACTTAGGAAGATAAGATACCATTTGTTGAATATTCTTATAATCGGAGTATACATTCTTCTACTGGGTTTTCTCCTTTTGAAATTGTGTATGGTTTTAATCCCTTAACTCCACTTGATTTGTTGCCTATTCCTATAAGTGACATTTCTAATTTGGACGGACATAAGAAAACAAAGATAGTTAAAGCAATTCATGAAAAAGCAAGGCAGAACATTGAAAAGAAAAATGAACAAGTAGCATCCCATGTCAATAAAGGAAGGTGCAAGATTTCATTTGAACCCGGAGATTGGGTGTGGGTTCATATGCGCAAGGAACGATTTCCATCAAAACAGAAATCTAAGTTGGATGCTCGTGGGGATGGTCCATTTCAAATCATAGCCAAAATCAATGAAAATGCCTACAAAGTGGACCTACCAGGTGAGTATAGTGTTTCGACTACATTTAACATATATGATTTATCCCCTTTTGAAATTGATGCAGGAATTGATTCGAGGACAAATCCTTTTGAGGGGAGGGGGAATGATGCAAACAAGACTAAAAACACTCAAGATACTCAAAGAGCATCAGAAGGTGACTTGGAGCAAATTTTAAATGATGTAAACACATACAGTTCCAAAACTGGAAAGTTTTAGCGGACCAGTAACAAGATCAAAGGTAAAGAAGCTTAAAGAGTTGCTCCAAGTTTTTACTCAAAAACATGTGGATGATGCCAATTGTGGAAAGTTCAAATATAAACTTTTTGAACAGCCCAAATTCGTAACTTTAATTGGATTTAAGTGATTTGGGATAATTTGGGCTTGTTTGAGTCTTATTGATAATGGATGAATAAGTCTTGTGTATGGGCTGGATTAATTGAGTTGTTTTAAGTATTTTGTATTGTTTTATTTTAGTTTGAGTTAATTAAGTCCATATAGTTAAGTATAACTCATTTTGGGCTTAAGTCTTGTCTTAGTGTTACTACAAGAATGAGCCCATAACTGTGTGGTGCCACAAACAATTAGTGGTGTTGGTTAAGAAGATTGGAGTTACAAGGAGTTACATAACAATTACATGCCTATAATTAGCCTAGTTATTGTTGGAGTTACAATTGTAATTACCACATAATTAACCTAGTTATTGTGGGAGTTACAATTGTAGTTATTGTATTGTAACTTATCATTGATTTCTTTGGCTATAAATACCAAATGAACTCTTCTTTGTGGACATCCAGAGTTGTAATCAAACATTTCAGAATTGAGTTGAGAGCGTTTTTGCTTTTTTTTTCACTTTATGCAAGGTGTTGATTTGGAATACAATTGTTATCAATTGTATTTCAATTTTGATTTCCTATTTCAATTGTTCTTGGTGCTTGTTTGGATTGGGTTCAAGGGATATCATTTATCTTTATTGGGTTCTCTTTAACTTCTACCATTTGGATGATTGAACAAATTTAATTTCTTTTTTACTTGTGATCTAAATTCCGTTCTAAACCGATTGAAGAGTTCTAAGGTTCAAGCAAGGGTCTTGAGGTTCCGCATCACTTGTTCATTCTTCAACCTGTAATTTTTTTGTATATACCCAAATTTTTTACAATAAAAATATTATGATTTACCTTTATGCCAAAAATCTTTTTCATCATGATTGTTTTTTCTGCATACTCACCATAGTGGAAAGTTTCTTCTCTTTGATCTTGATGAAGACTTGTTTGACACTGTGGCTATGAAAACTCCCTCAATTTTTTTTCATCTCTCATTGCTCTTCTTTGCTCCACAGCTTGTAAAGCATTAATTAATTCTGTAATTGTAATTTTTGAGAGATCCTTAGAATCTTCAAGTGAAAAAATCTTTGGTTCAAACTTTTCTCATAAGTTCACAAAAAAATTTTCAACAATTCTATTGTCGGAAAACTCTTCACCAAATAATCCAATTTTGTTAACAATGTCATGAGTTTGATAGCACACTCTTTGATTCCTTCTTATTCCTTCATTCTTTGAATCTCAAATTCTCTCTTAAGATTCAAAACTTGCATCAACCTCGTTTGATCATTACCTAAATACTCAGTTTTAAGCAAATGCAATATCTCTTTTGGAGTTTCACAAGCCATGATCCTAGTAAAAATCATTTCAGAAACTGAAAAGTACATGCAAGTTTTTACTTTGTAATTGGATTTTTCTTCATATGACTCTTTAATTAAGCTGCAGTTGGATGAGATTGCAATGGTGGGGGTTCACCATCATTTTCAACCACATCCCAAAATCAAAAAATTGTACATATGTTTGCATTTTCATAACCCATAATTGAAATTTTTCTCGTGAAAATGGGAGGTGAAGTCAAAGAAAAAGTGTTTGAGGCCATATTTGATGTATGAAACTCTCTTACTTTCTCTTTATTTTTTTTCTCACATATCCATGACTAATAAAAGTCTGATACCACTTGTTGGGATTTTTTTAAGTGAAGAAAAATTAAATTTTTATTTAATTCACTCCTCCAAAATTAACAACTTAAAATGCCTTTAAATAGACTTATATCGAATTCAAATTTTTTAAAAATAATCTACTATAATCTAAAAGATAAACATTTACCAAATCTCTTAAAAGACAAATTCCCACTAATAACATGATATTTAAAAAATAAACATGTTCTAAATCTAATTAAAGATAAATCCTATATGAATTTAAACTAATAAGTAAAATAAATTCAATTTCTACATTAATCTTCAGCAAAAAATGCATTAATTTACCGAAAAAGAAGTTAAAATTGAGAAGGGCAAGAAAGAAAAGATAAGGAAGAAAATATGGATGGGTTGCCTCCCATCAAGCACCTTATTTATTGTCCAAGGCCAAACTGTCCTACTTGTTGTCAGATATGTGCCTCGGGTGGGTTGTGTGTTGTTTTTTTAATGTTATTTGCAAAGAAGCCTTCGTAAAAAGGTCTAAGATGGTGTCTGTTCACCTTGAAAATTTTTTGTGTGTTAAGGCTCTTGATTTCGACAATGCCGTGAGGAAATATGTTGGTGACTAGGAATGGCCCTATCCACCTTGACCTCAGTTTGCCATGGAACAACTTAAGTCAGAAATCAAAGAGGAGGACTTACTGCCCAATTAAGAATTATTTCTTGGAAAAAAATTGGTCGTTGAGTATTTTTGTCTCTTCCTTGTAAATTCTGAAGTTCTCATAGGTCATATTTCGTATTTCTTCTAGTTTTTCTAGTTGTAGCTTCCGATGCTCCACAAGTTCCTCCATCTTCATGTTACAACTCTTGATGGCCCAGTATGCTCTATGCTTCAGCTTAATAAGCAAATGAAAAGCTTTCCCAAAGATTAGGAAGTATGGAGACATTTTGATTGGCATCTTGAATGTTGTTCGATAAGCCCATAAAACATCATCAAGTCATAGACTCGAGTCCTTTCTGTTTGGTTTAAACATTTTTTCTAAGATGGACTTGACTTCCTAGTTGGAGACTTCCGTTTGTCCACTAGTTTGTTGGTGGTAGGCGGTGGATGTGTAGTGAGTGACATTATATTTTTTGAAGAGAGATTCGACCACCCGATAGTAGAAATGAGTTCCCCAATCATTTATTATTGCCCTTGGATTCCAAACCTCACAGAGACGTGTTTTCAAAAAGTTGACAACTGTCTTAGCATCATCGGTCTGGATAGCTTTTGCTTCAACCTATTTGGAAACATAATCCACTGCTCGTAGGATGTAGGTATTGTCTAAGGAAAAGGGGAATGGCCCCATTAAGTTGATGCCCCATACATCAAAGATTTCAGATACCAGAATGGGAGTGAATGGCATTTGATCTTTGTGGCTGATGTTTCCCGTGCATTGGCAATTTTCACAAGTTTTGTAGTAGGTATATGCATCATGAAATAATAATGGCCAGAACATACCACACTCTAGTACCTTCCAGGCTGTTCGCTTTGGTCTGAAGTGCCCCCCACAGGCATATAAGTGACAAAATTTTAGGATAGAGGCTACTTCAATCTTTGGAATATAGCTCTTGATTAACTAATCCACATAATGTTTTGACAGGTATGGGTCATCTAGACGAGTAGCTTTGCTTCTTTTTTTATCTTTTCTTTCTTAGCCCTTAGTAGATCGGCTGATAGTTCACGGGTAACAAGGTAGTTGACGATGTTCGTGTACCATGGGGCTGTATGCTGAATCGCAAACAAGTGTTCATCTAGAAACTCATCGCCCAATAGAGAGGGCTCCTCTCCACTAATTAGCAGCCTGCTAAGGTGGTTTGCTACTAAATTCTCTATCCCCTTTATGTCTCTTATGTCAAGGTCAAATTTTTGCAGAAGAGGTATCCATTGTATTAGCCTCAATTTTACCTCTTTTTTCTTCAACAAGTACTTCAGTGCCGCATGATCTGAGAAGACAATCACCTTTGTTCCCAACAAGTATGACTAAAATTTCTCCTAAGGCAAACAGAACGAGCAGCTCTTTCTCCATGCGAGAAGCATAAATAGATTACATATGGGTCTTTTCCTGTTCTCTGCTCGAGTACTGCACACATTGCTTAGTTTCTTGCATCACACATTATTTTAAATGGTAGCCCCAATTTGGCGGTTGAATGATGAGTGTTGTCACTAGCTTCTCTTTAAGTGTCTTGAATACTTCCTTGCAAGGTTCCCCAAAGATAAACTTGATATCCTTCTGAAGTAAATGGCACAAGGTTGTGTGATATTTGAGAAGTCCTTAATGAACCTTCTATAGAAACTGACATGCCTGATGAAGAAGCCTATCTCCCATATAATTTTTGGGTGAGGCAATGATTTAATAACGTTCACCTTTGCTTAAGCACCTTTGTGAGATTGCCAAGGCATTCGTCAAAACAATCTCTATAGACTATGAAGTCATCCATAAAAAAATCTTTGTTTTTTTCCATAAAATCAGAAAAGATATTGACCATGCATCTCTTAAAGGTGGCAGGTGCATTCTAAAGGTTGAACAGCATCCATCGATAGGTGAAAGTCTTGAAGGGGCCTGTAAAAGTGGTATTTTCTTAACCTCTAGGGGCAACCAAAATTTTGTAAAACCCAGAGTAGCCATCCAAATAGTAGTAATGGGTTTTTTCTGTTAGCCTCTCTAGCATTTGATCGATGAAGGGCAACAAGAAGTGGTCCTTTCTTGTTAAGGCATTCAGCTTGCGGTAGTCGATGTAGACCCTCCATCCATTTTGCACTCTTGCTGAAATCTTTTCTCCCTCTTGGTTCTCTATCACGATGACCCCTATTTTCTTTGGCATAATCTGCACTAGGCTTACCCACCTGTTGTCTGAGATTAAGTAGATGATTCCAATATCCAACAACTTCAAAATTTTTTTCTTCACCACTTCCATCATCAGTGGGTTCATGCGCCTTTGAACTTGTCTGCTGGGTTTACTACCCTCTTCTAACAGGATCCTGTGCATGCAAGTGGAGGGTAAAATTTTCTTGATATCAGCTATCATCAAGCCTATGACTTGTGTTCTCGGAGTACCCTCAATAATTTTACTTCTTCAGATTGGCTGAGTTTGTTGGAGATTATCACCGAGAGGGTTTCCCCTTCACCTAGAAAAATGTACATGAGGTGTTCGAGCTGTGGTTTCAATTCTATCTTGCGGTCTGTAAAACATATTCGTGTGAGTTATGGGGAGATTAAGGTAAGGAGTCATACCTTTTATCCGCTTAAGGGTGTTCAGTTCAAACATGACTTCTTGTAAGCACTGGTCAACCACATGGTCTACTTCCAGGATCTGTAGACTATCAGCATCTAAATCATTGCAAAGTACAATACTTACCTCATCTCCATGGCTTAAGTTAAAGTACTTTTGATTTAGGATATCAACGGTATCGGTGTTGCACACATAAAACAAATAAACAGATATTTCATAACATCATACACATTAAAACTTCCCACCTTGCTGTCGAATTTCATAGTGAGGATTCCATCTTGCACATCTATTTTTGTATTAGCAGTGCTGAGGAAGGGTCTGCCTAATTGGAGATCAAAGGAACCTGAAAATTTGCCATCCTCCATATCTAACACATAAAAGTCGAACCTATCTTGGTCTTTGTTTTTGGGAGGAAACTTCCTCTGTATGATAGCCGAGACATTCTTCCCCACACTTACTCTTTTGTTGCTACTTAGTTTCCTCTTATGGGTGCATAATTCTTTCAAGAACTTGACAGATCTGGGTATTTGTTTAATGGCATCAAATAGATGAAGATTGACTTTGACTTTGACTTTAGAGAATGTTTTTAGTATTTCCTTATCCTCTTTTTTCTTCTTTATTTTGGTGAATCTCTACAAGAAGGGTGGTCTGATTGGAGACAAAATTGGTTGATCATAGTCTGTCTTACCAGGAGAGGTACTGTCATTTATTGTTGCCCTAATAGCCTTGCCCAAGGCTTCCGACCCTATTTCCTTTTGCAACCCTCGACCAAGGTTTTTTTTGACAAGGTTTTCTAGTAATTCTTTCTCGCTTTGCAAGGTGATGGCAGTAACGTTGGGCCATAGGTTCACTTCCTTTTGGGAGGGTAATTTGCCCTAAGATTCTAGCTAGCTCATGGAAGTCGCGAGTTGGCTGACTTGTGTCTCCAAATTTAAAATGCTAGCTCTTGTCTCCTGTTGAAATTGTTGGGTTTCAGTGGCAAGTGACTTAACAATCTCTTCGAGGGATATAGCTTGTTTGGGAGGCCCTGCTTATAGTGGTGGAGGTGGTATATTTGGGTATTGCTGGTAGTTTTGTTGTCTCACTCTATAGCTAAAGTTGGGGTGGTCTCTCCATCCGAGATTATACATGTTGGAGAAAGGATCATACCTCCTTTGCGTTTGAGTTGGGAAACCCCCCACCATATTGACTTGCTACTGTCATCATCATAGAGCGGCACATATCCTTGGGGTGTCCCGAATGTGCACAAATCCCACACACTCGAGCTCATTGGTTGTTTTATGTGGCCATGTTTTTACCAAACTAGTTAGCTCAGATATTTGAGACTCAAGGATAGAGATACTTACCTCATTCACTCTCCAACGGGTGTCCTAGTTGGATCCGAATTACAAGGAGGTGGCTACCATGATCGATATCAACTCCCTTGCCTGCTGTGGTGTCTTATTCGCTATGGCTCCGCCACTTTTTACGTCCAACATTCTTCTTTTTGTGGGTAATAATCCTTCATAAAGGTAGTGAATGAGGGATTATTTTGAAATATCGTGATGTAGACAGTTTGCGCACAATCGTTTGAACCTTTCCTAGTAATCATGTAAGCTTTTGGAATCCCTTGGACGAACTCTGCATATTTCCCTTCTAATGCTAACTGCCCGCGATACTGGAAAGAAATGATCTAGGAAGGCTTTTACCATATATGTCCAAGTCATGATCGATCCTAGGGATAGGTAAAACAACTAATCTTTGGCCTCATTGTCCAAAGAAAAGAGGAATGCCCTTAATTTTATATGTTCTTTGGACACTCCATGTGGTTTCATGCTTGAGCACACAACATGAAATTCTTTGAGGTGCTTGAGCGGGTTTTCATCTCTAAACCTATGAACTTGGGCAGCAAGTGAATTAAGCTAGATTTTAGCTCGAAAGTTACGCCTAGATCTGGGTAGCTGATGCAGAGAGGTTGTTGGTTGGTAGACGGTGCTACCAGCTCCTTCAATATGCACTCTTGTTCCATACTTTCTATCTCGGGTGGAGAAGATGGTATGTTATCTTGATGTGTCTCCCTTCTCTCTTGGGTCTGCTTTCTTAGACTTTTGGTGGTCTTTTCAATCTCTGGATCGTAAAAGAGTGGTCTCCCACGATTAAACCTAGTCATAAAAAGAAAAAATAATTAGTTAAATACCGTCTCTCCAGCAACGGCACCAAAATTTAATTGGTGTTGAATCCATCAAAAATAAATTCCTAATTAACCAATAAAACAATATTGGAGTAGTTGTAAGAAGGGTTGAATCCACATGGAGTCGAAAATCAATTTTCTTCCTTGATTAACAAATAAAAAGTAAACAAGAGGGGGTTTTATAGGACTGGTTATGCGAAAGATAAAATGAATAATAAGTAGAATGATGTTAAACAAAATATAGGCTACAAGTTCAAATATAAAGAAATTATAAAGAGGATATTTAGTTGATGAAATAGCCAACTCCGGTAATGTAATTGATCATGGATATAAGGATTAACCTTATTTAAACTATTCTGAACAAGTTATAGTTGTTGGAAATGTTTCAACAATCAATCATTTCTTATTTTTAAACTAGTTAAGAAACGTTCATGATTGATTTTTTGCTGCCAAACAATCCTGGAACGTCCACAAGATTTTACTTGCCAACAGCCTTAAAAACTAAAAGAACCTTATTCAAGTTTTTGGATTCATCCGTGTGAACCAGTCAACCAGGTTATTTACCTCCTCAGTGCGACATTGATTGCTTTTAAGTGTTGAAACTAAGCAAACAATTACAAATTTAAGTGGTTCAGCTAGCTACTTGCGGCCTCTACGTGCATTCCACGGGCCCTGTTCAAATAAATTCAAAACAGCAAGTATGCAAGAAATAAATAAATACCAAAGTTTAAATAAAACATGAACTAAATCAATTTGATCTCGCAAATACATCACTGGAGTTCACCAAACCTCAAGAAGGAAAAGAAATAAACTAGCCACTCATGGTGGGTTTCAATACAAAAGAGTTTTTAGTGATTAAATGAGAGAATAAATATGAAGAAAAAAAAGGGCAGCAACAGGGAAATCTTCTTTTTGTGGTGTCAAGCCCAAGGAAATATGATTCTACTTTGACAACTGCCTCCTTTATAGTTAACCAGAATATAGGGTTTCTTTTACTTTTCTTTCCTTTATTTCCAATCCATCTCCTTGATTTCAACTCATCTTTATCTTTCCATAATGATTTTCTCATGATTTTCAACCCTTAGATCACGGTAGAGAGGGTATCTTCTCATATTTCAAAAAGCCCCCCTTTTCTTTAAGTGTATTGGAGGTTGATGTGCAAGCCTAGGGCAAAGTTTGTTTCAATTACGTGCAAACCTTTTAAATTTAAGTGCCACCTTGGCCTTGGCCAAGGCTTAGCGGATCATAACTTATGTCCCATCCTACTGCCTTAGATGCAAACCGTTCCCAAGGGTTGGTTGTGTTTTCTTGTTTTTGCTGAAATGTATCCCTTGGACAAGGGTGTGTACGGGGGCCAATACATGCTGTAGTTGAGCGGTCTTAGCCTTGCGCAAGGCTAAGACCATGACATATGGTAGTTTTATAGTTCTCGCCCTTGCTTCCTACTATTCTTCCTGACTTTAGGTTCCAACTTCTGTCCTACATCAAAATGGATAAAATAACTTGATCATGCAGCAAATAGTTCATTTTAGACACACAAACATAGGTGACGAGGATGTTGTTTTTACACCCTATCAAGAGGTTGTATAAGATTTCTGCTTCAAATTCATGGGAGTATTTTCTTGAAAAAGCGTAAGCTACTTTGTTGGATGACACTTGCTTGTATTGGATCATGTAATTGAGACCCAACAACTTCAAAATCTCCTCTTGTTTTACCATGGAGGATACCCCCCTTTGATCTAACAAGTACTTTAGGTTGTGCTTATTAGTTCTAATGATGAAGGAGGTTCTTTCTAAGTAGTGCACCTATTTTTCTACAACATAGAGAACTTCTGTCAGTTGCTTCTCGTATACCAATTTAGTTTATTCCTGGGGTTGAGAGTCGTACTTATGAAGGTGATGAGTTGATTCTCTTGTATTAAGATTGCTCTAATACCTTTATTACTCACCTTTGTCTCTGTAGTAAAAGGATCCCCGAATTTAGGCAGTTATAAGACCAGGCTGGAAGTCGTGGCTGCCTTTAACGACTGGAAGGTCTTATTTGCTTCTGCATTCCATTCAAAAGCACTTTTTTAAAAAAAATGAGTGAGTTGTTAGGCTATGAGTCTGTAATAATTTGTCATAGTATCCTTTTAAGCCCAGAAAACTTGTAAGGCCTTAATCATCTAAGGAATGGCCAGTTGATCATGGCTTCGATCTTTCAAGTGTCCATTTCCACCCTTCGACTAGCCCAAGATACTCCACCTCTATTTAGAAGAAACAACACTTGGATTGTTTTACATACAACTTCTTATCTTGGAATGTCTTTAGAACTTCTTCTAAATGAATAAGGTGCTCATGCTTGATGGTACTGTAGACCAATATGTCATCAAAGAAGACCAGTATAAACTTTTAGAGAAAAGTCTTGAAAATGTGATTCATGAGGGCCTAAAAGTTAGCTAGGGGATTAGATAGGGCAAAAGACATCACTCTAAATTCATAGTGGCCTTGGTGTGTTTTAAAGACTATTTTGTGGATGTCTTCTTCCTTCACCCTAATTTGATCATACCCTACTCAAAGAAAAAATTTAGAAAAGATGTTTACTCCATACAATACATGAATAAGATCACTGCTAATGAGTATGAGAAATTTATCTTTCATAGTTCTAGAATTGAGTTCTTTATAATCCATGCAAAATCCTCAATTATCATCTTTTTCTTATGAGCAATACTAGTGAAGAGAAATGACTACAGTTGGGTCGTATTAATGAGTTATTCAACATTTCTTAAATCATCTTTTCTATTTTGTTCTTCTGATATAACAAATACATGTAGGGTCGAATATTCACGACGACATTCTGTTGGGATAAGGTGATCACATGGTTGAAGGCTGTAAGTGGAGGTAACCCGTGGAGTTCCTAAAGGACATCTTGATATTGTCTAAGTAGCATTTCTAGTGTTGGGTTGGGTATCTCTATAGTTGGTACCTCTTATGGAACTTCCATTTTTAAGAATATTTTTTCACCTTCGACTGTTTGCTTTTTTACTTAACCCATTGTTTCGCCTCTGTTTCTCATGCATCAGATGCTTTATGGGAGTCACATCCCAATAATGATATCTGTAAGTTTCCAAAATTAAATCTTACCATTGCGTGGTCTTATATCATGGCATAACCTCCAATGAAATTATGCAAAAAGTGTATGTAAAATTGTAGCCATATATAGTATATGTCACCTCTAGGCATTCAAGGTGGGTAGACATAATTTGCCCATTGACCACCATAACTATAAGTGGTTTACTGCTTACCGTCTAGCTTTTGACTCATTTCAAATCTCCCTCGTTCAGGAATATATCTGAGCTTCCACTATCTAGTAAGACTAACACATCATGCCCTAATAATTTCCCTTATATCTTCAGGGTGCTCAATGTGGGGACCCTTTTTATTGCTTGTAGGGACATAATGTTAGTAAAATCATCGTCAAACTCTTTACCTCTCTTTAAAATTTTGTTCTCCGGGATCTCTTCGATCATGATCTCCTCTACTACCATTACTACTTTATTAGAGCATTGGTGCTTTGAAAAATATCAATCTCTACATTTGTAACAAGTTGTTGATCATTTAGGTTCTACTTCTTTCCCCATGCTTTTGGAAGGTCTATCATGATATCGGTCTTTTTCTGATAATAAAGCATCATAGCTGGGAAAATAGGGATTTTAGAGCTTTGTTACTAATTGTTCTTGCAATAAGGCCTATTCGAATGTTTGGTTGAGCGTTTGTAGCTTAAGGATCCTAGACATCGTTGTAACTGTGACCTGAGGCCACTGATAAAAGTGGATATGAAAAATCTCTTTGAAAGTGTTGGGTTATCTACATCCATAAGAGAGTATAAGCATTCAAATTGTTCTACATAATTGATAACAATACTCGTTTGTTATAATTTGGTGAACTCTTCTATGAACTCCTTATGGGAGCTCCAAACCATCGGCAAAGTTCTTCCACAAAATATTCTTAGTATAGGGTGTCAAATTTAGCTAGCCACCCATGATACTAAACATCAACAACTTCTCCTAATTATAAGGATGCAATCTTCACTTTCTACTCCTTGGGGTTATGGTGAACCATAAAATACTTTTCACAATGTCAACCTCACTCGTGAGGGTTTTCTCCTTCAAGAAAGGAAATTTCCACCTTAGAGAGTGTGTAAATATGGGTCGAACAGGTTCGGTTCATAGTCCTGGGTGGTCTGATGCAATCTAGAAGTTGTACTGGGTAATTTTTGGTCACTGATTTGGGTTGGTGTTTGACTGGGTCAAGTCGGACCAGTTCGGCCCAATCTGTTTTGTTAGCCAGTTGGGTTTGATTTAGAGAGGCTGAATAGGTTAAAAAGAGTAACCATAACTGATGCAGAACCCCAAGACCCTTGCTTGAACCTTAGAACTCTTCAATCGGTTTAGAATGGAATTTAGAACACAAGTAAAAAAGGAATCAAATTTGTTCAATCACCCAAATGGTAGAAGTTAAAGAGAACCCAAGAAAGATAAATGATATCCCTTGAACCCAATCCAAACAAGCACTAAGAACAATTGAAATAGGAAATCAAAATTGAAATACAAGTGATAACAATTGTATTCCAAATCAACACCTTTTGCATAAAGTGAAAAGAAATCTAAAACACTCTCAACTCAATTCTGAAATATTTGATTACAACTCTTGATGTCCAAAAAGAAGAGTTCCTTTGGTATTTATAGTCAAAGAAATCAATGATAAGTTACAATACAATAACTACAATTGTAACTCCCACAATAACTAGGTTAATTATGTGGTAATTACAATTGTAACTCCAACAATAACTAGGCTAATTATAGGCATGTAATTGTCATGTAACTCCTTGTAACTCCAATCTTCTTAACCAACACCACTAATTGTTTGTGGCACCACATAGTTATGGGCTCATTCTTGTAATAACACTAAGACAAGACTTAAGCCCAAAATGAGTCATACTTAATTATATAGGATTAATTAACTCAAACTAAAATAAAACAATCCAAAATACTTAAAACAACTCAACTAATCCAGCCCATACACAAGGCTTATTCATCCATTATCAATAAGACTCAAACAAGAACAAATTATCCCAATTCATTTAAATCCAATTAAAATTACGAATTTGATCTGTTCAAAAAGCTAATATTTAAACTTCCACAATTGGCCAGCCCATCATCCACATGTTTTTGAGTAAAAACTTGGAGCAACTCTTTAAGCTTCTTTACCTTTGATCTTGTTACTGGTCCGCTGAAACTTTTCAGGTTTGGAACTGTATTTGTGTTTACGCCATTTGAAATTTGCTCCAAGTCACCTTCTGATGCTCTTTGAGTATCTTAAGTGTTTTTAGCCTTGTTTTTATCAGTAACCCTTGTTTAACCGAATATGAGCTCGTGTCGTGCATGGGAGGTAGGAGGCCTCTGCTTGGACGGGTCTCGACTTCTCATCACGCAGAACTTCCTTTGGTTTGATCAACGATTCTGCCTTGGAGCAGCTATCATATCACATTGAACTGTCAGCGTGATTCATCCATGAACATCGATAGTTTCGAATCAACTTTTTTAATGGTGAGTGTTTCAGGATTTGTTTGCTCAGTTATCGGGGCCTTCCCCTTCGATCGTGTTCGCATGACGTCACCAGCATAGGATTTAGCCAGTGTAGGCTTTGATACCATCTTTTTAGAAGCCTTAGACATGGCTCTGATATGTTAAGAATAATGAGAAGAATAAGAAAAAAAAAGAAGATAGAGAAGATGAATAAGGTTAAAGAGAGGAAAACAGAGGTACTTTTTTTTTATTATTGATTTTCGATGATTACAACTTATGGAAGAGGGCCCTTTTATAAGCCTAAATACAATAAACAAAAATGCTCTTCATGGTGGAATCATGTTGCCAGAATCGTGTGATGATGATGAGTGTGGCATTGACCGTGGGATGAATTACGGATGGTAGAGGTTTCGGCTGCAAGATGAGATGAATCTCGTTAGGGTTTGTCAACCTTAATCCTAGCTGGTTCTGGGTTTTTTCCATTTTGCCTTTTGGTGTGCATATTTCCCTTCTTGCCCTTCTTTTTGTAATAAACCCTGAGGGGTTTCCTGACAGGTGTCTACAGATTTTATCCTTTGACTTTGGTGTGTCATTAGTGGGTCCTCTTATGAGAAAACCTAGTAGTCATATGTGTTTACTTAACTTCTGATTCCATTTGGTTTAATCCTCATTTAGTTCCTAGTCAAATTCTAGTTCTAGTTTTCATATTAGTTTTGGCATGCATAATTAGACCATACTTTGATGTGTCTGAGATACCATCAATTTTACTTTGATTTCTGTAGGTCAATTTTTATTTCATGAAAAAAATTGGGCAAGTCTATTAAGATGGATACTACTACAAATCAAGGGAAATGGAAGAAGCAAAAGTCATCTTCAAGGGAACATAGATATGTACCCATTGATATATTCTTTGTTAAAAGCAACCAAAACTCCTCGGATTAAACTTACATA
Source organism: Carica papaya (assembly GCF_054855325.1). Classification (NCBI taxonomy): domain Eukaryota; kingdom Viridiplantae; phylum Streptophyta; class Magnoliopsida; order Brassicales; family Caricaceae; genus Carica; species Carica papaya. Next base: position 17,828,324 of record NC_142312.1, on the reverse strand, counting down.
CTTATTCCATGTATATAATTGTCCTATATTCTTTAAGTTGGGAAGATGCTCATAATCCATTACCCAAAACAGGTGATTGTTTGGAGTTTCAGTTACTTATTGCATGATGTATTTATGAAAGATTTAACTTGAATTTGCTCATAATTATAATAATAAAGGGAAGTTATATAGTTAAATACCCAATATTTTAATTCTTCTTTTCATATTTAATAGTTGTGTTTTTTTTAAATTTAATACTTTGATTTTTAAGTTCCTGCTATTATTTTAAATTTATTTTTATTTCCCTACATATCATTTTGCAGTGCCCATTTGCTTCAAATGTAAGGCTCTTTCTTTCTGGTAAATAACAAAATTATTCTTATTTTTAAAATTTATTTATTTATTTATGACATTATATAAATTAATTTAAATAAAAATAATAGAGATGACATTAAATTTAAAAATATTTATCTTTGATGTTTTTAAAAATAATTTTATTTATATTTTAATTCTTGTATAAATATAAATTGAAAAATAAAAATTAAAAAGTTATTCCTAACTTATGGAAGTAAGATCTAAGCAAAGATTGAAGACACTTGCAAGGTAAATATAAGAAATTTTTTATTAAAATTAAATTATATTCTCATGTGATAGTTATTTCCTATGTTTTTGTAATAATGGCATTGAACTCAGATGGTGTGATTGTTCGACTAGCAGAAGCTAGGTCATTAGCTAGAGACTTTGCCTTTTAGAGATACCAGGAAACTATCACATCATTTTTCTTGAGTTCTTGCAATTCAATATTGAGTTGCAATTGTCTATTATATGAAATGGAGTCAAAGGTACTAGCTAAGGCATTCCAAAGCTCATGGGAGGAGATTGTGCCAATGACATAGGAAAAAACCTCTTCGGATAGAGAGGAGAGTAGCCAACAAAGTAACATTTAATCTTTTTGAAACCATGTTTCATAATATGGGTTGGGAATAGTTTCTTCAGGTTTATCATTTTGTTTTTGGTGGAGCAAGTAAATAGCCATCAACATATCCCATTAAGTTTTGGTAGTTTTTGAAGGATAGGAATTGTGTTTTCTAGGCAAGATAGTTCTTGCTTGTGAGTTTAATGGAGAAAGCGTGATAAGCAGTAGGAGTTGCATCCATTGTTTATAGCTCTGATACCATGTAAGGTTTGAAGAAAAATAATAATAATTAGCTATATTGATGTGAGGGCATTTTATCTATATTTGTACAATGAGAAATTGTAGAGAAAAGAATTAGAGAATGATTTGTTACAATCTTAAAGTAGCAGATAGAGATAAGAATAAGAGAATGATTTGGTACAATCTTAAAGTAGTATTACATATACAACATGTGCTAAAAACTAGGAAGGAAGAGCTATCTCATAATATCCATAGTTGCCACAGACATCTTCTTTAGTTCGTCTCAGTAGCAACTCTTGGAATTCAGATGTGTGTGCGTCAGCTACTGGTATATTTATCGCATCTTTCCTCTAAATCCAAGCTGAGTCGAGTCAAGGTGGAATCGTTGAGCTGACTCAGTGCAGAATTAGTATTTTCCTTATGTAGCCCAATTATTAAACTAAATCCCAACATGACAACTTTATATCTTAGTAAATTTAGAGTGAAGATTGGAACACAAGAGGCAGGACTTAGAATCTCTAGAGAAATAAACAAATATCGATTTATTGAGATACTAAAATATGAATTCTACCTGACATGAACTTATGTTTCAGATAAATTCTTTGAGAACTTTTGGATTATAGACTCAAGAATCATATATCATATGATCTCTACTTTCTAAATATTTTTATAGACACACTCAATGTCCAAGTAATAGAAAGATTGTCGTTACACATGGTTCCCTAAAAAATTATTACAAGCAAGGGCGACATTAAGTTCTAATATTGTCCTAAAAAATATATTACATGTACCTAGATTACGTACTAATTAGTAAGTAAATTATCACAAAATTTGAATTTAAAATAATATTTGACTCTTTTCACTTTACTTTTAGAATCAAAATTTGAAGAAGATAATTGGATCCATTGAGACCGAAACGGACTCTACCACCTGGACGCATTTGGGGGATCCGTCTTTGCTAAACTACTAAAATTGTTATAATATTTGGACTAAATACTCTTGACAAAAGGATTATAAAATTACACGAGTTAGTCATATATATATACATATATTTTGTAGGTTGTCTGGTAGATGGGTTAAGACAAGACTAATTTTCCTGGTTGTTTCATCTTCATTCCTCAAAACAAATAAGGATGTTGGTTATTTTCTGCGTTAGAAAATGAAGAATTTTCAATTATATATTGCTACTATTATTATGAAAAAGAGGATTATGCAATTCAATACAACTAAATTGATCAACAACAACAGGCCCATCAAATTAAACTAATCAAAGACCGACAGTGGCATTGCCAACATTCTCAGATCCCTCCAACAATCTTCTCTTTGCAGACTTAGTCCTATAACACCAAATTTCAAATGCCTCACTCAAATCAGGATATCTCACGTGTTCTGTCTTTATCCAATATGCAAAAACATTAGCTTGGTCATTTGATGGCAATGCCAGTACCAATGACACAATTGCTCCCTCAATGTTTCCCCACGTCTCTTCCTCCATCTTGTATGTATTGCTCAATTGCTCCTTGTTTGTTGTGTCCAAAATCACTTTTATCTTTCGGATAAATGGGAGCCATGAATTTAGCAATTGCAGCCGGCCCAAAGCTGGAAGGATTACATTCCCGTACTCTACTGTTTCCAACACTTTGCTTGTCACTTCTATTAGCGTTACTTTCAAACCCAGCATTGCAGATCCTGGTTTCTTATCCTCTACTATCTCTAAAACCTTACCAGAGATCTCTGCCCAGTTACAAACAAAGTCCTTCATTAAATCCATCCTCGATAAGATGTTATACATCCATTCCATGTCATGTAGACTCCGCAGGGCTTTACCTTCTATAGTTTGAGATGTGAGATCCGACTCCAAAAGCATGGAAGATAATTCAGTTTCGAACGAAGAGCAAACTTTTGAGAGGCCCATTCTTACTACTGATTTCACTTCATCATCAGCTGTAACTAATGGGGTATGCTCATCTGCCCCCAGCATGTACTCAACCTGTTCTTGAGCAGAGGTTTTAAGATCATCTCCGAATGGAGGAGATGCTCCGTCAAAGGACATGGTGAACTGAACCGCTAAAATGAAAGCATTTTTCGATGCAATTATATCTAGAGGTTGAATTCTCGATAAAATGGGCATTGCTACTGGACCCAGTTCTGAGACTGCATTTATAATTTCTTCCTCATCCGTCTTACCAAGAAATAGCCTCCAAATACTGGATGCAGCAATCCCTGATCTCTTTACAATGCAATGCAAACTGCCTATCTGAAGAATACCAACAGCAGATTCAACAGGGTCCACGGACTCCAGAAGCAACTCTGAAGAGAGATCCAACAATGTCAAAAGACTAACATGATAGTTGTAATTTACAGTCAGGACTGGAGATCTGATCAGCAAAGAACTTGCTCTTGTTTATGAGAATAAAGTGGGAGTAGAACCATTCAAGTCTACCACTAGTATTTCTCAAGTGCAGAGTGATATCACTAGTACTCTTGTCCCCAAATCTGCAAGGCTTGGCTGCTTCAGTTGAGTCCATACAGAGTAATGAAGGATACAAAATTCATCCTTCAGCAACTAAAACAATAAATATTCAAATTAGACTGAACTCTTAACGAAAATCAAAATCAAATCTGAAATGAAAGTCTAAAATAAAAATAATAACATTTGTTTGATATAGATTAAGCCAGAGACTGTCACAACTTGAAAATCATGCTGTTAAATATATTATTCTAAAATGGAGATTTACACGTTCAAATCAAACTGTATACCTAATATAATGGCTTGATGGGCATTTCATGTCTGTAGTACTCAATAGAATAGATAAATATACCCAAGAGCTCATTCTGCATATTATGAACTTAGATTACATGAACTGAGAAACTTATTAATTACATTTGCTGACATCCAAAAATAGAGATCAGAATACCTATCACAAGGAATATAGCATATGTACAAGATATTGGCTACTGTCTATCTCTTAAGTTCATATATGCTTTCTAATCATTATTTCATTTACACAGAAACTTAGGAAAGACATAAAAACGAAAAACAAGTAACTTATTGTGCCACAGAAAAAGCCATTTTCATTTTCTAATAATCCTTAGTTACAAAATCAGTGATGAAGATCTTCATAATTCCCTTTCATTGATGAATATCTTCATAAGCCCTTATCCACGGTACCCACCCAGAATCACATCCAGCCAAAAGAAAACTAAAATGAATAGAAATATATTCTTTACAAGCTACCATAAGGGACATCTGACCCTAACACACATGATAGACAATCCAATGCATGCGTTGTTCGAAAGGGCACTGCTAAAGTTCAAGATTACATATCTTTGTAAGGTCGGAAGAGTAAGAGGCAACTTGGATTGGCTTTTGTTTTTCTTTTGTTTTTCCTTTTGGTCTTTGACCCATAGGCTGGTTTTTAGATAAAAAAACAAGATACCTCCATGAACGAACACAAACGAGACATCTCAGTTGAAGAGAATGATCTTATTAAAGGAGCACAAAAAAGAAAAAGGTAAGTTTCATTGTGAAACCTCAAAAGAAGCTCCCTCAAGAGCTTGAGAAATCTGATGCAGAGGAAAACTCATCGGAATATGAAGAACCTCCATCAGAAATCGCAAAAAAGCCGGGAAAATGCAGAAGCTATATCAAGAGTTCCACAGAGAGACTCGTGAAGCAAGCGGAACAAAACAATAAAAAGTACAACATTTCTGAGAAATCCAATTATTAAACTCCAGCAAGAAAAGATATAGATAAATCATTCTAATTACTCCTTTTCCTCTTATATTTTCTCAGCTACCATACAAAGAGTGTAGAGCCGAAAATTTCTTGAACTTCACCAAGACTTGTTACTTTAAAGCCAAAAGATACCAACAAACTATAATAAAGACACAATCTTCCAAGTAAAGAAATAAACGAATTTCCAAAATTTACCAGAAACCCCCATTAATATCTCTGAGATATTAATGGAAGTTGATTAAAAATCATGACTTTTCAGATGGGTCATCAGAGAAGAAGATAGAATAGCCTACCTTTTAATGAACTTAATTCGAGGAATAAATCTGTTATTACAATCGCACAGATAATTTGCCTACATAAATCGCAGTGTGGAGGACACAAGTGAAGGCTGTGAAGATCAGAAAGATTGCCTACATAAATATGCTATTAGACTCAGGAGCTGAGTTTTTTTTTGTGAAAAATAAACAAATAAATAATATAAGTGGAAAAAATATGAAAGGACAAAACTACCCTTATCATACTTGCCTCGTGATCTTTGTAGCATGGTGCCTCTAAATTTGTTAAAGGTTATATTTAGAAAGTAAAAATAAAAATTCATGTGAAAGTTTATTGACAATAAATATTTATTAACTAGAGGATGAGAGCACAACTTAAAACCGTAAAAACTGAACGTGTATTGAAAGTCCATGGAAGTTAATTTTTTTATTATACTTTTTTAATTAAATAGTCTATTTGATTTATGTAGAATTTATTCATAATTAACTTAACTAAAATTAATACAAAAGAGTAAAAAATAAATTGAGTCTATTGTTGAGTAATAATTTTAATTTTGCATTATAATTATTATATATTTTATGCGCATTAACTATAATTCATTGAGTTTATAAAATTATTGTGCTTGATAATTTATCTCTTTAAATTATAAGCTTTGTAATGTGCAAAAATCAAAATTTTGATTTATTTTTTCAAAAAACCGAAATCCTTTTCATTGCACGGAAAATTAATTTTTACTTATTGAAGTATTCTTGTAGCATTTTAGTCAATCTATTTTTTTTTATCTTAATTACTTTAATTCTAATCACGTGTTGATTGTGGATTAAATAGAAATAATTTATTAAGGAATAAAAATTTTATGCTAAAGGTATATGTGTGGGTTCGGATAGCAAGCTATATCTTGGGTTCCACATTTATTGTGTATGTCTATATTCGAATTATGTTATTGATTATGGGTTCCGCATTAGTTTATATTTCCCATATTGTCTTTGTAACTCACTCACAACATGAACATTTTAAAATATTTTAGAAGGCATAACATTTTTTAATCCACGAAATCAACATTTTAAATAATTATATTAGTATCCTCTTTCACTGTTTTTATTCCTCATGTATCACAAGTATTATGGCTCTATAGATTTTTTAATTTATTTTGTTTCATCCAAACTTATAAAGTTCTTAATTACAATTTTTCTTTATTGTTTTTAACCAATGAAGAATGCAAAATCTAACATAAACTTCCTATATATACATCTTGACAAACTCCTTTTGTAAATGACAATAAAAAAATTAAAATACCTCCAAACTGACTTTACCATCATTGGTGAACTTTACTCGCTGAGACCACCATTTATAACGATTCAACTTAATCTTCTTCCTCAACCTATCAACTATTTTTTCCCTAAATACCCACATTCGTTCTTCTCCTATAAAATGTGAAGCATGTGTTCATATTTCTAGAAATTTTTTGGTTAAGGTTTGGGCAAAGTATGCATGACTGGGCAAACGAATTATCCTACCTCTTTTCGTTAGTTTTTCTATTATTACACCTTTTGTTTTTTTTAGAAATGGGTTACATGTTATTTTCAGGTTTCAAATTAGCCAATAAGTTACTAGGTTCAAGTAAAGGGTTTCACATTTCACATTAACCATTTGGATGTCATTTGCACTAAATGGGTCTTTAAAAAGCTTCTAAAACTTTGGTGACCATTTTGTGGCAAAAGAACTTTAGGGACTAAAATGAAAAATAAGCCAAAGTTTGGAGACAAAAATGGTAATTTTTCCTATAACTCAATTATTTTTTACTTTGAACATAATATTTTTTGTGGTTATAGTTTTATTGCTATCCCTTTTTTTATTGTTCTTTTTTCTGTTTCTAGTCCTCTTTAACTCTCAATGCTCTTTTTTACTTGTTCCTCTCCCTTTTAAAAGGTTGATTGCGTTTTGTAGGTTGCATTACAATGAATTAAAAAATTTTTGTAGTGATAATTTATAAAAACAATAATTTATACTTTTCATTTGCAAAAACACCTTCATCATAAACCCATTATGCTTAGCATGTAGAAACTTAAATTCTTAAGTCAAACTCTCTCTGCTTGAATCATGCCCAATGAAATGAATGCTATCAAGAAAATTGGAAAAATAAAAAGAAATTAAAAAGATGGCACGACTTACTCGATAAGTTGATTGAAGATTTCCTATCTCAACAAGATAGTTAAAAATTATCTGTAATACCCCGTCCATCACTGTGCTAAAATAATTTAGAAATTCTATTTATTCGGCCCTTTGGCCGCCTTAAACTTAATTAATTTATACTGTTTAATATTTTTCATGATTTGTGATTTTTGATTTATTTTTATTTTTACTTTATTTTATTTTTAAATTAAAAAAATTAGAAAAAAATTAGAAAATGGTGAAACGGAAAAAAAAAACTGCCCGCAGGAAAAATTTCGCGAGAGACCAGCTTGCCCGCGCGGCTACTGGGCTATGCGCCCAATGCGCACGACCCATCCGCACACTAGCACGCACAGGACGTGCGCACAGCGTGCACGTCCCCTCCACACGCATGCACATCCCCTCGGGCAGTGCACCGTTGTTGCCTTAGGTGGTGCACCACCTTCGCTGGTGGACAAGGTCTTCCTCTCCCATTTTTTATGCTAAGAATCTTTTTCTCCTCTCTCTTCATCGAATTTCATCACTAATTGCGAATCTAACGGTTTCAAAATTGTTAAATTTTCCTCCATTTTCCTTTCTCTCCACACTTTCATTTCTTCCATTTTTCAAGGTTTAGAGAGAGAGAGAGACAGTAAATTAGTGCTAGAAGAAGAGAAAGAAAGAAAAACTGTGAAGAATAAATTATCGAGATTTTCGTAAGGAATCTAGTATTACTTTCGACGTCTTAAAGAGTATTTTAGATAAGTAAATTTAATATGAATGTTATTTTGCCTGTTTTGTATGCCTTTGTGTTTAAATGAGTCGAATTGTTATGGTTTTCAAGCATGCTATGTGAATTATAGACATTCAATAAATTTTCATATAATAAATGTAATATGTAATCTATAATAGTGAAAATAAAAAGAAAAAGAAAAAGAGAAAAGTTGAATGAAACCTGTATGGTTCGAAGTGTATCTGTATTGACATGCATATTGCACCAAGTGTCTCATTAGTCTTTTTATCTCTGAGGTATATCTGTTCCTCTTACCCTTCGGGGTATTTATTTCTCCCTCCCCTATCTAGTCTAGAAAGACATAAGAGGACCGTTCTCAATGAATGACAACGTGTCCTCTGACGAGAATGGTATCGCACTATCTATAGGAGTCACTCGTAGCTAAGTAAATACGTGACTATAGATATCTATTAGGACCACTATAGTTGGTGCGGCCGTGGTCATAGATCGTATCATGGTTTGGCCGGCCGGACGTGGGTCTGAGCAAATTTTCTATGTCTATATCTGATCTGGTCATTTCACTTGAGTAGTTGGAAATCAGTATCTATCCTCAGATATAGAAGTTTGTAATGACTTTGCGAAGCATGACACGAAAAATTTGTATATTTTATGATTTATTTGATTTTCTCTATTATTTGGCATGATATATATTTGATCTTCTGTGCTAACGTGTCATTTTCATATTCAAACAAATGATTTTCATAATAGTGATTAGGTAAACAAGGAAGCTAAACGGTAAGATAAAATAATAAACTTTTGAAATCTTATGATGTTAATTTAATACTGTTTTTCTTACTGAGCATATGGAACTCACTCTTTCCATGTTCTCCCTCCCGAGATGAGGAAGAAAATGAAGAACCACAGACAGACCTACCCTTGGAAGTCTATGAGGATCCTGTGGATCCACAAGTCTGAGTGAATGACTATTTCCGCGATCTGATGAATTTAGTTGCATAGTGAAAGAAGTGGCCCTTATATTTTGTATTTTGTAGCCACTTCTGTCCTCAGTTTATGTATGTATTTAGAACATCATGTATATTTGTAAGGAATTTGTTACGGTTTGATTCTGCTACATAAATTTTATTACGCACTCGTTATTTTGAATCTATATTTAACACCATATGCCTTAATTAGCACTTGGGATGTCATAGATGGTACCAGAGTAGAATTTTGCAGAACAAATCCCTTGCACTGGAGCCTAGGATAGATAAACCTTTTAGAGTATCTAGGGAAGAAATATGTCCTCCTTTCAAGAATTAAACCTCTAACTCTTTGTGTTCCTTTCTTTTATAGGAATGACGCAGGAAAGACCATCCATAGAGCGTAACTGAACAAGCTGAAGCCCCGAATCATCTGACTAGGGCTGAATTTACATAATTTTTTCGAACCATTCAAGGATTAACTGTAGTTGTAAGACAGAATCAGGCCAACCCTTGTCCACCCCCTGCCCTTGAATTTTAAAACACAGATCGGTCTATCTCTCATAATATAACAGAGTTTAGGAAACTTAACCCCCCATATTTTGAAGGTGGTCCTGATCCTTTAGTAGCCAAAGCTTGGATCCTACAAATAGAAAAGCTCTTTTCTATACTAGACCTGACCAAAGAACAAAAAGTCCCTCTTGTAGCTTTCATATTAAACGGTGAAGGCGAACACTGGTGGCGACTTAAGAAAGAAGTCCTGCCTACCCTTACTACCTAGGAAATTTTCATGGACACTTTCTTTGATAACGTTTTCCCTACTTATGTTCAGAAAAAGAAAGAGGAGGAGTTCTAGGATCTCTGCCAAGGAAGCTTGTCTGTATCCCAATATGCAGCCCGATTTATTCAACTATCTAGGTTTGCCCCTTTGATGGTCACCCTTGAAAGTTGAAAAAGTAGAAAGTTTCTCAAAGGTCTTCGTGCCGACATTTATAACTAGGTCGTGATGCTGAGACCTAACTCGTATGTAGAGGTGCTTGAACATGCCCAGTTGGCCGAAGATCTTATCTCGGCCAAGCACCAATATTTTGCCCGAGTTCGTGCCCAACAATAACCCCAACAACTTAAAAAAAAATTCCTAAACTAGTAAGTAACCCTCTAGAAAAACGAACCAAAATTTCCTTCTTTTTGTCATGCCTCGACCTATAGCTCCACCTGCCCGAGCTAGCCAACCTTGTCAACATTGCGGTCGCTCGTATGGTGACATACCTTGTCGGCATATCAATAACACTTACTATTGGTGCAGAAGCACCCAAGACCTTATAAAAGACTACCCTCTGTAACCAAAGGATGTAGCCCGACCCATAGCACATGGTCGAGTGTACCACTTAGATGAACCTGATTTTTTTCCTGCTCCTGTTCTCATCTAGAGTATTCTTTCTATTCATAATACTTCTGCCAAGACCTTGATCGATACTGGCGCAACTCACTCTTTTATTTCTTATGCATTTGCTTGTAACCTAGAATTTAGACCAGAAGCTTTAGGAAAAATACTAGTGGTGGAAACTCCCTCTAAAGGATTACTAGAGACTCATTACGTATATAAGGACTGTAGGATAAAAACTTTAGGAATAGAGGTATGTGTAAACTTGATACTATTAGATTTTATAGGATTTGATGTAATATTAGGAATAGATTGGTTAGAAAAGTATAGAGTTATATTAGACTGTGAAAGTAAAATTGTAATCTTACGATCTTTAAAAAAGAACTAAAATTTGTTGTTATTATTTTTCTAATAATTGAATGAATAGGAATATGGACGCTGATCCTGCTGTGTGTTCCGTACCAATTCTTTACAATTTTTCTGATGTCTTTCCCATCGAACTTCTTAGTCTACCTCCCCATCTGAGGTAGAGTTTCTGGTTGAATTATTGCCTAGAACCCAGCCAATCTCGAAGCCCACATATCGCATAATTCGCACTGAGTTAACAGAGCTAGAACATCAGCTTTTTAATCTTATCACCTGAATATTCATTCGCGTGCTCCAGTGTTGTTCGTAAAGAAAAAGGATGGTACCCTTTGACTCTTATGAATTATAGGGAACTCAACCGAGTGACTGTTAAAAACAAGTACCCCTTACCCCAGATCGACGATCTCTTCGATCAACTATAAGGAGCTACGGTCTTCTCTAAGATCGATCTTAAAACTGGGTATCACTAGTTGAGAGTTAAAAAATAAGATATTCCAAAAAAATTCTTTCGGCGTACATATGGATTGTATGAGTTTAGAGTGATGCCGTTCGGATTGACCAATGCTCCAGCAGCTTCATGGACTTAATGAACCGAGTTTTCCGACACACACTGGATTGGTACGTCATCGTCTTTATTGATGATATTCTGGTGTATTTCAAAAGCCATGAAGAACACATTGTGCGTTTGGCTAAAGTGTTGTAAGCTCTCCGCCAAAACCAACTGTATGCGAAACTAAGCAAGTGCTCCTTTTGGTTGGATCAAGTTTCTTTTCTTAGTCATGTAATCTTAAGTGAAGGAGTTTTTGTAGACTCGTCCAAGGTAGAATTGGTGATCAACTAGAGTCCGCCCACCAATGTGACCGAGGTACGTAGTTTTCTTGGCTTAGTAGGCTACCACCGACGGTTCATTGACGGATTCGCCAAGATTGCTGCCTCTATGACTCAACTCACCAGAACAGGGGTACCTTTCATTTGAAATTATGAGTGCAATAAAAGCTTTATAGAAATAAAGTGTCGTCTCATCTCTACTCCTATGTTAATCTTCCCTGACAATGAGGGGAGATTCCAAGTTTGTTGTGATGCATCTCATATTGATTTGAGATGTGTCTTGATACAGCATGGCAGAGTAGTCGCCTTTGGATCTCGACAGCTTAAAGTTCATGAGCAAAACTACCCTACCCACGATCTGGAATCAGAAACCATTATCTTTGCCCTAAAGATATGGCGACATTACCTATATGGTCAGACTTTTGAAATCTACATTGATCATAAGAGTCTTAAATACATATTTTCTCAACGAGAGTTAAACATGAGACAAAGATACTAGATGAATCTTCTGAAAGATTATGATTGTCAAATCATTTATCACATTGGGAGAGAAAATATAGTCGCTGATGCTTTAATTCGAAGGGAGCCTACTGTGCTGGCTCAAACCATGTCCTCTGATCAAAAGATGATGGATATTATACAATCACTCTGCCTTAACTATTATGGCAAATACACCTATCTCCTCCAAATTCGAACTTTACCGGATCACTTTATGAAGATTTGGGAAGCACAGGCCACGGACTCGGAACTCATCAAGAAATTGGGTAAGTTCGCTTCTGAAGAATCTCCTGATTTCAGGATCTCTGATGATAGATTGTTCAGATTCTGGAATTGAATTTGGGTTCCCGTTGTTGTACGTATAAATGTACTAAAGACCGCCCATCCTTCCAAGTTATCCATTCATCCTGGAAGTACCAAAATGTACCGGGACTTGAAACGACAATATTGGTGGCCAGGAATGAAGAAAGATATAGTTGACTACGTCTTCCGATATTCTCGTTATGTGGGACTTTTTTTATCATTGAGCTCATTGGACCCGTGGCATACCGCCTCATTCTATCTCGAGAGTTCATGGGTTTGCATGATGTCTTTCATGTCTCGATGCTCAAGAGGTACCACCCTGATCCTTTTCATGTTATTCCTCATGATGAGGTACAGGTACAGGCCGATATGACCTATGAGGAGGTTCCTGTGAAAATTTTCTGGTGGACTGATAAGGTCTTACGTAACAAGACGATCCCCATAGTGAAGATACGATGGCAACATCATACTCCAAAATAAGCAACATGGGAATTGGAGGACAAAATGAGAAAAAAGTACACACACTTATTCGAGACAAATTTGGGGACCAAATTCTTTTAGGTGGGAGGGTGTAACCCCCCCATCACTGTGCTAAAATGATTTGGAAACTCTATTTTTTTAGATCTTTGTCCACTTTAAACTTAATTAATTTATGGTGTTTAACATTTATCATAATTCGTGAATTTGATTTGTTTTTATTTTTATTAATTTTTATTTTATTTTATTTTTAAATTAAAAGAAAAATTAGAAAAAAATTGAAAAATGGCGAAACAGAAAAAAAAACTAACAGCAGAAAAAATCCCGCAAGAGAGCGATTTACCCGTGCGGGTGTTAGGAACTGCACACGCACATGCATACAGTGTACACGTCCCATCTGCACACCAGCATGCACGAGACGTGCGCACAACGTGCACATCCCCTTCGCACGCACGCACGCACGGGATGTGCGCACAGTGCGCACGTCCCTTCCACGAGCATGACGCGGGGTCAAGACCTGCGAGTGCGTCCTGTCTCGAGCTTGCAGGCTGTCAGCGTGTCACCACGCACACGGATTGGCGCCGCACACTATACGCGCGTTGTTCGCGCAGTAGACCTTCACGGACAAGCCTTATGCACTTGGGGCTTGCACGCAGTAGACATGCGCGTGCGACGGCCAGCGCACCAAGGACTTGCGCATACGCAAGCTGGCCCCTGCGTGCGCGGCAATAAGCTTGTGCACCTGCAAGCTAGCTTGCAGTGCACCGGTCGGGCATTGCCACCTTGGCAGTACACCATCGTCACTGGTGGAGGAGGTCCTCCCTTATTTTTCGTGCCAAAAATTTTTTTCTCCTCTTTCTTCACTAGATTTTATAACTTATTGCAAATCTAACGGTTCCAAAATTTTATAAATTGCCCCCTCCCCTTTCCCTTCCTCTCCACATTTCTATTTCTTCCATTTTTCAAGGTTTAGAGAAAGAGAGAGAGAGAGAGAGAGAGAGAGAGAGAGAGAGAGAGAGAGAGAGAGAGAGAGAGAGAGTAAATTAGTGAGAGAAGTAGAAAAAAAAGAAAACAGTGAAGAAGAAATTATCAAAATTTTGGTAAGGAATCTAGTGTTACTTTCGACGTCTTAAGGAGTATTTTAAGATAAACAATTTAATATGATTGTTATTTTGCCTATTTTGTATGTCTATGTGTTCAAATAAGTCGAATTATTCTGGTTTTCAAGCATGCTATGTGAATTATACTTGATAAATTTGCATGTAATAAATATAATATGTAATCTATAATAATAAAAGTAAAAAAGAAAAAAAAAAGAAAAGTAGAATGAAGTTTGTATGGTCCCAAGTGTATCTGTATTGACATGCATATTGCATCAAATGTCTCGTTAGGCTTTTTATCTCTGAGGGGTATTTGTTTCGCTTGCCCTTCAGGGTATCTATTTGTCCCTCCACTCTTTGGTCTGGAAAGATGTAAAAAGACCGCTCATAGTGGATGACGGTGTGCCCTTTGACGAGAGTGGTATTGCACTATCTGTAGGGGTCACCCATGACTAAGTAATGTCGTGACTATAAATATCTATTAGGACCACTATAGTTGGTACGACCATGGTCATAGATCGTACCATGGTTTGCCCAATCGGAAGTGGGCCTAAGCAAAGTATCGTATCTGCATCTGATCTGGTCATTTTACTTGGGTAGTTAGAAATCTGTATTTGCCCTCTAAGATGGATGTTTGTAACGACTTCGCAAAGTATGACATGAAAAATCTGTGCATTTCATGATTTATTTTATTTTCTCTATTATCTGGCATGATGTATATTTGATCTTCTGTGCTAACGTACTATTTTCGTACTCAAATAAATTATTTTCATAATAGTGAGATAGGTAAACAAGAAAGCTAAACAGTAAGATAAACTTTTGAAATCTTACAATGTTAATTTAATATTATTTTTCTTACTGTGCATATGGAACTCACCCTTTTCATGCTCCCCTAGATGAGGAAGAAAATGAGGAACCGCAGGTAGACCTACCATTGGAAGTTTTTGAGGATTCTGTGGATCCACAGGTCTGAGTTCATGTGTAACGGCCCCGGAAATTTAAATAAAATATATGTATTAAAAATGCCAAATACGGAAGCGTAATAAAAATTTTGATTAACATCCCATACACGATAACCAAAATATACTCAAAACATGAAGGAACAGACTAACTAAGAGAGATACTCGAAATAAAAATTATAAATATAATTATAAAGTCTTTAGGCGTCCCCTTCACCGTCTTCCTGTGGAACGGGCTCGGGAACAACGTCTTCCTGATCTGAAATGGTTAAATAAGGAATGAGCTACACCAGCCCAGTAAAGAAATCACACTATCTCATTGCCACGGAAGTAAAGATGGGTAGAAAATAAAAATGACCAATGGAGCATCATTTATAACAAATTCATTTATCAGTAATAAAATCTTTTACTGTCCACTTACCTCGGCGAGATCCATGAAAACAACATATGAAAACAATAACCTTATAATATCATGAAATCGTACACACTTTATAACATAACATATATCACACCTTTACATTTTAATCATCAGGAAATATATTTCCTCTTTTACCAGCCTACTAGTATCCCTGGGGATCCATAGGGGGTCCCTTCTACACGTGAACCATTAACATTTACAACCTAATTCCAGGGCCGTCCCCATACCCCGTCTGGTATGGGTGCCAAAACACATAAGGTCTCCATACTTCGTCCGGTATGAGAGACCACGTTCCCGGTAGGGTTCCTTACGGATCCGGTCCGTCCACCATCTCCTAGGATATTTAGTCAGGTTGTCCACATTATGCACTTATTAATTCACATAATCTTTTTACCCTTTTTCTTGGTTTCAATCATCTAATCACACACAACATGTAAACCAGTAATGGACACCAAACAAGACAACACAGTATCGGGTTCACCATAATAAAAGAAATCATGATTCATGCATACGAGACCATAACATAATTACATCAAACATCATGCTGCATTTAATACTGAAAATTAGATCAAACAATAACAGAAAACACTGTATCAGATTCGGGCTCCACTGGCAACCTTAATCAATTATACATCTATAAAGTCACACAATACAGTTTAATTTTTTATGTACCTTTAATACCGTGATAGGAAATAGGGTGAGGGGTCCTTACTCGTTTCGGGGTTTGAATTCGACTCTACAGTGCGCCTACAGTTTGTCCCTAATTTCCCTGAATTTTTCCCGAGAAACTGAAATGCACTACCGGTACCTGCACGTGTCCCAAAAAATCCAAAATCAGACCTAGGGCCCCTTTTGGCCAATATCGCAATTTCGGCACGGCGGCTCCGCCGGTGATTCGCCTCGGGTTGGCCGTTTTTGGTCGAATTTGGCCACATTCGCATCGGTCTCTGCGATAAAACAACCCTAGGGCCCTCGGTGGGCCAAAAAATCACAAAAAACCAAAACTTACCGGCGGCGGTGCTCTTGGGTGCGGGGGCTCCTCCGGCGTGAGTCGCATTTTGATGTTTGGCTCCTATCAACCTGTAGAGAAAAGAACGGTGATCACAGTGGTATAAAATTTGCATCGAACGGAGGCCGGGAAGGGCCTCATCGGAGGCAAAAACCGAGGAGGGGCGCGGCGGCGCCGCTGGGCTTCGGTTGGGTTTTTCGGCCGTTTGGCCAGTGGTTTGGCCATAGGGGGACTCAACATCGAAAAACGAGCAGGGGGAGAAAATTAACCTCGATCGGCGGTCGAAAACTTCCCCGATGCGGCGGCGGGTGGCGGCGGTCGGTTCCTCCAGCGTCTGGTTCTTCTTCTCCGGCGAGGCACTGGCGGCTAGGGTTTTTGTGGTCAGGTGTGGGTGGGGTTATTTATACCCTTTGCCTTTTAATCTCAACCATCCATCAAGATTAAATCTGGACCGTTCGATCGTGATTTAATTGGGATTAAATCTGGGCCGTCCATCGTGATGCAATCTAGACCGTCCGTGCCTGATTGAATCTGGGCTGTCCGAGCGCGTGAATTTGGGCCGTCCGTGCGCACATTTGATCTGTGCTGTCCGTGCGCGCGGGAAAGGATCTGGGCCGTTCGATCGCGCGCACGCGGATCGCCCACGTGGCCCGTCCCCTGGTCAGTGTTTCCTTGCCACGCGGCGCGTCCTGGTTGGCCAGGGCTGCTGACCGGGCCGCCGATGTGGCTGCTGACGTGGCACAACTTTTTTAAATTACGTTTTGACCCTTGGTTTCTGATTTTCTTTTCAAAAACACCCCTAGAATCTAAATTTTCACCCCTTTTTCCCAAAATCAATTTCAATTAAATCCAAATAATATTTTTACCTAATTTTATCATTATTATTATTTTTATTTTCATGAAATTAGATTAAATTAAATCAAATTAAATTAATTAAAAATTAAAAAAAATTCAATTAATTACAAAATAAAATAAAAAAATAATAATAATAATAATAACACTTGGGGTGTTACAACTCTCCCCCCCTTAAAGAAATTTGGTCCCCCAAATTTGCCTTTTACTGTTGGTCGAACAAATGGAGATACTGGGCTCTAAATTCTGATTCTAGCTCCCAAGTAGCCTCCCTAGGCGTGTGGTTCTGCCACATGACCTTTACAAATGATATTTCCCGTTTGTGGAGTATTCTGTTCTTTCAGTCCGTGATACCGACTGGTACTTTTTCATAAGACAAGTTCTCTTGGAGTAGAAGCGGTTCATAAGCCAAGACATGAGAAGGGTCCATGTTGTACTTACGTTGCATGGATACGTGGAACACGTTGTGGACTCTGGAGAGCTCTGGAGGCAGTACTAGTCTGCAGGCAACAGTACCAATCCTGTCTAAGATTTCAAAGGGTCCAATATATTGGGGGTTTAATTTTCTCCTCCTGCCGAACTTACTAATTCCCTTGAAAGGAGTGACCTTAAGAAACACCCGGTCGCCTTTCTCAAACGCTAGGTCTCTCCTCCGGGTATCTGCATAACTCTTCTGCCTACTCTGAGCTGTCTAAATGTTCTTCTTGATTTTAACTATCTTGGACGTGGTCTCCTCTACCAACTCTAGGCCGAACAATCTTCTATCGCCCACTTCTTCCCAGCAAATCGGCAATCTGCACGGGTACCCATATAACGCCTCATATGGAGCCATGCCAATGCTTGCTTGGTAGCTGCTGTTGTAGGCAAACTCTATCAGGGGCAGATGGTCATCCCAATGGCCCCCGGAGTCAAGGACACAAGCTCGGAGCATATCCTCAAGCGTACGAATTGTCCTTTCTGATTGTCCATCAGTATGGGGATGGAAGGCAGTACTAAGAGACAGCTTTGTTCCCATAGCTTGCTAGAAGCTACTCCAAAACCGAGAAGTGAACCTGGGATCCCTGTCAGACACTATGTCACTGAAACTCCATGCAATCTGACTATCTCCCGGATATACATCCTTGCCAACTTGTCCAATGAATCGGTCATCCTGATGGCTAGGAAGTGGGAAGACTTGGTAAGCCGGTCAACGATTACCCATATGGCATCATGTCCTGAACGTGCCTTGGGTAGCCCCGATACGAAGTCCATGGTGATATGTTCCCACTTTCACTCCAGGATCGGTAAAGGCTGAAGTAACCCACCTGGGCGCTGATGCTCTACCTTGACCTGCTGACATACCAAGCATTTAGATACAAAGTCGGCTATGTCTCTCTTCATCCCATGCCACCAAAACCGGGGTCGCATGCTTTGGTACATTTTGGTGCTTCCTGGATGCATGGCAAACTTCAAGGTATGGGACTCCATCATGATGTCCCTTTTTAACTCACTGTCATTTGGGACACACACCCTGTCTTGGAAACGAAGTAATCCATCGGTAGAGATTCGGAATTCTGAGCTCCCTCCCTGTTCTGCATCCTTCCTGCGGGCTACCAGGGCGGGGTCAACTGTCTGGGCTTCCCTTATTCTCTAGATTAACTCGGGCTGGACTGTCAGGCGGCCCAAACATGTGACTCTCTTCAGATCATGAAGTCGAACCTGTTGCGTGGCCCCAATTGGTCTGCATTCTGAAACCATCAAATGGGCTAAGATACCTGCACTTTTTCTACTGAGGGCATCTGCTACCATGTTGCCCTTACCCGGATGGTATAAGATGTCACAATCATAGTCCTTAAAGAGTTCCATCCACCTTCTCTAACGCATGTTGAGATCCTTATGAGTAAATATGTGTTTCAAACTCTTATGATCGGTATAGATCTGAAAGGTCTCTCCGTACAAATAATGGCGCCAGGTTTTCAAGGCATGAATGATTGCGGCAAGCTCCAAGTCATGGGTGTGATAGTTCTTCTCATGATTCTTTAACTGTCTGGATCCGTATGCTAACCTTTCCATGCTGCATCAGGACACAACCCAGGCCCAGATAGGAGGCATCACTATAAACTGTATATCCTCCCGATCCACTCGGTAAAGCCAGCACGGGTATAGTGGTCAGCCGCTTCTTTAGTTCTGAAAAACTTCTTTCGCAGTCTTCATTCCACTCAAACTTGGCATTCTTCTTTGTGAGTCAGGTTAGAGGAGCTGTTAGACTGGAGAATCCTTCAACGAACCTACGGTAATAACCTGCCATTCCCAGGAAGCTACGGATTTCCTTAACTGATGTCAGCTTCTCCCAGCCAAGTACCGCTTCAACCTTTTCAGGATTCACTGATACCCCTTCCTTCGATATGATGTGTCCTAAGAAGGCGGTCTGCTCAAGCCAGAATCCACACTTACTCAACTTCGCATATAACCTCTTGTTTTTTAGGACCTGCAAAACTTGGGCCAGATGATGAGCATGTTCTTCTCTGCTTTTTGAGTAGACTAAGATATCATCAATGAACACGATGAGAAATTGATCCAAGAACTCTTTGAAGACCCTGTTCATCAGATCCATAAAGATTGCCGAGGCATTTGTTAGCCCGAAAGGAATGACCAGGAACTCATAATGTCCGTACCTGGTTCGGAAGGCCGTCTTGGGGATGTTTTCTGTTCTTATCTTCACCTAATGGTAACCTGATCGTAGGTCTATTTTAGAGAAGACTTGTGCACCCTGCAGCTGATCAAAGAGGTCATCAATCCGGGGAAGGGGATATTTGTTTTTGATCGTGACCTTGTTTAATCCTCTGTAATCAATGCACAGTCTCAACGTTCCATCTCCTTTCCTTGCAAAAGTGACTCCAGCACCCCAAGGGGACACACTATGTCTAATAAAACCACTGTCTTGCAATTCAGTGATCTGTTTCCTCAGCTCTTCCATCTCAATGCGGCTCATGCGATAAGGAGCAACCAAAATGGGCTAGGTGCCTAGCTGTAGGTCTATAGTGAACTCGACTTCTCTGTCCACTGGCAGACCGAGCAGTTCGTCCGAAAACACATTTGGGAAGTCTCGGACTACCGAAATCTCTTGAATACAAATTTTCTTCTTGGACTTGCCTAGTCAGAGAAAACAACAAGATTAAGGCACTAGAAGTTAAGAAAACTTGCCATCAAGGAATACGTATTGAATAATTTTATTAATTTGTAAATAGCTCCTCGTTAGGAGGATTAAATACAACTTTCTTGTTAAAGCAATCTATGGTGGCGTGATACGCCGCTAGCCAATCCATTCCTAAGATTACATCAAAATCTCCCGTGTCTAACCCTATCAAGTCTACCCTCAGTTTCCTATTTGCTATCTCTACGGCACAAGCCCTATAGATAGCTTCCCCTAGTAGTGTTTCACCCCCGACAGTAGACACAAACAACAATGATTCAAGTTTATTAGGTGATACATTAATTTTAGAAGCAAAAGCATGTGAAACAAAAGAGTGCAATGCACCAGTGTCAAATAAAACATGAGCAATATGGTCACAGATAGTATACATACCCTGTACCACATCCGGGTCGGCGTCGGCATCCTGCTGGGTAAGGTTGTAAGCTTTACCCTAGATAGGAGGCCTCTCTTGATTCTGGTTCCTCGGGCATTCTCTGGCATAATGTTGGGCACTGCCACAAATGCGACAAGTGTTGTTGAGGCGGTAGCAGGGTCGGTCCCTGTGATCTCTGCCGCAGTGTTGACAGATTTTTCCACGTGTTGCCCCTGGAGCCTGAGAAGGGGCCTGGATGGCTGGTCTGGGCCTCTTATTTGGTTGGGCAGGCGTAGTAGGTGCAGGCCTGCGGAACGGAGCTGAGGGTCGGGAACTCCCTCTTAGCTGAGGACAGGTGCTGAAGCTTCTTTCCACAATCTGTGCCTTTGCTAGGACTGCTGAATATGTCTTGAGCTCCAGTACTAACAAGTGTTGCCTGATCTCTAGGCAGAGACCCGACTGGAATCTCCTGGCCTTTCGGCCCTCATCCATCAATGTCTCCGGGGAGTATTGGCCCCCTTTGCTAGGACTGCTGAATATGTCTTGAGCTCCAGTACTAACAAGTGTTGCCTGATCTCTAGGTGGAGACCCGACTGGAATCTCCTGGCCTTTCGGCCCTCATCCATCAATGTCTCTGGGGAGTATCGGCCCAGCTCGAGGAACTTACGAGCATACTCTGATACTGTCATGTTTCCCTGAACCAGTTGAACAAACTCCGTTTTCTTTAGGTGTCGGAGGTGCTCAGGGAGATACTCCGCATGGAAGGCCGCTAGGAACTACTCCCAAGTAACTGGTGTAGGCAGGGTGGTCTGCTTGAGCTCCCACCAACGTCCTGCTTCCCGTAGCAGCATGAAGGAAGCAAGGGCAGCTCTCTGCTCAGGAACTACTCCCAAGATCCTGAAAGCTCTCTCAGTCTCCGCCAGCTAGTACTGGGCATCTTCAAAAAAGGATCCCCCTGCAAAGGTGGAAGGGTTCAGTCTCCTGTACCTCTCTATGTAGCCCGGGTCGATCAAGGAAGGAGCGGGATCCCGTGGAGGAGGGACTGGACCCGGCTGGGGATAGACTGGGGGGTCCTGTGGTGGCACCTGCTGATATGCTGGGGGCACTGGGTCATGCTGTGGCAGTGCCGGGTAGTACCGTGGCTGGGGCACCGGGTGTACTGCGGTAGTGGTGCCGGGTTACCCTGTGGAGGAACAGGCTCGTGCCGGGGTAGCTCAAGATCAGCCTGCTGTAGCGGAGGCTCAACCTGTGGTAGTGGAGGAGGGTCGAGTAACTCCCTTCTCTCCCCTCGCCCTTGCTGGGCAGCTATGAATCCTTCTATCATCTCAAATAACCTGTCTACATCCTCCCGAAGTGAATTATCCCGGGCCGCTTGGTTTAGTGGGGGTCTTCCTCTCCTCATCTCTCTGCACCTGCATTTCATAAGGAATGGTTGAGTAACGGTTTATCAGCGAATATTTCTCTAAGCATTATTGTGTAAGGGAAGGGTCGGAGGAACGCGGCTCTGATACCAACTGTAACAGCCTCAGAAATTTAAATGAAATATATGTATTAAAAATGTCAAATATGGAAGCGTAATAAAAATTTTGATTAACATCCCTTACACAATAACCAAAACGTACTCAAAACATGAAGGAACAGACTAACTAAGAGAGATACTCGAAATAAAAACTATAAATATAACTATAAAGTCTTTAGACGTCCCTTTCGCCGTCTTCCTGTGGAACAGGCTCAGGAACAACGTCTTCCTGATCTAAAATGGTTAAATAAGGAATGAGCTACACCAGCCCAGTAAAGACATCACACTATCTCACCGCCACGGAAGTAAATGTGGGTAGAAAACAAAAATGACCAATGGAGCATCATTTATAACAAATTCATTTATCAGTAATAAAATCTTTTTCTATCCACTTACCTCGGCGAGATCCATGAAAACAACATATGAAAACAATAACCTTATAATATCATGAAATCATACACACTTTATAACATAACATATATCACACCTTTACATTTCAATCATTAGGAAACAGATTTCCTCTTTTACCAGCCTACTAGTATCCCTGGGGATCCATAGGGGGTCCCCTCTACACGTGAACCATTAATATTTACAACCTGATTCTAGGGCCGTCCCCATACCCCGTCCGGTATGGGCGCCAAAACCATGAACCTCAATACTCCGTCCGATATGAGGGTGAAACGGGCCGTCCCCATACCCCGTCCGGTATGAGAGACCACGTTCCCGGTAGGGTTCCCTACGGATCCGGTCCGTCCACCATCTCCCAGGATATCTAGTCAGGTTGTCCACATTATCCACTTATCAATTCACATAACCTTTTTGCCATTTTTCTTGGTTTCAATCATCCAATCACACACAACATGTAAACCAGCAATGGACACCAAACAAGACAACACAGTATCGGGTTCACCATAATACAAACCATAATAAAAAAAATCATGATTCATGCATACGAGACCATAACATAATTACATCAAACATCATGCTGCATTTAATACTGAAAATTAGATCAAACAATAACATACCAACACTGTATCAGATTCGGTCTCCACAGGTAACCTTAATCAATTATACATCTATAAAGTCACACAGTACAGTTTAATTTTTTATTTAGCTTTAATACCGTGATAGGAAATAGGGTGAGGGGTCCTTACTCGTTTCGGGGTCTGAATTCGGCTCTATAGTGCACCTACAGGCTGTCCCTAATTTTCCTGAATTTTTTTCGAGAAACTGAAACGCACTAACGGTACCTGCACGTGTCCCAAAAAATCCAAAATCAGACCTAGGGCCCCTTTTGGCCAATATCGCAATTGCGGCACGGCGGCTCCGCTGTGCTCCGGCGACGGCGTCGTCGCTTGCTGCGGCGATTCGCTTCGGGTTGGCCGTTTTCAGCCGAATTCGGCCACACTCGCATCGGTCCCTGCGATAAAACAACCCTAGGGCCCTCGGTGGGCCAAAAAATTACGAAAAACTGAAACTTACTGGCGGCGGTGCTCTCGGGTGCGGCGGCTCCTCCGGTGTGAGTCGCGTTTTGATGTTTGGCTCTGATCAACTTGTAGAAAAAAGAACGGTGATCACAGTGGTATAAAATTTGCATCGAACGGAGGCCGGGAAGGGCCTCATCGGAGGCAAAAACCGAGGAGGGGCGCGGCAGCGCCGCTGGGCTTCGGCTGGATTTTTCGGCCGTTTGGCCGGTGGTTTGACTCTGGTTTGGCCATAGGCGGACTCAACATCGAAAAACGAGCAAGGAGGAGAAAATTTACCTCGATCGGCGGTC
This sequence comes from Carica papaya, assembly GCF_054855325.1. NCBI lineage: Eukaryota > Viridiplantae > Streptophyta > Magnoliopsida > Brassicales > Caricaceae > Carica > Carica papaya. The sequence continues at coordinate 17,804,275 of NC_142312.1, read as the reverse complement.
GAAAACTTCCCCGGTGCGGCGGCGGGTGGCGGCGGCCGGCTCCTCCAACGTCTGGTTCTTCTTCTCGGCGAGGCACTGACAGCTAGGGTTTTTGTGGTCAGGTGTGGGTGGGGTTATTTATACCCTTTGCCTTTTAATCTCAGTCGTCCATCAAGATTAAATCTGGACCGTTCAATCACGATTTAATTGGGATTAAATCTTGGCCGTCCATCGCGATGCAATCTGGGCCGTCCGATCACGCGCACGCGGATCGCCCACGTGGTCCGTCCCCTGGTCAGCGTTTTCTTACCACACGGCGCGTCCTGGGTGGCCGGGGCTGCTGACCGGGCCGCCGACGTGGCTGCTGACGTGGCACAACTTTTCTAAATTGCGTTTTGATCCCCGGTTTTCGATTTTTTTTCAAAAACACCCCCAGAATCCAAATTTTCACCCCTTTTTCCCAAAATCAATTTCAATTAAATCCAAATAATATTTTTACTCAATTTTATCATTATTATTATTTTTATTTTCATGAAATTAGATTAAATTAAATTAAATTAAATTAATTAAAAATAAAAAAAAAATTCAATTAATTACTAAATAAAATAATAATAATAATAATAATAATAATAATAACACTTGGGGTGTTACATCATGACTATTCCCACACTCTGATGAATTTATTAGCATAGTGAAAGAAGAAACCCTTATGTTTTGTATTTTATAGCCACTTCTGCCCTCAGTTTATGTATGTATTTGGAACATTATGCATATTTGTAAGGGATTTATTATGGTTTGATTCTGCTGCATAATTTTATTACGCACTTATTATTCTGAATCTGTATTTGACACCTATTTGTCTTAATTAGCACTTGAGATGTCACATTATCTCTCTTGAAAAACACTCAAAAACTAAAAAAGCTAATTTTAATAGCAAAAGCTGAAATTTTATTAATCATTCAACTAAATTCTGTGAATTACAGCCTAATGGTGAGGCCTTTATATATGATTTCACTGGAGTAGCTCTAATTAATTACAAATACTTGAATTCAATCCGAGAGCTAGACTTATCTAAATTCCAAATCATAAATAATATTAAAATAGTCCTAGGGATAAAATTCAACATTAAAATAATAATTAATAATTAATAAAATATTGAATAGTGTGGACTTGACGAGATTCTTCGTGGTCAATCTCCCTTCTTGGACAATTCCTAGTGTGTTCTTGAGGCATATTGCTTCGTGAGCACTTACGACCTCTTATTGTTGCATATATGCAAATGTTAGGATTACAAAAATACTCACCTAAGTGACTTTTCAACTAATAGTGCGCGAAAACAACATTTCTATTGCCCATTTTGAGTGCTTAATTGAATTGTTTATTATCTGATTTAGGCTATTTTGTTAGTTTTAATGCAGGATAGGAGATAGAGTCCAAAGTTAGGAAAAACAACATAAAAGAGTAGGGTTCGTGGAACAACTGCTAGTCATGGTATAAGCCTTGAGCAAGGCTTAAATCCTATAGCAATAACAGACTTTGGGACGCACAATCAAACCTTAGGTAAGGCTAATGCATAAGAGGTACTACGATTTCAAATATGCACCACTAAGCCTTAAGCGAGGCTTACAATTTTGCAAAAATAGAAGTGTGCTAAGACACAATTAACCCTTGGGCACAACTAATGTCATGATAGCAAGATAAATGCAGAATTAATATTGACTAAGCCTTGACCAAGGCTTAGTCGAGTACAATTGGTTTAAAATAGAAAAGGGTGTGCATTTGAAATTAAAAGAAGATTTATGCTGCAGCTTAAAAAAGAAACTGAAAATTAAGGAGATGATGATTCTGAGAAGCTAGAAAAGAGTAAAAAATCACTGAAAACCCCTGGCCAAATAAGAGACCCTCTTGGGTTTAAAAAAGTAGGAAGTCAAAGGAGAAAACACCTTGGTCGTCGCACACTGAAGCAAAAATTCTTCTAAGATTTTCTTCTTTTCTTCCTAGCAATCATACGAATATCATTTTGTAATTAACCTGCCATGAGCGACTGATAACTTTGTTTTTCCCAGTTACTAACGAATTTCAATTTGTATTGTGAGATCTAAATATTTTAAATTCTGATTCCACTGAATTACAGTATTTGTTTATTTCTCTATATATATAACTATTGTTGTTGTTTACTGTTTGAACAGGCCCATTAGGCAAAGGATAGGACAGCATACTGCCAGGCAAATTATTTTAAACTTGTAATTGTTTAGGATATTCCGGCACCTCATGGTGATTTACTCTCGAACTAGGAAATATAACATAACTGAGCCGTTCACGCAGCTGAATCTGATAGCTAGAACTAGGTTCTTCTAAATCTTATTGTTATTGATATATTGAATCCTAGGAACATTTCTAGGATTGTCTGCTAGTAAGGATCAACCAATGAACGTTTCTTGGTTGGTGTAAAACTAAGTGAGAATTAGTTGTCGGAATGTTTTCATAACTAGAACTGATTTGCTACCTTATTTTCATCAAAACCATATTATTCTATCAATGATCAATTATATAATAGGAAAGAAGTTATTTCTTTAACTGAGAATACTCACATATCTTATTAATTCTCTATTTACTTTCAAGGATATTCGATTTCTTAAGCTAAGATTTATTTTGGTAAAATTGTTTCCTTCCTACTATCTTCAATTTAAAAAAAAAAAGAAAAAGCGCCCTCTGTCTTTATTTTTATCCGTTGGTCATAAGGGAAAAGTGGTTCTCGATATCTTGCGAATTCGACCATGTTTACCACTACTATAATTCTATATTATTAGTTGAATATGAATTCATTTTTGGTGGATTTGACACCCATCACCCATTTGTCGTGGGAGTTCTTCTCATCCAAGGTCACATCATCTTCCCCTTCTTCGAAAGGATTCATCCTCGAATCCAAACCTCCTATGATCTCATCTTGCAAAGACAAAGAAGGCAAGACATAAATTAAGTAATTTATTGAGTACTGTGATACTCCTTAACAGTTGCACAAGATAACACTTTTTGGTCTCTACTTGGGCTTTATTCTTCCTTTTTTCTCTACCAGTAAATTCTTCATATGACTTTTTAAGCTTAAGTTGGTTTTCACATACCTCCTTTCGAGACAGTGGCATGAGGACATGGGTTAAATCGTTTAGATGTAGGGAAGACTGATTCTTTCCTTCGTCATGGACACATCTGTTCATATTGGTATGGTCATCCCAACAATATATGTCTAGCTTACATAGGGACCACACCACATAATACCTCATATTTATATTTATCAATAGAAAATGAAACTCAAGCATGCTTGGTAAACTTGACATCTTTACTATTGATAGTGCCTAAAAATAACATCATTATTAACTATTTTTGAGATGTTAAACTTGATGGTATGCTATCTAATCTGAGCTATTTTCTATGTTTTGTTGCAGGACATGATATAAGGATGAAACAAGGAAAAATAATACGAAAAGATGAAGAATTCGTAAAAAGAGTCATTAGCTCATAAATAAGCCTTGGACAAGGCTTGGGTCCTGCCCTAGACAACTTAGCTTTGGGCAAGGCTAAGAGTCGCCCACAGTAGCAGATTTAAATGAAAATGTGTACTTTTTAAATTTGAAAAAAATATCATTCCAGCCAAGATCTAGGGCCAAAAATCAAGAAAAAATGTTCTGGAAGGCTTGGGATAAACCAAAAATCAATGAAAAGGATCTTAATCAACAAAGGAAGAAAACCTTAGCTCTTTTTCTATAAAGAGGGCAGCTGCCAAACAGATCCATCATCTCTCTCTTCTTCCTGACGCTACACATAGCAGCTTATGCTGCTTCTGCAAGTTTTTTCTTCTTCATCTTTCTTCTTTTCTTTACTCTTCAAGAACTCATATGTGTTGAAAAGCTCTCCATGAGTGGCTGATTTATTTGTTTTCCTAGTTGATAGATCTATCAAGCTCCAACAATATATTTGTGAGTTCTAATTGAATTAATTATCTTAATTTTAATTCTACTGTTTACAAAATTACGTACGCAACTGCTTACACTACTTCCATGGAGGGTTCAGGTCACCAACTAGTTAAAGATGGAAGTGCAATCAATTAGTAACAATAAAGATGTAAATAAATATATACAAATCACTCAGTACCCTCTAGTAATCATCAATCAGTTATCACTCTGGTCGTCATCGTCTACGTCATAGAGTTCCAAGACATGTACACAATCAGTTCATGGTCATCGACCACTAAACCTGGTTCCATAAATGGAACCCAATATCATATCCAAAACCTAGTGGCTTCCCCTATTAACCTCAATATCCCTCAAAGAAAATCAGTGAACTAGATTTAACTAGACACTATATTATTTTTGTTTTAGACTCTTTAGTATTTATTTTATTTTTTATATTATTTTATCCTTTATAATTTTTAAAATGTATAATCATTATTATTTACTTACTTATATTATTAATTAAATTATTTTAATTAAATTTTTATTATTTATTATTTGATATTTTTTTTCTTTTTAATTAATTTCGATATTTTAATTGGTTTTCATTTTATTTTATGGTCTTTTAATTAATTTGTTGTAATTTTAATTTTTTTTTAATTTTATATATTACCAATACATTAGTTAATTACAATTATCCAATTTCCATTCCATTTACATTTTACAAATTTCCCAATCCAATTTAATACCTTTTTATAGTTTTATTTTGGTTTTATTAATCTTTCCCAAATAGCCCAATCTACTTAGCAAAGGCAATTGAGCCTCTGTTTTCATCCCAATTTTCATATTCCATTTTTTTAACATCAGCTATCATCTGTTAAAGTTAAAAACACCATATTCTCATCAAGAACAATAAATAAATCATCAAAAAGAAATGTAATGCTAAGTCACTCACCCATTTCAGCTTAAATCACCACTTTCTTTTAGTTTTTGAAAAGATTTACCGAATGAAATTAACATCTAGAAAAATCATACTCGTATCACCCATAATATAACCCATCTTACCTCAAAGAAGATCAAAATCTGGACTCAAACGTCTGAAGAAAAGGATTCTGAAATGAAAAATTGTTCAGCAACTTGCCTAAGCAGTGTTGCAAAACCAAAATTGTATTTTTGGTTAGATTTTAGGTTTTAAGATCTGTTTGGCTTCAACAATTGATTCTTAACCCTTTAACAACTTAATTTAATTAAAACCTAACTAAAAACTGCAAAAAGATTGAAGACAAAAACTAAATTTGAAAGAAGAATAACTGGTTTACCTGCACAGTTCGCGGGTGGAAGACCAACAGAAAAAAGGATTCCAAATTGCAGCTTACTGGGATTTTTGGGCTTGAGGAACTATCAAATGGATACTTAGATGCTAAATGATTTTTAAAAAAATTAAGTTGTGAAGGAAAGGAACTTACCTAAATCGAAAAAAAAAAGAGAATACGCACCAGACCTTCCCCTCGGTATAGGTCTACAACTTTTAGAAATATTACATAAAATGGCTTCGGTCGAAGCCTCCTACACAATATTAAATCGAAACTAAGTTTTGGACTCTCAATCTCACTTGCACACTCACATGTTCTGTTTTCCCAAATGTCATCACCATCAAAGCTTCTAATTTTTTCTCAACTCAAGGTTTACTTGTTGGTTTGTTTGCTGGTAGAAGAAATGAGGAAGAAGTTGTGCTGTAGAAGAAGACTTCAGGGAAAAGTTTAGTTGATCCAAACCTTCCATACACATGCAACCGCTCCCAACCGTAGATGTAAGGATATGGTCAACAGTTTGCTGTAGAGTGGAGCTAGAGTTGCAACATCTGGCCTGCTCGAAGCTCGTCCCAGTAAGCTGGTTGAGGCACTAACACCATTCGGTGTAGTGGTGTCACATCAGACCAGGCCGAAGTGGCTACTTACGGGTTTGCCTTCTTTCCCATATGTGCACACACCTATATGCAAAGTTTTAACTTTAATCTAATACACATAATTATAAAAACACCATTTTAAGGTTGGATTAATGGTATTTTTTGTTGGGTTTATATTTATACATATATATTTAGATATATATACACACACACATCTGTATATATTTATACATATATATATTTACTCTTTCATTTATGTATTTATGTGTATGTTTACTTATACATGCATGCATCTTGACGCGGTACCCACTAAGGACAAACCTAAACTAAGCGGAAGGTAAGAAGCAGACCAATATTGATGAACTTTTGGGAAGTGAAAGGAAACAATCACAGAGTAACAGTACTCTAGGCTACTCTATCCTCGATCAAGTATCAAACGGTAAGGCTGAATCCACCAAATAGAAATCTCAGCTTAGGAAAAAATGACAACAGAAGGTGCGAGAAACTCGAAGGGTAACAGGCCTCATAGCTAAAAAATAACTCGACCCAAAAATCTCAGCCCAAGAAGAAAGCCCAAGTGTAGTTTAGGTGTGGGTGCCTGTGGGGTCCACATGTATCGCAATGCACATGCAGGATATTGGTCCCTTATGTCTACGGTGTTCCAAGGTCCTGTGATGAACCAATCGAAGTGACCTTATACCCCACAAGAAAACCGAAGACAAGAAAATTCCTCGACGCATGGACATGGAGGTCCACGCGCGAACGAGGCTACCCACACATGTGTCAAGCGTGCAACCCAACCTGCATGCCTCATGCATGCGCACACCTACGCTTGCCTGCACGGACCGCACATGAACGCACAAAAATGCCCACACTCGTGGCTCGCTAAGCCTGCATGCAGAACCAGGCGCACGCGCACAGGCCCAGCTGGCCCGACTTGCACGAGTTGCCCAAACCCAGTCGGCCCTTCCCACTTCTTAATTAGTTAAATTATTTTATGGCTTTTGGACCCCACTTTTTAATTTTCCATGTTTTTAATTTAATTCTCACAAGTCTTAATCATTTTCCCCAAGTGTTTTACATGAAAATCACACGGGATAAAGCCTATCCTATTTTTAATTATTATTTTAATATAAATTCTATTCTTACAATTATTTAATTAATCATCCTGTATTTAGATGAGATAGCATAAATTTTTTATTATGCGATTATCCAAGAATTAGATAGAATTTTATGTAGGATATTATTTTATTAATTTCTTCAAGAGATTGTGATAATCTAAAATTATCCTGGAAAAGCCTATAAATAAACTTTTACCCACATGATGTAAGTACATTCAATCACACTTAATTTAAGAGAAATTATTGAAAGTTTAGGCTTTTCTTCAATTAGCATTTCGCTAATTTTTAACTTCTTCAAGTTCTTCAAGTAGCAGGAGTTTTCAAAAGTCTTGTTAAGCTAAGGAGAGGGGATCAACTTATTTGTAAGTCTGTGGTGTTTTTTCTTTCCTTATTTTATTTTTTCTAGTCTTTAATTTTACATTTCTTTTAGTATTATAGATTCAATTAGAATGAGAAATTTTCTAGGCAGTTAAGTTTTGATATTGCATATGTTAAGTGAGTTATAGGATTTGATTCAATCTTCCCCACACCCTCCCGCATCATTTTGTATTAGAGTTTAGGCTCCTAAAATCCAAAACTATCTTTATTGCTTTCAGCATTTTTGTTCTTAAATTAATATTCAAATTTATTTTGATTGTTAATTTGTTTGAATATTACTTGAATCCATTCTATTTGGTTTCAACTAATTTCATATTTGTTCTATTATTACAAAAAAAATATTACATATATAAAAAATTAAAAAAAAAACCCCAATTGCACCTCATAAGGCAGTTGACACGTTGTTTACATTTTGCATAACAAAAGCTTAATAGCCACTTGATTGGTGACTGGAAAACCTTTGAGAAACCAAAGGCAGAGTACCTCACCTAACAGGTACGAGTGAAAACTTTTATTTTCATTCAGGACATTATCCATATTTAATTTTTGAATTGCTTTTCTATAATCTTACATCAACATTGAATGAAGAAACTTGACCAGTCCTAGAGCATAACCGATAAACTGGGGGTAGTATAAATGGATACACCTACCGATTCTATCCATCGGGATTGATCGGGTCCCTATGCATTAGTCCATATTGTCAATCTTTTTTATCTACGTTTCTATTTTTGTTTTACGTTGTTCCATTATAAATTTAAGCGACTAATCGATACTAGTTTCTTAACACACGAAAGGCACACTGTTCTTTTTTTTTATGTGCTTGTTTCTGACCTTTGTAGAAATCAAATCCTTTTACAGTTCCTTGTTGTGTCGTAAGGACTAACGTATAGACCCGATACAAGTGATTTCGATTCCGGATGCTCAACTTGATAGACAAAGTTCTCAATGGAGAGGTTGCAAGGTAAACATGAGCAAAGGTGGGAGAGAGTTATTGTTTTCAATAACTATTGTTTTTGTAAGAACTCCACAATGTCTCACCAAAGTGCCAATAACTGACCAGCCACCATGGAAGAAAGGGTTCTGGACATGTTCACTTAGTTAAGTGTCCAAAAAAAAAACATGGCCACCTGCATGGATCACCAGCAGCGAGGCGAACACCGTAGTTGTGTCCGACACCAATAGTGCAAGAAGAGACAGGATCTTGTGGCAATGATGTTGGTGACAGACAGGGAGGCCATCACGAAGAGGCAAACAGGGACCTCCATGACTTCAAGTTCTAGATATCAGCCTTTCAAGGGTAGAATGACCCCGGAGCCTACCTTGAATGCGAGCGAAAAATTGATTGCATTTTCAGCTTCTGCAACTGTAGTGAAGAGAAAAAGTTTAAGTTCGCCACCCTTGAGTTTACCAACTATGCCTCAGTATGGTGGGATCAGTTAGCCCTTCTCAAAGAATGGGAGAGGGACCTACCAATCACTATATGGAGAAAATTAAGATCCATCATGAGGAAGTAATTTGTGCCAGCTCATTTTGACAGGGACATGAACTTGAAATTGCAATGCCTGACCTAGGGTTCTAAGTCGGTGGAAGACTTCTATAAGGAAATGGAGATAACCATGATTAGGGCTCTAGTTGATGAATAACCAGAAGCCACCATAGTTCGGTTCTTGGAGGGCCTAAACCAGGATATTACCAATATCCTTGAACTCTAAAATTATGTTAACTTAGACAAAATGATGCATAAAGCCACCAAGATTGAAAAAAAATCAAAAGACAGAGGAACTAATCAGGGAAGTAGGACACTTGTTGCTAGGTGGCCATGGCAACACGATCGAGATGTTAGCCATGCCATGAAAGGAATTGTATTGTATCCAAATGAGTAACCTCACCTATGTTTTAACATCTTTTTCAAGGAGATATGAAGACCAACCGCAAATTAAAAATTCATATTATTAGTTCGCTAAAAGATAGGCAGAGCAGGGCCCCAGTTCAGACCAAGTCAAAAGACGGGTAGACAAATGTGTCATAATACACATACATCATACTTGGCCCCCATGTCGACCGATGTTCCAAGGTCCCATGATGAACCAATTGAATTGACTTTATACCCTATAAGAAAATTAAAGGCATGCAATTTCCTCAACGCATGGACACAGAGGTTCCCGCGCGAATGAGGCTACCCACACATGTGCCGAGCATGTGGCCCAGTTCGCACGCCCCACGTCCACGCGTGCCTACACAAACATCACACAAGCGCATAATAGCGCCCACACTCACAGCCCACTAAGCCACGTGTGCGCAGGCTTGAGGGGCTAAACATGCGTGCCGTATACGAATGGGCTAGGAACAGGCCCATCCAGCACAATGCACAGCTCGCGGCCCAACTCATGGGGCCTGCTTCACGCAGCCCATGCGGATCGGTCGGCCTTACCCACCTGGGTTGCCCAAACCAAATCGACCCTTCCCACTTTATAATTATTTAGATTATTTTAAGGCTTTTGTACCCCACTTTTTAATTCTCTATGTTTTTAATTTAATTCCCACATGCTTTAATTAATTTCTCCATGTGTTTTACATGGAAATTATATGGGATAAAGCCTATGCTATTTTTAATTATTATTTTAATGTAAATTCTATTGTATGATTATTTAATTAATTATCTTGTATTTAGATGGGATAGAATAAAAATTTTATTATGCAATTATCCTAAAATTAGATATAATTTTATTTAAGATATTATTTTATTAATTTCTTCAAGAGATTGTAATCATCTAGAATTATCCTGGGAAAACCTATAAATAGGTCTTTGCCCATAGGTTTTGAGCACATCCAATTACAATCAATTTGAGAGAAATTCTTAAAAGCTTAGACTTTTCTTCAATTAGAATTTTGCTGATTTTTAACTTCTTCAAGTTGTTCAAGAAGCAGGAGTCTTCAAAAGTCTTGTTGAACTAAGGAGCAGAAATTAACTTATTTGTAAGTCTGTGGCGTTTTTCCTTTCCTTGTTTTATTTTTTCTAATCTTTGTTTTTGCATTCATTTTAGGATTGTAAATTCAATTAGAAGGAGGAATTTTCTAGACGATTAAGTTTTGGTATTGTATATGTTGAGTGGGTTATAGGAGTTGATTTGATCATCCCCATACCCCTAACGTCACATCTATATATAAAAGTTTAGTTCAGTTCATATATAATATATATTTTTTATTTTATTATTGTTATTATCATTATATATATATTTTTTTAATTCATTTAAAGTAATAACAATTAAAGAAATTGAATTATAAAATTCTTACAAAATACTATTATTGAAAATACCTATTTTCTTAAAATTTTAAAGGTTCATTTTTTCACTTTAGTATAATTGTACTTAAATTGTTAATCCCTTTTAAATTCATTTTATTTAAAATAGGAAATATATTTTTTTAAATTAGTAAATAAATCATATGACTAAAATACCTTATCAAATAAGGGTTTATGATAGCACACAGTTGGATATTACAGTTATTTACTAACATAAGATTATTACATAATCTGAGAACATATAATATATTTTTCATGACAATGGTAGGACTAATCTTGGTATTGCCCTTGCTTGTAATAATATTGAGGGAACTATCCAAAGTGACAATATTTCTATTGCTTGAACATGAAACATATGTATAAAAATATTTAAAAGTATCTGTGACATCCCAAATGTTAATTAAGGCATAAGGGTGCCAGATACAGAAACAGATTAAGAGTGCATAATAAATAATTGTATGCAGCGGAGCAAATTATTACAACCAAAATATATATGAGTTCCAATTAAACATATATAAGTGAGGTCAAAAGTGACAAAAAAATACAAAATATCAAAATACAAAAAGGGCCACTTCTTTTACTATGTGAATGGACTCATCAGAGTGCAGGACAAGTCATGCACTCAAGGTTTGTGGATCCACGAGATCCTCATAGACTTTAAGGGGTAGGTCAATGGTTTCTCACTATCTTCCTCATTTGGGGGCATGAAAATGGGTGAGTTTCATATACTCATTAAGAAAAACAGTATTTAAATAACGTCATAAAATTTTTTAAGTGAGTAATTATGTTATCAATACTTACTATCAGGGGTCACGTCAGGGTCATTTCTTCATTTATGAAAACACTTTGTTTATTAAAAAAAAAATCAGATCCATCATGTCGTAGTCACAACAATCAAATCAATCATGCTAATAATAGAGAAAATCAAATAAATCATGCTGATAATAGAGAAAATCAAATAAATCATGAAATGCTTAGATTTTCGTGTCATGCTTCACAAAGTCGTTCTGACTTCCATCTACTGAGGGCAGATATGAATTTTTGACTACCCATGTGGAATGACCAGATCAGATATATATCGGCAATTTGCTCACAGCACATTTTTGACTTGCCAAACCATGATAAGATCTATGACAACGGCTATGCCAACCACAGTAGTCCTACTAGATGGTCTATAGCCACGACAGTACTTAGCCAAAGGTGACCTCTAACAGATAATTCACGTCATTACTCTCTTTAGAGGGTATGCCGTCATCCACAGGGAGCAGTCCTCTCATGTCTTTCTAGACGAGATAGGGGAGGGAGAAAATAGAAATCTCTCAGAGATAAAAAGTTTAACAAGACACTTGATGCTTGATGCATTATGCATGTCAATACAGATACATGTTTTTCATACCATTTCATGCTTAATCTATTTTTTATATTTCAGAAACTTATCACAAAAATCATGTCTTTTAAATCACATGCAAATCACCAAATGCCTATATGATCTAACAGCATGCTTTATCAAGTAAAATTTACTTCATTTAGACAACTAAATATAATCATGCAAATCATAAATTTCAAGCTTCATAATTTTTACTCTAGAAATACTTCTTAAGATGTTTAAAAGAAATACTAAATTTCTTACTAAAATCTTAAATTTTTATTACATTTTTCTTCTTCTTCTCCTCTAATTCTCTCTCTAGATCACTCCCTCTCTCTCTAAGCTCTTGAAGATGGAAGAATAAAATGGAAGTGATGAAGAAAATGGAAGAAGGGTTCCTATTTATAGGAAGTGAGGACGCTTAGATTTGTGCCAAGTGGCAAAATCTGGTGAGGAAAGTGAAAGTTGAATGGGAAAAGAGTTATGTGATGCGATGTGATGGTGGCACAAAAAATAGAGAAAGAACCTCCCAACCTACAGCAGCACACCGCCCAAGACGGTGGCGGCACCCAAGGTAGCGCACGGCGCCCAATGGGCAGCGCACACTGCGCGGACCAACTGTATGGACGGCGCGAGCACAAGGCGCACGATGTCACACTAGTTTGCACTGCGCATAGTGTGCATGTCCTGTGCTAGCCTTGCATACCAAGTGCATGCGACGTGCGATGCCTGCACGGATGGGTTTTTTCTATAGGTGTTTTCCCACGGGATTTGGCTCCTTTTTTAATCTTTTCTCCTAGTAATTTATTTTTGGGGAAAAAATAGAATAATAAAATCAAAAAATAATAAGAATCATAAAATATAATTTTTAAAATAAAATTAAAAATACGAATTAAATTTATGAAATGTGATATAAAATTACGAGATAATTTAAAGAATTTAAGTGGCCTTAGGGCCCGAATGAATAGGAATTTCCCAATTATTAATTAACTGCGAAGGTTAGCAGGGTGTTATATTTCCCCCACCTCAGAAAATTTGGTCCCCCAAATTTATCACGAATAAGTCTGGGAACTTCTCTCTCATCTCACTCTCCAACTCCCACATCGCCTTTTTCAGAATATGGTGCTATCACTGCACCTTCACCATGGGGATCCTCTTGTTGTGTAAAACCTTGTCGGTCCAACCAAGAATTTTCGCAGGGAGTTCCTCGTATTTCATATCAGCTTGCACCTGCACCTCATCGTGAGGAATGATATGAGAAGGATTAGGGTGGTACCTTTTAAGCATAGAGACATGAAAAATATCATGTAAATTCACAAACTCTCAGGGTAGAGTAAGGCGGTACGCCACGGGTCCAACACACTTCACGATTCGAAGAGGTTCTACATATCAGGGGCTCAACTTCCCTCTTTTCCCGAACTGTAATTTTCCTTGTAGGAAAAAATCTTGAGGAAGACATGGTCACCGATGGCAAATTCCAATGGTCTTCTACAATTATCAACATAACTCTTCTATTGATTCTGGGCGGTGGCCAAGTTCCTACTGATGATAGTAATCTTCTTGATAGTCTCTTGGATGAAGTCAGGTCTTAAACAACGCTGATTTCTGACTTCACTCTAACAAGTGGAAGAATGGCAGTCTATCATACAGAGCTTCATACGGAGCCATACTAATTTTGGAATGATAACTGTTATTATAAGCAAATTCATTCATGAAAAGATATTAGTTATCGCAAAAGTTGAGGATACAAGTGCGCAACATGTCTTTTAATGTCTGGATAGTGCGTTCAGACTGACCATTAGTCTGAGAATGATAAGTAGTACTGAAGTACAATCTAAACCCAACAACTTCTTGGAAGCTATCCCAGAAGTGGGAGGTGAATCGAGAATCTCGATCGGATACAATTGATGAGGGAACACTATGGAGTCGAACAATTTCAACAACATGCAGGCGGGTTAATTTGCTGGTGGAGTCAGTAGTTCTAATAGGTAAGAAGTGGGTAGTCTTAGTTAGTCTATCAACGATGACCCATATGGCATTATGACCATAATAGGTCCTAGGTAGACCGGTGACCAAATTCATGGATAAATGATCCCACTTCCATTTCAAAATCGAGAGGACTTGTAACAAACTGCTAGGTCTCTGGTGTTCTACCTTAACTCGTTAGCAAGTAAGACATCGAGAGACGTAGTCGATCATGTCCTTTTTTATTCTCAGCCACCAGTATTGGCACTTCAAGTTCTGTTATATCTTGGTACTCTCGGTATGGATGGACAATTTAGAGGCATGGACAGCCTTGAGAACATCCATCCTGACAGCAATAGGGACCCAAATATGGTCCCAAAATCAGCATAATTCATCATTGGTAAGCCTAAAATTAAGAAACTTATCATAAGCGAACTTACTCAAATTTTTGGTGATTTCTTGGTCCGTGGACTGAGCTTCCTAAATCTTCATAAAAGGATCAGGCAAAGCTCAAATATAAGCGAGATAGGCACCATTGCCATGGTGGTTGAGGTAAAGTGCCTGTTTAGCATCAACTGACTTCCAACTGGAGGCCATGGTTTAGGCCAACACAGTGGACTCCTTCCAACTCAGTGCATCTGTGACTACATTTCCTCTACCGAATGGTGGATGATCTTGTAGTCATAGTATTTCAGGAGGTCGATCCAACGTCTCTGTCTCATATTTAACTCCCTATGTGAGAAATTTACTTTAAACTTTTGAGGTCAGTGTAAATTTTAAAAGTTTGGCCAAATTGGTAATGATGCCATATCTTCAAGACAAAGATTATGGTCGCCAACTGCAGATCGTGAATAGGGTAGTTTCGCTCAGGGGGCTTCAACTGTCTGGATCCATAAGTGACCACTCTACAATGCTGCATCAAAATGCATCCCAAACGAATATGAGATGCATCGTAATAGACTTGGAATCTTCTAGTTTTGTTAGGGAGGATCAACACTGGAGCAAAAGTAAGAGGATGCTTTAATTTCATAAAGCTTTCACCACATTCTAATCTTAAATAAAAGGTATGCCCTTGCTAGCAAGACAGGTCAACAGAACAACAATCTTAGAGAATCCATCGATGAATCGTCGGTAGTAACCTGTCAAGGCAAGGAAGTTACATACCTTCGCTACGTTGGTGGGCGGGTTCCAATTGATCACTGTTTTATCCTTGGTTGGATCCACAAAAACTTCTTCACTCGAAATTACATGACTAAGAAAGGAGACTCGATCCAACCAAAAGGAACATTTGTTGAGCTTAGCAAATAGTTGATTCTGACGAAGTGTCCCTAATACTTCAGATAGGTGGACTGCATGTTCCTTCGGGCTCTTAAAGTACACTAGGATGTCATCAAGGAATATGATGATGTACTGATCGAGTGCATACTAAAAAATCCTATTCATAAGATCTATGAAGGAAACATGGGCATTAGTTAACCCAAACAGTATAACTTTGAACTCGTACAGGCCGTATAGACACTGAAAAGCGGTCTTCAAAATATCTTCTTCCTTGACTCTTAATTGGTAGTACCTCAATATGAGATCGATCTTGGAGAAGGTCGTGGCTCCTTGCAACTGGTCAAAAAGATCGTCGATACGAGTAGATGATACTTGTTCTTTATTGTTACCCGATTGAGTTCTCGGTAGTCTATGCATAGTTTGAGGGAGCCATCCTTCTTCTTCATAAATAACACTAGAGCGCTCTAAGGGGAGTGACTAGGGCGAATAAATTTCTGACCAAGGAGTTCAGAAAGCTAGTTTTCTAGTTCTAGAGCTCAATACAACTCATGTGATTGGCATGTTTTGAGATTGGTTGAGTTCCAAGAAGTAGGTTGATAAAAAACTCTATCTCTCACAGTGGAAGTAAGTCGAGTAGTTCTTCAAGAAAAACTTTTGAAAAGTTACAAACAGTAAGAATAGAATACACAACAGGATCAACATCCATATTCCTGTTTATTCAATTATTAGAGAATTAACAAAAGTAGATTTTTGTTTTATTTTCATAGTAATCTAAGAGTATTAGATCTACAAATATTTCATTTTCGAAGCTTTTATCATATAATTTTTATACACATAGTGAGCTTTTAGTAATCCCCTAGAGGGAGTTTGTACAGCTAGTATTTCTCTTAAAAGTTCAGGTCTAATATCTAATTTACAAGTAAATGCACAAGAGATAAAAGAGTGGGTAGCACCTATATGGATCAAAGCTCTGACATAAGTATCATGGATAGAAAACATACCCTGGATAAGGACAGTAGTAGGGAGGGCACCAGGTTCATCAAGGTGATACACACAACCCTGGGCTATAGGTGTGGCCATGTCCTTCAGTCGTTATGGGCAGTCCTTTATAACTGGGTGCTTCCGCACCGATAGCAGGTGTGATTAATACACGATAGGGTAGATCACCATGTGAGCGACTACAATGCTGGCATGGTTGGGAAGGTCAAGCAGGTTGTCCAGTAGGTGGAGGTGAAGTAGGGGGAGGGACAACTCGAGGTCTTTTATTGGGATGGCTACTTACTGGGTCGAGCAGTCTTCTTCTGGGTTGTTAGGGTTGGTGTTTTTGTTGAGTAGGGACTCGGACAATGCGTTGATACTTGGTCGATATAAAGTCTTCGGCTAGTTGGGTATGTTCTAGCACCTCAGCATATGAGCCGAGTCTCAGCATCGCAACCCAGTCATAGATATCGACACGAAGGCTTTTTAGAAACTTCCTACCTTTACTTACGACTTTTAGGGGTGACCATTAGAGGGGCAAACCTAGACAGTTGGACAAATTGGGCAACCGTCAGATTTTCTCGGCAGAGGTCCTGAAATTCCTCCTCCTCCTCTCAAACATAGGCTGGAAAAAAGTTATCAAAGAACGCGTTCATGAAAGCTTCCGAAGTGGTAGGGGTAGGTAGGACTTCCTTCTTAAGTCATTACCAGTGTTATGCTTCACTGGTTAGCAAAAAGGCTACTAGGGGGAATTTCTGTTCCTCGATTAGGTCCAGGATAGAGAAAAACTTCTATATCTGCAGGATCCAAGCTTCAGCTACTAAAGGATCAGGGCCACCCTCGACGTGTGGCAAGTTAAGCTTCCTAAATTCCGTTATGTTTTGAGAGATAGACCTTTCAACTGGTTGGTATTCTAAGAAAGGGTGTTGACAAGGGTTGGCTTGGTTCTGTCCTACAGTTGCGGTCAATCCTTGGATAGCTTAGAAGATTTTAGTAAACTCGGCCCTTGTTGGACGATCTTGGGCCTCGTGTCTTTCAGTATGTTCTACAGAAGGTCTCCCTCTCATCGTTCCTACAAAAAAAAAAGGAAGACATGAGTCGATGGTCTAGTTTTCAAAAAGATGACTTATTTTCCTATATATTCTAAGGGTTTTTCTACCTACAGCCTCAGTTGTAAAGGATTTAGTCTGTGTAACTACTCTGATACCATCTGTGACATCCCAACTGCTAATTAAGGCATAAGGGTGCTAGATACGAAAACAAATTACGAATGCATGATAAATAATTGTATACAACTGAGCAAATTATTATAAATTCCTTACCAAAATATATATGAGTTTCAATTACACATATATAACTGAGGCCAAAAGTGGCACCAAAATACAAAATATCAAAATATAAAAAGAGCCACTTCTTTCACTTTGTGAATGGACTCATCAGAGTGCGGGATAAGTCATGCACTTAAGGTTTGTGGATCTCGAGATCCTCACAGATTTCAAAGGGTAGGTGAGCAATCAGTTTCTCATTATCTTCCTCATCTGGGGGACATGGAAAGGGGTGAGTTACATATATTCAATAAGAAAAATAATATTTAAATAGTATCGTAAGATTTTAAAAATGAGTAATTATGTTATCAACACTTATCATCAGGGGTCACGCTAGGGCCCTTTTTTAATTTATGAAAATACTTTATTTATTGAAGAAAACATCAGATTTATCATGTCATAGTCACAATAATCAAATCAATCATGCTGATAATAGAGAAAATCAAATAAATTATGAAATGCTCATATTTTCATGTCATACTTTGCGAAGCCGATCCGATTTCCATCTACTGAAGGCAGATACAGATTTCCAACTACCCATGTGGAATGACAAGGTCAGATATATATTGGTAATTTGCTCATGACACATTTTTGGCTTGCCAAACTATGACACAATCTATGACCACGGTTGTGCCAACCACAGTGGTTCTATCAGATAGTCTATACCCACGACAATACTTAGCCAAATGTGACCCCTAACAGATAATTCACATCACCACTCTCGTTAGAGGGTACGCCGTCATCCATAGGGAGCGGTTCTCTCACGTCATTCCAGACTAGATGGGGGAGGGAGAAAAAAAAAACCCCTCAAAGATAAAAAGCCTAACAAGACACTTGATGCATTATATATGTTAATAAAGATACATGTTTTTCATACCATTTCATGCTTTCTTTTCGTATTTCAGAAATTTATCACAAAAATCATGTCATTTAAATCACATGGAAATCACCAAGTGCTTATATGATCTTATAAAATGATTTATTAAGTAAAATTTGCTTCATTTGGATAACTAAACATAATCATGTAAATCATAAATTTCAAGCTTTATAATTTTGACTCTAGAAATGCTTCTTAAGATGTTTAAAAGAAATACTAAATTCCTTACCAAAATCTTGAAGTTTTCTTACACCTTTCTTCTTCTCCTCCTCTCATTTTGTCTCTAGATCACTCCTTCTATCTCTAAGCTCTTGAAGGATGGAAGAATGAAATGGAAGTGATCAGGAAAATGGAAGAGAGGAATCCCTATTTATAAGAAATGGGGACCGTTATATTTACGCCAAGTGGGAAAATCTGGTGAGGAGAGAGAAAGTTAAATGGGAAAAGAGTGATGTGACGCAACATGAAAAACAGAGAAAGAACTTCCCAACTAATGGCAGTACACGGCCCAAGAAAGTGGGGCACACCACCCAACTGGCAACGCACATCGCCCAAGGTAGCGCACGGCACCCAAGGGGAGGCGGCACACTACCCGAGGTAGTAGCACGCCTCCCCAAGTTGGTTGTGCACATGGCCTATAGAGCGCATGCCCATGCGCGCAGCCCTACCGTGCAGGCCTACTGCGCGGACGGTGCGTGTACAGGGCGCACAGCACCGCGCTAGTCTACACGCAATGGGACACGCGCACAGACCAACTTCATGCCCTACGAGGACGAGACATGTACACAAGCCGCACGCGGACGCGACGTGTGATGCCTGCACGGGTAGATTTTTCCTGCAAACATTTTCCTGCAGGATTCTGCCCCTTTTTCATCTTTTCTCCCGATAATTTATTTTTGTGAAAAAAAAATAGAATAATAGAATAATAAAATAATAAGAATCATAAAATATAATTTTCAGAATAAAATTAAAAATACGAATTAAATTTACGAAATGTGATATAAAATTACAAGATAATTTAAAGAGTTTAAGTGGCCTTAGGGCCCAAATAAATAGGAGTTTCCCAATCATAAATTAAGTGTGAAGGTTAGCAGGGTGTTACAATAGTGGTCATATAATATGTTGGTCCTCAGTTTATAATATAAGAGTTTTAAAAAATTTATCTGAAGGATTTACTTCATGTGAGGTAGAAGCCACAGTTGAGTGTGCCAATAATTTAGTAGCTATTTATTTCTTCAGGGACTCAAGTTATGCCCTTAGTATTTCAATCTCCATTCTATTTTTTTGAGATATGAAGTTTTCATGTTGGGATTTACTCTAGTAATTTGGCTACATGAAGAAAACACTGATTCTACACTGAGTCAACTCAACGATCCACCTAGACTTGGCTTGGCCTTGAGGTAGAAGTCACTTATTATGGTTGTGAGGGTCATTTCTTGAAGCTCAACACAGTTACTCATTCGTGAGTTTCATCATTTTCATATCCTTTTATTCCTCTTTTGAATTGAAATTTTGTTTTAAGGTTTTTTTTGGGGGGGGGGGGGGGGCATTGACTTAGTTTAATGCTTTTGATATTTCATAATGTTTAGTCATTATGAGGAATTGAGTGCTATAATTCACGATTAGCTCTAGAGATTAAAGTCATGCCCTTAGTCTTTTAGTATCCACTTTAAATTTACTAATATTTGAAGTTGTCATGTTGTGATTTTACTCTAATAATTTATTTGGGTGAGAAAATCCATAATTCTGTACTAAGTCAACTCAATGAGTCAACTTAATGAGTCAATTCAATGATTCCACATTAACTCGACCTGGCTTGGATCTCGACAAAAGTTGTGACAAGTAAATCAACGTCAACACGCACGTGTCTATATTTAAAGATTTGCAATAGAGATAAGCTAAAGATGAAGCATGTGGCGATTATGGCATCTTGAAACTCTATGGTAAAGTGAGATGCAGCTATTTCTAGGCTGATATGAAGGCTGACAGGTGTTATAGGTCGTCGATCATGTGTTGGACGATGACAAGAGAGTGGTGGCTGGCGATAAAGGCTAATCTCTTTTAGTTTTTTTATTTATTTTGGCAATGCACGACAAATATGGTTTATAAGAAAGTTTAGAAATTTTTCAACCTAAAGCTTTGATACCATATTAAGAATAATTTTTTGATTAATGTGTATTTTATTGAATATTATAGTCTTAAATGTATAGCTTTTTTAGGATGAAAAATGAAATAGACGATTAAGTATAAAAGATATAGTTTTCTCTTTTAACTTGATTCATTTCCTCTCTAACACCTGATTTATTTACTCTCTCATACTTTGATTTACTTCTTTTTTGACATCCTGATTTATTTCTTTGATACCATGTTTTTCTTCATCTTTAAAATGTTTATATTTCAATTTTAATTTCCAATTGATTTCTATCTTTAGAAAGATAATAAGATTGTTTCTGAATTTTAACTAAAATTTTCAAATGAATGCTATTAAGAATAACTCATATGTTTAAGATATAGTTAGATAAAGACAAATGTAAAATATTTTCTCTTAGAAAGAGCTTTCAATGTTTTAATTATGATTCAAATGTAATTTTAAATTTTTACTATGCATGGATAAATACTAATATAACAATTAAATTAATTAAATCATATAAAATCAATAATAAAGAAAGAAAATTAATAGCTTGATTAATATGTCAAAATAAATACCAAACACATATAAGAGTATATGTGACTAGTGATACTGGTTTAAATGCTTGCATTATCTTCTTATAAGAAGATTGATACATTACCAAAAAAATGAGATATCCACACTAAATTAAGTAGATACACAATCTCTAAAAATGATTTGAAATTTAATGCTCACGGGATTGAATTAACCCTATAAAGCCCACCTACGCACCATAGCCCCCTATACATGCTCCTGATCACCCAACCAACACATATAATGGCATCTCAAAAGCTTATCATGTTTTCTGCTCTTTTGGTTACAATTACGTTATTTTCCCATTCCATTGCACAAGTTTATGGTATTCCCTCCTCTTTCTCTTCCCATTTATTATTTTATGATTGTATTAGTTACTCATAATTTTTAAATGTTTTAAATCTATTATAATATGTTAAGGGAAGTAATCCCACCTTGACAGTTAAAGATCTATACTAGTTAATATACATGTTGAATATTTCTTACTAACCCTATATAATTTTAGGTAAGAATTTAACATAGATCTAATTTTGCCTCATGACTTGGCATTTCTTATTCATTATAAGCATAAGGAAAGGTGTTAAGAAATGTAACTCTATATCGATCAAACATGAGGCTTTATATTAGTTTACATACATATTGGACATCTCTTCCTAGAACCAATTTCCATTGGTAAGAATTTAATAGTAAGTATATGTTAATGCAGAAATAGATTCAGTTAATTTTGATGAGGACGATAATCTTATTGTGTCAAAGAAAGAGGTGAACCCTAATGGTGGTTGCCATTTTGCTGGCTCATGTAATAACATAATTGATTGTCGATCTGCATGTGCAGCTCTCGGGTTAAATCCTAACTCTGTCTCATGTGTACCAAATCCTACTGGTGGGAAGCATTGTTGTTGTATGCAATAATAAGGGAATTTCAATGTTATAATAAATAAAAGCTTTTTCTTCTCTTCAATGCTATACTAATAGTTTTCACATCTTTAGTTTCAAGTAATAAGTACATATTAGTTAATATTTTAATAAAATTTTAAAATATTTAATCATGAGAAAGGAGAACTTTTGAATTATTTAATCATGTGAAAGGAGAAAGGTTACTTGAAATTGAAATTTTTAATAAGTTAGTTTGATATTTCACAATTGTTAAAATATAATTCATCGACTTAAATATTTGATCTATTCATGATAAATCTACTTGGAAATACAAATGACCCAAGATAGTTTATTTAAAATAGTTATCCAAAAAGAGTATCGAGAGAAAAGAAAAAAAGAGAGAGAATATAAAAATAAATTATGTGGAACATAAAGATGGGTAAGAACCCAAGAAATGGTTGTCTACCTTATGGAAAGACAAAATAGGTCAAGAACCTAAAAAGGATAGTCCACCCTTTATGAATTTGGGAAACCAGTTGAAGGTTTAACTTTTAGAAGCAATGCTGCTGGAATAGAAGGAATCTCATGAACCTTTAGTAATTGAAAATGTGGATAGGGTATCTGATAAGCCTAAAGTAATTTCATCATTCTGCCTAGGACATGAATATGTTGATAATTTATTTTTGTTGACCTATTTTTGACATCCATTTCTCATCCAGCTTTATTGAATATTTTCTATAATAGGTGAGGATTACAGATGATACACTTCATAGCCCAAAGTCTATTAGAAAATTAGAAGTGTTGAAAAAAGATTTGAATATAAAAAAAATTTAGTATAGCAACCATGATGTGGTGGTGGAGAATGCTGATGATATAGTGAGTGAAGCTACTTCTACATCCAATCAGAGTGAGCCATTATTATTATGGAGCAATGGCTACAAGTGTTCTCTATGCGAGATAAAGTTTCCTCCTTATTTTTTTGAGGAAAGGCAAGAACATTATTTTCATCTTGCCGAGGGGCTTCAAATAGAAGAATTTGCCCTCGATTCTAGAGCTCCCTAGTTAAAGCAAAGGTATTACCCTTTAATTTCAAGTTCTTTACTTTCCAATCTAGGCTTACTTGACATAATGATTTGTGTGTGTTTTATACAGGAAGAGTTATTTATGATAAGCTATTTAAACATGCTAGGCCTGGTTATGAGCTTAACTTTTTTATTATTCTTATAAATTATTACTAATTAAAACTCACCATTTACATATGGATCTATGAACTTGTAGTTGATATTTGGTATATAGTGCTCGGATGCAATGATCAGTCAAGCCTTTGTTCATTAAGAATGGTTCAAATTTAGTTTTACCAAATCATTTCCTCATCAAATTATTAAGGTAGTTTTTGCTGGTGGCTAGACAAAATAGTATACGACAACATTAGATGGTACAAAATGTGAAATTGGTCAAGATTTTTCAGTAGCATCCAGTATAGGTATTGGGAGGAGCAATAAAATATTCGAACAAAAGTAGCAACTATTTTAATTTTTTCCTCGGTTGGGCTGAACATTACCTTTAAGGCGACATCCAAGTCCTGGGACGAACTGAGTTAGTGTGCATGAAACTGGGTCTTGGAGCAAGATGAACTCTGTTGACTCCTGCTTAAAGACTGAACTTAAGACTATGTGCACTAAGCCATGTTATTTTGGTTGTGTTTTAGCTTCGGACTATGTCCAAAGTCAAAGTTTTGGTTATGCTTAAGTTTGGATTATTTTCCTGTTCAATTGTTTGAGACAATTCCTCATATCTAGTTGGTTGTTCTCAATTCAAAACCTTACTGGTTGATGTGCCTTGTTGGGGTTTAAAATTGGCTCGCGATTAGGTCAGTGTACGCTTAATGGTAGGATTTGTGACCTACTTCAAGTCTATCATGCTAGAGGAAGTTCAATATGTAAATACATTTCAACTACTACCATAGTTTTTTTTAAAAATGACTATTAGTTTTTTAAAAAAATGATTAAACTTATTATTTAGTCTTTAGCAATACTATGTGACAAATTTTGACACAGTTTATTTGGTAAAACTTTATTTTAGAATATAGTACAAGGACACTATAGGTAGACAATGTTGCTACTTCTATCATTAATATGGATTTTTGCCTCCAATCCAAATGCCACAAATAAAAAAATGTGGAATGATAATGCATTTCATGATGCATGAGGAAATGTCCCAATGTAAGGGGAACATTTTTGTATTTTAGAAATCAAGGTGTTGTCAAAAGCCTTCAACATGGCTCTAATATGTGAAGACAAAGAAGGTTTAGGAGAGGAAAATATAGGTATTTTATTGATTCTTTATTTTTTATGATTACAACTTATGGAAGAGAGCCTTTTATAGGCATAAGTACAACAAATAAAAATGACCTCTATGGCAAAATCGTACTCACTGAAATTGAGCAGCCAGAGTTGCATGATGATGATGAGCACGATGTCGACTGTGGGATGAATTGCATATGGGAGAGGCGTCGACTATGAGATGAGATGAATCCCATTAGGGTTGGTCAACCATAATCCCAATTGGTTCTAGGTTTTCCCCATTTTTCCCTTTAATGTGCATATTTCCCTTCTTGTGCTTTTTCCTGTGACAAGCCTTGAGGGGTTTGCTAACAATATCCTCCCTTTGAACAGTAACCTTGTCCTCAAGGTTGAGGTGTACGAACTAGTGATATAAATACTTGTAATCTTCCCATATGCATTTTTTGTTTGATCTCCTTCCCAACAATTCTTTTTTGGTTTGATCTCCTTCCCAATGGATAAGAACTTGATCCACTGGTTAATTACCTCGTAATATGGTTCTTTGTTTTAAGATTTGTTATGGTTGTACACTGATGAATTCTTTCATGATTCGCGAGGGCAAGTCTTGTTGGATTTCCTATGTGGCCAGGATGTATTTCTTGAGTTGGGACACATGAAAAACTTGGTGAATCCTTGATTCTTTAGGTAACTGGAGCTTTTATGCTACCTTCCCAATTTTTTAAGAGACTTGGAATGGTCTGTAGTATCAAGTGATAATTTGGAGTCTCGTCCCTTCTTAAATGTCCCTTATTTGAAAGGATGTAGTTTGAGCAATACCCAATCATTAACCTCAAAACTCTCACTTTGATGATTATCTGTCTATTGCTTGGTTCTAGATTGTGCCTATAGTAGCTGCTGACATATGGTCTTGTTGGCCTCTTCTCTTTCTGCTAGGACCATCTGTACTGAGGGTAATGCAGAGTAGAATCCTAGGGAATCAAAGAAATGTGGAGGTGGGTACCCGTAGAGTGCTTGAAAATGTGTTATCTTCAAACTTGTATGGTACGAAGTGCTATACCACCATTCAGCTACGACTAACCATTTGGCCCAAGTCTTTAGTTGTGGGTTAGCCATGCATTGTAGGTACATTTTTAGACAGTGATTGAGTTTTTCTATTTGTCCATCTGTCTGAGGGTGGTATGTAGTACTGAAGAGTAAATTTGTCCCCACTGCCTTCATTAGCTCCTTTCAGAATAAACTTGTAAATACTTTATCTCGATCAGTCATAATTACCTGTGGAATTTTACACATCTTTTATACTGTCTCCATGTAACTTCGGGCTACTCCGACTGCAATAAGGGGTGCTACAGGGGAATGAAATGTTCATACTTGTGAAGCGGTCTGCTACCACTAATATAATGTCCTTCCCTTCTTATTTGGGCAACTGTTCAATGAAGTTCATGGATATGTGTGTCCAAGCATATGGTAGAACGAGCAATGGTCGAAGTAGCCCTAGTGTGGGAACTCACTCTGTTTATAGCGTTGGTAGATGTTGCATTATTAGACCCATTATAAAATTCCTTTCTTCATGTTGGGCCAATAGAAGTGTTGGTTAGCCCTCTCATAAGTGACTCTAGCTCCAGAGTGACCCCCCTAGTGTTGAATTATGGCACTAGTAAAGCAGTTGATTGCGAAGTTCCTCTTTACCTCTTAGGACTGATCTCCCTTTGTATCTTATTATGCCTTATTGTAGGGAGAAATGGGATATGTTGTTAGGGGAGACCATCAATTCTGGTAGCAATTGTTTGGTAAAGGGATTGTTGGTGTGGTTACCGCTTACTTCCAACATCCTGGAAGACATGGACGTGGAGAGGTGATGGATATCAAGTCCACCAAAAATAAATTCCTAATTAACCAATAAAACAATATTGTAGACTAGGTAAGAATGGTCGAATCCACAAGGAGTCAAAAATAATTTTCTTCCTTGATTAACAAATGAAAAGTAAACAATAGGGGGTTTTATAGGACTGGTTACGTTAAACATAAAACGAACAATAAGTAGAATGATGTTGAATAAAATCATGGCTGTAAGTTAAAATCTAAAGTAATAATAAAGAGGATTCCTAATTGATGAGATGGCCAACTCAAGTAACGTAATTGATCATGGATGCATGGATCAACCTCATTTAAACTATAGCAAACCAATTATAATTATCATAAATGTTCCAACAACCAATCCTTCCTTATTTTTAAACCAATCAAGAAATATTCATTGATTGGTTTTTCCCTACCAAACAGTCCTAGGAATGCCCATAGAATTTTATGTGCCAACGACCTTGAAAACTAGAAGAACCTGATTCAAGTTGTCAGATTCATCCGCATGAACTAGTCAACCTGGTTACTTACCTCCTCAGTACCACACTGATCGTTGTTAAGTGCTGAAACCGCTCAAATAATTACGAATTTGAGTGGTTTAGCCATCTGTTTGCGGCTTCTACATGCATTTGACTTGACTTGTTCAAACAGATTCAAAACATAACAAGTATATGTAGGAGCATGAAATAAATAAATATTAAGGTTTAAATAAAACATGAATTAAATAAATTCGATATGACAAATACATCACTAGAGTTCACTAAACCTCAACTAGAAAAAGAAATAAACTAGGTGGGTTTCAATACAAAAGAGTTTTTAGTGATTAAAGGAGAGAAGAAATATGAAGAAGAAAAATTATAGCAGTAGGGATATCTACTTTGCGTGGCCTCAGGCCCAAGGGAAGATGATTCAGCTTTGACAGCCGCCTTCTTTATAGTCGATCGGAGTCTAGGATTTTTTTTTTCTTTCCTTTATTTCCAATCCATGTCTTTTAGTTTGGCTTATCCTTATCGTTCCAAAATGATTTTCTCATGATTTTCGAGCCTTGGATTATGGCAGGAAGGATATCTTCTCATATTTTAAAAAGCCTGCATTTTCTTTAAGCGCACTGCAAGTTGATGTGCAAGCCTAGGGAAAAGTTTGTTTCCATTGCACACGAACCTTTTTAATTTAACTGTCACCTTGGCCTTGGCCAAGGCTTAGTGGATCATAACTTGTGTCCCATCCTACTGCCTTGGCTACAAGCCGTGCCTAAGGATTGGTTGTGTTTTCCTATTTATGCTTAAATGTATCCCTTGGGCAAGGGTGTGTACAGGGGCCAATAAATGCTGTAGCTATTGTGTCTTAGCCTTGCCCAAGGTTAAGTACATGACATATGGTAATTTTGTAGTTCTCGCCCTTGCTTCCTATTGTTCTTTCTAGCTTTAGGTTCTAACTCCTGTCTTGCATCAAAATGGATAAAATAACTCGATCAAGCAACAAATAATTCATTTTGAACACATAAAAGTAGGTGACAAGGGTGTTGTTTTTATACCCTATCAAACTCCCCCACACTTATCTTGTGCTTGTCCTCAAGCACCACACAATACACCACCATTCTTATCTCCTCACCTCTAACCAATCCCAATCAATTTTGTCACAACTCGCATGTCATAACTCAATCTTTGAATTACAACAATAACCATCACTAGAAAATTGTAGGTTTGAGCTTCATGGACCCACATTAATGAATGCTTAATTTGACTAGTACCCAAATACAACTTGAGAGAGTTTTGCAGTTTTCATCATAAAAAAATAAGCCAAGAGGAACAACCAATGCGTAGTAGAACAACTACCAAACTTGTCTAGATATAGAGGTTTCATGTAGTTGGTTCATGCAAAAAATAAAAAGCCTATTTGTAACTAACTTGAGCACTTATTGCTCACTTGAAATGTCACCAACCTTTTGATGTGAGTACAAATATTTATGATGAATGGTCCCAGTTACTCAGCTAATCACAGTTTCAAGTGGCTACTAGTGCTATTCATAATGCTTTGAGATATCACTAACCTTTTGACACAAGTGCAAACATTTGTGATGAATGGTCCTAATTACTTAGTTAGTATCTATTTCAAGAGACTAGAGGAGTAGATGATTATGCATGCTCTTTCTCTTTTTTTTTTTATCAAGTAATAGGCATGAGCCATAGAATGGTAAACATGCAAATCAAGCTAAGTTGTAGTTGAGTTCTTTTCTAGACATTGGTATTCACTCAAAGATAAGAATAATTTAATTTTGATTAAGTAATCCTCAAGCACGTTATGCTTAAAATACATAACCAAAGATAACTATTCTAGGTGTAAAAAAATGAAAAACAAACTGCCATTCCTAGGAGATGGTTATAAGTGCAAATCAATTTTTGTAATATCACATTTGAGTTGTTTGAAACGATAGAGATAGATGAGAGGGTGTGAGTTTAAAAATTGGGGGAGGTGTATGTAGTGTAACTAACCTTCGACAAGGCCAGTGTATCAAGAATGATGTGGCAGATATGAAACTAGCTATTTAGGGTGCCTAATGCAAAATGCAGGGTGCTGCTTCCCCTACACTTAAACTATACATTGTCCCCAATGTGTTGCGAGGTTAGGAGAAGGCAATGAACAAACAAAAATTAGAAGAAAAGATAAGATGGCAAAAAAAACTAGGGTAAAGTGAAGGAGACTCCCCTTGTGTTCATCTATTGCAAGTTCATGTGTTTGAGTGCCTGGTTTGGGTGATTAATTGTGTCAGGGCGTCGACTTTCTCGTTCAGTTCCCTCAAAGAGCACTCCATGTTGTCCAGCGTGTCATCATCATGCAGATATGCACAGTGTGGTCCATGAATTCTTTGAAGTTAGGCGGTGAAGGAGCTGGTGTAGCTTGTGTTTGGCACTTGAACTTCTTGTTGTAGATTCTTTTATCCCGTGGCCACCAGCTCCGTGTTTGGCGCTTGAACTACTTGTTGTAGATTCTTTTGTCCCGTGGCACAAGAGGCCCAGGTGGGGTAAAACAAGCATGTCATCTAAAGACTTAAGATCCAAAGGTGCTTGAGGGCAAGTGATATGTCTCATCACCGTCAAACCAAGTGGTGAAGGCAGCGATTCTGGTGATGATTGAACCCAGGATTAACAGCTACCAATAGGAGATAACATTGGTTAACTATGACATGAACTAATAACCCAGGTTCACTCAACATCGATGTGACATGCACCAAAGGAAATACAACTCTGTTCTGGAGATGATGTTTTATGTGTCTCTACGTCCTGAAAAAGAATAAGCCAAAAAATGGTGAATGTATTTCATGCATGGGTCATGCAAGTAAAGGTCTTTTGGCTTGCTAGGGTCATATGCGTCTAAATGGCTGATGCATAGTTCATCATAGACGGTGGCTGCGTTAAATTCCTCGCAGAAATTGCATTATGGGTGTTTTGCCTCCCGTTCAGAGAACCCCGAGGCATCATCAAATTAAGCAATGGAGAGTTGAAAGTGTTTGCCTTGGAGACGGTAGGAGATGAGGTTCGGGATGTGGAGACTGAACTTGACCGATTTGTAAAATTGGAAAGTGGTGTAAAATTTATTGACTAGTTCGACGTAGGCAAGGGCATCCAAAATAAAGAAGTTGGCCCAACCGATGGTGTAGATTAGATTCAAAACACCCGTTTTGATGCCGACGGTGTCAAGAGTAGGGTCATGTTTGGATTTGCCCATAATAATGGGTAGTTCCTTAATTTCCTCATGTCGTACCTTCTCTAAATCATCTTCGAATAAGAGATACCCTCGGAGGTATGTTTTGGTGGGTTAGTGGATGGGTTGGCGTCAGCGAATTCGGGATCTTTTTGGTGCTCGTTTTGGTGTTTCTTCTTTTGCAACGACTTCACTAGGAGTAGTTGGAGGGGGATCTTTGTTTTCAGTCATTTGATCTATTCCAACATCGAGAGTAGTGGTGTGGATGGTGGAGAGTCAGAGATGTTGATTACGAGGCTTCAAGGAGCAAGGTTGCCACTAGTAGTGCTGCTTGCATCTATTGTCAGAGCAGGTGTGGCTGGTGGGGCTTATTGTGATGTTCTCGCGATGCAAAGATGCGTGAATGGCCAAAGGCCACTAGTTTTTTGGGCAGATCTCTTCTGTCTCATTGTCGGTGTGGCTGCTGAGGGTCGAGTTATGTGAGATAGCAAGAAGAGGGAGAGATAGAAGTGGTGAGGGCTTGATATCAGGGATTAGTGTTTAAATTTCAAAGTGGGCGTCAAGTGTCAATAGCTTAGGGCAAGGGAAGTTTAGGTTTGGCTGGTGGTTTTTTTTTTTTTGTGGTTTGGGCAAGGCTTGTGCATCGTTCACTGATTGAGCATAAGCCTAAGGCAAGTGTCAGGGGTGATGTAGGAAGCATGGGTTGGTTACTAGCCTTGAGTGAGGCTTGTTTGTGACCAAAGCGGTCCTTTGGGCAAGGCATGTCGAATACTGTCGTGTCTTCTAAGGTTTTCGCAACGCTTGCCTAAGGGTTGTGTGCGGTCTCGGGGCAGAGTAATTTGGGATTAGCAACTAGCCTTGGGCAAGGCTTGTTCGACTGTCCCAATATTAAGCTCCTCTGGTTTTGTAACCTTAATTCCCTGTGCTTGTGCTAAAATCACCAAAGAAATACTAGTTAATTGGCAAAAATGTTGAGATTTTTTTAAGTAAAGAAAAATAAAATTTTCATTGGCTTCACTCCTCCAAAATTAACAACTTAAAATGTCTTTAAATGGGCTTACATCGAATTCAAATTTCCTAAAAATAATCTACCATAATCTAAAAGTTATTAACCAAAACTCTTAAAAGATAAATTCTCATTAATAACAAGATATTTAAAAAATAAACATGTTCTAAATCTAATTAAAGATAAATCCTATTTGAATTTAAACTAATAAATAAACTAAATTTAATTTCTATATTAATCTTCAAAACTCTCTCTTAATGTAGAAATTATAATCACTAAATTTATTTTGTTAGAGCATTTCTCTCCAATATTTCTTGTTTAATTTTCATATTTTAAAGCACTTCTCACCAACCTCCGGTTATTGATGCACTTCTCATCAATCTTCAATCATTTGGTGCACTTTTCATCAAAACTCTTTGGAGCACTTCTCTCCAAATTTTGAAAAAGAGTTTCTTCTTCTTCAACAACATTTACTTGTTGATGCAAACAAGGCTAAAAACACTCAAGATACTCAAAGAGCATCAGAAGGTGACTTGGAGCAAATTTCAAATGATGTAAACACAAATACAATTCCAAACCTAGAAAGTTTCAGCGAACCAGTAATAAGATCAAAAGCAAATAAGCTTAAAGAGTTGCTCCAAGTTTTTACTAAAAAATATGTGGATGATGGGCTGGCCAATTGTGAAAAGTTCAAATATGAGCTTTTTTTGAAAAGCCCAAATTCGTAACTTTAATTGGATTTAAGTGATTTGGGATAATTTGGGCATGTTTGAATCCTATTGATAATGGATGAATAAGCCTTGTGTATGGGCTGGATTAATTGAGTTGTTTTAAATATTTTGGATTGTTTTATTTTAGTTTGAGTTAATTAAAGCCCATATAGTTCAGTATAACTCATTTTGGGCTTAAGTCTTGTCTTAGTGTTATTACAAGAATGGGCCCATAACTATATAGTGCCACAAACAATTAGTGGTGTTGGTTAAGAAGATTGGAGTTACATAACAATTACATGCCTATAATTAGCCTAGTTATTGTTGGAGTTATAATTGTAATTACCACATAATTAACCTAGTTATTGTGGGAGTTACAATTGTAGTTATTGTATTGTAACTTATCATTGATTTCTTTAGCTATAAATACCAAAGGAACTCTTCTTTGTGTACATCCAGACTTGTAATTAAACATTTCAGAATTGAGTTGAGAGTGTTTTGGCTTTCTTTTCACTTTATGCACAAGGTGTTGATTTGGAATACAATTGTTATCACTTGTATTTCAATTTTGATTTCCTATTTCAATTGTTCTTGGTGCTTATTTGGATTGGGTTCAAGGGATATCATTTATCTTTCTTAAGTTCTCTTTAATTTCTACCATTTTGGTGATTGAACAAATTTGATTCCTTTTTTACTTGTGATCTAAATTCCGTTCTAAACCGATTGAAGAGTTCTAAGGTTCAAGCAAGGGTCTTGGGGTTCCGTATCATTTGGTATCAGAGCATTGGTTCACATATTCTACCTTGTGGAATTGACATAGCTGCTGTTATTTTCCTTTTATTTATCTCATATAACATTCAAATACATTTAAAATTTAAAAGGGAAACTCCTTTCAAGGCTGTTTGTTTGGTTGAGATTGTTTGTGTAATTTTTGGGGCTGTTTGGAAATAACTCACCTCAATTAAGTTTGTTTTCATCCAAAACTATTTGTTTCACTTAATTTGAGTATTTTGGGAGGTAATTTGTGGTTCTATTAGAGAATTACAAGTTTCGTGCATTAAATTCCATATTCACCATTTTTTTTCTTGCATCTTTAGTTTTCATTTAATATTTCTGCCCATTTGCTTCTTATTACATCTTGAGGTAATAATATTGATTCGTTGTTGCCTAATTAACATAAAAATCATCATACACTTATTTCTATATCAAGTGTGTGTTCTTCATTGTTTAGATTGTTCTAGTTTGCTTTTAGAGTTGAATTTGTGTATCTTGTTTCTTTAGGAATTCTTTGTTATCTCTAATTAAAATTAAGTACATATTGATAATTAATTGTTGTTTGAATTGGCCATTTTGTATAAAGTTATAAAAGATTGCTTGAGTGTTAAAAAGCAAGAGAGTGTGAGCTCAAAAGGGGGTAAAAGCCAAAATTGAGTGCAACACGAGTGCCCATACTACGAGAGTAAACACGTGAGGGAGTGATTTGTGAGGTTGCAATCTATTTTGTTTGTCATTAAAATTTCAGATTTGAAGATGGAGCCACAAGGGAGTGAAAGAACATCAAAAGATCAAGAATTCATCCTCAAAGCAATGCAACAACAATTTGAGAGGATTCAACTAGCTATTGGCAACATGAATGAGAAACTAGAGAAACAACAACGTGAGTTAAATTCCATGAGAGGGGAAGCTTCCCAAACCAATCCAGGGGCAAGAAGACTTCCAACACCACCTTTTGATGAGGAACTGGAGGAAGAATTTGATGACCAAGCTACTTTGGTCAATGAAGATCGAAATTATGGTAGGGGTTGAAACAATTTTGATAAAAACATTGGGAGCATCAAAATGAAAATCTCATCGTTTCTAGGCAACAATGATCCGAATGCTTATCTTGAATGGGAGCGCAAGGTGGAGCTTATTTTTGAGTGCCACAATTATTCGGAGGAGAAAAAGATAAAGCTTGCGACCGTGGAGTTTGGAGAGTGTACCATTGGGTGGTGGGATCAACTCATCACAAGTAAAAGGAGAAATGGAGAGAGATCTATTTCCACTTGGGCCGAAATGAAGGCTACCATGAGAAGGTGCTTTGTTCCTACTCACTACTATAGGGACTTACATCAAAAATTGCAAGGCCTTATACAAGGGAATAAGAGCGTAGAAGACTACTACAAAGAGATGGAGATAGCCATGATAAGGGCTAATATTGAAGAGGATAGGGAAGCTACTATGGCAAGGTTCTTAAATGGCTTTAACAAAGACATAGCCAACATTGTAGAGCTTCAACATTATGTGGAGATTGATGATATGGTGCACATGGCTATAAAGATTGAAAGACAATGAAAGAAAAAGGGGAACACAAGGCAAGCCAACACTTACTCGGCCCAAAATTCCAATTGGAGACCGAATTGGAGGGGAGATAACAAGGCTGTCCAATTCAAAAGAGATGACAAAACCAAGCCAAAAGATGTTAATGATAATAAAACAAAGGTATTTCTAACTCCCAAACTCCTAGGAATAGAGATATCAAGTGTTTCAGATGCTTGGGTTTTGGTCATATTACATCTCAATGCCCAAATAAAAGGGTAATGGTGATGTGTGGTGATGGTGTTGAAACGGATGATGAGAATGATGTGGAGGATGAAATGCCTCATTTGGAGGATTATAATGATGGGGAAACGCATATGGAAGGTAGATTGTTGGTTTCTAGACATGCTTTGAATAGACAAGTAAGGAATGATGATGAGGGGGTTAAGTTGCAAAGAGAGAAAATTTTTCATTCTAAATGTCTAGTGAATGGAAAATTGTGTAGCATGATTATTGATGGGGGTAGTTGTATAAATGTAGCTAGTACCTTATTTGTTGATAAACTGGGTTTGGAAACTACCAAACATCCTAAACCTTATAAGTTGGAATGGCTTAACAATAGTGGGGAGATGAGAGTTAATAAGCAAGTGAGGGTGCCTTTTACTATTGGGAAGTATAGTGATGGGGTGATATGTGATGTAGTTCCTATGCAAGCTAATCATATTTTGTTGGGTAGACCATGGCAATGGGATAGGAGAGTGATGCATGATGGGCATCTCAATAGGTACATGGTAGGAAAAGAGGGAAAAAAGTATACTCTTCTTCCTTTAACCCCTAAACAAGTTTTTGAAGACCAAATACAACTTGAAAAGTCCCATGATGAATTCGCACAAAGAGAGACCGAGAGAAAAAGAAAAGAAAAAGAAAAAGAGAAAAGAAAATAGAGTGAGAGAAAATTAGAGTGGAAAAATGAAGATCAAAAGGAAAAAGAAAAAGAGATGAATTCAACCATAAAAAAGAATGAGGGAAAGAAAATGAGTTTTTATGCTAAAATGAGAGATGTGAAGAAAGCTTTATTTTCTAACAAGCCAATTATTGTACTCATGTACAAGGAAGCTTGTTTCTCAACTATCGAACTTGACTCTTCTTTGCCAAGTGTTGTGGTTGAAGTTTTGTAGGAATTTAGCAATGTTTTTTTCGATGATCTACCTCAGGTTTACCACCTTTGAGAGGGATTGAGCATCAAATTGACTTTATTCCCGGGGCTGCCATACCAAATAGACCAGCCTATAGGAACAATCCCGAGGAGACCAAAGAGCTTCAAAGGTAAGTGGAGGAGCTTTTACAAATGGGGCACATTCGAGAAAGTTTAAGTCCATGCGTAGTGCCCCTCTTATTAGTACCCAAAAAAGATGGTAGTTGGCATATGTGTGTTGATTGTAAAGCTTGACACAAAATAACGGTAAAATATCGACACCCAATACCTCGACTTGATGATATGTTAGATGAGTTGCATGGTGCTTGTGTATTTTCTAAAATTGATCTTAAAAGTAGTTATCACCAAATACGAATGAAACAAGATGAATGAAAAACTGCTTTTAAAACAAAACAAGGGTTATATGAGTGGTTGGTTATGCCATTTGACTTAACTAATGTGCCAAGTACTTTCATGCGTTTAATGAACCATGTTTTACGTGAATTTATTGGAAAGTTTGTGGTTGTCTACTTCGATGACATTCTTGTGTATAGCAAATCTATTGATGAGCATGTCATGCATTTGAGTTAAGTGTTTGACACATTGTGCAAATTTCAACTATATACTAACATGAAGAAATGTACATTTTGCATTGATCGCATCATTTTCTTAGGATCTGTCGTGAGTGCAGAAGGAATCGAGGTAGATAGTGAAAAGGTAAAGGCTATTCAAGAGTGGTCGACACCTAAAAGTGTAAGTGAGGTGCGTAGTTTTCATGGTTTGACAAGTTTCTATAGGAGATTTGTAAAAAATTTTAGTCTCGTTGCTGCCCCTTTAACTGAAATCATGAAAAAAGATAACGGGTTTGTTTGGGGAAAAGAACTAGAACACGCGTTTTCCTTATTGAAAGAAAAGTTATGTAATGCACCTTTATTAAGATTGCCTAATTTTGATTCAACTTTTGAAATTGAATGTGATGCCTCTGGGTTTGGGATAGGTGTTGTTCTTATGCAGGATAAAAGACCCATTGCTTACTTCAGTGAGAAGCTCAATGGTGCACAATTGAATTATTCTACCTATGACAAAAAGTTTTATGCTTTGGTAAGAGCATTAAAGACATGACAACATTATTTATTACCAAAAGAATTTGTGATTCACACCGATCATGAATCTTTGAGGCATTTGAAAGGGCAAGGCAAACGACATGCAAAATGGGTAGAATTCATAGAGTCCTTCTCATATGTGATCCAATATAAGCAAGGAAAAGAAAATCTTGTAGCTGATGCGCTTTCAAGAATGTACAGTCTTATCTTTACTCTTTCTACAAAATTTTTGGGATTTGAGCATTTCAAAGAATTGTATGTGCATGATAGTGATTTTTCAAATGTTTATGTGGCTTGTGAACATGCAGTATTTCAAGACTTTTATAGGCATGATGGTTTTTTATTTTAAAAGGGAAAATTATGTGAGCCTAATAGTTCTATTAGGGATGCTCGTGGGGATGGTCCATTTCAAATCATAGCCAAAATCAATGAAAATGCCTAGAAAGTGGACCTACCAGGTGAGTATAGTGTTTCGGCTACATTTAACATATATGATTTATCCCCTTTTGAAATTGATGCAGGAATTGATTCGAGGACGAATCCTTTTGAGGGGAGGGGGAATGATGCAAACAAGACTAAAAACACTCAAGATACTCAAAGAGCATCAGAAGGTGACTTGGAGCAAATTTCAAATGATGTAAACACATACAGTTCCAAAACTGGAAAGTTTCAGCGGACCAGTAACAAGATCAAAGGTAAAGAAGCTTAAAGAGTTGCTCCAAGTTTTTACTCAAAAACATGTGGATGATGCCAATTGTGGAAAGTTCAAATATAAGCTTTTTGAACAGCCCAAATTCGTAACTTTAATTGGATTTAAGTGATTTGGGATAATTTGGGCATGTTTGAGTCTTATTGATAATGGATGAATAAGCCTTGTGTATGAGCTGGATTAATTGAGTTGTTTTAAGTATTTTATATTGTTTTATTTTAGTTTGAGTTAATTAAGTCCATATAGTTAAGTATAACTCATTTTGGACTTAAGTCTTGTTTTAGTGTTACTACAAGAATGAGCCCATAACTATATGGTGCCACAAACAATTAGTGGTGTTGGTTAAGAAGATTGGAGTTACATACAATTACATGCCTATAATTAGCCTAGTTATTGTTAGAGTTATAATTGTAATTACCACATAATTAACCAGTTATTGTGGGAGTTACAATTGTAGTTATTGTATTGTAACTTATCATTGATTTCTTTGGCTATAAATACCAAAGGAACTCTTCTTTGTGGACATCCAGAGTTGTAATCAAACATTTCAGAATTGAGTTGAGAGCGTTTTGGCTTTTTTTTTCACTTTATGCACAAGGTGTTGATTTGGAATACAATTGTTATCAATTGTATTTCAAATTTGATTTCCTATTTCAATTGTTCTTGGTGCTTGTTTGGATTGGGTTCAAGGGATATCATTTATCTTTCTTGGGTTCTCTTTAACTTCTACCATTTGGGTGATTGTACAAATTTGATTTCTTTTTTACTTGTGATCTAAATTCCGTTCTAAATCGATTGAAGAGTTCTAAGGTTCAAGCAAGGGTCTTGGGGTTCCGCATCACTTGTTCATTCTTCAACCTGTAATTTTTTTGTATATACCCAAATCTTTTACAATAAAAATATTGTGATTTACCTTTATGCCAAAAATCTTTTTCATCATGATTGTTTTTTCTGCATACTCACCATAGTGGAAAGTTTCTTCTCTTTGATCTTGATGAAGACTTGTTTGACATTGTGGCTATGAATACTCAATTTTTTTTTAATCTCTCATTGCTCTTCTTTGCTCCACAGCTTGTAAAGCATTAATTAATTCTGTAATTGTAATTTTTGAGAGATCCTTAGAATCTTCAAGTGGGAAAATCTTTGGTTCAAACTTTTCTCGTAAGTTCACAAAAATTTTTTCAACAATTCTACTGTCGGAAAACTCTTCACCAAATAATCCAATTTTGTTAACAATGTCATGAGTTTGATAGGACACTCTTTGATTCCTTCAGATTCCTTCATTCTTTGAATATCAAATTCTCTCTTAAGATTCAAAACTTGCATCAACCTGGTTTGATCATTACCTAAATACTCAGTTTTAAGCAAATGCAATATCTCTTTTGGAGTTTCACAGGCCATGATCCTAGTAAAAATCATTTCAAAAACTGAGAAGTACAAGCAAGTTCTTACTTTGTAATTGGATTTTTCTTCATATGACTCTTTAATTAAGCTGCAGTTGGATGAGATTGCAATGGTGGGGGTTCACCATCATTTTCAACCACATCCCAAAATAAAAAAATTGTACATATGTTTGCATTTTCACAACCCATAATTGAAATTTTTCTCGTGAAAATGGGAGGTGAAGTCAAAGAAAAAGTGTTTGAGGCCATATTTGATGTATGAAACTCTCTTACTTTCTCTTTATTTTTTTTCTCACATACCCATGACTAATAAAGGTCTGATACCACTTGTTGGGATTTTTTTAAGTGAAGAAAAATTAAATTTTTATTTAATTCACTCCTCCAAAATTAACAACTTAAAATGCCTTTAAATAGACTTATATCAAATTCAAATTTTCTAAAAATAATCTATTATAATCTAAAAGATAAACATTAACCAAATCTCTTAAAAGACAAATTCCCACTAATAACATGATATTTAAAAAATAAATATGTTCTAAATCTAATTAAAAATAAATCCTATATGAATTTAAACTAATAAATAAAATAAATTCAATTTCTACATTAATCTTCAGCAAAAAATGCATTAATTTACCCAAAAAGAAGTTAAAATTGAGAAGGGCAAGAAAGAAAACATAAGGAAGAAAATATGGATGGGTTGCCTCCCATCAAGCACCTTATTTATTGTCCAAGGCCAAACTGTCCTACTTGTTGTTAGGTATGTGCCTCGGGTGGGTTGTGTGTTGTTTTTTTAATGTTATTTGCAAAGAAGCCTTCGTAAAAAGGTCTAAGATGGTATCTGTTCACCTTGAAAATTTTTTGTGTGTTAAGGCTCTTGATTTCGACAATGCCGTGAGGAAATATGTTGGTGACCAGGAATGGCCCTATCCACCTTGACCTCAGTTTGCCATGGAACAACTTAAGTCAGAAATCAAAGAGGAGGACTTACTGCCCAATTAAGAATTATTTATTGGAAAATAATTGGTTGTTGAGTATTTTTGTCTCTTCCTTGTAAATTCTGAAGTTCTCATAGGTCGTATTTCGTATTTCTTCTAGTTTTTGTAGTTGTAGCTTCCGATGCTCCACAAGTTCCTCCATCTTCATGTTACAACTCTTGATGGCCCAGTATGCTCTATGCTTCAGCTTAATAAGCAAATGAAAAGCTTTCCCAAAGATCAAGAAGTATGGAGACATTTCGATTGGCATCTTGAATGTTGTTCGATAAGCCCATAAAACATCATCAAGTCATAGACTCATGTCCTTTCTGTTTGGTTTAAACATTTTTTCTAAGATGGACTTGACTTCCTAGTTGGAGACTTCCGTTTGTCCACTAGTTTATTGGTGGTAGGCAGTGGATGTGTAGTGAGTGACATTATATTTTTTGAAGAGATATTCGACCACCCGATTGTAGAAATGAGTTCCCCAATCATTTATTATTGCCCTTGGGATTCCAAACCTCACAAAGATGTGTTTTCAAAAAGTTGACAACTGCCTTAGCATCATCGGTCTGGATAGCTTTTGCTTCAACCTATTTGAAAACATAATCCACTGCTCGTAGGATGTAGGTGTTGTCGAAGGAAAAGGGGAATGGCCGCATTAAGTCGATGCCCCATACATCAAAGATTTCAGATACCAGAATGGGAGTGAATGGCATCTGATCTTTGTGGCTGATGTTTCCCGTGCATTGGCAATTTTCACAAGTTTTGTAGTAGGTATATGCATCATGAAATAATGATGGCCAGAACATACCACACTCTAGTACCTTCCAGGCTGTTCGCTTTGGTCTGAAGTGCCCCCCACAGGCATATAAGTGACAAAATTTTAGGATAGAGGCTACTTCAATCTTTGGAATATAGCTCTTGATTAACTAATTCGCATAATGTTTTGACAGGTATGGGCCATCTGGACGTACTGCTTTGCTTCTTTTTTTATCTTTTCTTTCTTAGCCCTTAGTAGATCGGCTGATAGTTCACGGGTAACAAGGTAGTTGACGATGTCCGTGTACCATGAGGCTGTATGTTGAATCGCAAACAAGTGTTCATCTGGAAACTCATCACCCAATAGAGAGGGCTCCTCTCCACTAATTAGTAGCCTGCTAAGGTGGTTTGCTACTAAATTCTCTATCCCCTTTATGTCCCTTATGTTAAGGTCAAATTTTTGAAGATGAGGTATCCATTGTATTAGCCTCAATTTTACCTCTTTTTTCTTCAACAAGTACTTCAGTGCCGCATGATCTGAGAAGACAATCACCTTTGTTCCCAACAAGTATGACTAAAATTTCTCCAAGGCAAACAAAACAACGAGCAGCTCTCTCTCCATGGTAGAATAGTTTATTTGGGTGTTGTCAAGGGTGCGGGAAGCATAGTAGATTACATGTGGGTCTTTTCCTGTTCTCTGCTCGAGTACTGCACACATTGCTTAGTTTCTTGCATCACACATTATTTTAAATGGTAGCCCCAAATTGGCGGTTGCATGATGAGTGTTGTCACTAGCTTCTCTTTAAGTGTTTTGAATACTTCCTTGCAAGGTTCCCCAAAGATAAACTTGATATCCTTCTGAAGTAAATGGCACAAGGTTGTGTGATCTTTGAAAAGTCCTCAATGAACCTTCTATGGAAACTGACATGCCCGATGAAGGAGTGTATCTCCCATATAATTTTTGGGTGAGGCAGTGATTTAATAACGTCCACCTTTGCTTAAGCACCTTTGTGAGATTGCCAAGGCATTCGTCAAAACAATCTCTATAGACTATGAAGTCATCCATAAAAAATTCTTTGTTTTTTTTCCATAAAATCAGAAAAGATATTGACCATGCATCTCTTAAAGGTGCATTCTAAAGGTTGAACAGCATCCATCAATAGGTGAAAGCCTTGAAGGGGCCTGAAAAAGTGGTATTTTCTTAACCTCTAAGGGCAACCAAAATTTTGTAAAACCCAGAGTAGCCATCCAAATAGTAGTAATGGGTTTTTTCTGCTAGCCTTTCTAGCATCTAATCGATGAAGGGCAACGAGAAGTGGTCCTTTCTTGTTAAGGCATTCAGCTTACGGTAGTCGATGTAGACCCTCCATCCATTTTGCACTCTTGCTGAAATCTTTTCTCCCTCTTGGTTCTCTATCACGATGACCCCTATTTTCTTTGGCATAATCTGCACTAGGCTTACCCACCAACAGTCTGAGATTGAGTAGATGATTCCAGTATCCAACAGCTTCAAAACTTTTTTCTTCACCACTTCCATCATCAATGGGTTCATGCGCCTTTGAACTTGTCTGTTGGGTTTACTACCCTCTTCTAACAAGATCCTGTACATGCAAGTGGAGGGTAAAATTTTCTTGATATCAGCTATGATCAAGCCTATGACTTCCTTGTGTTCTCGGAGTACCCTCAATAATTTTACTTCTTCAGATTGGCTGAGTTTGTTGGAGGTTATCACCGAGAGGGTTTCCCCTTCACCTAAAAAAATGTACTTGAGGTGTTCGAGCTGTGGTTTCAATTCTATCTTGGGGTCTGTAAAACATATTCGTGTGAGTTATGGGGAGATTAAGGTAAGGAGTCATACCTTTTATCCGCTTAAGGGAGTTCAGTTCAAACATGACTTCTTGTAAGCACTGGTCAACCACGTGGTCTACTTCTAGGATCTGTAGACTATCAGCATCTAAATCATTGCAAAGTACAATACTTACCTCGTCTCCATGGCTTAAGTTAAAGTACTTTTGATTTAGGATATCAACAGTATCGGTGTTGCACACATAAAACAAATAAACAGATATTTCATAACATCATACACATTAAAACTTTCCACCTTGCCGTCGAATTTCATAGTGAGGATTCCATCTTGCACATCTATTTTTGTATTAACAGTGTTGAGGAAAGGTCTACCTAATTGGAGATCAGAGGAACATGAAAATTTGCCATCCTCCATATCTAACACATAAAGGTCGAACCTATCTTGGTCTTTGTTTTTGGGAGGAAACTTCCTCTGTATGATAGCCGAGACATTCTCCCCCACACTTACTCTTTTGTTGCTACTTAGTTTCCTCTTATGGGTGCATAATTCTTTCAAGAACTTGACAGATATGGGTATTTGTTTAATGACATCAAATAGATGAAGATTGACTTTGACTTTGACTTTAGAGAATGTTTTTAGTATTTCCTTATC
This sequence comes from Carica papaya, assembly GCF_054855325.1. Taxonomy (NCBI): domain Eukaryota; kingdom Viridiplantae; phylum Streptophyta; class Magnoliopsida; order Brassicales; family Caricaceae; genus Carica; species Carica papaya. The sequence goes on along the minus strand of NC_142312.1, from coordinate 17,761,800 downwards.
CTCTTTTTTCTTCTTTATTTTGGTAAATCTCTACAAGAAGGGTGGTCTGATTGGAGACAAAATTGGTTGATCATAGTCTGTCTTACCAGGAGAGGTACTGTCATTTATTGTTGCCCTAATAGCCTTGCCCAAGGCTTCCGACCCTACTTCCTTTTGCAACCCTCGACCAAGGGTTGTTTTGACAAGGTTTTCTAGTAATTCTTTCTCGCTTTGCAAGGTGATGGCAGTAACGTTGGGCCATAGGTTCACTTCTTTTTGGGAGGGTAATTTGCCCTAAGATTCTAGCTAGCTCATGGAAGTCGCAAGTTGGCTGACTTGTGTCTCCAAATTCAAAATGCTAGCTCTTGTCTCCTGTTGAAATTGTTGGGTGTCAGTGGCAAGTGACTTAACAATCTCTTCGAGGGATATAGCTTGTTTAGGAGGCCCTGCTTATAGTGGTGGAGGTGGTATATTTGGGTATTGCTGGTAGATTTGTTGTCTCACTCTATAGCTAAAGTTGGGGTGGTCTCTCCATCCGAGATTATACATGTTGGAGAAAGGATCATACCTCCTTTGCGTTTGAGTTGGGAAACCACCCACCATATTGACTTGCTACTGTCATCATCATAGAGCGTGGGGCACATATCCTTGGGGTGTCCCGAATGTGCACAAATCCCACACACTCTAGCTCATTGGTTGTTTTATGTGGCCATGTTTTTACCAAACTAGTTAGCTCAGATACTCAACTCAAGGGTAGAGATACTTACCTCATTCACTCTCCAAGGGGTGTCCCAGTTGGATCCGAATTACAAGGAGGTGGCTACCATGATCGATATCAACTCCCTTGCCTGCTGTGGTGTCTTATTCGTGATGGCTCTGCCACTTTTTACGTCCAACATTCTTCTTTTTATGGGTAATAATCCTTCATAAAGGTAGTGGATGAGGGATTATTTTGAAATATCATGATGTAGACAGTTTGCGCACAATCGTTTGAACCTTTCCTAGTAATCATGTAAGCTTTTGGAATCCCTTGGATGAACTCTGCATATTTCCCTTCTAATGCTAACTGCTCGCGATACTGGAAAGAAATGATCTAGAAGGCTTTTACCATATATGTCCAAGTCATGATCGATCCTAGGGATAGGTAAAACAACTAATCTTTGGCCTCATTGTCCAAAGAAAAGAGGAATGCCCTTAATTTTATATGTTCTTTGGACACTCCATGTGGTTTCATGCTTGAGCACACAACATGAAGTTCTTTGAGGTGCTTGTGCGGGTTTTCATCTCTAAACCTATGAACTTGGGCAGCAAGTGAATTAAGCTAGATTTTAGCTCGAAAGTTACGCCCAGATCTGGGTAGCTGATGCATAGAGGTTGTTGGTTGGTAGACGGTGCTACCAGCTCCTTCAATATGCACTCTTGTTCCATACTTTCTATCTCGGGTGGAGAAGATGGTATGCTATCTTGATGTGTCTCCCTTCTCTCTTGGGTCTGTTTTCTTAGACTTTTGGTGGTCTTTTCAATCTCTGGATCGTAAAAAAGTGGTCTCCCACGATTAAACCTAGTCATAAAAAGAAAAAATAATTAGTTAAATACCGTCTCTCCAGCAACGGCACCAAAATTTGATTGGTGTTGAATCCATCAAAAATAAATTCCTAATTAACAAATAAAACAATATTGGAGTAGTTGTAAGAAGGGTTGAATCCACATGGAGTCGAAAATCAATTTTCTTCCTTGATTAACAAATAAAAAGTAAACAAGAGGGGGTTTTATAGGACTGGTTATGCGAAACATAAAATGAATAATAAGTAGAATGATGTTGAACAAAATATAGGCTACAAGTTCAAATCTAAAGCAATTATAAAGAGAATATTTAGTTGATGAAATAGCCAACTCCGGTAACGTAATTGATCATGGATATAAGGATTAACCTTATTTAAACTATTCTGAACAAGTTATAGTTGTTGGAAATGTTTCAACAATCAATCATTTCTTATTTTTAAACTAGTTAAGAAACGTTCATGATTGATTTTTTGCTGCCAAACAATCCTGGAATGTCCACAAGATTTTACTTGCCAACAGCCTTAAAAACTAAAAGAACCTTATTCAAGTTGTTGGATTCATCCGTGTGAACCAATCAACCAGGTTATTTACCTCCTCAGTGCGACATTGATTGCTTTTAAGTGTTGAAACTAAGCAAACAATTACAGATTTAAGTGGTTCAGCTAGCTACTTACGGACTCTACGTGCATTTCACGGGCCCTATTCAAATAAATTCAAAACAGCAAGTATGCAAGAAATAAATAAATACCAAAGTTTAAATAAAACATGAACTAAATAAATTTGATCTTGCAAATACATCACTGGAGTTCACCAAACCTCAAAAAGGAAAAGAAATAAACAAGCCACTCATGGTGGGTTTCAATACAAAAGAGTTTTTAGTGATTAAATGACAGAATAAATATGAAGAAGAAAAAGGGCAGCAACATGGAAATCTTCTTTGTGTGGTGTCAAGCCCAAGGAAATATGATTCTACTTTGACAACTGCCTCCTTTATAGTTAACCAGAGTATAGGGTTTCTTTTACTTTTCTTTCCTTTATTTCCAATTCATTTCCTTGATTTCAACTCATCTTTATCTTTCCATAATGATTTTCACATGATTTTCAACCCTTAGATCACGGTAGAGAGGGTATCTTCTCATATTTCAAAAAGCCCCCCTTTTCTTTAAGTGTATTGGAGGTTGATGTGCAAGCCTAGGGCAAAGTTTGTTTCAATTACGTGCGAACCTTTTAAATTTAAGTGCCACCTTGGCCTTGGCCAAGGCTTAGCGGATCATAACTTATGTTCCATCCTACTGCCTTAGATGCAAACCGTTCCCAAGGGTTGGTTGTGTTTTCTTGTTTTTGCTGAAATGTATCCCTTGGGCAAGGGTGTGTATGGGGGCCAATACATGCTGTAGTGGAGCGGTCTTAGCCTTGCGCAAGGCTAAGACCATGACATATGGTAGTTTTATAGTTCTCGCCGTTGCTTCCTACTGTTCTTCCTGACTTTTGGTTCCAACTTCTGTCCTACATCAAAATGGATAAAATAACTTGATCATGCAGCAAATAGTTCATTTTAGACACACAAACATAGGTGACGAGGATGTTGTTTTTACACCCTATCAAGAGGGTGTATAAGACTTCTGCTTCAAATTCATGGGAGTATTTTCTTGAAAAAGCGTAAGCTACTTTGTTGGATGACCCTTGCTTGTATTGGATCATGTAATTGAGACCCAACAACTTCAAAATCTCCTCTTGTTTTACCATGGAGGATACCCCCCTTTGATCTAACAAGTACTTTAGGTTGTGCTTATTAGTTCTAATGATGAAGGAGGTTCTTTCTAAGTAGTGCACCTATTTTTCTACAACATAGAGAACTTCTGTCAGTTGCTTCTCGTATACCAATTTAGTTTAATTCCTGGGGTTGAGAGTCGTACTTATGAAGGTGATGAGTTGATTCTCTTGTATTAAGATTGCTCCAATACCTTTATTACTCACCTTTGTCTCTGTAGTAAAATGATCCCCGAATTTAGGCAGTTATAAGACCAGGCTGGAAGTCATGGCTGCCTTTAACGACTGGAAGGTCTTATTTGCTTCTGCATTCCATTTAAAAGCACTGTTTTAAAAAAAATGAGTGAGTTGTTAGGCTGAGTTTGTAATTCTGTAATAATTTGTCATAGTATCCTTTTAAGCCCAGAAAACTTGTAAGGCCTTAATCATCTAAGGAATGTCCAGTTGACCATGGCTTCGATCTTTCAAGTGTCCATTTCCACCCTTCGACTAGCCCAAGATACTCCACCTCTATTTAGAAGAAACAACACTTGGATTGTTATGCATACAACATCTTATCTTGGAATGTCTTTAGAACTTCTTCTAAATGAATAAGGTGCTCATGCTTGATGGTACTGTAGACCAATATGTCATCAAAGAAGACCAGCATAAACTTTTAGAGAAAAGTCTTGAAAATGTGATTCATGAGGGCCTAAAAGTTAGCTAGGGGATTAGATAGGGGAAAAGACATCACTCTAAATTCATAGTGGCCTTGGTGTGTTTTAAAGACTATTTTGTGGATGTCTTCTTCCTTCACCCTAATTTGATGATACCCTACTCAAAGAAAAAATTTAGAAAAGATGTTTACTCCATACAATACATGAATAAGATCACTGATAATGAGTATGAGAAATTTATCTTTCATAGTTTGAGAATTGAGTTCTTTATAATCCATGCAAAATCCCCAATTATCATCTTTTTCTTATGAGCAATACTAGTGAAGAGAAATGACTACAGTTGGGTCGTATTAATGAGTTATTCAACATTTCTTAAATCATCTTTTCTTTTTTGTTCTTCTGATATAACAAATACATGTAGGGTCGAATATTCACGACGACATTCTGTTGGGATAAGGTGATCACATGGTCGAAGGCTGTAAGTGGAGGTAACCCGTGGAGTTCCTAAAAGACATCTTGATATTGTCTAAGTAGCATTTCTAGTGTTGGGTTGGGTATCTCTATAGTTGGTACCTCTTATGGAACTTCCATTTTTAAGAATATTTTTTCACCTTCGACTGTTTGCTTCTACTTAACCCATTGTTTCGCCTCTGTTTCTCATGCATTAGATGCTTTATGGGAGTCACATCCCAATAATGATATCTGTAAGTTTCCAAAATTAAATCTTACCATTGCGTGGATAAAAGCAAACATCATTGTGCCAAATTTGTTCATCCAATTGACTCTTAATATCATGGCATAACCTCCAATGAAATTATGCAAAAAGTGTATGTAAAATTGTAGCTATATATAGTATATGTCACCTCTAGGCATTCAAGGTGGGTAAAATAATTTGCCCGTTGACCACCATAACTATAAGTGGTTTACTGCTTACCATCTAGCTTTTGACTCGTTTCAAATCTCCCTCGTTCAGGAATATATGTGAGCTTCCACTATCTAGTAAGACTAACACATCATGCCCTAATAATTTCCCTTATAGATAGGGTGCTCAATGTGGGGACCCCTTTTATTGCTTGTAGGGACATAATGTTAGTAAAATCATCGTCAAAATCGTTAGCTCTCTTTAAAATTTTGTCCTCCAGGATCTCTTCGATCATGATCTCCTCTAGTGCCATTACTACTTTATTAGAGCATCGGTGCTTTGAAAAATATCAATCTCCGCATTTGTAACAAGTTGTTGATCATTTAGGTTCTACTTCTTTCCCCATGCTTTTGGAAGGTCTATCATGATATCGGTCTTTTTCTGATAATAAAGCATCATAGCTGGGAAAATAGGGATTTTAGAGCTTTGTTACTAATTGTTCTTGCAATAAGGCCTATTCGAATGTTTGGTTGAGCGTTTGTAGCTTAAGGATCCTATACATCAGTTGTAACTGTGACCTGAGGCCACTGATAAAAGTGGATATGAAAAATCTCTTCGAAAGTGTTGGGTTATCTACATCCATAAGAGAGTATAAGCATTCAAATTATTCTACATAATTGATAACAATACTCGTTTGTTATAATTTGGTGAACTCTTCTATGAACTCCTTATGGGAGCTCCAAACCATCGGTAAAGTTCTTCCACAAAATATTCTTAGTATAGGGTGTCAAATTTAGCTAGCCACCCATGATACTAAACATCAACAACTTCTCCTAATTATAAGGATGCAATCTTCACTTTCTACTCCTTGGGGTTATGGTGAACCATAAAATACTTTTCACAATGTCAACCTCACTCGTGAGGGTTTTCTCTTTCAAGAAAGGAAATTTCCACCTTAGGGAGTGTGTAAATGTGGGTCGAACAGGTTCGGTTCATAGTCCTGGGTGGTCCGGTGCAATCTAGAAGTTGTACTGGGTAATTTTTTGTCACTGATTTGGGTTGGTGTTTGACTGGGTCAAGTCGGATCAATTCGGCCCAATCTGTTTTGTTAGCCAGTTGGGTTTGATTTAGAGAGGCTGAATAGGTTAAAAAGAGTACATAACTGATGCAGAACCCCAAGACCCTTGCTTGAACCTTAGAACTCTTCAATCGGTTTAGAATGGAATTTAGATCACAAGTAAAAAAGGAATCAAATTTGTTCAATCACCCAAATGGTAGAAGTTAAAGAGAACCCAAGAAAAATAAATGATATCCCTTGAACCCAATCCAAATAAGTACTAAGAACAATTGAAATAGGAAATCAAAATTGAAATACAAGTGATAACAATTGTATTCCAAATCAACACCTTGTGCATAAAGTGAAAAGAAAGCTAAAACACTCTCAACTCAATTCTGAAATGTTTGATTACAACTCTTGATGTCCAAAAAGAAGAGTTCCTTTGGTATTTATAGTAAAAGAAATCAATGATAAATTACAATACAATAACTACAATTATAACTCCCACAATAACTATGTTAATGTAGTAATTACAATTGTAACTCCAATAATAAGTAGGCTAATTATAGGCATGTAATTGTCATGTAACTCCTTGTAGCTCCAATCTTCTTAACCAACACCACTAATTGTTTGTGGCACCACATAGTTATGGGCTCATTCTTGTAATAACACTAAGACAAGACTTAAACCCAAAATGAGTTATACTTAACTATATAGGATTAATTAACTCAAACTAAAATAAAACAATCCAAAATACTTAAAACAACTCAACTAATCCAGTCTATACACAAGGCTCAGTCATCCATTATCAATAAGACTCAAACAAGCCCAAATTATCCCAAATCATTTAAATCCAATTAAAGTTACGAATTTGGGCTGTTCAAAAAGCTCATATTTGAACTTCCATAATTGGCCAGCCCATCATCCACATGTTTTTGAGTAAAAACTTGGAGCAACTCTTTAAGCTTCTTTGCCTTTGATCTTATTACTGGTCCGCTGAAACTTTTCAGGTTTGGAACTGTATTTGTGTTTACATCATTTGAAATTTGCTCCAAGTCACCTTCTGATGCTCTTTGAGAATCTTGAGTTTTTTTAGTCTTATTTTTATCAATAACCCTTGTTTAAGCGAATATGAGCTCGTGTCGTGCATGGGAGGTACTTTTTTTTATTATTGACTTTCGATGATTACAACTTATGGAAGAGGGCCCTTTTATAGGCCTAAATACAATAAACAAAAACGCTCTTCATGGTGGAATCATGTTGCCAGAATTATGTGATGATGATGAGTGTGGCATTGACCGTGGGATGAATTATGGATGGTAGAGGTTTCGGCTGTGAGATGAGATGAATCTCATTAGGGTTTGTCAACCTTAATCCCAACTGGTTCTGGGTTTTTTCCATTTTGCCTTTTGGTGTGCATATTTCCCTTCTTGCCCTTCTTTTTGTAATAAACCCTGAGGGGTTTCCTGACAGGTGTCTACAGATTTTATCCTTTGACTTTGGTGTGTCATTTGTGGGTCCTCTTATGAGAAAACCTAGTAGTCATATGTGTTTACTTAACTTCTGATTCCATTTGGTTTAATCCTCATTTAGTTCCTAGTCAAATTCTAGTTCTAGTTTTCATATTAGCTTTGGCATACATAATTAGACTATACTTTGATGTGTCTGAGATACCATCAATTTTACTTTGATTTCTATAGGTCAAGTTTTATTTCATGAAAAAAATTGGGCAAGTCTATTAAGATGGATACTACTACAAATCAAGGGAAATGGAAGAAGCAAAAGTCATCTTCAAGGGAACATAGATATGTACCCATTGATATATTCTTTGTTAAAAGCAACCAAAACTCCTCGGATTGAACTTACATACTTATTCCATCTATATAATTGTCCTATATTCTTTAAGTTGGGAAGATGCTCATAATCCATTACCCAAAACAGGTGATTGTTTGGAGTTTCAGTTACTTATTGCATGATGTATATTATGAAAGATTTAACTTGAATTTGCTCATAATTATAATAATAAAGGGAAGTTATATAGTTAAATACCCAATATTTTAATTCTTCTTTTCATATTTAATAGTTGTGTTTTTTTTAAATTTAATACTTTGATTTTTAAGCTCCTGCTATTATTTTAAATTTATTTTTATTTCCCTACATATCATTTTGCAGTGCCCATTTGCTTCAAATGTAAGGCTCTTTCTTTCTGGTAAATAACAAAATTATTCTTATTTTTAAAATTTATTTATTTATTTCTGACATTATATAAATTAATTTAAATAAAAATAATAGAGATGACATTAAATTTAAAAATATTTATCTTCGATGTTTTTAAAAATAATTTTATTTATATTCTAATTCTTGTATAAATATAAATTGAAAAATAAAAATTAAAAAGTTATTCCTAACTTATGGAAGTAAGATCTAAGCAAAGAGAGAAGACACTTGCAAGGTGAATATAAGAAATTTTTTATTAAAATTAAATTATATTCTCATGTGTCCTAAATTGAAAGTTGTTTTTCGTTCATGTGTTGGTCATGACACCAATTGATGAATATATAAATTTCTACTAGAAAAATACAATCTCTAGTGATTTTCTCCATCCTTGCAGCCAATAGTGTAGCTTTATTATTGTCTTTGAAACTTCAGCTTCATCTGTGTGACAACTTGTCTTGTTTTGTTCGAGTTTATTTGTGCAATATGCCTTGCAGTTGTTGGATTGTAAGTGATCGTAAAAGTGAACGGCATATTGATAAAGACCCTGACAAGAAATGGTGGCTCCATCAAAATTGATAAAATGATCAAATTTACATATAGATGATGGAATTCTTATTAATGGAATGAAAGTAAATATGTCCTGACAAGAGGAGGAAAGTTAACAGCTTGGATTTCGGGGGTAATATGTAGATGGTGGAGTTAAAAGAATGAACGAGATATTTTAAGAGTTTATGGGTGTTTTATCCCACATGGATTAGGAGAGAGATTAAAGATGCTAAAATGGCAGCTATTGGGTTTTTGTGTAAACAAATAACTCTTCATTTTATTAGATAAAGCTAGCATGTACAAGCCCGTATTAAGGAAGTTGGGATGAATGTGGTTAATGTTAGGTGTGTGCACTCTATGTATATTTTTATGTACCGTATTATGCGAAAGCAAGTTAATGAACTTAAAGATGGCTCCTTTCTTAGCCTCATGCACACTATAAATCTACAGATTTTCTCATCAACATAAACAAAAATATAATTATACTAAAACCATAATCTACTCTAGGTCACAAAACATAGTAAAAAACCAGCACTTACATGCAAAATTTAGAAAAGGTACGTAAAGTTTTTCATTATCCACTAAGAGACCCAAGACCTTGGGAATGTTGGTTCCTTATCCCACATTTGTTATTAATAGTGCACATAATTTTTTTATATATTTCCTTACAGTAGTTTTTAATGGAATGTTTTAATAGGAGAGTTGGAGATGTTGGTCTTGAACTTAGGGTCACCTCTCTTAGAACGAAGGAGTTTGCGTGAGGCTGGAAGCAGACAACCTTCACCTCCACTAATAACAAGTGGGTTCTCTCTGTGTCTAGTGACGCTTGAAGGATCGTCCTTATTTTATTTACACATTACCATTAAACGATTTTGTTGGGCAAGTGAAAGTTAATAATAAATACGAGCTTCAGTCCACTATATCCTCCTCTTGTTTTAAAAGAAAATTTCCAAAAATTTTATAAGTGGATAATCAGAGATATCAGTCTCGAAAACAAACTTGGGGTCGCCTCTCTTAAAGCAAAGGAGTTTGCGTGAGCCTGAAAGTAGATCACCTTCACCTTCACTGATAACGAGTTGGTTCTCTCTTTGTCCAATGATGCTTGAAGAGTTGTCCTCAATTTGTTTACAAATTTCAATTAAATGGTGTCATTGGGTGATTTAATAAAAAATGGTATCATTGGGCAAATGAAAGTTAATAATAAATACGAGCTTTAGTCCATTATATTCTTTTTCTCCTCCAATGTCTTGTTTTAAAAGAAGATAGCAAAAATTTTCTAAGAGGAGAGTTAGAGATGTTGGCCTTGAACGCAGACTTAAGGTCGTCTCTTCTACAGTGAAGGAGTTTGCGTGAGGCTAGAAGTAGAGCACCTTCACCTCTGCTGAATGGGCTGATTCTCTCTGTGTCCAGAGACGCTTGAACGATTGCCCTCATTTTTTTTACATGTTTCAATTAAACGGTGTCGTTGAGCTCTTAAACGTTAATAATAAATAAGAGCTTTAGTCCACTATATCCTCCTCTTACTGTGCCTCATTCTGAAAGAAAAATTTTAGAAATCTTTTAAGAGGAAAGTTCAAGATGTTAGTCTTGAATGCAAACTCTAGGTCGCTTCTCTTAAAGTGGAGGAGTTTGTATGAAGGTAGAAGCAGAGTACCTTCACCTCCACTAATAACGAGCCAGTTCTCTCCATGTCTAGTGATGCTTGAAGGGTTGTCCTGATTTTTTTTACACGTTTCAATTAAAGGTCTCGTTAGGCAATTTAATTTAAAATAATCTTGTTGCACAATTAAAAGTTAATAATAAATACGTGCTTTAGTCCAATATATCCTCCTCCTATGCCTTATTCTAAAAGAAAATTTTTAGAAATATTCTAAGACGAAAGTTGGAGATGTTGGTCTTGAACGTAGACTTGGGGTCTCCTCTCTTAGAGAGGAGGAGTTTGCCTAAGGCTGGAAGCATATCAACTTCACCTCCGCTGATAATGGGTAGGTTCTCTCTGTGTCCAGTGACGATTGAAAGGTCGTCCTCATTCTTTTATACATTTCAATTAAATAGTTTTATTGGATGATTTAATTTAAAATGGTGCCATTGGGCAGTTGAAAGTTAATAATAAATACGAACTTTAGTCCACTATATCCTCCTCCTCTTGTGTCTTATTCTCTAAGAGGAGAGTTGGAGATGTTGGTCCTGCACAGATTCGGGGTCGTGTCTCTTAGAGCGAAAGAGTTTGCCTGAGGGTGAAAGCAGAGCACCTTTACCTCCACTATTAACAGGCTGGTTCTCTCTGTATCTAGTGACGCTTGAAGGGTCGTCCTCATTTTTTTTTACATTTCAATTAAATGGTGTCGGTGGATGATTTAATTTTAAATGGTGTCGTTGGGAAATTTGAAGTTAAAAATAAATTTGAGATTTAGTGCACTATATCCTCCTCCTCTTATGTTTTGTTCAGAAAGAAAATTTTAAAAAAATTTCTGAGAGGAGAGTTGGAGATGTTCGTTTTCAACGTAGACTTGGGGTCACCTCTTTTAAAGTGGTGGAGTTTAGGTGAGGCTGGAAGCTGAGCACCTTCACCTCCACTAATAACGAGCCAGTTCTCTCCATGTCTAGTGATGCTTAAAGGGTCATCCTCATTTTTTTTACACATTTTTGTTAAACAATGTTATTGGGGCAATTTAATTTAAAACAGTGTTGTTGGGTAATTAAAATTTAATAATAAATACAATATCTATCCCAGTGTATCCTTCTCCTTCTGTGTCATGTTTTAAAATAAAATTTCCAGAAAGTTTTTAAGAGGAGAATCAGAGATGTTGGTCTTGAATGCAGACTTGGGGTCGTCTCTTTTAGAGTAGAGGAATTTGTTTGAGGCTTGAAGTAAATCACCTTCACCTCCATTAATAACAAGCATGTTCTCTCCGTGTCTAGTGACACTTGAAGGGCTGTCCTTATCTTTTTACATACTTTTAATTAAACGATGTCGTTGGGCGATTTAATTTAAAATAGTTTTTTTGGGCAAATGAAAGTTAAAATAAATACGAGATTTAGTCCACAATATCTTCCTCCTCCTATTCCATTAAGGCTTGTAGGTTGTGATTTTTATTTCATTATGGAACTATTATGTCATTACAATGCGGTTCATGTTTTAAATTGTGCTTGTATTTTTATTTAGTAAAATTAATCTTACACTTGTTTTATTTAGAATATTAGTATTGAATATAATAACATATTTATCTTTGTTTACTGCCAGGCCTGCGAATGTCTTAGTTTGATGAAGAGAAGTTCTACACTCCCGATCTTACACAAAAGACTCTTGCCAACTTCATCATATCAGGATATTCTTTTAGGAGAGCTCTTAATGAACAAATTTCCATGAGCTCAAACGTTAATGAACGCCACTTGATGAATGAAAAGGGAACCAGCTTTTCTACTGAAAAACATGAGACACGTCATTATGAATTTGGGAAACCAGTTGAAGGTTTAACTTTTAGAAGCAATGCTGCTGGAGTAGAAGAATCTCATGAACCTTTAGTAATTGAAAATGTGGATAGGGTATCTGATAAGCCTAAAGTAATTTCATCATTCTGCCTAGGACATGAATATGTTGATAATTTATTTTTGTTGACCTATTTTTGACATCCATTTCTCATCCAGCTTTGTTGTATATTTTCTATAATAGGTGAGGATTACAGATGATACACTTCATACCCCAAAGTCTATTAGAAAATTAGAAGTGTTGAAAAAAGATTTGAATATAAAAAAATTTGAGTATAGCGACCATGATGTGGTGGTGGAGAATGCTGATGATATAGTGAGTGAAGCTACTTCTACATCCAATTAGAGTGAGCCATTATTATTATGGAGCAATGGCTACAAGTGTTCTCTATGCGAGATAAAGTTTCCTCCTTATTTTTTTGAGGAAAGGCAAGAACATTATGATTTTCATCTTGCCGAGGGGCTTCAAATAGAAGAATTTGCCCTTGATTCTAGAGCTCCCTAGTTAAAGCAAAGGTATAATCCCTTTAATTTCAAGTTCTTTACTTTCCAATCTAGGCTTACTTGACATAATGATTTGTGTGTGTTTTATACAGGAAGAGTTATTTATGATAAGCTATTTAAACATGCTAGGCCTGGTTATGAGCTTAATTTTTTTAATTTTTCTTATAAATTATTACTAATTAAAACTCACCATTTACATATGGATCTATGAACTTGTAGTTGATATTTGGTATATAGTGCTCGGATGCAATGATCAGTCAAGCCTTTGTTCATTAGGAATGGTTCAAATTTAGTTTTACCAAATCATTTCCTCATCAAATTATTAAGGTAGTTTTTGCTGGTGGCTAGACAAAATAGTATACGACAACATTAGATGGTCCAAAATGTGAAATTGGTCAAGATTTTTTCAGTAGCATCCAGTATAGGTATTGGGAGGAGCAATAAAATATTCGAACAAAAGTAGCAACTATTTTAATTTTTTCCTCGGTTGGGCTGAACATTACCTTCAAGGCGACATCCAAGTCCTGGGACGAACTGAGTTAGTGTGCATGAAACTGGGTCTTGGAGCAAGATGAACTCTGTTGACTCCTGCATAAAGATTGAGCTTAAGACTATGTGCACTAAGCCAGGTTGTTTTGGTTGTGTTTTAGCTTCGGACTATGTCCAAAGTCAAAGTTTTGGTTATGCTTAAGTTTGGATTATTTTCTTGTTCAATTGTTTGAGATAATTCTTCATATCTAGTTAGTTGTTCTCAATTCAAAACCTTACTGGTTGATGTGCCTTGTTGGGGTTTAAAACTGGCTCGCAATTAGGTCAGTGTACGCTTAATGGAAGGATTTCTGACCTACTTCAAGTCTATCATGCTAGAGGAAGTTCAATATGTAAAGACATTTCAACTACTGCCATAGTTTTTTTAAAAATGACTATTAGTTTTTTTTTTAAAATGATTGAACTTACTATTTAGTCTTTAGCAATACTATGTGACAAATTTTGACACAGTTTATTTGGTAAAACTTTATTTTTAGAATATAGTACAAGGACACTATAGGTAGACAATGTTGCTACTTCTATCATTAATATGGATTTTTGCCTCCAATCCAAATGCCACAAATAAAAAAAATGTGGAATGATAATGCATTTCATGATGCATGAGGAAATGTCCCAATGTAAGGGGAACATTTTTGTATTTTAGAAATCAAGGTGTTGTCAAAAGCCTTCAACATGGCTATAATATGTGAAGACAAAGAAGGTTTAGGAGAGGAAAATATAGGTATTTTATTGATTCTTTATTTTTTATGATTACAACTTATGGAAGAGAGCCTTTTATAGGCATAAGTACAATAAATAAAAATGACCTCTATGGCAAAATCATACTCACTGAAATTGAGCGGCCAGAGTTGCATGATGATGATGAGCACGATGTCGACTGTGGGATGAATTGCATATGGGAGAGGCGTCGACTATGAGATGAGATGAATCCCATTAGGGTTGGTCAACCATAATCCCAATTCGTTATAGGTTTTCCCCATTTTTCACCTTTAATGTGCATATTTCCCTTCTTGTGCTTTTTCCTGTGACAAGCCTTGAGGGGTTTCCTAACAATACCCTCCCTTTGAACAGTAACCTTGTCCTCAAGGTTGAGGTGTACGAACTAGTGTTATAAATACTTGTAATCTTCCCATATGCATTTTTTTGTTTGATCTCCTTCCCAACAATTCTTTTTTGGTTTGATCTCCTTCCCAATGGATAAGAACTTGATCCACTGGTTAATTACCTCGTAATATGGTTCTTTGTTTTAAGATTTGTTATGGTTGTACACTGATGAAGTCTTTCATGATTCGCGAGGGCAAGTCTTGTTGGATTTCCTATGTGGCCAGGATGTATTTCTTGAGTTGGGACACATGAAAAACTGGGTGAATCTTTGATTCTTTAGGTAACTGGAGCTTTTATGCTACCTTCCCAATTTTTTAAGAGACTTGGAATGGTCTGTAGTATCAAGTGATAATTTGGAGTCTCGTCCCTTCTTAAATGTCCCTTATTTGAAAGGATGTAGTTTGAGCAATACCCAATCATTGACCTCAAAACTTCTCACTTTGATGATTATCTCTCTATTGCTTGGTTCTAGATTGTGCCTGTAGTAGCTGCTGACATATGGTCTTGTTGGCCTCTTCTCTTTCTGCTAGGACCATCTGTACTAAGGGTAATGCAGAGTAGAATCCTAGGGAATCAAAGAAATGTGGAGGTGGTTACCCGTAGAGTGCTTGAAAATGTGTTATCTTCAAACTTGTATGGTACGAAGTGCTATACCACCATTCAGCTACGACTAACCATTTGGCCCAAGTCTTTAGTTGTGGGTTAGCCATGCATTGTAGGTACATTTTTAGACAGTGATTGAGTTTTTCTATTTGTCCATTGGTCTGAGGGTGGTATGTAGTACTGAAGAGTAAATTTGTCCCCACTGCCTTCATTAGCTCCTTTCAGAATAAACTTGTAAATACTTTATCTCGATCAGTCATAATTACCTGTGGAATTTTACACATCTTTTATACTGTCTCCATGTAACTTCGGGCTACTCCGACTGCAATAAGGGGTGCTCAGGGGAATGAAATGTTCATACTTGTGAAGCGGTCTACTACCACTAATATAATGTCCTTCCCTTCTTATTTGGGCAACTGTTCAATGAAGTTCATGGATATGTGTGTCCAAGCATATGGTAGAACGAGCAATGGTCGAAGTAGCCCTGGTGTGGGAACTCACTCTGTTTACAGCGTTGGTAGATGTTGCATTATTAGACCCATTATAAAATTCCTTTCTTCATATTGGGCCACTAGAAGTGTTGGTTAGCCCTCTCATAAGTTACTCTAGCTCCAGAGTGACCCCCCTAGTGTTGAATTATGGCACTAGTAAAGCAGTTGATTGCGAAGTTCCTCTTTACCTCTTAGGACTAATCTCCCTTTGTATCTTATTATGCCTTATTGTGGGGAGAAATGGGATATGTTGTTAGGGGAGACCATCAATTCTGGTAGCAATTGTTTGGTAAAGGGATTGTTGGTGTGGTTGCCGCTTACTTCCAACATCCTGGAAGACATGGACGTGGAGAGGTGATGGATATCAAATCCACCAAAAATAAATTCCTAATTAACCAGTAAAACAATATTGTAGTAGTGGTAAGAATGGTCGAATCCACAAGGAGTCAAAAATCAATTTTCTTCCTTGATTAACAAATGAAAAGTAAACAATAGGGGGTTTTATAGGACTGGTTACGTTAAACATAAAACGAACAATAAGTAGAATGATGTTGAATAAAATCATGGCTGTAAGTTCAAATCTAAAGTAATAATAAAGAGGATTCCTAATTGATGAGATAGCCAACTCAAGTAACGTAATTCATCATGGATGCAAGGATCAACCTCATTTAAACTATAGCAAACCAATTATAATTATCATAAATGTTCCAACAACCAATCCTTCCTTATTTTTAAACCAATCAAGAAATATTCATTGATTGGTTTTTCCCTACCAAACAGTCCTAGGAATGCCCATAGAATTTTATGTGCCAACAACCTTGAAAACAAGAAGAACCTGATTCAAGTTGTCAGATTCATCTGCATGAACTAGTCAACCTGGTTACTTACCTCCTCAGTACCACACTGATCGCTGTTAAGTGCTGAAATCGCTCAAACAATTACGAATTTGAGTGGTTTAGCCAGCTGTTTGCGGCTTCTACATGCATTTGACTTGACTTGTTCAAACATATTCAAAACATAACAAGTATATGTAGGAGCATGAAATAAATAAATACTAAGGTTTAAATAAAACATGAATTAAATAAATTCGATATGACAAATACATCACTAGAGTTCACTAAACCTCAACTAGAAAAAGAAATAAACTAGCCACTCATGGTGGGTTTCAATACAAAAGAGTTTTTAGTGATTAAAGGAGAGAAGAAATATGAAGAAGAAAAATTACAACAGTAGGGAAATCTACTTTGCGTGGCCTCAGGCCCAAGGGAAGATGATTCAGCTTTGACAACTGCCTTCTTTATAGTCGATCGGAGTCTAGGGTTTTTTTTTTCTTTCCTTTATTTCCAATCCATGTCTTTATTTTGGCTCATCCTTATCTTTCCAAAATGATTTTCTCATGATTTTCGAGCCTTGGATTATGGCAGGAAGGATATCTTCTCCTATTTTAAAAAGCCTGCATTTTCTTTAAGTGCACTGCAAGTTGATGTGCAAGCCTAGGGAAAAGTTTGTTTCCTAGGGAAAAGTTTGTTTCCATTGCACGCGAACCTTTTTAATTTAACTGTCACCTTGGCCTTGGCCAAGGCTTACTGGATCATAACTTGTGTCCCATCCTACTGCCTTGGCTACAAGCCGTGCCTAAGGATTGGTTGTGTTTTCCTATTTATGCTTAAATGTATCCCTTGGGCAAGGGTGTGTACGGGGGCCAATACATGCTGTAGCTGTTGTGTCTTAGCCTTGCCCAGGGTTAAGACCATGACATATGGTAGTTTTGCAGTTCTCGCCCTTGCTTCCTATTGTTCTTCCTGGCTTTAGGTTCTAACTCCTGTCTTGCATCATAATGGATAAAATAACTTGATCAAGCAACAAATAATTCATTTTGAACACATAAAAGTAGGTGACAAGGGTGTTGTTTTTATACCCTATCAAACTGCCCCACACTTATCTTGTGCTTGCCCTCAAGCACCAAACAATACACCACCATTCTTATCTCCTCACCTCTAACCAATCCCAATCAATTTGTCACGACCTGCATGTCATAACTCAATCTTTGAATTACAACAATAACCATCACTAGAAAATTATAGGTTTGAGCTTCATGGACCCACATTAATGAATGCTTAATTTGACTAGTACCCAAATACAACTTGAGAGAGTTTTGCAGTTTTCATCATAAAAAAATAAGCCAAGAGGAACAACCAATGCGTTACTAGAACAACTACCAAACTTGTCTAGATATAGAGGTTTCATGTAGTTGGTTCATGTAAAAAATAAAAAGCCTATTTGTATCTAACTTGAGCACTTATTGCTCACTTGAAATGTCACCAACCTTTTGATGTGAGTACAAATATTTATGATGAATGGTCCCAGTTACTCAGCTAATCACAGTTTCAAGTGGCTACTAGTGCTATTCATAATGCTTTGAGATATCACTAACCTTTTGACACAAGTGCAAACATTTGTGATGAATGGTCCTAATTTCTTAGTTAGTGTCTATTTCAAGAGACTAGAGGAGTAGATGATTATGCATGCTCTTTCTCTTTTTTTTTTATCAAGTAGGCATGCGCCATAGAATGGTAAACATGCAAATCAAGCTAAGTTGCAGTTGGGTTCTTTTCTAGACATTGGTATTCACTCAAAGATAAGAATAATTTAATTTTGATTAAGTAATCCTCAAGCACGTTATGCTTAAAATACATAACCAAAGATAACTATTCTAGGTGTAAAAAATGAAAAACAAACTGCCATTCCTAGGAGATGGTTATAAGTGCAAATCAATTTTTGTAATATCACATTTGAGTTGTTTGAAACGATAGAGATAGATGAGAAAGTGTGAGTTTAAAAATTGGGGGAGGTGTATGTAGTGTAACTAACCTTCGACAAGGCCAGTGTATCTAGAATGATGTGGCAGATATGAAACTAGCTATTTAGGGTGCCTAATGCAAAATGCAGGGTGCTGCTTCCCCTACACTTAAACTATACATTGTCCCCAATGTGTTGCGAGGTTAGGAGAAGGCAATGAACAAACAAAAATTAGAACAAAAGATAAAATGGCAAAAACAACTAGAGTAAAGTGAAGGAGACTCCCCTTGTGTTCATCTATTGCAAGTTCATGTGTTTGAGTGCCTGGTTTGGGTTATTAATTGTGTCAGCGCGTCGACTTTCTCGTTCAGTTCCCTCAAAGAGCACTCCATGTTGTCCAACGTGTCATCTATCATGCAGATATGCACAGTGTGTGGTCCATGAATTCTTTGAAGTTAGGCGGTGAAGGAGCTGGTGTAGCTTGTGTTTGGCACTTGAACTTCTTGTTGTAGATTCTTTTGTCCTGTGGCCACCAGCTCCGTGTTTGGCGCTTGAACTACTTGTTGTAGATTCTTTTGTCCCGTGGCACAAGAGGCCTAGGTGGGGTAAAACAGGGGAGGCCGTCTTTCAATTCCAGGAGGCCCATGTCATCCAAAGACTTAAGATCCAAAGGTGTTTGAGGGCAAGTGATATGTAGGTCTGTCTCATCACCGTCAAACCAAGTGGTGAAGGCACCGATTCTGGTGATGATTGAACCCAGGAGATAACATTGGTTAACTATGACATGAATTAATAACCCAGGTTCACTCAGCATCGTTGTGACATCCACCAAAGGAAATACAGCTCTGTTATGGAGATGATGTTTTATGTGTCTCTACGTCCTGAAAAAGAATAAGCCAAAAAATGGTGAATGTATTTCATGCATGGGTCATGCAAGTAAAGGTCTTTTGACTTGCTGGGGTCATATGCGTCTAAATGGTTGATGCATAGTTCATCATAGACAGTGGCTGCGTTAAATTCCTCGCAGAATTTGCATTATGGGTGTTTTGCCTCCCGTTCAGAGAACCCCGAGGCATCATCAAATTGAGCAATGGAGAGTTGGAAGTGTTTGCCTTGGAGATGGTAGGAGATGAGGTTCAGGGTGTGGAGACTGAACTTGACCGATTTGTAAAATTGGAAAGTGGTGTAAAATTTCTTGACTAGTTCGACGTAGGCAAGGCCATCGAAAATAAAGAAGTTGGCCCAACCGATGGTGTAGATTAGATTCAAAACACCCGTTTTGATGCCGACGGTGTCAAGAGTAGGGTCATGTTTGGATTTGCCCGTAATAATGGGTAGTTCCTTAATTTCCTCATGCCGTACCTTCTCCAAATCATCTTCGGATAAGAGATACCCCCGGAGGTCTGTTTTGGTGGGTTAGTGGATGGGTTGGCCTCAGCGAATTCGGGATCTTTTTGGTGCTCGTTTTCGTGTTTCTTCTTTTGCAACGACTTCAGTAGGAGTAGTTGGAGGGGGATCTTTGTTTTCAGTCATTTGATCTATTCTAACATCGAGAGTAGTGGTGTGGATGGTGGAGAGTCATAGATGTTGATTACGAGGCTTCAAGGAGCAAGGTTGCCACTAGTAGTGCTACTTGCATCTGTTGTCAGAGCAGGTGTGGCTGGTGGGGCTTATTGTGATGTTCTCGCAATGCAAAGATGCGCGAATGGCCAAAGGCCACTAGTTTTTTGGGCAGATCTCTTCTGTCTCATTGTCGGTGTGGCTACTAAGGGTCGAGTTATGTGAGATAGCAAGAAGAGGGAGAGGGAGCTTAGAGTTTGAGAGGGGGAGAGATAGAAGTGGTGAGGGCTTGATATCAGGGATTAGCGTTTAAATTTCAAAGTGGGCGTCAAGTGTCGATAGCTTAGGGCAAGGGAAGTTTAGGTTTAGCTGGTGGTTTTTTTTTTTTTTTTTTTTGTGGTTCGGGCAAGGCTTGTGCATCGTTCACTGATTGAGCATAAGCCTAAGGCAAGTGTCAGGGGTGATGTAGGAAGCATGTGTTGGTTACTAGCCTTGAGCGAGGCTTGTTTGTGACCAAAGCGGTCCTTTGGGCAAGGCATGTCGAATACTGTCGTGTCTTCTAAGGTTTTCGCAACGCTTGCCTAAGGGTTGTGTGCGGTCTCGGGGCAGAGTAATTTGGGATTAGCAACTAGCCTTGGGCAAGGCTTGTTCGACTGTCCCAATATTAAGCTCCTCTGGTTTTGTAACCTTAATTCTCTATGCTTGTGCCAAAATCACCAAAGAAATACTAGTTAATTGGCAAAAATGTTAAGATTTTTTTAAGTAAAGAAAAATAAAATTTTCATTGGCTTCACTCCTCCAAAATTAACAACTTAAAATGTCTTTAAATAGGCTTACATCGAATTCAGATTTCCTAAAAATAATCTACCATAATCTAAAAGTTATTAACCAAAACTCTTAAAAGATAAATTCTCACTAATAACAAGATATTTAAAAAATAAACATGTTCTAAATCTAATTAAAGATAAATTCTATTTGAATTTAAACTAATAAATAAACTAAATTTAATTTCTATATTAATCTTCAAAACTCTCTCTTAATGTAGAAATTATAATCACTAAATTTATTTTGTTAGAGAACTTCTCTCCAATATTTCTTGTTTAATGAAATATTTTAAAGCACTTCTCACAAACTTCCGGTTATTGATGCACTTCTCATCAATCTTCAATCATTTGATGCACTTTTCATCAAAACCCTTTGAAGCACTTCTCTCCAAATTTTGAAAAAGAGTTTCTTCTTCTTCTTCAACAACATTTACTTGTTGATGCAAACAAGGCTAAAAACACTCAAGATACTCAAAGAGCATCAGAAGTGACTTGGAGCAAATTTCTAATGATGTAAACACAAATACAATTCCAAACCTAGAAAGTTTCAGCGGACTAGTAACAAGATCAAAGGCAAATAAGCCTAAAGAGTTGCTCCAAGTTTTTACTAAAAAACATATGGATGATGGGCTGGCCAATTGTGAAAGTTCAAATATGAGCTTTTTGAAAAGCCCAAATTCGTAACTTTAATTGGATTTAAGTGATTTGGGATAATTTGGGCTTGTTTGAGTCTTATTGATAACGGATGAATAAGCCTTGTGTATGGGCTGGTATTAGTTGAGTTGTTTTAAGTATTTTAGATTGTTTTATCTTAGTTTGAGTTAATTAAGCCCATATAGTTAAGTATAACTCATTTTGGGCTTAAGTCTTGTCTTAGTGTTTTTACAAGAATGAGCCCATCACTATATGGTGCCACAAACAATTAGTGGTGTTGGTTAAGAAGATTGGAGTTACAAGGAGTTACATAACAATTACATGCCTATAAT
This sequence comes from Carica papaya, assembly GCF_054855325.1. Lineage (NCBI taxonomy): Eukaryota > Viridiplantae > Streptophyta > Magnoliopsida > Brassicales > Caricaceae > Carica > Carica papaya. The sequence continues at coordinate 17,740,241 of NC_142312.1, read as the reverse complement.
TAGCTTAGTTATTGTTGGAGTTACAATTGTAATTACCACATAATTAACCTAGTTATTGTGGGAGTTACAATTGTAGTTATTGTATTGTAACTTATCATTGATTTCTTTAGCTATAAATACCAAAAAAACTCTTCTTTGTGGACATCCAGACTTGTAATCAAACATTACAGAATTGAGTTGAGAGTGTTTTGACTTTCTTTTCACTTTATGCACAAGGTGTTGATTTGGAATACAATTGTTATCACTTGTATTTCAATTTTGATTTCCTATTTCAATTGTTCTTTGTGCTTGTTTGGATTGGGTTCAAGGGATATCATTTATCTTTCTTGAGTTCTCTTTAATTTCTACCATTTTGGTGATTGAACAAATTTGATTCCTTTTTTACTTGTAATCTAAATTCCGTTCTAAACCGATTGAAGAGTTCTTAGGTTCAAGCAAGGATCTTGGGGTTCCGCATCATTTGGTATCAGAGCATTGGTTCACCAAGTAAATTAGTCTATCATTTTTTTGTTGTCTTTATTTTCATTATTTCTTACAAAAAAAAAGACAAATTGGCATTCAGCAAAAAAAAAAAATCAGATTAGCCTAATTTGCTTAATTATGCAAAACACATTTCCACATATTCTACCTTCTGTAATTGACAGAGCTGCTGTTATTTTCCTTTTATTTATCTCATATAACATTCAAATACATTTAAAATTTAAAAGAGAAACTCGTTTCAAGGCTGTTTGTTTGGTTGAGATTGTTTGTGTAATTTTTGGGGTTGTTTTGAAACAACTCACCTCAATTAAGTTTGTTTTCATCCAAAACTATTTGTTTCACTTAATTTGAATATTTTGGGTGATAATTTATGGTTCTATTAAAGAATTACAAGTTTCGTGCATTAAATTCCATATTCACCATTTTTTTTCTTGCATATTTAGTTTTCATTTAATATTTCTGCCCATTTGCTTCTTATTACATCTTGAGGTAATAATATTGATTCGTTGTTGCCTAATTAACATAAAAATCATCATACACTTATTTCTATGTCAAGTGCGTGTTCTTCATTGTTTATATTGTTCTAGTTAGCTTTTAGAGTTGAATTCGTGTATCTTGTTTCTTTAGGAATTCTTTGTTATCTCTAATTAAAATTGAGTACATAGTGATAATTAATTGTTGTTTGAATTGGTCATTTTGTATAAAGTTATAAAAGATTACTTGAGTGTTAAAAAGCAAGAGAGTGTGAGATCAAAAGGGGGTAAAAGCCGAAATTGAGTGAAACACGAGTGCCCATAGTACGAGAGTAAACACGTGAGGGATTTGGGAGGTTGCAATCTATTTTGTTTGTCATTAAAATTTCAAATTTGAAGATGGAGCCACAAGGGAGTGAAAGAACATCAAAAGATCAAGAATTCATCCTCAAAGCAATGCAACAACAATTTGAGAGGATTCAACTAGCTATTGGCAACATGAATGAGAAACTAGAGAAACAACAATGTGAGTTAAATTCCATGAGAGGGGAAGCTTCCCAAACCAATCCAGGGGCAAGAAGACTTCCAACACCACCTTTTGATGAGGAACTGGAGGAAGAATTTGATGACCAAGCTACTTTGGTCAATGAAGATCGAAATTATGGTAGGGGTTGAAACGATCTTGATAAAAACATTGGGAGCATCAAAATAAAAATCCCCTTGTTTCTAGGCAAGAATGATCCGAGTGCTTATCTTGAAAGAGAGCGCAAGGTGGAGCTTAGAGAGTATGCCATTGTGTGGTGGGATCAACTCATCACAAGTAAAAGGAGAAATGGAGAGAGATCTATTTCCACTTGGGCCGAAATGAAGGCTACCATGAGAAGGTGCTTTGTTCCTACTCACTACTATAGGGACTTACATAAAAAATTACAAGGCCTTATACAAGGGAACAAGAGTGTAGAAGACTACTACAAAGAGATGGAGATAGCCATGATAAGGGCTAATATTGAAGAGGATAGGGAAGCTACTATGGCAAGGTTCTTAAATGGCTTTAACAAAGACATAGCCAACATTGTAGAGCTTCAACATTATGTGGAGATTGATGATATGGTGCACATGGCTATAAAGATTGAAAGACAATTAAAGAAAAAGGGGAACACAAGGCTAGCCAACACTTACTCGGCCCAAAATTCCAATTGGAGACCGAATTAGAGGGGAGATAACAAGGCTGTCCAATTCAAAAGAGATGACAAAACCAAGCCAAAAGATGCTAATGATAATAAAACAAAGGTATTTCTAACTCCCAAACTCCTAGGAATAGAGATATCAAGTGTTTCAGATGCTTGGGTTTTGGTCATATTACATCTCAATGCCCAAATAAAAGGGTAATGGTGATGTGTGGTGATGGCGTTGAAACGGATGATGAGAATGATGTGGAGGATGAAATGCCTCCTTTGGAGGATTGTAGTGATGGGGAAACACCTATGGAAGGTAGATTGTTGGTTTCTAGACGTGCTTTGAATATGCAAGTAAGGAATGATGATGAGGGGGTTAAGTTGCAAAGAGAGAAAATTTTTTATTCTAGATGTCTAGTGAATGGAAAATTGTGTAGCATGATTATTGATGGGGGTAGTTGTGTAAATGTAGCTAGTACCTTATTTGTTGATAAACTAGGTTTGGAAACTACCAAACATCCTAAACCTTATAAGTTGCAATGGCTTAACAATAGTGGGGAGATCAGAGTTAATAAGCAAGTGAGGGTGCCTTTTACTATTGGGAAGTATAGTGATGAGGTGATATGTGATGTAGTTCCTATGCAAGCTAGTCATATTTTGCTGGGTAGACCATGGCAATGGGATAGGAGAGTGATGCATGATGGGTATCTCAATAGGTACATGTAGGAAAAGAGGGCAAAAAGTATACTCTTCTTCTTTTAACCCCTAAATAAATTTTTGAAGACCAAATGCAACTTGAAAAGTCCCATGATGAATTCGCATAAAGAGAGAACGAGAGAAAAAGAAAAGAAAAAGAAAAAGAGAAAAGAAAAGAGAGTGAGAGAAAATTAGAGTGGAAAAATAAAGATCAAAAGGAAAAATAAAAAGAGATGCATTCGACCATAGAAAAGAATGAGGGAAAGAGAATGAGTTTTTATGCTAAAATGAGAGATGCGAGGAAAGCTTTTATTTTCTACTACTTCACATCCACAAACGGATGGTCAAACTGAAGTAATAAATAGAACACTTGGTACATTATTACGTGCTTAATTGGAATGAATGTTAAAACTTAGGAAGATATGCTACCATTTGTGAAATTGCTTATAATCGGAGTAAACATTCTTCTACTGGGTTTTCTCCTTTTGAAATTGTGTATGGTTTTAATCCCTCAACTCCACTTGATTTGTTACCTATTCCTATAAGTGACATTTCTAATTTGGATGGACATAAGAAAACAAAGATGGTTAAAGCAATTCATGAAAAAGGAAGGCAGAACATTGAAAAGAAAAATGAACAAGTAGTATCCCATGTCAATAAAGGAAGGTGCAAGATTTCATTTGAACCCGGAGATTGGGTGTGGGTTCATATGCGCAAGGAACGATTTTCCATCAAAATGAAAATCTAAGTTGGATGCTCGTGGGGATGGTCCATTTCAAATCATAGCCAAAATCAATGAAAATGCCTACAAAGTGGACCTACCAGGTGAGTATAGTGTTTCGGCTACATTTAACATATATGATTTATCCCCTTTTGAAATTGATGCAGGAATTGATTCGAGGATGAATCCTTTTGAGGGGAGGGGGAATGACGCAAACAAGACTAAAAACACTCAAGATACTCAAAGAGCATCAGAAGGTGACTTGGAGCAAATTTCAAATGATGTAAACACATACAGTTCCAAAACTGGAAAGTTTCAGTGGACCAGTAACAAGATCAAAGGTAAAGAAGCTTAAAGAGTTGCTCCAAGTTTTTACTCAAAAACATGTGGATGATGCCAATTGTAGAAAGTTCAAATATAAGCTTTTTGAACAGCCCAAATTCGTAACTTTAATTGGATTTAAGTGATTTGGGATAATTTGGGCTTGTTTGAGTCTTATTGATAATAGATGAATAAGTCTTGTGTATGGGCTGGATTAATTGAGTTGTTTTAAGTATTTTGTATTGTTTTATTTTAGTTTGAGTTAATTGAGCCCATATAGTTAAGTATAACTCATTTTGGGCTTAAGTCTTGTCTTAGTGTTGCTACAACAATGAGCCCATAACTATATGGTGCCACAAACATTTAGTGGTGTTGGTTAAGAAGATTGGAATTACATAACAATTACATGCCTATAATTAGCTTAGTTATTGTTGTACTTACAATTGTAATTACCACATAATTAACCTAGTTATTGTGGGAGTTACAATTGTAGTTATTGTATTGTAACTTATCATTGATTTCTTTGGCTATAAATACCAAAGGAACTCTTCTTTGTGGACATCCAGAGTTGTAATCAAACATTTCAGAATTGAGTTGAGAGCGTTTTGGCTTTTTTTTTTCACTTTATGCACAAGGTGTTGATTTGGAATACAATTGTTATCACTTGTATTTCAATTTTGATTTCCTATTTCAATTGTTCTTGGTGCTTGTTTGGATTGGGTTCAAGGGATATCATTTATCTTTCTTGGGTTCTCTTTAACTTCTACCATTTGGGTGATTGAACAAATTTGATTTCTTTTTTACTTGTGATCTAAATTCCGTTCTAAACAGATTGAAGAGTTCTAACGTTCAAGCAAGAGTCTTGGGGTTCCGCATCACTTGTTCATTCTTCAACCTGTAATTTTTTTGTATACACCCTAATCTTTTACAATAAAAATATTGTGATTTACCTTTATGCCAAAATCCACTGCCTCCCACCAACAAACTAGTGGACAAACGGAAGTCTCCAACTAGGAAGTCAAGTCCATCTTAGAAAAAATTTTAAACCAAACAGAAAGGACTCGAGTCTATGACTTGATGATGTTTTATGGGCTTATCGAACAACATTCAAGATGCCAATCGAAATGTCTCCATACTTCCTAATCTTTGGGAAAGCTTTTCATTTGCTTATTAAGCTGAAGCATAGAGCATACTGGGCCATCAAGAGTTGTAACATGAAGATGGAGGAACTTGTGGAGCATCGGAAGCTACAACTACAAAAACTAGAAGAAATATGAAATACGACCTATGAGAACTTCAGAATTTACAAGGAAGAGACAAAAATACTCAACAACCAATTATTTTCCAAGAAATAATTCTTAATTGGGCAGTAAGTCCTATTTGATTTCTGACTTTCCACTATTGTAGTAGGTATATGCATCATGAAATAATGATGGCCAGAACATACCACACTCTAGTACCTTCCAGGCTGTTCGCTTTGGTCTGAAGTGCCCCCCACAGGCATATAAGTGAGAAAATTTTAGGATAGAGGCTACTTCAATCTTTGGAATATAGCTCTTGATTAACTAATTCGCATAATGTTTTGACAGGTATGGGCCATCTAGACGTACTACTTTGCTTCTTTTTTTATCTTTTCTTTCTTAGCCCTTAGTAGATCAGCTGATAATTCACGGGTAACAAGGTAGTTGACAATGTCCGTGTACCATGAGGCTGTATGCTGAATCACAAACAAGTGTTCATATGGAAACTCATCACCCAATAGAGAGGGCTCCTCTCCACTAATTAGCAGCCTGCTAAGGTGGTTTGCTACTAAATTCTCTATCCCCTTTATGTCCCTTATGTCAAGGTCAAATTTTTGCAGAAGAGGTATCCATTGTATTAGCCTCAATTTTACCTCTTTTTTCTTCAACAAGTACTTCAGTGCCGCATGATCTGAGAAGACAATCACCTTTGTTCCCAACAAGTGTGACTAAAACTTCTCCAAGGCAAACACAACAACGAGCAGCTCTTTCTCCATGGTAGAATAGTTTATTTGGGTGTTGTCAAGGGTGCGGGAAGCATAGTAGATTACATGTGGGTCTTTTCCTATTCTCTGCTCGAGTACTGCACACATTGCTTAGTTTCTTGCATCACACATTATTTTAAATGGTAGCCCCAAATTGGCGGTTGCATGATGAGTGTTGTCACTAGCTTCTCTTTAAGTGTTTTGAATACTTCCTTGCAAGGTTCCCCAAAGATAAACTTGATATCCTTCTGAAGTAAATGGCACAAGGTTGTGTGATCTTTGAGAAGTCCTTAATGAACCTTCTATAGAAATTGACATGCCCGATGAAGGAGCGTATCTCCCATATAATTTTTGGGTGAGGCAGTGATTTAATAACGTCCACCTTTGCTTAAGCACCTTTGTAAGATTGCCAAGGCACTCGTCAAAATAATCTCTACAGACTATGAAGTCATCCATAAAAAATTCTTTGTTTTTTTCCATAAAATCAGAAAAGATATTGACCATGCATCTCTTAAAGGTGGCAGGTGCATTCTAAAGGTTGAACAGCATCCATCGATAGGTGAGAAAGTCTTGAAGGGGCCTGTAAAAGTCGTATTTTCTTAACCTCTAGGGGCAACCAAAATTTTGTAAAACCCAGAGTAGCCATCCAAATAGTAGTAATGGGTTTTTTCTGCTAGCCTCTCTAGCATCTGATCGATGAAGGGCAGCGAGAAGTGGTCCTTTCTTGTTAAGGCATTCAGCTTGCGGTAGTCGATGTAGACCCTCCATCCATTTTGCACTCTTGCTAAAATCTTTTCTCCCTCTTGGTTCTCTATCATGATGACCCCTATTTTCTTTGGCATAATCTGCACTAGGCTTACCCACCTGTTGTCTGAGATTGAGTAGATGATTCTAGTATCCAACAGCTTCAAAACTTTTTCTTCACCACTTCCATCATCAGTGGGTTCATGCGCCTTTGAACTTGTCTGCTGGGTTTACTACCCTCTTCTAACAGGATCCTGTGCATGCAAGTGGAGGGTAAAATTTTCTTGATATCAGCTATCATCAAGCCTATGACTTCCTTGTGTTCTCGGAGTACCCTCAATAATTTTACTTCTTCAGATTGGCTGAGTTTGTTGGAGGTTATCACCGAGAGGGTTTCCCCTTCACCTAGAAAAATGTACTTGAGGTGTTCGAGCTGTGGTTTCAATTCTATCTTGCGGTCTGTAAAACATATTCGTGTGAGTTATGGTGAGATTAAGGTAAGGAGTCATACCTTTTATCCGCTTAAGGGAGTTCAGTTCAAACATGACTTCTTGTAAGCACTGATCAACCACATGGTCTACTTCCAAGATCTGTAGACTATCAGCATCTAAATCATTGCAAAGTACAATACTTACCTTGTCTCCATGGCTTAAGTTAAAGTACTTTTGATTTAGGATATCAACGGTATCGGTGTTGCACACACAAAACAAATAAATAGATATTTCATAACATCATACACATTAAAACTTCCCACCTTGCCGTCGAATTTCATAGTGAGGATTCCATCTTGCACATCTATTTTTGTATTAGCAGTGCTGAGGAAGGGTCTGCCTAATTGGAGATCAAAGGAACCTGAAAATTTACCATCCTCCATATCTAACACATAAAGGTAGAACCTATCTTGGTCTTTGTTTTTGGGAGGAAACTTCCTCTGTATGATAGCCAAGACATTCTCCCCCACACTTGCTCTTTTGTTGCTACTTAGTTTCCTCTTATGGGTGCATAATTCTTTCAAGAACTTGACAGATCTGGGTATTTGTTTAATGGCATCAAATAGATGAAGATTGACTTTGACTTTGACTTTAGAGAATGTTTTTAGTATTTCCTTATCCTCTTTTTTCTTCTTTATTTTAGTGAATCTCTACAAGAAGGGTGGTCTGATTGGAGACAAAATTGGTTGATCATAGTTTGTCTTACCAGGAGAGGTACTGTCATTTATTGTTGCCCTAATAGCCTTGCCCAAGGCTTCCGACCCTATTTCCTTTTGCAACCCTCGACCAAGGTTTTTTTTGACAAGGTTTTCTAGTAATTCTTTCTCGCTTTGCAAGGTGATGGCAGTAACGTTGGGCCATAGGTTCACTTCTTTTTGGGAGGGTAATTTGCCCTAAGATTCTAGCTAGCTCATGGAAGTCGCGAGTTGGCTGACTTGTGTCTCCAAATTCAAAATGCTAGCTCTTGTCTCCTGTTGAAATTGTTGGGTTTCAGTGGCAAGTGACTTAACAATCTCTTCGAGGGATATAGCTTGTTTGGGAGGCCCTGCTTATAGTGGTGGAGGTGGTATATTTGGGTATTGCTGGTAGTTTTGTTGTCTCACTCTATAGCTAAAGTTGGGGTGGTCTCTCCATCCGAGATTATACATGTTGGAGAAAAGATCATACCTCCTTTGTGTTTGAGTTGGGAAACCACCCACCATATTGACTTGCTACTGTCATCATCATAGAGCATGGGGCACATATCCTTGGGGTGTCCCAAATGTGCACAAATCCCACACACTCGAGCTCATTGGTTGTTTTATGTGGCCATGTTTTTACCAAACTAGTTAGCTCAGATATTTGAGACTCAAGGGTAGAGATACTTACCTCATTCACTCTCCAAGGGGTGTCTCAGTTGGATCCGAATTACAAGGAGGTGGCTACCATGATCGATATCAACTCCCTTGCCTCTGTGGTGTCTTATTCGCTATGGCTCTGCCACTTTTAACATCCAACATTCTTCTTTTTGTGGGTAATAATCCTTCATAAAGGTAGTCCCTTGGATGAACTCTGCATATTTCCCTTCTAATGCTAACTGCCCGCGATACTGGAAAGAAATGATCTAGCAAGGCTTTTACCATATATGTCCAAGTCATGATCGATCCTAGGGATAGGTAAAACAACTAATCTTTGGCCTCATTGTCCAAAGAAAAGAGGAATGCCCTTAATTTTATATGTTCTTTGGACACTCCATGTGGTTTCATGCTTGAGCACACAACATGAAGTTCTTTGAGGTGCTTGTGCGGGTTTTCATCTCTAAACCTATGAACTTAGGCAGCAAGTGAATTAAGCTAGATTTAGATTTTAGCTCGAAAGTTAATGCCCAGATCTGGGTAGCTGATGCAGAGAGGTTGTTGGTTGATAGACGGTGCTACCAGCTCCTTCAATATGCACTCTTGTTCCATACTTTCTATCTCGGGTGGAGAAGATGGTATGTTATCTTGATGTGTCTCCCTTCTCTCTTGGGTCTGCTTTCTTAGACTTTTGGTGGTCTTTTCAATCTCTGACTCGTAAAAGAGTGGTCTCCCACGATTAAACCTAGTCATAAAAAGAAAAAATAATTAGTTAAATACCGTCTCTCCAGCAACGGCACCAAAATTTGATTGGTGTTGAATCCATCAAAAATAAATTCCTAATTAACAAATAAAACAATATTGGAGTAGTTGTAAGAAGGGTTGAATCCACATGGAGTCGAAAATCAATTTTCTTCCTTGATTAACAAATAAAAAATAAACAAGGGGGGGTTTTATAGGACTGGTTATGCGAAACATAAAATGAATAATAAGTAGAATGATGTTGAACAAAATATAGGCTACAAGTTCAAATCTAAAGCAATTATAAAGAGGATATTTAGTTGATGAAATAGCCGACTCTGGTAACGTAATTGATCATGGATATAAGGATTAACCTTATTTAAACTATTCTGAACAAGTTATAGTTGTTGGAAATGTTTCAACAATCAATCATTTCTTATTTTTAAACAAGTTAGGAAACGTTCATGATTGATTTTTTGCTGCCAAACAATCCTGGGCACTACCAAATATGCGATAGGTGTTGTTGAGGCGATAGCATGGTCGGTCCCGTTGATCCCTACCGCAGTGCTGATAGATCTTGGCACGTGCTGCCCCTGGAGCCTGAGGGAGAGCCTGGATCGCCGGTCTGGGCCTCTTATTTTGTTGGACAGGAGCAGTAGGTGCTGGTTTGCGGGGTGGAATTGAGGGTCTGTGACTCCCTGATGACTGGGAAAGGGTGTTGAAACTCCTCTTTATGATCTACGCCTTTGCCAGAACAGCTGAATATGTCTTGAGCTCTAGTACCAACAAGTGCAGCTTGATCTCTGGGCGGAGGCCCCACTGGAACCTCCTTGCCTTTCTGCCCTCATCCATCAATGTCTCAATGGAGTATCGGCCCAGCTCTAGGAACTTACGAGCATACTCCGACACTGTCATGTTTCCCTGGACTAGCTGAACAAACTTCGTCTCCTTTAAATGTCGGATGTGCTCGGGGAGGTACTCAGCATGAAAGGCTGCTAGGAACTGCTCCCAAGTGACAGGCATGGGCAGGGTGGTTTGCTTGAGCTCCCACCAACGATTTGCTTCCCTCACCAGTATGTAGGAAGCAAGAGTAACCCTCTGCTCAGGAACTACTCCTAAGGTCTTGAAAGCCTTCTCTGTCTCCGCCAACCAGTACTGGGCATCTTCGAAAGAGGACTCCCCTGCAAAAGTGGAAGGGTTTAGTCTCCTGTACCTCTCTACGTAGCCCGGGTCAATCAGGGAAGGAGGTGGGTCCCGTGGAAGAGGGACTGGGCCGGGCTGAGGATAGACTGGGGGGCCCTGTGGTGGCACCAGATCATACTGTGGCGATGCCGGGCAATACTGTGGCTGAGGCACTGGATTATACTGCGGCGGTGGTGCTGGGTGGTACTGTGGAGGAGCAGGCTCTTGTCGGGGTGGCTCAGGATCCGCTCGCTGCGGCGGTGGCTCAAACTGTGGTAGTTGGGGAGGGTCGGGTAATTCCCTTCTCTCCTCTCGACTTTATTGAGTAGCAATGATCCTTTCGAATGTCTCAAATATTCTGTCAACATCCTCCCGAAGCGAATCATCCTGGGCTGTTCGGTTTAGTGGGGGTCTCCCTCTCCTCATCTCTCTGCACCTGCATTTCACAAGGAATGTTTGAGTAATAATTCTCAGTTTGGTATGCCTCTAAGTATTATTGTGTAAGGGATGGGTCCGAGGAACGCGGCTCTGATACCAATTGTAACGGCCCCGGAAATTAAAAGAAAATGTATATATTTATTCTAAGTGCGGAAACGAAATAAAATAGATTATGATTAACATCCCTTACACAATAACCAAAACGAATTAAACGTATGAAAGAATAAATTAACTTAAAGGAAATACTATGAATGAATGCTATAAGGAAAACTAATAAATTCTTTGGCTTCTACTCGCCGTCTTCCTGCAGAACAGGCTCAGGAACCAAGTCCTCCTGATTTGAAATGGTTAAGTAAGGAATGAGCTACATTAGCCTAGTAAAGACATCACACTATCTCACTGTCATAGAAGTAAAAGTTGGTAGAAAACAAAAACGACCAATGGAGCATAATTTATAACAAACTCATTTATCAATAATAAGACCCTTTACTGTCCACCTACCTCGGTGAGATTAATGAAAATAATTTATGAAAACAATTACATCATAAATATCATAAGATCACGCATACTCTGTAACATAACACATATCATGCTTTTGTTTTTCAATCATTAGGCAACAATTTTCCTATTTTATCAGCCTATTAGTATCCATGGGGATCCATAAGGGGTCCCTGCTACACGCGAACCATTCACATTAATAACTTAATTCTAGGATCGTCCCCATACCCCGTCCGGTATGGGTGCCAAAACCATAAACCTCAATACCCCGTCCGGTATGGGCGCCAAAACACAAAGTCTCCATACCCCATCCGATATGAGAGACCACGTTCCCGGTAGGGTTCCCTATGGATCTGGTCCGTCCACCATCTTCCAGGATATCTAGTCAGGCTGTCGACATTATCCATTTATCAATTTGCATACCTTTTTCTATTCTTTTCTTAATCTCAATTATCTAATCAAAAATAAACACGTAAACCAGTAATGGACACAAAACAAGGCAAAACAACATCGGGTTCACAATAATTTAAACCATACTAAATAAAACCGTGATTCATGCATATGAAACCATAGAATAAACACATCAGGCACCATACTGTATTTAAAACTGTAAAATAAATCAAACAACAACTGACCGAAAAACACATCAAATTCGGGCTCCATTAGCAACCTTAATTAATTATACATATCTATTAATTCATAAATACCGTTTTATCATTTATTAAGCTTTAATGCCGTAATAGAAAATAGGGTGAGAGATCCTTACTTGTTTCGGAGTTTGAAATCGGGTTCTCACTGAGTCTATGAGCAGTCCCTAGATTCCCTGATTTTTTTTTCCAGAAACTGAGACACACTTCCGGTACCTGCACATGTCCCCAAAAAATCCCAAATTAGACCCAGAGCCCTTTCAGCCAATTTCGGAATTCTGGCATAGCGGCTCCGCCGTGCTCCGGCGACGGCGCTGCCGCCCACGGCGGTGATCCGCCTCGGGTTGCCCGTTTCTGGCTATTTTTAGTCGAATTCGGCCAAACTTGCATTAGTTCCTGTGATAAAACACCCCTAAGGCCCTCGGTGGGCAAAAAAATTACAGAAAACCGAGGCTTACCGGCGGCGGGGCTCTCGGGTGCGGCGGCTCCTCCGGTGCGAGTTGCAGTTTGGTGTTTTGCTCTGGTCAACCTGTAGAAAAAAGGACGGTGGTCACGGTGGTATAAAATTACATCGAACGGGAACCGGGAAGGGCCTCATCGGAGGCAAAAATTGAGAAAACCCGCGGCGGCGCCGCTGGGCTTCGGCGGTGTTTTCAAGCCAATTGGCCGATGGTTTGGCTCCGATTTAGCCACCGGGAGGTTTAGCAACGAAAAACAAGCCAAGGGTAATGGTGGTTGCCATTTTGTGAACTTGATAAGTTCAAAATCAATTCAAAAAAAATTGACAAAGTACCACAAGGGATTACCTTGAAATGTTGAATCAATCCTCCACTCAACAATATGGTTGAAGAACCTCTCAAAGAATAATTACAATAACATAAGTTAAAGCAAGCCTTAATTTTATTAATTTGACATAATTGATGAATGAATTATAACTTAAGAGTGGTGGCCTTTATATAGGCATTCACCTTATATATTTTAATAAAACTCAAAAACTAGAATCCTAATTAAGTTCTTTAATTTAACTTAATTTAAGAAAGAATTAAAATAATAATTAAAATAAGCTATTCAATGAAAACATAAACTCTTCTCTCTTTAGATGAAAGAGTGTTGTCGTTGAATTCTCCATGCTTTATTTGACTTGGATTTGGTCTTCAATATTTAGTTAATTCTTGTGGCAGAAGTTGAGTTGAAGATGCTTTAAAAGCTTCGAAGTTGAAGTAGAAAATAATTCCTCTTCCATGAGAAAATCAAAGAGAAAATCCAAGAGAAAATCTAAGAGAAAATCTAAGAAATAATTCAAGAGAAAATCTAGGAGAAAATTTAGGACAAAAATCTAGGTAATAATCAAAGGGAAAATCTAGGAGCAAATTAAGGATGAGAATTTGGTTAGGAATCTTTTGGCCAAATTCATCTTGAATTCTTCTCCTATACATGTACTTCATTAATTTAGTTGAAACTCTATTCAAAAAGGAATCCCAATTTGGCTTTAATTTGGTCACAAAATGAAAGAGAAGTGAGAATTCTCTCGAGTAGGATTCCCACGTGGGCGAGAATTCTTTCCCCTCTAGAACTCTTCCCATGAGTTCTTTTCTTTCTAGAATGCATTCTTCATTCTCTTCTAGAACTCTTCTTCTTAGTCGCAAGTAGATTTCTCCTTGGCATGGAACTCTTTATGAAATTTAAAAAAAAAAAACTTTGTTTTAGGAATGGACTCTTCATGAGAGAGAGAGATCTCATACAGGCGTGACTCTTTCGAAATTCTACTTGGACTTTCAAGCTTTGTTGTGGCTTGTTGTGCTCACATCAGAAATCTATTTGCATCTCACCAGTTTCTTGCCTTTTAATAAATCCACCATTTCGTAACTCTGGTTCTTTGCAAGTGCCTGCATTCCCATACTCATGACATTGTTTCATTTTTTGTAAGATAATACCTCAGTTACAACCATATAACAATGTAACATACTCATTATTTAAACTTGTGAGGAAATTTCTATCGCTTGATGAACACTTACCAAGTGACATAACTGTAAGATAAAATACAAAATTGTTTTGTGCCTTCTTCTATACCTTTATGAATATAATTTGTATATTATTAGTAGAAAATTGTATAAGTTTTTTCGGATTTACATAAGTTCTATGATCAAAATCAGATTATTAGACCTACTTTAGCTAAATGTTTGACATCTCCCTCCTTATATGTGACGTTCCGATGATAATTACAGCACTAACGTTCAATCAAACAGATAAAAGAGAGCTAAATGACAAAATAGTGGAAGAAATATCCCATACATATATACATATGTTGTATACTGAGACAAGTAAGGCTATCACATTTATCTGTACAGTAAAGATAACCTATGAAAAAATACATAAACTAGCCTCACAAAACAAAACACTAAAAGGTTCTTCTCCTCTCCTAATCGTCTTGTAAAGGATCCAGATAAGGCTCTTCAAGGAGGCCTTCCAGGTCATTATCTGGGAGATTTGGATTAGGGGTGAGTTCTAAAAACTCAATAAGAAAGACAGTATTAAACCATACAAATATGTTTTAAAATGGTTAATTAATGCAATTAATTAAAAAAATATTATTATTTATTTATGTTTACCATAGCAATTTAATCATGATGCCCACGTCCAGTTCAATCATTCTAAAGACACTCAATACCGTATTCAATCATAGCCCGCACAACTTAATGATGCCAACAACACTCATACCATATTTAATCACCTAACTTCACGTACACAACTACAGAATGCACACACACTGGACTAGACTCTTCTTTTGAGTTTTATTACAATTTATTAATCTTTAATTTAATTATATTGTATACAATCTCACGCGCGTGACCGTTTACACATATTTCCCAATGAGGCAATACGGACATCGACCAAAGTCATGAGTCGAGATGGCAATCAATAAATAAATACATCAATAGGCATCAAATAAATATAATCGCTCAACCACTCTAGTCGTCATCACATTGTTTCACTCAATCGCCATAACATGAATCCAATTATTCAGTTTTTCATCCCAGAAACACTGAAGATTGGTTCTAAACCTGGAATCCAAAAACCAACACCCACACTCTGATCAAATCCCAAAACAATATAATCAGCCCCTCCAAAGGAAATTAGGCAAATCGGATTTTATCAAACTTTAAGTAAATTAAGTCTTGGACTCTTAATTTTATTTTTATCTTTATTTTTAATTCTAAGCCTAATTTCTAACTTTTAAATTTTAAACCCCCTTTTTCTTTCCTAAATTTTATTTTAAGTGTTAATTTTATTAATTTAATTCATTTTATTGATTTTAATTAATTAGTTAAATTTTAGGGATTTTTATTTATTTATTTATTTTTTTAATTAATTATTTAATTTCCTCTCAATCTCAATAATTCTCCAATTTCTCCATTTTATCCAAAATGCCATTTTTCATTTCAATTTTACCAAATTTCCTATTTTCCAAACTTTTCATTTTCTTGCATTTAAAACACTATTAGAAATGTTTTTTGCATTTTTACCTCTGTGATGCATTTAAATTCAAGTAAGCTTGTTAATAAACATTGTAATTCATTTATCAAACATAAAAAATACAATTTTAAACCCAGAAGACATGCATGCACACACCCACTCTTCTACTTCAATTAAAACAGCAAGCATAGCCTTTTTTTATGCATTTTTTACCCTCAATATGCATCTATAAAACTCCAAATTTGTATAAACCGGATTACCTCTTTCTTACCTTATTGAAGTACAAAGAAAATTTCAAAATGCATGAATGAAAGATATCTATAACAAGAAAAATAGTCCACAACTCGCCTGTTCGACAGTGCGAAGTCAATGATAAATTTGGGTCGAATCCATGAATTCTAAAGTGTTTTTATTGTGGAAACTTAGTTCCTAATCATTCTAAGTTTAACTAATCTAGAACTTGAAAATGAATAGGAATCGAAGCTAGAAGCTGCAGTTAAGGAAAAACAGACAGTCACCCAAGCCGCAACACATGCAGGTGTAGCAGAGGAAGATTACTTCTATTTTGAAGTTGCTGCACGATTCTGGGCATCTAAAATGGTTAAAGAAGATGATAACAAGTTGGGGAAAATAGATACAAATCATTAGAAGGGAAAGAAACTAACCTAGATGAGAAGAGAAGTTGGGTTCTCTCGGCGGAGGCATACATAACGCACCCTCTTTTTCTAGTTTTTTCTCTCTCTTGTTTCTCTCTCAAAGCTTTCTATTTTCTCTCTTAGTTTAGCTCTCTTTTTCTCTTTCTCAGACGAAATATGGAAGAGGAAAAATAAATAGGGAAGCCTTTTAAATGACAGTCCCCATCCATTTTCTTCTTTTGGCTCACATGCACATGGTGCATCTCCTTGCTGCCATATGATCAGCTAGCTAGAGGAGAGGGAATGGTTGATCGAGATAGCTGGCTGACAAGCTAGCTATAGCAGCAATCCTCTCACCTGGACTCCCCAGGCGAAGTGGACTTCCACCTCTTCGCCTGTAGTGATTCCTTGTTTCTCTTTTTTTTTTAATTATTTTCCCCTTTTTTAAAATTTAAACTTAATTAATTAAACCAAAATAAGATTTATAAAATACTTCCTTTTATTAACTTTACAATGTTCATTTACATAGTGGATATTATATTTTATGCATATAAGAAAACCTAAAGTCTTGTATGATCTCTTTAGACGATGGTTTTGAAAGTTTTCTTACGATGGTGAGTGTTCTAGTGGGTTTTAAACATTCTCTTGTGGTGATGGTTTTGACGTTTGTGGCAATCGTGGTAGGCTAAAATCCATTATGAATTATGTATCAATATAGATTCCCCCATAATAGAAGGTTGAATGAAATAGGAATTTTGCTCAATAAATGATATGTCTCCAGATACATAATTTTTGAATGGGTGGATGGTAATATTTGTACCCCTTTTGAGAGTAAGAATATCCCACAAATACACATTTCATGAGCCAAAAATCAAAATTTTCTCTTTGATGAGAAAAAATATGGACAAAGGAAACACATTTAAATATATGAGCGATCATATGATTTTTAACACTTATTGTTGATAAAACTATTGAAGTGTTTCAAGAGAACTTTTGAATTTTAGAAAACTTAAAGGCACACAATTAATAATATAGGTGGTAGTAAGGACAAGTTAACCTCAATATTGTTTTGTGATATTATTTTAGAAGACAAGCTCGGGTGGTGGTTAAAATATCAGTATTCTTACATTTCGCTATTCTGTTCTATTGTGAAGTATAGATAAAGGATGATTCATGAAGAATTCATTCCTAATGGAAGAATGAGAAAAATGTGTGATTGAAAAAATCTTTAGCATTATCAGTACAAAATTTTTTATGGGTGTTCTAAATTGGCTTCCTATCATATTTGAATAATTGAGGTAAGATATGGTGAAGTGTCTTATTTTTATCTTAATTTTAATACCCTTATTACTTAAATTTATAATAATTTTTAAATGAATTTTAAGTTAAAAATTAATTTATGAGTTTAATTTTTATGTAGATTGAATTGTTAAAAAAAAAAGAGGAAAAAGAAGCTAAAAAGATAAGAAGAGAAGAAGAAAAAGCCAAAAGCCGATACCATAAAATCCAAGCCAAACTATAGCAACCCATCCCAGTAGCCACAATAAAAAAAAGGGCATAAGCAAAAAGAGGCATTTATTCCTCTGAAGAGGAAAAAGAAGACGAAGAGCTAAAGAAGAAAAGAAAGAAGTAGTTGAAGAAGAAAATTAAAAATAAAAAGAAACTAAAAAGGAAAAGAGGGAGCTAAAAAGGAAAAAAGAGGCATGCCAAAGAGAATAATCTCTCTTGCAGCCGCCTATAAAAAAGGGGCATAGAGAGAGAGACGAAGCAAGAGAGAGAAAATAGAACTCAAAGCTTACGGCTAACAGAGAAATCGAAGAGCAAAAGTGAAGCAACGCACTAAGTGTTTGAGCAAATTCACATAAGTGCGATTGCAAAGTAAAAACTTGGAAAAGCAGAAATGGAGAGAAGTGACAGACTTGGTGGAAAACAGAATTGATGTAGAGAGAGAGAAAGGAAAGCTGAGAAAAATTGGTCAAGTAATATTTATTTAATTTTCATATTAGCAAATTTTTAGTAGTTAAGAATTTTAATGACACTTGAATGCTAGCATTTGGAATTATTGGGAATTTATTTTTTTGAATATTACTTTATTATTTTTCTCTCAATTAATATTGTTGTTGCTCAATCCACCATGTATGGTTAATTTTTTTTTACTAGAGTAATTGACATAGCCTGAATCCAAAGTAAATTTGCAGTTTAATTTTTAGCTTTCTTCTTATTACAATTTAGCAGCAATGAACTTAATTCGGTTGCGAGAATTGGCTAACTCATTACTTTATTTGTGATTTATGGTTTTAGAGTAACGGGAGTGAAATTTATTAATTAGACACATTATTAAGCATTAATGAGACTTGAATGAGAGTAATATAATAGAGTTAATATGAAGAAATTGAATTATCACATATTTAATTGAATCAAATTAATAATTATTATAAAAGATTAGCAGTTGTTAATTGATAGACATAGGAAATATTTGGAAGGAAAATAAAAGTAGATTAGGATGGTTCTATTATTAATCTTGAATTTATTTTCTTGTTTTTAGGTTACTCGCATTTTAGTTTTTATTTTTATTTTATTTTTGTTTATTATTTTTTTAGCATATTACACCCTTTTTTTCTGTTTTTAGTTGGTATATGAGTTAATCAAATAACACAGAACTACTTCCTATAAATCCAAATATCAAAAAACGACTTGTAGACAATTGAATCGGAAGAGAAGAGAATGCTTAGCAGCATAAAGAAAAAAAAGGAGTGGAGATGGCTGAACACAAAAAAATTGGACGAACAGGGGATATTTTGAATGAGAATAATGAGAGAGCACTTAGGGATTTTTCTACTCCTTCACTTGTAGAAGCTTCATTTAACCTCATTCGACTGAGTATCAATGCTAACAACTTTGAGATCAAACCCACCATCATTCAAATTATCCAAACCTCGATTCAATTTGGGAGTTTTTCAAATGATGACCCTAATGCACACCTCTCTAATTTTTTATAAATTTATGATACTTTTAAGTAAAATAGGTTTCTAGTGATGCAATTAGACTTAGGCTCTTTCCTTTTTCTTTAGGAGATAAAGCTAAAAGTTGGTTGCATTATCTTCCTGCAGGTATAGTTACTACATAGGAAGACCTATTTCAAAAGTTTTTTGGCTAAATTTTTCCCACTAGTTAAGATGGTAAGGATGAGACATAACATCACCAGTTTCTATCAAATGGATGGAGAGACATTATATGAGGCATGGGAGTGATTCAAGTATTTAATTAGAAGATGTCCTCATCATAGGTTGCCTAAGTGATTGTTGGTCCAAACCTTCTACAACAAATTGAGCTAACAAACTAAGATCACAATCGATGCAGCTGTTGGAGGTGCTTTGATGGAGAAGTCCATGGAAGATGCTTATGAATTATTAAAAGAGATGGCTATGAACAACTATCAATGGCCAATAGAAAGACATCAACCCCAGAAAAATGTTGAATTATATGAGATTGATGCTTTAATAGCTCTTAATGTAAATATTTATTCTTTATTTAAGAAAACTAATCAAAAGAGTGTTAGTGTTGTTAATTCTCATGTGCAGGATTTGTTTGAAGACCCTTTTCAAAGACATGTAGCAAAACAAGTGAGTTTTATAGCTAGGTAAGGTAGACCATCATATAATCCATACTCCAATACATACAATCCTGAGACGAGAAATCATCCAAATTTTTCATGGAAAAATAAACAGAATGTGGTCGGGCCTCCCCTAGGATTTTAGCCTTAAGAAAAGAAGCTCACTTGAAGATATGATCGTAGGCATAACTGAATGCCTTATTCTATGTTTAAAAAGTTGAGTATTAGTGACGTAAAGCCCACAACAATGTCATTGCAATTGGTGAGTAAATCAGTGTGATACTCCTTGGGAATAGTTAAGGATGTGTTGATAAATATGGAGAACTTCATATTCTCTGTCGTCTTCGTAATTCTCGACATGGAAGTTGATAGAGAAGTTCCACTCATACTTGAGAGACCCTTCCTCGCAACAAGCAAAACATTAATCGATGTGCAATATGATAAGTTAACATTACGGGTTGGAGACGAACAAGAACTTTTAACATTTTTCATGCCTCAAAATTTCATTTGGACACTGATG
Organism: Carica papaya; assembly: GCF_054855325.1. NCBI lineage: Eukaryota > Viridiplantae > Streptophyta > Magnoliopsida > Brassicales > Caricaceae > Carica > Carica papaya. The sequence continues at coordinate 17,720,053 of NC_142312.1, read as the reverse complement.
AATGCTTTAATACTAATGTAATTAATGAGTATGTGTCCAAAAGGCTCATTAAGCTAGAAAAAGACCTTGATGTCAAGGAAGTAGCCAAATTAAATGAAGAGGATGATCAAGAAAAGTACGAGGAAAGACAAGAAAAATTGAAGAAAATGTATGCATATTTGGAAGAGGATTTTGAAACGTTGAGATCCACCCTAGCTCCATTTAAGCCATTTGCTGCAAAGTCGAGTTTACAATTAAAAATAAAATGCTGATTAGGAGGCAACCCAATATAAATGGTATTAGATAGATAAGTATATTTTTCTTTATTTTTTCTATTTATTTTTTTATTTTATAGAATCATAGATTTTTTCCATTTATTTTAGTTTATTTATTTATTTACTTTTTATTTTTTTTCTTTCTTTCAACCTTTCTTTCTTACCTTATAATTATTTCACTAATGTTTGTGGATTCTTAATTGAGGTCCGACTAATATGCTTTTTGATGTAGATGATATCTCCTTTAAATTAGAACAGCTCTCAGGGAAAAATTCTAGTGATCACTTTTGGAGCAAACTATGCGGGTGCCATGCAAAGGGAGTATTTTGTTTCTTCTCTGTCTTCATTTTATTTTCTTGTGCAGAATGTGTTCATAGATAGTGAGGACACTGTTTGAAATAAGTTTGGGGGTATTGGATCTTTAGAGTTTAAATTGTCTTTTTCTAGTTTATCATTTCTCTTTTTTATACACTTAAGGGCTAAGTTTTTCACCATAAGTAGTTAATAAAGCATAACGGAATTGATATTTTATTTTGACTAAGATTATGGTTATTTTGAAAAGAAAATAGGATATCTTTGCAAATAATAATAGAGTAATTAGTGATTATTTCCCTTAATTTAATTAGTGTAAGGACAATTACATAGGAAGCTAATCCAGAGCATTATACTTGTGACATAGAAAATGTGAGTTTGATTTTTTACCTTTGAGCTAGTCCTAAAATAAGGTTTAGTTGAATAAGACAAATTAGATAACATGTGATGGGTGAGATGGAGCGTAACACACTCACTCGTGATAATAATAATGATAATAATAATAAAAAATAAATACTTTAAATAAAAGGTGACATGGAGTGTAAAACGCACTCACTCGTAAAAACATATTTGAGGTAAAAGTGTGAGATAGAGCATAAAATGCACTCACATGGAAAAAAATTGTGGATATATATAGAGTAAACATGTATAAGTTTACTAGCTTGGTTGAAGGAGCAAAAGAGTAAGGTTAAACAAAGCATAATTTATGAATCAATATTAAAGACACAGAGAGGGAACTTATATGTTGAAATTATGCAAATTTTGTTTGGTGGTATAAGAGCAAATAATCTATTTATATTTTACAAAATTCTTTTTAAATTTTCAACTAACTAACAATTAGAATAAAGGAATAGAATTTTGATACTATCAAGCTGAATAGATGAACGTAGTAGAAAAATTTGCTTTTAAGTGTTTCTTTTTAGTCTTTTGCTTGAGGACAAGCAAAAATTTAAGTTTGGGGATATTTGATATGCATTATTTTTATCTTAATTTTGATACTCTTATTACTTAAATTTATAATAAATTTTAAATGAATTTATGAGTCCAATTTTTTAGGTAGATTGAATTGTTGAAGAAAAGAGAAAAAAGAAGCTAAAAAGAGAAGAAGAGAAGAAGAAGAAGAAGCCAAAAGCCCATACCATAAAAGTCCAAGCCCAAATCTGAAGCAGCCACCAAAAAAAAGGTGAAGCAGAAAGAGGCATGTAGGGGGGGGGGAGGGGAAGAAGAGTTGAAGGGGAAAAGAAAGAAGCAACTGAAGGGGAAAACAAAAAAAAAGCAATTAAAAAGGAAAAGGGGGAGCTGAAAAGGAAAAAAGAAGAGTGCCAAAGAGGATCTTCTCTCTTACAATTATCTATAAAAAGGGGACAGGGGGAGTGAGACGGGAGCTAGAGAGAGAAAAGAGAACTCGAAGCTTATGGCCTACAGAGAAATTAGAGAGTAGAAGCGAAGCGACATGCTAGGGTGAGAAGCAGATTCGAAGTAGAAGTGCGATAACATAGCAGAAACTTGGAAAAGCAGAAATAAAGAGAAGCGACGAACTTGGTGGCAAACATAACAGATGAAGAGAGAGAGGAAAGTTAAGAAAAATTGGTCAAGAAATATTTATTTAATTTTCATATTAGTATATTTTTAGTAGAAATTTTTAAGAATTTTTATGACACTTGAATGCTAGTATTTGGAATTGTTGGGAATTTTTTTTTTTTAATATTACATGATTATTTTTCTCTCAATTAATATTGTTGTTTGATAATGTGCACAAATATCACTTTCATTGTTTAGATTTAGTGTATATTCGAGTCACTTGTTGTCTAACTTAAGGGATTTTGCTAATTTTTAATGAAAGTGGGAAGATAAGACTCAATATCTGAAAAATAGTGCAGTAAAACTGATTTGACACACAGAGTCATTATACATGACCAAGCCTTGGCAAGGCTTGCACCCTAGCGGCAGTAGCAGCAGATATTGATGTTTCAGTATTCCTTCATATTTAAAGAAAGTAGCACTTTTACCTGGAAGTGGGAAACCAATCAAGTAGGGGCAATTTTGGAAAGTAAAAAGAGAGGCTGAAATCATTGAGGTGTTCCCTACCTCCACAAAAGCAAACCCTAATCCACCCTTGGCCGTTAAATAGGAAGCCAAACATAAAAGAGTGATAGCCAGAAAAAAAGCCAGTAAACTTTGTCCTTTTTAATTATTCTTTCTGTAATTTCTTCAGTTGATCCCATAGATAATTTGCTAATGAATTAAGCTCAACATGAGTGGCTAAATGTTACAACTTCTAGTTAGATATTTAATTGAAGTTTTAGCTTTAGGATTATGAAATCGAATTATTTTACTATTATTCTTATTTAAATTTAGTACTTGTATATCTTTCTGTGCATACAAACATTGTTATTTGTTATCTTTTCAACAGGATCCGTTGTGCATATAGCATGATTGCATATTGCCATTCAGGATTCTTGAATTCATAATTGTTCAGGTTGTCTTGATATTAGTGGTAAATTAGTGTCACACTAAGAGGATGTATAATCTAATTTGAATGAACCATGCGGTTGAGTTTATTGGTTAGAATTAGGTTTTTCTAACTCTTAATATTGTTCGTAAAGTAAACTCTAGAAGTGTCTCTAGAATTATTTATTAGCAAGAGTTAATCAATAAGCATCTCTTGGTTAATATAAGATTAAAGAAATTTTGACTATTAGGAGCGTCTCCAATAACTAGAACTAGTTTATTGAAAGTTGGTAACAATTATCATTACATTAATGACCAATCCTACAAGTTGAAACTGATATTACTTCTTTAAGGGGAACTCACTTATAACTATTTTTCTATGTTTTTACTTCGTTTAATTACTTTTGTTTTGATTACTTTAAAATTTTTTAATTTATTTTAATTACTTTGATCCAAAATGAGAACCCCCAACTTTTACTTTTATCACTAGCCATAAGAGATATTGCTTCTCAATTCCCTATGCATTCGACCCTATTAACTGCTATTATAAATTTAAGTTGCTGTCAACATATAAATTTATTTTTGATGGATTCAACACCCATCAAATTTTGTCATTGGTGTAGGGTTTTCACGATGATTTTGGCTTTCTTCCGACTTTCCAAAATTATCTCTTTCATGATTCTTGATTTCTCGTCTCCCAGATGCAATGAGATAGTTTTTTTAAATTTGAAAGCGTGCAAGGTTTTAAATCTACTACAGCCAGAGTTTAAGCCTTCATCGAGGCTTATCCGTGTGTGACTTTGTACATCTTGCGGGTGCTTGGGCATTAGCTTTTTACCTAAGGGTTATATGCGTATTGACCCGTGTTTTCTACTGCCACAAGAATACAAGCCTTGCCCGAGGCTTGTGAATTAAGACTTGTTGCCCTTGCTAAGGTAAAGCCTTGTCTGAGACTTATACCAGAACTGATGACAACTTCTACACAAATTTGTAATTAGAAGAAATTATGCAAATTTTATTGGTGGTATAAGAGCTAATAGTCTATTTATATTTTGCAACATTCCTTTTGAATTTTCAACTAACTAACAATTACAAGAAATGAATAGAATTTCGATACTAGCAAGCTGAATAAATGAACATAGTAGAAAATTTTAATTTTAAGTGTTTTTTTTAGTCTTTTGCTTGAAGACAAGCAAAAATTTAAGTTTGGAGATATTTGATGTCTTATTTTTATCTTAATTTTGATACCCTTATTACTTAAATATATAATAAATTTTAAATGAATTTTGAGTTAAAAATTAATTTATGAGTTTAATTTTTATGTAGATTGAATTGTTGAACAAAAGAGGAAAAAGCAACTGAAAAGAGAATAAGAGAAGAAGAAGAAGAAACCAAAAGCCCATATCATAAAAGTCCAAGCCCAAATCTGAAGCAGCCCATCCCAGCAGCCACAAAAAAGAAAAAAAAGGGCGAAGCAGGAAGAGGCATGTATGCCTCTAAAGATGAAAAAAAAAGCTGAAAGGGAAAAAACAAGTAAAAAGGAAAAGGAGGAGCTAAAAAGGAAAAAAGAGGAGTACCAAAGAGGATCTTATCTCTTACAACTATCTATAAAAAAAGGACAGGGAGAGTGAGATGGGAGCTAGAGAGAGAAAGCAGAACTCAAAGCTCGTGGCTGACAGAGAAACTGGAGAGCAAAAGCAAAGTAGCGTGTTGGGTGGAGAAGCAGATTCGAAGAGCAGAAACATTGAGAAGCATAAACAAAGAGAAGTGATAGACTTTGTAGTAAGCAAAACATAGGCAGAGAGTTAGAGAGAGAGAGAGAGAGGAAAATTGAGAAAAATTGGTCAAGTAATAATTATTTAATTTTCATATTAACAAATGTTTAGCTGAAATTTTTAAGAATTTTTATGACACTTGAATGCTAGTATTTGGAATTGTTGGGAATTTATTTTTTTGAATATTACATGATTATTTTGCTCTTAATTAATATTGTTGTTTGATAGTGGGCGTAAATATCACTTTTATTGCTTATATTGAGTGTATATTTGAGTCACTTACTACCTAACTTAAGAAGATTTGTTAATTTTTTATGAAGGTTGAAAGATAGGACATAATATTCGCAAAAATAGTGCAGCAGAACTGATTTAGCACACGAAGTCGTCATACGTGACCAAGCCTTAGGCAAGGCTTGCACCCTAGTGGCAGCAGCAGCAAATATTGATGTTTTGGTATTCTTTTAGATTTAAAGAAAGTATCGTTTTTAACTGGAAGTGGGAAAATGAATCAAGCAGGGACCATTTTATAAAGCAGAAAGAGAGGCCAAAATAATCGAGGAAACCCTAATCCACCCGCGATCTTTAAATAGAAAGCCAAATAGAGAAGAGCGACGGCCAAAAAAACAGCAAGCAAACTTCGTCCTTCTCAATTATTCTTTCAATAAATTCTTCAGTTGACCCAAAAAACAATTTGCTGGTGCATTAAGCTCAGTGTGAGTGGTTAAACCTTACAATTTTCAGTTAGAGATTTAATTGAAGTTTCAGTTTTAGGATTGTGAGATCGAATTATTTTACATTTATTCTTATTTAACTTCAGTATTTGTATATCTTGTTGCACCATACAAACATTATTATTTGTTATCTGTTCAACAGGGTCCGTTGTGCATAAACATGATAGCATATTGCCATTCAAGATTTATAAACCCATAATTGTTCAGGTTGTCTTGATGCTAGTAGTAAATTAGTGTCACAATAAAAGGATATATAATCTAATTTGAATAAACCGTACAGTTCAGTTCATTAGTTAAAATTAGGTCTTTCTACCTCTTAATACTATTAGTAAACTAAACTCTAGGAACTTCTCTGGAGTTGTCTATTAGTAAGGTTTAATCAATCAGCGTCTCTTAGTTAATATAAGATTAAGGAAAGATTAGTTGTTTGGAGTGTCTCCAACAACTAGAACTGCTTTATTAAAAGTTGGTAAGAATTATTTTTGCATTGATGATCAATTTTACAAGTTGAAACTGATATTAGTTTTTTAATTGGAACTCACTTATAACTACTTTTCTACTTCTTTACTTTGTTTAATTACTTTTGTTTTGATTACTTCAAAATTTACTGATTTATTTTTAATTGTTTTGACCCAAATCGAAAACCCCCAGCTTTTACTTTTATCGTTGGCCATAAGAGATATTAGTTCTCAATTCCTTGTGAATTTGACCTTATTCACTGCTACTACAAATTTAAGTTGTTAATAGAATATGAATTTATTTTTGGTGGATTCGACACCCATCAGTGTCACTCAATCCACCATGTTTGGTTAAATTTTCTTTGTTAGAGTAATTGACGTAGCCTAAACCAAAAATATATTTGTAGTTTAATTTTTAGTTTTCTTCTCGTTTTAATTTAGCAGTAGTGAACTTAATTCAATTGTGAGAATTTATAACACCCCGCTCACCACCGTGCTAACTTTGTATCTAGAAACTCCTATTTATTTTGGTCTTAAGGCCACCTAACTCATTTAAATTTATTCTATAACTTTATATCGTAATTCGTAATTTAAATTCATAATTTTAATTTATTCAAATTTCCTTATTTTATTTTTTATTTTATTTTTATTTTATTTTATATATTTTTTAATTTAAAAAATAATTTTCAGGAGAAAATGAAAAAATGGGGCGAAATCCTACAGAAAAAGCCTCACGAGATAGGCTCGCCCGCGCAGGCGCAGCATGCTATGCGCGTGCGTGCATGCATGACAAAACGCAAGACGTGCGCACTGTGTACACATCTCATCTATGCGGGGCAGGTGGCCAGTCTGCGCGCTCGTCATGTCGTGCGCAAAAAGGCCAGTCCACGCGAGTCACATCACACGTGAACAGGTCCAGGTTCCGCACCCTGTGCGCGCACCGTCTGCTCAATAAGCTTGCGTGGATAGGCCTGCACGCAGAGCCCTATGTGCTGTAGGCTCTACGCACACACAAGCTAGCTCCTACACACGGCCTACTTGGTGAGGTGCACTGCTACCTTGAGCAGTGTGCTACTGCCCCCTTGGGTGTCATGTGCTGCCTTGGGCAGTGTGCGGCCTTGGGTGGAGAGACACTATTGGTGGAGGAATTCTTCCTTCGTTTTTTGTGCTGGCATCACGTCACATCAAATCACCCCTCTTCCACTAACACTCTCTCTCCTCATTAGATTTCGCCACTTAGCACAAATCCAACGATTCCCATTTTCTATAAATATAGACCCCTTTCTTCCATTTTTTCTCATCACTTCCATTTCATTCTTCCATCTTTCAAGAGCTTAGAGAGAGAGGGAGTCATCTAAAGAGAGAATGAGAGGAGAAGAAGAATAAAGGTGTAGGAAAACTTCGAGATTTCGATAAGAAATTTAGTATTTCCATAAACATGTTAAAGAGCATTGCTAGAAAATTAACTTAAGAAGTTTGTGTTTTATGTTTTGTGTTTTGCATGTTTTATGTTTAATAAGTGATTAGTTCTTTGTTTCAAGCATTATATGTGATTTTATAGATACTTGATGATTTGCACGTAAATTAAATAATATGAATTTGGTGTTAGTTTTTTGAAATATTTATATAAAAAAAGAGAAAAAGAAAGAAAGAGAAGAAGAATGAGCCTGAATGGTCCAAAAAATATATAAATCTGTATTGACATGCATAATAATGCATCAAGTGTCTCGTTAAGCATTTTATCTCCGATGAGTATATGTTTTTCCCTCCCCGATCTAGTGTGGAAAGATGTAAGAGGACCGCCTGTAGATGATGGTGTACCCTCTTACGAGAGCAGTGACGCAAATAATTGTTAGGGGTCACCTTTGACTAAGTACTACCATGGCTATAGAATATCTGATAGGACCACTGTGGTTGGTACAACCGTAGTCATGTATCGTACCATAGTTTAGCAAGCCGAAAATGTGTCTGAACAAATTGTTGTTATATATCTAATTTGGTCATTTCACATGGGTAGTCAAAAATCTGTATCTACCCTTAGAGATGGAAATCAAAACGATTTTGTAAAGCATGATACGAAAATCTGAGCATTTCATGATTTATTTAATTCTCTATTATTAAGTATGATGTTTGATTTGATTGTTGTGGCTATGATCTGATGGATATGATATTTTTTTTAATAAACAAATTATTTTTATAAAGTAAAAAAGGACCCCGACATAACTTGATGGTAAGTATCAATGATATAATTATTCAGTTTTAAAATCTTACAGTGTTATTTAAATACTGTTTTTCTCACCAAGTATATGGAACTTACCTTTCCATATCCCCCCAGATGAGGAAGATAGTAAATAATCGACTGCTGACCTACCCCTTAAAGTCTATGAGGATCCCGTAGATCCACAAATCTTGAGTGCATGACTTGTCCCACATTCTGATGAGTCCAATCACATAGTGAAAGAAGTGGCCTTTTGTATTTTGATATTTTGTATTTTGTTTCCACTTCTGGCCTCAATTATATATATATGTAATTGGAACTCATATATTTTGGTAAGGAATTTGTAATAAATTGCTCCGCTACATACAATTTTATCAAGGACTCGTAATTTATTTATGTATCTGACACCCTTATGCCTTAATTTGCATTCGGGATGTCACAGAATTGGCCAACTCGTAACTTTATTTGTGATTGATGGTTTTAGAGTAACAAAAGTGAAATTCCATCAATTAGACATATATTGTTAAGTGTTAAGACTTGAACAGGAGTAACATAGTCGAATTAACATAGAAAAATTAAATTATCACATATTTAATTGAATTAAATTAATAATCATTATAAAATATTAGCAGTTGTTAATTGATAGACTTAGGGAATATTGGGAAGGAAACCGAAAGTAAATTAGAATAGTTCAGAAATTACATACTAGATTAAATCAATTGCGAAATTAAAAAATAAATATGCTCAAGATTCACGTGAAATCAATTAATTTAGTGCATTTCCATTGATAAATTTTTATAAATTTAATTATTCTGCTTTGATTAAATTATTTTAAAATTTTTCTCTTCATAAATTTAACTTCGATTTCTAAATAATAATAAAATTTCTACAATTTTAATACTTGATACGTAATCCCTGTGAGATGATACTCTACTTATCACTATATTACTTAAACGATTTCGTGGACTTATGAATTCGTTTATCATATGTCACACATTTTGAGTGAAAAATCTTTGGCATGTCTAACATCAGATTTGGCTTTGAATAAAAATAGTCGATGACTCTAGTGCAATCATTAATAAATGACATGAACCATCGAGTCCTAAGAACATTAGGTATGTGAGATGATCTCCAAATATTAGTATGAATTAATAAAAATATAGAAAAACTTTGTTTATTACTAATGAGAAATATCACATGCTTATGTCTTGCAAACTCATAGATATCCCAGCATAAACTTCCACAATCTAAATTCTTAAATAATTAAAGAAAGATCACCTTTAAGATGGAGAATGATGGGTCCCCAAGTCTTCTATGGTGAAGCTAAATCTTGTGCGTGAGGTTGACAGTAATAGCAAAGAAGGATCCTCAAGATGCATTTAAGTAGTAGAGTTTGTTTATGCCTTCAATACATCCAATTATCTTCCCCGAATTTTGATTCTGAAAGTTATAGTGAAAAGAGTCAAATATCACTTTGTTATTCAATTCTTATAATAATTTACTTACTTACATAAGATTAGTACAGAGTCTAGGGACATGTTATATATTTTTCAAGATAATCGTAGAGTTGAGTTTAATATTGCCCTTGCCTACAACAATATTGAGGGAATTATTTGCAATGATAATCTTTTTATTGCTTGGACATAGAAAGTTTGTATAAAAAATATTTAAATATATAGATTACTTTATCTATGGCTCTTGAATCTATAATCCAAGAGCTCTTAAAGAGTTTATCTGAAGCATTTAGTTCATGTGAGGTACAAGTCATACTCTAGTGCACCAATAAATTGGTACCTATTTGTTTCTCTAGGGACTTAAGTTGTGCCTTTAGTGTTTCAATCTCCATTTTGATTTTAGTAAGATCTAAAGTTGTCATGTTGAGATTTACTCTAGTAATTTAGTTGCGTGAAGAAAACATTAATTTTACACTAAGTCAACTCACTGAGTCAACTCAATGATTCCACCTTGATTTAGCTCGACTTGTATCTACATATAGATTGCGACAAGTATACCAGCATCCGACATGCACGCATTTGTATTCCACTAGTTACGACATAGATAAACTAAAGATTTTGAATATGGCAACTTGGAACTCTAGTGATGAAGGGAGAAGTGGTGACTTCTAGGCGAACTATGAAGACCAACTGGTGGTGGAGGTCGTCAGTCTTGTGGTGGCCGACGGCATGAGGGTTTTGGCCAGCTATGAAGACTGGTATCTTTTAGGTTTTTTATTTTGAAAAGGAAGATCGAATATAGTTTATAAAAAAATTATGGATTTCTTAACCTAAAACTCTGATACCATGTTAAGAATAGTTTTTTATTGATGTGTATTTTATTGGATATTACAGCCTTACATGTACAAGTTGTTTAGGATAAAATAGATAATTAATTACAATTAATTACAAAAGATATAGTTTTCCTCTTTAACCTAATTTGTTTCTTCTCAGACACCCTAATTTATTTCTGATGCAAAAACCAGGATCAACAACACAATCCAAAACTCGACATATACATCAACAACTAGAAACTCAAAATGCTAAGTAAACCCTTGCTACTTGACCCACACTCAACAGGAGAGTGAAAACCAAGGTTATAGGGAAAGAAATAAAGAACTAAAATTGAAAAGGCGTCACGAGACTTACCTCGATAAATGATTCCAAATCCTAGCGTAATAAGTTAGTCGAAGACTCACTCACTCACTCTTGAAAGCTTGGAAGTTTAAAGTAAGAATACCTTGATTTTATTAATAATCTAAATTATATTGACAAGTGAAGGTGGTGGCTTTTATTTATAGAGTGGGCCATCCTAATTTGAGTTAAACTGTAATTAAAAATTCTAAATCTAATTCTTAATTTTAATCTCAATAAAATATTGAACTTAATTTAATTAAAACTAAAACATTTATTAAAAAATACATATTAAATTGCTTTCTCCCCAGCTAGGCTCCTACTTGGACTCTTCCTTTGAACTCCTTTCGGATCTTGAATTCTAACTCTTCTTCCTTTCATTTTTTACAGGTAGTCACTGGACAGAATAGGCCTTTTGTTACTATGAAGGACTCAGGAATCTAGAAGTCAAATAGGACTTTTCTTCACCTTGGCCAAACTTCTTCTTCTTCATGCATGTGGTCTTCCTCCTCTTTACTCCTCTCAGTGTTTTTCTTCCATTCATCTTCGGTGTTCTTCTTCTCTTCATCTATTGATGGCTACGTGAAGGTTTCCTTCCTCAATATAGGTAAAAAATAACATTAAAATTGGAAGCTAGTTTGCAGCAAAAGGTGATCCTCCTTGGGTTGAAGGTGTTTTCGCGTGCATGCTTATCTTCTTTCTTTGCCCTTTTGTTTCTGTTTGCTGTTATGTTTTTCTTGATGGTTTTTGTCTCTATTTTCCTTCTATTTTGCAGGTTCGTTGGATTCCATGAAGAGTGCTTCAACCTCTTCAGAGAGAAAACATAGCTCGACCTTTCCTAGTTTGGTGTAGTTCTCGCGCGAGTGAGGGGACTACACCTCTAATCTCTTCCTAAACTAGGAAATGATATGGTTGAGGATTTTTGGCTTTCTTTGACCTGTTCATGCAGCTACTTGGGCTTTAAAGTCGCTTCCTTGGGTGATCTAACTTTGAACAAAAAGATTGAAAGCTTTTTGGAAGCTTTTGGCACGGGCTCGGGTAATAGGTCCCTCCGGTACTTGAATCTTTCTTCCTACTTCTCCCCAACTGTCTTCTTGGTGTTCCAGGTAAGCATCCTTCCTTGTGTCTCTTGTGTCCAGGTTTACATCAATTTTCTTTCTAATACTCTTATTTACTTCCTCTTTAACAACCTAATTTACTTCCTCTTCAATACCATGATTTTCTTCCTCTTTATCATGTTTATGTTTCAATTTTGATTTCCAATTGAATTATATTTTCAAAAAGAGTATAAAGATTGTTTCTAAATTTAAATTGAAAGCTTCAAATAATTTCTATTAGGAATAAATCATTTGTTTCAAGTATACTTAGATAAAGACAAGTGTAAAATATTTTCTCTTAGAAAAGCTTTCAGTGTTTTAATTATGATTCAAATGTAATTTAAAATTTTTATTATGTATGGATAAATACTAATATAACAACTAAATTAATTAAATAATATAAAATCGATAATAAATAAAGAAAACTAATAGCTTGATTGATAGGTCAAAATGAATACCAAATACATACAAGAGTATATGTGGCTAGTGATACTGGTATAAATGCTTGTGTTATTTACTATAAAAAAATAAATACACAATTAAAAAAAAATTAAGATATCCACACCAAATTAAGTAGATATACAATCCTGTAAGATCTTTTGAAATTTAATGCTCATGGGAAACTAACCCTATAAAGCCCACCCACTCCACACCCACTTATACCTACTACTAATCACCCAACCAACATATATCATGGCATCTCAAAAGCTTATCATGTTTTTTGCTCTTTTGATTATGACTATGTTGTTTTCCCACTCCGTTGTACAAGTTTAAGGTATTCCATCCTCTTTCTCTTTCCATTTTCTGTTTTACGGTTGTATTAGTTACTTATAATTTTTTTAATGTTTTTAATTTATTATAATATATTAAGGGAAGTAATCCCACAATGACTTGAGGATCTGTACTAATTTATGTACATGTTGAATATTTCTTGCTAACTCTATATAGTTTTAGGTAAGAATTTAACATATAACTATTTTTGCCTCATGACTTATAACTCTATATCGATCAAATATGAGGATTTATATTAGTGTGTATATATATTAAACATCTTTTCCTAAAATTAATTTATTTTGATAAAAATCTAACAACAAGAATATGCTGATGCAGAAACTGATTTGGGTAATATTGATGAGTACAACGATGTTATAGCGTCAAAGAAAGAGGTGAAGGCTAATGGTGGTTGCCATTTTGTCGGCTCGTATAGCAGCGTAACTAATTGTCCATCTGCATGTGCAGCTCTCGGGTTAAATCCTGGCTCTGCTTTACGTGTACCAAATCCTGCTGGTTGGAAGCATTGTTGTTGTGTACAACAAAAACGGAATTTCAACGTTATAATAAATAGAAGTTTTTTCTTTTCTTTAGTGCTATATTAATATTTTCCACATCAAGAACTTCAATTTCAAGTACTAAATACATATTAATTATTATTTAATAAACTTTTAAAATATTTAATCATGATAAATGATGCAAACAAGGCTAAAAACACTCAAGATACTCAAAGAGCATCAGAATGTGACTTGGAGCAAATTTCAAATGATGTAAACACAAATACAGTTCCAAACCTAGAAAGTTTCAGCGGACCAATAACAAGATTAAAGGCAAAGAAGCTTAAAGAGTTGCTCCAAGTTTTTACTCAAAAACATGTGGATGATGGGCTGGCCGATTGTCGAAAGTTCAAATATGAGCTTTTTGAACAGCCCAAATTCGTAACTTTAATTGGGTTTAAGTGATTTGGGATAATTATTTGGGCTTGTTTGAGTCTTATTGATAATTGATGAATAAGCCTTGTGTATGGGCTGGATTAGTTGAGTTGTTTTAAGTATTTTGGGTTGTTTTATATTAGTTTGAGTTAATTAAGCTCATATAGTTAAGTATAACTCATTTTGGGCTTAAAGTCTTGTCTTAGTGTTATTACAAGAATGAGCCCATAACTATATGGTGCCACAAACAATTAGTGATGTTGGTTAAGAAGATTGGAGTTATAAGGAGTTACATAATAATTTACATGTCTATAATTAGCCTAGTTATTGTTGGAGTTACAATTATAATTACCACATAATTAACCTAGTTATTGTAGAAGTTACAATTGTAGTTATTGTATTGTAACTTATCATTGATTTCTTTGGCTATAAATACCAAAGGAACTCTTCTTTGTGGACATCAAGAGTTGTAATCAAACATTTCAGAATTGAGTTGAGAGCATTTTGGCTTTCTTTTCACTTTATGCACAAGGTGTTGATTTGGAATACAATTGTTATTACTTGTATTTCAATTTTGATTTCCTATTTCAATTGTTGTTGGTGCTTGTTTGGATTGGGTTCAAGAGATATCATTTATCTTTCTTGGGTTCTCTTTAACTTCTACTATTTGGGTGATTGAACAAATTTGATTCATTTTTTACTTGTGATCTAAATTCCGTTCTAAATCGATTGAAGAGTTCTTAGGTTCAAGTAAGGATCTTGGGGTTCCGCATCAATAAAGGACAATTTTTGAATTATTTAATAATGTGAATGAAGAATAGTTATTTCAAATTGAAATTTTTAATAAACTAATTTGATATTTCACAATTGTTAGAATGTAATCCATCCATTGAAGTATTTGAGCTATTCATGATCAATCTATTTGGAAATCCAAATGACCTAACCAAAATAAATTATTTTAAATAGTTTAACTATAGCACTATTCAAAATTTTCCATAATATTATATTTATTGATCAAAACAGATTATTTAAAATAGTTATCCAAAATAAGTATCAAGAGAAAAAGAGAGAATAGAAAAATAAATTATGAGGAACACAAAAAATGGCAGTATACCTTAAGGAAAGACAAAACAAGTCAAAAAACTTGAAAGACATGGTCCACCCTAGACAACAATGAAGAAACAAAGTTTGGAGGAATTTGTGAAGTTTTTGCCAAGACCTTGATAAATAATGCAAGAGGGACATCAAAATTATGGTCAGAACCAATGAAGTGCATCCAATTATTTCTCATTCATGGATGAGACATTATTTTATCACATAGTCACCTCCAATTCCTAAAAAGAAAATTGTGATTTTTTTATTCTGCATTCAACGTTAATGTCTAAAAAGGGATGTGGCATTTCATCAAAATTGTACCCATCTTTAGTGCTTAAAAAGCAAGATGACTTTCCAAAATTATATTCACCTTCGGTGCCTAAAAAGGCAATGTCACTTTTTAATTCATGTATCATCTTCAATGCCTACAAAGGTAGTGTGACTTTTCGATTCATGCATTCACCTTCAATTCTTAAAAAAGCACGGTGATTTTTCAATTTCTGCATTCACCTTCAATACATAAAAGTGTGAGATGATATTTCATCAAAATTGTATTCACCTTTAATGCCTAAAAAGGCAAGGTGATATTTCATCAAAAAGAAATTCAACATTTAGTGCCTACAAAAGCAAAGTGACTTTTTAATTCTACATTTACATTTAATCCGTAAATAGGCAATGTGAGTTTTCAATCATGCACTCACCTTCACTTCCTAAAAAGGAAAGACTTTTATCCTACATGTATATATTTTTAATATTACCAAAAATGAAAAACTAAAAAGAACAAATAAAAAAAAATCAAATAGTACAGGACTAGGAGAAAGAAGTTTTGATTTTTGCAAACAAAATTAAGGTAAATTCTAATTTTTACTTTGTCTTTTCTATAAAAGTCCAAGTAAATAGGGAAAACTATCATACCCTAATTTTATCTTAGTGTTTTTAATTAAAAACGTGTCTTTAAATTTTCAATATTTTATTCTAAGGGTATGCAAAAGAAAATGAAAAAAATCAAAAATTAATAATTAATAATAATAATAATAAATAAAGATAGAAAGAACAAAAAAAATTGTTGAAGTAATAGCTAGTAAACATGTGTGTATATATATATACACACATTTAAAAGCCTCAACAGAAAGCTTTGTTTCCCAAGTTTTATGGTGAAGCTTTCAATATATACATATTATATACATGTATAATTGTAATTTATAATTAGATACATATAAATGAAAATAAATAATATTTTTGCTCTCCTAAGTCTACAATTTAATTTGATTTAAAATCTAAATTAGTGTAAGTTAAAAAAAAAAGAAAAAGAGAAAGAAACAATTAACTTAAGCCCCAAATAAAAAATATAAAGCCTAATAGGAGAGGTTCAACCGACTCTCTCTTTCCACTTTCCCATTCTTTCTTTTATTTTCTCTATTTCTTTCCAAGTGAGGTCTTAAGAAAAGCCCAGTTCCCCCAAAACGACAGTATTTTGAGAAATCATTTAAATCCTTCCCAGAAACATCGTCCTCTGGATGAAGAGATTAATTTAACTATCCCCTCTTTCTTCTTCCTTGGAAAACCAGACTTTTGCTTTCTTTCGTTCGTGGGTTGTAGGTGAAGCATGATGGTGTTGCCTAGGACACAAATGCTTGAAATCAGAGATGATGCAAAGGATGAAAGAAAATAATGTTCACCAACTAAGCTATCCAAAAACCAATGTTTCATATAAAACAAAATAGATAAAAGCAAAGGAAAAAAATAGATTTGTAGAGGCGGTGTTCGGTAACAATGGAAGGCACGAAAACAGGTGAACGGAGAGGAAACTCTTTGTGGCAACGACTAAATGAAGAGTGCACGTGTTTATCTATAAAAACAACAAGAAAAAATGCGAGAAACAGAGAAAAAATGGAGGTTTTGGTGCAGTGTCAGTGGCGGCAGAGTGGAAAGGAGAATAGGGCTGCTCGGGGAAGAAGACAGATTTAAACACCCATTCTGTCCCCAAGCTCAGCTGAGCTCGGACACACCAGATCACCTTTTAGTGAAATAATGTATTTTGGTGTGGGATGGGTCGGTTTGCTTCATACAGACCCGATAACATCCCCCCTCAAGATGGAGTGTAGAAGTTTTCTGTTCCCATCTTGATCATAAGCTCCTTGAGAAGCCATTCAACCTCTTAAACATTGTTGGATTTAGTACTGGCTCTCCTTCATCCTTTGAAAGTTTAATATTCTTATCCAGGGGGAGCGATAAGGTTTTGCTTCCTAGAACCCCTACATCTTTTAAAAGGTCTAAGGCATATTTTCTCTAGTATATATGAACTCCTCTCTTTAACCTAGCAACTTTAATGTCAAATAAATACTTTAAATTTCCTAAATCCTCAATTTTAAATTTATTATTCAGTGTTATTTAGTTCTTTAATCACATATTCATCATTATCTGCCACAATAATATCATCAACATATACAAGTAATACTGTAAAGCTCTTACCATTGGTCTTCACAAATAAAATGTATTCAGCCTTGGACTGCTTAAATCCTTGTTGAGTAATAAACTCAAAAACTTTGGCATATCACTGTCTTGATGCTTGCTTAAGCCCATATAAGCTTCTTTGTAATCTACATACTTTCCCTTCTCTCCTTTTAGGATGCCAAGGAAGAAGCTCCATGTACACTTCCCCATTTAAATCTCCATATAAAAAAGCATTGTTGACATCTAACTATTGAAGGTGACATCCTTTTATTACAGCTAAAGCCAACAATATTTTTATGGAAATGATTTTGGCCACAAGTGAGAATGTGTCGTGATAGTGTAGACCTTCTCTTTGAGTGAAATCCTTAGCAATAAGTCTAGCTTTGTGTCTCTTAATGATCTTATCTGCTTTGAATTTCACTTTGGAAACCCACTTACATCCTATTACTCTCTTCCCTACTGGCAAATCAACTACTTTCCAAGTCTTATTTTCTTCAAGAGCTTGGAGTTCATTTTCCATTGCATTTCTCCAGTTTGGGTCCTTGCTGGCCTCCTCATATGAACTTGGCTCGTCATGGGATGCTACAACAAGTATCTACTTATTGTGCCCCCCCACAAGTCAATTGTATGCAACTATACTTCATAAGAGAAAGACACCACCATTGTGAACTTCTGGATCAGAAAACTCTATGCAATTGTTGTTCCTTTGAATCTCATATATATAGGCCTTTAAGTACTCTGGTGGCCTCTTTGTCCTTGTTGATTTTCTCTTTAGAACTTCATCATTATTCATATGGTCTTTTCTTCTTTCTCCTTCCCCATCAATCCTTTCTTGATTGTTGAATACCTCTTCTATCTGTGTGAGATTCCTAACTTCCACATCTAGGCTATCTTGACCCATTACTTGGTCTCTAGTGTTGTCTTGCATAAAGGTGTTTGATTCTAGTTCGTCTATCAATATATTTCTAGACTCATGTATAGTTTGGATATCCATTTTCCTTGTGAGGAAATACTCTTTCATGAAATATTACATTTCTAGAAATAAAAACCTCATTGGTTTCTTCATCTAGCAATTTATATCCCTTTGTACCAAAACGATACCTTATGAACACACATTTTCTGGCTCTTACATCAAATTTTCGTCTCCAACTCAATAAGATAGATGCGAAGGCTAAGCATCTAAATACTTTCATCTGACTATAATTTGGTTTCTTTCCATGTAGAACCTCGAAAGGTGTCTTACCACTTAGCACAGAAGAGGGTGTTCTATTAATTAAATATGCATTAGAACAAAATCGCTCCAATACTTGATGTCCATTCCACTTTGGAATTTTAACGCCCTTGCAATATTGAGTATTGCTGATGCTTTCTTTTGACTCTTCCATTTTGTCGTGGAGTTTTCACAAAACTCTTTTGATACATGATTCCCTTCTCCTCTTAGAATCTTTTCATTTCAAATTCTCTTTCGTTATCAGTTTTAATCACTCTTATTTTCTTGTCAAATTGAGTCTTAATAGAAGTGCAAAAATATTGTAAATGTGAACCAATTTCAACCTTACTTTACATCATATATACCCTAGTACATCTAGTAAAATCATCAACAATCGTTAAAAAATATCTAAATCCATCATAAGAAATTTCATTACAAGGTCCCCAAATGTCACAATGTATTAGATCAAAACATTGTCCTGTTTTATTAATGCTATCAGAAAATAAAAGTTTATGCATTTTTACCAACTGGCATACATAACAGAACTTAAGAGTCTTTACTTGCTACAATATTAAAATCAAAACTAGAGTTGAATGAAGGGTGCCCAAGTCAATAGTGCCACATATCAAAGTCTCTCTCCTATTTATTGGAACTTTGTAGTGTCATTCCTGTAAAGATTTGTTGACTTGCATTTTCCAAAACCTCAGGTTGTCTAAGATGGTATAGTCCATCCTTAATCTCGCCCATCCCTAGTGTTTTCCACGTCAAAATATCCTGGATGATACAATGTTGTAAGAAAATTAGACAACATCTAATATCTTATGTTAGCCTTCTTGCAGATATTAAATTAAATTTAAATGAAGGCACAGTTAACACATTGTTTAATACAATCTTGTCACTTAATTTTACTACCCCTACATGAGATACATCTACACTTTCTCCATTCAATAATACAATTTTAGATCTGACTTTTGTTGTTATCTTAGTAATTCATGTGTGTGTACTATGTGATCTGAGGCCCCAGTATCAATTATGCAAGTTATGTGTGTGTTAATATTTCTATCTACTGTGCAAACATTAAAACAAGAAAGCATGTCAGAGAATGCAGTGAGTTTATGATCCTGAGGGTTGCACTGAAGTTACTTGTACCATATTGACAGTAGCTTTACTTCGTTAAATGAAAGCCATAAGCTGATGGAGTTGATCTTTTATCAACAAATTATGTTTTTTTCCCTTGAGTTCATTTTGTGTATCAACACAGGACACTTGATTGATGGTGGGTTGTCTGATCTTGTTTTGGGTCCTTTGTCCCTTTGATTGGTTCTTATCTCTATAGCATATCTCAGCCGCATGTCCTGGCATATTACAATTAGTGCATACAGGTCTATTTGGGTTGGCCTTAATGCGTTTTTCCAAAGAATGTCCAATTTTCTTACAATAAGTACAATAATTCTTCTTCTTGTTTGGGCTGGCAATTTTCTGTGGTTTGTTGGCCTCTTTTGTACTGAAAGCCATGGCCCGGTTAGTGACAGATTTTAAAGAAATTTCTCTCTTTTCTCCTCTTGTTGGATGATAGAAAATAGCTCGTTCAAACTAGGAAGAGGCTTCAATAGCAAGATTTAGGATGTTGAGTTGTTGTATGACTCATTAAGTCCCATTAAAAACCTCATTGTGTGATCCCTCTCTTGATACCCAATAATTAATTTAAGTCCCCCACATGTGCAGTTGGGAATGGGTTCATAATTTATGAGTTCATCAATCAGAAATTTAACCTTTTAAAAGTAAGCCCGTACTAGCTTTTGGTTTCGTATGAGTGCAAATATACATTACTTAATTTGATACACCCTAGTTGCATTTTGTTCAGCATGTCTTTATTCTACTTTATGTCATAGTTGATGTGTCGTTTGAACATAAAATGTATTGGTCTTAATATCAAGTAAAAGTGCATTATGTATCCAAATAATCACCATATCATTGCACCGTTTCCAGTGTGCCCTCAATGGATCCGCTGGATCTGTAGGTTATGTTAGGGTTCCATCTATAAACCCTATTTTGTTCTATATACTCAATACTCATTCCATAGAAATTGCCCATGTGCAATAGTTGCTATCATTAAATAGTCCAGGACAAGAACTACGGTAGAATTCAGTGATTTATTAAGATAATATGGGTTGTTGACATTTGAGGGATCCATATTTGTTATGGCCAAATCCATAAAGTTTGGGTTCATGTTTGTAGTGGTTTGGTAAGACTTTTGACTCTCCATTCCTAATATGCTTTGATGCCATGAAAGAAAATGATGTTCATCAACTAAGGTATCCAAAAACCAATGTTTTTTATAATACAAATAACAAACAAAAGTGAAGAAAAATATTGGGTTACCGTGGGCAGTGTTCGATGACAGTGGAAGGCGCGGAAGCGAGTGAACGGAGAGGAAACTCTTTGCAGTAGTGGCTGAATGAAGAGTGCACGTGTTTACCTCCAAAAACAACAAGCAAAAATACGAGAAAAGGAGAAAAAATTGAGGTTATAGTGATGTGTCAGCGGTAGTATAATGGAGAGCAGAATAAGGCTGCTCAGGGAAGAAGATAGGTTTAAATACCTATTCTATCCCCGAGCTCAGCTGAGCTCAGATACCAAAATGCATTATTTCACTAGTGAAATAATGCATTTTGGTATGGGCTGGGTCAACCTACTTCATACAAGCTCTATAACATCCCCCCTCAAGATTGAGTGTACATGTTTTCTGCTCCCATCTTGATCATATGCTCCTTGAGAAGCCAATCAACCTCCTGTACATCGTTGGATCTAGTACTGGCTCTCCTTCATCCTTCGAAAGCTTAATATTTTGGTCCGGGGGAACAATGAGGTTTTGTTTTCCATAACCCTTACATCTTTCAAAAGGACTAAGACATATTTCCTCTTGCATATATGAACTCCTCTCTTTGACCTAATAACTTCAATGCTAAGGAAAGACTTTAAATTTCCTATATCTTTAATTTTAAATTTATTATCCAATGATATCTTTAGTTCTTTAATCATAGATTCATCATTACCTGTCAAAATAATGTTATCAACATATACGAGTAGTACTATAAAGCTCTTACCATTGGTCTTCACGAACAAACTGTAGTCAGCCTTGGACTACTTGAATCTTTGTTGAGTAATAAACTCAGAAAATTTGGCATACCACTATTTTGATGCATGCTTACGCCCATATAAGTTTTTTTGCAGTCTACATATTTTCCCTTCTCTCCTTTTAGGATGCCCAGGAGGAAGCTCCATGTATACTTCCTCATTTAAATCTCCATGTAAAAAAGCATTGTTGACATCTAACTGTTGAAGGTATCCTTTGATTGCAGCTAGAGCCAACAATATTCTTACGGAAATGATTTTGGCCACAAGTGAGAATGTCTCGTGAAAGTCTAGACCTTCTTTTTGAGTGAAACCCTTAACAACAAGTCTAGCTTTGTGTCTCTCAATGGCCCCATTTGCTTTAAATTTCGCTTTATAGACCCACTTGCATCTTATTGCTCTCTTTCTTGCCCGTAAATCAACTACTTTCCAAGTCCTGTTTTCTTCAAGAGATTGGAGTTCGTTTTTCATTGGATTTCTCCAATTTGTGTCCTTGATGGCCTCCTCATATAACTTAATTCATTATAGGATGCTACAGCAAGTATATACTTGTGTCCCCCATAAGTTTATTGTATGTAACTGTGTTTGATAGGGTAATGGCACCACCATTGCAAACTTCTAGATCAGATAGCTCTATGCAGTCGTTTTTCCCTTGAAATTGATCACATAGAGTCCTTTAAGTACTCTAATGGCCTCTTTGTCCTTGTTCATTTTCTCCTTGGAATTCATCATCATTCATAAGGTCTTCTATTCTTTCTCCTTCCCTATCAATCCTTTCTTGATTGTTGAATACCTCTTTTATCTATGTGAGACTACTAACTTTCACATCTGGGCTACCTTGACATGACTTGGTCTCTAGTGTTGTCTTGTATAAAGGTGTTTGATTGTAATTCATCTATCAATATATTCCTAGACTCATGTATAGTTTGGATATCCTTTATACACTTCTTTTCCTTGTGAGGAAATACTCTTTCATGAAATATTACATTTCTAGAAATAATAACCTTACCAGCTTCTTCATCTAGCAATTTATATCTTTTTTTACCAAAAGGATACCCTATGAACACACATCGTCGTGCTCTTGCATTAAATTTCGTCTTCCAGTCAATAAGTAAATGCAAAGCCTAGGCACCTAAATACTTTCATGTGACTATAATTTGGTTTCTTTCCATGTAAAACCTCAAAAGGTGTCTTGCCACCTAGCACAGAAGAGGGTGTTCTGTTAATTAAATATGCAGGAGTAAAAACAAAATCGCTCCAACACTTGATGTCCATTCCACTTTAGAATTTTAACACCCTTGCAATATTAAGTATTTGTTGATGCCTTCTTTTAACTCTTCTATTTTATTGTAGACTTTCCACAACTCTTTTGATGTATGATTCCCTTCTCATCATAGAATCTTTTCATTTCGAATTCTCTTCCGTTATTAGTTCTAATCACTCTTATTTTCCTTTCAAATTGAGTCTCAACAAAAGTACGAAAATGTTGTAAATGTGAACCTTTTTAAGCCTTACTTTGCATCATATATACCCAAGTACATCTAGTAAATTCATCAACAATCGTTAATAAATATCTGAATCCATTATATGAAATTTCATTACAAGGTCCTCAAATGTCACAATGTATTAAATCAAAACATTGTTTTTTTTTATTACTGCTATCAGAAAATAAAAATTTTTGCATTTTTACAAACGGGCATACATAACATAACTTACAGTCTTTGCTTGCTAACATATCAAAATCAAAACTAGAGTTGAGTGAAAGGTGCCCAATTGACGTGATACCCGCTGACAACACACTTAAACCAGAGGAGTGTAGGAAGTGAACAAGTGTCGATGAGCTTTTGGGAAACGAGAGAAAGCAGTTGTGAGGTAACAATACTCCAAGTTACTCTATTCCCAATCAAGTATCAAATAGTGAGTTCGAATCCATCAGACATAGTTCCCGGCCTAGGAAAAAATGGCACCAGAAGGCATCAAAAGCTTGAAGGATAACAGACCTTACTACTAAGGAATGACTCAGCTCGAAAACTCAGCTCGAAAATCCCGACCCAAGATGAAAGCCCAAATGTAGTATTGGTTTGGGTACCTGTGGGGTACACATGCATTGCAATGCACGTATATGATACTTGGCCTGCATATCCACCAGTGTTCCCCAGTCCCATGGTAAGGCAGGACCTTATACTCTGTAGGAAAATTGGAGACAGATAATCTTCTTGAAGTAGAGATCTGGAGGCCCACACATATGCAGAATATACAGCCCAGACCACACGTTTCCCGAGCATGCACAAACCACATGCACGAGCGCCCGGGAATGCCCACACACGCGGCCTTCTAGGACTGAGTGGAACCAACTGCATGCGCACAAGCCCAAGGGCTGAAACACGCATCCCACGCGGATGGGCCTGAGGATGGCCCTGCATAATGGCCCAAGCTGCTAGCCCACGTGATAGCGATCAAATGCACAAAAGCTCAAGTTTGTGAAGATGACAATTTGATCAACATTGCTGGTCCAATGACACGTTCAAGAAGAAAGAAAATGCAAGAAGCCTTGAAAAATTTGATTAGCACAAGTCTTTCACTAGAATGGTCCAAAGCCCACAATGCGAAGTCCAGAATTATGAATTTCATGACCATTTCAGATCATGGGCCAATAAGAGATAATGGATCATATTGGACTGATCAAGACAATCATTTTGGCCCATAATACGGCCTAAAATTCGTGCAAAAGCATGGCTGGTTCAAGACTATACTCTTTTATCAATTCTAGTCAACAATAATGGTTTGACTTTGAAGTTGAAGGACATCAATAAATCTTATCATTTATGAACAAGATTGGAGTCTTCAAAAGCATTAAAACTATTCAATGGATGATGGAAAATCAGCATGGAGTAAAGAGAAGTCAGCATGGGAAAAATGAATTCAAAGAAGACTAGAATCCCAAGTCATTAATTAGTCTTGAATTCTATTTTTTTATTAGTTTCTATTTCCAAAGTTAATTTTAAGTAATTTACTTTTGAATTTCGTGCTTCCTATGACCCATAAATAAGGGTGCATTCTACTTGTAGGAAACATATGGAAATTACGTACTTGTTAAGGGTTTTCCTTAATTTACTAGTCTCTTTGAGCTAGTTTGGGTCTTGCAAGTTGCTTGCAAAACTTATTAGGTTTATCGACTAGGATTCTTCCTCCTAGTTGTGGCACCTTGGCCTTTCTTCTTTCTCTTCTGTGATTCAAAGGTAATAAGTTTAATATAACTATTATTGTTGGGTTCATTAGATTTAGGGGTGGGTAATAGTAGTTCAATTTTTCTACCTTTTTGTGATTCAAAGGTGGTAGGTTTAATATACCTACTGTTGTTGGGTTCAAATAGGTTAGGTTGGGTTGCTTAGAAGATTTCCATAATTCTTTCTTTTGGTGTAATTCAAAGGTGTTGAGTTTGATATGCTCAATGTTGTTGAGTTCATCCAAGATTGAAGATTGGCTGAACTAGATCATCAAGGAACGATCTTAATCAACGGGTAACCGTTGCTATCATTTTATCTTAATCAATGGGTAACTGTTGCTTATCATTTTTGGTATCAGAGCTAAGTTTTTCTTGATTCATTTGATCAAAAGTAGCCATGAAAAAAAAAATATTGATTCATTTGATCTTTGGCAGTACTAACATCATTTAACATCATTTGTTTTGAAGGTTTCATCAATGGAAAAATAAAGAGTTACAAAAGTTTTCAACACCTTTGAATCAGTTCTTCCTTTCTTTCTTTATTTCATTTTTTTTTCTTTCATTCTTCTTGATTTTCCTTATTCACTTTGTCCTTTTTTTTTTGTTCTAGTTGTTTTTGCTTAGTAAGTGTTGTTTTAGCATTTGTAAGATTTGAACGAGTGAATCTATCCCCCACTATATTAAGCTGAGAGTTACATTTGGGGAGTGACATTTTAGGAAGGGAAACAAGGGTGTGAGGATTTAAACTTTTCATTTCCTATGGATACAACAGAAATGGAGGCACCACAAGAAAGCTTTGAACAAAAGGCTTGGAGACAACAATTATTGAGACAATGCAATCAAACAATGGAGACGGTGATGGAACGCCTGGATCAACTCAAAGCAAATTTAGAAAGGAATGCAAGTAGGCATGAATCTGATGAAGAGGTTCAATCCGAAATATCCCAAGGAAGTAGGAGGAGATGGAATAGAGGTAGAGTTGATGATGCAAACAAGGCTAACTTAAGATACTCAAAGAGCATCAGAAGGTGACTTGGAGCAAATTTCAAATAATGTAAACACAAATACAGTTCCAAACTTGGAAAGTTTCAGCGGACCAGTAACAAGATCAAAGGCAAAGAAGCTTAAAGAGTTACTCCAAATTTTTACTCAAAAACATGTGGATGATGGGCTGGCCAATTGTCGAAATTTCAAATATGAGCTTTTTGAACAGCCCAAATTTGTAACTTTAATTGGATTTAAGTGATTTGGGATAATTTGGGCTTGTTTGAGTCATTTTGATAATGGATGAATAAACTTTGTGTACGGGCTGAATTAATTGGGTTGTTTTAAATATTTTGGATTGTTTTATTTTAGTTTGAGTTAATTAAGCCTATAGAGTTAAGTATAACTCATTTTGGGCTTAAGTCTTGTCTTAGCGTTATTACAAGAATGAGCCCATAACTATATGATGCCACAAATAATTAGTGGTGTTGGTTAAGAAGATTGGAGTTACAAAGAGTTACATAACAATTATATGCCTATAATTAACCTAGTTATTGTTGGAGTTACAATTGTATTTACCACATAATTAGCCTAGTTATTGTTGGAGCTACAATTGTAGTTATTGTATTGTAACTTATAATTGATTTCTTTCGCTATAAATACCAAAGGAACTTTTCTTTGTGGACATCAAGAGTTGTAATCAAACATTTCTGAATTGAGTTGAGAGTGTTTTGGCTTTCTTTTCACTTTATGCACAAGGTGTTGATTTAGAATACAATTGTTATCACTTGTATTTCAATTGTTCTTGGTGCTTGTTTGGATTGAGTTCAAGGGATATCATTTATCTTTCTTGGGTTCTCTTTAATTTATACCATTTGAGTGATTGAACAAATTTGATTCCTTTTTTACTTGTGATCTAAATTTCGTTCTAAACTGATTGAAGAGTTCTAAGGTTCAAGCAAGGGTATTGGGGTTCCGCATCAGTAAGACATGATTGACCGTCTTTGTAGCTCTTTTGCATATGTAGGACCTATTCAAAATCACCTTCCCTTTTCTAATGAGATTGTTAAGAGTTTAGACGCAACCCCTAGCCGCCTCCCAAGCACAAAAAGCCACTCTTGGAGATGCCTTAATCTTTCAAATTAAATTCCATGAGAAATCTTCCTCATTCCTATCAATCCTCATCAAGAAGGCATGATAAAACTTAACTTAGAAGACCCACCTGCACTAATCTTCCAAGTAGGATCATCCAAGGCTTTTAAAGAGCCTAGTTGTACCAAGCTTACAAACTCTTTAATCTCCAAGTCATTAAGGAACCTTAATAGTCACATGGCTTGAACTC
Source organism: Carica papaya (assembly GCF_054855325.1). Taxonomy (NCBI): domain Eukaryota; kingdom Viridiplantae; phylum Streptophyta; class Magnoliopsida; order Brassicales; family Caricaceae; genus Carica; species Carica papaya. The sequence continues at coordinate 17,692,981 of NC_142312.1, read as the reverse complement.
TTTGTTGCAGATCAAAGTAAAAAATAGAGAGAAAATGTTGATCCAAGGATCCGTCCTAGCCAATCATCCAACCAGAATCTCACTTTTCATCTATGAATCATTAATTACTTTTGCTCATTTCTTCCTTACTTTCATATGGTAAGAAAAACTTTTAACGATGTACTTTGAGAAATCATTAGATCTTAAGCTACATACAGCACAACCAGCAACATCCGTAGGTATATCACCATTGCATTATATGAAATTTGACAGCAGTGGTAAGTAACACTCAAGAAAACTATAGTGAAATATTAATTTAAAGTTTCGTTAACAATCACAGAAGAGAAGGAAATAATAAATAGGGAAAACATGCTAACCTCCTGTAGAATGAGAGAACAGTGCACAGAGGAAACTGCTCTTTTGTAATAACTTGTCACATGTTCAGTGACCTTACCAATTCCCCTAATCTTAGCATATATTTGATAGTACAAATAATCAGAATTGCATATTACTATAATAATTCCATAGCCATGTAGTCATAATAATCATAATAATACTAATAATTATAGAAAGTATATTTCTTCTTAGAAAAGATACGTATATCTGATGCAACTAATAAATAGCATATAATACCTTTCTTATGGGAAAAGAAGATATAAATGTCATGACAACTATTCAGTCATTTGGCAAAAGAACTGTCCATTTGGCTTGTTTATATCAGAAGATACCTAAGTGAGAGAATAACGAGTATAAAATTAAAAGTCCTCAAAAAAGACAATCTATACAACAGAAAACATTGTAATTCACAAAAAGCAAAGTAGAAACTTATATTTGACAACAACTAAAACTTATAATTGGTCGTTAAATAATAGTCTCCAAAAAAGAAAGAATAAGAAGCATCAACATCAAGTAGGATTTGGAGGAAGATTGGTGGAATTCTATGAAAAAATGCAAAACGTATATATATAGATCACATGCACTAGGTATTCTTTACCCATTTTCTCAATTTCAAAAAGAGAAAAATTCATAACGTTTAAACAATCAAGAACATATGTCCTTGCAAGATAAACTTAATTTACAAGATAGAAAGTTATATGTTTATAACTTTAGCAAGTGTGACATCCCAAGTACTAATTAAGGCAAATAGATGTCAGATACAGATTCAGAATAATAAGTGTATGATAAAATTTATGCAGCAGAATAAAATTATTATAAATCCCTTACAAATTTACATATGAGTTCTAATACAAACTTATACTGAGGCCAAAAGTGGCTCCAAAACACAAAACAAAATATAAGAGCCACTTTTTTTACTATGTTATTTGGACTCATCAGAGTGCGGGAACAGTCATGCACTTAGACTTGTGGATCCACGGGATCCACATAGACTTCCAAGGGTAGGTTAGCCTGTCGTTCTTCACTTTCTTCCTCATCTGGAGGGGGCATGGAAAGAGTGAGTTCCATATGCTCAGTAAGGAAAACAATATTAATTAACATCGTAAGATTTAAAAAGTTAATTATTTTAACTTTCCATTTAACCTCCTCGTTTACCTATGTCACATTATAGAAAACCATTTATTTATTAAGAAAACAATACATTAATACAAACAACCAAACATACATCATGCCAGATAATAGAAAAAATTAAATAAATCATGAAATGCTTCACAAAGTCGTTACAACTTCCATCTCTGAGAGCAAATACAAATTTCTAACTACCTAAGTGGACTGACCAGATTATATACAGATACGGCAATTTGCTCAGGCTCATTTTCAGTTGGCCAAACCATGGTACGATCTACGACCACGGTCGTACCAGCTATAGTCGCCCTAATATATATCTACAATGACGACATTACTTAGTTGTGACTCCTACAGATAGTGCAATACCACTCTCGTTAGAGGGTATGCCATTATCCATTAGGAGCTGTCCTTTTACGTCTTTCCAAAGTAGATACGGGAGGGGAAAACAGATACTCCAAAGAGAAAGGGGAACAGATATCCCTTAGAGATAAAAAGCCTAACGAGACACTTGATGCAATATGCATGTCAATACAGATATACTTCAGACCATACAGGCTTTATTCCACTTTTTTCTTTTTCTTTTCTTTTATACTTTTTAATGTTACCGATTATATATTATATTTATTACATACAAATTCATTAAGTGTTTGCAATTCACATAGCATGCTTGAAAACAAGAACAATTTGACTTATCTGAACACAGAGGCATACAAAACAAAAAAAACAACAATCATATTAATTTAGTTTATCTAAAAATACTCCTTAAGATGTCAAAAGAAATACTAGATTTCTTACCGAAACCTTGATGTTTTCTCCTTCACCATTCTTCTTTCTTTCTCTTCTTCTCTCACTAGACTACTATGTCTCTCTCTCTCTAAATTTTAAAAAAATGGAAGAATGGAAGTGTGGAGAGGAAGAGAAGGGGAAGGGCAATTTTTAGAGTTTTGGAAACGTCGGATTCACGCCAAGTGGAAAAATCCCGTAAAGAGGAGAAAAAGATGCTCAGTATGGAAAATGAGGGAGGAGGGCCTCCACCACCGGCGATGGTAGCACGCCTCCTGAGGTAGTGGTAGCGCATTGCAGGCTAGCTTGTAGGCGTACAAGCCTCCTATTGCGCGGACGACGAACACACATTGTGCGGCACTTGTCTGCACACGAAGTGACGCACAGACGCCCGCCTGCATGCAACCGGATATGCACAGGTCCTGACCCTGCGTCATGCATGCTATGCACCCATTTGCGCGCGCATAGTGCTTAGCGTGTGGGCAATTTGACTCCACGCAGGATTTTCTTCTTGATTTTCGCAGTTTCTGATTTTTTTCTCAATTTTTATATTTGATTTAAATGAGTTAGACTTAAAATTAAATTATATAAATTAAAATAAGATTAATTAAAATAAAATTAAATAAATAAAAAAATCAACCAAAATTATGAAATATGATAAATATCAAGTAGCTTAAATTAATTAAGTTTAACGTGGCCAAAGGCCCGAATAAATAGGATTTCCAAATCATTTAAGAGTAGTGATTGGCGGGGTGTTACAGCAAGCAAGCGATTTGGTGCTACTCAAGCATTACATGTGATGCAGAACCTGAGATGAATAATGCCATCCAAAACCCCGCATATACATCAACAACCAGAAACTAAAAACTTTAAGTAAACCCTCTTTACTTGAATATATGACATGATAGGATAAAACAATCCCCCTTCAAACTTACAATAAAAAATCTAGACCTCATAATTGGTTGTCGAGATCATAGACACGTTGCCAACAACTATTGGTTTGCCGTTTAAAAAAGGATTACTAAAAGTTTCCACAACTAATAAAAAAGCATCCACATCTACATGTAGCCAAATCCTCGAAAGATCACATGTAGTTTCTAGCTCTAAAATTTTTTGTCTCCCACCTAATGATGAATCTTCCTCATAGACTCGAGAAATAATGTAATGATTTAATGTTAGATGTTATTTGGTAGTAGGATTATAAATTTTAGTGATTAATATTGTTAAGCCAATTAAACCAATAATGCAATCTCTATTATGCATTTGAGTTCTGTATATTTCAACTTCTAGAAGAAGCTACTCCCTTAAGCCATTGACAGAGAGAATTCATAGGATGAAAAACAAAAGCTAAAATAAAATAAATAGATGACATTAAAAGTCCATAATGTTAAGATTATATTATGTATTTAAGAGTTATTAGTCATGGATTAGTGGGGGTTTAGTTTGTAATTATAGAGTAGTGGATTAGTGGTGTCTTAATCATGTAGGCTATAGAGTAGGCGTCTCTTAATTTCAACAATTATATATCAATGGGTTAGTGGTTTTCTTTGTGAGTTAGTGTTTATTTATTTTTTGTAACGTTTGTTTATTTTTATCATATTTAAGTTGACAAATTTCATCAGTAAAAATCATTTGAGTTCAGATCAATTTTTCTATACAATATGCATTACTCTGTTTCTACATCTAGTATCATAGTAAAAAAAAGAAAAAAATGGCAGGTTTTTTTGTTGTGCAACAACAGTAGACATCCATGGCGTTGGAGAATAGTTATGTGCAACTGGCAAACCCTCGTTTCAATGGTATTATGATCATTGGAGCATGTTGATGGAGAATTTTCTCTAATCCAAAGAATACTGGAGTGTCGTGGAAAGAGGAGTGCTTGAACCAACCCCTGGAATGATGTTGATGGAAGCTCAACAGAAAAAAATGGAACAAAAACTAAAGGATCTCAAGGCAAAGAATTATCTATTTCAAACAATTGACTTGCTATTTTGGAGATGATTTTCTAAAAAAATATATTTATAAATAGATTTGGGATTCTATGAAGAAAAAATATCAAGGCACAACAAGGGTAAAACGACAGCAGCTTCAAGCCCTTCACAAAGAATTTGAAATTCTTCACATAAAGCACGAAGAGTTTATTGATGAGTATTTCTCAAGAACGCTAAACATAGTAAACAAGATGCATATTCATAGTGAAAAAATCAAAGATCAACCTGTGGTGGAAACGATTCTTAAATCAATGGCTCCAAAATTCTCTTATGTTGTATGTTCTATTGAGGAGTCAAAAGACCTTGATGAGCTTTCAATTGATGAATTGCAATGTTCATTATTGTTGCATGAGTAGAGAATGACAATAGGTTCAACTGAGGAGCAAGCCTTAAAAGCTTCAACTCGTAGTGAAATTTTTACAAAAAGAGGATCAAGTAGCCATAGTTGAGGTCGTGGACAAGGAAGAGGTAGAGGTTCTAACACATCAGAATCTCGAACTAGAGGCAAAGGAAATGATCACTGCAATGAAATAAAATTTAACATGTCCAATATTGAGTGTTATCGCTATCACAAATTTGGTCATTACAAGCCTGAATGCTCTGCAAACTTATATTCCAACAAAAAGGAGTAGTCCAACTTTGTAAAGAAAGAAGAACAAGAAACCCTTTTGATGAATTTCTACATCAAGGAGGACAAGCATGAACCAGATGTTTAGTATTTGGACACAGGATACAGCAATCATATGTGCAGTAGTAAGTCATTTTTCTCTTATTTAAATGAATATTTTCATACTAATGTGAGTTTTGGTGCTCATTCTAAAGTTAGTGTCATGGAAAAAGGTGATGTTCAAATCAGGACTAAAGAAAACAATATTGAGACAATATCAAATGTCTTTTATATTCTTGACTTGAAAAGCAATTTGTTAAGTTTGGAACAGCTGCAAGAAAAATGTTATGAAGTTACAATCAAAAGAGGAGCTTGTGAAGTCTAACGATCCTAGAAAGGGTCTAATTGCACATGTCAAGATGAAACTAATAGGTTATTTCTATTGTGAATCCAAACCATCCAGACTTGCTTTATGACCAAGATGAACAATCCAACATGGCTAGGGCATTTTCGTTATGGTCATCTAAATGTCAATGGATTGAAGACTCTTTTTCATAAAAACATGGTGATTAGCTTGCCTTAGAGTGTTCCCCCTTCTAAAGTATGTGAAGCATGTGTTGTTGGCAAATATCACCGAGAGCCATTCCCAAAAAGAAAGGCACGGGGAGCTAAAAAATACTAGAGTTGATTCACTTTGACATTTGTGGTCCTATTAATCTTGTATCAAATGACAAAAAGAAATATTTTATTTCTTTTATTGATGATCATTGTCGAAAGACATGGGTATACTTTTTGCAGGAAAAAATTGAAGCTTTAATGACATTTAAATTTTAAAGCTCAAGTAGAGAATGAAGCTGGGATAACCATTAAAACACTATGCACTGACCGTGGTGGTGAATACATGTACCATAAATTGCCAAAATTTTACAATGAGTAGGGAATTCGGAGGCAAATGATAGTAGCTTATACACTCCAAAACAATGGTGTAATAGAGAGGAAAATCGAACCATTCTAAACATGGTTAGAAGCATGGTGGCAAATGAAAGAGTTCCAAAGATGTTCTGGCTAGAAGAAGTAAATTAGAGTGTTCATATTTTGAATAGCCACCCCACATTTATTGTTCAAAATATGACACCTAAAGAAGCTTGAAGCGGACATAGACATATGCACATATTCCATATGAGAAGAGAAAGAAGTTAAGATGAAAAAAGCAAAAAATGTATCTTTCTTCGAATAAGTGAACAATCAAAATCTTACAATCCTGTTCAATCTAATCTAGGAATTGGATGATGATACTTAATGGTGATTTTATTAACAGCCCTACAGTCAATGCACATGCACCATGTACCATCTTTTTTTGGAACTAAAATCACAGGAACAGCACAAGGACTTAGAGACTCACAGATTTGTCCTTTAGATAACAATTCATCGACTTGCCTTTGGAGTTCTTTTGTTTCCTCCGGATTTGCTCGATATGCTGAACGGTTTGGAATAGTTGCATCGGGCTGGAAATCAATTTGATGCTCAATACCTCGAATTATAGGTAATCCATCGGGCACTTCCTCGGTTAGCACATCTGCAAAATCATTCAAAACACCAACAATTTCTAAAGGCAAATCGTTAGGTAACTCATTAGTAACCAAACAAGTTTCATGGTACAAAAGCATAATCACTGGTTTCTGAGAATTCATGGCCTTAATTACATCTCTCATGCTGGCAAAGAAAGCACATTTTTTCTCACTTGCTTTTGGCTTTTTCTCAACACACTCCTTAGGCTTTTTCAGCTCACTTTCATATTCTAGCATTTTTTTCTCACTTGTTTTTTGCTCTTTTTTAACACACTCCGTAGGTTTTTTTAGCTCACTTTCATATTCAAGCCTTTTTTCCCTCATTCTCAAGTGATCTTTATGTACTTGCTGGGGTGTCAAAGGTACAAGGGTATAAGCCTTTTGTTTGTGAACAATTCGGTACTTGTTGGATTTGCCTTCATGATTGGCTTCCCGATCAAACTCCCATGGCCGTCCAAGTAGAATATGACCTGCACTCATTGATACTACATCACAAAGAACTTCATCCTCATATTTACTAATGGAAAATTTTACCATAGCTTGCCTATTCACCCTTTTTTCTCCACTATCATTGAGCCATTGCAAGTGGTATGGTGTAGGATGCTTGATCATTGGCAACTCCAGCTTGTCTACAAGATAAGTGCTTATACAATTAGTATAACTTCCACCATCAACTATAAGCATGCATACCTTATCTTGCACTTTGCATCTTGCATGGAATCTATTGTGCCTTTGGGCCTCTTCTTCTTGAACTTGCATATTCAATGCCCTCATAGTAACAAGAACTTCATCACCACTGAATTCACATTGATCACCTTCATCTTCACATGAATTGGCTTCCTTTTCATCTTCCCCTTCACTTTGACTCACATAAGATCCATCATCAAGCATAACCATTGTTCTCGAATTAGGACATTGAGAAGCAATATGCCCCTTTCCCAAACATTTAAAACATGTGAGTTTAGACATAGAAGAGCTCTTACTTGAATCACCATTTGAAAAACTCTTTGGCTCAAATTTCTTGGATTCTGCCTTCTTCACATCATCCTTTTTATTCATATTATTTCCTTTCCAAGATGATTGAGTAGAAGAAAACTTACTTGAACCACTCTTCCTCTTTAATTGCTTTTCTACCTTCTTAGCCATATGAAGCATTTCCTCGAAATCCATGTAGTGCTGCAATTCAACAACATCAGCAATCTCCCTTTTCAAACCACCCAAGAAACGTGCCATAGTAGCCTCAGGATCTTCTTCAATATTGGCTCTGGTCATAGCCATGTCTAAATTTTGATAGTACTCCTCCGCACTCCTTGATCCTTGAGTTATGCCTTGCAACTTATTGAACAAGTCTCTATAGTAATGAGGGGGCACAAATCTCTTCTTCATTACTGCTTTCATGTCCTCCCAAGTGCCAATAGGTCGTTCCCTATTTCTCCTTCTAGAGACATTCAGTTTATCCCACCAAGTTAGTGCATAACCTTGGAATTCAATAGATGCAAGTTTTACCTTTTTTTTTTCGGAGTAGTTGTGGATTGAAAAGACTTTTTCCACCTTTGCTTCCCACTCCAAGTATGATTCGGGATCATTTCTGCCTTGAAATGTAGGAATGGTCATTTTGATGCTTTTGAGATTGTCATCAACTGCTGCGGAATCCCAAGACCCTTGCTTGAACCTTAGAACTCTTCAATCGGTTTAGAATGGAATTTAGATCACAAGTAAAAAAGGAATCAAATTTGTTCAATCCAAATGCAGAAGTTAAAGAAAACCCAAGAAAGATAAATGACATCCCTTGAACCCAATCCAAACAAGCACCAAGAACAATTGAAATAGGAAATCAAAATTGAAATACAAGTGATAACAATTGTATTCCAAATCAACACCTTGTGCATAAAGTGAAAAGAAAGCCAAAACGCTCTCAACTCAATTCTGAAATGTTTGATTACAACTCTTGATGTCCACAAAGAAGATTCCTTTGGTATTTATAGCCAAAGAAACCAATGATAAGTTACAATACAATAACTACAATTGTAACTCCCACAATAATTAGGTTAATTATGTGGTAATTACAATTGTAACTCCAACAATAACTAGGCTAATTATAGGCATGTAGTTGTTATGTAACTCCTTGTAACTCCAATCTTTTTAACCAACACCACTAATTGTTTGTGACACCATATAGTTATGGGCTCATTCTTGTAATAATATTAAGATAAGAATTAAGCCCAAAATGAGTTATACTTAACTATATGGGCTTAATTAACTCAAGCTAAAATAAAACAATCCAAAATACTTAAAACAACCCAACTAATCCAGCCCATACACAAGACTTATTCATCTATTATCAATAAGACTCAAACAAGCCCAAATTATCCCAAATCACTTAAATCCAATTGAAGTTACGAATTTGGGCTGTTCAAAAAGCTCATATTTGAACTTTCCACAATTGGCCAGCCCATCATCCATATGTTTTTGTGTAAAAACTTGGAGCAACTCTTTATGCTTCTTCGCCTTTGATCTTATTACTGGTCCACTGAAACTTTCCAGGTTTGGAATTGTATTTGTGTTTACATCATTTGAATTTTGCTCCAAGTCACCTTTTGATGCTCTTTGAGTATCTTGAGTGTTTTTAGCCTTGTTTGTATAATTCCCCCTCCCCTCAAAAGGATTCGTTCTTGAATCAATTCTTGCATCAATTTCAAAAGGGGATAAATCAGATATGTTAAATGTAGCCGAAACACTATACTCACCTTCATGGAATGTTTCTAAGATTTTTTTGTCTTGGCAAATCTTTGTAGGAAAGGTGGTTTGATTGGAAATAAAATTCACCGATTAGGATCTATCTTAACTGAAAGGGCACTGTCATCTTTTACTACTTCGAGAGCCTTGCCCAAGGCTTCTAGTTTTGTTTCCTTTTACAAGCCTTGGCCAAGGCTTGTTTTATCAGGAGCCTCTTATAGTTCTTTCCCACTTCGCAAGGTGATTGTACTGACATTTGGCCTCGGGTTCACTTATATCTAGGAGGGTAATTCGCCTTGGGATTCCAACTTACTCATGGAAATTTTGAGTTAGCTAACTTGAGTCTCAAAATTCTAAATGCTAGCTCTTGTTTCTTCTTGAAATTATTAGGTGTTAACTATAAGTGATTGAACTATTTTTTCAAGAGATATACCTTATTTGGGCGGTGTTACTTGTGGTGACGGTGGCAGTGGCAGCCTATTTGGGTATTGTTTGTAGTTTTGCTGTCGTGTTTCATAACTAAAATTTGGGTGGTCTCTCCATTTGAGGTTGTATGTGTTAAAAAATGGGTCATACTTTCTTTGCGGTTGAGTTGGGAAAACACCCACATCATTGACTTGCTGCTGGTTGTCTTCTTGGAGCGTAGAACACATGTCCGTAGGGTGTTCTAAATGTGCAAATATTTTGCACATTCTTGCTCAAAGGTTGCTCTCTGTAGCCATGTTTTTTACTGAAAAAGTTAATTAAAAAATTTGAGACTCAAGGGAAGAGATACTTAGCTCATTCACTCTTTGAGGGGTGTCATGAATGGAACCGGATTGCTGGGAAGTGGCTGTCATGATTGATATTAGCTCTCTTGCTTGTTGTGGTGTTTTGTTGACGATGGTGCCTCTGCTGGAAGCATCTAACATCATTCTTTTCGAGAGTAGAAGCCCATCATAGAAGTAATATATTAAAAATGGATATGATATATCATGTTGTGGATACCTTGCGCATTATCTTTTGAGCCTCTCCTTGTAGTTGTGTAAGCTCTTATAATCTCTTTAACGGATTCCACATATTTCTCTTCTAAAGCTGACCGCCCGAGATGCTTGGAAAAAATGATCTAGGAAGACTTTTACCATCTCTGCCCAAGTCGTGCTTGATCTGGGGGATATGTAAAACAACCACTATTTAGTCGTGTCATCCAAGGAGAATGGGAATGTGATGCGGAACCCCAAGACCCTTGCTTGAACCTTAGAACTCTTCAATCGGTTTAGAATGGAATTTAGATCACAAGTAAAAAAGGAATCAAATTTATTCAATCACCCAAATGGTAAAAGTTAAAGAGAACCCAAGAAAGATAAATGATATTCCTTGAACCCAATCCAAACAAGCACAAAGAACAATTGAAATAGAAAATTAAAATTGAAATACGTATTCCAAATCAACACCATGTGCATAAAGTGAAAAGAAAGCCAAAACGCTCGCAATTCAATTCTGAAATGTTTGATTACAACGCTTGATGTCCACAAAGAAGAGTTCATTTGGAATTTATAGCCAAAGAAATCAATGATAAGTTACAATACAATAACTACAATTGTGACTCCCATAATAACTAGGTTAATTATGTGGTAACTACAATTGTAACTCCAACAATAACTAGGCTAATTATAGGCATGTAATTGTTATGTAACTCCTTGTAACTCCAATATCTTCTTAACCAACACCACTAATTGTTTGTGGCACCATATAGTTATGGGCTCATTCTTGTAATAACACTAAGACAAGACTTAAGCCCAAAATGAGTTATACTTAACTATATGGGCTTAATTAACTCAAACTAAAATAAAACAATCCAAAATACTTAAAACAACCCAACTAATCCAGCCCATACACAAGGCTTATTCATCCATTATCAATAAGACTCAAACAAGCCCAAATTATCCCAAATCACTTAAATCCAATTAAAGTTACGAATTTGGGCTGTTCAAAATGCTCATATTTAAACTTTCCACAATTGGCCAGCCCATCATCCACATGTTTTTGAGTAAAAACTTGGAGCAACTCTTTAAGCTTATTTGCCTTTGATCTTATTACTGGTCCGTTGAAACTTTTCAGGTTTGGAACTGTATTTGTGTTTACATCATTTGAAATTTGCTCCAAGTCACCTTCTGATGCTCTTTGAGTATCTTGAGTGTTTTTAGCCTTGTTTGTATCATTCCCCCTCCCCTCAAAAGGATTCGTTCTTGAATCAATTCTTGCATCAATTTCAAAAGGGGATAAATCAGATATGTTAAATGTAGCCGAAACACTATACTCACCTAGTAGGTCCACTTTGTAGGCATTTTCATTGATTTTGGCTATGATTTGAAATAATCCATCCCAATGAGCATCCAACTTAGATTTCCGTTTTGATGGAAATTGTTCCTTGCGCATATGAACCCACACCCAATCTCCGGGTTCAAATGAAATCTTGCGCCTCCCTTTATTGACATGGGATGCTACTTGTTCATTTTTCTTTTCAATGTTCTCTCGGTCTCTCTTTGTGTGAATTCATCATGGGACTTTTCAAGTTACATTTGGTCTTCAAAAACTTGTGTAGGGGTTAAAGGAAGAAGAGTATACTTTTTGCCCTCTTTTCCTACCATGTACCTATTGAGATACCAATCATGCATCACTCTCCTATCCCATTGCCATGGTCTACCCAGCAAAATATGACTAGCTTGCATAGGAACTACGCCATATATCATCTCATCACTATACTTCCCAATAGTAGTGAGTAGCAACAAAGCGCTTTCTCATGATAGCCTTCGTTTCGGCCCAAGTAGAAATAGATTTCTCTCCATTTCTCCTTTTACTTGTGATGAGTTGATCCCACCACACAATGGCATACTCTCCAAACTCCACGGCCGCAGTTTTATATTTTTCTCCTCCGAATAATTGTGGCACTCAAAAATAAGCTCCACCTTGCACTCCCATTCAAGATAAGCATTCGGATCATTCTTGCCTAGAAACGATGGGATTTTCATTTCGATGCTTCCAATGTTTTTATCAAGATCGTTTCGACCCCTACCATAATTTTCGACCTTCATTGACCAAAGTAGCTTGGTCATCAAATTCTTCCTCCAGTTCCTCATCAAAAGGGGGTGTTGGAAGTCTTCTTGCCCCTGGATTGGTTTGGGAAGCTTCCCCTCTCATGGAATTTAACTCACATTGTTGTTTCTCTAGTTTCTCATTCATGTTGCCAATAGCTAATTGAATCCTCTCAAATTGTTGTTGCATTGCTTTGAGGATGAGTTCTTGATCTTTTGATGTTTTTTCACTTCTTTGTGGCTCCATCTTCAAATCAAAAAATTTTAATGACAAACAAAATAGATTGCAACCTCACAAATCACTCTCTCGCGTGTTTTCTCTCGTAGTATGAGCACTCGTGTTTCACTCAATTTTGGCTTTTACCCCCTTTTGAGCTCACACTCTCTTGCTTTTTAACACTCAAGCAATCTTTTATAACTTTAAACAAAATGGCCAATTCAAACAACAATTAATTATCACTATGTACTCAATTTTAATTAGAGATAACAAAGAAAAGAGATGAAAAGAGATGAAAAGAGGGTTCAAGATCTACAGCTGCTGTTATTGGTGACGTTGGAAAGAAGAAGGATTATGTTTTGTTTGGCAGCCACCGGCTTTATAGCCAAAAAGGTGCTAGGGTTTTTCTTTTGCTTTGTTAATTTCAATCTCTTTCCTTGATTTCAACTTATCCTTAACTTTCCAAAATAATTTCCTCATGATTCTTGGCTCTTAGATCTTGACAAGGAGGATATTTTTTTGGATTTTCAAAAGGCTGCCTTTTTTGTAAGTGTTCTGCAGATCACGACACAAGCCTTGGGCAAGGCTTGTTTCTATTGCACGCAGGGCTTTTAAACTTAAGTGTCGCCTTGGCCTTGGCCAAGGCTTAGTTGAATAATTTGGGTCCCATCTTACTGCCTTGGTTGCGAGTGTGCCCAAGGGTTAGTTATGTTTACCCTTTCCTGTTGAGATGTAAGCCTTGGGCAAGGCTTGTGTGCATGGGCCAAAGTATGCTGCTGCTGTGGGGTATAAGGCTTGCTTAAGGCTAAAACTGTTATAGATGATTGTTCTGCAGTTCTTGTTCTTGTTTTCTACTATTTTTGCAGATCTTAAGCTCTATCTCCTGCTTTGCATTAAAAATGGGTAAAACAGCTTGATTAGTGGTAAACAATTTATTTTAAATACACAAAAGTAGATGACAAATATGTTGTTTTGGTACCTATCACCTACCCAAATTCATATTAATTTGGCATTTCTAGTTTTAGTCGCACTAATAACTATTGTAATCATGACGATGATCTCTTTTTCATGGTTCATATAATTCTTTAGATTTTAGTTAGTTAACCTCAAAGTTTTATGGAGTGACAATTAAGCATAATATTAGTGAATCTTGATAAGTTAACAGAAGACCAATTAATAGGTGCAATACTTTAATGATAACAGAAAACCCATTAACATGTATAATACTCGGATGAGCCGGAGAGTCATAGCCCATCTAGTGATGCAAATCATCAAATAAGGAAAAGGCAGAACAATACCATCATTTATTCACTTCCCTAATTTCTGATATGGTGTTGTCTCATCCTCTGTGGCTGAAAATGTTCTCTTATTGCTAATGTTTTATAAGACCTAACAAGTGGAGTATCAGTCTTCCCAAGTCCTAGTCCAACAGAGAGAAAAAAATCTCCAACGAGCCAGCAACGCGTTTAATACCCATAGACATTTGTAATTGTAGTAAAAGTAATGCAGTAATTTTTTTGTTCATGCTGTCTTCAAACTATCATTAGTTGAAATTATAATGCAAAGAGAACTAAGAAATGCCCAACATCATTCACTTTTTCTTTTGAAATAAAATGTATCATAGTAAAAGAATCAAGGGGAAGCAACTCGAACAAAAATATTTACATATCAATTATGTTAGAAAATTAGGACTAACTTTAATGTGGAAGCAATAGGATAAGATGCTTGTTTTTCTACCCGCGATCCTTAATTGTTAATGCCTTTTGTTTTCTCTTGGATGCTATTAAATTTTGGGTAATATTCACACCCCAAAACCCAAGTCTGTCCCTACAATAATCATGCTCCAATCTGAATTAAGTTTGTTGATTTTGTTTTATGATGAATCCATAAAACATGTTTTTTTTTCCCTTTTTTCATGTATATTTTTGTTTTCAAATAATCTGAAAAAAGCACCGCCTGAGTGGCACATTTCATATGTTGATTACCCATTTATCTTGCTTTGCTGTGGGTGGCAGAACAATAAAAAGGATGCACTGTGTGTGAGTGGAGAAAAAGAAAATCAAGAGAGAGAAAATTGTTGAAGATATATATGTATGTATATATATATATATAGAAAATTGAAAAAAAAAATAGGAGGATGATACATTGTATCTGCGTGAAAAAAAAGGGTGCACTGTGCATGAAAGAGAAGAAAACATAGGGGAAGAAAGGAGATTGAAGATCTATATATGCACAGCCAACTCTTTGCAAAGGAAAGCAAAACCTCCTCTATTTTATTATTTTTTTCTTCTTTATTCTCTCATGATGATGATGAAGATGTCATAATTTTTTTACTAAAAAAAAGAGGTTAAAAATAGGATTTGAACGCGTGATCTCTCCAATTATACCCTAAATTTAGCACCTTCATCACTATTGGACCAAGTCAACATATAAATGCATATTTGTGTTTTTAAGCATATTTGTTAGTTGGCAATATGGGTATTTTAATAGTATTCAGTGTATGCACATTATTTTATTTATTTGGACAGCATGTTAGTATTTTGTAATGTTGTTTTATCACCACTATACTAATGTATATTAATTAGTTTATGTATATTAGTTAGTTACGCATGTTTTGTTACGTTTTTTTGCTATTATCTTGTGATATTTTTTTATACTAATTAAGTTTGGCAAAATTAAAGGGTTATATGGATATGCTCCATATTTTGAACAATAAATGTGGGGTGGCTATTCAAAGTATGAACACTCTAATTTACTTCTTCTAGCCAGAACATCTTTGGAACTCTTTCATTTGCCACCATGCATCTAACCATGTTTAGAATGGTTCGATTTTCCTCTCTATTACACCATTGTTTTGGAGTGTGTAAGCTACTATCATTTGCCTCCAAATTCCCTACTCATTGTAAAATTTTGTGAATTTTATAGTACACTTATTCACCACCACCGTCAGTGCATAGTGTTTTAATGGTTATCCCAGCTTCATTCTCTACTTGAGCTTTAAAATTTAAATGTCATTAAAGCTTCATATTTTTCCTGCAAAAAGTATACCCATGTCTTTCGACAATGATCATCAATAAAAGAAATAAAATATTTCCTTCTGTCATTTAATACAAGATTAATGGGACCACAAATGTCAAAGTGAATCAACTCTAGTGATTTTTTAGCTCCCCGTGCCTTTCTTTTTGGGAATGGCTCTCGGTGTTATTTGCCAACAACACATGCTTCACATACTTTAGAAGGGGGAACACTCCAAGGCAAGCTAATCACCATGTTTTTATGAAAAAGAGTCTTCAATCCATTGACGTTTAGATGACCATAACGAAATTGCCCTAGCCATGTTGGATTGTTCATCTTGGTCATAAAACAAGTCTGGATGGTTTGGATTCACAATAGAAATAAGTTTCATCTTGACATGTGCAATTAGACCTTTTCTAGGATCGTTAGACTTCACAAGCTCCTCTTTTGATTGTAACTTCATAACTTTTTCTTGCAGCTATTCCAAACTTAACAAATTGCTTTTCAAGTCAAGAATATAAAAGACATTTGATATTGTCTCAATATTGTTTTCTTTAGTCCTGATTTGAACATCACCTTTTTCCATGACACTAACTTTAGAATGAGCACCAAAACTCACATTAGTATGAAAATATTCATTTAAATAAGGAAACTAAGTATCAATGAAAGAGTGAGTGTGGGGGAGAATGTCTCGGTTATCATATAGATAATGATACAAACAAGGCTAAAAACACTCAAGATATTCAAAGAGTATCAGAAGATGACTTGGAGCAAATTTCAAATGATGTAAACACAAATACAATTCCAAACCTGGAAAGTTTCAGTGGACCAGTAACAAGATCAAAGGCGAAGAAGCATAAAGAGTTGCTCCAAGTTTTTACTCAAAAACATATGGATGATGGGCTGGCCAATTGTGGAAAGTTCAAATATGAGCTTTTTGAACAGCCCAAATTCGTAACTTTAATTGGATTTAAGTGATTTGGGATAATTTGGGCTTGTTTGAGTCTTATTGATAATAGATGAATAAGTCTTGTGTTTGGGCTAGATTAGTTGGGTTGTTTTAAGTATTTTGGATTGTTTTATTTTAGTTTGAGTTAATTAAGCCCATATAGTTAAGTATAACTCATTTTGGGCTTAATTCTTATCTTAATATTATTACAAGAATGAGCCCATAACTATATGGTGTCACAAACAATTAGTGGTGTTGGTTAAGAAGATTGGAGTTACAAGGAGTTACATAACAACTACATGCCTATAATTAGCCTAGTTATTGTTGGAGTTACAATTGTAATTACCACATAATTAACCTAATTATTGTGGGAGTTACAATTGTAGTTATTGTATTGTAACTTATCATTGGTTTCTTTGGCTATAAATACCAAAGGAATCATCTTTGTGGACATCAAGAGTTGTAATCAAACATTTCAGAATTGAGTTGAGAGCGTTTTGGCTTTCTTTTCACTTTATGCACAAGGTGTTGATTTGGAATACAATTGTTATCACTTGTATTTCAATTTTGATTTCCTATTTCAATTGTTCTTGGTGCTTGTTTGGATTGGGTTCAAGGGATGTCATTTATCTTTCTTGGGTTTTCTTTAACTTCTGCCATTTGGATTGAACAAATTTGATTCCTTTTTTACTTGTGATCTAAATTCCATTCTAAACCGATTGAAGAGTTCTAAGGTTCAAGCAAGGGTCTTGGGATTCCGCAGCAGTTGATGACAATCTCAAAAGCATCAAAATGACCATTCCTACATTTCAAGGCAGAAATGATCCCGAATCATACTTGGAGTGGGAAGCAAAGGTGGAAAAAGTCTTTTCAATCCACAACTACTCCGAAAAAAAAAGGTAAAACTTGCATCTATTGAATTCCAAGGTTATGCACTAACTTGGTGGGATAAACTGAATGTCTCTAGAAGGAGAAATAGGGAACGACCTATTGGCACTTGGGAGGACATGAAAGCAGTAATGAAGAAGAGATTTGTGCCCCCTCATTACTATAGAGACTTGTTCAATAAGTTGCAAGGCATAACTCAAGGATCAAGGAGTGCGGAGGAGTACTATCAAAATTTAGACATGGCTATGACCAGAGCCAATATTGAAGAAGATCCTGAGGCTACTATGGCACGTTTCTTGGGTGGTTTGAAAAGGGAGATTGCTGATGTTGTTGAATTGCAGCACTACATGGATTTCGAGGAAATGCTTCATATGGCTAAGAAGGTAGAAAAGCAATTAAAGAGGAAGAGTGGTTCAAGTAAGTTTTCTTCTACTCAATCATCTTGGAAAGGAAATAATATGAATAAAAAGGATGATGTGAAGAAGGCAGAATCCAAGAAATTTGAGCCAAAGAGTTTTTCAAATGGTGATTCAAGTAAGAGCTCTTCTATGTCTAAACTCACATGTTTTAAATGTTTGGGAAAGGGGCATATTGCTTCTCAATGTCCTAATTCGAGAACAATGGTTATGCTTGATGATGGATCTTATGTGAGTCAAAGTGAAGGGGAAGATGAAAAGGAAGCCAATTCATGTGAAGATGAAGGTGATCAATGTGAATTCAGTGGTGATGAAGTTCTTGTTACTATGAGGGCATTGAATATGCAAGTTCAAGAAGAAGAGGCCCAAAGGCACAATAGATTCCATGCAAGATGCAAAGTGCAAGATAAGGTATGCATGCTTATAGTTGATGGTGGAAGTTATACTAATTGTATAAGCACTTATCTTGTAGACAAGCTGGAGTTGCCAATGATCAAGCATCCTACACCATACCACTTGCAATGGCTCAATGATAGTGGAGAAAAAAGGGTGAATAGGCAAGCTATGGTAAAATTTTCCATTAGTAAATATGAGGATGAAGTTCTTTGTGATGTAGTATCAATGAGTGCAGGTCATATTCTACTTGGACGGCCATGGGAGTTTGATCGGGAAGCCAATCATGAAGGCAAATCCAACAAGTACCGAATTGTTCACAAACAAAAGGCTTATACCCTTGTACCTTTGACACCCCAGCAAGTACATAAAGATCACTTGAGAATGAGGGAAAAAAGGCTTGAATATGAAAGTGAGCTAAAAAAACCTACGGAGTGTGTTAAAAAAGAGCAAAAAACAAGTGAGAAAAAAATGCTAGAATATGAAAGTGAGCTGAAAAAGCCTAAGGAGTGTGTTGAGAAAAAGCCAAAAGCAAGTGAGAAAAAATGTGCTTTCTTTGCCAGCATGAGAGATGTAATTAAGGCCATGAATTCTCAGAAACCAGTGATTATGCTTTTGTACCATGAAACTTGTTTGGTTACTAATGAGTTACCTAACGATTTGCCTTTAGAAATTGTTGGTGTTTTGAATGATTTTGCAGATGTGCTAACCGAGGAAGTGCCCGATGGATTACCTATAATTCGAGGTATTGAGCATCAAATTGATTTCCAGCCCGATGCAACTATTCCAAACCGTTCAGCATATCGAGCAAATCCGGAGGAAACAAAAGAACTCCAAAGGCAAGTCGATGAATTGTTATCTAAAGGACAAATCTGTGAGTCTCTAAGTCCTTGTGCTGTTCCTGTGATTTTAGTTCCAAAAAAAGATGGTACATGGTGCATGTGCATTGACTGTAGGGCTGTTAATAAAATCACCATTAAGTATCATCATCCAATTCCTAGATTAGATTGAACAGGATTGTAAGCTTTTGATTGTTCACTTATTCGAAGAAAGATACATTTTTTGCTTTTTTCATCTTAACTTCTTTCTCTTCTCATATGGAATATGTGCATATGTCTATGTCCGCTTCAAGCTTCTTTAGGTGTCATATTTTGAACAATAAATGTGGGGTGGCTATTCAAAATATGAACACTCTAATTTACTTCTTCTAGCTAGAACATCTTTGGAACTCTTTCATTTGCCACCATGCTTCTAACCATGTTTAGAATGGTTCGATTTTCCTCTCTATTACACCATTGTTTTGGAGTGTATAAGCTACTATCATCTGCCTCCGAATTCCCTACTCATTGTAAAATTTTGTGAATTTATGGTACATGTATTCACCACCACGGTCAGTGCATAGTGTTTTAATGGTTATCCCAGCTTCATTCTCTACTTGAGCTTTAAAATTTAAATGTCATTAAAGCTTCAATTTTTTCCTGCAAAAAGTATACCCATGTCTTTCGACAATGATCATCAATAAAAGAAATAAAATATTTCTTTTTGTCATTTGATACAAGATTAATAGGACCACAAATGTCAAAGTGAATCAACTCTAGTGATTTTTTTAGCTCCCCGTGCCTTTCTTTTTGGGAATGGCTCTCGGTGATATTTGCCAACAACACATGCTTCACATACTTTAGAAGGGGGAACACTCTAAGGCAAGCTAATCACCATGTTTTTATGAAAAAGAGTCTTCAATCCATTGAAATTTAGATGACCATAACGAAAATGCCCTAGCCATGTTGGATTGTTCATCTTGGTCATAAAGCAAGTCTGGATGGTTTGGATTCACAATAGAAATAACCTATTAGTTTCATCTTGACATGTGCAATTAGACCCTTTCTAGGATCGTTAGACTTCACAAGCTCCTCTTTTGATTGTAACTTCATAACATTTTTCTTGCAGCTGTTCCAAACTTAAAAAATTGCTTTTCAAGTCAAGAATATAAAAGACATTCGATATTGTCTCAATATTGTTTTCTTTAGTCCTGATTTGAACATCACCTTTTTCCATGACACTAACTTTAGAATGAGCACCAAAACTCACATTAGTATGAAAATATTCATTTAAATAAGAGAAAAATGACTTACTACCGCACATATGATTGTTGTATCCTGTGTCCAAATACTAGACATCTGGTTCATGCTTGTCCTCCTTGATGTAGAAATTCATCAAAAGGGTTTCTTGTTCTTCTTTCTTTACAAAGTTGGACTACTCCTTTTTGTTGGAATATAAGTTTGCAGAACATTCAGGCTTGTAATGACCAAATTTGTGATAGCGATAACACTCAATATTGGACATGTTAAATTTTATTTCATTGCAGTGATCATTTCCTTTGCCTCTAGTTCGAGATTCTGATGTGTTAGAACCTCTACCTCTTCCTTGTCCACGACCTCAACTATGGCTACTTGATCCTCTTTTTGTAAAAATTTCACTACGAGTTGAAGCTTTTAAGGCTTGCTCCTCAGTTGAACCTATTGTCATTCTCTACTCATGCAACAATAATGAACATTGTAATTCATCAATTGAAAGCTCATCAAGGTCTTTTGACTCCTCAATAGAACATACAACATAAGAGAATTTTGGAGCCATTGATCTAAGAATCGGTTCCACCACAGCAATATCTTTGATTTTTTCACTATGAATATGCATCTTGTTTACTATGCTTAGCGTTCTTGAGAAATACTCATCAATAAACTCTTCGTGCTTTATGTGAAGAATTTCAAATTCTTTGTGAAGGGCTTGAAGCTGCTGTCGTTTTACCCTTGTTGTGCCTTGATAGTTTTTCTTCATAGAATCCCAAATCTATTTATAAATATATTTTTTAGAAAATCATCTCTAAAATATCACATCAATTGTTTGAAATAGATAATTCTTTGCCTTGAGATCCTTTAGTTTTTGTTCTATTTTTTTCTGTTGAGCTTCCATCAACATCACTCCAGGGGTTGGTTTAAGCACTCCTCTTTCCACAACACTTCAGTATTCTTTGGATTAGAGAAAATTCTCCATCAACATGCTCCAATGATCATAATACCATCGAAACGAGGGTTTGCCAGTTGCACATAACTATTCTCCAACGCCATGGATGTCTACTGCTGTTGCACAACAAAAAAACCTGCCATTTTTTTCTTTTTTTTACTATGATACTAGATGTAGAAACAGAGTAATGCAAATTGTATAGAAAAATTGATTTGAACTCAAATGATTTTTACTGATGAAATTTGTCAACTTAAATATGATAAAAATAAACAAACGTTACAAAAAATAAATAAACACTAACTCACAAAGAAAACCACTAGCCCATTGATATATAATTGTTGAAATTAAGAGACACCTACTCTATTGCCACTACTCCATGATTAAGACACCACTAATCCACTACTATATAATTGCTAACTAAACCCCCACTAATCCATGACTAATAATCTTAAATACATAATAAAATCTTAACACTATGGACTTTTAATGTCATTCTTCTATTTATTTTATTTTAGCTTTTGTTTTTCATCCTATGAATTCTCTCTGTCAATGGCTTAAGGGAGAGTAGCTTCTTCTAGAAGTTGAAATATACAGAACTCAAACGCATAATAGAGATTGCATTATTGGTTTAATTGGCTTAACAATATTAATCACTAAAATTTATAATCCTACTACCAAATAACATCTAACATTAAATCATTACATTATTTCTCGAGTCTATGAGGAAGATTCATCATTACGTGGGAGATAAAAAATTTTAGAGCTAGAAACTACATGTGATCTTTCGAGGATTTGGCTACATTTAGATATGGATGCTTTTTTATTAGTTGTGGAAACTTTTAGTAATCCTTTTTTAAACGGCAAACCAGCGGTTGTTGGCAACGTGTCTATGATCTCGACAACCAATTATGAGGTCTAGATTTTTTATTGTAAGTTTGAAGGGGGATTGTTTTATCTTATCATGTCATATATTCAAGTAAAGAGGATTTACTTAAAGTTTTTAGTTTCTGGTTGTTGATGTATATGCGGGGTTTTGGATGGCATTGTTCATCTCATGTTCTGCATCACATGTAATGCTTGAGTAGCACCAAATCGCTTGCTTGCTGTAACACCCCGCCAATCACTATTCTTAAATGATTTGGAAATCCTATTTATTCGGGCCTTTGGCCACGTTAAACTTAATTAATTTACGCTACTTGATATTTATCATATTTCATAATTTTGGTTGATTTTTTTATTTATTTAATTTTATTTTAATTAATCTTATTTTAATTTATATAATTTAATTTTAGGTCTAACTCATTTAAATCAAATATAAAAATTGAGAAAAAAATCAGAAACTGCGAAAATCGAGAAGAAAATCCTGCGTGGAGTCAAATTGCCCACACGGGTGCTAAGCACTATGCGCGCGCGAATGGGCGCATAGCGTGCATGACGCAGGGTCAGGACCTGTGCATATCCGATTGCACGCAGGCAGCCGTCTGTGCGTCACTTCGTGCGTAGACAAGCGTCGCACACTGTGTGTTCGTCGTCCGTGCAATAGGAGGCTTGTGCGCCTACAAGGTAGCCTGCAATGCACTACCACTACCTCGGGAGGCGTGCTACCATCACCGGTGGAGGAGGCCCTCCTCCCTCATTTTCCATACTGAGCATCTTTTTCTCCTCTTTATGGGATTCTGCCACTTGGCGTGAATCTGATGTTTCCAAAGCTCTATAAATTGCCCTTCCCCTTCTCTTCCTCTCCACACTTCCATTTTTTAAAAATTTAGAGAGAGAGAGACATAGTAGTCTAGTGAGAGAAGAAGAGAAAGAAAGAAGAATGGTGAAGGAGAAAACATCAAGGTTTCGGTAAGGAATCTAGTATTTCTTTCGACATCTTAAGGAGTATTTTTAGATAAACTAAATGAATATGATTGTTGTTTTTTTTTGTTTTGTATGCCTTTGTGTTCAAATAAGTCAATTTGTTCTTGTTTTCAAGCATGCTATGTGAATTGCAAATACTTGATGAATTTGCATGTAATAAATATAATATATAATCGGTAATAGTAAAAAGTATAAAAGAAAAGAAAAAGAGAAAAGTGGAATAAAGCCTGTATGGTCTAAAGTGTATCTGTATTGACATGCATATTGCATCAAGTGTCTCGTTAGACTTTTTATCTCTAAGGGATATCTGTTCCCCTTTATCTTTGGGGTATCTGTTTTCCCCTCCCCTATCTGCTTTGGAACGACGTAAGAGGACCGCTCCTAATGGATGATGGCATACGCTCTAATGAGAGTGGTATTACACTATCTGTAGGAGTCACAGCTAAGTAATATCGTGATTGTAGATATATATTAGGGCCATTATAGCTGGTACGACCGTGGTCGTAGATTACGCCATGGTTTGGCCAACTAAAAATGAGCCTGAGCAAATTGCCGTATCTATATATAATCTGGTCAGTCCACTTAGGTAGTTAGAAATTTTTATTTGCTCTCAAAAATGGAAGTTGTAACGACTTTGTGAAGCATGACATGAAAATCTGAGCATTTCATGATTTATTTAATTTTTTCTATTATCTGGCATGATGTATATTTGGTTGTTTGTATTAATGTATTGTTTTCTTAATAAATAAATGGTTTTCTATAATGTGACATAAGTAAACGAGGAGGTTAAATGGGAAGTTAAAATAATTAACTTTTTAAATCTTACGATGTTAATTTATATTGTTTTCCTTACTGAGCATATGGAACTCACTCTTTCCATGCCCCCTCCAGATGAGGGAGAAAGTGAAGAACGACAGGCTGACCTACCCTTGGAAGTCTATGTGGATCCCGTGGATCCACAAGTCTAAGTGCATGACTGTTCCCGCACTCTAATGAGTCCAAATAACATAGTAAAAAAAGTGGCTCTTATATTTTGTTTTGTATTTTGGTGCCACTTTTGGCCTCAGTATATGTTTGTATTAGAACTCATATGTATTTGTAAGGGATTTATAATAATTTTATTCTGCTGCATAAATTTTATCATACACTTGTTATTCTGAATCTGTATCTGACATCTATTTGCCTTAATTAGTACTTGGGATGTCACACTTGCTAAAGTTATATGTATAACTTTCCATCTTGTCGGACATATGTTCTTGATCGTTTAAACATTATAAATTTTTCTCTCTTTGAAATTGAGAAAATGGGTAAAGAATACCTAGTGCATGTGATCTATATATATACGTTTTGCATTTTTTCATAGAATTCCACCAATCTTCCTCCAAATCCTACTTGATGTTGATGCTTCTTATTCTTTCTTTTTTGGAGACTATTATTTAACGACCAATTATAAGTTTTAGTTGTTGTCAAATATAAGTTTCTACTTTGCTTTTTGTGAATTACAATGTTTTCTGTTGTATAGATTGTCTTTTTTGAGGACTTTTAATTTTATACTCGTTATTCTCTCACTTAGGTATCTTCTGATATAAACAAGCCAAATGAACAGATCTTTTGCCAAATGACCGAATAGCTGTCATGACATTTATATCTTCTCTTCCCATAAGAAAGGTATTATATGCTATTTATTAGTTGCATCAGATATACGTATCTTTTCTAAGAAGAAATATACTTTCTTGAATTATTAGTATTATTATGATTATTATGACTACATGGCTATGGAATTATTATAGTAATATGCAATTCTGATTATTTGTACTATCAAATATATGCTAAGATTAGGGGAATTGGTAAGGTCACTGAACATGTGACAAGTTCTTACAAAAGAGCAGTTTCCTCTGTGCACTGTTCTCTCATTCTACAGCAGGTTAGCATGTTTTCCCTATTTATTATTTCCTTCTCTTCTGTGATTGTTAACGAAACTTTAAATTAAGATTTCACTATAGTTTTCTTGAGTGTTACTTACCACTGCTGTAAAAATTTCATATAATGCAATGGTGATATACCTACGGATGCTGCTGGTTGTGCTTTATGTAGCTTAAGATCTAATGATTTCTCAAAGTACATCGTTAAAAGTTTTTCTTACCATATGAAAGCAAGGAAGAAATGAGCAAAAGTAATTAATGATTCATAGATGAAAAGTGAGATTCTAGTTGGATGATTGGCTAGGACGAATCCTTGGATCAACATTTTCCCTCTATTTTTTACTTTGATCTGCAATAAAGAGTTCAAGCCATGTGACTATTAAGGTTCCTTAATGACTTGGAGATTAAAGAGTTTGTAAGTTTGGTACAACTAGGCTCTTTAAAAGCCTTGGATGATCCTACTTGGAAGATTAGTGCAGGTGGGTCTTCTAAGTTAAGTTTTATGATGCCTTCTTGAAGAGGAATGATAGGAATGAGGAAGATTTCTCATGGAATTTAATTTGAAAGATTAAGGCATCTCCAAGAGTGGCTTTTTGTGCTTGGGAGGCGGCTAGGGGTTGCATCTAAACTCTTAACAATCTCATCCGAAAAGGGAAGATGATTTTGAATAGGTCCTACATATGCAAAAGAGCTACAGAGACAATCAATCATGTCTTACTGATGCGGAACCCTAATACCCTTGCTTGAACCTTAGAACTCTTCAATCGGTTTAGAACGAAATTTAGATCATAAGTAAAAAAGGAATCAAATTTGTTCAATAACCCAAATGGTATAAGTTAAAGAGAACCCAAGAAAGATAAATGATATCCCTTGAACCCAATCCAAACAAGCACCAAGAACAATTAAAATACAAGTGATAACAATTGTATTCCAAATCAACACCTTGTGCATAAAGTGAAAAGAAAGCCAAAACGCTCTCAACTCAATTCTGAAATGTTTGATTACAACTCTTGATGTCCACAAAGAAGAGTTCCTTTGGTATTTATAGCCAAATAAATCAATGATAAGTTACAATACGATAACTACAATTGTATCTCCCACAATAACTAGGCTAATTATGTGGTAATTACAATTGTAACTCCAACAATAACTAGGCTAATTATAGGCATGTAATTGTTATGTAACTCCTTGTAACTCCAATATCTTCTTAACCAACACCACTAATTGTTTGTGGCACCATATAGTTATGGGCTCATTCTTGTAATAACGCTAAGACAAGACTTAAGCCCAAAATGAGTTATACTTAACTATATGGGCTTAATTAACTCAAACTAAAATAAAACAATCCAAAATACTTAAAACAACCCAACTAATCCAGCCCGTACACAAGACTTATTCATCCATTATCAATAAGACTCAAACAAGCCCAAATTATCCCAAATAGCTTAAATCCAATTAAAGTTACAAATTTAGGCTGTTCAAAAAGCTCATATTTGAACTTTCCATAGTTGGCCAGCCCATCATCCACTTGTTTTTGAGTAAAAACTTGGAGCAACTCTTTAAGCTTGTTTGCCTTTGATCTTGTTACTGGTCCACTGAAACTTTCCAGGTTTGGAACTGTATTTGCGTTTACATCATTTGAAATTTGCTCCAAGTCACCTTATGATGCTCTTTGAGTATCTTGAGTATTTTTAGCCTTGTTTGCATCATTCCCCCTCCCCTCAAAAGGATTCGTCCTCGAATCAATTCCTTCTTGAAAGCACATCAGCTACCACATTTTCTTTTCCTTGCTTATATTGGATCACATATGGGAAGGACTCTATGAATTATACCATTTTGCATGTCGTTTATTAAGCTTGCCTTGCCTTTTCAAATGCCTCAAAGATTCATGATCGGTGTGAATCACAAATTCTTTTGGTAACAAATAATGTTGCCATGTCTCTAATGCTCTTACCAAAGCATAAAACTCTTTGTCATAGGTGGAATAATTCAATTGTGCACCATTGAGCTTCTCACTGAAGTAAGCAATGGGTCTTTTATCCTGCATAAGAACAGCACCTATCCCAAGCCTAGAGGCATCACATTCAATTTCGAAAGTTGAATCAAAATTAGGCAATCTTAATAAAGCCGCATTACATAAATTTTCTTTCAGTAAGGAAAACACATGTTCTTGTTCTTTTCCCCAAACGAACCACTTATCTTTTTTCATGACTTCGCTTAAAGGGGCTGCAACGACACTAAAATCTTTTACAAATCTCCTATAGAAACTTGTCAAACCATGATTACGTACCTCACTTACACTTTAGGTGTCGGCCACTCTTGAATAGCCTTTACCTTTTCACTATCTACCTCGATTCCTTTTGCACTCATGATATATCCTAAGAAAATGATGCGATCAATGCAAAATGTACATTTCTTCATGTTAGCATATAGTTGAAATTTGCGCAATGTGTCAAACACTTGCCTCAAATGCATGACATGCTCATCAATAGATTTGCTATACGCAAGAATGTCATCGAAGTAGACAACCACAAACTTTTCAATAAATTCACATAAAATATGGTTCATTAAACGCATGAAAGTACTTGGCGCATTAGTTAAGCCAAATGGCATAACCAACCACTCATATAACCCTTATTTTGTTCTAAAAATAGTTTTTCATTCATCTCCTGGTTTCATTCTTATTTGGTGATAACCACTTTTAAGATCAATTTTAGAAAATACACAAGCACCATGCAACTCATCTAACATATCATCAAGTCGAGGTATTGGGTGTCGATATTTTACCGTTATTTTGTTGACGGTTCTACAATCAACACACATATGCCAACTACCATCTTTTTTAGGTACTAATAAGACGGGCACTGCGCATGGACTTAAACTTTCTCGAATGTGCCCCTTTTATAAGAGCTCCTCCACTTGCCTTTAAAGCTCTTTGGTCTCCTCGGGATTGTTCCTATAGGCTACCACTATTTGGTATGGCAGCCCCGGGAATGAAGTCAATTTGATGCTCAATCCCTCTCAAAGGTGGTAAACCTTGAGGTAGATCATTGGGAAAAACATCGCTAAATTCCTGCAAAACTTCAACCACAACACTTGGCAAAGAAAGGTCAAGTTCGTTAGTTGAGAAACAAGCTTCCTTATACATGAGTACAATAATTAGCTTGTTAGAAAAAAAAGCTTTCCTCACATCTCTCATTTTAGTATAAAAGCTCATTTTCTTTCCCTCATTCTTTTCTATGGTTGAATGCATCTCTCTTTCTTTTTCCTTTTGATCTTCATTTTTCCACTCTAATTTTCTCTCACTCTCTTTTCTTTTCTCTTTTTCTTTTTTTTTTCTTTTTCTCTCGGTCTCTCTTTGTGCTAATTTATCATGGGACTTTTCAAGTTACATTTGATCTTTAAAAACTTGTTTAGGGGGGTTAAAGGAAGAAGAGTATACTTTTTGTCCTATTTTCCTACAATGTACTATTGAGATACCCATAATGCATCACTCTCCTATCCCATTGCCATGGTCTACCAAGCAAATATGACTAGTTTGCATAGGAACTACATCCTAAACGTTTGCTTCTTGCGAACGTAATAGTTGAGTTGAGTCTTCTAGTCTAGTCATCTCTTCACCAAGAAGGAGAACTAATAACATAGATACAATCTATAATAGATTGCTTACTCCCCTAAACAACTCAAACAAAGGCAAGGACTAGTCCTCAACATCTCATAGAACATAAACAAGACTCCATAACGGAAGATCATTACCTTCTTCCGGGATTGAGCGATGGCTATAAGTAGTAGCGGCGAACGCTCATGCTCTATGGCTATTTTCATTTTGAATATGGTGACCTTTTAAAGCTAAGGAAAGCCCATCTTTATATGTTTAAGGAACCAAAAGGCTACCAGTGGTGGTTACCCCAAGGAGGAGCTGAATATCAGTCCTCAGATGGCACTTCAACACAGACGAACCCTCCCGCTTCTTCATAGCCCCGAGGGTTCCCTGTCAAATTTCTTTCGTAGGTAGACTAATTTAGGAATTTTTTGATAGAGTATGTGGTAGACCTTCATTCCAGGAATAGTTGGATGGTTGGCGGTACATAGATAGACAACTACATAGAGGGTCTCTACAAGTCTATATATTCTTTTCTTTCCTTCCCCCCATAAGATCAATATCACAACTAATGAGGTCTGAAAGTTTCACATCTAAGTAATACCTGATCTGATAGTTTACAATATAGATAGATATATATATACTTAACAACAACATTCTAAGAAAAGATATTAATAGATATCGGTAGTTGTCTGGTCGTACCCAAACAATAATATTCCAGAGGAAAATGCACCTAAGATTAAATATTTCGAGCCGGCTTCCGTGGAAAATTCAGACTTTCTTTTTGATGCTGCGATTACATAAAAAACATAAACTTTGAGGCTCAATAACTAAATACATGGCAATTGAATCATGAGCCGAAATCATAAAGAGCATACTGCGAGTAGGAAGTGGAATTAATACAATCAATTCAAAAGCATCAAACCTCTCTTGTTCGGAAGAATCGAAACACATCGAAATGGTACCAGTCGTAATTAATAATAGAAGGATTTGGCAGAAATATGTAAAATTGTCCCTTCTAAAAAGATTATTCCAGAATAAATGGGCAATAGTCAAGAGAGGTGCGCCGGCGGCGAGCAGAAGCAAGGTTATTAGATACCTCAGGAAAGCCTAGCCAGAACCACACGTGCAAGTTTCCCTGCATGTGGCTCGTCCGTGATAACTTCTTCGAATTTGCATGAACTAGCGGACCGATCACTAAGTGGAGATGCCTCCAGCGTGAGCGAACCTTTTCAGAACTGGTTAGGAATGGGCAAAACTACCCCAGCCTGGATCCAACCTGGTTCAATTAATCATGTCCCCTTCCCAACAGTTGTACCTTGTCTTGGGGCATCTTTGGTTTTACGTGAGAAAGCCCGTCGGAGGTAAGCTTTCTTTGGCCCGGAGCATTGATTCCCCATAATGAATAGGCTAGCTCTATCTTTCAATTGCCTATCTTGTGCTCGAGAAGG
Organism: Carica papaya; assembly: GCF_054855325.1. Classification (NCBI taxonomy): domain Eukaryota; kingdom Viridiplantae; phylum Streptophyta; class Magnoliopsida; order Brassicales; family Caricaceae; genus Carica; species Carica papaya. Next base: position 17,662,983 of record NC_142312.1, on the reverse strand, counting down.
TCTTCCAGTTCCTCAGCAGCACCTCGAGGTGCATTTAGTTGTCTTACCTGAGACTCGGGATATTCCTCACCCCATGGCATGGCACCTTTTGCTCATCCATTCCGACTGCCCGTCCAGACGCAGCGCCCTTTTTCATTATCATCTATCGCCCTTTCTTTCCTCCCCGCTATTCACGCATGAAGATCGTCCTATGTATGCTCGAATTCAGTTGCTGGTACTATAGGTAGGAGTACATTATGGCAGGATTAGTCACCCGGGCAAATCAACCCTCCTCCAAGAAGAATTGTGCTATGCCCCTCCGATCCCTATAGAGCGAAAGAGCTGCCTGGTGATCCCTAATTGGGAAAGCAAGAGAAGGCTTCGCCTTTTCTTATCTTATTCCCGCCCTAGGAGTAGAAGTAGCACAAAAAGAAAGATTAGCATTATTGACCCATTGAGAAACAACTAAGACCTTCCTTGTTGGGGCTCCGCGCACTGGGAAAAGGCTGACGCAATGGGAAAGCGGCCACTAGGTAAAAAGCTCCAATAAGGTATCGAGAGGGTTATCACACTCAGGTGCGAAGCAATTCTCCCTATTTGTAAAGTACCCTTCTTCCTATTTAGGGAGTTGAGGCGAGAAATGGCTTGATGAACCGTTCCCAATAGTAAAAGGCACCCTCACTTGCTTATTAACTCTCACCTCCCCACTATTGTTAAGCCGTTGCAGCTTATAAGGTTTAGGATGTTTTGTAGTTTCCAAACCCAGTTTATCAACAAATAAGGTACTAGCCACATTTACACAACTACCCCCATCAATAATCATGCTACACAATTTTCCATTCACTAGACATCTAGAATGAAAAATGTTCTCTCTTTGCAACTTAACCCCCTCATCATCATTCCTTACTTGCATATTCAAAGCACGTCTAGAAACCAACAATCTATCTTCCATAGGCGTTTCTCCATCACTACAATCCTCCAAAGGAGGCATTTCATCCTCCACATCATTCTCATCATCCGTTTCAACACCATCACCACGCATCAACATTTCCCTTTTATTTGGGCATTGAGATGCAATATGACGAAAACCCAAGCATCTAAAACATTTGATATCTCTATTCCTAGGAGTTTGGGAGTTAGAAATACCTTTGTTTTTATTATCATTAGCATCTTTTGGCTTAGTTTTGTCATCTCTTTTGAATTGGACAGCCTTGTTATCTCCCCTCCAATTCGGTCTCCAATTGGAATTTTAAGTATTGGCTTGCCTTGTGTTCCCCTTTCTCTTTAATTGTCTTTCAATCTTTATAGCCATGTGCACCATATCATCAATCTCCACATAATGTTGAAGCTCTACAATGTTGGCTATGTCTTTGTTAAGGCCATTTAAGAACCTTGCCATAGTAGCTTCCCTATCCTCTTCAATATTAGCCCTTATCATGGCTATCTCCATCTCTTTGTAGTAGTCTTCTACATTCTTACTCCCTTATATAAGGCCTTGTAATTTTTGATGTAAGTCCCTATAATAGTGAGTAGGAACAAAGCGCCTTCTCATGATAACCTTTATTTCGGCCCAAGTGGAAATAGATCTCTCTCAATTTCTCCTTTTACTTGTGATGAGTTGATCCCACCACACAATGGCATACTCTCCAAACTCCAGGGCCCCAAGCTTTATATTTTTCTCCTCCGAATAATTGTGGCACTCAAAAATAAGCTCCACCTTGCACTCCCATTCAAGATAAGCATTCGGATCATTCTTGCCTAGAAACGATTAGATTTTCATTTTGATGCTCCCAATGTTTTTATCAAGATCGTTTCGACCCCTACCATAATTTCAACCTTCATTGACCAAAGTAGCTTGGTCATCAAATTCTTCCTCCAGTTCCTCATCAAAAGGTTGTGTTGGAAGTCTTCTTGCCCCTGGATTGGTTTGGGAAGCTTCCCCTCTCATGGAATTTAACTCACGTTGTTGTTTCTCTAGTTTCTCATTCATGTTGCCAATAGCTAGTTGAATCCTCTCAAATTGTTGTTGCATTGCTTTTAGGATGAATTCTTGATCTTTTGATGTTCTTTCACTCCCTTGTGGCTCCATCTTCAAATCTGAAATTTTAATGACAAACAAAATAGATTGCAATCTCACAAATCACTCCCTCGCGTGTTTACTCTCGTAGTATGGGCACTCGTGTTTCCTCAATTTTGGCTTTTACCCTCTTTTGAGCTCTCACACTCTTGCTTTTTAACACTCAAGCAATCTTTTATAACTTTATACAAAATGGCCAATTCAAATAACGATTAATTATCACTATGTACTCAATTTTAATTAGAGATAACAAAGAATTTCTAAAGAAACAAGATACACGAATTCAACTCTAAAAGCAAACTAGAACAATCTAAACAATGAAGAGCACACACTTGATATAGAAATAAGTGTATGATGATTTTTATATTAATTAGGCAACAACGAATCAATATTATTACCTCAAGATGTAATAAGAAGCAAATGGGCAGAAATATTAAATGAAAACTAAAGATGCAAGAAAAAAAAATGGTGAATCTGGAATTTAATGCACGAAACTTGTAATTCTCTAATAGAACCACAAATTATCACCCAAAATACTCAAATTAAGTGAAACAAACAGTTTTGGATGAAAACAAACTCAATTGAGGTGAGTTGTTTACAAACAGCCCCAAAAATTACACAAACAATCTCAACCAAACAAACAGCCTTGAAACGAGTTTTCCTTTTAAATTTTAAATGTATTTGAATATTATATGAGATAAATAAAAGGGAAATAACAGCAACTGTGTCAATTACACAAGGTAGAATATGTGGAAATGTGTTTTGCACAATTAAGCAAATTAGGCTAATCTGATTTTTTTTTTTTGTTGAATGCAAATTTGTCTCTTTTTTTTGTAAGAAATAATGAAAATAAAGACAACAAAATAAGGATAGACTAATTTACTTAGTGAACCAATGCTCTGATACCAAATGATGTGGAACCTCAAGACCCTTGCTTGAACCTTAGAACTCTTTAATCGGTTTAGAATGGAATTTAGATCACAAGTAAAAAAAGAATCAAATTTGTTCAATCACCCAAATGGTAGAAGTTAAAGAGAACCTAAGAAAGATAAATGATATCCCTTGAACCCAATCCAAACAAGCACCAAGAACAATTGAAATAGGAAATCAAAATTGAAATACAAGTGATAACAATTGTATTCCAAATCAACACCTTGTGCATAAAGTGAAAAGAAAGCCAAAACGCTCTCAACTCAATTCTGAAATATTTGATTACAACTCTTGATGTCCACAAAGAAGAGTTCCTTTGGTATTTATAGCCAAAGAAATCAATGATAAGTTACAATACAATAACTACAATTGTAACTCCCACAATAACTAGTCACACCTTAAAATTTTCAATTAATCTATCCACTCCACGTTTTATCTTGAAAACCCACTTGTTTCTAATTGATTTACTTCGAGGCAAGAGATCAACTAGTTCCCAAACCTTATTTTTTATTGAGTCAATCTCATCCCTCATGGCATCAATCCACTCTTTACTTTTTGGTGAATTCACAGCCTCCTTAAAGGAGCACCATTCCTCAATTTTTAAAGTAGTGCATAGGAAAATTTCTCTTTCGATTTGAAAATATCATGAGGGAATTTTTTCACGCTCACTCCTTCAGAGTCTAAGACCTTCATCACCTGCCTAACTAGATGATAAATCTCTCCCATTGTCCTTTGGTGTGGGATTTGGAACTTGAAGACTAACTTCATGTTTCAAGCTTGGATCTTGAGGACTAACTCCCATTTCTTGGTGGATTGCCATTTGTAGGCAGATTTCCACCATCTAACATAGTAGGATCACTCCTACTATCTCTTTCATTTGGTAGAATATCACTATCCTTGGTGACTTTGTAGGTTCTCAATACCTCATTCTCACCAAAAGATAGTTGCATGTCCTCTTGTAACTCATACAATTTGAGATTCCCTTTTATTTCACCAATGCTTGGGAACTCATCCTCAAGAAATCAACATTGCGGGAGTCAATTTCAGTCATGCCGCCATTCAACTGTTCTCCATACATTACATATCCTTTTGAATGTTCAGGAAATCTGATGAACACCATCTTAGTTGCTCTTGGACCTAGTTTCCCGTGCTTATGGGTTCGGTTATGCACATAGTCTGCTGACCCCCAAGGACGTAAATGATCTAAAAGAGGTTTCTTGCCATTCCAAAACTCATATGGAGTGACGGGTACAGTTTTACTTGGTACACAATTAAGAATGTAGGTTATCGTAAGTAACACATCTCCCCAAAAATTATTATAGAGTAACAGCATGTGCCATCATCAATCTAACCATGTCTAGTAATGTACGATTCTTTCGCTCTGCAACACCATTTTGTTGCGGAGTATGAAAAATTGTAAGTTGCCCATGTATACCCTTTTTCTCACAATATTGTTTGAACATATTAGAAAGGTATTCACAACCACGACGATTTGAAGAATCTTTGCTCTTCGGTCCATTTGATTTTTTACTTCCGATACAAAACGTTTGAACATATTTAACGCTTCATAGCAGTGAGAAATTAGATATACATATATATATTATGAATAGTCCATCTATAAAAGTGAGAAAGTATATGGCACCATGACGTGCTTTGATATTTAAAGGCCCATAAATATCATAATGGATTAATTCTAAGGGATTTGACGCCCTTCAAGCCTTACCAAACGGCTTTTTACTTGCTTTACCAGCTATGACTCACATTTAGGCAAGTTAACATTAGTAAGTCAATCTAAAAGACCTTCTTTAACCAGTCTACTCATTCAGTCTTGGCCAATATGCCAAGTCTAGCATGCCACTTAACATATTCAAAATCACAATCGAAGTGAGAAACATAAGCAAGCATAGAATTATTATATATATTATCATCCAAGTCAAGAACAAAGAAATTGTTTCTTAAAAACTCTTGACCAAAAACATCTTCATGATATAAAATGTCTAAAGTACTAGGCTTAAAGTTAAAAGAAAAATCCAATCTCAATAAGGAAACAACTGAAAGTAAACAACATCGTACCCCGGGTGCATAGAGAGTATTATGAAGGAGTAAAGTATTTTCTTCACGTAACTTGAGCTGGTATGTTTCGAAAATTTCGCTAGGCTCATAATCTTTACATATGATACAAATTAGAAATATTATAATTTAATGATCGTAACAAAAAAAAATTAAATGGTACATATCCATATAACCCTTTAATTTTGCAAAACATAATTAGTATAAAAAATATCACAATATAATAGCAAAAAAAACATAACAAAACATGTGTAACTAACTAATATACATAAACTAATTAATATACATTAGTATAGTGGTGATAAAACAACATTACAAAATACTAACATGTTGTCCAAATAAATAAAATAATGTGCATAAACCGAATACTATTAAAATACCCATATTGCCAACTAACAAATATGCTTAAAAACACAAATATGCATTTATATGTTGACTTGGTCCAATGGTGATGAAGGTGCTAAATTTAGGGTATAACTGGAGAGGTCACCCGTTCAAATCCTATTTTTAACCTTTTTTTTAGTAAAAAAATAATGACATCATCATCATCATCATCATGAGAGAGAAAAGATGAAAAAAAATAATAAAATAGAGAAGGTTTTGCTTTCCTTTGCAAAGAGTTGGCTGTGCATATATATCTCTTCAATCTCCTTTCTTCCCCTTTGTTTTCTTCTCTTTCATGCATAGTGCACCCTTTTTTTTCACGCACATACAATATATCATCCTCTTATATTTTTTTCAATTTATATATATATATATACATACATATATATATCTTCAACATTTTTCTCTCTCTTGATTTTCTTTTTCTCCACGCACAGCAAAGCAAGATAAATGGGTAATCAACATATGAAATGTGCCACTCAGGTGGTGCTTTTTTCAGATTATTAGAAAACAAAAATATACATGAAAAAAGGGAAAAAACATGTTTTATGGATTCATCATAAAACAAAATCAACAAACTTAATTCATATTGGAGCATGATTATTGTAGGGACAGACTTGGGTTTTGGGGTATGAATATTACCCGAAATTTAATAGCATCCAAGAGAAAACAAAAGGCATCAACAATTAAGGATCGTGGGTAGAAAAACAAGTATCTTATCCTATTGCTTCCACATTAAAGTTAGTCCTAATTTTCTAATATAATTGATATGTAAATATTTTTGTTCGAGTTGCTCCCCCTTGACGCTTTTACTATGATACATTTTATTTCAAAAGAAAAAGTGAATGATGTTGGGCATTTCTTAGTTCTCTTTGCATTATAATTTCAACTAATGATAGTTTGAAGACAGCATGAACAAAAAAATTACTGCATTACTTTTACTACAATTACAAATGTCTATGGGCATTAAACGCGTTGCTGGCTCGTTGGAGATTTTTTTCTCTCTGTTGGACTAGGACTTGGGAAGACTGATACTCCACTTGTTAGGTCTCGTAAAACATTAGCAATAAGAGAACATTTTCAGCCACAGAGGATGAGACAACACCATATCAGAAATTAGGGAAGTGAATAAATGATGGTATTGTTCTGCCTTTTCCTTATTTGATGATTTGCATCACTAGATGGGCTATGACTCTCCGGCTCATCCGAGTATTACACCTGTTAATGGGTTTTCTGTTATCATTAAAGTATTGCACCTAATAACTTATCAAGATTCACTAATATTATGCTTAATTGTCACTCCATAAAACTTTGAGGTTAACTAACTAAAATCTAAAGAATTATATGAACCATGAAAAAGAGATCATCGTCATGATTACAATAGTTATTAGTGCGACTAAAACTAGAAATGCCAAATTAATATGAATTTGGGTAGGTGATAGGTTCCAAAACAACATATTTTTCATCTACTTTTGTGTATTTAAAATAAATTGTTTACCACCTAATCAAGCTGTTTTACCCATTATCAATGCAAGGCAGGAGATAGAGCTTAAGATCTGCAAAAATAGTAGAAAACAAGAACAAGAACTGCAGAAAAATCATCTATAACAGTTTTAGCCTTAAGCAAGGCTTATATACCCCACAGCAGCAGCATACTTTGGCCCATGCACACAAGCCTTGCCCAAGGCTTACATCTCAACAGGAAGGGGTAAACATAACTAACCCTTGGGCACACTCGCAACCAAGGTAGTAAGATGGGACCCAAATTATTCAACTAAGCCTTGGCCAAGGCCAAGGCGGCACTTAAGTTTAAAAGCCCTGCGTGCAATAAAAACAAGCCTTGCCCAAGGCTTGTGGTGTGATCTGCAGAACACTTACAAAAAAGGCAGCATTTTGAAAATCCAAAAAAATATCCTCCTTGTCGAGATCTAAGAGCCAAGAATCATGAAGAAATTATTTTGGAAAGTTAAGGATAAGTTGAAATCAAGGAAAGAGATTGAAATCAACAAAGCAAAAAAAAACCCTAGCACCTTTTTGGCTATAAAGACGGTGGCTGCCAAACAAAACATAATCCTTCTTCTTCCCAACGTCACCAATAACAGCAGCTGCAGATCTTGCACCCTCTTTTCATCTCTTTTCTTCTCTTTAATCTTCAAGAACTTGTTTTGTATCAAAGACCACCACGAGTGGCTAACTTGCTTTTTTTTCTTGGTTGATGTTTGCTGAACTCCATTGATCTATATATGAGATCAAATTGATTTAATCTATGTTTTATTTAAGTCTTGGTATTTATTTATTTTGTGCACCTATACATATTTGCAATTTTGAATCCGTTTGAACAAGGCCAGTTGAACGTTGGAAAAATAGCGAACAGATAGTTAAACTCCTCAAATCCATAATTGTTTGGGTGGTTCCGGCACCTAGTGGCAATCAGTGTCACACTAAGGAGGTAAGTAATCTGGTTGATTGGCTCACGCGGATGAATCTGGCAACTTAAATCAAGTTCTTCTAATTCTCAAGATTGTTAACAAGTTAAATCCTCTAAACGTTCCCAAGACTGTTTGGTAGTAAGAACCAACTAATGAACGTTTCTTGATTGGTTTAGAAATAAGAAAGAATTGGTTGTCAAAACGTTTCCGACAACTATAACTGGTTTGGTATAACTTAAACAAAATAAATCCTTGCATCTATGATCAATTACGTTACTGGAACTAGCTATTTCATCAACTAGGAATTTTTTTTATAATTGTTTTAGTTTCTAACTTGTAGCCAAGAGTTTGTTAACATTATTCTGCTATTTACTTATTTTATATTTTGTGTATTAGATTCTACAAAACCCCCCCTTGTTTACTTTTTATTTGTTGGTCAAGGAAGAAAATTGGTTTCTAATTCCCTATGGATTCAACCCATCTTGCCATTACTACAATATTGTTTTATTAGTTAAATAGTAATCTATTTTTAGTGGATTCGGAACCCATCAAATTTTGGTGCAGTTGTTGAGGAGTTGAGATTAATTGATTGTTTTTCTTTTTCGTGATTAGGACCAATGATGGAGTATCACTTCTTTACGATCCAAAGATTGAGAAGACCACCAAAAATCTAAAAAAAATAAACTAGAGAAAGATGGTAGACCCATCAAGATAGCACCTCACCTGCTGCACATGGAAATATGGAACAAGAGGGCACATTGAGGGAACTGGCTGTTCCACCCACAAACCAGCAGCCCCTTTACATCATCTGCTCAGACCTGGATGTTCCCTTTGAGTTGAAATCTAGTTTGATCCACCTACTCGCCAAGTTTTGAGGTATAGAGAATGAGAACCCACACAAGCACCTCAAGGAATTCCATGTGGTTTACTCTAGCATGAAACCCCAAGGCGTATCCGAAGAACAAATCAAGTTGTAGGCATTCTGATGCAAACAAGGCTAAAAACACTCAAGATACTCAAAGAGCATAAGAAGGTGATTTAAAGGAAATTTCAAATGATGTAAACACAAATACAGTTCCAAACCTGGAAAGTTTCAGCAGACTAGTAACAAGATCAAAGGCAAAGAAGATTAAAGAGTTGCTCCAAGTTTTTACTCAAAAAAATGTGGATGATGGGCTGGCCAATTGTGAAAAGTTTAAATATGAGCTTTTTGAACAGCCCAAATTCGTAACTCTAATTGGATTTAAGTGATTTGGGATAATTTGGGCTTGTTTGAGTCTTATTGATAATGGATGAATAAGCCTTGTGTATGGGCTAGATTAATTGATTTGTTTTAAGTATTTTGGATTGTTTTATTTTAGTTTGAGTTAATTAAGCCCATATAGTTAACTATAACTCATTTTGGGCTTAAGTCTTGTCTTAATGTTATTACAAGAATGAGCCCATAACTATATGGTGCCTCAAATAATTAGTGGTGTTGGTTAAGAAGATTGGAGTTACAAGGAGTTACATAACAATTACATGCCTATAATTAGCCAAGTTATTGTTGGAGTTACAATTGTAATTACCACATAATTAACCTAGTTATTGTGGGAGTTACAATTGTAATTATTGTATTGTAACTTATCATTGATTTCTTTGGCTATAAATACCAAAGGAACTCTTCTTTTGTGGACATCAAGAGTTGTAATCAGACATTTCAGAATTGAGTTGAGAGTGTTTTGGCTTTCTTTTCACTTTATGCACAAGATGTTGATTTGGAATATAATTGTTATCACTTGTATTTTAATTTTGATTTCCTATTTAAATTGTTCTTGGTGCTTGTTTGGATTGGGTCAAGGGATATTATTTATCTTTCTTGGGTTCTCTTTAACTTCTATCATTTGAGTGATTGAACAAATTTGATTCATTTTTTACTTGTGATCTAAATTTCGTTCTAAACCGATTGAAGAGTTCTAAGGTTCAAGCAAGGGTGTTGGGGTTCCGCATCATTTGGTATCAGAGCATTGGTTCACCAAGTAAATTAGTCTATCCTTATTTTGATGTCTTTATTTTCATTATTTCTTACAAAAAAAAAGAGACAAATTTGCATTCAGCAAAAAAAAAATAAGATTAGCCTAATTTGCTTAATTGTGCAAAACACATTTCCACATATTCCACCTTGTGTAATTGACACAGCTGCTGTTATTGCCCTTTTATTTATCTTATGTAACATTCAAATACATTTAAAATTTAAAAGAGAAACTCGTTTCAAGACTGTTTGCTTGGTTGAGATTGTTTATGTAATTTTTGGGGCTATTTGGAAACAACTCACCTCAATTGAGTTTGTTTTCATCCAAAACTATTTGTTTCACTTAATTTGAGTATTTTGGGTGATAATTTGTGGTTCTATTAGAGAATTACAAGTTTCGTGTATTAAATTCCATATTCACCTTTTTTTTCTTGCATCATTAATTTTCATTTAATATTTCTTCCCATTTGCTTCTTATTACATCTTGAGGTAATAATATTGATTCGTTGTTGCCTAATTAACATAAAAATCATCATACACTTATTTCTATATTAAGTGTGTGCTCTTCATTGTTTAGATTGTTCTAGTTTGCTTTTAGAGTTGAATTCGTGTATCTTGTTTCTTTAGAAATTCTTTATTATCTCTAATTAAAATTGAGTACATAGTGATAATTAATCGTTGTTTGAATTGGCCATTTTGTATAAAGTTATAAAAGATTGCTTGAGTGTTAAAAAGCAAGAGTATGAGAGCTCAAAAGAGGGTAAAAGCCAAAATTGAGTGAAACACGAGTGCCCATACTACGAGAGTAAACACGCGAGGGAGTGATTTGTGAGGTTGCAATCTATTTTGTTTGTCATTAAAATTTCAGATTTGAAGATGGAGCCACAAGGGAGTGAAAGAACATCAAAAGATCAAGAATTCATCCTCAAAGCAATGCAACAACAATTTGAGAGGATTCAACTAGCTATTGGCAACATGAATGAGAAACTAGAGAAACAACAACGTGAGTTAAATTCCATGAGAGGGGAAGCTTCCCAAACCAATCCAGGGGCAAGAAGACTTCTAACACCTTTTGATGAGGAACTGGAGGAAGAATTTGATGACCATGCTACTTTGGTCAATGAAGGTCGAAATTATGGTAGGAGTCGAAACAATCTTGATAAAAACATTGGGAGCATCAAAATGAAAATCCCATCGTTTCTAAGCAAGAATGATCCGAATGCTTTTCTTGAATGGGAGCGCAAGGTGGAGCTTATTTTTGAGTGTCACAATTATTCAGAGGAGAAAAAGATAAAGCCTGCGGTCGTGGAGTTTGGAGAGTATGCCATTGTGTGGTGGGATCAACTCATCACAAGTAAAAGGAGAAATGGAGAGAGATCTATTTCCACTTGGGCCGAAATGAAGGCTATCATGAGAAGGCGCTTTGTTCCTACTCACTTCTATTGGGAAGTATAGTGATGAGGTGATATGTGATGTAGTTCCTATGCAAGCTAGTCATGTTTTGCTGGGTAGACCATGGCAATGGGATAGTTGAGTGATGCATGATGGGTATCTCAATAGGTACATGGTAGGAAAAAGGGCAAAAAGTATACTCTTCTTCCTTTAACACCTACACAAGTTTTTGAAGACCAAATGCAACTTGAAAAGTCCCATGATGAATTCGCACAAAGAGAGACCGAGAGAACATTGAAAAGGAAAATGAACAAGTAGCATCCCATGTCAATAAAGGGAGGCGCAAGATTTCATTTGAACCCGGAGATTAGGTGTGGGTTCATATGCGCAAGGAACAATTTGCATCAAAACAGAAATCTAAGTTGGATGCTGTGGGGATGGTCCATTTCAAATCATAGCCAAAATCAATAAAAATGCCTACAAAGTGGACCTACCAGGTGAATATAGTGTTTCGGCTACATTTAACATATATGATTTATCCCCTTTTGAAATTGATGCAATAATTGATTCGAGAACGAATCCTTTTGAGGGGAGGGGGAATGATACAAACAAGGCTAAAAACACTCAAGATACTCAAAGAGCATCAGAAGGTGACTTGGAGCAAATTTCAAATGATATAAACGCAAATACAGTTCCAAACCTGGAAAGTTTAAGCGAACCAGTAACAAGATCAAAGGCAAAGAAGCTTAAAGAGTTGCTCCAAGTTTTTACTCAAAAACATGTGGATGATGGGCTGGCCAATTGTGAAAAGTTCAAATATGAGCTTTTTGAACAGCCCAAATTCGTAACTTTAATTGGATTTAAGTGATTTGGGATAATTTAGGCTTGTTTGAGTCTTATTGATAATGGATGAATAAGCCTTGTGTATGGGCTGGATTAGTTGGATTGTTTTAAGTATTTTGGATTGTTTTATTTTAGTTTGAGTTAATTAAGCCCATATAGTTAAGTATAACTCATTTTGGGCTTAAATCTTATCTTAGTGTTATTACGAGAATGAACCCATAACTATATGGCGCCACAAACAATTAGTGGTGTTGGTTAAGAAGATTGGAGTTACAAGGAGTTACATAACAATTACATGTCTATAATTAGCCTAGTTATTGTTGGAGTTACAATTGTAGTTACCACATAATTAACCTAGTTATTGTGGGAGTCACAATTGTAGTTATTGTATTGTAACTTATCATTGATTTCTTTGGCTATAAATACCAAAGGAACTCTTCTTTGTGGACATCAATCCTTGTAATCAAACATTACAGAATTGATATAAGATGACAGTGCCCTTTCAGTTAAGATAGATCCTAATCGGTGAATTTTATTTCCAATAAAACCACCTTTCATGCAAAGATTTGCCAAGACAAAAAAATCTTAGAAACATTCTATAAAGTTGAAGTCAATCTCCCCCTGCTTGATGTTATAAAATAGACACCTAGGTACACTAAGTTCCTGAAAAAATTGTTCACCAATAAGAGGAAACTAAGTATCAATGAAAGAGTGAGTGTGGGGGAGAATGTCTCAGCTATCATATAGATAATGATGCAAAAAAGGCTAAAAACACTCAAGATACTCAAAGAGCATCAGAAGGTGACTTGGAGCAAATTTCAAATGATGTAAACACAAATACAATTCGAAACCTGGAAAGTTTCAGCAGACCAGTAACAAGATCAAAGGCAAAGAAGCTTAAAGAGTTGCTCCAAGTTTTTACTCAAAAACATGTGGATGATAGGCTGGCCAATTGTGGAAAGTTTAAATATGAGCATTTTGAACAACCCAAATTCGTAACTTTAATTGGATTTAAGTGATTTGGGATAATTTGGGCTTGTTTGAGTCTTATTGATAATGGATGAATAAGCCTTGTGTATGGGCTGGATTAGTTGGGTTGTTTTAAGTATTTTGGATTGTTTTATTTTAGTTTGAGTTAATTAAGCCCATATAGTTAAGTATAACTCATTTTGGACTTAAGTCTTGTCTTAGTGTTATTACGAGAATGAGCCCATAACTATATGGTGCCACAAACAATTAGTGGTGTTGGTTAAGAAGATTGGAGTTACAAGGAATTACATAACAATTACATGCCTATAATTAGCCTAGTTATTGTTGGAGTTACAATTGTAATTACCACATAATTAACCTAGTTATTGTGGGAGTCACAATTGTAATTATCAATTATTGTAACTTATCATTGATTTCTTTGGCTATAAATACCAAAGGAACTCTTCTTTGTGGACATCAAAAGTTGTAATCAAACATTTTCAGAATTGAGTTGAGAACGTTTTGCCTTTCTTTTCAAATCAACACCTTGTGCATAAAGTGAAAAGAAAGCCAAAACGCTCTCAACTCAATTCTGAAATGTTTGATTACAACTCTTGATGTCCACAAAGAAGAGTTCCTTTGGTATTTATAGCCAAAGAAATCAATGATAAGTTACAATAATTGATAATTACAATTGTGACTCCCACAATAACTAGGTTAATTATGTGGTAATTACGATTGTAACTCCAACAATAACTAGGCTAATTATAGGCATGTAATTGTTATGTAACTCCAATCTTCTTAACCATCACTACTAATTGTTTGTGGCATCATATAGTTATGGGCTCATTCTTGTAATGACACTAAGACAAGACCTAAGCCCAAAATGAGTTATATTTAACTATATGGGCTTAATTAACTCAAACTAAAATAAAACAATTCAAAATACTTAAAACAACTCAACTAATCCAGCTCATACACAAAGCTTATTCATTCATTATCAATAAGACTCAAACAAGCCCAAATTATCCCAAATCATTTAAATCCAATTAAAGTTACGAATTTTGGCTGTTCAAAAAGCTCATATTTGAACTTTCCACAATTGGCCAGCCCATCATCTACATGTTTTTGAGTAAAAACTTGGAGCAACTCTTTAAGTTTCTTTGCCTTCTATCTTGTTACTAGTCCGTTGAAACTTTCCAGGTTTGGAACTATATTTGTATTTACATCATTTGAAATTTTCTTCAAGTCACCTTCTGATGCTCTTTGAGTATCTTGAGTGTTTTTAGCCTTGTTTGCATCAAGAAGTTTCCAACCAGAAAGTTAAAATCATATTAGAGAAAATTGTCAACCCAAATAGAAAGGATTGAAGTTTAAGGCTTAATGATGCTTATGGGCCTATCAGACAGCATTCAAGACACCAATTGGAATGTCCCCATACCAACTAATCTTGGGGAAAGCATGCCACTTGCCTGTTGAACTGGAGCATAGATCATATTGGGCTATCAAGAGTTGTAACATGAAGTTGGAGGAAGCTGGTGAGCATCGAAAGTTGCAACTGTAGGAGCTGGAAGAAATACGGAATAAGGCCTATGAGAATTCCAGAATTTACAAGGAAAAGATGAAAAGATTCCATGACCAAATACTTTCCAAGAAGCAATTCTCAATAGGGCAAAATGTCCTCCTCTTTGATTCTTGATTTTAACTCTTCCCTAGAAAATTAAGGTCAAGATGGATAGGCCCGTTTGTTGTCACCTACATCTTTCCTCATGGTGCTGTTGAAATCAAGAGTCTTGACACACATAAAATGTCTAAAGTGAACGGACACCATCTTAAACCTTTGTACAAGGGCTTTTCCATAAAGAGTATTGAAGAAATTATCTTTGACTAACCCAAGGCACACCCCTGACAGTAAGTAGGACAATTCAACCTTGGATAATAAATAAAGGCGCTAGATGGGAGGCAACCCATCCAGTTTTTTTTTCACTTCTTGCAATTTTAGTCCTTTCAGTCAATAATTACATATTTAGTAAGTTAACCAGCATTTCTTTGATGATTATGGAACATGAACAAAGAATTTAGGTGGCAGAATCAAAGCAGTTGAATACTAGAGCGGCTGAACAGGCTTTTCCCAAGGCTTGTGCCGAGCCCACAACACTTTGCCCATAAACCTCATACAACCCTTGCCCAAAGGTTGCAAAGGGTTTTGAAGCCAGAAGAGCATTAAGCAAGGCTTGCCCAAGGGTCCCCATTTGGTCACCCCGCCTAAGGCTTACCACCTACACCCTAACCCTTGCCCTAGATTTACTATTCAACCAGCAACAGCTGTACAAGCCTTGCCCAAGGCTACCTACAAAAAAACAATAACAACAAACCCAAAATTACCCTTACCCTAAGCTACCACCACCTAACGCCCATTTTAAAAATTCAAAAACAAAAACCACAAATAATCGACCCCAACCCTAACCTCCCCCTTCCTCTTTCAAATCCTAATTCCCCTCTCTCTCTTCTTCTACACTTCCTCTACTTCACCAACCAATTATAATAGCTCCACTACCCCCCAGCTCACCAACTTGAAGCCCCATTATAGATGTTTCTGACTCCCTATCACCCCGTACCCCCACTCTAGATGCCAGATCGAGTCAACCAACTGAATCCCAAGACCCTCCACCACCTACTACTAGTGCAGCCGTTGAAGAAGAAGGAACTCTTGAACGAATACCAAAGAAGGCCCGGGTCCGACGAGGTGAACCCATCCACCAACTAATAGAAATAAACCTCTGTAGACATCTCATCTTCAAATATGATTTAGAGAAAGAACGGTATGAGAAAATCTACAATCTACCCATTATTCTAGGTAAATCCGCTCATGACCCCAATCTCGACACTCTCATCATCAGAACGACCGTTTTGTAACTGATTATGCCATTGGCTGGGCCAACATTTTTTCTATGGATGTACCCATTTATGCAAACTGGTTAGGAATTTTACACCACCCTCTAGTTTTACAAGCTTCCTAAGTTAATCCTTCACACCCCAAATCTCATCTACTACCATCTCTAGGGAACGCATTTTCATCTCTCTATTGCTCAATTCAATGATGCCCTGGGATTCTCGGAATGGGAAGTAGAACACCTGTACTGTGATTTCTGTGAAGAATTCGACCCAACCACTATTTATGATGAACTTTGTGTTAATCACTTAGATGCATACGACCCCAGAAAATCCAAGGACCTCTATTTGCGTGGCCCTTGTATTAAATACATTCATCAATTTTTGGCTTATTCTTTTTCCGGTCATAGAGACGCAATGAGTACCATCTCCAAAATAGAGTTGTACTTTCTGTAGTGCATGTTACAGTGATGTTGGATGAACTTGGGGCACCGGTTCGCGTTGCAATTTGCTAATGTACTCTCCTTTTAGCAGCCCTTAATCATGGGCACAATAATCACCAGAATTGACATATTCACAACCCGGTTCGAAATTGATGAGATAGATCTACATATTGCCTGCCCTCAGGCACCTTTGAATCTTCAGTATTTGGATGACATGGGCCTCCTGGAACTAAAAGTTCGCCTCCCCTACTTTGCCCCACCTTGGCCTTTGGTTCCACGAGACAAAAGAATTTACAGCAAGTAGTGTGAGTTTCAATCACAAGCCACCCCAGCTCCTCCACCACCCAAATTCAAGGAATTCATGGACCACACCCTATTACACATACGCATGATTGATGACACCCTGCACTTCATGGAGTGCTCCTTATGTGAACTGCATGAGAAAGTTGAAGCTTTGACACAATTGATCACCCAACCCAGGTGCTCCACCACACGACCCTGCCATAGATGTTCATCAGGGGTGACTCCTATCCTTTCTCTTTATTTTACTCTTATTTTTTTTCTTTTCTTTTTTTACTTTTATTTTATCTTTTGTTTCTATTTTTATTTATTCATTTGCCTTTTCCTTAGCTTGTATCACATTAGGGATAATGTGTAGTTTAAGTGTGGGGGAGTAGCATTATGCATTCTAAGTAGGTAGTTTTCATATCTGCCACATCATTTTAGGTACAATGCCCTTGCCCAAGTTTGGCTACATTACACATGCACCTCCAACAATTTTTTACTCCCACCCTCACATCCACCTCTATTGTTTTAAGCAACTCAAATGGAATGATTTAAAAACTGACTTGCACTTATCACCACCTCCTAGGAACTGCAGCTTATTTTTTATCTTTTCACACCTTGAATGGCTATTTTCGATTATGTATCTTAAAGCATGACTTGTGTGGGAATTGCCTGTTCAAAAATTTAATTTTCTCTCATTTTTGCAGTGAATGCTAATACTTAGAGTGAACCCTACTACAACTTGTCCAGATTTGTGTGCTTAGAATTCTATGGTCCATGTCTAGGATTATTCGAAAAAAACATATATATATATAATCAGCCAACTTGTGATAAGTAAAACAGAGTGTAAAAAACACTCACTTTCGAAACATGTTGGTGTATCAATGTGAGATGGAGCATAAAACACACGCACAATACTCAAAATTGCCACTAAGTAACCAGGTGCATTCATCACAAATTTTTACCTTCGCATCAAAAGGTTAGTGACAATTTCTGTTTTAACATGAACTAATCGCATGCAATCCTTAATTTTGTACTAGTTTAGTGGTTGTTCTACCAAATTTTTGTTATTATTCCAAATTTTGGTATGGAAAAACTTACAATTTCTCTCATTTTATGTTTGGATACTAGTCGAGATGGTTGTTGTGAGGTATGGTTCCCTGAAACTCAAACCTGCAAATTACTAGCTAATGGTCATTTTTGCAATTTGGAGATTGAGATATAGCATGCGAGTTGTGACAGAATGATTGGGATTTGGTGAAAAATGGGTGAAGAGATAAGGCTTTATGGTACAGTCTTTGTAGTGTTGGAGTGCAAGCACAAGATAAGTGATGCAGAACCCCAAGACCCTTGCTTGAACTTTTCTAACTCTTCAATCGGTTTAGAACAGAATTTATATCACAAGTAAAAAAGGAATCAAATTTGTTCAATCACCCAAATGGTAGAAGTTAAAGAGAACCCAAGAAAGATAAATAATATCCCTCAAACCTAATCCAAACAAGCACCAAGAACAATTGAAATAGGAAATCAAAATTGAAATACAAGTGATAACAATTGTATTCCAAATCAACACCTTGTGCATAAAGTGAAAAGAAAGTCAAAACACTCTCAACTCAATTCTGAAATGTTTGATTACAACTCTTGATGTTCACAAAGAAGAGTTCCTTTGGTATTTATAGACAAAGAAATCAATGATATGTTACAATACAATAACTACAATTGTAACTCCCACAATATCAAGGTTAATTATGTGGTAATTACAATTGTTTGTGACACCATATAGTTATGGGCTCATTCTTGTAATAACACTAAGACAAGACTTAAGCCCAAAATGAGTTATACTTAACTATATGGGCTTAATTAACTCAAACTAAAATAAAACAATGCAAAATACTTAAAACAACTCAACTAATCCAGCCCATACACAAGGCTTATTCATCCATTATCAATAAGACTCAAACAAGCCCAAATTATCCCAAATCACTTAATTCCAATTAAAGTTATGAATTTGGGCTGTTCAAAAATCTCATATTTGAACTTTCCACAATTGGCCAGCCCATCATCCACGTGTTTTTGAGTAAAAACTTGGAGCAACTCTTTAAGCTTCTTTGCCTTTGATCTTGTTACTTGTCCGCTGAAACTTTCCAGGTTTGGAACTATATTTGTGTTTACATCATTTGAAATTTGCTCCAAGTCACCTTCTGATGCTCTTTGAGTATCTTGAGTGCTTTTAGCCTTGTTTGCATCAGTAAGTGTAGGGGAGTTTGATAGGATGTAAAAATATCATCCTTGTCATCTACTTTTATGTATTTAAAATGAATATTTGTTACCTGATAGAGCTGTTTTACACATTTTTATGCAGGGCAGGAGATGGAGCTTAAGATTTGGAATAATAATAGAACTATAAAACAACCATTTGTCACCATCTTAGCCTTGGGCAGGTCTTAGACCTCGTAGTAGCAACACACTTTGGCCCACAAACACAAGACTTGCCCAAGGCTTGTGTCTCAACAAGAAGGGATAAACACAACTAACCCTTGGGTTGCAGCTTGCAACCAAGGTAGCATGATGGGACCCGAATTACTAAACTAAGCCTTAACCAAGGCCAAGGTGGCACTTAAGTTTAAGAGCCTCGCACGCAACAGAACGAGCCTTGCCTAAGGCTAGTGTCATGATCTGCAGAACACTTACAAAAAAGGTGGGCTTTTTAAAAATTCAAAAAAAATATCCTCTTTGTTTAGATCTAAAGGCTGAAAATCATTAAGATATATTTTGGAAAGCTAAGGATAAGCTGGAATCAAGGAAAGAGATCAGAATCAATAGAAAAAAGAAAACCCTAGCTCATTTTTTACTATAAAGACGACAGCTTCCAAGCATAACATAATCCTTCTTCTTCCCGACACTGCCCCCAATAGTAGCTGTAGATCCTGCACCCTCTTTTCATCTCTTTTCTTCTCTTTAATCATCAAGAACTCATTTTGTATTAAAGACCACGATGAGTGGCTAACTTTCTTTCTTTTCCAAGTTGATGTTTGGTGAACTCCAATGATGCATTTGTGAGATAAAATTAATTTAATCTATGTTTTATTTAAGTCTTGATATTTATTTATTTTCTGCACCTATACATATTTGTGGTTTTGAATCTCTCTGAACAAGACTCGTTGAATGTTGGAAAAGCAGCAAGCAGCTAGCCGAACTCCTCAAATTCGTAATTTGTTTGAGTGGTTTCGGCATCTAGTGGAAATCAGTGTCGCACTAAGGAAGTGATAATCTAATTGATAAGCTCAGGTGGATAGATCCGGCCACTTGAATTAGGTTCTTCTAGTTCTCAAGATTGTTGACAAGTTAAATCCTGTGGACATTCTCAAGACTCTTTGGCAACGAAGAACCAACTAATGAATGTTTCTTGGTTAGTTTAGAAATAAGGAAGGATTGGTTGTTAGAATGTTTTTGACAACTATAACTTGTTTACTATAACTTGAACAAAATAAATCATTACATCGATGATCAATTACGTTATTGGAGCTAATTATTTCATAAGCTAGGAATTCTTTTTATAATTGTTTTAGTTTCTAACTTGCAGTCAAGAGTTTATTTAACATTATTTTTGCTATTTACTTATTTTATATTTTGCGTACTGGATTCTACAAAACCACCCTTCTTTATTTTTTATTCGTTGGTCAAGGAAGAAAATTAGTTTCCAATTCCCTGTGGATTCGACCCAGCTTGTGATTACTACAATCTTGTTTTATTGGTTAAATAGGAATTATTGTTGGTGGATTCGACACCCATCAGTAGGATATCTTATTATAAAATAGTTTGAAATGGCAGTCAAATTAAAAATAAACTACTTGTATTCAAAGAACAAAATGGTGAATACACCAATTTCATGGCATTTTTTGGAAAAAAATATGTGATATTTTAAGTCATAAACTTCTCTTGTACTAAACATTTCTTTGACAACCATGCTCTATTATGTTTGTAGTTGAAATCCCAAAAACTCTATCGACTGACATGTAAGAAGGTGGTCTTTGTGGGTGAACACTGACTCTTAAAATGAAAATTGCATCTTTGAGGTATTGCCTGATATTATGGGGCTATTTTTTTTTCTTTTTTGTCTTTCTTAGTTGTAAATTTGCAAGGTCTAAGAAAATTATTTTTCTCGAATTCTTTTATTTAAAAAACTTCCTTCATTAGAATATCATATTAAGTAATTTGTCTGAGAACAATTTAGTGGTTCTAATTTTAATATTCCAATGTTTATGAAAGTTTCCTCACCTGGCGTGTCTATCCCATGAAGTTTATTGACTGATTGTAATCTTTTAGTTAAGGACCAGAGCTACAACTTCGTAAAAATATATTTATTTATGTGAGGATATCTTAAAACATGCTTCAAAACTGAAGGTAGAGCTTCTTATTCCATTAAAGCTTATAGGTTGTGATTTTTATTTCATTATGGAACTATTATGTCATTACAATGCGGTTCATGTTTTAAATTGTGCTTGTATTTTTATTTAGTAAAATTAATCTTACATTTGTTTTATTTAGAATATTAGTATTGAATATAATAATGTATTTATCTTTGTTTACTGCCAGGCCTGCAAATGTCTTAGTTTGATGAAGAGAAGTTCTGCACTCCCGATCTTACACAAAAGACTCTTGCCAGCTTCATCATACCAGGATATTCTTTTAGGAGAGCTCTTAATGAACAGATTTCCATGAGCCCAGATGTTAGTGAACGCCACTTGATGAATGAAAAGGGAACCAGCTTTTCTACTGAAAAACATGAGACACGTCATTATGAATTTGGGAAACCAGTTGAAGGTTTAACTTTTAGAAGCAATGCTGCTGGAGTAGAAGGAATCTCATGAACCTTTAGTAATTGAAAATGTGGATAGGGTATCTGATAAGCCTAAAGTAATTTCATCATTTTGCCTAGGACATGAATATGTTGATAATTTATTTTTGTTGACCTATTTTTGACATCCATTTCTCATCCAGCTTTGTTGTATATTTTCTATAATAGGTGAGGATTACAGATGATACACGTCATACCCCAAAGTCTATTAGAAAATTAGAAGTGTTGAAAAAAGATTTGAATATAAAAAAAATTGTGTATAGCAACCATGATGTGGTGGTGGAGAATGCTGATGATCTAGTGAGTGAAGCTACTTCTACATCCAATCAGAGTGAGCCATTATTATTATGGAGCAATGGCTACAAGTGTTCTCTATGCGAGATAAAGTTTCCTCCTTATTTTTTTGAGGAAAGGCAAGAACATTATGATTTTAATCTTGCCAAGGGGCTTCAAGTAGAAGAATTTGCCCTTGATTCTAGAGCTCCCTAGTTAAAGCAAAGGTATAATCCCTTTAATTTCAAGTTCTTTACTTTCCAATCTAGGCTTACTTGACATAATGATTTGTGTGTGTTTTATACAGGAAGAGTTATTTATGATAAGCTATTTAAACATGCTAGGCCTGGTTATGAGCTTAATTTTTTTTAATTTTTCTTATAAATTATTACTAATTAAAACTCATCATTTACATATGGATCTATGAACTTGTAGTTGATATTTGGTATATAGTGCTCGGATGCAATGATCGGTCAAGCCTTTGTTTATTAGGAATGGTTCAAATTTAGTTTTACCAAATCATTTCCTCATAAAACTATTAAGGTAGTTTTTGCTGGTGGCTAGACAAAATAGTATACGACAACAATTAGATGGTACAAAATGTGAAATTGGTCAAGATTTTTTCAGTAGCATCCAGTATAGGTAGTGGGAGGAGCAATAAAATATTCGAACAAAAGTAGCAACTATTTTAATTTTTTCCTCGGTTGGGCTGAACATTACCTTCAAGGCGACATCCAAGTCCTGGGACGAACTGAGTTAGTGTGCATGAAACTGGGTCTTGGAGCAAGATGAACTCTGTTGACTCTTGCTTAAAGACTGAGCTTAAGACTATGTGCACTAAGCCAGGTTATTTTGGTTGTGTTTTAGCTCCGGACTATGTCCAAAGTCAAAGTTTTGGTTATGCTTAAGTTTGGATTATTTTCCTGTTCAATTGTTTAAGACAATTCCTCATATCTAGCTAGTTGTTCTCAATTCAAAACCTTACTGGTTGATGTGCCTTGTTGGGGTTTAAAACTGGCTCGTGATTAGGTCAGTGTATGCTTCATGGTAGGATTTATGACCTACTTCAAGTCTATCATGCTAGAGGAAGTTCAATATGTAAAGACATTTCAACTACTGCCATAGTTTTTTAAACATGACTTTTAGTTTTTTTTTAAAAATGAATGAACTTATTATTTAGTCTTTAGCAATACTATGTGACAAATTTTGACACAGTTTATTTGGTACAACTTTATTTTAGAATACAGTACAAGGACACTATAGGTAGACAATGTTGCTACTTCTATCATTAATATGGATTTTTACCTCCAATCCAAATGCCACAAATAAAAAAAATGTGGAATGATAATGCATTTCATAATGCATGAGGAAATGTCCCAATGTAAGGTGATGCGAAACCCCAAGACCCTTACTTGAACCTTAGAACTCTTCAATCAGTTTAGAACGAAATTTAGATTACAAGTAAAAAAAGAATCAAATTTGTTCAATTACCCAAATGGTAGAAGTTAAAGAGAACCCAAGAAAGATAAATGATATCCCTTGAACCCAATCCAAACAAGCACCAAGAACAATTGAAATAGGAAATCAAAATTGAAATACAAGTGATAACAATTGTATTCCAAATCAACACCTTGTGCATAAAGTGAAAAGAAAGTCAAAACACTCTCAACTCAATTCTGAAATGTTTGATTACAACTCTTGATGTTCACAAAGAAGAGTTCCTTTGGTATTTATAGACAAAGAAATCAATGATATGTTACAATACAATAACTACAATTGTAACTCCCACAATATCTAGGTTAATTATGTGGTAATTACAATTGTAACTCCAACAATAACTAGACTAATTATAGGCATGTAATTATTATGTAACTCGTTGTAACTCCAATCTTCTTAACCAATACCACTAATTGTTTGTCGCACCATATAGTTATGGGCTCATTCTTGTAATAACACTAAGACAAAACCTAAGCCCAAGATGAGTTATACTTAACTATATGGGCTTAATTAACTCTAACTAAAATAAAACAATCCAAAATACTTAAAACAACTCAACTAATCCAGCCCGTACACAAGGCTTATTCATCCATTATCAATAAGACTCAAACAAGCCCAAATTATCCCAAATCACTTAAATCCAATTAAAGTTACGAATTTAGGCTGTTCAAAAAGCTCATATTTGAACTTTCCACAATTGGCCAGCCCATCATCCACATGTTTTTGAGTAAAAACTTGGAGCAACTCTTTAAGCTTCTTTGCCTTTGATCTTGTTACTGGTTTGCTGAAACTTTCCAGATTTGGAACTGTATTTGTGTTTACATCATTTGAAATTTGTTCCAAGTCACATTCTGATGCTCTTTGAGTATCTTGAGTGTTTTTAGCCTTGTTTACATCATAAGGGGAACATTTTTGTATTTTAGAAATCAAGGTGTTGTCAAAAGCTTTCGACATGGCTCTAATATGTGAAGAATAATGAAAAATAAGAAGAAGATAGAGAAGATAAAGAAGGTTGAGGAGAGGAAAATATAGGTATTTTAATGATTCTTTATTTTTGATGATTACAACTTATGGAAAAGAGCCTTTTATAGGCATAAGTACAATAAATAAAAATGACCTCTATGGCAAAATCATACTTACTGAAATTGAGCGGCCAGAGTTGCATGATGATGATGAGCACGACGTCGGGTGTGGAATGAATTGCATATGGGAGAGGCATCAGCTATGAGATGGGATGAATCCCATTAGGGTTGGTCAACCATAATCCCAATTGGTTCTAGGTTTTCCCCATTTTTCCCTTTAGTGTGCATATTTCCCTTCTTGTGCTTTTTCCTGTGACAAGCCTTGAGGGGTTTGCTAACAATACCCTCTCGTTGAACAGTAACCTTGTCCTCAAGGTTGAGGTGTAAGAACTAGTGTTATAAATACTTGTAATCTTCCCATATGCATTTTTTTTGTTTGATCTCCTTCCCAACAATTCTTTTTTGGTTTGATCTCCTTCTCAATGGATAAGAACTTGATACACTGGTTAATTACCTCGTAATATGGTTCTTTGTTTTAAGATTTGTTATGGTTGTACACTGATGAAGTGTTTCATGATTCGCGAGGGCAAATCTTGTTGGATTTCCTATGTGGCCAAGATTTATTTCTTGAGTTGGGACACATGAAAAACTGGGTGAATCCTTGATTCTTTAGGTAACTGGAGCTTTTATGCTACCTTCCCAATTTTTTAAGAGACTTGGAATGGTCTGTAGTATCAAGTGATAATTTGGAGTCCCGTCCCTTCTTAAATGTCCTTTATTTGAAAGGATGTAGTTTGAGCAATACCCAATCATTGACCTCAAAACTTCTCACTTTGATGATTATCTGTCTATTCTTGGTTCTAGATTGTGCCTGTAGTAGCTGCTGACATATGGTCTTGTTGGCCTCTTCTCTTTCTGCTAGGACCATCTGTACTGAGGGTAATGCAGAGTAGAATCCTAGGGAATCAAAGAAATGTGGAGGTGGGTACCCGTAGAGTGTTTGAAAATGTGCTATCTTCAAACTTGTGTGGTACGAAGTGCTATACCACCATTCAGCTACGACTAACCATTTGGCCCAAGTCTTTAGTTGTGGGTTAGCCATGCATTGTAGGTACTTTTTAGACAGTGATTGAGTCTTTCTATTTGTCCATCGGTCTGAGGGTGGTATGTAGTACTAAAGAGTAAATTTGTCCCCACTGCCTTCATTAGCTCCTTTCAGAATAAACTTGTAAATATTTTATCTCGATCAGTCACAATTACTTGTGGAATTTTACACATCTTTTATACTGTCTCCATGTAACTTCGGGCTACTCTGACTGCAATAAAGGGTGCTACAGGGAAATGAAATGTTCATACTTGTGAAGCGGTCTACTACCACTAATATAATGTCATTCCCTTCTTATTTGGGCAACTGTTCAATGAAGTTCATGGATATGTGTGTCCAAGCATATGGTAGAACGAGCAATGGTCGAAGTAGCCCTGGTGTGGGAACTCGCTCTGTTTACAGCGTTGGTAGATGTTGCATTATTAGACCCACTATAAAATTCCTTTCTTCATATTGGGCCAATAGAAGTGTTGGTTAGCCCTCTCATAAGTGACTCTAGCTCCAGAGTGACCCCCTAGTGTTGAATTATGGCACTAGTAAAGCAGTTGATTGCGAAGTTCCTCTTTACCTCTTAGGACTAATCTCCCTTTGTATCTTATTATTGCTTATTGTAGGGAGAAATGGGATATATTGTTAGGGGAGACCATCATTTCTGGTAGCAATTGTTTGGTAAAGGGATTGTTGGTGTGGTTGTCGCTTACTTCCAACATCCTGGAAGACATGGACGTGGAGAGGTGATGGATATCAAATCCACCAAAAATAAATTCCTAATTAACCAATAAAACAATATTGTAGTAGTGGTAAGAAGGGTCGAATCCACAAGGAGTCAAAAATAAATTTTCTTCCTTGATTAACAAATGAAAAGTAAACAATAGGGGGTTTTATAGGACTGGTTACTTAAACATAAAACGAACAATAAGTAGAATGATGTTGAATAAAATCATTGCTGTAAGTTAAAATCTAAAGTAATAATAAAGAGGATTCATAATTGATGAGATAGCCAACTCAAGTAACGTAATTGATCATAGATACAAGGATCAACCTCATTTAAACTATAGCAAACCAATTATAATTACCATAAATGTTCCAACAACCAATCCTTTCTTATTTTTAACCAATCAAGAAATATTCATTGATTGGTTTTTCCCTACCAAACAGTCCTAGGAATGCCCATAGAATTTTATGTGCCAACGACCTTGAAAACTAAAAGAACCTGATTCAAGTTGTCAGATTCATCCGCATGAACTAGTCACAACCTGGTTACTTACCTCCTCAGTACCACACTGATCACTGTTAAGTGCTGAAATCGCTCAAACAATTACAAATTTGAGTGGTTTAGCTAGCTGTTTTCAGCTTCTACATGCATTTGACTTGATTTGCTCAAACAGATTCAAAACATAACAAGTATATGTAGGAGCAGGAAATAAATAAATACGAAGGTTTAAATAAAACATGAATCAAATAAATTCGATATGACAAATACATCACTAGAGTTCACTAAACCTCAACTAGAAAAAGAAATAAACTAGCCACTCATGGTGGGTTTCAATACAAAAGAGTTTTTAGTGATTAAAGGGGAGAAGAAATATGAAGAAAAAAAGTGCAGCAGTAGGGAAATCTACTTTGCGTGGCCTCAGGCCCAAGGGAAGATGATTCAGCTTTGACAGCCGCCTTCTTTATAGTCGATCGGAGTCTAGGGTTTTTTTTTTCTTTCCTTAATTTCCAATCCATGTCCTTTATTTTGGCTCATCCTTATCTTTCCAAAATGATTTTCTCATGATTTTCGAGCCTTGGATTATGGCAGAAAGGATATCTTCTCATATTTTAAAAAGCCTGCATTTTTCTTTAAGTGTACTGCAAGTTGATGTGCAAGCCTAGGGAAAAGTTTGTTTCCATTGCACACGAACCTTTTTAATTTAACGGTCACCTTGGCCTTGGCCAAGGCTTAGTGGATCATAACTTGTGTCCCATCCTACTGCCTTGCCCAAGAAACCGTGCTTAAGGATTGGTTTTGTTTTCCATTTATGCTTAAATGTATCCCTTGGGCAAGGGTGTGTACAGGGGCCAATACATGCTGTAGCTGTTGTGTCTTAGCCTTGCCCAAGGCTAAGACCATGACATATGGTAGTTTTACAATTCTCGCCCTTGCTTCCTATTGTACTTCCTGGCTTTAAGTTCTAACTCCTGTCCTGCATCAAAATGGATAAAATAACTTGATCAAGCAACAAATAATTCATTTTAAACACATAAAAGTAGGTGACAAGGGTGTTGTTTTTATACCATATCAAACTCCCCCACATTTATCTTGTGCTTGCCCTCAAGCACCAGACAATACACACCACCAATTCTTATCTCCTCACCTCTAACCAATCCCAATCAATTTGTCACAACTCGCATGTCATAACTCAATCTTTGAATTACAACAATAACCATCACTAGAAAATTGTAGGTTTGAGCTTCATGGACCCACATTAATGAATGATTAATTTGACTAGTACCCAAATACAACTTGAGAGAGTTTTGTAGTTTTTCATCATAAAAAAATAAGCCAAGAGGAACAACCAATGCGTAGTAGAACAACTGCCAAACTTGTCTAAATATAGAGGTTTCATGTAGTTGGTTCATGCAAAAAATAAAAAGCCTATTTGTAACTAACTTGAGCACATATTGCTCACTTGAAATGTCACCAACCTTTTGATGTAAGTACAAATATTTATGATGAATGATCCCAACTACTCAGCTAATCACAGTTTCAAGTGGCTACTAGTGCTATTCATAATGCTTTGAGATATCACTAACCTTTTGACGCAAGTGCAAACATTTGTGATGAATGGTCCTAATTACTCAGTTAATGTCTATTTCAAGAGACTAGAGGAGTAGATGATTATGCATGCTCTTTCTATTTTTTTTTTTATATCAAGTAATAGGCATGAGCCATAGAATGGTAAACATGCAAATCAAGCTAAGTTGCAGTTGGGTTCTTTTCTAGACATTGGTATTCACTCAAAGATAAGAATAATTTAATTTTGATTAAGTAATCCTCAAGCACGTTATGCTTAAAATACAAAACCAAAGATAACTATTCTAGGTGTAAAAAAAATGAAAAACAAACTGCCATTCCTAGGAGATGGTTATAAGTGCAAATCAAATTTTGAAATATCACATTTGAGTTGTTTGAAACGATAGAGATAGATGAGAGGGTGTGAGTTTAAAAATTGGCGGAGGTATATGTAGTGTAACTAACCTTCGACAAGGCCAGTGTATCTAGAATGATGTGGCAGATATGAAACTAGCTATTTAGGGTGCCTAATGCAAAATGCAGGGTGCTGCGTCCACTACACTTAAACTTTACATTGTCCCCAATGTGTTGCAAGGTTAGGAGAAGGCAATGAACAAATAAAAATTAGAACAAAAGATAAAATGGCAAAAAAAACTAGAGTAAAGTGAAGGAGACTCCCCTTGTGTTCATCTATTGCAAGTTCATGTGTTTGAGTGCCTGGTTTGGGTGATTAATTGTGTCAGGGCGTCGACTTTCTCATTCAATTCCCTTAAGGAACACTCCATGTTGTCCAACGTGTCATCTATCATGCAGATATGCACAATGTGTGGTCCATGAATTCTTTGAAGTTAGGCGGTGAAGGAGTTGGTGTAGCTTGTGTTTGGCACTTAAACTTCTTGTTGTAGATTCTTTTGTCCCGTGGCCACCAGCTCTGTGTTTGGCGCTTGAACTACTTGTTGTAGATTCTTTTGTCCCGTGGCACAAGAGGCCTAGGTGGGGTAAAACAGGGGAGGCCATCTTTCAGTTCCAAGAGGCCCATGTCATCCAAAGACTTAAGATCCAAAGGTGCTTGAGGGCAGGTGATATGTAGGTCTGTCTCATCACCGTCAAACCAAGTGGTGAAGGCAGTGATTCTGGTGATGATTGAACCCAGGATTAACTGCTACCAAGAGGAGATAACATTGGTTAACTATGACATGAACTAATACCCCAGGTTCACTCAGCATCGCTGCGACATGCACCAAAGGAAATACAGCTCTATTCTGGAGATGATGTTTTATGTGTCTCTACGTCCTGAAAAAGAATTAGCCAAAAAATGGTGAATGTATTTCATGCATGGGTCATGCAAGTAAAGGTCTTTTGACTTACTGGGGTCATATGCATCTGAATGGTTGATGCATAGTTCAGCATAGACGGTGGCTAGGTTAAATTCCTCGCAGAAATTGCATTATGGGTGTTTTGTCTCCCGTTCAGAGAACCTCGAGGCATCATCAAATTGAGCAATGGAGAGTTGGAAGTGGAGACTGAACTTGACCGATTTGTAAAATTGGAAAGTGGTGTAAATTTTCTTGACTAGTTCGACGTAGGCAAAGCCATCCAAAATAAAGAAGTTGGCCCAACTGATGGTGTAGATTAGATTCAAAACACTCGTTTTGATGCCGACGGTGTCAAGAGTAGGATCATGTTTGGATTTTCCCATAATAATGGGTAGTTCCTTAATCTCTTCATGCCATACCTTCTCCAAATCATCTTCGAATAAAAGATGCCCTTGGAGGTTTGTTTTGGTGGGTTAGTGGATGTGTTGGCCTCAGCGAATTCGAGATCTTTTTGGTGCTCCTTTTGGTGTTTCTTCTTTTGCAACGACTTCACTAGGAGTAGTTGGAGGGGGATCTTTGTTTCAGTCATTTGATCTATTCCAACATCGAGAGTAGTGGTGTGGATGGTGGAGAGTCAGAGATGTTGATTACGGGGCTTCAAGGAGCAGAGTTGCCACTTGTAGTGCTGCTTGCATCTGTTGTCAGAGCAGGTGTGGCTGGTGGGGCTTATTGTGATGTTCTCACGATGCAAAGATGCGTGAATGGCCAAAGGCCACTAGTTTTTTGGGCATATCTCTTCTGTCTCATTGTCAGTGTGGCTGCCGAGGGTCGAGTTATATGAGATAGCAAGAAGAGGGAGAGGGAGCTTAGAGGTTGAGAGGGGGAGAGATAGAAGTGGTGAGGGCTTGATATCAAGGATTAGTGTTTAAATTTCAAAGTGGGCGCCAAGTGTCGATAGCTTAGGGCAAGGGAAGTTTAGGTTTGGCTGGTGGTTTTTTTTTGTGGTTTGGGTGAGGCTTGTGCATCGTTCACTGATTGAGTATAAGCCTAAGGCAAGTGTCAGGGGTGATGTAGGAAGCATGGGTTGGTTACTAGCCTTAAGCGAGGCTTGTTTGCGACCAAAGCGGTCCTTTGGGCAAGGCATGTTGAATACTGTCGTGTCTTCTAAGGTTTTCGCAATGCTTGCCTAAGGGTTGTGTGCGGTCTCGGGGCAGAGTAATTTGGGATTAGCACTAGCCTTGGGCAAGGCTTGTTCGACTGTCCCAGTATTAAGCTCCTCTGGTTTTGTAACCTTAATTCCCTATGCTTGTGCCAAAATCACCAAAGAAATACTAGTTAATTGGCAAAAAATGTTGAGATTTTTTTAAGTAAAAAAAATTAAATTTTCATTGACTTCACTCCTCTAAAATTAACAATTTAAAATGCCTTTAAATAGACTTACATCGAATTCAAATTTTCTAAAAATAATCTACCATAATCTAAAAGATAAACATTAACCAAATCTCTTAAAAGATAAATTCTCACTAATAACAAGATATTTAAAAAATAAACATGTTCTAAATCTAATTAAAGATAAATCATATTTGAATTTAAACTAATAAATAAACTAAATTTAATTTCTATATTAATCTTCAAAACTCTCTTAATGTAGAAATTATAATCACTAAATTTATTTCGTTACAGCACTTCTCTCCAATATTTCTTGTTTGATCTTCATATTTTAAAGCACTTCTCACCAACCTCCGGTTATTGATGCACTTCTCATCAATCTTCAATCATTTGATGCGCTTTTCATCAAAACTCTTTGGAGCACTTCTCTCCAAATTTTGAAAAAGAGTTTCTTCTTATTCTTC
The DNA here is from genome assembly GCF_054855325.1 of Carica papaya. Taxonomy (NCBI): domain Eukaryota; kingdom Viridiplantae; phylum Streptophyta; class Magnoliopsida; order Brassicales; family Caricaceae; genus Carica; species Carica papaya. Next base: position 17,631,576 of record NC_142312.1, on the reverse strand, counting down.
AACAACATTTACTTGTTCATTCTTTAACCTATAATTTTTTTGTACATACCCAAATCTTTTACAATAAAAATATTATGATTTATCTTTATGCCAAACATCTTTTTCATCATGATTGTTTTTCCTGCATACTCACCATAGTGGAAAGTTTCTTCTCTTTGATGTTGATGAAGACTTGTTTGACACTGTGGCTATGAAAACTCCCTCAATTTTTTTTTCATCTCTCATTGCTCTTCTTTGCTCCACAGCTTGTAAAGAATTAATTAATTCTGTAGTTGTAATTTTTGAGAGATCCTTAGAATCTTCAAGTGAGAAAATCTTTGGTTCAAACTTTTCTCGTAAGTTTACAAAATTTTTTTCAACAATTCTACTATCGAAAAACTCTTTACCAAATAATCCAATTATGTTAACAATTGTCATGAGTTTGATAGCACACTCTTTGATTCCTTCTAATTCCTTCATTCTTTGAATCTCAAATTCTCTCTTAAGATTCAAAACTTGCATCAACCTGGTTTGGTCATTACCTAAATACTCAGTTTTAAGCAAATGCAATATCTCTTTTGGAGTTTCACAAGCCATGATCCTAGTAAAAATCATTTCAGAAACTGAAAAGTACAAGCAAGTTTTTACTTTTTAATTGGATTTTTCTTCATATGACTCTTTAATTAAGCTGCAGTTTGAAGAGATGGCAATGGTGAGGGTTCACCATCATTTTTAACCACATCCCCACAAATAAAAAAATTGTAGATATGTTTGCATTTTCACAACCCATAATTGAAAGTTTTCTCTTGTGAAAATGGGTGTTGAAGCCAAAGAAAAAGTGTTTGAGGCCATATTTGATGTATGAAACCCTCTTACTTTCTCTTTATTTTTTTTCTCACATACCCATGACTAATAAAGGTCTGATATCACTTGTTGGGATTTTTTTAAGTGAAGAAAAATTAAATTTTCATTTAATTCACTCCTCCAAAATTAACAACTTAAAATGCCTTTAAATAGACTTATATCGAATTCAAATTTTTTAAAAATAATCTACTATAATCTAAAAGATAAATATTAACAAAATCTCTTAAAAGACAAATTCCCACTAATAACATGATATTTAAAAAATAAACATGTTCTAAATCTAATTAAAGATAAATCCTATATGAATTTAAACTAATAAATAAAATAAATTCAATTTCTACATTAATCTTCAGCAAAAAATGCATAATTTACTGAAAAAGAAGTTAAAATTGAGAAGGGCAAGAAAGAAAACATAAGGAAGAAAATATGGATGGGTTGCCTCCCATCAAGCACCTTATTTATTGTCCAAGGCCAAATTGTCCTACTTGTTGTCAGATATGTGCCTCAGGTGGGTTGTGTGTTGTTTTTTCAATGTTCTTTGTAAAGAAGCCTTCGTAAAAAGGTCTAAGATGGTGTTTGTTCACCTTGAAAATTTTTTATGTGTTAAGGCTCATGATTTCGACAATGCCATGAGGAAATATGTTGGTGACCAGGAATGGCCCTATCCATCTTGACCTCAGTTTGCTAGGGAACAACTTAAGTCAGAAATCAAAGAGGAGGACTTAATGCCCAATTAAGAATTATTTCTTGGAAAATAATTGGTCGTTGAGTATTTTCTCTTTCTTGTAAATTCTAAAGTTCTCATAGGTCGTATTTCGTATTTCTTCTAGCTTTTGTAGTTGTAGCTTCCGATGCTCCACAAGTTCCTCCATCTTCATGTTACAACCCTTGATGGCCCAGTATGCTTTATGCTCCAGCTTAATAAGCAAATAACAAGCTTTCTGATGCGGAACCCCAAGACCCTCGCTTGAACCTTAGAACTCTTCAATCGGTTTAGAATAGAATTTAGATCACAAGTAAAAAAGGAATCAAATTTGTTCAATCACCCAAATGGTAGAAGTTAAAGAGAACCCAAGAAAGATAAATGATATCCTTTGAACCCAATCCAAACAAGCACCAAGAACAATTGAAATAGGAAATCAAAATTGAAATACAAGTGATAACAATTGTATTCCAAATCAATACCTTGTGCATAAAGTGAAAAGAAAGCCAAAACCCTCTCAACTCAATTCTGAAATGTTTGATTACAACTCTTGATGATCCACAAAGAAGAGTTCCTTTGGTATTTATAGCCAAAGAAATCAATGATAAGTTACAATACAATAACTACAATTGTAACTCCCACAATAACTAAGTTAATTATGTGGTAATTACAATTGTAACTTCAACAATAACTAGGCTAATTATAGGCATGTAATTGTTATGTAACTCTTTGTAACTCCAATCTTCTTAACCAAAACCACTAATTGTTTGTGGCATCATATAGTTATGGGCTCATTCTTGTAATAACATTAAGCCCAAAATGAGTTATACTTAACTATATGGGCTTAATTAACTCAAACTAAAATAAAACAATCCAAAATATTTAAAATAACTCAACTAATCCAGCTCATACACAAGGCTTATTCATCTATTATTAATAAGACTCAAACAAGCCCAAATTATCCCAAATCACTTAAATCCAATTAAAATTACGAATTTGGGCTATTCAAAAAGCTCATATTTGAACTTTCTACAATTGGCCAGCCCATCATCCACATGTTTTTGAGTAAAAACTTGGAGCAACTCTTTAATCTTTTTTTCCTTTGATCTTGTTACTGGTCTGCTGAAACTTTCCAGGTTTGGAACTGTATTTGTGTTTACATCATTTGAAATTTGCTCCAAGTCACCTTCTGATGCTCTTTGAGTATCTTGAGTGATTTTAGCCTTATTTGCATCACTTTCCCAGATATTAGGAAGTATGGAGACATTTCGATTGGCATCTTGAATGTTGTTCGAATAAAGCATCATCAAGTCATAAACTCCAGTCCTTTCTGTTTGGTTTAAACATTTTTTCTAAGATAGATTTGACTTCCTAGTTAGAGACTTTCATTTGTCCACTAGTTTGTTGGTGGTAGGCGGTGGATGTGTACTGAGTGACATTATATTTTTTGAAGAGAGATTCCACCACCCGATTGTAGAAATGAGTTCCCCAATTATTTATTATTACCCTTGGGATTCCAAACCTCACAAAGACACGTGTTTTCAAAAAGTTTACAATTGTCTTAGCATCATCGGTCTGGATAGCTTTTACTTCAACCTATTTGGAAACATAATCCACTACTCGCAGGATGTAGGTATTGTCGAAGGAAAAGGGGAATGGCCCCATTAAGTCGATGCCCCATACATCAAAGATTTCAGATACCAGAATGGGAGTGAATGGCATCTGATCTTTGTGGCTGATGTTTCCCATGTATTGGCAATTTTCACAAGTTTTGCAGTAGGTATATGCATCATGAAATAATGATGGCCAGAACATACCACACTCTAGTATCTTCCAAGCTGTTCGCTTTGGTCCGAAGTGCCCCCCACAGGCATATAAGTGACAAAATTTTAGGATAGAGGCTACTTCAATCTTTGGAATATATCTCTTGGTTAACTAATCCGCATAATGTTTTGACAGGTATGGGCCATCTATACGTACTGTTTTGCTTCTTTTTTTATCTTTTCTTTCTTAGCCCTTAGTAGATCGGCTGATAGTTCACGAGTAACAAGGTAGTTGACGATGTCCATGTACCATGGGGCTGTATGCTGAATCGCAAACAAGTGTTCATCTGGAAACTCATCACCCAATAGAGAGGGCTCCTCCCCACTAATTAGCAGCCTGCTAAGGTGGTTTGCTACTAAATTCTCCATCCCCTTTATATCCCTTATTTCAAGGTCAAATTTTTGCAGAAGAGGTATCCATTGTATTAGCCTCAATTTTACCTCTTTTTTCTTCAACAAGTACTTCAATGCCGCATGATTTGAGAAGACAATCACCTTTGTTTCCAACAAGTATGACCAAAATTTCTCCAAGGCAAATACAACAACGAGCAGTTCTTTCTCCATGGTAGAATAGTTTATTTGGGTGTTGTAAAGGGTGCGGGAAGCATAGTAGATTACATGTGGGTCTTTTCTTGTTCTCTGCTCGAGTACTGCACACATTGCTTAGTTTCTTGCATCACACATTATTTTAAATGGTAGCCCCAATTTGGCGGCTGCATGATGAGTGTTGTCACTAGCTTCTCTTTAAGTGTTTTGAATACTTCCTTGCAAGGTTCCCCAAAGACAAACTTGATATCCTTCTGAAGTAAATGGCACAAAGGTTGTGTGATCTTTGAGAAGTCCTTAATGAACCTTCTAAAGAAACTGACATGCCCGATGAAGGAGCATATCTCCCATACAATTTTTGGGTGAGGTAGTGATTTAATAACGTCCACCTTTGCTTAAGCACCTTTGTGAGATTGCCAAGGCATTCGTCAAAATAATCTCTATAGACTATGAAGTCATCCATAAAAAATTCAACATTTTTTTCCATAAAATCAGAAAAGATATTAACCATGCACCTCTTAAAGGTGGCAGGTGCGTTCCAAAGGTTGAACGACATCCATCGATAGGTGAAAGTCTTGAAGGGGCCTGTAAAAGTGGTATTTTCTTAACCTCTAGGGGTAACCAAAATTTTGTAAAACCTAAAGTAGCCATCCAAATAGTAGTAATGGGTTTTTTTCTGCTAGCCTCTCTAGCATCTGATCGATGAAGGGCAACGAGAAGTGGTCTTTTCTTATTAAGGGATTCAGCTTGCGGTAGTTGATGTAGGCCCTCCATCCATTTTGCACTCTTGCTGAAATCTTTTCTCCCTCTTGGTTCTTTATCACGATGACCCCTATTTTCTTTGGCATAATCTGCACTAGGCTTACCCACCTGCTGTCTGAGATTGAGTAGATGATTCCAGTATCCAATAGCTTCAAAACTTTTTTCTTCACCACTTCCATCATCGGTGGTGGGTTCATGCGCCTTTGAACTTGTCTGCTGGTTTACTACCCTCTTCTATCAAGATCCTGTGCATGCAAGTGGAGGGTAAAATTCTCTTGATATCAGCTATCATCCAGCCTATGACTTCCTTGTATTCTTGGAGTACCCTCAATAATTTTACTTCTTCAGATTGGCTGAGTTTGTTAGAGGTTATCACCGAGAGGGTTTCCCCTTCACTTAGAAAAATGTACTTGAGGTGTTTGAGCTGTGGTTTCAATTCTATCTTGGGGGCCTGTAAAACATATTCATGTGAGTTATGGGGAGATCAAGGTAAGGAGTCATACCTTTTATCCGCTTGAGGGAGTTAAGTTCAAACATGACTTCTTGTAAGCACCGGTCAACCACATGGTCTACTTCCAAGATCTGTAGACTATCGGCATCTAAATCATTGCAAAGTACAATACTTACTCGTCTCCATGGCTTAAGTTAAAGTACTTTTGATTTAGGATATCAACGGTATCGGTGTTGCACACATAAGACAAATCAACAGGATATTTCATAACATCATACACATTAAAACTTCCCACCTCGCCGTCGAATTTCATAGTGAGGATTCCATCTTGGACACTATTTTTGTATTAACAGTGCTGAGGAAGTGATGCGGAACCCCAAGACCCTTGCTTGCTTGAACCTTAGAACTCTTCAATCGGTTTAGAACGGAATTTAGATCACAAGTGAAAAAGGGATTAAATTTGTTCAATCACCAAATGGTAGAAGTTAAAGAGAACCCAAGAAAGATAAATGATATCCCTTGAACCCAATCCAAATAAACACCAAGAACAATTAAAATAGGAAATCAAAATTAAAATACAAGTGATAACAATTGTATTCCAAATCAACACCTTGTGCATAAAGTGAAAAGAAAGCCAAAACACTCTCAACTCAATTCTGAAATGTTTGATTACAACTCTTGATGTCCACAAAGAAGAGTTCCTTTGGTATTTATAGCCAAAGAAATCAATGATAAGTTACAATACAATAACTACAATTGTAACTCCCATAATAACTAGATTAATTATGTAGTAATTACAATTGTAACTCCAACAATAACTAGGCTAATTATAGGCATGTAATTGTTATGTAACTCCTTGTAACTCCAATCTTCTTAACCAACACTACTAATTGTTTGTGGCACCATATAGTTATGGGCTCATTCTTGTAATAACATTAAGACAAGACTTAAGCCCAAAATGAGTTATACTTAACTATATGGGCTTAATTAACTCAAACTAAAATAAAACAATCCAAAATACTTAAAATAACTCAACTAATCCAGCCCATACACAAGACTTATTCATCCATTATCAATAAGACTCAAACAAGCCCAAATTATCCCAAATCACTTAAATCCAATTAAAGTTACGAATTTGGGCTATTCAAAAAGCTCATATTTAAACTTTCCACAATTGACCAGCCCATCATCCACATGTTTTTGAGTAAAAACTTGGAGCAACTCTTTAAGCTTCTTTGCCTTTGATCTTGTTACTGGTCCGCTGAAACTTTCCAGGTTTGGAACTGTATTTGTGTTTACATCATTTTAAATTTGTTCTAAGTCACATTTTGATGCTCTTTGAGTATCTTGAGTGTTTTTAGTCTTATTTGCATCATTCCCCCTCCCCTCAAAAGGATTCGTCCTCGAATCAATTCCTACATTAATTTCAAAAGGGGATAAATCAGATATGTTAAATGTAACCGAAACACTATACTCACCTGGTAGGTCCACTTTGTAGGCATTTTCATTGATTTTGGCTATGATTTGAAATGGACCATCCCCACGAGCATCCAACTTAGATTTCTGTTTTGATGGAAATCGTTCCTTGCGCATATGAACCCACACCCAATCTCCGGGTTCAAATGAAATCTTGTGCCTTCCTTTATTGACATGGGATGCTACTTGTTCATTTTTCTTTTCAATGTTCTGCCTTGCTTTTTCATGAATTGCTTTAACCATTTTTGCTTTCTTTATGTCCATCCAAATTAAAAATGTCACTTATAGGAATAGGCAACAAATCAAGTGGAGTTAAGGGATTAAAACCATACACAATTTCAAGAAGAGAAAACCAGTTGAAGTATGTATACTCCGATTATAAGCAAATTCAACAAATGGTAGCATATCTTCCCAAGTTTTAACATTCCTTCCAACTAAAGCATGTAATAATGTACCAAGTGTTCTATTTACTACTTTAGTTTAACCATCCGTTTGTGGATGTGAAGTAGTAGAAAATAAAAGTTTGGTCCATAGTTTGGACCACAAAACTCGCCAAAAGTGGCTTAAAAACTTAACATCCCTACCAGACACAATGGTTTTAGGAATGCCATGCATTCTAACAACTTCGCGGAAAAACAAATCTGTTATGTGTGTGGCATCATCTGTTTTGTAACATGGTATAAAGTGTGCCATTTTGGAAAAACGATCAACAACAACAAATATTGTCTCGGCCTTTTCTAGTCTTAGGCAAACCCAACAAAAAGTCCATAGAAATATCAACCCAAGGATGTGTAGGAATGGGTAATGGCATATATAATCCATGTGGTTGAACTCTAGACTTAGCTTGCCTACATGAGATGCACTGCTCACAAATTTTCTCAACATGTTAGCCCATATTAGGCCAAAAGAAATGTTCATGTAAAATGCTCAATGTTTTGCCAATCCCAAAATGTCCCATTAAACCATCACTATGTGCTTCACAAATAAGCAACTCCCTAATAGAACTATTAGGCACACATAATTTTCCATTTTTAAATAGAAAACCATCATGCCTATAAAAATCTTGAAGTACCGCATGTTCACAAGCCACATAAACATTTGAAAAATCACTATCATGTACATACAATTCTTTGAAATGCTCAAATCCCAATAATTTTGTAGAAAGAGTAGAGATAAGACTGTACCTTCTTGAAAGCGCATCAGCTACCACATTTTCTTTTCCTTGCTTATATTGGATCACATATGGGAAGGAGACTCTATGAATTCTACCCATTTTGCATGTCATTTATTAAGCTTGCCTTGCCCTTTCAAATGCCTCAAAGATTTATGATCGGTGTGAATCACAAATTCTTTTGGTAACAAATAATGTTGACATGTCTCTAATGCTCTTACCAAAGCATAAAACTCTTTGTCATAGGTGGAATAATTCAATTATGCACCATTGAGCTTCTCACTGAAGTAAGCCATTGGATCTTTTATCCTACATAAGAACAGCACCTATCCCAAGCCCAGAGGCATCACATTCAATTTCAAAAGTTGAATCAAAATTAGGCAATCTTAATAAAGCCACATTACATAACTTTTCTTTCAGTAAGGAAAACGCATGTTCTTGTTCTTTTCCCCAAACAAACCTCTTATCTTTTTTCATGATTTTAGTTAAAAGGGCAGCAACGACACTAAAATATTTTACAAATCTCCTATAGAAACTTGTCAAACCATGAAAACTACGCACCTCACTTACACTTTTAGGTGTCGGCCACTCTTGAATAGCCTTTACCTTTTCACTATCTACCTCGATTCCTTTTGCACTCACGACATATCCTAAGAAAATGATGCGATCAATGCAAAATGTACATTTCTTCATGTTAGCATATAGTTCAAATTTGTGCAATATGCCAAACACTTGCCTCAAATGCATGACATGCTCATCAATAGATTTGCTATACACAAGAATGTCACCGAAGTAGACAACCACAAACTTTCCAATAAATTCACGTAAAACATGGTTCATTAAACGCATGAAAGTACTTGGCGCATTAGTTAAGTCAAATGGCATAACCAACCACTCATATAACCCTTGTTTTGTTTTAAAAACAGTTTTCCATTCATCTCCTGGTTTCATTCTTATTTGGTGATAACCACTTTTAAGATCAATTTTAGAAAATACACAAGCACCATGCAACTCATCTAACATATCATCAAGTCGAGGTATTGGATGTCGATATTTTACCGTTATTTTGTTGATGGCTCTACAATCAACACACATACGCCAACTACCATCTTTTTTGGGTACTAATAAGATGGGCACTGTGCATGGACTTAAACTTTCTCGAATGTGCCCCTTTTGTAAGAGCTCCTCCACTTGCCTTTGAAGCTCCTTGGTCTCCTCGGGATTGTTCCTATAGGCTAGTCTATTTGGTATGGTAGCCCCAGGAATGAAGTCAATTTGATGCTCAATCCCTCTCAAAGGTGGTAAACCTTGAGGTAGATCATCGGGAAAAACATCACTAAATTCCTGCAAAACTTCAACCACAACACTTGGCAAAGAAGAGTCAAGTTCGTTAGTTGAGAAACAAGCTTCCTTGTACATGAGTACAATAATTGGCTTGTTAGAAAATGAAGCTTTCCTCACATCTCTAATTTTAGCATAAAAGCTCATTTTCTTTCCCTTATTCTTTTCTATGGTCGAATGCATCTCTCTTTCTTTTTCCTTTTAATCTTCATTTTTCCACTCTAATTTTCTTTCACTCTCTTTTCTTTTCTCTTTTTCTTTTTCTTTTCTTTTTCTCTCGGTCTCTCTTTGTGCGAATTCATCATGGGACTTTTCAAGTTGCATTTGGTCTTCAAAAACTTGTTTAGGGGTTAAAGGAAGAAGAGTATACTTTTTGCCCTCTTTTCCTACCATGTACCTATTGAGATACCCATCATGCATCACTTTCCTATCCCATTGCCATGGTCTACCCAGCAAAATATGACTAGCTTGCATAGGAACTACATCACATATCACCTCATCACTATACTTCCCAATAGTAAAAGGCACCCTTACTTGCTTATTAACTCTTACCTCCCCACTATTGTTAAGCCATTGCAGCTTATAAGGTTTAGGATGTTTTGTAGTTTCCAAACCCAGTTTATCAACAAATAAGGTACTAGCCACATTTACACAACTACCCCCATCAATAATCATGCCACACAATTTTCCATTCACTAGACATCTAGAATGAAAAATATTCTCTCTTTGCAACTTAACCCCCTCATCATCATTCCTTACTTGCATATTCAAAGCACGTCTAGAAACCAACAATCTACCTTCCATAGGTGTTTCCCCATCACTACAATCCTCCAAAGGAGGCATTTCATCCTCCACATCATTTTCATCATTCGTTTCAACACCATCACCACGCATCACCATTACCCTTTTATTTGGGCATTGAGATGCAATATGACCAAAACCCAAGCATCTGAAACACATGATATCTCTATTCCTAGGAGTTTGGGAGTTAGAAATACCTTTATTTTTATTATCATTAGCATCTTTTGGCTTGATTTTGTCATCTCTTTTGAATTGGACAGCCTTGTTATCTCTTCTCCAATTCGGTCTCCAATTGGAATTTTGGGCCGAGTAAGTGTTGGCTTGCCTTGTGTTCCCTTTTCTATTTAATTGTTTTTCAATCTTTATAGCCATGTGCACCATATCATCAATCTCCACATAATGTTGAAGCTCTACAATATTGGCTATGTCTTTGTTAAGGCCATTTAAGAACCTTGCCATAGTAGCTTCCCTATCCTTTTCAATATTAGCCCTTATCATGGCTATCTCCATCTCTTTATAGTAGTCTTCTACACTCTTGTTTCCTTGTATAAGGCCTTGGAATTTTTGATGTAAATCCCTATAGTAGTGAGTAGGAACAAAGCGCCTTCTCATGATAGCCTTCATTTCAGCCCAAGTGGAAATAGATCTCTCTCCATTTCTCCTTTTACTTGTGATGAGTTGATCCCACACACAATGGCATACTCTCCAAACTCCACGGCCGCAAGCTTTATCTTTTTCTCCTCTGAATAATTGTGGCACTCAAAAATACTCCCATTCAAGATAAGCATTCAGATCATTCTTGCCTAGAAACGATGGGATTTTCATTTTGATGCTCTCAATGTTTTTATCAAGATTGTTTCGACCCCTACCATAATTTCGACCTTCATTGACCAAAGTAGCTTGGTCATCAAATTCTTCCTCCGGTTCCTCATCAAAAGGTGGTGTTAGAAGTCTTCTTACCCCTGGATTGGTTTGGGAAGCTTTCCCTCTCATAGAATTTAACTCACGTTGTTGTTTCTCTAGTTTCTCATTTATGTTGCCAATAGCTAGTTGAATCCTCTCAAATTGTTGTTGCATTGCTTTGAGGATGAATTCTTGATATTTTGATGTTCTTTCACTCCTTTGTGGCTCCATCTTCAAATCTGAAATTTTAATGACAAACAAAATAGATTGCAACCTCACAAATCACTCCCTCACGTGTTTATTCTCATAGTATGGGCACTCGTATTTCACTCAATTTTGACTTTTACCCTCTTTTTAGCTCACACTCTTACTTTTTAACACTCAAGCAATCTTTTATAACTTTATACAAAATGGCCAATTCAAACAATAATTAATTATCACTATGTACTCAATTTTAATTAGAGATAACAAAGAATTCCTAAAGAAACAAGTGACTTAACAATCTCTTCGAGGGATATACCTTGTTTGGGAGGCCCTGCTTATAGTGGTGGAGGTGGTATATTTGGGTGTTGTTGGTAGTTTTGTTGTCTCACTGTATAGCTAAAGTTGGTGGTCTCTCCATCCAGGATTATACATGTTGGAGAAAAGATCATACCTCCTTTGCGTTTGAGTGGGGAAATAACCCACCATATTGACTTGCTACTGTCATCATCATAGAGCATGGGGCACATATCCTTGGGGTGTCTCGAATGTGCACAAATCCCACACATTCGAGCTCGTTGGTTATTTTATGTGGCCATGTTTTTACCAAACTAGTTAGCTCAGATATTTGAGACTCAAGGGTAGAGATACTTACCTCATTCACTCTCCAAGGGGTGTCCTGGTTAGATCCGAATTACAAGGAGGTGGCTACCATGATCGATATCAACTCCCTTGCCTGCTGTGGTGTCTTATTCGCTATGGCTCCGCCACTTTTTACGTCCAACATTCTTCTTTTTGTGGGTAATAATCATTCATAAAGGTAGTGAATGAGGGATTATTTTGAAATATCGTGATGTAGACAGTTTGCGCACAATCGTTTGAACCTTTCCTAGTAATCATGTAAGCTTTTGGAATCCCTTGGACGAACTCTGCATATTTCCCTTCTAATGCTAACTGCCCGCGATACTAGAAAGAAATGATCTAGGAAGGCTTTTACCATATCTGTCCAAGTCATGATCGATCCTAGGGATAGGTAAAACAGCTAATCCTTGGCCTCATTGTCCAAAGAAAAGAGGAATGCCCTCAATTTTATATGTTCTTTGGATACTCCATGTTGTTTCATGCTTGAGCACACAACATGAAATTCTTTGAGGTGTTTGGGCGATTTTTCATCTCTAAACCTATGAACTTGGGCAACAAGTGAATTAAGCTAGATTTTAGCTCGAAAGTTACGCCCAAATCTGGGTAGCTGATGCAGAGAGGTTGTTGGTTGGTAGACGGTGCTACCAGCTCCTTCAATATGCACTCTTGTTCCATATTTTCTATCTCGGGTGGAGAAGGTGGTATGCTATCTTGATGTGTCTCCCTTCTCTCTTGGGTCTGCTTTCTTAGACTTTTGGTGGTCTTTTCAATCTCTGGATCGTAAAAGAGTGGTCTCCCACGATCAAACCTAGTCATAAAAAGAAAAAATAATTAGTTAAATACCGTCTCTCCAGCAACGGCACCAAAATTTGATTGGTGTTGAATCCATCAAAAATAAATTCCTAATTAACCAATAAAACAATATTGGAGTAGTTGTAAGAAGGGTTGAATCCACATGGACTCGAAAATCCATTTTCTTCCTTGATTAACAAATAAAAAGTAAACAAGAGGGGGTTTTCTAGGACTGGTTATGCGAAACATAAAATAAATAATAAGTAGAATGATGTTGAACAAAATATGGGCTGCGAGTTCAAATCTAAAGTAATTATAAAAAGGATTTTTAGTTGATGAAATAGCCAACTCCGGTAACGTAATTGATCATGGATATAAGGATTAACCTTATTTAAACTATTGTGAACCAGTTATAGTTGTTGGAAATGTTTCAACAATTAATCATTTCTTATTTTTAAACTAGTTAAGAAACGTTCATGATTGATTTTTTGCTGCCAAACAATCCTGGAACGTCCACAAGATTTTACTTGCCAACAGCCTTAAAAACTAAGAACCTTATTCAAGTTGTTGGATTCATCCGTGTGAACCAGTCAACCAGGTTATTTACCTCCTCAGTGCGACATTGATTGCTTTTAAGTGTTGAAACTAAGCAAATAATTACAAATTTAAGTGGTTCAGCTAGCTACTTGCGGCCTCTACGTGCATTCCACGGGCCCTGTTCAAATAAATTCAAAACAGCAAGTATGCAAGAAATAAATAAATACCAAAGTTTAAATAAAATATGAACTAAATCAATTTGATCTCGCAAATACATCACTGGAGTTCACCAAACCTCAAACAGGAAAAGAAATAAACTAGCCACTCATGGTGGGTTTCAATACAAAAGAGTTTTTAGTGATTAAATGAGAGAATAAATATGAAGAAGAAAAAGGGCAGCAACAGGGAAATCTTCTTTGTGTGGTGTCAAGCCCAAGGAAATATGATTCTACTTCGATAACTGCCTCCTTTATAGTTAACCAGAATATAAGGTTTCTTTTACTTTTCGTTCCTTTATTTCCAATCCATTTCCTTGATTTCAACTCATCTTTATCTTTCCATAATTATTTTCTTATGATTTTTAACCCTTAGGTCACAGTAGAGAGGATATCTTCTCATATTTCAAAAAGTCCGCCTTTTCTTTAAGTGTACTGGAGGTTGATGTGCAAGCCTAGGGCAAAGTTTGTTTCCATTACGCGCGAATCTTTTAAATTTAAGTGCCACCTTGGCCTTGGCCAAGGCTTAGTGGATCATAACTTATGTCCCATCCTACTGCCTTAGATGCAAACCGTTCCCAAGGGTTGGTTGTATTTTCTTGTTTCTGCTGAAATGTATCCCTTGGGCATGGGTGTGTACTGGGACCAATACATGTTGTAGTTGTGCGGTCTTAGCCTTGCGCAAGGCTAAGACCGTGACATATGGTAGTTTTATAGTTCTCACCCTTGTTTCCTACTATTCTTCCTGACTTTAGGTTCCAACTTCTGTCCTACATCAAAATGGATAAAATAACTTGATCATGCAGCAAATAGTTCATTTTAGACACACAAACATAGGTGACGAGGATGTTGTTTTTACACCCTATCAAGAGGGTGTATAAGACTTCTGCTTCAAATTCATGGGAGTATTTTCTTGAAAAAGCAAAGCTACTTTGTTGGATGACCCTTGCTTGTATTGGATCATGTAATTGAGACCCAACAACTTCAAAATCTCTTTTTTTTTTACCATGGAGGATACCTCCCTTTGATTTAACAAGTACTTTAGGTTGTGCTTATTAGTTCTAATGATGAAGGAGGTTCTTTCTAAGTAGTGCACCTATTTTTCTACAACATAGAGAACTTCTATCAGTTGCTTTTCGTATACCAATTTAGTCTAATTCCTGGGGTGGAGAGTCGTACTTATGAAGATTATGAGTTGATTCTCTTGTATTAAGATGTACCTTTATTACTCACTTTTGTCTCTGTAGTAAAAGGATCCCCAAATTTAGGTAGTTATAAGACCAGGCTAGAAGTCATGGCTGCCTTTAACGATTGGAAGGTCTTATCTGCTTCTGCATTCCTTTCAAAAGCACTTTTTCCAAGTAGATCACCTTCACTTTCACTAATAACGAGTTGGCTCTCTCTTTGTCCAATGATGCTTGAAGAGTTGTCCTCAATTTGTTCACAAATTTCAATTAAATGGTGTCATTGGGTGATTTAATTAAAAATGGTATCATTGGGCAAATGAAAGTTAATAATAAATACGAGCTTTAGTCCATTATATTCTCTTTCTCCTCTCGTGTCTTGTTCTAAAAGAAAATATCATAAATTTTCTAAGAGGAGAGTTAGAGATGTTGGCCTTGAACGCAGACTTAAGGTCGTCTCTTCTAGAGTGAAGGAGTCTGCGCGAGGCTAGAAGTAGAGCACCTTCACCCCTGTTGAATGGGCTGATTCTCTTTGTGTCCAAAGACACTTGAAGGATCGCCCTCATTTTTTTTATATGTTTCAATTAAATGGTGTCGTTGAGCTCTTAAACATTAATAATAAATAACAGCTTTAGTCCACTATATCCTCCTCCTTTTACTGTGCCTCATTCTGAAAGAAAAATTTTAGAAATCTTTTAAGAGGAAAGTTCAAGATTAAAGTCTTGAATGCAAACTCTAGGTCATTTCTCTTAAAGCGGAGGAATTTGTATGAAGGTAGAAGCAGAGTACCTTCACCTCCACTAATAACGAGCCAGTTCTCTCCATGTCTAGTGACGCTTGAAGGGTCATCCTAATTCTTTTTACACGTTTCAATTAAAGGTCTCGTTAGGCAATTTAATTTAAAATAATCTTGTTGCACAATTAAAAGTTAATAATAAAGACATGCTTTAGTCCAATATATCCTCCTCCTCTTCTTATGCCTTATTCTAAAAGAAAATTTTTAGAAATATTCTAAGACGAAAGTTGGAGATGTTGGTCTTGAATGTAGACTTGGGGTCTCCTCTCTTAGAGATGAGGAGTTTGCCTAAGGCTGGAAGCATATCAACTTCACCTCAGCTGATAATGGGTAGGTTCTCACTGTGTCCAGTGACGATTGAAAGGTCATCCTCATTTTTTTATACATTTCAATTAAATGGTTTTATTGGATGATTTAATTTAAAATGGTGTCATTGGGCAGTTGAAAATTAATAATAAATATGAGCTTTAGTCCATTATATCCTCCTCCTCTTATGTCTTGTTCTCTAAGAAAATTTCCAAAAATTTTCTAAGAGGAGAGTTGGAGATGTTGGTCTTGTACAGATTTGGGGTCGTGTCTCTTTGAGCGAAAGAGTTTGCCTAAGGGTGAAAGCAGAGCACCTTCACCTCCACTGTTAACAGGCTGGTTCTCTCTGTATCTAGTGACGCTTGAAGGGTTGTCCTCATTTTTTTTATACATTTCAATTAAATGGTGTTGGTGGACGATTTAATTTGAAATGGTGTCGTTGGGAAATTTGAAGTTAAAAATAAATTTGAGCTTTAGTGTACTATATCCTCCTCCTCTTCCTATGCCTTATTCTAAAAGAAAATTTTTAGAAATATTCTAAGACGAAAGTTGGAGATGTTGGTCTTGAATGTAGACTTGGGGTCTCCTCTCTTAGAGATGAGGAGTTTGCCTAAGGCTGGAAGCATATCAACTTCACCTCTGCTGATAATGGGTAGGTTCTCACTGTGTCTAGTGATGATTGAAAGGTCGTCCTCATTTTTTTATACATTTCAATTAAATGGTTTTATTCGATGATTTAATTTAAAATGGTGTCATTGGGCAGTTGAAAATTAATAATAAATATGAGCCTTAGTCCACTATATCCTCCTCCTCTTATGTCTTGTTCTCTTAGAAAATTTCCAAAAATTTCTAAGAGGAGAGTTGGAGATGTTGGTCCTGTACAGATTTGGGGTCGTGTCTCTTTGAGCGAAAGAGTTTACCTAAGGGTGAAAGCAGAGCACCTTCACCTCCACTGTTAACAGGATGGTTCTCTCCGTATCTAGTGACGCTTGAAGGGTTGTCCTCATTTTTTTTATACATTTCAATTAAATGGTGTTGGTGGACGATTTAATTTGAATGGTGTCGTTGGGAAATTTGAAGTTAAAAATAAATTTGAGCTTTAGTGCACTATATCCTCCTCCTCTTCCTATGCCTTATTCTAAAAGAAAATTTTTAGAAATATTCTAAGACGAAAGTTGGAGATGTTGGTCTTGAATGTAGACTTGGGGTCTCCTCTCTTAGAGATGAGGAGTTTGCCTAAGGCTGGAAGCATATCAACTTCACCTCTGCTGATAATGGGTAGGTTCTCACTGTGTCCAGTGACGATTGAAAGGTCGTCCTCATTTTTTTATACATTTCAATTAAATGGCTTTATTGGATGATTTAATTTAAAATGGTGTCATTGGGCAGTTGAAAATTAAAAATAAATATGAGCTTCAGTCGACTATATCCTCCTCCTCTTATGTCTTGTTCTCTAAGAAAATTTCCAAAAATTTTCTAAGAGGAGAGTTGGAGATGTTGGTCCTGTACAGATTTGGGGTCGTGTCTCTTTGAGCGAAAGAGTTTGCCTAAGGGTGAAAGCAGAGCACCTTCACCTCCACTGTTAACAGGCTGGTTCTCTCTGTATCTAGTGACGCTTGAAGGATTGTCCTCATTTTTTTTTATACATTTCAATTAAATGGTGTTGGTTGACAATTTAATTTGAAATGGTGTCGTTGGGAAATTTGAAGTTAAAAATAAATTTGAGCTTTAGTGCACTATATCCTCCTCCTCTTCCTATGCCTTATTCTAAAAGAAAATTTTTAGAAATATTCTAAGACGAAAGTTGGAGATATTGGTCTTGAATGTAGACTTGGGGTCTCCTCTCTTAGAGATGAGGAGTTTGCCTAAGGCTGAAAGCATATCAACTTCACCTCTGCTGATAATGGGTAGGTTCTCACTGTGTCCAGTGACGATTGAAAGGTCGTCCTCATTTTTTTATACATTTCAATTAAATGGCTTTATTGGATGATTTAATTTAAAATGGTGTCATTGGGCAGTTGAAAATTAATAATAAATATGAGCTTTAGTCCATTATATCCTCCTCCTCTAATGTCTTGTTCTCTAAGAAAATTTCCAAAAATTTTCTAAGAGGAGAGTAGGAGATGTTGGTCCTGTACAGATTTGTGGTTGTGTCTCTTTGAGCGAAAGAGTTTGCCTGAGGGTGAAAGCAGAGCACCTTCACCTCCACTGTTAACAGGCTGGTTCTCTCTGTATCTAGTGACGCTTGAAGGGTTGTCCTCATTTTTTTTATACATTTCAATTAAATGGTGTTGGTGGACGATTTATTTTGAAATGGTGTCGTTGGGAAATTTAATGTTAAAAATAAATTTGAGCTTTAGTGCACTATATCCTCCTCCTCTTCCTATGCCTTATTCTAAAAGAAAATTTTTAGAAATATTCTAAGACAAAAGTTGGAGATGTTGGTCTTGAATGTAGACTTGGGGTCTCCTCTCTTAGAGATGAGGAGTTTGCCTAAGGCTGGAAGCATATCAACTTCACCTCTGCTGATAATGGGTAGGTTCTCACTGTGTCCAGTGACGATTGAAAGGTCGTCCTCATTTTTTTATACATTTCAATTAAATGGTTTTATTGGATGATTTAATTTAAAATGGTGTCATTGGGCAGTTGAAAATTAATAATAAATATGAGCTTTAGTCCACTATATCCTCCTCCTCTTATGTCTTGTTCTCTAAGAAAATTTCCAAAAATTTTCTAAGAGGAGACTTGGAGATGTTGGTCCTGTACAGATTTGTGGTCGTGTCTCTTTGAGCGAAAGAGTTTGCGAGAGGGTGAAAGCAGAGCACCTTCACCTCCACTGTTAACAGGCTGGTTCTCTCTGTATCTAGTGATGCTTGAAGGGTTTTCCTCATTTTTTTTATACATTTCAATTAAATGGTGTTGGTGAACGATTTAATTTGAAATGGTGTCGTTGGGAAATTTGAAGTTAAAAATAAATTTGAGCTTTAGTGCACTATATCCTCCTCCTCTTGTGTTTTGTTCAAAAAGAAAATTTTAAAAAAATTTCTAAGAGGAGAGTTGGAGATGTTCCTTTTCAACGTAGACTTGGATTCGCCTCTTTTAAAGTGGTGGAGTTTAGGTGAGGCTGGAAGCTGAGCACCTTCACCTCCACTAATAACGAGCCAGTTCTCTCCATGTCCAGTGATGCTTAAAGGGTCGTCCTCATTTTTTTTAACACACTTTTGTTAAACAATGTTATTGGGGAAATTTAATTTAAAACACTGTTGTTGGGTAATTAAAAGTTAATAATAAATACAATATTTAGCCCATTGTATCCTTCTCCTTCTGTGTCATGTTTTGAAATAAAATTTCCAGAAAGTTTTTAAGAGGAGAATCAAAGATGTTGGTCTTGAATGCAGACTTGGTGTCGCCTCTTTTAGAGTAGAGGAATTTGTTTGAGGCTTGAAGTAAATCACCTTCACCTCCGTTAATAACAAGCCTGTTCTCTCCGTATCTAGTGACGCTTGAAGGGCTGTCCTTATCATTTTACATACTTTTAATTAAACGATGTCGTTGGGCGATTTAATTTAAAACGAGTTTTTTGGGCAAATGAAAGTTAAAATAAATACGAGCTTTAGTCCACAATATCCTCCTCCTCCTCTTCCTATGTCTTGTTCTTAAAGAAAATTTTCAAATATTTTTTAAATGGAGAACAAGCCTCGCCTCTCTTAGAGAGGAGTTTATGTGAGGGTGGAAGCAGATCACCTTTACCTCAGTTAATAACAAGCCGACTCTCTCCGTGTCTAGTGACCCTTGAAGGGTTGCCTTTATTTTTTTACATGTTTTAATTAAATGGCATCATTGGACATTTTAATTTAAAACGATGTCATTGGGAAATTGAAAGTTAATAATAAATATGAGCTTTAGTCCACTATATCCTCCTCACCCTCCTCTTGTGCCTTGTTATGAAAAAGAAATTCTATGAATTTTTTAAGAGGTGAGTTGGAGATGTTGATCTTGAACGCATATTTTGGGTCACCTTTCTTAGAGTGGAAGAGGTTGTTTGAGGCTGGAAGCAGAGCGCCTTCACCTCTGCTGATAACAAATCGATTCTCTCCGTATCTAGTGACACTTGAAGGGCCATCCTTTTTTTTACATGTTTTAATTAAATGTTGTCGTTAGGTGATTTAATTTAAAATAGTGTGGTTGGGCAATCAAAAGTTAATAATAAATGCAAGCTTAATCCACTATATCCTTCTCCTCTTGTGTCTAGTTCTAAAAGAAAATTTACAAAAATTTTCTAAGAAAAGAGTTTGAGATATTGGTCTTGAACACATACTTGGGGTCGCCTTTATTAGAGCAGAGGAGTTTACATGAGGCTGAAGCAGAGCAACTTCACCTCCCCTGATAACGGGTCAGTTCTCTCCGTGTCTAGTGATGCTTAAAGGGCCGCCTCATTTTTTTTACACTTTCAATTAAATAGTGTCATTAGGCAATTTAACTTAAAACAATGTCATTGAGCAATTGATAGTTAATTTTTCTTCCTCTCCTTCTTCTTCTTCTTCTTCTTCTTCTTCTTCTTCTTCCTCTTCTTCTATAATTTCTTCAACTGGGTCTTCTTCTGGTCTTTTTTCTTATGCAATTTTTTTCAGGTGGGTATTTTTCGTCTCCTTTTTCTTGTTTTTTCTATTCTTCTTCTAGTTCTACTTCTTCTGCAATTTCTTTATATGGGTATGAACCGGTTCAGTTCAATTACTTAATTCAATTTGAAACGAGTTCGATTTAGCCACATATTTTCTTTGAATTGATCCAGTTCAGATCACTCAATTTGAGGGTGTTGTGAACTAGTTCAATTATTGAACTGGTTTTAAGGTTTTCCTTAAAATTTGGTTCACTTTTATTTTTTCATATTCTTTGTCGTGCCGTAGAAGGAAAAAAAAAAGCCCCCTCTACATTTCACACATGACTGTTGCTGGGGTTATTGGTTTTGTGTCGTCCAGAGGATGTACTGTCGCCCCTTAGTAACTTAACCATGAGAGTGATTTCCCTCTAAATTTCGACCAACATCAATTGAACGTGGCATGGTCAATCAACAAGTTAGATCTGGATCACTGCTCTAATACCAAGTTGTTAGGATGTGGGTACATGGTTATGATTTAAGAAGGTATGTTGATGTGGGAGGGTATGAGGAGGATCAAATCAACTCCTATAACTCTTCTCCAACACATGCAATATCAAAACCTAACCGCCTAAAATTACTCCTTCCTTTACTTGAATCTACAACACCTAAAAGTATTTTAAAATAAAAACTAAGGAATTAAAAATAAGGAAAAGAAAGATGCAACAGATTTATCCAATAAGTTGATCCTCGCTTCTTAGCTCAACAAGACTTTTGAAAGCTCCCTACCTTTTGAAGAACTTGAAGATGCTGAATAAATTAGCAGAGCTAATTCTTGAAGAAAGCAGAAGCTTCAAATAATATTCTTCTCAATATGTATTTATAATCTATGGGCAAAGATCTTTATATAGACTTTTTCCGGGATATTTCTAAATGATTATAAATACTTTAAAAATATTAAAATAATATCCTAGATAGAATTCAATCTTAATATAAGATAATTTACATAATAAAATAATGCCTTAATCTAATCCTAGACTTACAAAAATAATTAATTAATTATTAAAATATTAAATTAACTAGGATAGATAATTCTTCTCTTCCTTTTGGCCAATTAGGACTGAATTTGATCCCCTTGCTTCCTGCTAGAAATTAATCATGAAAAGCATGTGGAAAATAAGCTAAAAAGGTCTCCTCTAGGTATTGAAATCCTAGTCGCATGACACCTCTTCAGGATGACACTTGGCTGCCACATGGGCTCCTTTTCCTTTAGAATTTATTGCATAAAAATTTAATTACCTTTTTGAAAAAATTGGGACCTAAAATTCAACTTTAAAAAGGCCAAATCACAGGAAGAGAAAAGTTGGGTCATGGGCCCATCATAGGTGTGGGCTAGCCGCGTGGGCGAGTTCTTTGAACCTGCCATACTGCATGTCCACTCGGGCTTGTGCGTCTCAGCCAGGTGGGCTACTAGCGTTAGTAATTAGGCCTAGGCTGGTTGCTTCTGGGTTGGTGACAGCTTCCCCCACTTTGGGCTTTGGCTGAGCCTCACGGATGGGCTTCATGTTTGGCCCTTTTGATGGGTTTCCTTAGACGCGCGACATGGGTTGCACGCTGCTACCGCACACGTTGGGTTGGTGCACATGACTTGCCAGCCTGCTGCTTGGGCTTTGTGGATCGCAGGACTGGGCGTGCGGGTTGGCCTCTTTACACACATTCCTATTATGACCGCGTACGCGACATGATCACCATGTGCATGCGCGGGCCAACTCACACACGCATGGCTTCGGGTCGAGGCCTCAAATGGTCGATCAGCCATGGACTTGGGTTGTCTCCCTCGGCTTTTTGGATGATCCCAAAGGCCATGCTTTGACCCTTTCAGAGGCTTCTTGGGTTGGCTGTTTCGAAGGCCCATGTGGTCATCGTTCCTTGTTAGTATCAAGGACCCATCCTACTCAGTCTAGGCTCTTTCAGACCAGATCTTTATATCTAGATGGGTCGTGTTTTCTCTCTCGTCTTTGACATTATTTTCTTGGTTGAACTCTCTTCCGAATCTTGGCTTCATGTTTTTCACGAATCTTGATTGTCATTTGCTGGATAGATTTTTAGTATTTCCACGGTCATGTCATATGTACTCGGTTTTGAGAGAAACAAAGGGAGAGTAAGAGGAGAAATATAAGGATTTAAGATAGGTAGTGTGATAATATCAAGAGAAAGAGATAGAAAATCATAGGGGAAAGATAGATATTGAGAGAGAGATAGATATTTGAGAGAGATAATGAAAATATTTTTCAACTAAATCTTTCATACCTCTTTGAAAATATGAGATTATATATAAGAAAATATATGAAAATACTCTGAATCTATCCTTCCTGAAAAAACGAGAGAGCCACTCAGTCCCAAAAGTTATCCATGAAGAACCCTAGATGTGCCCACTTAAATACTCCTTCAAACCATTCGCTCACCTACAACCAATTCCACGGACCTCTTCGTGTACCCCTCATGATCCTCTATGCTCCTTTATCTTTTCCTAATTGTACTCAGGTCCTTACACATTTATATATAACTTAATTTTTATTTCTTGTTTGGATAAATCCAGTTATTATTTTCATTTAGAAATAGAAAATTTAGGCTTTTTAATATTCAAAATGATTGGTATGGGTTCTTTAATTGATAATCTATAGAAAATCTAGTCTTTTTTAATATTCAAAACGATTGGTATGGGTCAAAAGCCCAAAAGCTATCCATGAAGAACCCTAGATGTGCCCATTTAAATACTCCTTCAGACCATCCACTCACCTATAACTAGTTCCACGGACCTCTTCGTGTACCCCTCTTGATCCTCTGTGCTCCTTTATTTTTTCCTAATTGTACTCGGGTCCTTACACATTTATATATAACTTAATTTTTATTTCTTGTTTGAATAAATCCAGTTATTATTTTCATTTAGAAATAGAAAATTTAGGCCTTTTTAATATCCAAAATGATTGGTATGGGTTCTTTAATTGATCATCTATAGAAAATCTAGTCTTTTTTAATATTCAAAACGATTGGTATAGGTTCTCTGATTGATAATCATTATAAACTACATGTTTGTGGCTCACACATTAATGAATCCTTGCATGTGAAAAATTATGGTATAAAATGTAAATTAATTAATGTGACTTCACCATGTTACAACCAAGCTTTCAAGTCATATTTCTAAACAAAGAATCATAAGATTTGTGTCTGATGGAATTCTCAATCCCCTTAATATTTCATATTTCAAAGTCTATATGGAATACGTTAAAGGAAAACAAAAAAAAAATCAAGAAAGTTAGTGTCGATCGGAGTATAAACATCTTTGAATTAATTCACATTAACATTCATGGTCAACTCCCTACATCTTCTTGGAATAACCAATAGTATTTTATTTTTTTCGTGGACAATTATTCTCATTATGGGTATCTATACTTGATACATGGTAAGCCTAATCGTTGAATATATTTAAAATTTACAATTTTAAAGTTGAAAATCAGTTTAGTAAGAAAATTAAAGTCGTTAAATCTAGTTGTGGTGGTGAATAGTGTGATAGATATGACAGATCATGTAAATAATGTCTTGGACCTTTTACAAGGTATTTAGCAGAATGTAGCATCGTTTCTTAATACACCATGTTAGGGACTCTAAGCCAAAATGGTATAGTTAAAAGATGAAATAGAACCCTAAAAGATATGGTGAAAAGTATTATTAGTCATTCTTCTTTATTAGAATCACTTTGGGGAGAAGTATTAAAAACTATTATATAAATTCTCAACTTTGTTCCAAGTAATCAGTAGCTAAAACCTCATGAGTTTTGAACAAATAAGAGACTTAATATTAGGCATTTGTATATCTGGGGTTGTCCAGCTGAGGCTAGGCCCTATAGGTCTAATGACAAAAAAAGACTCAAGAATAATAAGCTTTTACTTTGTTGGGTAGTTAGAAAGGTTAAAAGGTTTTAAATTTTGTGATCCCTCCAATAGATCTTTTTTTCACACGACTAATGCTAAGTTATTAAGGATGTTGAACATAACTGGAGCGATAAGCTCATGGATTTTGTTTCTACAAGGGACATATTAATATTCTTATAACTAAATATGAAAATGATCAAGTAATTATATATGACATTATTCAAGATTTAAATCAAGAAAACAAAAAAAATCCTTAAGTTGCTAAAAGATCCACTTGGGAGAGGATATTAACCTTTCTAAGATGATACATTATGGATATCTAAGAGTACGAGATCGATTTAGGACTAAAATATGATCCAACATTTGTCAGTCAAATCAAAAAAGTGTAAATTCCCAAAGGTATATTAATGTTACAAGACATTTTTTACATCAAACTATTGTAATAGCCAGTTGAAGTGGGCAGCTAATGAAAACAAGATTTGTACAATATTATCTTGGCTACTAGTGCAAATGTCTCCTGATAGTCTATTCTATATCTTTGTGTATAACCTTTTGCCACCAACCTCCCTTTATATCTCCTAATTGTGTCATCTTATTTATATTTGATTGAAGAAACTAATGTGGAACCCAGGATCAACTAGCATTATCAAAAATCCCGTATACAATATTAGTAAACAAAATCATAAAACCCTCAATAAATCCTCCATACTTGGAATTATGAACTAAGATAACTTGGATAGTTTGGATTGATTAAGAACGCCACAAGTATGAACTTGATAAGTTAAAAATCAATTCAAAAAAAAATTGAAAAAGTACCACAAGGGATTACTTTGAAATGTTGAATCAATCCTCCACTCAACAATATGGTTGAAGAACCTCTCAAAGACTAATCACAATAACATAAGTTAAAGCAAGCCTTAATTTTATTAGTTTGACATAATTGATGAATGAATTACAACTTAAGAGTGGTGGCCTTTATATAGGCATTCACCTTATATATTTTAATAAAACTCAAAAACTAGAATCCTAATTAAGTTCTTTAATTTAACTTAATCTAAGAAAGAATTAAAATAATAATTAAAAGAAGCTACTCAATGAAAACATAAACTCTTCTCTCTTTAGATGAAAGAGTGTTGTGGTTGAATTCTCCATGCTTTATTTGACTTGGATTTGGTCTTCAATACTTAGTTAATTCTTGTGGCAGAAGTTGAGTAGAAGATGCTTTAAAAGTTTCGAAGTTGAAGTAGAAAATAATTCCTCTTCCATGAGAAAATCAAAGAGAAAATCTAGGAAATAATCCCAGAGAAAATCTAGGAGAAAATTTAGGACAAAAATCTAGGTAATAATCAAAGGGAAAATCTATGAGCAAATTAAGGATGAGAATTTGGTTAGGAATCTTTTGGCCAAATTCATCTTGAATTCTTCTTGCTTCTTTCCTTGATGATTTGTCATTCCCTTTGAAGTAGAATTCCTATATATGTACTTCATTAATTTAGTTGAAACTCTATTTAAAAAGGAATCCCAATTTGCCTTTAATTTGGTCACAAAAAGAAAGAGAAGTGAGAATTCTCTCTTAAGTAGGATTCCCACGCGGGCGGGAATTCTTGGGTGGAGAAGCAGATTCGAAGCAAAAGTGTTATTGCATAGCAGAAACATTGAGAAGCAGAAACAAAGAGAAGTGACAGACTTTGTAGAAAGCAAAACATATGCAGAGAGTTAGAGAGAGAGAGAGAGGAAAATTGAGAAAAATTGGTCAAGTAATATTTATTTAATTTTCATATTAACAAATGTTTAGCCGAAATTTTTAAGAATTTTTATGCCACTTGAATGCTAGTATTTGGAATTGTTGAGAATTTATTTTTTTGAATATTACATGATTATTTTGCTCTTAATTAATATTGTTGTTCGATAATGGGCGTAAATGTCACTTTTATTGCTTATATTGAGTGTATATTTGAGTCACTTACTACCTAACTTAAGAAGATTTGTTAATTTTTTATGAAGGTTGAAAGATAGGACATAATATTCGAAAAATAGTGCAGCAGAACTGATTTAGCACACGAATTCGTCATACGTGACCAAGCCTTAACCAAGGCTTGCACCCTAGCGGCAGTAGCAGCAAATATTGATGTTTTGGTATTCTTTTAGATTTAAAGAAAGTATCGTTTTTAACTGGAAGTGGGAAACTGAATCAAGCAGGGATGATTTTATAAAGCAGAAAGAGAGGCCAAAATCATCGAGGAAACCCTAATCCACCTACGACCTTTAAATAGAAAACCAAATAGAGAATAGCGACGGCCAAAAAAATAGCAAGCAAACTTTGTCCTTCTCAATTATTCTTTCTATAAATTCTTCAGTTGACCCAAAAAACAATTTGCTGGTGCATTAAGCTCAATGTGAGTGGTTAAACCTTACAATTTTCAGTTAGAGATTTAATTAAAGTTTCAGTTTTAGGATTGTGAGATCGAATTGTTTTACATTTATTCTTATTTAACTTCAGTATTTGTATATCTTGTTGCGCCATACAAACATTATTATTTGTTATTTGTTCAACAGGGTCCTTTGTGCATATAACATGATAGCATATTGCCATTCAAGATTCCTAAACCCATAATTGTTCAGGTTGTCTTGATGCGTGCGTGCATGCATGACCAAACGCAGGACGTGCGCACTGTGTACACATCCCATCTATGCAGGGCAGGGGGCCGGTCTGCGTGCCCATCATGTCGTGCGCAGAAAGGCCAGTCCACACGAGTCACATCACACACAGACAGGTCCAAGTTCCGCACCCTGTGCGCACACCGTCTGCTCAATAAGCTTGCGTGGATAGGCCTGCACGCAGAGACCTACGCGCTGTAGGCTCTGCGCACACACAAGCTAGCTCCTACACGCGGCCTACCTGATGAGGTGCACTGCTACCTTGAGCAGTGTGCTACTGCCCCCTTGGGTGTCATGTGCTGTCTTGGGCAGTGTGTCACCGCCTTGGGGGGAGATACACTATTGGTGGAGGAATTCTTCCTTCGTTTTTTGTGCTGGCATCACATCACATCAAATCACCCCTCTTCGACTAACACACTCTCTCCTCACTAGATTTCGCCACTTAGCACAAATCCAACGATCCCCATTTTCTATAAATATAGACCCCTTTCTTCCATTTTTTCTCATCACTTCCATTTCATTCTTTCATCTTTCAAGAGCTTAGAGAGAGAGGGAGTCATCTAAAGAGAGAATGAGAGGAGAATAAGAATAAAGGTGTAGGAAAACTTCGAAATTTCGGTAAAAAATGTAGTATTTCCTTAAACATATTAAAGAGCATTGCTAAAAAATTAAATTATGAAGTTTGTGTTTTATGTTTTTTATTTTGCATGTTTTATATTTAATAAGTGATTAGTTCTTGGTTTCAAGCATTATATGTGATTTTACAGGTACTTGATGATCTGCACGTAAATTAAATAATATGAATTTGGTGTTAGTTTTTTGAAATATTTATAAAAAAAAAAGAGAAAAATAAAGAAAGAGAAGAAGAATAAGCCTGAATGGTCCAAAAAATATATAAATCTGTATTGACATGCATAATGCATCAAGTGTCTCGTTAGGCATTTTATCTAGAAGGAGTATATGTTTTCCCCTCCCTGATTTAGTATGGAAAGACGTAAGAGGACTGTCTGTAGATGATGGTGTGTTATGAGAGCAGTGACGCAAATATTTGTTAGGGGTCACCTTTGACTAAGTACTATCATGCCTATAGAATATCTGATAGGACCACTGTGGTTGGTACGACCATAGTCATAGATCGTACCACGGTTTAGCAAGCCGAAAATGTGTCTAAACAAATTGTTGTTATATATCTGATTTGGTCATTTCACATGGGTAGTCGAAAATCTGTATCTACCCTTAGATATGGAAATCAAAACGATTTTGTGAAGCATGACACGAAAATCTGAGCATTTCATAATTTATTTGATTTTCTCTATTATTAAGTATGATGTTTGATTTGATTGTTGTGGCTATGATGTGATGGATATGATATTTTTTTAATAAATAAATTATTTTTATAAAGTAAGAAAGGACCCCAACATGACTTGATGGTAAGTATCAATGATATAATTATTCAATTTTAAAATTTTACAGTGTTATTTAAATACTGTTTTTCTCACTGAGTATATGAAACTCACACTTTCCATGCCCCCCAGATGAGGAAGATAGTAAAGAATCGACCGCTGACCCCTTAAAGTCTATGAGGATCCCGTAGATCCAGAAATCTTGAGTGCATGACTTGTCCCACATTCTGATGAGTCCAATCACATAATAAAAGAAGTGGCTTTTTGTATTTTGATATTTTGTATTTTATTTCCACTTCTGGCCTCAATTATATATATGTGTAATTGGAACTCATATATTTTGGTAAGGAATTTGTAATAAATTGCTCCGCTGTATACAATTTTATCAAGGACTCGTAATTTAATTCTATATTTGACACCCTTATGCCTTAATTTGCATTTGGGATATCACAAAATTGGCCAACTCATAACTTTATTTGTGATTGATGGTTTTAGAGTAACAAAAGTGAAATTCCATCAATTAGACATATACTATTAAGCGTTAAGACTTGAACATGAGTAACATAGTCGAGTTAACATAGAAAATTTGAATTATCACATATTTAATTGAATCAAATTAATAATTATTATAAAGTATTAGCAGTTGTTAATTGATAGACCTAGGGAATATTGGGAAGGAAACTGAA
Organism: Carica papaya; assembly: GCF_054855325.1. Classification (NCBI taxonomy): domain Eukaryota; kingdom Viridiplantae; phylum Streptophyta; class Magnoliopsida; order Brassicales; family Caricaceae; genus Carica; species Carica papaya. The sequence continues at coordinate 17,602,807 of NC_142312.1, read as the reverse complement.
AGTAAATTAGAATAGTTCAGAAATTGCATACTAGTTTAAATCAATTGCGAAATTAAAATACAAATATGCTCAAGATTCACGTGAAATCAATTACTTTAGTGCATTTCCATTAATAAGTTTTTATAAATTTAATTATTCTACTTTGATTAAATTATTTTAAAATTTTTCTCTTCATAAATTTAACTTCGATTTCAAAATAATAATAAAATTTCTACAATTTTGGTACTTGATACGTAATCCCAGTGAGATGATACTCTACTTATCACTTTATTACTTGAACGATTTCGTGGACTTGTGAATTCGTTTATCATATGTCACATTTTGAGTAAAAAATCTTTGGCATGTCTAACATCATATTTGGCTTTGAATAAAAATAGTCGATGACTCTAGTGCAATCATTAATAAATGACATGAACCATCGAGTCCTAAGAACATTAGGTATGTGAGATGATCTCCCAATATTACTATGAATTAATAAAAATATAGCAAAACTTTGTTTATTACTAATGAGAAATATCACACGCTTATGTCTTGCAAACTCATAGATATCCCAGCATAAACTTCCACAATCTAAATTCTTAAATAATTAAAGAAAGATCACCTTTAAGATGGAGATTGATGGGTCCCCAAGTCTTCTATGGTGAACCTAAATCTTATGCGTGAGGTTGACAGTAACAGCAAAGAAGGATCCTCAAGATGCATCTAAGTAGTAGAGTTTGTTTATGCCTTCAATGCATCCAATTATCTTCCCCGAATTTTGATTCTGAAAGTTACAGTGAAAAGAGTCAAATATCACTTTGTTATTCAATTCTTGTAATAATTTACTTACTTATATAAGATTAGTACAGAGTCTAAGGACATGTTATATATTTTTCAAGATAATCGTAGAGTTGAGTTTAATATTGCCCTTGCCTACAATAATATTGAGGGAATTATTTGCAATGATAATCTTTTTATTGCTTGGACATAGAAAGTTTGTATAAAAAATATTTAAAAATATAGATTTCTTTATCTATGGCTCTTGAATCTATAATCCAAGAGCTCTTAAAGAGTTTGTCTGTAGCATTTAGTTCATGTGAGGTACAAGTCATACTCTATTGCACCAATAAATTGGTACCTATTTGTTTCTCTAGGGACTTAAGTCGTGCCTTTAGTGTTTCAATCTCTATTTTGATTTTACTAAGATCTAAAGTTGTCATGTTGCAATTTACTCTAGTAATTTAGTTGTGTGAAGAAAACATTAATTTTACACTAAGTCAACTCATTGAGTCAACTCAATGATTCCACCTTGATTTAGCTCGACTTGTATCTACACATAGATTGCAATAAGTATACCAGCATCTGACATGCACGCATCTGTATTCCACTAGTTGTGACAGAGATAAACTGAAGATTTTGAATATGGCAACTTGGAACTCTAGTGATGAAGGGAGAAGTGGTGATTTCTAGGCGAACTATGAAGACCAACTAGTGGTGGAGGTCGTCAGTCTTGTGGTGGCCGACGGCATGAGGGTTTTGGCCAACTATGAAGGCTAGCATCTTTTAGGTTTTTTATTTTGAAAAGGAAGATCGAATATAGTTTATAAAAAAATTAGGGATTTCTTGACCTAAAACCTGATACCATGTTAAGAATAGTTTTTTATTGATGTGTATTTTATTGGATATTACAGCCTTACATGTACAAGTTGTTTAGGATAAAAAAAGAAAATAGATAATTAATTACAATTAATTAAAAACCTGATTTGTTTCTTCTCAGACACCCTAATTTATTTCTGATGCAAAAACCAAGATCAACAACACAATCCAAAACTCGACATATACATCAACAACCAGAAACTCAAAATGCTAAGTAAATGCTTGCTAGTTGACCCACAACCAACAGGAGAGTGAAAACCAAGGTTATGGGGAAAGAAATAAAGAACTAAAATTGAAAATGCGTCACGAGACTTACCTTGATAAATGATTCCAAATCCTAGCGTAACAAGTCAGTCAAAGACTCACTCACTCACTCTTGAAAGCTTGGAAGTTTAAAGTAAGAATACCTTAATTTTATTAATAATCTAAATTATATTGATAAGTGAAGGTGGCTTTTATTTATAGAGTGGGCCATCCTAATTTGAGTTAAACTGTAATTAAAAATTCTAAATCTAATTCTTAATTTTAATCTCAATAAAATATTGAACTTAATTTAATTAAAACTAAAACACTTATTAAAAAATACATATTAAATTGATTTCTCCCCAGCTAGGCTCCTACTTGGACTCTTCCTTTGAACTCCTTTGGGATCTTGAACTCTAACTCTTCTTCCTTTCATTTTTTACAGGTAGTCGCTGGACAGAATAAGCCTTCTGTTATTATGAAGGACTCAGGAATCTAGAAGTCAAATAGGACTTTTCTTCACCTTGGCCAAACTTCTTCTTCTTCATGCATGTGGTCTTCCTCTTCTTTACTCCTCTCATTTTTTTTCTTCCATTCATCTTCGGTGTTCTTCTTCTCTTCATCTATTGATGGCTACGTGAAGGTATCCTTCCTCAATGTAGATAAAAAATAACATTAAAATTGGAAGCTAGTTTGCAGCAAAGGGTGATCCTCCTCGGGTTGAAGGTGTTTTCGCGTGCATGCTTATCTTCTTCCTTTGCCCTTTTGTTTCTGTTTGTTGTTATGTTTTTCTTTATGGTTTTTGTCTCTATTTTCCTTCTATTTTGTAGGTTCGTTGGATTCCATGAAGAGTGCTTCCACCTCTTCAGAGAGAAAACATAGCTCGGCCTTTCCTAATTTGGTGTAATTCTCGCGCGAGTGAGTGGGGCTACACCTCCAATCTCTTCCTAAACTAGGAAATGATATGGTTGAGGGTTTTTGGCTTTCTTTGACCTGTTCATGCAGCTACTTGGGCTTTAAAGTCGCTTCCTTAGGTGATCCAACTTTGAACAAAATGATTGAAAGCTTTTTGGAAGCTTTTGGCACGGGCTCGGGTAATAGGTCCCTCCAGTACTTGAATATTTCTTCCTACTTCTCCCCAACTGGCTTCCTGGTGTTCCAGGTAAGCATTCTTCCTTGTGTCTCTTATGTCCAGGTTTACATCAATTTTCTTTCTAATACTCTTATTTATTTCCTCTTTAACATCCTAATTTATTTCCTCTTCAATACCATGATTTTCTTCCTCTTTATCATGTTTATGTTTCAATTTTGATTTCCAATTGAATTATATTTTTAAAAAGAGTATAAAGATTGTTTCTAAATTTAAATTGAAAGTTTCAAATAAATTCTATTAGGAATAAATCATTTGTTTCATGTATACTTAGATAAAGACAAATGTAAAATATTTTCTCTTAGAAAAGCTTTCAGTGTTTTAATTATGATTCAAATGTAATTTAAAATTTTTATTATGCATGGATAAATACTAATATAACAACTAAATTAATTAAATAATATAAAATCGATAATAAATAAAGAAAACTAATAGCTTGATTGATAGGTCAACATGAATACCAAATACATACAAGAGTATATGTGACTAGTGATACTGGTACAAATGCTTGTGTTATTTACTATAAAAGGATAAATACACAACTAAAAAAAATTTAAGATATCCACACAAAATTAAGTAGATATACAATCCTGTAAGATCTTTTTAATGCTCATGGGTTTAAACTAACCCTATAAAGCCCACCCACCCCACACCCACCTATACCTACTACTAATCACCCAACCAACATATATCATGGCATCTCAAAAGCTTATCATGTTTTTTGCTCTTTTGATTATGACTATGTTGCTTTCCCACTCCGTTGTACAAGTTTAAGGTATTCTATCCTCTTTCTCTTCCCATTTTTTATTTTACGGTTGTATTAGTTACTTATAATTTTTTTAATGTTTTTAATTTATTATAATATATTAAGGGAAGTAATCCCACAATGACTCTTGAGGATCTGTACTAATTTGTGTACATGTTGAATATTTCTTGCTAACCCTATATAGTTTTAGGTAAGAATTTAACATATAACTATTTTTGCCTCATGACTTATAACTCTATATCGATCAAATATGAGGATTTATATTAGTGTATATACATATTAAACATTTTTTCCTAAAATTAATTTATTTTTGTAAAAATCTAACAACAAGCATATGCTGATGCAGAAACTTATTTGGGTAATGTTGATGAGTACAACGATGTTATAGCATCAAAGAAAGAGGTGAACACTAATGGTGGTTGCCATTTTGTCGGCTCGTATAGTAGCGTAACTGATTGTCCATCTGCATGTGCAGCTCTCAGGTTAAATCCTGGCTCTGCTTTACGTGTACCAAATCCTGCTTGCGGGGAAGCATTATTGTTATATACAACAATAACGGAATTTCAACGTTATAATAAATAAAAATTTTTTCTTTTCTTTAGTGCTATATTAATATTTTCCACATCAAGAACTTCAATTTCAAGTACTAAATACATATTAATTATTATTTAATAAACCTTTAAAATATTTAATCATCATAAAGGACAATTTTTGAATTGTTTAATAATGTGAATGAAGAATAGTTACTTCAAATTGAAATTTTTAATAAACTAATTTGATATTTCACAATTGTTAGAATGTAATCCATCCATTTAAGTATTTGATCTATTCATGATCAATCTATTTGGAAATCCAAATGACCTAACCAAAATAAATTATTTTAAATAGTTTAACTATAGCACTATTCAAAATTTCCCAGAATATTATATTTATTGATCAAAACAGATTATTTAAAATAGTTATCCAAAAGAAGTATCAAGAAAAAAAGAGAGAATTGAAAAATAAATTATGAGGAACACAAAAAATGGCAGTATACCTTAAGGAAAGACAAAATAAGTCAAAAAACTTGAAAGACATGGTCCACCCTAGACAACAATGAAGAAACAAAGTTTGGAGGAATTTGTGAAGTTTTTGCCAAGACCTTGATAAATAATGCAAGGGGGACATCAAAATTATGGTCAGAACCAATGAAGTGCATCCAATTATTTCTCATTCATGGATGAGACATTATTTTATCACATAGTCACTTCCAATTCCTAAAAAGAAAATTGTGATTTTTTTATTCTGCATTCAACGTTAATGTCTAAAAAGGGATGTGGCATTTCATCAAAATTGCACCCATCTTTAGTGCTTAAAAAGCAAGATGACTTTCCAAAATTATATTCACCTTCGGTGCCTAAAAACGCAATGTCACTTTTTAATTCATGTATCATCTTCAATGCCTAAAAAGGCAGTGTGACTTTTCGATTCATGCATTCACCTTCAATTCTTAAAAAAGCACGGTGATTTTTCAATTTCTGCATTCACCTTCAATACATAAAAGTGTGAGATGATATTTCATCAAAATTGTATTCACCTTTAATGCCTAAAAAGGCAAGGTGATATTTCATCAAAAAGAAATTTAACATTTAGTGCCTACAAGAGCAAAGTGACTTTTTAATTCTACATTTACATTTAATCCGTAAATAGGCAATGTGAGTTTTCAATCATGCACTCACCTTCACTTCCTAAAAAGGAAAGACTTTTATCCTACACGTATATATTTTTAATATTACCAAAAATGAAAAACTAAAAAGAACAAATAAAAAAAAATCAAATAGTACAGGACTAGGAGAAAGAAGTTTTGATTTTTGCAAACAAAATTAAGGTAAATTCTAATTTTTACTTTGTCTTTTCTATAAAAGTCCAAGTAAATAGGGAAAACTATCATACCCTAATTTTATCTTAGTGTTTTTAATTAAAAACGTGTCTTTAAATTTTCAATATTTTATTCTAAGGGTATGCAAAAGAAAATGAAAAAAATCAAAAATTAATAATTAATAATAATAATAATAAATAAAGATAGAAAGAACAAAAAAAAATTGTTGAAGTAATAGCTAGTAAACATGTGTGTATATATATACACACATTTAAAAGCCTCAACAGAAAGCTTTGTTTCCCAAGTTTTATAGTGAAGCTTTCAATATATACATATTACATGCATGTATAATTGTAATATATAATTAGATACATATAAATGAAAATAAATAATATTTTTGCTCTCCTAAGTCTACAATTTAATTTGATTTAAAATCTAAATTAGTGTAAGTTAAAAAAAATAGAAAAAGAGAAAGAACCAATTAAATTAAGCCCCAAATAAAAAATATCAAGCCTTAGGAGAGGTTCAACCGACTCTCTCTTTCCACTTTCCCATTATTTCTCCATTCTTTCTTTTATTTTCTCTATTTCTTTCCAAGTGAGGTCTTAAGAAAAGCCCAGTTCCCCCAAAACGATAGTATTTTGAGAAATCATTTAAATCCTTCCTAGAAACATCGTCGTTTGGATGAAGAGATTAATTTAACTATCCCCTCTTTCTTCTTCCTTTGAAAACCTTTGCTTTCTTTCGTTCGCGGGTTGTGGTGAAGCATGATGGTGTTGCCTAGGACACAAATGCTTGAAATCAGAGAATAGATGATGCAAAGCATGAAAGAAAATAATGTTCACCGACTAAGCTATCCAAAAACCAATGTTTTATATAAAGCAAAATAGATAAAAGCAAAGGAAAAAAATAGATTTGCGCAGGCGGTGTTCGGTAACAATGGAAGGCACGAAAACAGGTGAACGAAGAGGAAACTCTTTGTGGCAACAACTAAATGAAGAGTGCACGTGTTTACCTATAAAAACAACAAGAAAAAATGCAAGAAACATAGAAAAAATGGAGGTTTTGGTGCAGTGTCCGTGGCGGCAGAGTGGAGAGGAGAATAGGGCTGCTCGGGGAAAAAGACAGATTTAAATACCCATTCTGTCCCCAAGCTCAGCTGAGCTCTGACACACCGGATCACCTTTTAGTGAAATAATGTATTTTGGTGTGGGATGGGTCGGTTTGCTTCATACAGATCTTAACATCCCCCCTCAAGATGGAGTGTAGAAGTTTTCTATTCCCATCTTGATCATAAGCTCCTTGAGAAGCCATTCAACCTCCTAAGCATTGTTTGATTTAGTACTGGCTCTCCTTCATCCTTTGAAAGTTTAATATTCTTATCCAGGGGGAGCGATAAGGTTTTTCTTCCCAGAACCCCTATATCTTTTAAAAGGTCTAAGGCATATTTTCTCTAGTATATATGAACTCCTCTCTTTGACCTAGCAACTTTAATGTCAAAGAAATACTTTAAATTTCCTAAATCCTCAATTTTAAATTTATTATCCAGTGTTATTTAGTTCTTTAATCACATATTCATCATTATCTGCCACAATAATATCATCGACATATACAAGTAGTACTGTAAAACTCTTACCATTGGTCTTCACAAATAAAATGTATTCAGCCTTGGACTGCTTAAATCCTTGTTGAGTAATAAACTCAAAAACTTTGGCATATCACTGTCTTGATGCTTGCTTAAGCCCATATAAGCTTTTCTGTAATCTACATACTTTCCCTTCTCTCCTTTTAGGATGCCAAGGAGGAAGCTCCATGTACACTTCCTCATTTAAATCTCCATATAAAAAAACATTGTTGACATCTAACTGTTGAAGGTGACAGTGACATCCTTTTATTACAGCTAAAGCCAACAACATTTTTACGGAAATGATTTTGGCCACAAGTGAGAATGTCTCGTGATAGTGTAAACCTTCTCTTTGAGTGAAATCCTTAGCAATAAGTCTAGCTTTGTGTCTCTTAATGGTCTTATCTGCTTTGAATTTCACTTTGTAAACCCACTTACATCCTATTACTCTCTTCCCTGCCAGCAAATCAACTATCTTCAAGAGCTTGGAGTTCATTTTCCATTGCATTTCTCCAGTTTGGGTCCTTGCTAGCCTCTTCATATGAACTTGGCTCGTCATGGGATGGTACAACAAGTATCTACTTGTATGCAACTATACTTCATAAGGGAAAGACACCACCATTGTGAACTTCTGGATCAGAAGACTCTATGCAATCGTTGTTCCTTTAAATCTCATATATATAGGCCTTTAAGTACTCTGGTGGCCTCTTTGTTCTTGTTGATTTTCTCTTTAGAACTTCATCATTATTCATATGGTCTTTTCTTCTTTCTCCCCCATCAATCCTTTCTTGATTGTTGAATACCTCTTTTATCTGTGTGAGATTCCTAACTTCCACATCTAGGCTATCTTGACCCATTACTTGGTCTCTAGTGTTGTCTTGCACAAAGGTGTTTGATTCTAGTTCGTCTATCAATATATTTCTAGACTCATGTATAGTTTGGATATCCATTTTTCTTGTGAGAAAATACTCTTTCATGAAATATTACATTTCTAGAAATAAAAACCTCATTAGTTTCTTCATCTAGCAATTTATATCCCTTTGTACCAAAACGATACCTTATGAAAACACATTTTCTGGCTCTTACATCAAATTTTCATCTCCAACTCAATAAGATAGATGCGAAGGCTAAGCACCAAAATACTTTCATCTGACTATAATTTGGTTTCTTTCCATGTAGAACCTCGAAAGGTGTCTTACCACTTCGCACAGAAGAGAGTGTTCTGTTAATTAAATATGCATTAGTAAGAACAAAATCGCTCCAATACTTGATGTCCATTCCACTTTGGAATTTTAACGCCCTTGCAATATTGAGTATTTGCTTATGCTTTCTTTTGACTCTTCCATTTTGTCGTGGAGTTTTCACAAAACTCTTTTGATACATGATTCCCTTCTCATCTTAGAATCTTTTCATTTCAAATTCTCTTTCGTTATTAGTTTTAATCACTCTTATTTTCCTGTCAAATTGAGTCTTAACAAAAGTGCAAAAATATTGTAAATGTGAACCTATTTCAACCTTACTTTGCATCATATATACCCTAGTACATCTAGTAAAATCATCAACAATCGTTAAAAAATATCTAAATCCATCATAAGAAATTTCATTACAAGGTCCCCAAATGTCACAATGTATTAAATCAAAACATTGTCCTATTTTATTAATGCTATCAGAAAATAAAAGTTCATGCATTTTTACCAACTAGCATACATAACAGAACTTAGAGTCTTTACTTGCTATAATATTAAAATCAAAACTAGAGTTGAATGAAGAGTGCCCCAGTCTATAGTGCCACATACCAAAGTCTCTCTCCTCTTTACTGGAACTTTGTAGTGTCATTCCTGTAAAGATTTGTTTACTTGCATTTTCTGAAACCTCAGGTTGTCTAAGATGGTATAGTCCATCCTTAATCTCGCCCATCCCTAGTGTCTTCCAAGTCAAAATGTCCTGGATGATACAATGCTGCTGTAAGAAAATTAGACAACATCTAATATCTTATGTTAACCTTCTTGCAGATATTAAATTAAATTTAAATGAAGGCACAGTTAACACATTGTTTAATACAAGCTTGTCACTTAATTTTACTGCCCCTACATGAGATACATCTACACTTTCTCCATTCAGTAATACAATTTTAGATCTAACATTTGTTATTATCTTAGTATATAATTCATGTGTGTGTACTATGTGATCTGAGGCCCAAGTATCAATTATCCAAGTTATGTGTGTGTTAATATTTCTATCTATTGTGCAAACATTAAAACAAGAAAGCATGTTAGAGAATGCAGTGAGTTTATGATCCTGAGGTTGCACTGAAGTTACTTGTACCATATTGACAGTAGCTTTACTTCGTTAAATGAAAGCCATAAGCTGATGGAGTTGATCCTTTATCAACAAATTGTGTTTTTTTCCCTTGAGTTCATTTTGTGTATCAACAGAGGACACTTGATTGATGGTGGCTTGTCTGATCTTGTTTTGGGTCCTTTGTCCCTTTGATTGGTTCTTATCTCTATAGCATATCTCATCCGCATGTCCTGGCATATTACAATTAGTTCATACAGCATTTGGGTTTGTCTTAATGCGTTTTTCCAAAGAATGTCCAACTTTCTTACAATAAGTACAATAATACTTCTTCTTGTTTGGGCTTGCAATTTTTTGTGGTTTGTTGGCCTCTTTTGTATTGAAAGCCATGGCCCGTTTAGTGACAGATTTTAAAGAAATTTCTCTCCTTTTCTCCTCTTGTTGGATGATAGAAAATACCTCGTTCAAACTAGGAAGAGGCTTCAATAGCAAGATTTGGGATGTTGAGTTGCTATATGACTCATTAAGTCCCATTAAAAACCTCATTGTGTGATCCCTCTCCTGATACCCAATAATCAATTTAAGTCCCCCACATGTGCAGTTGGGAATGGGTTCATAATTTATGAGTTTATCAATCAGAAATTTAACCTTTTAAAAGTAAGCCCGTACTAGCTTTTGGTTTCGTATGAGTGCAGATATAGATTGCTTAATTTGATACACCCTAGTTGCATTTTGTTCAGCATGTCTTTATTCTAGTTTATGCCATAATTGATGTGTCGTTTGAACATAAAATGTATTGGTCTTAATATCAAGTAAAAGTGCATTCTGTATACAAATAATCACCAAATCATTGCACCGTTTCCTGTGTGCCCTCAATGGATCCACTGGATCTGTAGGTTGTGTTAGGGTTCCATCTATAAACCCTATTTTGTTCTGTATACTCAATACTCATTCCATAGAAATTGCCCATGTGCAATAGTTGTTATCATTAAACAGTCCAGGACAAGAACTGCGGTAGAATTCAGTGATTTATTAAGATAATATGGGTTGTTGACATTTGAGGGATCCATATTTGTTATGGCCAAATCCATAAAGTTTGGGTTCAGGTTTATAGTGGTTTGGTAGGAATTTTGACTTTCTATTCCTAATATACTTTGATGACATGAAAGAAAATGATGTTCATCGACTAAGGTATCCAAAAACCAATGTTTTTTATAAGACAAATAACAAATAAAAGTGAAGAAAAATATTGGGTTACCGCGGGTAGTGTTTGATGACGGTGGAAGGCGCAGAAGAGAGTGAAAGGAGAGGAAACTCTTTGCAGTGGTGGCTGAATGAAGAGTGCACATCTTTACCTCCAAAACAACAAGCAAGAATACGATAAACGGAGAAAAAATTGAGGTTTTGGTGATGTGTCCGCGGTAGCATAATAGAGAGCAAAATAAGGCTTCTCGGGGAAGAATATAGGTTTAAATACCTATTCTATCCCGAGCTCAGCTGAGCTCAAATACATTGGATCACCTTTTAGTAAAATAATGCATTTTGGTATGGGCTGGGTCAGCCTGCTTCATACAAGCTCTATAACATCCCACCTCAAGATTGAGTGTACACGTTTTCTGCTCCCATCTTGATCATATGCTCCTTGAGAAGCCAATCAACCTCCTGTACATCGTTTGATCTAGTACTGGCTCTCCTTCATCCTTCGAAAGCTTAATATTCTGGTCCGGGGGAACGATGAGGTTTTGTTTTCCATAACCCTTACATCTTTCAAAAGGTCTAAGACATATTTCCTCTTGCATATATGAACTCCTCTCTTTGACCTAACAACTTCAATGCTAAGGAAATACTTTAAATTTCCTATATCCTTAATTTTAAATTTATTATCCAATGCTATCTTTAGTTCTTTAATCATAGATTCATCATTACCTATCAAAATAATGTTATCAAGATATACGAGTAGTACTATAAAGCTCTTACCATTGGTCTTCACGAACAAACTGTAGTCATCTTTGGACTGCTTGAATCCTTGTTGAGTAATAAACTCAGAAAATTTGGCATACCACTATCTTGATGCATGCTTACGCCCATATAAGTTTTTTTGCAGTCTACATATTTCCCTTCTCTCCTTTTAGGATGCCCAGGAGGAAGCTCCATGTATACTTCCTCATTTAAATCTCCATGTAAAAAACATTGTTGACATCTAACTGTTAAAGGTATCCTTTGATTGCAACTAGAGCCAACAATATTCTTACGGAAATGATTTTGGCCACAAGTGAGAATGTCTCGTGAAAGTCTAGACCTTCTCTTTGAGTGAAACCCTTAGCAACAAGTCTAGCTTTGTGTCTCTCAATGGCCCCATTTGCTTTAAATTTCACTTCATAGACCCACTTGTATCCTATTGCTCTCTTTCCTGCCAATAAATCAACTACTTTCCAAGTCTTGTTTTCTTCAAGAGATTGGAGTTCGTTTTTCATTGCATTTCTCCAATTTGTGTCCTTGATGGCCTCCTCATATAACTTAATTCATTATAGGATGCTACAGCAAGTATATACTTCTTGTGTCCCCCATAAGTTTATTGTATGTAACTATGTTTGATAGGGGAATGGCACCAGCATTGCGAACTTCTGAATCAGACAGCTCTATGTAGTCGTTGTTCCCTTGAATTTGATCACATAGAGTCCTTTAAGTACTTTGATGGCCTTTTTATCCTTGTTGATTTTCTCCTTGGAACTTCATCATCATTCATATGGTCTTCTATTCTTTCTCCTTCCCTATCAGTCCTTTCTTGATTGTTGAATACCTCTTCTATCTATGTGAGATTACTAACTTTCATATCTGGGCTACCTTGACCCATTACTTGGTCTCTAGTGTTGTCTTGTATAAAGGTGTTTGATTCTAATTCATCTATCAATATATTCCTAGACTCATGTATAGTTTGGATATTGTTTATACACTTCTTTTCCTTGTGAAGAAATACTCTTTCATGAAATATTATATTTCTAGAAATAATAACCTTACCGACTTCTTCATCTAACAATTTATATCTTTTTTTACCAAAAAGGATACCCTATGAACACACATCTTCTTGCTCTTGCATTAAATTTATCTTCCATTCAATAAGTAAATGCAAAGCCTAAGCACCTAAATACTTTCATGTGACTATAATTTGGTTTCTTTCTATGTAAAACCTCAAAAGGTGTCTTGCCACCTAGCACAGAAGAGGGTGTTCTGTTAATTAAATATGCAGGAGTAAAAACAAAATTGCTCCAACACTTGATGTCCATTCCACTTTAGAATTTTAACACCCTTGCAATATTAAGTATTTGTTGATGCTTTCTTTCGACTCTTCTATTCTATTGTAGACTTTCCACACAACTCTTTTAATGTATGATTCCCTTCTCATCATAGAATCTTTTCATTTCGAATTCTCTTCCGTTATTAGTTCTAATCACTCTTATTTTCCTGTCAAATTAAGTCTCAACAAAAGTGCAAAAATGTTGTAAATTTGAACCTATTTAAGCATTACTTTGCATCATATATACCCAAGTACATCTAGTAAATTCATCAACAATCGTTAAAATATATCTGAATCCATCATATGAAATTTCATTACAAGGTCCTCAAATGTCACAATGTATTGAATCAAAACATTGTTCTTTTTTATTACTGCAATCAGAAAATAAAATTTTTTGCATTTTTACCAATGGGCATACATAACATAACTTAGAGTCTTTGCTTGCTAACATATCAAAATCAAAACTAGAGTTGAGTGAAAGGTGCCCAAGTGACGTGATACCCGCTGACAACACACTTAAACCCGAGGAGTGTAGGAAGCAAACAAGTGTCGATGAACTTTCGAGAAACGAGAGAAAGCAGTTGTGAGGTAACAATACTCCAAGTTACTCTATTCCCAATTAAGTATCAAACAGTGAGTTTGAATCCATTAGACATAGTTCACGGCCTAGGAAAAAATGGCACCAGAAGGCATCAAAAGCTCGAAGGGTAACAGACCTTACTACTAAGGAATGACTCAGCTTGAAAATCCCGACCCAAGATGAAAGCCCAAATATAGTATTGGTTTGGGTACCTATGGGGTACACATGCGTTGCAATGCACGTATAGGATACTTGGCCCGCATATCCACCAGTGTTCCCCGATCCCATGGTAAGGCAGGACCTTATATTCCGTAGGAAAATTGGAGACAGATAATCTTCTTGAAGTAGAGATCTGGAGGCCCACACGCAGGCAAGGAGGCCCACACATGTGCAGAATATATGGCCCAGACCACACGGTTCCCGAGCATGCACAAACTGCACGCACGAGCGCCCGAGAGTGCCCACACACGCAGCCTTCTAGGATCGTGTGGAACCAACTGCGTGCGCACAGGCCCAAGGGCTGAAACGCACATCCCACGCAGACAGGCCTGAGGATGGCCCTGCAGAATGGCCCAAGCTGCTAGCCCGTGTGATAGCGATCAAATGCACAAAAGCTCAAGTGTTGTTAATCAGGAAGCTCAAGTTTGTGAAGATGATAATTTGATCAACACTGCTAGTCCAATGATACATTCAAGAAGAAAGAAAATGCAAGAAGCCTTGAAGAATTTGATTAGCACTAGTCTTTCACTAGAATGCTCCAAAGCCCACAATGCGAAGTCCATAATTATGCATTTCATGACCATTTCAGATCACGGGCCAATAAGGGATAATGGATCATATTGGACTGATCAAGACAATCATTTTGGTGCATAATATGGCCTAAAATTCATGCAAAAGCATGGCTGGTTCAAGACTACACTCTTTTATCAATTCTAGTCAACAATAATGGTTTAACTTTGAAGTTGAAGGACATCAATAAATCTGATCATTTATGAACAAGATTGGAGTCTTCAAAAGCATTAAAACTCTTCATTGGATGATGGAAAATCAGCATGGTGTAAAGAGAAGTCAGCCTGGGAAAAATGAATTCAAAGAAGACTAGAATCCCAAGTCATTAATTAGTCTTGAATTCTATTTTTTTTTATTAGTTTCTATTTCCAAAGTTAATTTTAAGTAATTTACTTTTGAATTTCGTGCTTCCTATGACCTATAAATAGGGGTGCATTCTACTTGTAGGAAACAGATGGAAATTACGTACTTGTTAAGGGTTTTCCTTAATTCGCTAGTCTCTTTGAGCTAGTTTGGGTCTTGCAAGTTGCTTGCAAAACTTATTAGGTTTATCAACTAGAATTCTTCCTCCTAGTTGTGGTACATTGGCCTTTCCTCTTTCTCTTCTATGATTCAAAGGTGATAGGTTTAATATACCTATTATTGTTGGGTTCATTAGATTTAGGGGTGGGTAACAGTAGTTCAATTTTTCTACCTTGTTGTGATTCAAATGTGGTAGGTTTAATATACCTATTGTTGTTGGGTTCAAATAGGTTGGGTTGGGTTGCTTAGAAGATTTCCATAATTCTTTTTTGGTGTAATTCAAAGGTGTTGAGTTTGATTGCTCAATGTTGTTGAGTTCATCCAAGATTGAAGATTGGCTAAACTAGATCATCAAGGAACGATCTTAATCAACGGGTAACTGTTGCTATCATTTATCTTAATCAATGGGTAACTGCTGCTTATCACCGCGACTCCCACGGGCTTTCCCAGCACAGCCTACAGGGACCAGCTAGCCCAGCCCATCCAGGTAGCCCAACTGGCTAGCCCTCTCTTCCTTTGTTTTAAAATATTATTTAATATTTATTTTTATTTGAAAACTCTTTTAAAAGTTCTTGAGACCCACTTTTTAAAACTCATGTGTTAAAATTAATTTTCACATGTTTTTTTAATAAATTTTACATGAGATAAATATGAATTTTAAATTAAATATTATTTAAATATAAGTTTATCCCTTAGGATTATTTAATTAATTTATTTGAGATAGGATAATTATTTTATTTTGTATTTATCCTAGATTAAGATAAAATTTTATCTATGTTAATATTGTATTAATTATCTCAAGATTTTTGTACTCATCTAGATTGTCTGGGAAATGCTATAAATAGGCATTTGTCTCTAGGATGTAAAGCACATCTTTGAGAATAAATTTAAGAAAATTCTTGAGAGCTTCGGCTTTTCTTTCTTGCTAAAATTAGCTTCTTCAAGTTCTTCAAGAAGCAAGAGTCTTCAAAAGTCTTGTTGAGCCAAGGAGCGAGGATCAACTTATCGTTAAGTCTGTGGTATTTTTCCATTCCTTATTTTATTTCCCTCGTCTTTGTTTTTGTTTTCCTTTTAGGATTGTAGATTCAATTAGAGGGAGGGGTTTTATTCTAGGTGGTTATTATTTCAATATTACATACGTTGAGTGGGTTTTCAGGAGTAGATTCGAACCTCCCCATACCCTCCTATGTCATCTGGTATCAAAGTTTTGGCTCCTAGAAAACCCAAATCTATCTTTATTTGCTTTAGTATTTTGTTCTTCAATTAGCATTCAAATTTATTTGATTGTTAATTTGTATTGCATCCCGCTTGAATTCATATCTATCTGTTCAATTCAAGTAGTTCGTGTTATTATTCAAAAAAAAGTTATATATCAAAAATACCTCAATTGTACCCCATAAGGCAATTGGCACCTTGTTTGCATTTTACATCACAAAAGCAGAATAGCCACCTAATTGGTGATCGAAAATCCTTTGAGAGAAATCGAAGGCAAAGTACGTTGCCTAACTGGTGTGAATGAAAACTTTTGTTTTCATTCCACACACTATCCACATTTAATTTTTGAGTTGCATTCTGTAATCTACATCAATGTTGCATAAAGAAACTTGATCAGTCGTAGAGCATAGTCGACAAATTAGGGGTAGTATAGGAAAAATACACCTACCGATTATATCCATCGGGATTGATCGGATCCCTACACATCAGTTCGAATTGCCATTCCTTGTGATCTACGTTTTGTTCTTTATTTTACACTTGTTCCATTACATAGCTAAGCGACTAATTATTACTAGTTGCTTAACACACAAGAAGCACACTAGTCATTCTTTTATGTGTTTATTTATAAGCTTCCCTATAAATCAGAATCCTTTAGGGTTCCTTGTTGTATAGTAAGGACTAACGTGGAGACCTGATTCAAGTGATTCTGATTTTGAACACTCAACTGGACAGATGTAGCTGTCAATCGAGAGACTACGAGGTAAACACAAGCAAAGGTGAGGGAGAGGCATTGTTTTCACTAACTCTTGTCTTTGTAGGAACTCTGCAATTTCTCATCAAAGTGCCAACAGCCAACCAGCCACCTTTGAAGAAAGAGTCATGGACATGTTCACTCAGCTAAGTGTCCAGTTGGGAAACATGGTTTCCCGTATGGATCACCAGGAGCGAAGCGAGCACCGCAGTCGCACCCAATGCCAAATAGTGCGTGATGAGGTAGGATCATATGGCGATGATGCTGGTGACATACAAGGAGGTCATTGTGAAGAGGCGGACAGAGACCTCCATGACTTCAAGTTCTAGATATCAGCTTTTCAAGGGAAGAATGACCTTGAAGCCTACCTCGAGTGGGGACGGAAGTTCGATTGCATTTTTAGCTACCGCAACTATAGCGAGGAGAAAAAGCTCAAGTTGGCCACCCTTGAGTTTACCAACTATGCCTCAGTATGGTGGGATCAGTTAGCTCTTCTTTGGGAATGAGATGGAGACTTAACTATCACCACATGGCGATAATTGAGATCCATCATGAGGAAGCAGTTTATGTCAGTTCATTTCAACAAGGACATGAACTTGAGATTGCAATGCTTGACCCAAGGTTCTAAGTCAGTGGAAGAGTATTATAAGGAAATAGAGATAACTATGATTAGAGCTCGAGTTAATGAACATCCAGAAGCCATAATAGCTCGATTTTTAGAGGGTCTAAACAAGGATATTTCCAATATCCTTCAACTCTAAAACTATGTCGACTTGGACAAGATGGTGCACAAGGCCACCAAGATTTAAAGGCAATTGAAGAATAGAGGAACTAATCGAGGGTATGTTAGTAATGCTCCCCAGGGAAACCAAAGATGGACTCGAAGGGATGATAGTAAGAAATTGATGATAGTAAGGAAAAATAACCCACCGAGAATCCAACAATTAATCCTAATGCACCAGCCACCCGCTAGAGCACTGTTAAATGTTTCAACTGCTTGGGAGTGGGGCATATTACATCACAATGTCCTAATCAATGTGCCATGATTCTCTAAGATGATGGAGATATCGTCAATGACCATGAAAGTAGTGATGAGCAGAAAGATCTACCACTTATGGACGTAGAGAGTATAGCTCAACTAGTACAGGGAGATGTATTTGTGGCTCAATGAGCACTAAACATACAAGTTAAGCCCAAAGGAAATAGTCAATGAGAGACTATTTTTCATTGAAGGTGCCTGGTAAACGAAAAGGTCTGCAGTGTAATAATTGACGAAGGTAGCTGTGCTAACGTTGCCAATACCTTGTTGGTGGATCAGGTAGGGTTGACATGTAAATGGCACCCTACTCCCTACAAATTGCACTGGTTAGATGATAGCAAAGATATCCACATCACTCAGCAAGTATGTGTCCCATTCTTTATTGGTGACTACACAAATTAAATATTATGAGATGTACTCCTCATGCAAGTAGGACACTTGTTGCTATGAAGGCCCTGGCAATATGACCACGATGTCAGCCATGCCGGTGAGAAGAATCAGTACTCTGTCCGAATGGGTAACTACACCCATGTTTTAACTCCTTTGCCAAGAAGGGATGCTTATGAAGATCAGTTTAAAGTTAAAAATTCATACGAGGAGTTTGCTAAGAGACAGACAAAGAAGGACCAAAATGTATATCTGGGTAAAAGTTGATGCTTAATCCAAGAACAGCTCGAGCACCCCCCCGAATGTCTGATAAAACCTCTATCCTCATTGACCTTAGATGAAAATTTTATAGTCTCTGCAGATTAGAAGACGAATCTTCTCAAAGAAGGGGAGGATGATGCGATACCCGCTGACAACACACTTAAACTAGAGGAGTGTAGAAAACGAGCAAATACCGATGAGCTTTCAAGAAATGAGAGAAAGTAGTTGCGAGGTAACAATGCTCCAAGTTACTCTGTCTTGATCAAGTATCAAACAACGAGGTCGAATCCATACGATATACTTCCTGACCTAGGAAGAAACGACGCCAAAAGGTACTAGAAATCGATGGGTAACAAGCCTTACTACTAAGGAACGACTCGGCCCAAAACTTTTGACGCAAGACAAAAGCCCAAATGTAGCATGGGTTTGGGTACCCGTGGGGTACACATGCATTGCAATGCACATACAGGATACTTAGCCCGCACATCCACCAGTGTTCCCTAGTCTCGTGGTAAGGCAGTTAAGGTGACTTTATACTTCGTAGAAAAATTAGAGATAGACAACCTTCTCAAAGTAGAGATCTGGAGGCCCACACGTAAGCAAGGAGGCTCACACGTGCGCTGGATATGTGGCTCAGGCCACAAGATTCCCAAGCATGCACAGATCGCACGCATGAGTGCCCCCGAAAGCGCTCACGCGCACGGTCCTCTAGGCCTGCGCGAAACCAATTGTGCCTGCACAGGCTCAAGAGTCGAACACGTATATCCCACGTAGACAGGCATGCAGACAGCCCAGTAGAATAGCCCAAGCCTCTAGCCTGCGACTCCCGCGGGCTTTCCCTATGCAAACTAGCTTGCCCGACCCATCCGAGTAGCCCAACCGACAGGCCCTCTCTTCCTTTATTTTAAAATATTATTTAATATTTATTTTTTTATTTTAAAACCCTTTTAAAAAGGCTTGGGACCTACTTTTTAAAACTCATGTGTTAAAATTAATTTACACATGTTTTTTTAATAAATTTCACATGGGATAAATATGAATTTTAAATTAAATACTATTTTAGTGTAAGTCTATCCCTTATGATTATTTAATTAATTAATATGGGATAGAGTAATTATTTTATTTTTTATTTATCTTAGATTAAGATAGAATTTTATCTAGGTTAATATTTTATTAATTATTTCAAGATTTTTGTACTCATCTAGAGTGTCCGAGAAAGGCTATAAATAGGTCTTTGCCCCTGGGATGTAAAGCATACCTTTAAGAATAAATATAAGAGAATTCTTGAGAGCTTCGAATTTTCTTTCTTGCTAAAATTAGCTTCTTCAAATTCTTTGGAAAACAAGAGTCTTCAGAAATCTTATTGAGCCAAGGAGCGGGGATTAACTTATCAGTAAGTCTGTGGTATTTTTCCATTCCTTGTTTATTTCCCTAGTCTTTGTTTTTGCTTCCCTTTTAGGATTATAGATTCAATTAGAGAGAGGAGTTTTATTCTAGGTGGTTATTGTTTCGGTATTGCATATGTTAAGTGGGTTTTCAGGAGTATATTCGATCATTCCCATACCATCCCTCATCACCAAGTCTATAATGCCACATATCAAAGTTTCTCTCCTCTTTACTAGAACTTCATAGTGTCATTCCTACAAAGATTTGTTGATTTTCATTTTTTAAATCCTTGGGTTGTCTAAGCTGGTATAATCCATCCTTAATCTCACCCATCCCAAGTGTCTTCCAAGTCAAATGTCCTGGATGATACAATGTTGTTGTAAGAAAATTAGACAACATCTAATATCCTTTGTCAGCCTTCTTGTAGATATTAAATTAAATTTATATGAAGGCACACATAACACATTATTTAATACAAGCTTGTCACTTAATTTTACTACCCCTACATGAGATACATCTACACTTTCTCCATTCAGTAATACAATTTTAGATCTGACATTTGTTGTTATCTTAGTATATAATTCATGTGTGTGTACTATGTGATCTGAGGCCTCAGTATCAATTATCCAAGTTGTGTGTGTGTTAATATATCCATCTATTGTGCAAACATTAAAACAAGAAAACATATTAGAGAATGCAGTGAGTTTCTGATCTTGAGGTTGTTCTGAAGTTGCTTATACCATATTGACTTCGTTGAATGAAAGCCATAAGTTGATGGAGTTGATCCTTTGTCAATAAATTGTGCTCTTCTCTCTTGAGTTCAGTTTGTGCATCAACAAAGGACACTTAATCGATAGTGGGTTGTCTGATCTAGTTTTGGGTCCTTTGTTCTTTTGATTAGTTCTTATCTCTATAGCATATCTCAGCCTTATGTCCTAGCATATTGCAATTAGTGCATACAGGTCTATTTGGGTTGGTCTTAAAGAATCTTTCCAAAGAATGTCTAGTTTTCTTGCAATAAGTATAATAATACTTCTCCTTGTTCGGGCTGGTAATTTTATGTGGTTTATTGACCTCTTTTATACTGAAAGCCATGGCCCACTTAGTCACAGATTTTAAAAAAATTTCTCTCCTTTTCTCCTTTGGTTGGATGATAGACAATGCCTCGTTCAAACTAGAAAGAGGCTTCATTGCCAAGATTTGGGACATCTAGTTGCTCTATGACTCATTAAGTCCCATCAAAAACCTTATGGTGTGGTCCCTCTCCTAGTACCTAATAATCAATTTAAGTCCCCCACATTTACAGTTGGGAATGGGTTGATAATTTATGAGTTAATCAATAAAAAATTTGAGCTTTGAAAAGTAAGTCGGTACTAGCTCTTGATTTTGCTTGAGTGCAGATATAGACTGCTTAATTTGATACACCCTAGTTGCATTTTGTTCAGCATGTCTTTGTTCTAACTCATGCCATAGTTGATGTGTCGTTTGAGCATAAAATGTGTCGGTCTTAATATCAGGTGAAGGTGCATTCTATATCCAAATAATCACCATATCATTTACCGTTTCCATTGTGCTCTTAATGGATCAGTTGGATCCATAGGTTGTGTTAGGGTTCTATCTATAAACCCTATTTTGTTATGTATACTCAATATTCGTTCCATAAAAATTGTCCATGTGTAATAGTTGTTGTCATTAAACAGTTTTGGGATAAGAGCTGCGGTAGAAGTCAGTGATTTATCAAGATAATATGGGTTGTTAACATTTGAGGGATCCATATTTGTTATGGTCAAATCACTAAAGTTTAGGTTCGGGTTTATAGTGGTTTGGTATGACTTTTGACTCTCCATTCCTAATATGTTCTTATACCATGAAATAAAATGATGTTCACCGACTAAGCTATCTAAAAACCAATGTTTTAAAAGTGAAGGAAAAGATCGAATTTGCACAAGCGGTGTTCGGTGATGGTAGAAGGCGCGAAAGCGGGTGAAGAAAGAGGAAACTCTTTGTGGCAGCTGCTGAATGAAGAGTGCACGTATTTACCTGCAAAAAAACAAGAAAGAATGCAAGAAATAGAGAAAAAAATGGGTGTTTTAGTGTTGTGTTGCTAATAGCATAGTAGATAGCAGAATAGGGCCATTCTGGGAAGAAGATGGGTTTAAATACCCATTCTGTCCCCAAGCTCAGCTAAGCTCAAACGCACTAGATCACCCTTTAGTGAAATGGTGCATTTTAGTGTGGGTTAGGTCAGCCTGCTTCATACAAGTTCGATAACAAAGCAGGTGCAGCGTGATGATGACTTCGCTAATGCATGAAAGAAATTGCAAGTCAGAGGAGGGGTATGGCTTCTAGTGTTGGCATAGGAAAAAGATTGGAAACAATGATTCGTAATTTGATAAATATTTCAGTTATAAAAGGAGGCTCATAGTGGGTGTGAGAAGGAAAAAAATATGAATTTTATAGAGAGAAATAGGAGTTTCAGAGGAGAGAGAAAAGCACAATATTGAGTTTATTTTGGTTGAATTATTCGTTTTTTTCTATAAATTTTATCTAGACACTTTTGATTTTATTTTTGAATTGCTTGCTAGAACTTTTGTATATTTAAGAAGGTATTTCAAAAGAACTTGAAGAATTTTTATTAAATAAGTAGTTTGAAACATTATATTCCATATTGAAAGGTTGTTATGTGCTCAAATGGGATCATGGTCTTCGTGGTGAGAAATGTTTTCTTTCAAGGTCAATATTAATGGAGGAGGAAATCAAGAACCAAAATTCGGCAGACTCATCTAAATCTCAATTTCATTTGTTTTATTTATTTATTTTTGTAATTTAATTCCTCTACAAAAAGTCGTCTATAATTATTAATTATTAAATTTTCTTTTTTATGAATATTACAATAGCACATGTGCGGTGTAACTATTCCCCTCCAAAATATGTGTATAAATCAAACTAAAATAATTAATCTATACCCAAGAGTAAGTATCTTATGTATTATTTTAGTCAAGAATCTCTAAAAAAATGACTTGTTCGATAACTAATGTCTAATTCAACTTCCAATAAGATTAGTGGTGACTCTCTTTATTGTCTATTTTTTCCATGCATTTTTGCCTTATGTCACTGTTGTGATAGTTCCATACCTGATTTAGGTTATACATTTTTATCTACACCCGTCCTATACCTCGTTAATTATTAGTTGTTATTCATCCCACTTAGGATAAGTTGGAGCCAGTTAGCAAGTCATTCCTCTAATTGTCCATCTCTAATTGTGATTAAAATTTAACTTCATAAATAAATATTAACTTTTAGCAATTATACTATTAAATCCATTAAAAAAATAAAAATGAAGAAATATAAACTAATAACATGGGCCCAACAAAAACCAAATACATGCAAAACTTTGACTGGTAATAAATGTTTACATTGTCTTATTATTATAAGAGATAGACATGCCAGGTAAAAGATTGAGATATACATACCAAAGTAAAGCAACCCTATTAAAGTCAATAATAAATAGCTACACAAATTTGGGAGATTGTTTGAAATTAAAGCTCGTTGAATTTCAAATGAACCATATAAGTATCCCCACTCCCCACCAACCACCTATACCTACTACCAATTTCCCAACCAAAGTAGAAGATGGTGTCTCTAAAGCTTATCGTGTTTTCTGCTCTTCTAGTTATGATTATGTTGTTTTACCATTCCATTGCACAAGTTTATGGTACTCCTTCATCTTCCTTTTCTCATTCTTCATGTTTTTAGTTCATTATAATTATTAAGGGATATAAATCCCACATTTACCTAACATGTCAAATTATAGTAGTTTATATATTTATTGAATTATTCTTCTCAACCCTATATATTTTGCGCAAGAATTTAACATGATATCAGAGCTAATTTTTATCTCATAGTTTGACCTTATTTACTCATTAAATGTTATATCGGCTAAATATAAAGATCTATATTAGTTTATATATATGTTGGACATCTCTTACTAATAACATTTTCTTTTGGGTAAAGATCTAACAATAATTATATGTTGATGTAGAAACCGATCTGTGTAACTTTGATGAGGACGATGAAGTTGTTTTGTCAAAGAAAGAGGTAAAGGCTAATGGTGGTTGCCATTTTGCTGGCTCATGCAACAGTGTAGCTGATTGTCCAACTACATGTGCTGCTACTTTGGGGTTAAACCTTGGCTCTGTCTCATGTGTACCAGATCTTGGTGGTGGGAATCACTGTTGTTGTATGCAGTAATAAGGAAATTTCAATTTTTTAAAAAATAAATCTTTTTTTTTCTCTTTGGGCCCATATCAAGAACTTCAATTTCAAGTAGTAAAGAGAATGGTTAACTTGATTGTTGAGAATTAACTAAAATAATTTAATATTTTAAATTGTTAGAATATGATCCTTCTATTAAAATATTCCACCCGTGATTGATAATTCTACTTGGAGATTTAAATGACCTAACTAATATTATATTTATTCATCAAAAATAGATTATTTGAAATGGTTATCCATTTGACTAGCACCATGTTAGGTACTATTTTTCCCCTATAAAATTAAGACTTCAAAATATATTTGCTCTAATCCTCAGCTTTTACCATTATTGTACATTATCAACTTGATCTTGATTTGGACCAATTAAAAAATTCTTTTTTTGGAAGAACATATTATCTGCACCTACTTAGCCCATAGGCCTTTGAAAATTCCAATTCAAAACTAATAACATTAATCCAGCCCACATACATAATTTTAAATTCAACCTCACAATTGAAGTTAAACCATAAATTAAAAAAGTAGATATGAGAATAATAAAAGCAAAAATAATTCGTTCATTTATAATATTCCTAAGTAAAAAAAGAATAAAGCTAATTATGGAATGAAAAAGAGAAACAAAATAAAATACATTCAATCGACAATTAATTATCTAATCCTAGTCCTGCTTAAGGTAACTTTTGGCTTCAAACTTTATATTTTAAAAGTTCTTTCATTATAATAGCCACGGAAATCCAAAAGGAAATATATAATAATTTAAGTGCGGAAGCGAAATAAAAAGTTAAGGTTTACATCCTTTACACAATAACTTAAAAGTACTAAACAAATATCACGGAATGAATTCTCTAAAAGAAACACGAGAAATAAGAAAAGCAAAGGAAAATATAAAGTATCTAGCATCTACTCACAGTCTTCTTGCGGATCGGGCTCGGGAATCAGGTCCTCTTGATCTGAAATAATTAAATAAGGAATGAGCTACACTAGCCCAGTAAGGACATCACACTATATCACCGTCACAGAAACAAATGTTGGTAGAAAATCAAAATAACCAATGGAGCAGTAGATTTAAACCAATACATTTATTTAAAATAAAACCATTTACCCTTTTACTTACCATTGGGGAATTCATGAAAACAAATTATAGAAACAATAATATCATACAGATCATAATTTCATGCATAATCAACCATCACGGTACATATTATAAATTCATATCCATTAACAATAGACGAACTCGTAATGGTTACTCCGTCCGGTATGAGAGTGAAGTGGGCCGTCCCCATACCTTGTCCAGTATGAGTGCCAAATTACCAAGCCTTCATACCTTATCCGGTATGAGACAACGTTCACGATAGAGTTCCCTATGAACCCGGTCCGTCCACCATCTCTCAGGATATCTAGTGAGGCTGTCAACTTACCTGTTTATTATATCACACCCATTTCCTGTTTTTTCTTAGTCTTCGTTACCAAATCAAACACAATCATATAAACAATGAACATGCACCCGGTAATGCAATCATATCTTAAATTCCAAAATCACACAATGGTCAAGTAAAACAGTAATACATGCATTTAAAATCCTAAACCAGATACCATCATGCCTTTAAACTGTAAAATAAATCAACAAAAATCAACAGAGAATAATGTCCGATTCGGGCTCCATTAGTAATTCATAATTAATTATGCATAATTATTTAATTTGTACAAAAGATCGTATTATTATTTATTTGAACTTCAATTCTATAATAGGAAATAGGGTGAGGGGTCCTTACTTTATTTAACGTCGAAAAGCTAAATGGCTTACTGCGCCTACAAGCGGTCCCTAGGTTCCCTGAATTTTTCTTCGGGAACTGAAACGCACTCACGGTATCTACAAATGTCCCAAATAACCCAAAAATTAGACCCAGGGCCTACTCGGCCAATTTCGAACATCCGGCATAGCGGCTCTGCCTTGCTCCAACGACGGCGCCGCCGCCCGCGACAATGATCCACCTCGGGTTGGCTGTTTTCGACCGTTTTCGGCTGAATTCAGTAAAATTTGCATCGGTTCCTGCGAGAAAACACACTTAGGGCCCTTGGTGGGCCAAAAAAATGTAGAAAACCGAAACTCACCAGCGGTGGGGCTCTATAGTGCGACGGCTCCTCCAGCTCACGTTGCAGTTGGGAGTTTTGCTCCGGTCAACCAGTAGAGAAGGAAATGGTGATCACAACAGTGGAAAAATCACATCGAACGGGAATCAGGAAGGGCCTCATCGGAGGCTCGAAACACCCCGCGGAGGCGCTACCAAGCTTCGATGGCGTTTTCTGGCCAATTGGCCGGTTCTTTCACTCCGATTTGGCCATGGTGGATTTAAAATTGAATTTGGTGAAAGAGGGGAAATTTTTACCTCGTTTGGCGATCGAAAATGGCTCCGGTGCAGCGGCGGTCGGCTCCCTGGCGACTAGGCTGTCTTCTCCGGCTAGGGGCTTTGACGGCTAGGGTTAGGGTTTAGGTGCAGATGGGGTTATTTATACCCATCCACTTTTGATCTGGGCCGTCCATCACTTTTGATTTGGACTGTCCTATCGCGATTAAATAGAGAGTGAATCTAGGTCGTTCATCGCGATTCGATCTGGGTCGTCCGTGCACGATTCAATCTAGACCGTTTGTGCGCGTTTTCAATCTGAGCCTCTGCGTGCGCGTGGGAACGGATCTCAGTCGTTCGATCGCGCGCACGCAGATCGCTCACGTGGCTCCCCCCGCATCAACGCCTCTGCCACCTGGCGCGTCCTGGTTGGTCGGGGCTGCTGACCGGGCATCTGACATGGTGAAATTTTTTTAAATTACGTTTTGACCCCTAGTTTCTGATTTTTCTTTCAAAAATACCCCCAGAACCCAAATTTTCACGCCTTTTTCCTAAAATTTTTTTCAATTAAATCCTCAACTAATTTTTATCCTTTATTATTATTATTATTATTATTATTATTATTATTAAATTAAAATAAAATAAACCAAATTAAATTCAGTTAACAAATAATTATATATATAAATAAAAAAAAAATTATAGGTGTTACAAAAAGTGTAAAAATGGACAAAACTCAAAACTAAAATTTGTTTTTGATAAGTTTAAATGCAAAAACTACAATGTATAACTTTTAAAAAATAATTTGAACTTTTAATAGAAATTTATACTTGAAATATTAAAAGTCATTTTCAAAAAACACATAAATTTTGATTTTTTAAAGAGATAATTTTTTTATAGATATTTCTACCAAACACCAAATAACTTTTGACTAAAAATGGTTGTAGTGAATAACTATTTTAGCAACACCTATAAAACTCACAACACAAGTTATAATAAGCACCTTAAATACACACTTAATGTTATTCTTAACCATTCAATTTATTTTCAACTTAACTAACTAGTCATAAGCAAAAGAGAAACAAAGTTTACCATTGAGCTCTAGGGATGCCAAGACATCTACCTAATTACTCTCAACTGCTCCATTCGTTTTGTTACCCATAAATCTTTTTCGCTCTCTTTTTCTCAATTTTTTCGTTGCTTCAAATTTCTCCCTCCTTTTTTCTTTTTTCTTTTTGTTCCCAATAGAAGCGAAAGACAGAGACATTCTAACTTTTTTATGGCCCCTAGAAGCTCTCCTCTAGACTCATCTTTTCAGTTTCCTTTTCCTTTTGGTCCTTAGAGAATAAAGGAAAGAGTCAAAAATCTTTTTGTTGCTAGTTATCCCTTATTTTCTTTGTTTGTATTTTTTTGCTTCTAGACATTTGACTTTAAATGTTATATTTTGTTCATTTTTCTCTCACTTTCATAGGTTGACTCCCCCCTCCCCGCCCTCCTCTTTTTCTCTCATCTTTTCGTAGTCTCTATATAGCACACATGAAGATTGATCCTTTAAAACATGCATATCTTCTTCGTCTTCATCCAAAACTAATCCTCTTTCTCTTTTTTTTTATGATGCTGGCTTTATCCCTTTTTATTATAACTCCTATTGTCATTCTCTTCTTTGTTCGTTATTTCTCTAAAAATAACCCACTTTATGTGGTTAACTTTGATACCTTATTGTCGTCTCCTCTCAATTATCAAACAATCATCATAATTGTCAAATAATCACCCCATCAAGCCTCTCCAGCTTTAGAATGTTATAAGATCACCAAAAACATGTTTCTCTCTCATTGGTTGAATGAAGCTTTAAAACTCTTTATTTTTGTTGATGTGAAAGGTTAAGATAACTAAAAGATGCATGCAAAAACAATGTTGTTTGCATTTTAAAATATTGGTCTGAGTTACTTTGTCTGAAAATTCAAACAAACCTAGGCTTGAATTTTTTGTTTAAGTTGAATGAAAAGAGGTTTTTATATAGCTATGGGTTTTATAAATGAGTAATGGTAATGGTTTAATGGATCAAGTTAAATGAAATGAAATGAGAGTTAAGTAAAGTGAAAAAGGACTTGGATAAAAGATAGATTAGGATTACAAAATGGTCACATTAATAATAGATAAAGAAAATTATAATAATAATAATAACAATATCAACACTAGAAGTAACAATAATAATAATAACTATAACTATAAGAATGATAATAATAATCATCATCATTATGACTGTGATAAATATATCATTGTCATTGAAGCTCATAAAAGAGAAAGTAGATTATGGTGACAAATGAATTTCTAAGAGACATTTTAAGAAGAAAGTAGGTTGCATTTATTTAAATGGGTAAACCAAAGCAAAATAGGACCAGTCCATTACCTTTATACAAACCCAAATTCATTCTAGCATTTTCAAGTAAACGAAAATAAGCTAAGAGAAACAAAAAAAAAAAGAAACAATGTTTACCCTTTAGTCTTGGGGACGATTAGACCTTCATCCTAATTGCTCTCAATTGCCCCTTTTGTTTCACCTAACATAAATCTTCTTCACTCTCTTCTTTCCTTGCTATTTTTTTTACTTAATATCTTTACTTCCTCTTCTTTTCTCTCTCATGGTTCCCTACATAAGAAAAAAAACAAAGGCAATCTTCTCCTTCTTTATCACCCCTAAAAGCTTTCATCTAGGCTTGTCTTTTTTCTAATTTCCTTTTTATTCTTTAAAAATAAAATAAAGAGCCTTAAACTTTTTTTATTTTATTCCTCATCTTATTTCTTCTTTTTTCCACTTCTAGACTTGATGATGCGGAACCCCAAGACCCTTGCTTAAACCTTAGAACTCTTCAATCGGTTCAGAACAGAATTTAGATCACAAGTAAAAAAGGAATCAAATTTGTTCAATCACCCAAATGGTAGAAGTTAAAAAGAACCCAAGAAAGATAAATGATATCCCTTGGACCCAATCCAAACAAGCACCAAGAACAATTGAAATAAAAAATCAAAATTGAAATACAAGTGATAACAATTGTATTCCAAATCAACACCTTGTGCATAAAGTGAAAAGAAAGCCAAAACACTCTCAACTCAATTCTGAAATATTTGATTACAACTTTTAATGTCCACAAAGAAGAGTTCCTTTGGTATTTATATCCAAAGAAATCAATGATAAGTTACAATACAATAACTACAATTGTAACTCCCACAATAACTAGGTTAATTATGTGGTAATTACAATTGTAACTCCAACAATAACTAGGCTAATTATAGGCATGTAATTGTTATGTAACTCCTTGTAACTCCAATCTTCTTAACCAACACCACTAATTGTTTATGGCACCATATAGTTATGGGCTCATTCTTGTAATAACACTAAGACAAGACTTAAGCCCAAAATGAGTTACACTTAACTATATGGGCTTAATTAACTCAAACTAAAATAAAACAATTCAAAATACTTAAAACAACTCAACTAATCCAGTCCATACACAAGGCTTATTCATCCATTATCAATAAGACTCAAACAAGCCAAAATTATCCCAAATCACTTAAATCCAATTAAAGTTACGAATTTGGGCTGTTCAAAAA
This sequence comes from Carica papaya, assembly GCF_054855325.1. Classification (NCBI taxonomy): domain Eukaryota; kingdom Viridiplantae; phylum Streptophyta; class Magnoliopsida; order Brassicales; family Caricaceae; genus Carica; species Carica papaya. The sequence continues at coordinate 17,572,782 of NC_142312.1, read as the reverse complement.
GCTCATATTTGAACTTTCCACAATTGGTCAGCCCATCATCCACATGTTTTTGAGTAAAAACTTGGAGCAACTCTTTAAGCTTCTTTGCCTTTGATCTTGTTACTGGTCCGCTGAAACTTTCCAGGTTTGGAACTGCATTTGTGTTTACATCATTTGAAATTTGCTCCAAGTCACCTTCTGATGCTCTTTGAGTATCTTGAGTATTTTTAGCCTTGTATGCATCACCTGATGTGAGAATAATCAATCAAAAAGACCTCTCAAAAATCTAAACAAAGTCCTAAGAGGCGAAGCCCCCATGTGGGAGGAAGAGACCCTGCAAATTAGGAGATTCACGCAGAAAGTAGGGATCTGAGAGTCTCGTCCTAAATAGACAAGTAGTTTCAAAACCTTTTGGTTTCCTAAACAAGAGCGTTTCAAAATAAAAAGTAGTCATGCTCTTAAACACTTTTCTAAGTGGGATTATTTTAATGAATGGGCTGAGTTTGTTCAAAGCATGCTTAAAGCCCAAGTGGAGTTTCATGGGCTTAAGGGACCAAGCATTCGACCTAAGAAAAGGCCCAAGAAAGGCCAATCAACCTTAAGGAGAATGGCATACAACATGTGCTATGCATGTGACCCTCCTTTAGAACATGTTCAGGCAACCACAAGTGCAGGAAAGCTTACCTGCATATGCGGAATCGTTTCGAGTGTGCAGGCAACAATAGCCAAACACCACAATGTGCATGCACAAACATGCACACACCAACAGCATGTGTAGCACTGTGCATGTTCGGACAGCCTCAGGCGCACACCAAGTAGATCACGCACACGAGAAAAGTAACAACGTGCTAGAAGCAGGCAACCCGCGTGCCCGCACCCCTATAGCGCACAACCCGCATGCCATTTGCAAGTTACTCGAATGGGACTGGCAAACAACAATTGTGTAAGTCTTTTTGGACTCATTTTTCTCACATTTTCATAATTTTCCAAGAATTCCAGCAAGTAAGGGACTTCTACAAATATTCTCATGTGCTTAAAGTGCAAAATTAGAGGAGAAATTCAACTTAACTTGGAAGTCAAAGGAAGATCAAGCCACATGAAGATTTAGATAAGGAGAAAAGATTATATTATTATTTATTTTAAATATTTTTTATTATTTTAATTAAGTTTACATAAGATTTAAATATTTAAATATTTCTGCATTAATTTTCTGCTTAAATATTGTTTAAAAGTTCAAGTAGAAAGTTGTAATCCTACTTCGAGTTGAATTAGTAAATAAAAGCCTATATAAAGGCTTTAATCCTTAAGTTGTAAATACAACTTTCAGGCTAGAAAATTTTAAATGTTTTGCTTTTTTGAAATTAGCTTGGCTAATTTTCTTGAGTGTTCTTCAAGTTCTTTAAAGTTGAAGAGCTTTTAAAAGTCTTGTTGAGTCAAGAAATCGGGATCGATTTATCGAATAAGTCATGTTGTCTTTCCTTATTCGTTTTATTTTTCTTTTATCTTAATCTTGCATGCCATATAGGTATGTGTACCTTCAAGTATGGAGGGTAAATTAGGTGGTTAAGTCTTTTGATTCATATGTTCTGTGAGATTTAGAGAGTCAAAATGATCCTTCCCTGACCCCTCCCACGTCAAGACCCTTGAATCTGAATGTTATTTTCCCCTCCCTTATAATGTTGACTCTCTTTAACTTGCCCTACTATTTAGATTTTGATAAATAGCCCTTTTTTTCCTCCTTTCACGATCTCCATAAGAAAATACACGAATCATGCCTTTAACCTGGATGTTTCTCCCTTACATTCTTCCCAAACTAATCCTCTCTCTCTCTTTCACTCCCTCTTTTTCTTTTTCTTTTTTTGGCTTCATGGTGATGCAAACAAGGCTAAAAACACTCAAGATACTCAAAGAGCATCAAAAGGTGACTTGGAGCAAATTTCAAATGATGTAAACACAAATACAGTTTCAAACCTGAAAAGTTTCAGCGGACCAGTAACAAGGTCAAAGGCAAAGAAGCTTAAAGAGTTGCTCCAAGTTTTTACTCAAAAACATGTGGATAATGGGCTGGCCAATTGTGGAAAGTTCAAATATGAGCTTTTTGAACAGCCCAAATTCGTAACTTTAATTGGATTTAAGTGATTTGGGATAATTTGGGCTTGTTTGAGTCTTATTGATAATGGATGAATAAGCCTTGTGTATGCGCTGGATTAATTGAGTTGTTTTAAGTATTTTTAATTGTTTTATTTTAATTTGAGTTAATTAAGCCCATATAGTTAAGTATAACTCATTTTAGGCTTAAGACTTGTCTTAGTGTTATTACAAGAATGAGCCCATAACTATATGGTACCACAAACAATTAGTGGTGTTGGTTAAGAAGATTGAAGTTACAAGGAGTTACATAACAATTACATGCCTATAATTAGCCTAGTTATTGTTGGAGTTACAATCGTAATTATCACATAATTAACCTAGTTATTGTGGGAGTTACAATTGTAGTTATTGTATTGTAACTTATCATTGATTTCTTTGGCTATAAATACCAAAGGAACTCTTCTTTGTGGACATCAAGAGTTGTAATCAAACATTTCAGAATTGAGTTGAGAGTGTTTTGGCTTTCTTTTCACTTTATGCACAAGGTGTTGATGTGTGTTGATTGTAGAGCCGTCAACAAAATAACAGTAAAATATGGACACCCAATACTTCGACTTGATGATATGTTAAATGAGTTGCATGGTGCTTGTGTATTTTCTAAAATTGATCTTAAAAGTGGTTATCACCAAATAAGAATGAAACCAGGAGATGAATGGAAAACTGCTTTTAAAACAAAACAAGGGTTATATGAATGGTTGGTTATGCCATTTGGCTTAACTAATGCGCCAAGTACTTTCATGCGTTTAATGAACCATGTTTTACATAAATTTATTGGAAACTTTGTGGTTGTCTACTTCGATGACATTCTTGTATATAGCAAATCTATTGATGAGTATGTCAAGTATTTGAGGCAAGTGTTTGACACATTGCACAAATTTCAACTATATGCTAACATGAAGAAATGTACATTTTGCATGGATCGCATCATTTTCTTAGAATATGTCGTGAGTGCAAAAGGAATCGAGGTAGATAGTGAAAAGGTAAAGGCTATTCAAGAGTGGTCGACACCTAAAAGTGTAAGTGAGGTGCGTAGTTTTCATGGTTTGACAAGTTTCTATAGGAGATTTGTAAAAGATTTTAGTGTCATTACTGCCCCTTTAACTGAAATCATGAAAAAAGTAAGGGGTTTGTTTGGGGAAAAGAACAAGAACATGTGTTTTCTTTACTGAAAGAAAAGTTATGTAATGCGCCTTTATTAAGATTACTTAATTTTGATTCAACTTTTGAAATTGAATGTGATGCCTCTGGGCTTGGGATAGGTGCTGTTCTTATCCAAGATAAAGGACCCTTACTTACTTCAGTGAGAAGCTCAATGGTGCACAATTGAATTATTCCACCTATGACAAAGAGTTTTATGCTTTGGTAAGAGCATTAGAGACATGGCAACATTATTTGTTACCAAAAGAATTTGTGATTCACACCGATCATGAATCTTTGAGGCATTTGAAAGGGTAGGCAAGCTTAATAAACTACATGCAAAATGGGTAGAATTCATAGAGTCCTTCCCATATGTGATCCAATATATGCAAGGAAAAGAAAATGTGGTAGCTGATGCGCTTTCAAGAAGGTACAGTCTTATCTCTACTCTTTCTATAAAATTGTTGGGATTTGAGCATTTCAACGAATTGTACGTGCATGATAGTAATTTTTCAAATGTTTATGTGGCTTGTGAACATGCGGTATTTCAAGACTTTTATAGGCATGATGGTTTTCTATTTAAAAAGGAAAAATTATGTGTGCCTATTAGTTCTATTAGGGAGTTGCTTGTTTGTGAAGCACATAATGGTGGTTTAATGGGACATTTTGGGATTGACAAAACTTTGAGCATTTTACATGAACATTTCTTTTGGCCTAATATGCGCAAACATGTTGAGAAAATTTGTGCGCAGTGCATCTCATGTAGGCAAGCTAAATCTAGAGTTCAACCACATGGATTGTATATGCCATTACCCATTCCTACACATCCTTGGGTTGATATTTCTATGGACTTTTTGTTGGGTTTGCCTAGGACTAGAAAAGACCGAGACTCAATATTTATTGTTGTTGATCGTTTTTCCAAAATGGCACACTTTATACTATGTCACAAAACAGATGATGCCACACACATAGCGGATTTGTTTTTTTGCGAAGTTGTTAGAATGCATGGCATTCCTAAAACCATTGTGTCCGATAGGGATGTTAAGTTTTTAAGCCACTTTTGGCGAGTTTTGTGGTCTAAACTTAGGACCAAACTTTTATTTTCTACTACTTCACATCCACAAACGGATGGTCAAACTGAAGTAGTAAATAAAACATTTGGTAGATTATTACGTGCTTTAATTGAAAGGAATGTTAAAGCTTGGGAATATATGCTACTATTTGTTGAATTTGCTTATAATCAGAGTATACATTCTTCTACTGGGTTTTCTCCTTTTGAAATTGTGTATGGTTTTAATCCTTTAACTCCACTTGATTTGTTGTCTATGTCTATAAGTGACATTTCTAATTTGGATGGACATAAGAAAGCAAAAATGGTTAAAGCAATTCATGAAAAAGCAATACAGAATATTGAAAAGAAAAATGAACAAGTAGCATCCCATGTCAACAAAAGGAAGGCGTAAGATCTCATTTGAACCCGGAGATTGGGTGTGGGTTCATATGCACAAGGAACAATTTCCATCAAAACGAAAATCTAAGTTGGATGCTAGTGGGGATGGTCCATTTCAAATCATAGCCAAAATCAATAAAAATGACAAATCCACTTGATTTGTTGCCTATGTCTATAAGTGACATTTCTAATTTGGATGGACATAAGAAAGCAAAAATGGTTAAAGCAATTCATGAAAAAGCAATACAGAATATTGAAAAGAAAAATGAACAAGTAGCATCCCATGTCAACAAAAGGAAGGCGTAAGATTTCATTTGAACCCGGAGATTGGGTGTGGGTTCATATGCACAAGGAACAATTTCCATCAAAACGAAAATCTAAGTTGGATGCTAGTGGGGATGGTCCATTTCAAATCATAGCCAAAATCAATAAAAATGCCTACAAAGTGGACCTACCAGGTGAGTATAGTGTTTCGGCTACATTTAACATATCTGATTTATCCCCTTTTGAAATTGATGCAGGAATTGATTCGAGGACGAATCCTTTTGAGGGGAGGGGGAATGATGCAAATAAGGCTAAAAACACTCAAGATACTCAAAGAGCATCAGAAGATGACTTTGAGCAAATTTCAAATGATGTAAACACAAATACAGTTCTAAACCTGGAAAGTTTCAACAGACCAGTAACAAGATCAAAGACAAATAATCTTAAAGAGTTGCTCCAAGTTTTTACTCAAAAACATGTGGATGATGGGCTGGCCAATTGTGGAAAGTTCAAATATGAGCTTTTTGAACAGCTCAAATTCGTAACTTTAATTGGATTTAAGTGATTTGGGATAATTTTGGCTTGTTTGAGTCTTATTGATAATGGATGAATAAGCCTTGTGTATGGGCTGGATTAGTTGAGTTGTTTTAAGTATTTTGAATTGTTTTATTTTAGTTTGAGTTAATTAAACCCATATAATTAAATATAACTCATTTTGGGCTTAAGTCTTGTCTTAGTGTTATTACAAGAATGAGCCCATAACTATATGGTGTCACAAACAATTAGTAGTGTTGGTTAAGAAAATTGGAATTACAAGGAGTTACATAACAATTACATGCCTATAATTAGCCTAGTTATTGTTGGAGTTACAATTGTAATTACCACATAATTAACCTAGTTATTGTGGGAGTTACAATTGTAGTTATTGTACTGTAACTTATCATTGATTTCTTTAGCTATAAATACCAAATGAACTCTTCTTTGTGGACATCAAGAGTTGTAATCAAACATTTCAGAATTGAGTTGAGAGCGTTTTGGCTTTCTTTTCACTTTATGCACAAGGTGTTGATTTGGAATACAACTGTTATCACTTGTATTTCAATTTTGATTTCCTATTTCAATTGTTCTTGGTGCTTGTTTGGATTGGGTTCAAGAGATGTCATTTATCTTTCTTGGGTTCTCTTTAACTTCTACCATTTGGGTGATTAAACAAATTTGATTCCTTTTATACTTGTGATCTGAATTCCGTTCTAAACCGATTAAAGAGTTCTAAGGTTCAAGCAAGGGTCTTGGGGTTCCGCATCACATGGCTTCTCTCTCTCTCTCTCTCCTTTTTTTTGTTGCTTCATCGCTTTTATTATGGTTCCCATTATCCTTTTTTCTTTATTCTTTATTTATATGAGAAACACCTTTTGCGTATGCCCAACCCCACTACTATGTTGTCATCATCTTCCCTTTATCATCATTGAAGGGAAATATCCAAATACATGTCTTATTTTTTTTTCAATAATCCATATTTGTAGCAATGAAATACTATTGTTCCTTCCCAAAGTAATAAGATAAATGATTGATTACAAATATCTATGATCTATATTTCTCTATCTATATTCTCTATAAAGGACCAGAAATACCTTGCTTACGTGAATAGATCTGCCATTACAAAATCGTGGTGTAACGTGGATCCCCCCCTGTTCCGGTCATGGAATAGATGAAATAAATCAAAAAATGGATTTTTGTTCAAGAATGAAATCTTATTGGAACTGTCCATATCCAGTTCATCCTTCGGAACCATATCACATCCCAGATCTGATGAAATAGGATGAATTGAGACGGTATTCGCTTGGAAATTAATAAGAAAAGCTTATCCCAACTTCCACTTCTCTCATCACACTCTCCCTCCACCTTCATTCTTGTTCATCCTCTTCTTTTCTAATGAGGCCAAAAATGTCAACCTTATTGTCAACGCCCATTTTTAGGCTATCAAGAGAATTATCCTCCACAAGGGCTCTGCCTCCACAAGACAAAGTTGTCACTGAAATTGCAATTGTAAAAAAACGAAGGAGAAGTTGTTGTGGTCCTAAGTTGCCTCTCCTTCAAACGTTCATAGAAAACATAAGGTGAAAAGTCAACTCCATCACCACCAAAAGTAGTCGTGCACCGTTTTATTAAGGAACAAAGGGGCCGCTGCCACAAACTTAGTGGGAAGCTCTAAATTTAGCACGCCGCACGCAAGAGACTACTTTAGAATTTTTGGTATTTGACGGTAGAGGGGAAGAAGATTTAGAAGAAAGTGGTGGATGGTTGTGAAAAAGAAAAGGAGAGATAGAAACCATAATATTAAGTATGTATATATATGTGGAGCTAGATGTAAATATTAAAAAAAAACTAGGGATAAATACATGAACCAAAATATTTATACAGAATAGGTTTAATTAAGTGTAACTTAATTTAGTGAATTTTTAACTAAATATTTGTAATCTTAATAAAAATTATTTAAACTATTAATACAACTATTAGAATCAATTTTAAAACATAAAAAAATTTCATGACAATATTAGTGTTTTATTAATATTGTTATGATAAAGTAATTGGTAAATTAAGTAAAATCAATATTTATGATAATGTACTGTAAATTTATCAGTTTAATTATTTTTTGAAAAAAAAATTAAAAATTTCATTTAATTATGGAAGAACATGAAAATTCCTGCAACAAAAAAGAAATCATAATATCAAAAAATTCCTGAAAAATAAACAAATCAGCTGTGTTAGATCACAAAAATAATATATTATCAAAATTTTGAAAAATTCGTTGTATACTAACTATAACTAAATAGGCATAAAAGATTTAGATCACAATAATAATATATCACTGTATTAGTTAATTAATCAAATTAATATGTTATGATAATATATAATTTATTTATACATTAAGATATTGTCAATTAGTAGGTACTTTATCGTTTCTATATTATTTGTTATGTTATTGTGTAGAACTTTGTTGCTATAAAATATTTTAGTTAATTATTATTTAAATTAAATATTGTAATTATTATTTAAATTTTACTTTATACTTTAAAAAATTAAATAAATAATAAACTCAAATTAATTAAAAATAAATTATTTATTGTATGTATTATCATATTGATTTTATTTTAAATATTATAAATTCTTCATAAAATAAAAAAATTAATAAATATAAATTTAGTAATGTATACACATATATTTTAAAACGTAATATATGTAAGAGGTGGGGAGGGCCGGGGGAAGAGCGTAAAGATAAAATGCAAGAAAAACTTGGCGTTCTACCTCAATGAACATCCATAGTTTTTATTCATAATTTACTCTATATCATTTAATATCAGGATTAATCCTGAATAATCAACTTATCCACATGAAATAACCAAGTCAAAAGTATAGTAAAGATTCGGAAAACTGAGCTAGTGAAGATTTAAGAAAGAAACCAGGAAAAGAAAAGCAAAAAAAAAAAAAGCTTAAGAACATTACCCAATAACTTCAAGAGCTTTTTGGTTCGTTTGGCTTCCTCTTTTGAATCTTTGGATCTCCTTCTTTCGCTGTCTTGCATCCTCTCCAAGAGGAAGAAGAAGAAGAAGAAGAAGAAGAGAAAGAACCCTCCTAAACGGCGTCGTTTGATAGGTTTAATGATGGGTTGTTGCTGGGCCGACTAGAAGAAATTGGCCAGGGCTGATTTTTCTTTATTTGGTTACAATTTCAAAGGAATTGGATTTATGACTTCTGGGTTTTTTAATTGGACGGGATTCTGGGTTTTGATTAATAAAAACAAAAGGAGTTTGGGTTCGATTAATTTGGATTTGAGCTTTCGACTTCCTTTGAGTTGGATTGTGTTAGTTTGGGAATTTTAGAACAAAAATAGTGCAAACTATCCATACGGTTTTAGAATTAAAATTAACAAATTTGCATCTAAATTCAAATTAAGTTCAAAATGGACTTTCGGCCACATCATAATAATAGTAGTGTGAGCTATCAATATGTTGTTTTCATTATCAATGTTCACCTTTTCACAATTATAAACATGAAATCCACCACACTTAATGCTCTTTAAACCATCCCCTACTTGTTCTCACATTTATGTCTTTCGATGGTGAGTTTTTCCTCTCTTAAATCTTACAAAAATCCCAAGATTTCTTTCATATCTTTTCCCTACATCTATCCCACGATTACCATTATAACCATCATTGTCGGGAGAGTAGAACGAGTAGGCTGTACATTGTGCACCATGTTAAACTTGATGAAGCTAGAGATGATAATATAATATACAACTCGACTGTACTACCTCATTTCAGCATGTCCTAATAAAAGTTTGTATGTAAATTCTGGTCAAAGTTGAATTTATGGAAAAAAATGTAGCTTTTGATCAAGTCGATTCAGGTTTCGTCGTTTAATACTTGGACCTATTTTGGTTTGTATACATATACAAAAATTTTATTAAATATATTTTTATATGGTATAAATATATATATATTTGTAATCTAGAAAAGATGTGGTAATTTAAATATCTATTTCATGTTAGATTATGTATATCTTTTTTTCTATATGTCTTGGATTATTCAAGTGGAACACATAAAATTAAATAAATAAGTTGAGCTTGGATTGGATGGTAGGTTTGGGTTGAATAACATCTAACTCAAACATGAGTCCATTGTTATCCTTAAATAAGACAGTCTTCCAATTTGTTATTAACATTGTTAACCATGTATTTCCTAGCCCATAATACCACTAACTCCTTATATTGACTATCTACTACAAACTTTTCTCTATAACTCTCCCCACAACCAATCAATTTTTTTACCAATAGTCTTTTATTTATCTCCCCAACACATCTCCCAAGTACTATCTAAACTTGTAGTTTCATATCGAAAATATCCTCTCCCATGGTAAGTCCATAACTCAAGCTATTTATGGATCTTACGTATTATGAGCTCTCTCCCAATTATATTTGATCCCTATAATTACACTCATTCCATGTCCCTCTACCCCTTATATAGTAGCAAAGTGACTAGTACATATCGTGATTGTTACACTTATTTGCCACCCTTTTTGTCTAAAACAAAGAAAAAAATAACCCAAACGTGGAATTTACTTCCTTATTCTTCCAAATATGACTTAATTGAAAATAAATAGTTTATAAAATTAAAAGAAATTCTTATAACTCTGTTGACAAGCCATAAGACAAGGCTTATTCTCAATAAAATCAACTAAAAATATAAATCACATTTGTAGAGGCCCATAATTTAAATGAAAATAAATTCATAAATTTAATGCGAAAGCGATTAATAGAGTTAGGGTTTACATTCCTTACACAATAATTTTGAATATCCAATAAGACTAAAGGAATGTCTTTTCTAAAAGATAAACGAAAATTAAATAAATGAAACGAAAAGTGAATAACTAAATATTATAAAACAACCTTCATTAATACTTGAAGGGAGTCTGAATAGTGAACCATTCACAACTCTCTTACTGATCGAGATTTGGATCTTGATTCTCTTGATCTGAAATAGTTAATGAAAGGGTGAGTTACACTAAACTAGTAAGAATATCACACTAATCACAGATATAGAAAATTAAAAATTGGTAAAAAATCATAAAATAACTAATGGAGCACTTAATTTGAGTAAATTCATTTAATATAAAAAAGACTACTTATTCTGTACTTATTGTAATGAGTTTTCCAAAAATAACCTATGAAGACCCCTATTCATACCACCTTTTTATTTTCACACGTAAGAGAATAAGAGATGATAACTTTCCTTTCTTACCTGCTTACTAGTACCCCTGAGGGTTCATAGAGATATCCCCCTACTCGTGAACCCAATATTTAATTTTAATAATTAACTGGTCATCCTCATACCCCGTCTGATAATGAGCATCAAACATTCCATCGCTTCGATATCCTGTCCGGTATAAGAGTAAACTATATCTCTTAAACATTTCCGGTAAGGGACTTCCCAACCCCGTCCGACTAAGGTAACGTTCATGGTAGGGTTCCCTATGTACCGGACCCATCTACCCTTTTTCTAGGCAACTAGCAAGTCTTTCATATGTAGATTTTTATCAACAAATAACTAACAAATTCGTACCAATATCTCATATCACATTCACATATCAATTAAACTACATTCATGCTAACAGTATATAACCAAAATAATCATATAAGTTGATAAAACTATTGAACCATAAATTAAGAACATATACTATAGAAAAATCAAGTAAGTAAGACAGTACAAGAAAATAAAAATAAATCAAGACAATTTTATACTAACCGGTTCTGACTCCATTAGTAACCTGTAATTATTTTTAGTATTTTTTAATTTTTCACAAAAATACAAAATTATACTACGTTAAGCCTCAATTTACTGTAACGGAGAATATGGTGAGGGATCCTTACCCGAATCAGTATTTTAAGATATCGGGCTATCTACTATGCTTCCTAACGGGTACCAGGTTCCCTGAATTTTTTTTGTAAAATTCAAAACACTCGTCGCATACCTAAAAATACTCCAAAAATCTAAAATCTTTGTCCAAAACTCATTTCGATCAATTTTAGGATTTTAGCACAGCGCTGCCGTCGTACTCTGACACGGACTCCGCCCCCCACAGCGGCACTTCACCTCAGCCTGACTGGTTTTGGCCGTATCTCTGCAGAAAAATATGTTAGGGGCCTCGGTTAGCCGAAAAATTACAAAAAAATCGAACATACCAGCACGGGGACCTCCGAGTGCAGTGGTTCCGCTGGTCCTTCTTCGCGGCTGAGGTTCTTTCTTCGGCTACTCTACACAGAAAAGGATTGTGAACATAATGATCAAAAAATCATGTGAAACAGGAATCGGAAAGGTGTTTATCAGATAAGTTTTGGAGTTTTAGCTGTTGCGGCTTCGTCGGACTTTGTCCGCGGTTTCTGACTCACCTGTCATTCTTCTTGCTACGATTTGGCCACATGGGTACTCGGAATCAAATTTCGAATAGTTAGGGAGAATTTTTACTTTTTTTGGCAGTCAACGATGGCTCCAACATGACGGCAGTCGGCTTCCTTCTCCGGTGTCTGGTTCTTCTTCTCTGGTGGGGCTAGCGGGTAGGATTTAGGTTCTCGTGTGATGCGAAGTATTTATAACCATCCCACATTGATCTGAACCATATATTGTGATTGATCTCGTCCATTTGATCGCGCCTAAGGAGGAAACGAATCTGCGCCATTCATCGCGATTAATCTCGACCATCTGATCGCGCCTAAAAGAAAAACGAATCCAGGTCGTCCACACACGCGGGATCAATCCTAGGTCGTCCGATCGCGGGGCAAGCGAATCGCTAGCGTGGCCTCCTTCGTGGCACCGACGTTAGTGCGCCTTGCCATACGACGCACTCCAATTCGTCAAGGCTACTGACTAAGTAGTCTTACGTAGCCGAATTTTTTCTATTTGTACTTTGACCCTTATTTTTAATTTTTTTTTCAACAACACCCCCAGAACCCAAATTTTTATCCTTTTTTTTCAAAATTATTTTCAATCTCATCTCTAATTCATTTTTTCTCAAAATTTTACTTAAATAAAAATAAATTAAATTAATCAATTATTTTAAATTAATAATTAAAGAATAAAAAATTTGTCTCGAATTATTTTTCGGGACTAGGTATTACAATATTAATACTTTTAATCTAGTTAAAAACTTACAATTATTCAACTTGTTTGTGCATTACAATTTTTAAGAGTTGGGAAACATTAAAAAAGACGAAATTTAGATCCATATTTTGTGGTGATCCTCAAGGGGTTGTTTACATGTCTTGATCTCAAAATTTTGTTGAGAAAGATTTTCCTCATCATGTTTGTAAATTAAATAAAGCTTCGTTTGGCCTTAAGAAGCTCCAAAGGCTAGTTTACAACGCTAAGTTATTTTTTCTTATCTCTAACTTGCCTCTCTGCATCTAATATAAATGTTTGATGACTTTTCTTTTATCACACTAATGGTATACATGTAGTTGAACAATATTTTTTGAAAAATAATTCTTCTCATGCTATTTAATATATTATATAGTTCCTAAACTCGATACTTATAATAAAATATTTTTAGAAAATTTTCAGGTATGAAAATTAATTAAGAAAAAAGTTCTCTCTTTCTTTCTAAATGAAAGCTTCTTGGTGCTCTCTAGAACAAGACAGGTAAACTATAGTAAATCATGTCCTGCACTAAAGACTATCTCATTTTCTCTCTAAAAACTATAGAGAATCTTTTTAATTAATGAATTCCCCGACTAAAGAACATTAGTATGTTGTTAATAGATTGTCTTGGTATGTTAATTACACTACTGATCTTGGTTTAGAATTTGTACCACTTAATTTGTTTATTTGGACTTCTACACACAACAGATTGGATGATTTTCGTAATGAAAGGCTACCGGTAAGTGAATATAAGGCACTATATATATTAGTTAAGAATTCGTGCCACTTGATTTCTATTTCATTTGTTTATCTATGTTTGTCCTTCTTTAATGTGGATTATGGTTATTACTCTAGAATAAAGGGTTTATAAGTGGGTGCAAAGTTTAATTTAGGTTACATTTGTTTTTTTTTTTTTTTTTGAAAAAAAAAATTGATTGCTTAATTATCCACCAAAATTGAATAAAAAAATAACAGATAATGGAATGACTAAGTTAATTTAAATTTAGTTAATTCTTAAGGAGAATCTATATTTCTCTTTATGCATTACTGTAGTATGGTGTGATAATGTTGTGCATTCAATGAACTTTTGGCAACTCTATGTTTCATACTTGAAACAAACATATCGAGCTTGATATAATTTTCTAATGCGTATTATTTTTATTTTTACTAAAGATCATTTGTATATTTATTCAAAAAGGCATTGCCACAGCAATCATTCTCGGTTTTTGGATACAACCTTTAGCTTTTAAAGCTCCAATCATTAAGAGTATTAGTTATTAAAACTACTAGTTAAACACCTGCTCCATCAAAACACAATAACTTACATTTAGAGTCTTGTTCTGATTCCACCTCCTAAAGAGGCAATTTTTCATTTCTTTTGTTTGACTTTTTGATAACAATTCTTTTTAGTTGTTTTATATCCAAAGGTGATCAAACTTATCTTTTGAAAGTATATACAAAACCTAGCTATGTTGTAAAACTAATTAATATATTAAGAAAATGTCAGTCAAATTGTCGTCAATATCTTAGTTTCTGTAGAGTTATTTTTCTAAAAGTGTGATCTTAACGCGATAGGGATTTTTAAAATCTATTTCATTAGATTTTTTATGTGAAGCATGGAGTACCAAGTATCGCCATTATCTAAGTCTTGATTATGGTTAATTGCAAAATGGTTTCACCAAGATTTTTTCCTGTTGTTGGTCTTGCTGTTGGGTTTAAATAATTGCACCAATTGCTACTTTCGAAATAATTCCTTAATCATGATTATGAATATTTGTTTGGACAAAATTTTTTGACTCTATAATAGGAAACCATTGTATCTGAATTCTTTCCTCTTTAGTTTCTCCACAAAATGTTCTACATGCTTTTTTTTTTTTAAAGATTCTAGGTTGGTTTCTTACATAACCTAGAATTTCTATTCTGCAAGCTTATAGATATGCATCTTAAAAGCTGCTTTTTTTTTTACCTATAGCTGGATCTATAGACGTACTTTTGCACCAAGTTAAACATATTTTTTTCTTCTACTTCTAATAAGTCTTCTGGCAATACAACATTGTATATTTATATATGCATTTTCTACAATGTCCTTAGTTTTACAAGTAGAAATTGACATACAATTATTTTGATAGAGCTAGTTAATTTTGGAAGTATGAAACTAATTATATGATGCTACTGTTACTATTAATTATTATTACTTTGTTCTTATGGATACATACGCAGAAAAGAAACCTGAATTAATCAATTCATGATCATATATAAATATAATATATACGTGTATATATATGGGAGGCTTGTTCAAATACAAATCACATTTTAGAAGAAAAGAAGGGTTAACATGCAAAACTACCTCTCTGTCCCATAACATGTGCACATTTTGTATCCTGCAAAACATGTTGGGCTTAATCCGATTGACTCAGAAAAAGCTTCTTTGGTTTAGATATTTAAAACGACAAACAATAATATTAAATATATACATATATATATATATATATATTGTTCAAGCATATATTTTCTTTTCTTTTTTTTTTTTCAATTCAATCATTAAATAAATTTAGCACCTGTTTCTAGAGTTAGCATGCATGCTCTCCTTTTAAACTTTAAAGGTAGCAGCTGGAACAAGGTGAAAGAAAAAAAGAAAAAAGGTGCATGAAACGCTTTAAATAATCAAGAAACTAACAAATTAATTATTAAGGGTTAAACTTTATTGATCTTGGATTTAATTGAATCTTGATCATATCTTTTGAGCAAGGAAAAAGTGGGAAAGAAAAAGATGCATGATTTTCCTTTTTTTTTTTTTTGCTGATGATCATGAGTTGACTTTGCTATCAACGGCTATGATGAAAAGTGTACTGTCTGCAGGAGACAAAATCATAATCTTTGCTTGGTGATACAACCTTCAACTTTGAGTTTGCAAGCATTTGTAGGTAGCATGAGGGTGGGGGTGTTGTGGGTTTAAATAAAACCATATAATTTCCATTGCTGACTAACAAATGAACACAGAAGTGATAATCATCATCATCTTTCAACAAAACAAACAAACAAACAAACAATTAATGGAGGATTATTATGTTCATCGATCCTTTTCTTTCTCCTTTTATTTACCCATACAATATTATTCGTTATTTGATCAATTACCCTATTTGAATCCCTTACAAAAGAATTTAGACTTTTTCTGAAAAAATTTTAAAATTCTATATGACAAAAAAAAAGCTATTCCCAGAGTATCACAGAAAATCAAGTGCAGAAAATGTTGAAGCGGCCGAAGAAGGCAACAGACCAAGAAGGCATTCTCCCTCACCTTTTGGTCAAAAACTAGGAAGGAAAAACATTATTTGTCGGTGGAATTCAGCCGCTTCTACGTATGTAAATATTAAGAAGACAAAAAAAAATTCTAAAATAGGTGTTTACCTAATTACTAGTATTTTAATTTTGTAATACCGAGATTCACGATGTTAACATGTTTTGTTTTTATGGTGAAAATAAATTATGGAAGTAAAAAAAGAAAAGAAAAAAGAAAAAAAGGGTTTTGGTCCTTTATCTACCACTGCCATGACATGTAGGGTTCACATGCAAAGGGTTTAGTGAACATGGAAATTAGGGTTTTATGGAAGAGGGTTTAAGTCAAGATTGTCAGACAGTGCCATGAAGATATGGTGTAAAATATGGGGACCCATTTTCCATTGCAGTGGTATCCAAAACATTCCTTTCATTCTATTATGAACAATTATGCATGTCTCCCTTAAGCTTTTAGCCTCTGGTTCTTGGATACCCTACATTCATTTGTATCTACATGTATGTGCGTGTCATACAAGGCACATATATATATATATAGCTCTTTTCATTATATATCTTTTAGCTACCCCAATAGCCATGCTGGCTAGATTTTTCTTAGGATATTATTGCTTTTTTTCAGCTAGCCAATAGAAATAGTTGTTAACTTCAAGAGAAAAAAAAAAAAAAAAAAAAAAAAACTAAAGGTACTTAGTTTAATAATAATTTCTAATTTTCTCTGTATTAGATAGTCAGTTTCCATGTTTTTTGTGCAAATTTCAAAAGAAAAATATTACTTTTCTTTTTTTTTGGGAATTAAGAAGATTAACAAACAACTTATGTTTTACTATCAATATTAGCTATCTTTTTAGTTTTCTTTTTTCAACTTAGCCTTGTTTAGTGTTAAATTTTTGTTTTTATTTTTCAAAAATCAGTAAAATTATGTAAATTAGAAAAAAAAAATCATGTTATAAATATTAAGCTATTAAAAAAACCGGAGAAAATAATTAAATAACAATTAAATCAAATCACATGTACGATTGAAACCATGTTTTTTTATTTTTTTTTATTTTGAAGAAACGAAGTCAAATTTCTTTCTCATCACATCATTCTACATATATGACTTTTCCTGAGCTCAATCATTTTTCATGTACATCAAAATTTAAACATTTTAATTTCAGAACTTATACAGATTAATTGAACCCTACTTTACATATTTATTCATTTCTGTTGTTGCCCATATATTTTAAATCATTAATTTATTATTTATATTCAGTAATTAATCAATTTACTTAATTACATTATAAATATTATATTTATATATATATATATAATTTTATTTTTAAGGTTTCTAATATCTAATTATTAAGAATGAAAGAAAGGAAAATCCATGGTTATCCTCTTCCTATAATTATTCCTTCCAATTATATATTTACGAAAATTATGATTACCATCTCATTAGTTTCACTCGCATGATCAACATTAAATATTTCATCATTCAATTTTTGGTTCAATTATGATCATCAGATTAAGTGAATAAATCATATCATTTCGCGATGTTCATTCATGCATGCATGTGGTGTACGTTTATACGGTGTAAGTGCTCGCACCGTAACAAAATCTCCTCTAACTTGTTGTATCGTTAGAAACGAGGTGGTGGTGAGGCAGTGGCAGAAGCTGGCATCAGAAAATGATCCCTACAAACCCCACAAAAAACCTTTTTTTTTTTTTTTCTCAATTATTTATTATTATTTTAATGTGGGGACCACCAACCCACTTCTATATAAAATTATTATTATTATTATTTTATTTTATTAACCATTTCAGTTCCCAATTTACGTGGGACCCACCTCCCTTCTCCATGGGTCACTCCCAGAATATTCTCTGCCTTTGGCCTGAAAATCTTTGGTCCTCCTCCCACATGGAATTCCTTCGGTGTATCCTCTATTTTTTTAATTATTATACATATATGTCTGTATACATACATATAATTTTTATTAAAAAAATTTCATATTGTACCAACACCATAATAAATCCTATATGTTTAATTATATCACATAAACCTTCAAAATTCAGTTATATTACCTCAAATTTTGTGTTCCTCATTTTTTTTTTTTTTTTGGGGAAAAGGCAATAGCAAATAAATATGGAGAGCATGGTGGTGAACTTTCTGAGTTCTGTATTTTCACAAAGATTTTGGGGGGAAAAAACCATTTATATTATAAAAAAAAAAAAAAAAAAAAAGTAGTAGCTTATGTATGTAAATCAAGATAATTATGTACAAAGAAAACAAATAAATGATTTCTCATTTTTCAAAAGGACAAGAAGTGATGTGTTGTATTACATTTTCCATGAAAAGCATCTATAAATAAACAAAAGATACATTTCAAAAAACAGTATGATTTTGTATTTAGATTTTGTTACTTAATTATTACCGGAAATCAACAATCATGCACTTCTTCTTCTTTTTTTTTTTTACTTTGTATGGAAAGGAATTTTTCTTTATGAAAAAATTACTATATCAATTTTTTTAACACAACATGATTATCTTAATTAAAAAATGTAATAATTTTTTCGTATTTTTTTTCAAAAATATAGTAAGTTCGTTAGTACTTAATCCAACTTGATCATCGCAACTTCACCAATACATTAATAAGCTAATTCTTTAATCCCAAATATTAAGAGATTAAATTTAATTATGCAAAAGTACTTTTTGAAAAATTTTAGTAATCAACGTTAAGAGAACTATGAATATTTGTTTGGAACAATAGTTACAGTAGCCCCCTTGAAACTAACTTTGAAGATCATTGAAAAATTTTATCTTAATACTCAAGAAATAAAAGTCATGAAAATAGCTTAGTAAAACCACTTGAATATGAACCAAAGATGAAATCATTTAAACCTATAATTTATTAATTGTAACTAGTTACTATACAAAATGAAAATCGTAATTATTTTAAATCATACATGGAATACCATATTAGCAACTAAGTACTGCCCTTCCCCTTGAAATGTCTTAAGCATGCAAAATAGTGGGGGATTAAAGCTCTATTAACATTTGGAAAGACTTTTGAATCCGTACAACTAAAGGGTTCCAACTTAAACCTAATGAGAATCTCACGTGTTTTAATGGTAAATTAACTTATAGATCAACCTACAGTATAATGGATGTTAAACCTCCTTACAATGAACTTTGATAAGGATACAATTGTGGAAGTATAAAAAAATAATGCTTAGCAAAACAATCACTATGGATAGATAGGTTTAGACATGTTTTTTTAGCAGAGAATATAGTGTCAAGTTGGCTTATAAACTCCTAAGCGTAGAATGAAACGCAGTAACCCAGTCCAACGTGCTTAATATATGAAATTCTTATGGAGTTTCAACATCCAGGAAAGGCACAAGATATTATAATAGAGAATTCTTCACAAATCTTTTTTATAATAAAAAATTATTCACAAATCCTTCTTAGAAATAAGTGAGTCAGAAAATTACCAAAATATGTATATTCTATCAAAAAGAGCTAAAATTTTATAACCACCTATTCCAAAAATGCCACCTATTCAGAACTATATGCCTTTTATTAGATTATTAGAATAAGGCATTAAAATTGACGACTTACAGTTTTTAAGTATTAGGGAATTTATTTAATTCATTCCCAACAAACAAAACATGAGAAAATCAAGCTTTATATGATAAATGGATCTTACACTGTGCTTCAATTATGGTAGATCTGATATAAAAATGAGGAATCAATTAAGGGATGGTGTACAAAGAAGTGCCAAAAAGAACTTTAAATGACCTTCAAATTTGTGGAATGATCTCCTATTTGAAATCATATAAGAATAAATATATTTGGTCATATTTAATGTGATATAATGATTAAAAGGATCGAGCATCAGTTTTGTATAACCATATCGAGAATGGACAAAAAAAAAGCACACTCAAGAAAAATTCTAGTTATAAACACTCTAAAATCAGAAGTATAAGTCTTTTTACTAAGTTTACACATAGGCAAACAACTAAGGCTCCATTAAATCATCATCTACAAGCTCTCTAAATGTAACAAAATCTTAACACTCTAAAGATTGAGCCCCAGATTTGATGATCAATAAGTATGTTAAGAAGCTCTAATTTAGTGGATTATTTTTTACTTTGTAGTCTATTAGATTCCTAGACCTTAAAAAAATGTTACCTCATGTATTAGCCAAGTGGTTATTGAAGACCTTAATTGCATTATTTTTTTAAGTTTATCTATACGAGAATTAAAAACATTCATTTATTTATTTTTTATTCTATTAGGCTATCGGTAGGAGAAAACCCTTGAACTTTATCATCAATTTGATTTTGGTTTCAAAAAATAAATTTATTTTGCTACTTGTCATATATGATTTGAGAAATCATAGAATTATATATCATATATTACATATTCTATATTTAAATAATATGTGTTTGAAAATTTATATTTATTATTTTTTATAACGAACTGTTTCAATTTTAATTTAGATAACAATTAAAATTTTACTTCAAATTTTAAAATTTTTATTAATTAAAAAGTTAATTTTAGAATTTAATAAAAATCGCCACTTGATTATATAGGAATTAGAGAATTAAAATATTTTTTAATATTTTAAAGAGATGAAGAACAGAAGCTCTTTTCTAATTAAAAAGCAAGGAATATAATCATTATTTTTGTTATTTTTATTTGAGGACAAATTACTAAATATGTGTTTAAAGTTTGATACTTGATCATTATATTTTTTTTTTTATAATTTGGTACTTGGCGCTTTATATTTATTTTAAACATTTAATTTTGTTCTATTTTTTAAATAACAAGATAAAATAATTAGGTTATATTTGAATACTTAAAGAAATATTTTTTAAAAAATAAATAAATAATTAATTAAATTAATATATCAATAAATTAATAATAATATTAATGTCTATTTATTATTATTAATTAATTAATTAAATTAATTGCATATTATTTTTTTTGAATTATTTTTTAAAAGTATACAAACATAATTTAAGCATTTTAATTTTTTTAATTAAAAAATTAAAAGAATTTAAATATTTAAGACAAATAAAAATAATTATAAACTAAATGATAACCAAAAAAATATTATAAATAAAATTATAAGAAGTGTTAAACTTTAATAATTAATTTAATATTTTATATTTTATTAACAATAAATAATTCAACAAAAAAAATTTCGTATAAAGTAGTTATCTGTTAGTAATAATTTAATAATAATAATAACAGTAATAATACAATAACTTACATATTCAACTATTTTTTTTAAAAAAATAATAATATATTTTATTAGATCATACTACATAGAGAGCTTATAAGAAACAAAAGTTGAAACTCTTCCTTCGAAATAAAAAAATAATTTTAATAAAAATACAAAGAAGGGATAGATGGGGTGGAAGAGGAGGCGCCGTCTAATTCTGCATTCTGTACTTGTAAACTATTATAATTAAGAAATATTCCCTCACTATTTTTTTCTTCTTCCTTGACTCGCCAACTGAGAATTTGAGATTCAGACAATGAATATCTCACGGTATATCGTGAAAAAGACATCACAAAGCGACAAAATTTGTGTCCATTTTTTAAGACTTTTTATATATATATATATATATATCTATTTTAAATATTTTATACCGGAACTAAAACTCTCTTTTTCTTTACCAAAAAACAAAAATTAAAAATAAATAAAAATTATTTTGTTTAAATATTCTTCATTTTTTTACTGAACATTATATTTATATACCTTAATAAAATAAGAAATAAATAAACATAGTGTTTTTTTTAGAAGAAAAAACTATTTTTTTTTTTGTTTTAAAAGATAAATTTTGAAAAAGTTGTACTAGATGTCCAAATTTTATAAATTGAAAAATTTTAACTAAAAATTCTTTTAACTGTTTAATTGAAAACTATATATATCATTGTACTAATTATATTGAAATTAAAACTCTCATATAAAAAAAAAAATCTAATGATTAACTTTCAATATTAAAAAATGTAACTATTCAATTAAAAGAACTGATTGTAATGGAATAAATATAATTAGAAACAAATATTCCACTATCAAAAACTCTGTTGAAAATAAAAACTATTTTAATAAAAAATAACATCAGCTGTCTAATTAAAAATTTTAATGTACATCACTAACACAACTATATCAGTGAAAAATTCTACAAAATTTAAAACTGTCTAATTAAAATTTTTTACTCACTGTCTAGTTAATAATTTTATTTAATAAGTAATTACATTAAAAGATCTATTGAAATTGAAAACATCTTACTAAAAAGTCAACTAATTATTTGATTAAAAATTCTACAAAATCAAAGTTGTCTAGTTAAAAATTATACTAATGATTATCTGATTACAAATTATGCTAAATGCCTAAATAAAATGTTATTGTAGATAAAATGGTATAAATAAAATGTTATTGTAGACTAATGTAATAACATTCTAGTTATTTGTTCTACTATTAACAATACCTGTATTTTTGGTATGCAAATTTTATAGAGTAGTTTAAGTGAATACAATTCATCATATCCTTTTTATATGTCCCTTAGAAAAATTACTTTTGTTTGTCTCTCCTTGTGGTATAAAACTAGACATACCATTATATCAATTAATAAAAGAATAGGTCGTATTTTTATTGTACAAACAACCTAAGAAGCTTTTATAGTAAGTCAAGACATTCATATATATATGGTTATATATCTCTATTATAGCAGAAAACTTACATTTCTGAAGGAATCAAAGCGAACATTTAAGTCAACATACCCAAATCAGAAAATATATTAGAGAAATTACAGATGCTTTCATAATACAGAGCACTCATTTGGGTATCTCTACCACAATCACCATCATAATGTGAACTTAGTAGGATAGATTATCTATATATCTCACTTTCAAGCAGACCATTTTTTCATTTATGTAGTTCTCTAAACGAATTGGCTTATTCTCAGCCTCCATGTTTGCATCCTCAACTAATGGCACCTTGGCTAGGGTGGAAACAAGGTTTGGAGACATCTCTTTGATTAAATAAAAATCCTAGAGTTAGAATTATGTTAATATATGTATATCTAGACCATTATATATATTGGTGCTTTTTCCCTCAGTAAGCTCGTCTCATGCAAGTAGAGCTCTATTTTTGTTCCTAGGCTCATGGACTTCACTCCATTTTGATTTTTGTTGGATATATATAATCCTTGACTAGAACAATTTGGTCCACTCCTTATTAATGTAGGTTTAAGTGAATGGTATACAAGGTCTGCTTCTATAATTCTTTTATTTTGGTATGGTGTATTACTTTCAACTCAAAAAGGGCAAAGATGCTATTAAATATATTAATTTATTCTCCTTTCAAAAAGATGTTAATTTATTTAATATTTTTATCATGTGCATTAGAAGTATTAGTAAAGGATATGTATGTATATATATTTAAAGTAACTAATCATAAAAGATACATGTCCAAACGGGTAAACATATTTTTTCAATTATAATTTTATTTTTATTATTTATTTTGTTAAATATCATATTTAGATGAATAGTTCATGTTATTTTAAAGGTTATAATACATTTATATAATTAAAATTATTTAAATTAAATTGTGATGCCATCAAATAAATTATTTTCTATGTAATAAAGCAATGATAATGAAATGATAGTAAGATAATGAATTTAATATGATAGGGTTCATGAGAAGTAAATATATTTTAAATTACACATAGGTTCCCGAGAAAATGTATATACATAAATATATATGGATTATGAATGTTTGGTATAATCATATTCCATTAAATTCACTTGATAAACATTGAATTGGGAAGACCTAATTATTAATGAAAACAATAATGCCTATCAATTAATTTGTTAAAGGAATCCTAAGCTATTGAAATTTAGTATTATATATAGTGTGAACAGATTTTGTGCTATGATTTTGTAGATGGTTCAATAATGACTTGAAATATAGGTGAATGAATGAATTAAAAGTCATTTTGGAATATTATTGAAGATGTTATTGCAATTAATCATGGACCATATTTTGCTCCATCAAAATATCTTTATTTAATACATAAAATCAAAATCATATTTTATATTTAATAGTGCATGAATTTTAAATAATTGGAATTAATTAGCCCAATCTTTATCATCTTTATTATCTCAAATCTTCAAGGTTAAATTCTAAGTGGTAATTAATTTTTTATTAAAAAAAAAAAAAAGGCAAAAAGAAAAAATCTACCGAGACAACCGGCTATAGCCGGTGAGATGATCGAGACAGAGTAATCGAAAATAGGAGACGTCACCGGGAATCCCAAACAAAAGATAAAAAAACATTCAACACTGTTCCCTTGAAGTTCAGGGTATTATCAGATTTGGTTTTTGTCCATAATAAGGAGGGAGATTTATATATAACTAGTAAATATATGCGATACAAAGCTTTTACGCCCCAACTCTCTCATGGTCTCTTTCTCTGTTCATATACTAATTTTCTCTTCCACTAATTCTTTTCCCTCATTATTTTCTCTGCAAACAAAAGCAAAACACTAAACGCCTAACACTTTGTGTTCTGTACGAGCAGCAAAAGCAGTTTTTTTATTTTCTCGTTTTTTCTGTTACGAAACATCTGAATATTACCCTTTACAGCACTCCGGTTTCTTTGCTGCGATCAGGAAGCGTTTTTTTTTTTTTTTTTTTTTTTTGCAAGAAAACAGTTACAGCTTTAGGAAGAGAATGCAACGGAGTTCAGCGGGTTTGAGTTTGACCCGAGTGGTTTAATGGGAACCGGGTTATGAGGTTTGGATCGAATTGTTTTGTTCTTGAGTCGTGAAATGAGTGAAGCTGAGATGGGTTCAGTGCTAAAGCAGGCGCTTAAGAGACTTTGTTGCAGTAATGGGTGGTGTTATGGGGTTTTTTGGCGCTTTGATAAGAGAAATTCCTTGTTAGTACTCGTTTTTCGTTTCTTTTTCAGTTTTGCATGTTTTGTTTGCTTAAGCTTTTTTCTTCTTTCTCATATTTTCTACATTTTTGTTTTGCTTTGTTTCTCTCTCTCTTTTTTTTTTTTTTTCAATTTTTTATAGTTATCTTTTATTATGTATTTTGTTTTTTGTTTCCATGTTCTAATGAAATGAGCTTCAAATTCTTTTTCAAGATCTAAGTTTAGTCGTTGCATTAATTTGTTTTCTTATCTTCTATCCCTTTTACATTTTTGTTAAATTTGCCTCTTGAGAATTTTTTCAAAAATCTTTTTTCTGCAGCATTTCTTTTCACCAAGATTCTAATGAGGATAGTTAGATACCATCTTTTTGTTTTCTTTCAACTTATGTTATTTGCATGGGATCAAAAATTCACAGTGCCCCATTTTTAACATTTCATCTTGGACCAAGATTCTAATGAGGATAGTTAGATACCATCTTTTTGTTTTCTTTCAACTTATGTTATTTGCATGGGATCAAAAATTCACAGTGCCCCATTTTTAACATTTCATCTTGGAGATTAAACATGGGAAATAGTAAATAATTTGTCAAAAGTTTCTTAACTGTGAACGTCTGTTTTACAATGTTAATAGGTTGTTGACTTTTGAAGATGCGTATTACGAAGACCAGATGGGAACAGTGGTTAATCACATGCTTCTACAGGTCCACATGCTTGGCAAAGGGTATGCTCACAATATAACTACTAATTGTTATCCTGAAGATATTGTCATCAATTTGAAAATTTAGGGCACCAAATGATCTCCTGTGGGGTTAATCACGTCTTTCTTGTCTGAATTAGAATCATTGGGCAAGCTGCTTTGGCTGGTAGCCATAGTTGGGTGTTCTTTGATACTCATGGTGAACAGTCCAACTCAATTGGTTCTGTTACAAATCAAGATATATTTCAGGTTTTTCTTTTTCTTATGCACTATTGAATATTTTTAAGCTTCATCACAGCAAATTACAAAACTTCTCCTAGTAGTTTGCAGCATTTCTTGTTTAGCGGTTATAATTTTGAAATTCACTTCAAATTTTCTTTTCATTCTGTAGGAGGAAACCAGCACCGAGTTCCATCATCAATTTTCTTCTGGAATAAAGGTTAGTATCTTCGTTGTTATTAAATATGTGTGAGAAGACAAATTGCGTTAGCATATATTATGCCTTTGTGCGTATCATTGCAATTTGTAATGTTATTTGAGCTGTTTGTATACCATGGTTATATCAAGTTTGGTACATGTGGTTCCTTTCTTCATTCAAGCTAAAATTTTTAACAATTACTCCCATTTGCAGACGATTGTCACAATCTCTGTTGGATCACGAGGAGTCGTACAGTTTGGATCCACTCAGAAGGTTAGTACAATGGACATAAGTAATAATTTAACCCTTGGTTTAGCGGGAGACAAATTTTGTTATATCAATGACTTGATATGTGAGGCCTTTGTGTTAACCACTTGACCAATTTGCTTCAGAATCCTAATTGCACAAAGTCGCAATGACCATGAGAGCCTAAAAAAGTAAAGCATTATCAAGTTTTCTATTAACCAATTATGCTGTGTTACTTGGTAGATCATAGGCCAAGAGAAATTACTTCTCATTATGGTAACTCCAAACTGAAAAGTTGGTATGTTAACCATGATGCAGTCTTATAAGGAAAAGGTGTCAAATTCATTAGATTCTAAATTGAAATTCTCAATGAAGTAAATATTTGAAGTCTGTGCTTGAGTTCTATTTAATCTAATGCAAAAAAAAAAAAAAAAAGAAACACATAATGTACTGAAAGCAGTGGTAATTGGTTATAGGTTTTGGAGAGCTTGGAATTTTTGGATCAAACAAAAAGAATGCTTCAAGGCATGGAAAGTATTGATGGGCTTATTCCACTGGAACATGCATCGTCATCTTCGGACTTTTATGATCTTGATGGGTTGTTTGCTACATTAATAGCATCAGAAAATTCTTCCAGTGGGAATCTGGTCCAGGTGTATGGTGGCAGCTCAACTGAGTTGATAGGAAATGCTGCTTGTTTGTCAGCAAGCCCATCTCAGTCTTCTTTCACATCTGATTTTTTCATAGGGAACATGACTCCCATACATGGGGATTCATGTCATGTTTTCAATCAATTACAAACAGATGTTCCAGAAGCTCAAGGCGAATTATCTAGTAAGCCTAATACCAAGATTCAGAGTTTTGGCCTACCTACATCTTCTGTCAACAACTCAGTTGACAATGTTCCTTCTAATAGTGCATGGAGTGATGATTCTATTTTGGCAGCATTTGAACCAATATCACTGCCAGAAAAAGGAATGCAAGATCTTCCAGGTGTATTTGTTGCAAAAACAGACACTCTTGTATCTCGAGGATCTGCAATAAAAAGTTGTCTAGGGGAGTCAAATGTTTCCTTGAAGTATCAATACAGATCTGGAAAACTGACTCCTGACCAAAATTGTCCTCTTGAAAGAGCAATTGACCATCCTAATATATCTGAGAAATTTAAGGAAGCTGATTTATTGGCTGATATCTCTAGCGCCTTTGCAGTGGATGATCTGACTCAGTGGTTTGCCCTGTCACCAGAATACGACATTGACAAAATACTAAATGCAGCAAATGATTATTATTCACAACCCCTGCATGTCATGTCAGAGTCATTTGGGCTTATTGGATTGAATTCTTTAGCTGACAATCCAATCAAATGTTCAGCCAAATCTGCACAATGTTCTGATGCTGATACTGTCATATCTGATGGACAAGAAGTGTCCATGATAATCCAAAATGTTGAGAATGATCTCTTTGATGCTTTCGGACTGAGTGTTGCGTGTCACCAAAGTGGGGAGAGTTGGGAAGAAACTTTAATGCCAGTAGTGAGTGCTGTTCGCTCAGCTAGCAGTAGTGGCGTAGCAGAACTCAAATCAGAGTTTGAGGTTGGTTTCAAGACCACTCCACAGGAAGGATTATTTTCTGAAGGACTTAATGAGCTTCTAGACAGTGTTGGTACTTCCAGTTCTACTAAATCTGGTTTAGAGGAGCATTTTTCTACTACTAAAAGAAGGAAAGTAGAAGGTTCATCATCTAATTGTAATCAAGTTGAGTTGGTAAAAAGTCTTTCTTGCTCTGCTGGAAGCATGAATTTGAAGCAGCCCTCATCAGATTGGAACAAACTAAATAATAATGGATCCAAAAAGGAAGTTCTTCCAAAGTCACAGGTGGGTTTGTGGATTGATGATAGCTATAGCATCAATGCTGGAAATGCAGTAATAAAAACTACTAAGAAGCTCGAGGAGCCAATGAATACTAACAGGAAAAGGGCTAGACCTGGGGAAAGTACACGGCCAAGGCCAAAAGACCGTCAGCAGATCCAAGATCGTATCAAAGAGTTGAGAGGAATAATACCCAATGGTGCAAAGGTACATGCTTAACTCTCTGCTTTTCGGATTAACATAAGTTAGGGAAAAAGTGCATCAAAAAATTGGAATATTATGAAGGATTACAGTTATTGTTTTTTTTTTTTTTCGAAAGGTATTCTCTACCATACAAACTGTAGTATTTGGTGCTGATATTTATGTTCTTATTTTCTACCATGCAAACTGTAGTATTTGGTGCTGATATTTTTGTTCATTCTTTAATAAACATTTTGCGGCTAATTTTACAGTGTAGTATTGATGCTTTGTTGGATCTCACGATCAAATACATGCTTTTCTTGCAAAGTGTGACAAAATACGCAGACAAGCTTAAACAGACTAATCAGCCAAAGGTAAGCAGACTTTCTTTTATTTCATCTATAAAATTCAATCTGAAAAGAAAAAGAAACAAGCACATTCCCATGATTACTACTCATCTCAAATGATTTTGTAGCTAATTGACCGGCAGCATGGACTTCTAAAAGACAGCAATGGTGAGAGTCACGGTGACAGTAGTGATGTTGATGGTGGTGGTGCTACATGGGCATTTGAAGTTGGAGGAGAAACAATGTTTTGCCCAATTATAGTTGAGGATCTTAGCCCCCCTGGTCACATGCTTATAGAGGTACATGAATGAAAAAAAGTCCTTTTTTAATAGCTCGAAGAACCTTCCATTACCGGGACTCAGTTCAAATTTTCTTCTTATGTTTGGTTTCAGATGCTTTGTGAGGAACAAGGATATTTCCTTGAGATAGCAGACAATATTAGGGGTTTCGGGTTGAACATACTGAAGGGAGTTATGGAGGTTCGGAAAAGTAAAATATGGGCCCACTTTGTCGTTGTGGTAAATACAAAAACACTAGACCTTAAGCAACAAATTCAGACGACATAAGTACAATTTAGAAAATTGATTGGAAAATGTTTTACAGGCAAACAAGCATGTAACACGGTTGGATATATTTTGGTTCCTAGTCCAGCTTCTACATCAGACGGATATTAGTGAGATTGATTCCACAAATCAAGGAGGTAACATCATGGATAGCACATTAAATGGTTGTCAACAGCCTTTGCTTCCGCCGCCCATGAATCTGGCTATGACCTATCAACTGGGTGCTCTATAAAAAGATTCTGTCGATAACTTTCT
The DNA here is from genome assembly GCF_054855325.1 of Carica papaya. Taxonomy (NCBI): domain Eukaryota; kingdom Viridiplantae; phylum Streptophyta; class Magnoliopsida; order Brassicales; family Caricaceae; genus Carica; species Carica papaya. The sequence continues at coordinate 17,543,310 of NC_142312.1, read as the reverse complement.
GTAAAGCAGAGGTGATGGATGAAGATGAAAAGGAAGTTCCATGTTCCATTTTAACAACCTAATGAGAAATGGAAATGGAAATGAAATTTGTTTGAGTAGGAATCATTTTTGAAGGATTGACAAGCCATCCTGAGTAGGAAAATGCTGAAGTATACAGCTTTATAAAACTAAATAACTTTAGGAGAAAAAAACCTGGATAGGAAGTTTTCTTAGCATTGATTGGGTGTATCTTAGGTTACATACTAGTGAACAGACATGAGGTTGCCGAAAAACTCTATTTGTTTTTGTTTGCAATTTGTTTTGGCTGCTACTGCCATAACCTGTTTATAGTCTGATGCTAATAGAAAAGTTATAGGCTAACTACCAAATTGTTTCATGGCCTTTCTGTTCCTTTTAGAACAGTCGTAGAAATTTTTCTATCCACCTACAAGTAACCTTCCCTTATATTGTTACTGGCCATCAAAATCTATGGGAGACTAAATTCTTATTTTTATTTGGATAGTTCCTAAATTTATTCTTCTTTTTGACAGTGCGAGTTCAAGTTCTGAATTGTGTGTTTCGTAATTTAAAGCATTCATATTTGAAAAAGAAATTTATTAAAGAAAGTAAGTATTTATTTATAACTATTACCAATTATGTTGGTTGGTAAAAGAAAAAGATGAATAATGAAAAGTAAGGGGGGGTTAACATCATCTGGTCAATATGACGAACTTCAAGAGAGGTTATTAAGTAAATGTTATAAAATTACAAGATATTGATGATGGAAGGTGATGTAGAATATTGTATTGTGTATTACATTGTTTTTTGTATGTATATATATATATATATATATATATATATATAAGTTTGAATATGGTTTTTAAAGTTGCCTAAACACCTAGTAAATATAATCAAACATCCACTAAAAGAAAGTGTCATAGTCTATAAGACAACTTGACTTGAATAAATTTGTAACTAATGAGGCGACAATTAAATATACAAAAAAGTTTAACCTTATGGAGTTCTAAAAGTTAGATCTCAAACCAAGAAAATTATTTTAATAAACTTGAAGAACTGAAAGATGGGTGTGTGTGTGTGTGTAAGCAAGTGTGTGTACACACACACACACATCTATCTTAATATTATAATTAATTAACCACATATTTTCTCTTTGTTCACGGATTCAACCTAACAAACTTGCACTTAAGAGGAGAATGTGATAATCTATAAATAATATATCATGTCATTCTTATAAATTAAAAGTTTATCATAAAATTGTTACTAACTAGAATGACAAGTCAAGCTCTAGAAATAACACCATGAGATGGTTTGATTTAATTTGGGTTGGAGGCACTCAATTATTCCTCCAAACTTATATGTAAGCATAGAGAAGAGATGGACTTTTAATTATTGTTTTCAAATAAAATTGCATTGTCCTAATACTAGTGTCCAATACATAGTATTATTTTTACCAAGTTCTATTTATATCTATTGCTACCTTTTTTTAGTATTAATTATTTCTTCAAACAATAAAAGTTCCCTTTAAGCTTTGTTGTATTATTTGATAAATTAGTAAAACAATCAGAAACCAAAAAAAAAAAAAAAAAAAAAAAAAGAGTAAAAATGATTGAGATCATACATGAAAAATGAACTTACAAATATTAAGAATAATCTTTATAAGATTACACAAACCTATTGTTACTAAACTAGCATGTGGTAGAATATTATTTGTAATGCGATAGTTCTAAGTGCCATTAGTATAAAAAAATTTATACTTAATTTACTAATTTAGAGACACTCAAATTCAAATCATTGATACTGTGTAACTTGAGTAATTATTCATATCATAAAGATATTTGATTATTTTTCTTTATAAAAGGACTCAAATCATATACGACCAATATTTTGATTAAGAATTTTTTAAAATTAAAAATTATTAGATTAGTAGTGCTTGAGACTCGAGACATTATAAATGGCATCAAAACACATATTAGGTTCGTGACTCCAGACTACTAATTTAATAATTTTTAGTTCTAAAAAATTCTTAGTCAAAATTGCATAGTTTTACATCATCATATATGATCTCGATTAAGACATCAAAAATATGAGTGGTGGAGATTGTGATATCTTAATTCTAAGTTAGAAAAATATATGATTTTTGAGTTTTATATAAGAGATGAAGTTACACACAACCAATAATTTAAATTTTAGTTTTTAAGGGTCGGTAGTTTAAATGTAAAAATTGTTAAAAATGATAGTAATTGAGCTTGGGACATCACGTTGATAGTTCATTCACCATTCGCAAGGATATAAAAACTACTGTGCTAGACGAATCATTGACTACTACCAAATTTGGCTATAATATCTAGGTATAGAAAAAAATCACATTTCAAATTCATGAAGGTCACTATAGTAATGTCATTCATACTTACAAATGCATCTGCCACCTTTCGAGGTATAACAAATGACATTTTCAAGCCATTACTTAAAAAATATATTGTGGTATTTTTGAATGATATGGTCATATAAACAACAAATTTTACTTTGAAAAGGATTCTTCAAATGCTGAAATAGCATATTTGTATGATCAAATATCCAAGTATTACAAAACTTGCATCATGTAATTTTGAAGGAGAGAGCCCATATTGGCGCCAACAAAAATAAGTAAATTAAAAATGGTCTCAAACAATTGAAGTGAGTTGAAGAATTTTTCTGACATTATATGTCACTTCAAAATACTTAAAATAGAGGTTTTGGAACCCTTGAACAAAAAGAAAATAAATGATTTAAGTAGATCCAAGTAAAGAAATTTGTAAGAAGTTTTTCAAAGTAACCTTGCTTGACAAAAAGATTACCACAAAGTTAGAGAGGAAAAGGCATAAATTTTGTTGCAACCGCAATTAAGATTTTAAATATGCAATGACGAAGTCTTGTGATATTTTGTGTTTTCTTCTAAGAGCAATTTTTAACATTTCATTGTGCTTTTTATTTTTTTATTTTTTATTTTCTTGGTAATTTGTTGCATCACACACAAGAAATAATAAACCCATGTTAACCAACTAAGTTCCAAAGTGGTTCAAATGACTTCCATACCTAGAGAGAGAGTAAAGATGAAAGATTTTACTCAGAAAATACACTTTGGTGGAGTAATTATAATGTGAGGATAAAATTACATAAGAAAAATAAGAAAGATTTGATGTGTTTGGTTGATATAATATATGTCAGACAAGTTATTAATGAGAGAGATGCACCAAGTATATGGGAGAAATTAGTTGTACCAATATGCACATGAGAGAAAATAACAATATGTTCATTTGGAGAATATAGGATCAACTCATTCTCCCTTTATCTTCTTTAGCTCCCTCACATGGTACCTTTGTAGATATTATGAACAGAGTTTGGTGGTGACTGATTACCTTTGTAGATATAACAAGTATTTACACCCATCAGAAAATTTTATACAAAGAGAGCTGATAAGAACAGATTTGAAGAGAAAGAAAGAAGCACATATAGTCTTTGTGTTATAGTCAAGTTTCCCATACCTATTATTCAAAATTTGGATCAAACACAATTTAATAGAATTTAATACTCTTTTTTTTTTTTTTTTGTCTTTTTTCAAGAAAAATTCATATTCTTTTGTTGTTTCTTCTTACAACTTAGTGGATTTAAGTGATAAAATGTTTGATTAGTGAAACTAGTTATCAATTGTTTACTTTTAAATATGTTGTCATTAATTCATTAATCAAGTTTGGTATCTGTAGTTATTCTTAACCCAAAAGGAAACCTAATTAGCAGCAATGTCTTTTATTTAATGGAGACACATAAAACCAACTCACTGTTTTGAAAGGTCAGCATGAAACCCTTTTTTCTTTTTATAAAAAAAAAAAAAAAAATTCTAATTTTTTAAAGCACATACTTAATTAAATTGAAAAGAAAAGAAAAAAAAAAATTAGACACAGAATAATGTGGAACAGAAAACTAATTTTTGATAGTTAACTCTGCTTTTCAAATAAGTGCAGCTCTTTCCATTCAACTCATACCAAATTTAAACTTTAAAAATAAGCTTAATGGATTAAGATGTTAACCAAGCTGAGAGGTCATATTCTTTTATATATCATGACCTAATAAAACATGATTAGGAAAGAATAAGTGTAGTCAGTTAGTGTAATGAGGTTTGTACATGCACCTACCTACTTTGATTAAGTAATGCTTGTGAATCTTATTGGTGTCTCCACTTTAGTTGAATGCCACTAGGAAAAGGATTTTAATTAAGCTGATGGAATTAGAGTTAAACCCAAAAAAATCCACATCTTTATTTATACTCCTTCAATAGTCACTCAGCATATGTCATACAAAGCTTCAACTAACCCACAAAAATCCCTACATCATCAATCTGAAAAACACAGAAAATGATTCTAAACATGAAGGGTCTGATTTCATGGTTTGGTTTCAAAGTATGGAGATTTTTGGAGAGGGCATGGGAAATAGGCGTAGATGACCCCAGAAAAGTGATACATTGCCTTAAACTAGGACTGGCTCTTACCCTTATCTCCTTCTTATACTTCATGAGACCTTTGTATGAAGGTTTTGGAAAAAATGCAATGTGGGCAATAATGACAGTTGTGGTAGTTTATGAGCAAACTGTTGGTAAGTTACCTAAAATTGGTAATCGAATCATCAACTCTCCTATACGGGTGTTATGTCATCCGGGTTAGATGTTCTTTCCAACATTTTTAAATATTACTTGTCCGTGCTGGCTGCAGGTGCAACTCTATATAAAAGTTTGAATAGAATGATTGGAACTTCTGTTGCTGGATTTCTTGCTGTTGGTGTTCACTGGGTTGCTACTCAATCAGGCCAAAAATATGAGCCTTTCATTGTTGGCATCTTTGTTTTCATCTTAGGTTTGTGTATTACTCATCTTTTGTTGATCAAATTGATGGCAAAAAAGAAAAAAGAAAAACTAAACTTTGTGTTTTCCTCCAGGTTCTGCTGCAACCTTTTCCAGGTTTATTCCAATAGTGAAAGCACGATTCGATTATGGAGCTCTCATCTTCATCCTCACATTCAGCTTGGTCACAATATCAGGTTACAGGGTTGATGAATTGCTGAAAATGGCTCAACAAAGGGTATCCACCATTATTATTGGAACTTCCTTGTGCACTATTGTGATCATGCTAGTATGCCCTGTCTGGGCAGGTGAAGAGCTACATAATTTGATCATTCTGAACATGAATAAACTAGCCAATTCCTTAGATGGTTAGTCCTCCATTGTAGCTACTCATGCTTAGGTTCTTCGCCTTTTTCCCCCCCAACAACCCTTCACTTCTTTTCAACTTTTCAGGTTGTGTAACCCTGTTTTTCAACAATGTTGATCAAAATAATGAAGAATCCCAGACAAAATTGCTTGGCTATAAGTCTGTCCTAAGCTCAAAGGGAAATGAAGAATCTATGGTACGTGACAGAACTGATTAGATATGGAAATATTAGGCTTATAGAAGAAGTTCTTTTAAATCACAGTTTCCTCTTTTGCAGGCAAATTTCGCTAGATGGGAGCCGGCTCATGGTCAGTTCAACTTTCGTCACCCGTGGGAACAATACCTCAAAATTGGAGCAGCAATTAGAAGGTGTGCTTATTGTATAGAAGCTCTCAATACTTGCTTGACCTCAGACAATCATAAGGTTAATTTTTGGTCTTTCTGAAAATCTTAACTAGTTTGTTTTGTGAACTTATAAAGTAGTTAATGCAAGAAGGATTTTGCACATTAACAGGCCTCTCAAGTTATAAAGAAACAAGTAAAAGGTAGCTGCTTGAGATTGAGTTCCATCTTTTCAAGTGCAGTAAAAGAGTTAGGCAAAAGTATTCAGTCTATGCGAAAACCATCCACTGTAAACTTGTTTGGAGAAATGAATAATGCAGTACAAGAGCTTCAAAACGACTTGAAATCTATTTCTGATTCACTCAATTTAAGTCCGCCCTCAAATCCACAATCTCTTCCTACACTGATGGAGATCATTCCACTAGTAACTTTTGTTGCTTTGCTGATTGAAATTGCATCGCGGGTTGAGGTCATTTCTAACGCGGTTGAAGAGCTAGGCAATGTAGCTGAATTCAAGGATGCGGAATCTCCAAAGAAGTCGAAACAAAATCAGAATAACTAAACAACTTGTAGCAGATGAATATAGGAAAATTGTGTGAGCATGCAGTGAAGAATGAAAAAGGGATATGTGGGTTAAATATTAAACAGGTTTATTCAACTGCTGATATTAGTAAAAAGAAAGTGGCGAGTGTTGATGATGATCAAAATCTTATAATCTATTTTGTATTTTCCATAAACTTATCCTTATACACAGTCTTGAATTTAGTATGGTTAAATATATTGATGATGTTTTTCTTGTGTCAACTCGAAAACTAAGTTCGATTTTATCAAATACATTATTCAATGAGTTGTTAAACCTTATTATGTCTACATACATATACATATATTCATGTACTTACAAGAGAAGTATTAGAGAGAAGGCAAAATTATAAAAATGATTTACAAAATTTAACAGCTCAATATTTAAAAAATTCATAACTCTCTTAATTCTCTCTTTAGTTGTATGAAAAATTTACAACATGAAAATTATATCTAAATAAGTTTAATAATAATCAGAAATTGGCTGTCGTAAAAATGTTATATTATGTTTCCATTGTTCTCTAGTAACTTTTAATCATAATGTTTTATATCACAACCAGAATAAATCAGAAAAAAACCATTTCTAGGTTAAATGAAATTAGTAAATTTATAATAATAAATAAAAAAATAGTTTCAATAATAAATAATACTAATTTTTGGAATTTTATATTCATTATTTTCTTAATTGGCATTAAAAAAAAAAAAAAAAAAAATCCTGCAATTTTAGAAGGTTTCTGAAATTCTTTCTGACTGACTACTGCTTAGAAAAACCATAAGCATAAGCCCTAGCTTCTTTCTCTTTACTTTCTACCTTTTCGGTTCTGGTAATGGAAGAGACAATCGTTACATCTGAGAAGCCTCCTAATCCCTCGACGTTCAATCCTCCTTGCCGGATAATATGCCACGTGTACTTTCTTCTCCGTATCTTAATCTTCAGATTGTTTTTATTATTATTATCATTTCTGGATTTCTCCAATCTTTCTTGCTGATTTCCTCGCCTAGTGTTACTTTAATTTCCGATTTCTGCTTCACTTTAGTAGCTAATGGACTTTGTATGGTTTAGTAGCTAATGGACTTGTAACCTGCATCGTTGTTAATTAATTTTTAGTTTGAGAATCATATACGTTCTCGATTTATGTCAAGTGAATAAATAATAATGTCCGACGTCCAGAAGCCCAAATTACTATCTAGTTGCGGGTTCTCTGGAAGATTCTAACTACTATTGGTTAATTTTTCTTTTTCTTTTTTCCAAATTTTATATAAAATTTAAGTATTATTAGCAGTTTGTCATCTTAACATTTTTTTCCCGCTTTCATTTGTTTCCAGGTGCCAGAAGCAATTTTCACAATATACTTGTCCTAGATGCAACTCCCGTTATTGCTCTCTTCAGTGCTACAAGGTAGTAAGAAATTCTTAACCGAATGTTCATTTGAAATTCTGAATGTTTTCTGATTTTTGTTTAGAACTTTTAAAGTGTTTTACCTTGTTTTGAAGGTAACAATAGCTTCGTTATTTAGTGATTTTAATATTTCATGGAATAGGGTGTTTTCACGAATGCTAACTGAATCAAACGTAACTATTTGTTTAATGATTGGGTTTATGTCTAAGGTGTTGTGGGCTGGGTGACTGAAAACTGTTGGGAACATATCAACAACATTGATTGTGTGTTTATGCTTGTATATTTAAATTGTTGATTTTTTTTTGTTGCAGTCCCATAGTCTTCGATGCACTGAGTCATTCATGAGAGAAAATGTAGTTGACGAGCTGCAGCAAGCTCAGCCTGATGATAAAACAAAGCAAAAAATGTTAGACATACTAAAACGATTTCATTCAGAAGAGAAAATGGATAGTATGGATGAGGATGGTAGGTTTTCTAACTCTTTTATTATTATTATTAGAATTTTTCGTAATAAATTGAGTTATTTCTGGAAAATTTTTGAGATTCAACATACTTATTTATGTCTATTGATGAGCATAAGAAAGAAATTCCTTTTTGTTATTCAGATATTAAATCAGTGATGAATATGTTTGTTTCTGATTTCTTGATTAATTTTTCAATAAAATTGTTGATATCAAGCTTGCCTGATAGGGATGCAATCCAGTGTTCATGGTTTATCTAGATCTTGTTTTGCAGTTGTAATTTTCTGGTGATAGCTTTTCTATTTTTTGTTTCTCTGTTGATATATTCAGCGAGTCATCTTTCTCTATATGTGTGTGTCTGTGTTCATAATCAAATAAAATAAGACACTGGCTGAGAAGGTAGATATCACCACATGCACTACTGCCTTAAGATACTTGTACAGATCTAATACATCCATTGGGTAATTATATAGCTTTAGATATTATAACGGAAAGATAGTCTATAATAATTTCCATTGCATTTTCTTGAGGATTCCAACTAGTAGGAACAAGGACACTAAAGTATCGTGTACTTTTGCAATTGCATTTTCTTGAGGATTCCAAATAGTAGGAACAAAGACACTAAAGTATCAATGTACTTTTGCAAATTTTCTCTTTTCCCCAGCAGGGTGTGACCAGGAATATTACAAGGTATCTTTATGAACATTTGTGGTTTTGCTTTTGAACCTTTTGGTTTAGTTCTTTTTATCTTGCTCTGATCTTGCTTGGATAGTGTATGGAAACTATATTTGGAATTGTTGAGGCTCTGCTTTGTTCTGGTGATAGCAATGACTCATATGTTGATCAACTTGCAGATTTTATTGCATCTTCCCATTACTAATTTCTTTTCTTGTTTGTTGGTAGATTCAACTCTCTCAGAGGAGATCATTCAAAAGGTTTTATCCGGTATGATTTCTGCCGATTCTTTCTGTTTCCATGCTTTTTAACTTTTTCCTCTGCAGTTCACCTTATGCATTTCCAACTAAACAGAGTTTTGCCTATAAAGTCAATGTGGGAAATGAATTGTTTTGTCATCTGGAAGGGGGAGGTGCTCTTTGACTATACTCATACCTCAAAACTGATATGAGTTGTGTTATCTCTCCTTTATGCAGGAGGTGAAGTTAGTTTTGATGATTTATCTGCAGAAGAGAGGAAAAGTTTCCAAAGAGCCTTGGCATCTGGAGAACTGAGTAGAATGATTGAACCATGGGAACCTTGGTGGTTGAAGCCCTCTGCTGGAGTAATTGTCCTCAGCAAGGAAGGAACACAACTTGTTCAATCTCTTGCTGAGCAGGAAACGCCAGTACCACCAAAAGATGATCAAGAAAGTAACCTGTCAAGTGGAATTCCTCCCGGACCTAAAACCCCACTGCCCCCAGTTAGCAAGCTTTGTACTGCAAAGCCGTCTCCTTTCTTAGCATTTCATTTGTTGGATATTATATATAGCTACTGTTTCACACTTCGCCTCTACAATGGTGATTGGCAGTCAGATCCTACAGGATCAGCAATGGTGGTGCTCAGTGTTTCCTCTGTTTTGGTTCAAGGCGCGCAGCCGGAATCAGTGTTGGAAGCTCTGTCTTACTGCTTGGAGCAAACTTGCTCTCCAGCTTACAGGCATATCGGTGGTGTACAACTTGGGTTGCTTCTGTTTGATGATGTCGTGAACCTCGTTTATCTAGGAGGCTCTGCTTTAATCTGCTTGCTATGTGATCTGGAGAGGCTGGTTCAGGCAGCGGCAGGGGAATTGAAGTCAGAGAAGCCAAGAAGGTCAAGAGGGACAGAAATGAAAAGTAAGCTCAAGCTTGCAGAGAGGAAAATTTATTTTACAATGTGTTGGGTGCATGAGCAGCCAGCAGGAACATGGTCTACATTAGCAGCTGTTGTTGAAGCAGAGAAAAGTTTGGTGATGAATTATGGAGTTGGCAAAGGTTTTAAGGAAATAGGCGATGGAGCCAAAAACAAGGGCAAGGTTTTGATTGAGGAGATGGAATGAGTACTGATCTGCCTTTGGTTGTCTGACTGAGAATGTTCTTGGTAATGAATTTGTTGTTTTTGCTTATCAGAAAAAAAAAAGAAGAGAAAAGAAGGATCTAGACCTGTATCTTTTGCGGCATATATTTCAAGTGAAATTTTGTAGATATAAAGAAACTTTATTTATCAGCTGAAAGAAATGAAGAGATTATTTTTATGTGGCAACAAAAAGGGGATTTGCAACTGATTGAATTTTCTGAGGACCTTATTTGAGCAGGTAAGTGTAGTTTTTAAAAGATATAATTAATCATCAAATATTTATTAAATTATTACATTTGAAATCTCCACTCCCGTCATTAGCAAGGATCATACTCTTAAAAAGTGAAATTCTATTGATTACCATTTAATGCTAACTGAACTAAGTAACAACACGTAAGAAGGTTAAATATATTTGTCTCTTGAGATAAACCCTAACAATATTTGAGAAACTAAACTTAAATATTCAATTACAGATGATCTCCAAATTACTAAAATCAAATTCAATCCTCAATCACAAAATGTTATTATTTTATATTACTTTTTTATTTTTATTATTACTTTTTCTATATAAATTTTCTAAAGCAATCTTTACATTCTGGAACCATATTTGTGAGGTTTAACTATTTCAATCTCTTGAGAAAAGAAGAGAAAAGAAAAGAAAATGTTCCAAAATTTATTTTTATCATTTTCGTTGTTTGTCTTGTCAGTATTCTTATAATTATTTATTTTTTTTTTCCTTTTCTTATAAGCCAAATAAAAATCGGTCATTAATTTCTGTAATAACCGACTTTTTTCTGCTTATTTTTGCAACAAAAATTTTTAAATCCAACACAGTACTGTTATTTATTTAATTAGAATTTTTGTCATTTGTTTGGTCAAATCAGTTCTCACAACAAACTAAGTCACTTTGCACTTCTTCTTTGACACATTCGGTGAGAGTGTTAGAAGATAGAAAACGGTTCCTTCTGTCTCCTTGTAATCGCTTTTAGTCCTAACCACACATACGTAGAATCAAAATAATTTAATACAAAATTGATCCAATAAAACTTGACAAACTCTCGAATAAAATTTGTCCCTCAAAAAAAATAAAATAACTTAATATTTTCGTTGATTCTTGCAATTATATCCTCTTACATAATTATAAAAAAATTTACAAATTTAACATGTAAATTAAAATAAATAATATATAACTTAATATTTTCTTAATTTTAATAAATTAATTAAAATCATTAATTTATTAAAGAGAAACTATAGTAACTTGGATAAAAATAAAATATCATCCTTGATTAAGAATAATCTTTAGATTTAATTTGAATTTTTAAATTTAAGAAATATTAAAACATGATGGTAGTGAAACCACCAGCTGAGTTCGTGTTTGTTTATGTTCTTCTTTAAGTTAAGCAAGCAAGGAGCCAATCACGACATCACCCAGACTGTATCAACAAGGTCATAACTAGTGTATTGAAATTTTTGCATACATTCATTAAGGCATGACCAAAAGCATATAACTTCTTCAGCTAAAAAATGAATTGCCAACATTCAATCACCTGGAATTTAATAACTTCTTACAATCCATAATTAGAAGGCAACCTTAGCTTGTATAAGATATTTCACATTCATGTATGTGCAAATCAATATAAAGAACTCATTATTCCAGTCCCACTTCACCTCTAAGTATGTCTCTGCTTGATTGAATATGCGTTTCAGAGCACTATCGGAGCAGCTCTCTCTGCGTCACTGCTAATTAAAGCTAAAACAGGAAAGAGAAACCCAACAAAATATCCTACTCGCTGCAGAATATTGGACTACGCATCTTATAACTATGCATTGAGCTTCCTCATGCTAGTTCAGCTCCACAAAAAGGCTAGCCTGAGGATGCAAACCTGCATCTTTCAAGGATAAAGAGAGCTTATCTGCTCCATAAACAGTCCGTGGAAAGTTGGATACTAGGCTGTAATTTTCAACTTCTAAGCAACCCAAAGAATCAACATAGTCATACAAACATTGGATTGTTGCACTGCTGTGAAACCTCCGGTCTTTGCGTTCTCCAGATGGAAACCGGACCAACACCTGTTTCAGGGAGAATACAAGTCATAACAATGTTTGACTAAAATCCGACATTCAATATCTTCAGTTACGTATTCGTATTATCAAAATACCCAATAACAGACAAAGATGTCGTGATCTCCTTTTACTATTAAAGAACGTAGTTTCATTGACTTAATTTGAAACAGACAAAGAAGAAAATAGGTTGACACTTTTATTTCTGAAAGAAAAAAAGGCTGACACTTTGATGCACTTGCACAAAATCCTCATGCATAAAATCCCACCAAAGCCACATGAATTGAGGAAATAACACATATAGACTGACACCTTGCATTCACTTGAAAAAAAAATCACCTAAATAATCACTGTATAGAAACATGCGGTAGCAGAAAAACTAAATAGGCATCAAAAGTAAACTTTGAAAAAGTCTTTTGGCAGCATAAGAATAAAATGTCAATCAAACTTGGAGGGAAATTACTTGTGTAACATCAGGTCCTTTCTCTGGTTCAGCACCAAGTGCCAAAGCTTTCTCCTGTCGCAGTCTAGCTCGTGCAGCCTCTCTTTCTGCAGCTTCGCGTGCTTCTCTTTCACGAGCCTCTTCTTCCTCTTTACATTTCCTCTCAGCTTCTGCGGCTTCCCTTTCTAAACGCTCTTGCTCTTCCCTCCTTTGACGTTCCCTAGCCTTTTAAGGAAAGAATGACAGAAGTGTTCAAAAAAATAAACAGAAACTGAGTTGCATAACCAAAATGTACCGTCTAATTAACACCATACCTGATCAGCTTCAAGTGCTGCTCGGTAAGCTGCATCCTGCTCCTCTCTCAATCGCATATTAGTCCTTCTTTCTTCTGCATCAAGTCTTGCAGCAACAAGAACAGGGGCACTTTCTTCAAGAACTCTTTGTAGTATCATAAGAAGCTCCTCAGGGGAATTTGGTCCCTCAACCTGCAGAGAGAGCACATATGGAACCACAAGTAGAAGACAGTTAGCAAGAGTAACTTCTTAACATACATATACCTATCCAACAACCGGACAGAAGGGGATTTCTGTCAAACAATTCTATCACATCAGAGCAGCATTTGTAAATAGATATCTCTTAAAAATGCAAATTTTTGGATATTCATATTCACCTAAAGGTGCACAAAGTTAACCAACAAAGAAGACGAATTGAACCAAGTGACCCATGTTGACTAGATTCGCAAAGAGGTTGGTCTAGAAGGTAAGCAATAAAAAATCAACAAAATTCATCATTCCAATTATCTTAATCTTCTTCTTACAGTACAACAAATTAAATTCAAGGAAGACAACAACAGAAGCAGAGAACTTCCAAACATAAATTTAGATATTTCCAGAGCTCATGAAGATTATGATCCATAACTGGAGACGAACTTGCTAAAACTAACTTCATATATAGTAATCAGAATCACAAAAAGTTCAAGAATATTTTCACATCCGATTTAACCTTATCCTACTTCAAAAGTATTCACCAACCATTCAAGAAACTTAAGCCAGTTAACCCTCAAAAAGTTCCCCAGCATAAAGCATATCAACACAAAACTAACCCACAAGCAAGTAAGGTAAAAATATCCCCAGTATGATGCAAAATGAATAAGAAAGCTGCAGCTCCTGCACTGCAACTACAGATAAATATTAATTTCTTTTATGGAATATAAGTATTAAATTCTAAACTTTAGGCCAGTGATGCCAAAATGTTTTTCCTCAAGCAAGTGGTTGATAATTTGTATCACATTATGATAATTTAAATCTAGCACGATAACCAAACTACTTCATCCAACTACCAACTAAAATGCCATGAGAAAATAAATACGATCATAAAGAAGACTCCCCCTCTCACCATTCCTTGCTCTCCTATCAAAGAGAAAGGAGAAGAAAAAAAGACTAAAAAAACAAAGGAAAAAAGAAATAAAGACATGCAGAATGTCCACTCAATCACTAAATTCTTTGTTAGATTAATCTTCAACCACTATATTGGTGTCCTTCGATAGATCTAAAAGTCCTCCTCAGTTTCCTCTAATGAGACATCCTTGAGAATGCTTTCACCCTACAAGGAAAAATATTTTTCGCAGCAGCCCTAACTCCTCCTAATGCAATCTTCAAAAACTTTACTAGGATGCTTTCAACATTTTCCCTTGTTAGACAACCAATAAATATAATTTTCAATACTTAAAAAAAAAAACAGAAGTCTAATTATCATGCCATTTTCGTTTTGTGGAATTTTCACGACATCTTCAAAATCTTATTTAATTAACTTAAAATGAAATCGATATTTCAAAAGTCTCAAGTCAAAATAGGGCGGAAGATTCTTTTATTGAGAGCTGATTTATCTTTACCAAAGAAAAAACTATTGTAGCAGGTTCACGAATAAAATTAACATCCTGAAATTTAATTACCACGGAACTTTAATTCCTGATCTGACAAGTTGAGGCCAATTAATATGAGTTACAAATGCTACAAGAGAATATCATGATAATTAGTCTTCTTTATTTATTTATTTTTTTCTTTTCCTTTCTGCTATCTCATTACCACAGACTTGCGGAGAAAATCCCAATTCTTCTAAAGATAGAACTTTTTTGTTGCTCCAAATAAGTACCCACGACTTAATTACTATTGTAATAAAGAAAGGGTATACTTGCAATATATAATTTCTACTTTAAACTTCCATAATAAAACTCAAAATTTTATCTCAAGACCTATATTACACGTCTAAGAATGTTGTTCCACATTGCATTACGGACAACTCTATACAAGAATAGGAATGTTAAGCCAATTTGTAACCAAAAACCATGGTTTCCTCATTCTTAGTTTATTCCCCAGACATAAGCCACATCCCTTCGTGATTGAACACTTCTTTAACATTTAGTTCAAATATCAATCTAGCTTCTTCTAACACAGACTTTTATGAAACTCAAAACAGGGATCGTCATTGAAGTATACTACCACAAACACAAGATAGCTGTTATCTTCCTCCCATCAAAACATGCCAGCATACCACAGATGCGATGGTAGTTATCAAATTAACAAAAAGACATTATTTTTCTAGCATACCTGCTGAAGCAGAGCGATCCTCTGATTCGTGGCCGGCATAACCACAGCACAAAATGGGAACCTAGAAGCCTTCAAGCTGTTGCTCATCTTAAACCCCTCACTAGCACGGATGCTCCCTCCCCAAGAAACGAAGTTCTCGTTGATAAACGGCGCAAGGGCCTCATTGCAGAGCGTCCTCTCACAGAACAAGGGCGTGTCCGGATGATCCGGCGAGTGCAAGTACACGAACAGCAGCTTGAAGGCGTTCCTTGACCGCTGCAGCGCGTCCATGAAACCTTCAGCCACAAAATTCGGCCTTAGGTTCCCGTACTCCCTCTCAAACGCAGCCACGAAGTCCATAGCCTCGGACGCCGCGGCCGACACCGACACTAACCTGGTAGATGACTCCCCTCCCCGACCGGAGCCCGACCCCAGCCCGATCATACCGAGAGAATAGGAGAGGACGCCACCGGCAGCCCATAGTCCGAGCCCAATCGCACCCGAAATCAACCCTAGACTTCCCGAAATAACCGAAATCGGCAAAGTAATTATCTTCCACGCTAGACCAGGAGGAGCAGGAGCAGTAGCAGCGGCGAGCGGTTGTTCCCTGTTGAGTAATTCGGGAGACGGCGACAGAGGAGAGGAAGTGTCGGTGGCATCGATGTTATGATTGGTAGTAGTTGTGGCATTATTAGGTTGTTGAGGGGGATTTGTGGAGGTGAAGGAGGAGATCGCAAGTTCAAGGTCCCATCCATGGGCTTGAAGGATCTCGGTGCACAAATCGAGGTCTTCAAGGCCAGTGATGGCTTGAAAATACTCCAATTTATCGGCTACATCAACCATTATAGCAGCGTGAAAAAATTAGGGAGGAGAAATTTAGGGCTTTTTGGATTGATGGTAGAGAAATTTGAGGGTTGGGAGGAAGGAATAGCGAACTGTCTTCTGGTTGTCTCGTTTGCGAAGTAAGGTAAGCTTTAACACAAGGTGTTCGAATTTTGCAGTGGTGAACTGGGAGGAAGGATTATATATATAGCGGAAGTTCATATAGAATGGGGGTGTATGTATGTATATATTTATATAATCCTTGTATAAGAAGGATTTATGCAAAATAAGATGATTACCGTTACATGCTGTCACTGAGACTATCGAATTGGTAATGTTCGTTTCACTCTTTGTTTTTTTAAAAAATTAAATTAATTCTTAAAATTTAAAATTTATATAATTTAATTCGGATTTTTAATATTTTCTATTTTTTTTAGAAATCCCACTTGTTTGGAACCCTGCAAATATTTAATTATTTTTTGGGCCACGTGTACCACGCTCTTTCTCCTGCGCGTATGCATTTAATCGCCTTTTAGTCGTAGTTCCCTCCATCTCTGGCGCCTAACTCGTAACTCATAACTCATAACTCACGCGCATCTCTTTACCGCAGCTGTGTCCCAGTGATTGTTTTCTACACTGCCTCTCACTTGTACAATACTACTCCTACTTCTATTCTTATTGCATTCTTCTCTCCCGATTCCCTTCTCCTATATATGCTATTATATGTGCCACTGTCACCGTATTTGCATCTGTTAGGGTTTTTGTAATTCTGCAATTACGCGACGACCTTATAGCAAATATTCAGTTTCTGGAGATCGAAACGATGAAAGTGTTGCCAATTATATCGAAGAAAGTGGTATGAGTACGGGGAATTCAAATTACTGGTGGAATTTGAGAGCTAAATTGAAATCCAGGAAACCGAAGATGGGTGTGAAAGTTGTTAAATGCAGATTACGATTTAGATCAGCGATCGATTCCTATTGCGCTGCTCGCGAGGCATTCTCTGAACAAGTCGTCATGTCTGTTTCCAATTCGATCAGAATTCATATTGAACTGTTCTGACCCTGCGTTGTCTTCGTGTTTCCAATTTTGTCGAGAATTTCTCTTTTTTTTTTCGGTGTTTTTTTCGATATGAATACGGGTTCAGGTTTATTGTGGGAAGCGGAGAGTGCTGGATTTGCGGAGAAAGATCCGACTGGTCGATATATCCGGGTATGGATTTTCTGTTTGTTTTTATTTCTCTTGCTGCATTTATTTTTTGTTTGGCGAATATGAAAAGCTTCGAAAGAATTAAATCTTCTTTTTTTTCCTTTGTTGAGTTAATGATGTTTTAATTCCACGTCAGAAAGAATTTTCAGCAACTTAGCGGCATTCTTATGGGGCTAATTTGACTGTTGATAAATAACAATTGTGCATTTTCTTTGTACTTGATAGTTTTACTTTCTCAACTACGAAATAGAGCACTGTGCTTCCGGTGAAAATCTTTCATTAAGGACAACGATTGTACTGTTTTATGATCTTTCTTTGTTTTTATTAGTCTTTTTTTCTAACATTGATTCGTGTACATAGCTTTAGAGAGTTGTTTTTTCTTTTTTCTTCACATGACTGAAATAAAAAAATTAACTTGAAGATTGTTTCTTATATCATGAAGACAATTTCTCGTTATTACTGCTGCTTATTGTTTAGAATGAACCTGTTAATTTTGGATTAAGGTATTGTGAACTTCCAGTGAATTTTTTACTGTTTGTCTGAAGTGGCTTCTAGTTATGTCTTTTCATCCCTCATTTTAGTTGCTTTATTTGAGTCAACATGTTATTGGGGTGACTTATTTTCTCCATTGGATTAGTAGTATTACGATCTTTATTTCTTTCTTTTTTTCTGT
This sequence comes from Carica papaya, assembly GCF_054855325.1. Taxonomy (NCBI): domain Eukaryota; kingdom Viridiplantae; phylum Streptophyta; class Magnoliopsida; order Brassicales; family Caricaceae; genus Carica; species Carica papaya. The sequence continues at coordinate 17,525,451 of NC_142312.1, read as the reverse complement.
TCTTCCTTCAGTATGATGAAATCTTGGGGAGAGGAGCATTCAAGACTGTGTATGGTTCCAAGACTTCACTTCTTTTGTTTTCTCATTTGCATTTTAATTGTTCATGATTCAAATAGAGGATAATCAAAGAGAAGGGAAAAAAAATTGACTTTTAAGTTTCCCTGCATTGGATATCGTTCATGTTACTTTCAGATACAAGGCATTTGATGAAGTTGATGGAATAGAAGTTGCTTGGAACCAAGTAAATGTTGAAGATGTAATGCAGTCCTCTAATCAACTTGAAAGGTTATACTCAGAGGTTCATCTGCTAAAGTCATTGAAGCATGAGAACATTATCAAGTTTTATTACTCATGGGTAGATCATAGGAACAAGACTATCAACATGATAACAGAGTTATTCACTTCTGGGAGTTTGAGGCAGTAAGTTTAAATAGTTCCTTTCGTGCATTCATTATAGTTAATCTCTTTACTTGTTTTCCATCACCAGTTGAAGAGCTCAGCTTCTATATTTTTTGTTCTATTTCATTATTTTGCTGGCATTTAGTTATCGGAAGAAGCATAAGAACGTGGATATGAAAGCTATCAAGAACTGGGCAAGGCAGATACTTAAAGGATTACAGTATCTGCACTGTCACAATCCTGCTATTATTCACAGAGATTTAAAATGCGACAATATATTTGTTAATGGAAATAATGGAGAGGTCAAAATTGGAGATCTTGGATTGGCAATTGTCATGCAGCAGCCTACTGCCCGTAGTGTTATTGGTAATATCATCAAATTCTCAAATGTTGATCTTTAATTAAATATCATATTAAAACTTGAGATCTTACATTATTGTGTAGGTACTCCTGAATTCATGGCTCCTGAACTTTATGACGAGGAATACAATGAACTTGTTGACATCTATTCTTTCGGGATGTGCATGTTAGAGATGGTTACTTCTGAATATCCGTACAGCGAATGCAAAAACCCTGCACAGATATATAAGAAGGTTACATCTGTAAGTTTATGACATCCTCCAATTTGTCTTATCCTTCATCTTTCTCTTACATGTAGCAATTTCAGTATAGACCAAGATCCTCCACTGCAGGGTATAAAGCCTCTATCCCTTGGCAAAGTGAAGGATCCCGAAGTTAAACAATTTATAGAGAAATGTCTTGTTCCAGCATCAATGAGATTGCCTGCTATAGAACTCTTGAAGGATCCATTCCTTGCAACTGAAATTCCAAAAGAGCCTTCTTCTTCTGTGCGGTTACCCAGTCTCATATCCAAATCAGTAAATTTGCCAGGGTCAGAACCTCTTCTTATGGACATAGATCCTAACTTGAAGAAGCTTTCAGTTAGCTCCAGTGTGAAAAGTGACGAAGTGAGTAATCTGTTTCCAACTCATGAATGTCAGAGGTCCACTGCAAGCAATGAGTTCAGGCTAAGAGGGGAAAGGGATGATGGTGATACAATTTCCTTTACCTTGCGGATTGCTGATCGTTGCGGTAAGTAAATCTGCAATATGAAAATTCAAGTCTTTTTGCATTTATTGATGCATGATCTATAATTGGAGTTGTTTCTCCTACAGGTCAGGCAAGGAATGTCCATTTTACTTTTTATCTAGATTCAGATACTGCAGTGTCAATAGCTGAGGAGATGGTTGAGCAACTTGATTTGTCACACGAAGATGTGACTTTCATAGCTGAGTTAATCGATGACTTAATAGTGAAGCTTGTGCCAGGTTGCAACTCTTCATTTGGAAGTACTTCAAGGCAACCAAATAGTTCTTATGAATCGGGGAAATTTTCTCAAAATGTGGTCAGCAGGCAGCATGTGCTCCCACACGTGGACATTATGAAAAATCAAGAAACTAACAGATCTGCTGCAAATTCAGATATATCTGCTGAATTTGATGTCACTGTTGATACCATCAACACCAAGGTTATGGAATACCATGATCACAGTTATGATAAGTTGCACTTGTGCTCTGGCACAAATGATTTCAGCTCAGATTTTGGGGTTTATGATCACAATGAGTGGCATGAACAGAGGAGAGATGATATCAACATTGTTGAATCCGGATTGTTTACGGAATCCTCAAAGAACTCCGAAATATCTTTTATTGACTCATGCTCTGGGATGTCAAAAGATTTGAGCTTATCAAGTATCTGCTCTCTTTCCCTGGCAGACAAAGATCAATACGATGAGCTGAAGTTGGAGCTTGATGCCATTGATGCTCAGTATCACCAGTGTTTTCAAGAACTGGTGAGAATGAGGGAAGAAGCAATTGAAAATGCCAAGAGGAGATGGACAACGAAGAATAAATCCTAGAATGAGGTTTTCAGCATGAGTAGTTTGCTTTTTGTATGCTATTTTGCTTTTTTTTTTTTGTTGGTTCTCATTTTGTTCGCCTGAAGACTTCATTGAAGGAGTCATTTTGAGCAGTAGGGCTTTTTTAGTTTGAGAGGTGTGTTTTAGTTTTCTGGTTTTCATTTCAACATTCATTTTGATCTTTTTCCCCTACCGTTAAGAGTGAAGCTGCTATATAGATTCAATCTGTTTATAATTCCATGTATTTTTATATTTGTTTCATATTAATCATTCTTTTTTCATAATTAACCGCAATAATTTTTTTTTACATTGTATCAAATTTACACATTTGAACCAAATGTTATCATTTAATAATAAAGTAAGTTGTTATATTAAATTCGAATTTCAATTTTATATAGTGCGAATACAATACGAATGAGACAAATTTGAATGCTATAGTTTTATGTCTGATGTAGATAATGTTTTGGTAATTTCACCTTCAATAAGTGAGAAAAGAAATCTAATTATGAAACAAATTGACTAATTGTTTATAAGGTGTAAAAGAACCAATTTCAATTACCTTGAGAAAAAAAAATCAGAAGAGGAAAAGAACAGTTCATGCCTACAGCCGAGTAGATACCCAGAAACAAAAAGTTCAATTCATCCACAAAAAATTCAGTCTATATCTTCAAATAAATAAAATATGATGATAAGAGAGTGATAGTGAAGATTTGAATGGGAAAATTTGCAAAGACTGGTAGCAAAGGTGCAAAGTAGGATAGCAGTGATAAATAATGGAAGTCAGTTTGGTCCGAACAAAGAAGCTATTTTGTGTAACTCGGAGAAATTATTGTGTAACGGGTACATGTCAATGCGGTATGATATTTTTATCATTAAAACATTAGAGAAAGTTGTCCAAGGTAAACTATTGGCAGAATATTAAGTAAGACAAACCTATGAAGTGGAATTAGCTCTAGTACCACCTTAGATTCTTACTGAAAACCATATGGTATTAAGAACTGTCCAACATGTATATAAACTAATATAGATATCATACATGGTTAATGTTTGATCTTTCTTCCAATTACAGAAGGAAGACATGACACAGAATTTTTTCAGTGAACAGAAAAGCATGGAATTTAGCAGGCCAGATGACTTTAAAGAATAGATACATCCTATATCATTTCAAGAACAACTCTACTGTGCAACAAACAAACACCACTTGTATTAAATATCTGATCTCTTCTTTCCAACTTTAACCTCGTTTATCACGGAAGAGCCGTGATCTCTTTATCTCTTTTCTTTTTTTAGAAGAATATATCAGTAGCTTTTATAATACCAAAAAAGAAAAAGAAAATTCAAGATAGACATTACAAGAAGATTGCAATAATTATTCCTAAAATCAATAATCTCCAATGTAATATCAACAACAAGCATAACAAACAAAGATTGGAAAAAAGGAGGAACATTAAGCGAAGATTTTCAATTGGGGAAATTCTGTGCACATAGAACATGATAAAAAAGGATCAGTACACTTACATACAAGGGAGATATCTGATATGAGATTGAAAATCTTCTTGTGTGCTACCAATTTTCCTTGACAATTTTTGATTTCTCAAGTATGAATTTTCCTTCCTTATACTTTTGTGTATCCTCATAAGCCCGTTCATACTTCCAACCTAACACCTGACGGCAATCACTGCAGTATACATCAGCAACTGTATGAAGACCTGTCATGAGCTGCCGATTCTCCTTAGCTCCTACCATAATGTTCATTGCATGAGAGAACAAAAAGGCCCGGCCGTTTCTTCCCTATTGTCAAAATTAACAAATGAAAATACATGAAATACGTTTGGCATTATCAGAAATCAAACCCAGATGATCAAGGAAGACAAACTGTGATGGAATATAGAATACTGTCCTCCCCCTTGAGCCTAATTTCACAACTTGGATTACAAAAACCAGATTGAGTTGAGTTTCTACCGAACAAAAACATGGAATTAACAGTGATTATATATTGAAGAGTTGATGCCATCAACTAATTAATTGAACTAACAAGGATTAATTTAAAATTTAAGCATGATTAATAGAGTAAATGTAGGGAAAACCCAATACCTGAAATGATTTAGAAATGACATCATCATGAAGAGCAACATTGTTCCTGCAATTACAGCAACTATACATCCTTGGCCCAACAATCTCCACCATTATGAATAATTATCTCTTGCTGGTTTCCCAAAATCAAGGTCCTTCTCAAAATGAAACAATGAACAAACATACAGTATGAAACCAACTGAAATCAAAATCAACAATATCTACATAGACCCAGTGAAAGCAAGCAAAGAAAATGGTTGCGAATTTGCACAAAGATGACAAATAAAGCTATAATCTCAGATTAGATATTATCTGGGCATGAAAAGGATACTCGATTAAACTCGTAAAGACAAGATTTTGTAAAAGGTACCGAGGGGGGGAAAAACAGAACATCCAATTGAGAAATGACACAGGGATCAAGGGCATGAACATAAATTGAACAAGCAAGCAAATAAGAATCCAAATTAAAAGCAGTTAAAGAACCAAAAAAAAAAAGGAAAAAAAGAAGACAGATGAACAAAATTCGCAGGTATGAACATTAACCTGAGAGTAGATAAACGATATGGGTAATGTAATGATGAAATAAGAAGATCTGTGGGGGCGAAAAAGAAGAAAATTATTGAAGATAGATATACATTCTGAACTAACCTGAGCAGACTTGCAAGATGTGTGTAGAAGGTTCTTACTTTGATGAGATATAGAGAGGAGGCCGAGTTTTAATCTAAACCGAGTTGGATGGAGGGTTTGGTGGGCTTTTCTCTTTAACAAAAGTTGACAAAGTACAGTACAGTCTCCTGCCTAATCTTAGACCTCTGGTTTTCAAAGTTTACACCTTTTCTCGTTTTATGTTTTTCCCAAAAAAGAAAAAGAGTTGAATTTATTTTTTCTAATCTAGGGTTTCTTTTCTTCAAAATTTCTCCAATTTATTGTTGGATGGTATCAGAATAAGAAGCAAAATTTATTTTGAATTTTTTAATTTAACGGGTATAATTTAATTTTATTAATAAATTAAATTTTGCATCAATTATTTAACCTATTAAATTAGTATTTATAATATAATATTTCTAAATATTTTATTTTTTTAATATTTATTTCTTCTATTTTAAATATATATATTTTTATATATTTTATTTCTTGACTTTTAATGCATATTAATTTCGCTAATGTAATATCAATTTGGATACGTAATTTACTTCAGTTTAATAATTTTCTATGTCGAATATTCCGATATCTTATATATATATATATTTTATATAACAGAATACAAAAAAATAAATGTTAAAGGCATTAAATTAAAAAAAAAAAAAAAAAAACTTCCGTCATCTTGTCAGGGATCTTTATGCAGGTGGTGGATGACAGTGCTCCCGACGAATGCTTCTGTCGCTGAACGAACAAAGCCGGCTTTTGCAACACGGCTCCGGCTGCATTACCATCTGAGGTGGAGGAGCAGCCTCGACAATGCTCCACACCAGCCCGAAGGCAGGTCTGGCCGTTAACGCCCAGAAACCTTTGACGGTAGCCAAGGAGTCCATGGGGGGTCTTACAGTGACACTGTTGTCGTCTTTGGAGCCAGCATCATCATCTGTTCTTATACGGTTGCCAAGAATACAGTGGACGGGCCCAGCAAAGTCTTGTGATCGAGGGCTGACGAGATGGAAGAGGAAGTGAGGAAGTAGAAACTGGCGGGAGTTGTTCCTGGTTTAGTAGCAGCTATGATGGACAGAGGAAACTTTTAATTTTATGTTTTTAGTATTTAATGTTTTATTATTTCTTATATTAAAAATAATTTACAAATTAAAATATTTTTACAACTTACATATTACTTTAAATCTGACATAAAATTTTTAGCCAATAAAAAATAGGCACGCACATGTTTAACTTGATATGGCGTAACACTTGCAAAAAATCATATAAGATGAATTTAAATATTGACAAATAATACAAAAATCAATTTACTACTTATATATATGAGGAAAATTGGAAATCTAAATTATGATAATATATATAATAATTAAATCTATTAGTTTTTTTTTAAAAAATAAAGTGAGACTATAATAATGTTTTAATACGATTAATTTTTACTTGTTAGAAACTTTAGAATTACACATTGTATAAACTCTCAACCACTTTTCTTTTTCCGACATCATTTATCTTGTAAATTTTTATATCAAAAACTAAAATATGATAATTTTTTAATATTTTTATTAAAAATTTAGTTATTTTTATATAATTTAAATTCATAAAAATAATATTTATATTATTTTATATAATAATAAAAATTATGTTATATACATAAAATGCTGTGAAAAATATAATAATCAACTCCATGCATTACAAAAAAAAAAGATTTAAAAAAATTGTATCCCTTTTATGCCCATATATTATTTACTCCATGAATATCTTATGTAAGTAAAATATAAGCAAGTGTAACAAAAGAAGAAAGAGAATAAGAAGAAAACAAAGTAAACATGTTCCAAATTATGGCTTCTTTCTCTCTCTTTTTCATGTTTGCCCAAGAAAAAAGAAATTTTTAGCTGATTTTTTCTCATTGCTTGATTTATAGGGAAGAGAAGGATCCACTGAAACTAAAGTAGCCTGAATAAGCCTATCTGTTGTTCTCTAACCAAAGAATGATTACTCTAATTGCTAAAAACAAGAGTATTTTAAAGGTAATTGAGTCTCTCTTAATGAATTTTTTAAGTTATAATATTTTCTTTTTAAATTGTGGTTGGTTAGAATTATTTACTGACAGTAAAAATTACTAGTGAAGAATAAAAAACATGAGCGAACAACAAAAACAGTCCTATGAAGAGGTTCACTTCCTAACCAAACGTGTTATTCATTTTCATTTCAACATGCCATATGTTTGATTATGTTTTGTAAAAAAACAAAGAGAAATATTTACTGGAGATGGACACCTATAAGTAACTGAAGGATGAAGAGATAAAAAACTTGAAGAAGGAGGAGGAAGAAATGATGAAACTTTAGCGACAAAAAGTCAGGCAATTCTTAAGAGAAAGAGATAACATAAAACATAATTAAGATAGTTCACATTTACCATGAAGTGATTCTTATACATTTTTTTGTAGAAATATTTGACTGACAATAAATGACATATTGCAGAAAACTAAATAAGAATGTAAGAAAAAGAAAATGGAGCAGAATGTTGATTCAAACAAGCCTAAAAAATCTACATCCTCCTCTTTTTTTCACTCCTCGCATTCCACTAATTAAAACATGGACACCAAGAGTTGTCAAACAATAATATTATACCTTCCATTTTACTAGAATCATTGCATTAAGGGGTGAATTATTTATTCCTGGTCGCTCCTCCTACAAAGTTTTCTTTATTTTTTTACTACATCAACAAAAAAATGTTATACACTCTACTCCCGAGGTTTCATACCTTCATTTTCTGGCATTTATTTATCTCGCTTCCACTCGTACTGGAACAAAAAGAAGAAGGATGCAGGTTTTTTAAGCTTATTAGGATCAACATTATGCTCTTTTTTTCTTCTTTTAACATTCCTCTTTAGTTTTCTACAATACATCAATCACTGTCAATTAGAGATTTCTATGAAAAAGGGATAATAATCATTTCATGGTAAATATGAACTATTTTAATTATGTTTTCTATTCTCTCTTTCTTCTTGAGTACTTTGTAGGGCTGCCCATTTTTAAAGCTACATCACTTCTTCACAAGAGCACTAAAATTAGACATGAAATCTTCCACTCCATAAAGAAGAAAAAAGGTGTGTCGGGTGGCTAGCTTAAAGGCAACATGAAAAAAGCATTTAATAGAGTGAAAAGGAAATTCCTAATACAGATACGAAATAATATGGCATTTTCTTAAAAAATGATTCAATTAATCTTTCAGTATCTCTCAACCATCTATTTTCAATTAATTATTAATGGGAATTTAATACATGGCATAACATTATGTTAGAAAAATTAATCCGTAAAGCATGCATAATCATAAACAAAGTAAAAGAAAAAAAAAAAATAATAAGATAGGATTTTACGTGGTTCGACAGTATACATATATCCATAGACAATACCAGCAAAAAAATATTCCACTATGATCAAAAGAGAGTACATCACTCATAAGTTAGCAAACCTGCATATTGAGAGGCTTCTAAAATTTTTTTATGGCTCCAGAATACACATAATATTAATCCCTAGGATAATTACAAAAATATTCTCATGATTAAAATCATTAAAATTTAAGTCATATCAACAAATCTTCATCTTTGCTTGAATTCTCTTTAAAATCAAAAGAAATGACATTCTTATCATTCTGTTTTGCCATGATACCCATTCGAGGGTACTAGTGAGTATTACATACTTTAGTCAAGTCTAGGTATTGTTTAAACTTGCTAACTGGGATTGCCTTGGTTATCATATCCGCAGGATTCTCTTGTGTAGATACCTTCTGCACAACTATGATACCCTGTGATATAATGTCCCAAATTAAGTGATATCTAACATCAATATAATTGTTTGTTCATAGTACATCTAGTTTTTAGTGAGATGTATGACACTTTGGTTGTCACAAAACATTGTCAACTTTTTTTGTATTAACCTAAGATCACTCACCAAATCCTGTAGCCAAATAACCTCTTTTATTGCTCCTGTTAAAGCCATATATTTAGCCTCTGTGGTAGATAAAGCTACTGTAGCTTACAATGTTGTCTTCTAATTGATAACATTTTCAGATAGAGTAAACAGATAACGTGTCAAAGATTTTTTTTTATCCAAATCCCCTATAAAGTCTGGATCCACATAGTAAAAAACTAAGTCACTTATCTTGGCTTTGTCAAACATCATACCCATATCTACTATACCTTTTAAGTACCTTAGAATCCATTTCACTATTTGCCAATATTGTTTCCCAAGATACGCCATGTATCTACACTAACTGCATGTGAAATATCAAGATGAGTACAAATCATATTGAAGCATTGTAGTATTTTCTCAACATATGATCGTTGAGATAAGAAAAATTTTCCAGCACTTTTATCCCGAGTAATATCCATTTCTGATATCTTCCTTGCAATACCCAAATCTTTCATCTCAAACTCTTCACATAACTGTATTTTTAGAGTATCCATCTGTGATATGCTTTTACCAGCAATAAACATGTCATCTATATACAATAAAAAATAAATAGCATAATCATCTAAAAGTCTCTTGTGATACACACAACTCTCATAGACACTACGAATGAAGCCATTCTTTACCATGAATATATCATTGTTTAAGCGACTGTTTCAAACCATACAAATATTTCTTAAGTAAAAAAACATATTTTTCCATACTTGAAATGATAAATCCCTCGAGCTGACTCATATAGATATGCTCCTTCAATTCACCATGTAAAAATACAGTTTTTACATCTAACTGTTTCAACTCTAAAGCATGAAGAGCAACAATGGCAAGTAAGACTTTGATGGGACTGTGTTTCACAACTGGAGAGAACACTTCATTAAAGTCGATCTCTTCTCGTTGAGTCGAGGCACTTCTACCCTTGGAATGCCTTTATTCTTCTTGAAAACCCATTTACAGCCTATTACCTTTTGTTCTTTTGGCAATGACATGAGTTCTCAAGTCTGATTCTTATGAAGTGACTCAATTTCTTAACCCACAGCATTAATCCATTGATATGCATCTAAACTAGAAATAGTTTCACTATAACTTTCAGGTTCCTATAAAGTAAATGTCTCTGCAACTGCTAAGAAATATGTAACTAGATTTTCATACCTCTACGATGGTCTAATTTGTCTTCTCTCCCTCTCTGTTGCGATGCTATAAGACTGTTGTTGATTACTAGTACTACTTTGTATTCTGTTTGACTGAGTTGCTAGAGTCTCAACTTTTACCTCCACTTATTCTCCAACACTAGGATCTGATTCTGCTATTGCATTCTCCTTCTAATTGTCTAGTGAAACAGACTCATTAAATGTCACATCTCTATTGATAATAAACTCTGAAGACTTTGAATCATTGTACCTCAATATATAACTTTTCACTCCAGATGCATACCTTAAAAAATGCATTTCTTTGTCCTCGACTCAAGTTTACCATATCTTACATTAGCATAAGTAGGGCAACCAAACACCCTCAACTGAAAGTAATCAACAAATGAACTAGAGCACACATTAAAAAGAGTTTTGCACTAAATAGCTGTTGATGGAGAAATAAGCAGTATTCACAATTTTTGCCCAAAATTCTTATCCCAAACCTGAATGAGAGAGCATACTTCGTACTTTATCACAAAGCATTCTATTAATACATTCTACAATATCATTCTGTTGTGGTTTCTTAACATACGTGCGGTGTCTCACTATTTCTTCCATAATGCAGAAGTCATCAAACACATGATTGTGAAATTCTAACTCATTGTCAGTCCTAAGACACTTGATCTTTCTCTCTGTCTGCTTCTCAATCATAGTCTTCTATTTAACAAAAGTTAAAAATACATCTTCCTTAGAATTCAGAAAGTATGCTCAAACCATTCGAAAATAATTATCAATCAGAGTCATAAAATATCTTACACCATTTTTTGAGGGACTTTTATATAGACCCCATAAGTCAGAATGGATATAGTCCAACTTATCCTTGGTCTTGTGCGTTATCTTTTTATTAAACTTTACCCTAGTTTGTTTTCCAAACATATAGTATTCACAAAAATCCATAGCTTCTTCCTTATAACTGTTCAATAAATTTTGTCTGCCCAACACAAAAAGTTCCTTGTCACTCACATGACCTAGGTGTATATGCTACAACTTAGTTTGATTTTGATCACTACTCTCTAACGTTACAATAGCTTTTCCTGAAACAATATTTCCCTGAAGAGTATATAATCTACATTCCAAACTGCCTTTTATAAATACCATTGAGTCATTGCACACTTTAAGAATATCATTATCTGTATGAAACCTGTATCCTTAAGAATCTAGAGTAAAAAGAGACATCAAGTTCCTCTTCATCTGAGGAACATATTAACACTCGATGGTTCTGATAGCTCCATCAGACATTTTTAATCTGATGTCACCAATTTTCCTCTATAATCAATGGACTACTATTGTCTATGTACACAGTATCATTCATCTGTTTGTATGTAGCAAATCGATGTTTGTGTGGACACATATGGAATACAGCACCAGTATTAAGAATTCAAGAATTCTTTCTATGATTAAAACTCATAGTTAAGACTTCTCTAGTACTACTATTATTACTATCATTAGAATTGTTGTCGTCAACTAAATTAGCAGAGTTCTCTTGTTTTTTTTCTTTTTTATTTTTTAACTTGGGACAATATCTCTTAAAGTGACCTTGCCCCTACATTCATAACAGTTTGCTTCCTTAGCTCTAGATTTTGATACTCCTTAACTTATTTCTTCTTTGTGTTCTTCCCTTATTCACCAAACTCTTTCCTTTTGTTTTATACTCTGGGAAGTTCTTTTTCAACTATTTTGATTTTAATGCATTATTGACATCATTAAGTGAAATATTATCCTTCTCATACAATAGAGTGTCAACAAAAGTCTCATATGATAGTGGCAGTGAACACAACATAATTAGAGCCTAATCCTCATTATCAATCTTGATATCTATATTGTTCAAGTCCATAATGATAGAATTAAAAACATTAAGATATTATTGAATGAACGTATTTTAGATAAAGGCAGTTCATTAGCAATCTTGCAGAGTATAATTCTTATAATTTCTTCCATGCAGCTGAAGGAAAAAATTTCCCAGCAATTTTTTGCAGAACGTTATTGGTTATACTCATGAAAATCGCACATAAAGTTTTATCTTGCAGATCTCCCTTTTCTGGCTTTCTCATACCATCTATAAATTTTTTTTCAATTTTCTTCCACAAATCTTGTAATACTAGTGATGATCTCATTCTAATTTTTCATAAACTGAAACTCATTTTACCATCAAAATTTTTAACCTTATATTTTGTGGATATCATCTTCAATCCCTATATTGTGTACCAAAAAATAAATTAATAGAAAGAAATAATACTATTAAAAAAAATCACTCATAGTGAGTCACCATTGCATATAAAACCACTGTACGCAACCATCAGAGCACCCACATATGCCTCCACGTGCTTCTACATGCCTCTACACATGTGGCCGCTGGGGCTGTCACATGTCGCCACAAGCCGTCGCTCGACGCTACCATAAATCACCAAAAAACTACAGAAATCTGCAGCCGTTCTGATCTTGCACAGATTTGTTGAAAACGCATTGAACAACTGTCGAAAATGCCATAAATCGGCCTTGCGTGATCTGGAGTCTGTAGTGTTGGTTTGTCTTCTCCAACTTATTTGCGGCTCCTATCTTTGGCTTTCTAGCCTTAAACTTCATATACCTCGCTGTAAAACTCTTTTGTCCCCTTCGGTCATGCAAATCAAACAAAAATAGAAGGCTCAGTCACACAATTTCCTTTAGCCTGCCGCAATTCCATCTCCATCAAGCCGCGTGCACATGGCCGAAGACCAGGTCTGGATTGGCTGCTCACCAATCGGTAAGCCTTCTTCTGGTTTTTCTAGCTCACCATACGTCTTCTGTCACTGCCGATATTTGAGGGAATGACAAAGGGACTTGGCTGCTGCGATTGTCTTCCTTTGGTTTCCCTAATTTTTGTGTGACTTTCTCTCACAACCAACATGCTTTCTCTCCTTAACCTAGCTCAAACCTGGCTTTGATATCATTTGTTGGAAAAATTAATTCCTAAAATAGGCACAATCACAAAAAAAAAATAGAAAAGAAAACAACACAAGATTTTACGTGGTTCGACAGTATGCCTACATTCACAGACAAAACCGATAAAAAAATATTTCACTATGATCAAAAGAGAGTGCAACACCCATAGATTAGAAAACCTATATATAAGGACGCTTCTATGATTTTTTTAAGTCCCCAGAATACACATAATATTAATCCATAGGATAATTACAAAAATATCTTTAGAATTTAAATCATTAGAATTTAAGTCATATCAACACATCATTAAGAATAATCAAATAAAGGGATCCTCTCTCACCCTATCTCTTCATCATAATAACCAAAACTCTATCAAGAATTATCTATAAAGCTCAAGAGAAAGGGACTCTAAGAGGCATTCAAGTTGCTCAGGTCAGTCCATCTTTTAAGGAAATTCCCTTGTGCTTGAATAATGTGTAAGACAATTTGCGATGACATGTTTAATCTTTTAATGCCATATGGATTCCACAATAGGATCAACTGAGAGATTAGAGTAACTGGGATAGTTTGTACTTCTATGCCCAATTTGCAGCAATATTAACATTCAGTAGTAGGAAAACAAAGAGAGTATGACTAGGTTGATGACAACATTTATAGAACTAAGCATCATATTCTGAGTGGGAGAGCTTGAAAGAAGTATATACAAGAGAAACATTAGATTATGACACTTTATTGAGAATAAGACATGTCTTTTTAAAGTTGATTTCATAAATAACAGAGAAGATGATTTGTATATAACATAGTGGTACAACTTCACATTTTAGTCAAAAGGCCATGAGGAAATGGATAAAATGATAATGATCTTTACTAGTCTTGGCCTAAGATAATTGATTCTTAACAGCTTCGGCTTAAGCTAAAAAATTCATATATATATATATATATTGGTTGAATCCATATTTAAAAATTGTGGAACATAGTCATAATTGATACTAGTGACTAATGCCAATGATTTAGTACTTATGGTCCAGACAATCCTGAATTTCCTTTACACTATCAAAAGTTAATAACTTGAATGTGAATAGAGGGATAAAAGTTTTATAAAACCAAGTGATAATATGGTAAGTTTCTTTTTTCTAATCTTTAAGATGATCTTCATACTCATCATCGTTTTATCTTTCTCATAAAAGAGATTTAAGTATATTTCATGTAATAATAGACAAAAGTTTACACACCATAAGAAAATTTTTAATAACTTGAACCAATAGATTGTAATTAAGACTAGTTAAAATAATAGTAAGATATTCTAAAATTTCAATTTCTATATAAGCAAAATTTGTATAAAGTTCATAATGTCAAAAATAGTAGAAAAGTGAGCTAACATATACTATTAACTTAGCAGTCGAGTGGGTGTGAGGTGGAAACTTGTTGACATTAGTACTAAAGTTAGCAAAATTTCAGGTACTGCGTACAAGTAATGATTTGGATAAAGAGAAATAGCTTAGGGATCAACCTAACACATAAAATTGTGTTTTGTTTATTAGAGGCAAGTAGATAAGGAGTGACGAATCCTATTCTATGTAGTCATTTTCAATTTTAATACGATTAAAAGTATCTAGTAGCTAGTAGCTAGTAGCTAGGATGAGAGATGGTGTGAATGTTGTATTCATGGAGGAGTCTTATTCTAGCTAGGTAATGATAGAGCTTGATGAAGAGGTTAAAGAAATGAACTTTTAGATTTGAAAGCTTCTAAATGCTTAGAAGAGTTGGCAAATAATTGGTGTTTTAGAAGGATGGTGAACTAGAAAAAAATTTATGTAACTATAACACCATATGAAAATTGTATGAAGAAGCTACAACAAATCTAGCTTCAATATATGCAAAAAAAAAAAAAAACAACTTATTTTTTTAAATATATATATAATTATATTAACGATAATTATGAAGATCTTTGTTAACAAAAATAATAAAAAGTTTATATTTAAAAAATTAGAATAAACTAAATTAGAACTTATCTTTGGAGACAACTAGTAAACATAATATTAGCCTGAAAGAGACCTTAAAACTCTTTACATGGTATATTTTAATGAAACGTGGATTTAGATTATGAAATTGGGAATCTAGTCTTTTTCAAGGTATGAAGGGTAGTTAGTTGTAAACTTATCCTTGTCATAATTATAACTTTCATTTTTTCAATGTGAAGAACAATCTCTCCCAATGACTTTCAAAAAGAAATCATCATATCATATTTTATATTTTCTATTATTCAACAATTGTAAATTAAAGTTCATCAAATCCTATTAAGGAGTTTGAAGTAAATAAAAGTATATAAATAAGTACTAATAAAATTGTATAATTGAAATTTAGATGATCTTTTAACAATTAGATTTTAAATCTTAAATTTAAATAAAAAAATCTCTTAAATATATAATATATTAATATATTACGTGTATTATATTAAAAGTATATTTTCATATAATAAATTAATTATTTAGTTTGATAAATTAATTTAGAAATTTAATTTTACAGTTGATCTTTTCGTGCAAACTTGTAATTCTAATGATTGAGGGATTGATTAATAGCTATCATATATATATATATATATATAGAAAAAAAAATGAGAATCACTCATTAAATTAGACTTTATTCTTCATCTTAATAATGAAGATAAAATGTCAAGGGTTGCAGATACTATCACGTGGGCCATTAAATGCAACAACTGCTCTAAAAGAAATCATAATATATATATATACAGCATTCTTAGCCTATTATCATACATAGCATTTTTAGCATATTATCAGATAATATATATATACACGGCATTTTTAGTCGATTAATAGCTCACATATATCACATATAATGTTCTATTGTAATGATTAAATATTTGTATTTTATTTGAAAATTACATATTTAAATTTTATTAAAAAATTAATTTTTTTAATTTTAGAAATGCATGGGCAGTCGTAATTCACATTTAGTTTAATAAAAATAAGAATTTAATTATTAAATTATTGATTGAATTGCGAATTTATGAATGTATTTCTTTAATTAAGAAAGCACAACGTGTTACACGTAATTTTTTTTTTTTTGCATTAAAAATAACAAATAGCCCACGCATATCTTGATTTGACTTCTTGTCTTCCATTACCTACCTCCATGGAAGATGAAATCAGAGCCCCTCTCTGTAAGTTTTCTTTTCTCTATACACACACACATTGGATCCTTTGTTATAAATATTTTCTAGTTAGGTAATCTAACGGTGTGTATGTATATATATATATATATATATATATATACACATATATCTAATTTCTATTTATTGCAGTGGCTGAAAAGAAAAAATAGGATGCATCTTCATCTTTAGGAAATATTTTCTTGTTTTGACTTGTTGTTTTCCATTCTCTACCTCCATGGAAGACGAAATCAGATCCCCTCTCCGTAAGTTATCTTTTCTCTAGATCCTTGATGATAAATTTTTTCTTGTTAGGTAATATAATGGTATGCGGATATATATAATTTGTATTTATTGCAGTGGCTGAAAATGAAAAAGAAGATGCATCTTCATCTTCATCATCTTCGTCGTCGAAGTCGGAGCTGGAGATTGATCCAGAAGAAAACTCGCCGATCAAGCAAGTAGCGATGACGGTTCCAACCACCGACGAGCCATCGATGCCAGCCCTGACGTTTCGTATGTGGGTATTAGGGAGCCTGTCGTGCGTGGTCCTATCTTTTCTGAACCAGTTCTTCTGGTACCGGAAAGAGCCACTGTCGATCACGGCCATCTCCGCTCAGATTGCGGTGGTTCCTCTTGGCCACCTGATGGCTGCAAAGATAACAAAGCGGGTGTTCTTTAAGGGAAAGCAATGGGAGTTCACGTTGAACCCAGGTCCCTTCAATGTGAAAGAACATGTTCTTATCACCATTTTTGCAAATTCTGGTGCAGGCAGCGTGTACGCAATTCATATAGTTACTGTTATCAAAGTCTTCTATAAACAGCATATCACCTTCTTCGTCTCCCTGATTGTTATCATCACTACACAGGTCAGTTTTACTGATTTAAACATCATCATCATCTGTAATTACAGCTAATATATGTATGTTTGGGATATGAATGGTAGGTGCTGGGGTTTGGTTGGGCCGGGATATTTAGGAGGTACCTGGTGGAACCAGCAGCCATGTGGTGGCCGGCAAATCTTGTGCAAGTATCTTTGTTCAGGTAATAATTAAATTATTTAACCATGCATGGAAATTGTTTTTATTAGGGTAAAAATATAATTAAAATATTATTATTATTATTTTTATATAGTTGATTATGGTAGTTAATAATAAAATCCCTTTTGAGTTGGAGAGTGGGATGATTGATGAAAGTATGTATGTGGGGTCTGTCTCACTATTGTCCAGCTGGCAAGATGCCAATTTCATATTCACTTTCTCAGTAGCCTTCCAAGATTCTAACATGTGAAATTTTCTTACACCATTTATATAACTCATATATCCCATCTTTGTAAATTATCCAAAAAAGTTTGGATGTAACATAATCTTCTTTTCCATACAATTTGAAGCTAATATTACAAATGATTTTTTTATTTTATTTGTTAATTATAAGAAAATATACCTCTTAAACAATTTCAAGCTGAAAATAATATATTTCAATTATTATATTAATTTTACTTCAATTTTTTTGTTTTTAATAATTATTTCAAAAGTTGTATGCGGCCTTGCAGTGCTATGAAAATATTCCATGTGAATAATAAGATTTTAAAAGAATTAAAAAAATGATATGTTTAAACAATTTGGAGACTTCCAATTTTGTTTCAAGTTAATAGCAATCGGTTAAATTTATTTTAAAAAGAAGATGGCTTAATATTTTATTATTATTTTTTACAATTATTATTCATGGTTTTCTATTATTATATTATTTTAAAATATTTAAATTCATTATTATGTTATCTTTTATAATTTTTCAAATTTCTAATTTACATTAATATAGTTAATCAATTTATAAGGTGTTAGTAAACTAATACGTAATTATTTATGATTGGATAAATTTACACCAGTAGATTCCTCCCTCCTCTTCTCCAACCCACATGCCTTGTCCCCTTCCCACCACCGAGAGAGAGAGAGAGTGGTGGGGGCGACTGTACGAGATCAAGGGAGAGGCCAGAAGCGTTGAACATGGATTTGGTGAGAGGAGAGACAAGCCACAGCTGAGCAATGGCACCATTTGGCATGTTCACGGCGGCGTTATGGTGGTCGTGGTTGTCGTAGGATATGTCACCGAGGATTCGTGCACTGCTGCCAGAAATGCTGCTATCGAGAAATCTCCCCAAAACTCATTCAGTAAAAACACTCTTTACCTCTAACTAATACTAATCAAGCAAATAATAACTCAAGATTCTTCTCTTCTCTCTCTGTACTAATCTACAGATAGTCTGTGTGTGTGTGTGTGTGTGTATCTCTCACTCTCGCCGAGTGATTTTGCTTGATGACCCAGATTTTGCCTTTACAAAAAAGTATATTTCCACAAATTAAATAAAAAATTGAGTGAAGGGTATCATATACATTACAAGAAAGAAAATTTTCAGTTGTTTGGATAGAAAGGAAAGAGAGAAAGAGTAGAAAGGGAAACAAAAAACAAAAACAAAAATCCAGAGAGAGGATAGAGATGGAGCTTGAATGGATTAGCTTCTCAAGAAGGCTAAGGAGCTCTCAGTTCATCGACACTTACTCCATTTCCCGCAATGATGATGGAGAGGGGAGTGGACATGTTGGTTGGGAAAGGGGAGGGTTGAGAGGTTGGCAACAAGGACTTTTTTTTTTTTTTTTTTAATTTTATATTTTCAATTTTTTGTTATATAAAAAAATTAAAAATCAAAATTTTAGCATAACAAATTGAAAATAATTAAGTAAGAGGTTGAGAGAAACAAGGACAGATGGATCGCTCAGATCAAAACCTTAAAATGAAGGGTTTAGATCTTTTTTTCTGTTTAAAAGTTAAAGACAGCTGGTGGTCTCAGATGATTCTAGAGACCACCTTCATTTACTCCCCTGCATGTGTATATATTCCCAACACCCACACAATAAATGCTGTAAAAAAATTAAAACAGCATTAAATATTCTCTACTTACTCGGTTGGATTTTTACATAGTATCAGAGTAGTGTCTGTAATAATTGCTAATTTCTCTTATTTCTATATTACATTATTATCCTACTGCTCAAATGGCAAACCCTAATACATATATGTTGACACTTTTAAACTCATTTTATCCTGGAATGTTACTTGTTACCACCACACTTGATGGCCCCAACTACTTGTCTTGGAGCCAAGCCATGGTGATTGCATTGCGAGCCAAGGACAAGCTCGCTCTCGTTGATGGCAAATGCAAAAAGGCCAAATCTGATGCAGCAGAATATAAACAATGGCACAAAACAGACAGTATGGTGGTGTCTTGGATCCTGAACTCGATGAACAAAGAGCTCGCTAGCGCCTTCTTATTCACCATATCAGCAAAAAACTTATGGGATGAAATAAAAGAGAGGTATGGTGAAAGCAACGGACCTCTATTATATAAATTAAAACGTGAAATCAATTCCATTACGCAATTTAACCTTTCTGTCACAGCCTATTATACAAAACTCAAAAGGCTATGGGATGAGTTAACTCACCTAAGGCCCTTACCTGCTTGCGCCTGCCATGCTACAACACAACACAATGAAATAAACAATACCAACAACCTAATCCAATTTCTAATGGGTCTTAATGACTCATATGACCATGTCAGAAACCAAATATTGATCATGGAACCCTTACCGGGTATAAATAGAGCTTATTCTATGGTGATTAGTGTTGAAAAACAAAGAGAAGTACACAATAGTAACTCACCTGAGGGGACACCTGTTGCATTTTACACCAACCTGAAAGACAATCCAAAATTTCCAAATTGAAAAAAGGAAAAGGACAGCAGGACATGCACTTATTACAAGAACACATGGCACACGAAGGACACATGTTTCAAGCTCCATGGCTACCCAGAATGATTTGTAGAACTCAAAGGGAAAAGGAAAAAAGAAAAAGTCAATGCAGTGGCAAACACTACCCCTAATAATTCCAAAACAAAAGCATTCAACACAAACTGGGGCACATAAATGGCCACACTCATACAACAAGAGATCAGCAAGTACATGAAAAACCAAGGAGCAAACGCGGTAGAATCAACAGGGTGCATGGGCTACTCTAGCCCCCCTGGTAAGCAACCTAAATGCTGTTTTTACATGCTTTTAATAATGTAGGAACTTGGATAATAGACACAGGTACCACATTACACATATGCCATGATTTCAAAATGCTTTCAAAACCCGTAAAACTAGAACCTACCGTGCTATCTCGTTGCCAGATGGAACCACGAGTCATTCAACTCACAAAAGAACCATAAAGCTGTGTGATAATCTAACTTTGCAAGATGTCATCTATATACCAAAATTCACTTGTAACCTTATTTATGTCATAAAGCTAACACAAGTTTTAAATACCTACATTTCCTTTCATCTCAACCATTGTTTTGTGCAGGATTTGACAACTAACAAAATATTGAGGAAGGGAACAATAATGAAGGGCCTATACACCCTGAGTGAAGACATAAACTCTAACAAAGCATGCACCATCCACACCCAAAAAAACAACCTACAACTATGGCACAAAAGATTCGGCCACACATCCACAAAAAAATTGATCCACATCCCCAGTCTAAAGTTACCAGGCAGTGCAACTTTACATGATTGTGAAATATGCCCCGTGGCAAAACAACAGCGTTTGTCTTTCCCTAAAAGTTTCATTAATACCAGTGACATTTTTAGTTTAATACATGTTGATCTTTGGGGACCATACCCGGTCAATTGTATTTTTGGTGCACTCTACTTTTTAACCATAGTTGATGATTTCTTAAGAGCCACTTGGATTTATTTATTAAAAGAGAAAACGAGTGTATCAAATACCTTAAAATATTTTTGCAATCTAATAGAAAACCAATTTCAGAAAACAATCAAAATAATTAGGACAAACAAACGCACTGAGTTCATAAACACCTTATACAAAAAAAATTTTCAAGAAAGGGAAATCATGCATAAAAAAACCTGCACATACACACCACAACAAAAATGGTGTGGTGGAGAGGAAACACAAACACCTACTGCAAATTACTAGGGCATTGATGTTTGAATCGAAATTACCAAAAAGGTTTTGGGACGAAACCATACTCACAGCCACACACATAATAAACGTTTTGCCAAACTCTGTTTTAAAATGAAAAACTCCTTATGAAATTTTGTACAAAAAATAGCCGGATTACTCAAATCTAAAAGTCTTCGATTGTCTATGTTTTGTTATAAATATTAACCCTCAAAAGAACAAGTTTGAACCTAAGGCTTTGAAATGTGTTTTCTTAGGATATGCACCCGACGCAAAGGCGTATAAATTATATAATATAATAAACAGAAAAATAATTTTGTCAAGCGATGTCATATTCCATGAACATGTTCTCTCATACCAAATAGAATACCCTAAACCAGATTACCATGACACACCACTGCCAATACCAAGCAACGACACAGTAACCACACCTAAAAACCAGTTACAAAGAAGAGAAGAAATTTCTTCACCAAACATTATTCCCCAAGAGTCTGAAATAAGGAAGAGCACCAGGGTGAGAGGCAGGCCTGCCTGGAGGGAATAATTTATCGCTCATACCACCAAACAACTTGTGTCAGAACTTCCCTTCCTCATGTCCACCTCACCTGCATACAATCATGGCTATGTTAATTTCATTGCACAAGTGTCTATTATGAAGGAACCAATGCCATACAGGGATGCTAAAAAGGACAGCAAGTGGGTTGAGGCCATGCAAGCCGAGCTGTCCGCACTAGAAGAAAACAACACTTGGAAACTAACTGCACTACAAAAAAAGAAGAAGGCAATCGACTCAAAATGAGTGTATAAAATAAAATAGAATGTTGACTGATCAGTTGATAAATATAAAGCAAGACTCGTGGCTAAAGGTTACAACCAAGAGTTTGGCATAGATTATCACGACAGCTTCTCACCAGTGGCCAAGATGGTCACGATTCGACTACTTTTAGTCGTGGCAGCCGCAAATGACTAGCCAGTGTATAAGTTATACATCAATAATGCGTATCTACATGGGTTTGTAGAAGAGAAGTTATACTTGAAACCCCTAGAGGGCTACCTCAAGGCAAGTGAAGGACAAATCTACCGTTTAACCAAAAGCCTATACGGCCTGAAACAAGTAGGTTGTCAGTGGAATAAAGAGCTTACTTCAAAGCTCCAATCCA
Source organism: Carica papaya (assembly GCF_054855325.1). Classification (NCBI taxonomy): domain Eukaryota; kingdom Viridiplantae; phylum Streptophyta; class Magnoliopsida; order Brassicales; family Caricaceae; genus Carica; species Carica papaya. The sequence continues at coordinate 17,502,999 of NC_142312.1, read as the reverse complement.
TCGGCTTCACAAAGTCAGAAGCCGACCACTGTCTATTCACAAAAGGAACAAAAGAAAACTACGTTGCAGTTGTGGTATATATGGATGACTTACTTGTCACGAGTCCTAATGAAAAAGAGATTTGTGAAGTCAAAAGCACCATGGATGAAGCCTTCACGGTCAAAGACCTCGACCAAACGAGATATTTATTTGGAGTCGAGATAGCTAGGTCAAAAGAAAGGATCTACATCAGCCAGAAAAACTACATTAAAGACATTTTACTAGATACAAAAATGGAAGATGCAAAAGGAAGCCACTTTCTCCTGCCTTCCGGACTAAAGCTAAATGCAGAAGAAAAAGAAATCTTACTAAATCCGGAGAGGTACAGATGTCTAATCGGCCGTTTGCTTTACCTCAACTTTACTAGATCCGACATAACGTACTCCACCCAACATCTCAGTTAGTTCATGCAATAACCTAGACGACCGCATTCGACGCCGCACTACATGGTTTCAGGTACCTAAAGTAATATCCGGAGCAAGGCATCTTTTTTTCGAGAAAGAATGACCTTAAAATTCAAGCCTTTTGTGACTCGGACTTGGCATCGTGTCCGATGACCCGCAAATCCCTCACAGACTTCTGTATCTTCCTCGGGCCTGCACTAATCTCTTGGAAAATAAAAAAACAAACTACGATGAGCAAGTCTTCCGCAGAAGCTGAGTACAAGAGTATGTTATCCACAGTATGTGAAGTTTAGTGGATAACCTATCTTCTTCGAGATTTTTAAATAGTACCTCACTTACCTGTAATACTGAACTGCGACAACAAAGCCGCCGAGCATATCGCAGCAAATCCGGTCTTTCACAAACAAACGAAGACCTTGACATCAATTGTCACATAGTTCGTAACCAGGTTCAGAAGGGCTTCGTCGAGACGAAACACGTCACCTTGAGAGAACACTCACCGATCTGCTCATGAAACCTTTAGGAGCCTCAGCACATCACCGACTTCTGTTCAAGATGAAGCACTTGCAACAAGAAAGTACAAAGGTTTAATGAAGTGGCAGTGTGGGACTCGAAGAGTTGAAAGTGAACTGGTTTCATCTTGAGGAGTAGGTGAAAAGAATTAAGTAAAAGGCTGAGAGAAAAACGGACAGGTGGACCGCCCAGATCAAAACCCTAAAATGAAGGGTTTAGATCTTTTTTTCTGTTCAAAAGTTGGAGATAGCTGGTGGTCTCAGATGATTCTAGAGACCACCTTCATTTACTCCCCTACACGTGTATATATTCCCAACCCCCACACAATAAATGTTGTAGAAAATTAAAAGAGCATTAAATATTCTCCACTTACCCGGTTGGATTTTTACACAAATCAATTAATAGTAATAATTTGCGGTAACAGTCAAGAACTATATTTATTTTTTTTAAAAAAAAATATATGTACTAATAATGAATAAAAATAATATAGAGATTATTTTAAAATCGTACATAGTCTAATTTAATATTTTGGTTGTCACCAATGTTTATTATATCAATGTTCATTGTCTTCAATCTTTTTTAGAAATTATTTCTTTGCTATTATTTATATTAAAATGATAAAATTTTATATGTAACTCGTGATACTTTTAATAAAAATATTATGTCATGCACTTTTGCAAGAAATATATTAGATATTGTTTGCATGCTAACAATTGAAAACATTAATACTATTTTAAAAGGCATTGCAATATATTTAAAACATGTTATCAATATTTTTTTTATATACTTATAAAAGTAGCATTTTGCATAATAGTAACAAGAAAATTACTGTTTTGCATACTCAAAATCATTTAAGGTAGGCATGTCTATTTGTAACTATTAGTTGAAAGTATAGCCTATGAAACAAATTTTGCAACACTCTCTTGTTTGATATATATTTTAAGTAAACAATTTATTTTACTTCTCTTAAAAGCATTCTAAGAGCTATGGATATGTAACTAATATATTTGGAGTTACAGGGCCTTGCACGAAAAGGAAGAACGTTCAACTGGTGGCGTGACTCGCACCCAATTCTTTATCATTTCCTTTATTTGCAGCTTCACTTACTATGTCTTCCCAGGCTACCTCTTCCAAATGCTAACATCTTTATCTTGGGTATGCTGGGTATTCCCGCAATCAATAGTTGCACAACAAATTGGTTCAGGGCTTTATGGGCTTGGAATCGGTGCAATTGGGTTAGATTGGTCGACGATCTCTGCCTACTTGGGAAGCCCACTTGCAAGCCCATGGTTTGCCACAGCTAATGTTGCCATGGGTTTTGTCTTAGTCATGTATGTCTTAACTCCAATTTGTTATTGGTTCAATGTCTACAAAGCCAAAACCTTCCCCATATTCTCTTCCCAACTCTTCACATTCACAGGTCAAGAATATAATATAACATCCATTATAGATTCCAATTTCCATCTTGACATGGCAGCATACGAAAAAGAAGGACCGCTTTATCTCAGCACATTCTTCGCTATCAGCTATGGTGTTGGCTTTGCTGCATTAACTGCTACTATTGTACATGTTGCATTGTTCCATGGAAGGTAGCAAATCTTGAAGTTATATTTATGTATGTCATTATGTATCCATGTTAATCAGTCTTGAAATATTAATTGCAGAGAAATTTGGGAACAAAGTAAGGCTAGTTTTCAAGGGAAGGAGATGGATATACACACAAAGCTTATGAAAAGATATAAACAAGTTCCAGAATGGTGGTTTGTGCTTATTCTTATGGTTAACATTGCAACCACCATTTTTGCTTGTGAATATTACAATGAACAACTTCAGTTGCCATGGTGGGGTGTTTTATTAGCTTGTCTAATTGCCATTGTTTTCACTCTTCCAATTGGGATCATTACTGCCATCACAAATCAGGTATATTTACTTAATTTTTTTTTTTTATTTTATAAGATGATCATAAAAAAATTTGAATGTTAATGACAGTCACCTGGGTTGAACATCATTACTGAGTACATCATCGGATATATTTATCCCGGATATCCAGTTGCAAATATTTGCTTCAAGGTGTATGGATATATAAGTATGACTCAGGCCATTACATTCTTGCAAGACTTCAAGCTCGGCCATTACATGAAAATTCCTCCTAGGACAATGTTTATGGCCCAGGTTAGTTGATACTATATTATTAACATATACACAGATATATTTATATATTTATGACACGATTCCTCATGTTATGATCTGTGTAGATAGTGGGAACTCTCATAGCTTGTTTTGTCTATTTGGGAACTGCATGGTGGTTAATGGAAACCATACCTGACATATGTGAATCATCCTCAACTAGAGTGTGGACATGTCCAAGTGATAGAGTGTTCTACGATGCATCTGTGATTTGGGGTCTGATAGGGCCTAGAAGAATTTTTGGAGACTTAGGGACATACGAAGCAGTAAATTGGTTTTTCCTTGCAGGGGCAATTGCTCCGCTTATTGTATGGTTGGTGTCTAAGGTATTTCCGAACCAACATTGGATTCGACTAATCAATATACCGGTATTAATTGGTGCTACTGGAATGATGCCACCAGCTACCGCAGTCAATTACACTACATGGGTTTTTGCAGGTTTCCTCTCTGGGTTTGTTGCATATAGATATAAACCTCATTTGTGGCAGAGATATAATTATGTTTTATCTGGAGCATTAGATGCTGGACTTGCCTTTATGGGAGTCCTTCTTTATTTGTGTCTGGGCTTACAAAACATTAGTCTAGACTGGTGGGGTAACGACCTTGACGGATGCCCCTTGGCTTCCTGTCCAACAACTAAGGGAATTCTGGTTGAAGGCTGTCCTGTTTTCGACTAGAACTTTCGTTTTTTTCTTGGAAAATTGTTATGTATGCACTGAAGATTTTAATAAATTAGTCCATGAAAAAAAGTTATCAATTAGTACATAATTCATAATTCATCTTTATTTAAACATTTGGTGCTAATATATTTCTTCTTTTTGAGAAACATTATTCTATTAATTTATGATGTTTAGTGTAACGACCCGAAAATTCTAAAGAAAATAAATTATGAATTTAATGCAAAAGTGAAATAAATAGTTAAGGTTTACATTCCTTATACATAAACTTAAAGTTCCAAATATTATTACGAGAATTACTCTTTTGAAAGAAATACAAAAAAATTAAGGAAATAATCAGAAAATGAATAAAACTGGTTTCCTACTCACAACCCTCTTCTGGATCGGGCTATGGATCCTGGTTCTCTTGATTTGAAATAGTTAAATAAAAAATGAGCTACATTAACCCAGTAAGAATATCACGTTACATATAGAAATGAAAGTTGGTAGAAAAATTTAAAACAACTAATGGAGTACTTAATTAAGCAAATTTATTTATCAATAATAAAATCATTTACCGTCCACTTACTGAAGTGAGATTTACTAAAACAATCTATAGAAACTATAACATAACACTTATCATGACTTCATATGCAATCGGTAACATGCGCATATTACAATTTCATATTCAATTAATCAAAACAACAACTGCCCCTTTTTATAAGTCTGTTGGTATCCATGGGGTCCATAGAAATGTCCCCACTACGCGTGAACTATTTCTTTTAATATTCTCAATTAGCAGGCCATCCCCATACTCCGTCTGGTATGAGTGCCAAATTATTAAACCTTAATACCCCATCCGATATGAGGGTGAAACGGGTTATCTCCATATCCCGTCCGGTATAAGCACCAAATTACTAAGTCTAAATACTCCGTCCGGTATGAGACAACGTTCACGGTAGAGTTTTCTATGTACTCGGTTCGTCCACTAGCTCCTAGGATACCCAGTATGGCTATCATTTTTTCCATTCACTTAATCACAAAATTTTTCGTTTACCTTTAGCGTTCAATTCTCCAATTCAACCATAACCATACAAAACAAACAATACATGCATTCAAAACTATAAAATCAATTAATTAAATACTATCATGCATTTAAATCGTAAAAATAATCAACATAAACAACAGTAGATAATTTTCAGTTCTGTCTTCATTAATAACCCGTAATTAGTTATGAATATTTTCTAGATTGCACAAAATACTAAATAGATTTTAATTTGACTTTAATTCCATTACAGAGAACAGAGTGAGGGATTCTTACTCAATTTGATACCCAAAAAGCTAAGCTGTTGACTGCGCCTACTGGCGGTTCCTAGGTTCCCTGAATTTTTTCTTCGGGGAATAAGACGCGCTATAAGTACCTATAAATATCCTACAAAAACTCAAAAACAATGTTAGGAACCCTTTTCAGCCAATTTTAAAATTTCAGCACGGAAGCTCCACCGTGCTCCAGCGACGATGCAGTGGCAATCCACCTCGAATTGGCTGTTTTCGGTCGAATTCGGCCAGTTTTACATCAACCCCTACGAGAAAACACGTTAAAGGGACTCGGTTGGCCCAAAAAAATTGAAAAATTGAAACTCACCGGCAGTAGGGCTCTCTAGTGCTGCGGCTCCGCCGGCTCGCTTTGCAATTGGGTGTTTTGCTCCGATCAACCTGTAGAGAAGGAAACGGTGATCAAAATGGTGGAATAATTATACAGAACAAGAATCGAGAAGGGCTTCATTGGAAGTAGTTTTTGAAATTTTCTGCGACGAAGCCACCGAGCTTTGCCCGCGATTTTCGGTCAATCTACCGGTCTTTTGGCTCTGATTTGGCTATGCGGGTGTTTAAAATTGAATTCCAAGAAAAGCAAGAAATTTTTACCTCTTTTGGCAGTCAGAAGTGGCTCCGGCGCAGCGGCGGTTGGCGGCGGCTCTCCTTCCCGGCGGCTGGGTCCTCTTCTCTGGCGAGGGGGTCTTGCGGCTAGGGTTAGGGTTTGGTGTGAAGAGGGTTATTTATACCCGTCCTCTTTTAATCTGGAACTCTATCGCTTTTGATCTGAACCGTCCGATCGTGATTAAATAGGAAGTAAATATGGACCGTTGATCTCGTATAAATCTGACCGTCCGATTGCGTCTAGGGAGTGCATGCATCTGGGTCGTCCGTGCGCGTAGGAACGGATTTGGATCGTTCGATTGCTGACACGCGGATCGCTCACGTGGCCTCCCACATGGCACTATGTCAACGTCTGTTGCCACGCGTCGCGTTCTGGTTCGTCGGGGCTACTGACTGAGCATCCTACGTGACACAACTTTTCTAAATTATATTTTAACCTCCAGTTTTTTATTTTTCTTTCAAAAATACACCAAGAACCTAAATTTTCACTCCTTTTTCCTAAAATTGTTTCCAATTTCATCGTCCATCAAATTTTCTTCATTTTTACACTAAATTAAAATTAAAAAATTACAATTATAAATTAGTTTAATTTTCATTAAATTAAAATTGGGCATTACAACTCTCCCTCCTTAAAAAAAATTTGGTCCCTCAAATTTGTCTCTCTCACTCTCAATCAAGCAACTGGGGATATTGGGTTCTAAAGTTTGATTCTAGCTCCTATGTGGCATCTCTCGGTGTGTGATTCTGCCATATGACCTTAACAAAGAAAATTTTCCAGTTGCGGAGTAATCTACTCTTTCAGTCCACAATACCGACCAATACTTCCTTATAAGACAGATCCTCCTATAGTGGAAGAGGCTCGTGGGCCAAGATATAGAGGGGTCTGGCTTGTACTTGCATAGCATGGACACATGAAACATATTATAAACCCTGAAAAGTTCTGGACGCAGTGCCAGTCTGTAGGCGACGGTACCAATTTTGTTTAAGATTTCAAATGACCCAATAAACCGGGAGCTTAGTTTTTTCCTCGTGCCAAACCTACTAATTCCCTTAAGGAACACCCGATCGCCTTTCTCAAATTCTAAATCCCTCCTCCAGGTGTTCGCATAACTCTTATGTTTGCCCTGAGCCGTCTAAATGTTCTTCCTAATCTTAACTATTTTGGTTATAGTCTCATCTACAAGGTCTGGGCCGAATAATTTTTTATCATCCACTTCTTCCCAACAGATCGGTGATTTGCATGGGCAGTCATACAATGCCTCATACGGATCTATGTCAATACTTATTTGGTAGATGTTGTTATAGGCAAACTCTATCAGGGGTAGATGGTCATCACAATGGCCCCCGAAGATAAGAACGCAAGCTCAGAGCATATCCTCAAGTGTGAGGATTGTCCTTTCGGACTTTTCATCGGTTTGAGGGTGGAATATAGTACTAAGGGACAGTTTCATTTTCATGGCTTGCTGAAAGCTAGACCAAAATTGAGAAGTGAACCTGGGGTCCTTGTGGGACACTAATGTCACTGACACTCCACGTAATCTGACTATCTCTCGGATATACATTCTTGCTAACTTGTCTAAGGGATCGGTCATCTTGATGGCCAGGAAGTGGAAAGACTTGGTAAGCCAGTCAATAATTACTAGATGTCATCATGTCAACATTTACCTAGATGTCATCATGTCCTGAGTGTGCCATATGCAATCCTGTCACGAAATCCATGGTGATATGTTCCCACTTCCACTCCTGAATTTGTAATGGCTTAAGTAGCCCACCTGGGCATTGATACTATACTTTGACCTCTTGACATACCAAATACAGTCAAGTACATCTCTTTTCATCCCGTTCCATCAAAATCAGGGTCGCATACTTTGATACATCTTAGTGCTTCTGGGATGCATGACAAACTTTAAGCTATGGGCCTCTGTCATAATGTCCATTTTCAACTCACTGTCACCTGGAACACACACTCTATCCTGAAACCTGAGCAATCCATCGGTAGAGACTCGAAATTCTGAGTTAACTTCCTATTCTGCATCTTTCTTGAGGGCTGCTAGGGTGAAAATCGGTGGACTGAGCTTCATTTATTCTTTATATTAACTAAGGCTGAACAATCAGGTGACCTAAATATGTGACCCTCTTCAGGTCCTGAAGCCGTACCTATTATGCGGCCCCTATCTACCCCCATTATGAAACCATCAAATGAACTAATGTACCTACATTTTTCCTGCTGAGTGCGTCGGTTACCATGTTGCCCTTACTTGGGTGATACAAGATATCACAATTATAGTCTTTGAGGAGTTCTATCCACATTCTCTGACACATGTTGAGATTCTTTTGAGTGAATATGTGTTTCAAGCTCTTATGATCGGTATAGATCTTAAAGGGAGACTCATACAAGTAATAGCGCCAAGTTTTCAAGGCGTGGATGATTGCAGTAAGTTCTAAGTGATGGGTGAGGTTGACTCTTCAACTGTCTGGACCCATAGGTTATGACTTTCCCATGCTGCATCAAAACACAACCCAACCCTAGGTAGGAGGCATCACTATAAACTGTATATCTACCCGATCTGCTCGATAAGGCCAACACTAGTATGGTAGTCAACCGTCTCTTTAGTTCTAAAAAACTTCTTTCACAATCCTCATTCCACTCAAACTTGATGTTTTTCTTTGTGAGCCGAGTCAGAAGAGCAGCTAGACTAGAAAACCCTTCTATAAACTTGTGGTAATAACTTGTCATCCCCAGAAATCTACGAATCTCCTTAACCGAGGTCAATTTTTTCCATCTGAGCACTGTTTTAACTTTTTTGGGGTTCATTAACACTTCATCCTTTGATATGATGTGTCCTAGGAAGGTAGTCTGCTCAAGTCAGAACCCACACTTACTCAACTTTGCATACAACTTTTTCTCTCTAAGAACCTGCAAAACCTGAGTTAGATGGTGAGCGTGTTCCTTTATATTTTTTGAATAAACCAAGATATCATCGATGAACACAATGACAAACTGATTCAGGAATTGTCTTAAAACCCTATTCATCAAGTCCATGAAGATGGCTGGAGCATTGGTTAGTCCAAATGGCATGACTAGGAACTCATAGTGTTCGTACCTGATTCAAAAGACTGTTTTGGGAATGTCTTCTACCCTTATCTTTATCTGATAGTAACCTGAACGCAGGTCTATCTTGGAGAAGACCTGGGCACCCTACGACTAATCAAAGATGCCATCGATCTTGGAAGGGGGTATTTATTCTTGATCGTGACCCTGTTCAGACTTCTATAGTCAATACATAACCTCAACGTCCCATCTATCTTTCTAGTAAATGTGACTTCGGCACCCCAAGGGAACACACTATATCGGATGAATCCATTGTCCTGCATTTCAGTGAGTTATTTTCTTAGTTCCTCCATCTCAACACGACTCATGCGGTAAAAAGCAACTAAAATAGGCTGGGTGCCTGGGTAAAGGTCAATGGTGAATTCGACTTCTCTGTTTACTGGCAATCCAGATAGTTCATACAGAAACACATCTGGAAAGTCTCGAATTACCAGAATCTCTTGAATACAAATTTCTTTCTTAGGTTTGCCTAATTAGAGAAAATAACTGGGTTAAAGTACGTGATAATAAGAAAATTTGCCATGAGTGAACAAATGTTAAACGATTTTATTAGTTTGTAAATGACTCCTTATTAGAAGAATTGAATACAATCTTCTTGCTAAAATAATCTATGGTGACATGATACGCCGCTAGCCAGTTCATTCCTAAAATTATATCAAAGTCCCACATGTCAATTTCAATTAGGTCCACACTCAACTTCCTATCTGCTATATCTATGACACAGACTCTATATACAACCTCCCCCAGTAGTGTCATACTCCTAGGAGTAGACACAAACAACATAGAAATTAAGTTTCTTAGGTAATACATTTAATTTTGACACAAAATGTGTGAAATAAATGAATGCGATGCACCAGTATCAATCAAAACATGAGTAAGATGGTTACAGATAGTGTACATACCTTGTATTACATCCGGGTTGGCTTTGGCATCTTGCTGAGTGAGTTGTAAGCCCTACCGTAGATAGGAGGTCTAGCCTGATTTTGGTTCATCAGGCACTCCCTTGCATAATGTTGGGCGCTACCACATATGCGGCAGGTGTTGTTAAGGCGATAGTAGGGTCGGTTCCTATGATCTTTATCATAATGCTGACAGATCTTGCCGCATCCTGTTGTTGGAACTTTAGGGGGAACCTGAGTCATCGACCTAGGTCTCTTGTTCTGTTGAACAGGTACAGTAGGTGCTGGTCTGCAGTGTGGGGTTGAGGACATTAAGGTTTCCTACTGCTTGAGAGAAGGTGTAAAGGCTCCTCTCTACTAACTATGCATTGGCCAAAACAACCGAATAAGTACTGAGCTCTAGCATAAACAATTGCTGTCTGATCTCAGGATGGAGACTTCACTTGAACCTTCTAGCCTTCCTACCTTCATTCATCATGCTCTTAGGAGAATATCAACCCAACTCTAGGAACTTGCAAGCATATTCTAATACAGTCATGTCCCCCTAGACCAAGTGTGCAAACTCTATCTCTTTCAGATGTCGGAGATGCTCTGGGAGGTACTCTGCAAGAAAGGCCGTCAGAAACTGTTTCCAAGTGACTGGAAAGGACAGGGTGTCTGCTTGAGTTTCTACCAGCGGCCTGCTTCTCCCACTAGCATGTAGATAGTAAGGATGACCTTCTGTTCGGGAATCACCCCAAGGGTCTTGAAGGCCTTCTCTATCTTAACTAATTAGAACTCGGTCTCTTTAAAGAAGGATCCCCTCCAAAAGTAGATGGATTTAATCTTTTATACCTTTCTATGTAGCTTGGGTCCATCATGAGAGGAGCTGGATCCCGTGGATAAGGGACTAGACTGTGCTGAGGATGGACTGGATGGCCCTGCAGTGGTACTTGATGATACGGTGGAGGCACCGTATTGTACTGTGGTGGTGCAGGGTGATACAATGGCTGGGGCACCAGATCATACTGTGGTGGTGTCGGGTGGTACTGTGGAGGAGTAGAGTCATATCAAGGTGGCTCGAGATCATCCCGTTGTGGGGGTGGCTCAACTTGTGGCAACGGGGGATGGTCAGGTAGCTCATTCCTTTCCTCCCGAGCCTGTTGGACAGCAATGAGTCTCTCTACCATCTCAAATAACCGGTCAACATCCTCTCTAAACGAACCCTCCTGAGCTGCTCAGTTTAATGGGGGTCTTCCTCTCCTCATCTATCTGTACCTGTATTTCACAAGGAATGGTTGAGTGACAATTCATTGATTTTGGTGTTTCCTAAGGATTTTGTGTAAGGAATGGATACGAGGAACGTAGCTCTAATACCAACTGTAACGACCCCAGAAATTATAAAGGAAATAAATTATGAATTTAGTGCAGAAGCGAAATAAATAATTAAGGTTTACATTTCTTACACATAAACTTAAAGTCCTAAATAGTGCTACGGAAATTACCCTTTTGAAGCAAATACAAAAAAATTAAAGAAATAAACGGAAAATAAATAAAATTGGTATCCTACTCACAACCCTATTGTGGATCGGGTTCTAGATCCTGGTCTTCTTGATTTAAAATAGTTAAATAAGAAATGAGCTACACTAGCCCAATAAGAATATCACGCTACTCACCGACACAGAAATGAAGGTTGGGAGAAAAATTTAAAACAACTAATAGAGTACTTAATTAAGCAAATTCATTTATCAATAATAAAATCATTTACCGACTTACCATAATGAGATTTACTAAAACAACTTATAGAAATCATAACATAAGATATATTATGATTTCATATGCAATCGGTAATATGCACATATTATAATTTTATATTCAATTTATCAAAACAACAACTGCCCCTTTTCATCAACCTGCTGGTATCCATGGGAGTCCATAGAGATGTCCCTACTACGCGTGAACCAATTCCTTTAATATTATCAATTAGCGGATCATCACCATACCCTGTTCGATATGAGGGTGAAATGAGCTATCCCCATGACCTGTTCGGTATGAGCGCCAAATTACCAAATCTCAATACCTCGTTTGGTATGAAACAACATTTACGGTAGGGATCCTTATATACTCGATCCGTCCACCAGCTCCTAGGATACCCAATAGAGCTGCCGTTTTCATCCATTCACTTAATCACAAAATTTTTCATTTACCCTTAGCCTCTAATTCCCCATTTCAATCGTAACCATACAAAATAAATAATGTAACGATCCCGAAAATTTAAAATGAAATATGTGTATTAAAAATGTCAAATGCGGAAGCGAAGTCAAAATTTCGATTAACATCCCTTACACTAAAACCAAAAACGTGCTCAAAATATAAAAGATCAAACTAACTAAAAGAGAAACTCGAAAGTAAAAGCTATGAATATGACTATGGAGTCTTTAGGCATCCCCTTCGTCGTCTTCCTGCAGAACGGGCTCGGGAACAATGTATTCCTGATCTGAAATGATTAAATAAGGAATGAGCTACACTAGCCCAGTAAAGACATCACGATATCTCACCGTCACGGAGGTAAAGGTGGGTAAAAAACACAAAAAGACCAATGGAGCATAATTTACAACAAATCCTTTTATCAATAATAAAACCTTTACCATCCACTTACCTCGATGAAATTCATAAAATAATATACGAAAGCAATAACATTATCATCATCATGAAATCATATAAACTGTATAACATAATACTTATCACGCCTTTTGTAATTCAATCATTACACAACATATTTTTCCTCTTTTACCAGCCTACTAGTATCCGTGGGGATCCATAGGAGTCCCGCTACCCGTGAACCTTTAACATTTACAACCTGATTCCAGGGCCGTCCCCATACCCCATCCGGTATGGGCGCCAAAACACATAAGGTCTCCATACCCCGTCCGGTATGAGAGACCACAATCCCGGTAGGGTTCCCTACGGACCCGGTCCGTCCACCATCTCCCAGGATATCTAGTCAGGCTGATCACATTATACGATTATCAATTTACATAACCTTTCATTCTCCTTTTCCTCAGTCAGCATCATCAATTCACACACAAACAAGCAAAACAGTAATTTATGCCAAACAAGACAACATACAGCATCGGTTACTCAGTCATTCAACCCATAATCAATAAAACAGTAAAATATGCACATGAAACTATGAAATGAAAACATCAGACCTCATACTGCATTTAAAACTGTAAAATAGGTCAAATAACAGTTAACCGACAAACACACTAGACTCGGGCTCCATTAGCGACCTTAAGCAATTTCACACATTCGTTGATTCAAGAAATACCGTTTTATCATTATTGAACTTTAATACTGTGATAGGAATAAGGTGAGGGGTCCTTACTCGTTTCGGGGTCTGAACACGGCTTCACAGTGCGCCTACAGGCTGTCCCTAATTTTCCCTGAATTTTTCTCGGGGAACTGAAACGCACTACTGGTACCTGCACGTGTTCCAAAAAATCCCAAATTAGACCCAGGGCCCCTTTCGGCCACACTTACATCGGTCCCTGTGATAAAACAACCCTAGGACCCTCGGGGGGCGAAAAAATTACGAAAAACCGAAGCTTACCGGCGGCGGTGCTCTCGGGTGCGGCGGCTCTCCAGCGAGGTTCGTGTTTTGGTGATTCGGCTCCGATCAACCTGTAGAGAAAAGAATGGTGATCACGGTGATATAAAAATTGCATCAAACGGAGGCCGGGAAGGGCCTCATCGGAGGCAAAAACCGAGGAGGGGCGCAGCGGCACCGCTGGGTTTCGGCCGTTTGGCCGAGATTTTGGCTCCGATTTGGCCACAGGAGAACTCAACGTGGAAAAACGAGTCGGGAGTATGAAATTTACCTCGATCGGCGGTCGAAAATCTCCCCGGTGCGGCGGCGGGTGGTGGCGGCCGGCTCCTCCGGCGTCTGGTTCGTCTTCTCCGGCGAGGGCAGGCGGCTAGGGTTTTTGTGGTCAGGTGTGGGGGTTCTATTTATACCCTTTTGCCTTTTGATCTCAGCCGTCCATTTTGATTAAATCTGGGCCGTCCGTTTTTGATTGAATCTGGGCCGTCCGTACGATTGCATCTGGGCCGTCTGTGCGCACGCTTGATCTGGGCCGTCCGTTCGCGCGGGGATGCATCTTGGCCGTCCAATCACGCGCACGCGGATCGCCCACGTGGCCCGTTCCCTGGTCGACGTGGTCTTGCCACGCGGCAGGTCCTGGTTGGCCAGGGCTGCTGACTGGGCCGCTGACGTGGCTGCTGATGTGGCACTTTTTTTTTTAACTTAATAAATAAAATTAATAATATAATAATAAAAATGCCCAATTATTTGGGCGTTACAAATAATACATGCATTCAAAACTATAAAATTAATCAAATTCTCCTGTCTTTTGGCTCCAATTTGGCCATGTGGGTGTTTAAAATTGAATTCCGAGCAAATGAGAAATTTTTTACCTCTTTTGGCGATCATAAGTGGCTCCGGCACGGCGGTGGGTGGCGTCGGCTGGGTTTTCTTCTCCGGCGAGGGGGTCTTGCGGCTAAGGTTAGGGTTTGGTGTGAAGAGGGTTATTTATACCCGTTCTCTTTTAATCTGCGCCGTCCATCGCATTTGATCTGAACCGTCTGATCATGATTAAATAGGAAGTAGATCTGAACTGTTGATCACGTGTAAATCTGACCGTCCGATCGCATCTGGGGAGTGCACACATCTGGGCCATCCGTGCATACGGGAACAGATTTGGGCTGTTTGATCGCAGGCATGTGGATTGCCCGCGTGGCACCACGTCAGCATCCGTGGCCACGCATCCCGTTTTAGTTCGTCGGGGTTGCTGACCGGGCATCCTACGTGGCACAACTTTTCTAAATTGTATTTTGACCTTTAATTTTTTATTTTTCTTTCAAAAATACCCATAAAACCCAAAATTTCACTCATTTTTCTCAAAATTATTTCCAATTTCATCCTCTATCAAATTTTCTTCATTTTTACACTAAATTAAAATTAAAAAATTATAATTTTAAATTAATTTAATTTTCATTAAATTAATTTTGAGCATTACATTTAGTCTTAACCCGTCCAAAAATTATACTTGATTCATAAACTCTTCAAATAGTTTGTGCTCATACCAGACAACCTTAAAATAGAGTAAGACTTGTGAATTATTAGTTTTGATAAGGATGGAATCATTGTATGAGGGCATTCGAGGGAGTACCTGCATTATGTTATTCGGGAAGGAGGCAAATTATAGTTATAAAAGTATTATTTAACAATCTAATTACATATAATATATGACCAATACTGCTATAATAATTTCACTTCAAAGATAATTTAGTTATCATTCTTATTAGTAATTTAAAAATGTGTTAACTTATTATCATGTTTCTTATTGTGGATGTCTAAGTTCGTTAAAATAATAAATGTACAAAAACTATACAATAAAAATATGATTATGATAAAATTGTGATAATGAGACTTATTCTTTATAAACATAATTTATAAAATCCTAATCTTATGATCAATCTAAGATAGACATCATTTAATTTGAAGAGGTTTACATATAATATATTACTTTTTTAACAAATATTTAGTTTAGAATAGTGAGTATTGGTTATACTAATTTAATATCTATATATTAAAAGTAAAATTTTATATCAGTGGGATACTATTAAAATCCTGTTTTGATAGATTTTAGTGATAGGTAATTAATATATGTTAATGATAGTAATTGGATGATAATGACACAAGATGAGAATGATAAAAAAAATTTATATTTGAATGATTGTGTATTAATGTATATTAATAACGGTTGTTTGTTTGGATAATATGATGATATGGTTGTATTTTTAGTCAAATTATTATTTTACCATTACCTATTATATGTAATAGTAAATAGTATATAAAAAGTATGTAATAAAAAAAATTATATACGAATATAATTAAATTTGTATTTAAATAAATAATTATTATACATAATTAAATTAAATTTTTATATTTAATAAAATAAATCATTATTATTTATATTATCATATTAATTTTATTTTAATAAAAATAAAATTATTTATATATTAGAAACAAATAGTTATAATTATATATTACTATATTAAATTTAAAATTATTCCAATAAATAAAAAATTAAAATGTATTTGAAATAATTACATACTATGAGTTAATTTGAGGAAATAAGAAGAGAAAATAGGGTGTTTATTTAATGATGTAACTAGAATTAAATATATTTTATGAGGATATAATGGAAAAATAATTACTTGTCGGTCACATACCACCGATTCGGTGATTTTAAAATTATCCAAATTTGCCAGTCAGATGTCATTTGTTACTATCTCATCAGATTGAAAGTTGAAGCAAATATGATTTTCTCACACCCGTAGAGTACCATACATTAATTGATTATCATTTACCACAATCCAAACATGGTGTAAATGAAACGGTCCGTGAAACATAAGGAAAATAAATTTATAAATTTAATACAGAAGCGTATAATAACGTTAAGATTTACATTCCTTACACATAAATTTGAATGCCCAATAAAGTTACGGAAATGTCCATTTCATAGCGGTGTATAAAAAGAAACAAAATAAACGTATGTAAATAGTAAACAAATGTTGTTGGGAGGTTAACCTCCACTAGCTCTTGATGGAGTCCGGGAGACACCTACTCACAGCTCTCCTGTTGATTAGGATCTGAGTCTGGATCTTCTTGATCTGAAATAGTTAATAGGGGTGGGCTATATTAGCCCAATAAGAATATTATACTATTCACCGATACGAAAACTGAAGATTGGTAAAAAAATATAAAACAACTAATGAAACTCTTAATTTAAGTAAGTTCATTTATCACAAGAAAAATTATTTATTGCATATTTAACGTTATGATATTTCTAAAATCAACCTATAAAGGTAATAACTCAAATGACATTATGATCTCTTGTACAAGTGAACAAGAACAACAACTTTCTCTTTTTTATCTACTTACTGGTACTTCTGGAGGTCCATAGGAATGTCACTCTACGCTTGAACCCAATATCTAAACTTGTCGATTATCCGGCCATTCCCATACCCGGTCCGGTATGAGTGCAAAAATGTCATCCCTTGATACCTCGTCCGGTATGAGGGTGAACCGAATCGTCCCCATACCATGTCCGGTATGAGTGCTAAAAATACTCTCGATACCCTGTCCGGTATGAGGTGACATTCACGGTAGAGTTTCTTATGTAACCGGTTCATCCACCGTCTCCCAAGATATCCAGTAAGACAACTATTTATTAATTCATATCATCAAACAATTTTTCATCAGTATATTAATTTCACGTTTCACAATCAACCGTAAATCACGCAACACAAGTGATATATGTATTGAGGAAACATAACTAAATCATTTAACTATTGCAGTATATTATCATATATTTAAAGCTGTACGTGTAACGACCCCAGAAATTTAAAATGAAATGTATATTAAAAATATCAAATGCGGAAGCGAAGTCAAAAATTCGATTAACATCCCTTACACTAAAACCAAAAACGTGCTCACAAAATATAAAAGATCAAACTACCTAAAGGAGAAACTTGAAAGTAAAAGCTACGAATATGACTATGGAGTCTTTAGGCGTCCCCTTCGTCGTCCTCCTGCGGAACCGGCTCGGGAACAATGTCTTCCTGATCTGAAATGATTAAATAAGGAATGAGCTACACTAACCCAGTAAAGACATCATGATATCTCACCGTCACGGAGGTAAAGTTGGGTAGAAAACACAAAAAAACCAATGGAGCATAACTTACAACAAATTCTTTTATCAATAATAAATCCTTCACCATCCACTTACCTCGGTGAAATTCATAAAACAGTATACGAAAGCAATAACATTATCATCATCATGAAATCATATATGAACTGTATAACATAATACTTATCAAGCCTTTTGTAATTCAATCGTTACACAATATATTTTCCTCATTTACCAGCCCACTAGTATCCATGGGGATCCATAGGGGTCCCGCTACCCGTTAACCCTTAACACTTGAAATCAGATTCCAGGGCCATCCCCATACCCCGTCCGGTATGGGCGCCAAAACTATAAACCTCATTACCCCGTCCGGTATGAGGGTGAAACGGGCCGTCCCCATACCTCGTCCGGTATGGGCGCCAAAATACATAAGATCTCCATACCCTGTCCGGTATGGGAGACCACAATCCCGGTAGGGTTCCCTACGGATCTGGTCCGTCCACCATCTCTCAGGATATCTAGTCAGGCTGACCACATTATACAATTACCCATTTACATAATCTTTCATTCTCTTTTCCCTCAGTCAGCATCATCAATCCACATACAAACAAGCAAAACGATAATTTATGTCAAACAGACAACATACAACATCAATATCCCAGTCATTCAATTCATAATCAGTAAAACAGTAAAATATGCACACGAAAATATAAAATGAAAACATCAAACCTAATACTGCATTTAAAATTGTAAAACAGGCCAAATAATAGTTAACCAACAAACACACTAGACTCGGGCTCCATTAACGACCTTAAGTAATTTCACACATTCGTTGATTCATGAAATACCGTTTTATCATTTATTGAACTTTAATACCGTGATAGGAAATAGGGTGAGGGGTCCTTACTCGTTTTGGGGTCCGAACACGGCTTCACAGTGCGCCTACAGGCTGTCCCTAATTTTCCCTGAATTTTTTACGGGGAACTGAAACGCACTACTGGTACCTGCACGTGTTCCAAAAAATCCCAAATTAGGCCACACTTGCATCGGTCCTTGTGATAAAACAACCCTCGGGCCCTCGGGGGGCCCAAAAATTACGGAAAATCGAAGCTTACCGGCGGCGGTGCTCTCGGGTGCGGCGGCTCTCCGGTGA
Organism: Carica papaya; assembly: GCF_054855325.1. Lineage (NCBI taxonomy): Eukaryota > Viridiplantae > Streptophyta > Magnoliopsida > Brassicales > Caricaceae > Carica > Carica papaya. The sequence continues at coordinate 17,484,362 of NC_142312.1, read as the reverse complement.
AGTTCGTGTTTTGGTGATTCGGCTCCGATTAACCTGTAGAGAAAAGAATGGTGATCACGGTGATATAAAAATTGCATCAAACGGAGGCCGGGAAGGGCCTCATCGGAGGCAAAAACCGAGAAGGGGTGCGGCGGCACCGCTGGGTTTCGGCCGTGTTTTCCAGCCGTTTGGCCAGGATTTTGGCTCCGATTTGGCCACAGGGGAAATCAGCGTGGAAAAACGAGTCGGGGGTATGAGATTACCTCGATCGGCGGTCAAAAATCTCCCCAGTGCGGCGGCGGGTGGCGGCGGCCGGCGTTTCCGGCGTTTGGTTCGTCTTCTCCGGCGAGGGCAGGCGGCTAGGGTTTTTGTGGTCAGGTGTGGGGGTTCTATTTATACCCTTTTGCCTTTTGATCTCAGCCGTCCATTTTGTTTTAATCTGGGCTGTCCGTTTTTTGATTAAATCTGGGCCGTCCGTGCGATTGCATCTGGGTCGTCCGTACGCACGCTTGATCTGGGCCGTCCGATCGCGCGTACGCGGATCGCCAACGTGGCCCGTCCCCGGTCAACGTGGTTTTGCCACGTGGCAGGTCCTGGTTGGCCGGGACTGCTGACTGGGTCTGCTAACATGGCCCTTTTTTTTTTCAAATTCCCGGGCGTTACAGTACGAGCAAGTAATCAGTTAAACAGAACATATAAACGACTAACCGATTCTGACTCTATTAGTGACCTGTAATTATTCTCAAAATTTTTTAAATTCCATAAAATACCATATTATTGATTTTTAAGCTTCAATTCCGTAATAAAGAATAAGGTGAAAGATTCTCACCTGAATCGGTGTCCGAAATCTTGTACTTTCTATCGCGTCTCCTAGCAGTTCCCGAATTTCCTGACTTTTTATGTGGAGATTAAACACGCTTCTCGTACATAAAAAAATACCCCAAAAACTCAAAATCAGTGCTAAAAATTCCTTCTGACTAATTTTAAAATTTTGGCACGGCGGCGGTACCGTGCTCTGGCGATGGCACCGCCACCCGCGGCAGTGGTTTACCTCAGCCTGGCCATTTTCGATCGACTTTAGAGATATCCCTACGAAAAAATACGTTAAGTAGCATCGGTTGGGAAAAAAATTAAAAAAATTGAAACCTATCGGTGGTAGAGTTTTCGAGTGTGGCGACTCCATCGATTCTCCTTCGCGATTGGGATTCCTCATTCGGTCAACCTGCAGAAAACAGAACGGTAAATATAATGGTAAAAAAATTACATGAAACAGAAACCGGGTAGGGGCCCATCGAATGAGGTTGCAGGTTTTGGGCCGTGGCGGCCTCGCCGGGCTTTGTCTGCAGTCTTCGACACATGCGCCATTTGTTTTGCTCCGATATGGCCACAAGGGTGCTCAAAATCGAATTTCGAACGGGTAGGAGAATTTTTATATTTTTTTGCTGTCGGAGGTGGCTTCGGTGCGGCGGCAGTTGGCGGTCGGCTTCCTTCTCCGACGTCTGGTTCTTCTTATCTGACGGAGAGGCTGGCGGCTAGGATTCAGGTTCTGTGTGATACGAAATATTTATACCCATCCCACATTAATCTCGATTGTTCATCTCAATCGATCTCGTCTGTCTGATCGCGTCTAAGGAGGAAATGAATCTAAATCATTCATCACGTTTGATCTCGACCGTTTAATCGCGCCTAAGGGAGAAACAAATTTGGACCGTTCATTACGTTTGATCTCGACCGTTTGATCGCACCTAAGGAGAAAGTCGATCTGGACCGTCCATGCGCGTGGGATTGATCCTGGGTCGTCCGATTATGGGGCACGAAGATCACTAGCGTGGCCTCCCGCGTGGCGCCAACGTTAGCTCACATGGCCATGCGACACGCTTTAGTTCGTCGAAGCTGCTGACTGAACAGTTCTACGTGACTGAACTTTCTCTAATTGCATTTTGACCCACTATTTTTAATTTTTCTTTTAAAAATACATTTAAACTCAAATTTTTACCATTTCTTTTCAAAATTATTTTTAATTTCGTCTCTAATTCGTTTTTTTTAAAATTTAATTAAATTAAAATTAAATAATTTATTATTATATATATATATTCATAATCCGTAAACATCATCTCGGACTAATTTTTGGGACCGGGTGTTACAGTAAATGTACTGACATTTTTAGTAACTGGTATCAATTATAAAATTTTTTAAAATTTTAAATTTTTTTACTTGATCGTTAAAACTTAAAAAAATTTATAATTAATGTTAATTTGTATGGAAAAACAACTTAATATAAACATTCTATTTTAATATATTTTTAGTTATTTTAGTATAATATTTATATTTTATATTTTAGATTACAAAAATCACTTATCTAATAATTATTAAATGTTTTTAAAAAATATACAAATTTAATTATTAGAAAAGTCACACCTCTTTAAATAATAAACTTTTAAAATAAAAATAGAACTAAACCGAATTTGAAAAAGAACACTAATGAAATTGAGATTTCTTTCTTCAGTTTATCCTCATGTCCCCACGGCAAAAGCCCGACGGCTGATTTCTTCCTCTTCTTCTTCTTCTTCTTTGAGAGAAAGAGCTGTCTTCCTTACTTCTTATGCTTTAAGAGACTGGAAAAACCTTTAAACCCCTCGGTTGAAGGAAGCAACCAGCTAGCTTCAACGAAACCCACCAGAAATCTGCATCAACAAAATGATGGAAGCCCAATCAGATGGTAACGATAACGCTGCCATTTCCGCTATCAAAGACATGCGTACCCGACTGGAGACCCGAATCAACACCCAACACACTACCCATATCCACCGTCTCTCCTCTCTCCAGTCTATCATCCCTAACTTGGTTCCATCTCTCGATCTCTCTCTTAAGGTTATCTCCTCCTTCAATCACCGCCCCTTCACCCCAACTCCTTCTCTTCCCAGCGCCGACCTCAAAAAACGTCACCAACTCCTACCCGAACATGACCCCCGCTCACTACATGATCCCAAATCGGCAGCCAACTTTTCGGGTCCGGGTCATAAATCGAGTTCTATGGACCCGGGTTCTCGACCCGAGGCGGAGAAGTTCGCACTGGACGAAAGTGGGAGCCCGTTGTCGGTAGTGAGGGCGATGGTGGCGGAGTGTTTGCTGCACAGGGTCCCGTTCTCGCCGATTGATTCCTCAACGGTGTTGAGGAAGCTGGAAAACGACCAGAACGCCACGCCAGCCGATAAGGCTGCGCTTCGGGAATTGGGCGGAGAGTCTGGCGCGATACTTGCAGTGGAGATGGCTCTTAGGTCAATGGCCGAGGACAATGGCGGAGTCGACCTCGAGGAGTTTGTGGTCAGTGGCAAGTCCAGAGTCATGGTCTTGGCCATCGACAGAACGAGGTTGCTCAAAGAGCTGCCTGAAACGGCAAATTACCATCAGCAGCAAGAAACCACCACCAACAACAGTAGCACTAACAACAGCTTGAATAATGCTAACGATATGAACCGGATGGAGACCCAGAACCAGAGTGATGCTGGGGTTTTTGGGATGGGTAGTGGCTCGGCACCGAGGCCCGTACCCGACATGTGGATGGGACCCGGGGATCCGCACATGATGTATGCGGGAAGTGGCGGGTCACTAATGGGTGGTTCAAGGACTGGTGGTGGTGGTGGCCCGAGAGGAATGGCGATGATGGGAATGCACCATCAGAGGGGTATGGGAATGATGGGAGGGATGGCAGGTAGGCCTCCTCCAGCATCGGTACCTTTGGCAGGGCAGAGGACGAGGACAGAGGAAGATGATATAAAGGACGTCGAGGCTCTTCTGAGCAAGAAGTCTTTTCGAGAGAAGCAACAGTCAAGGACTGGTGAGGAGCTATTGGATCTTATTCACCGCCCTACTGCTAGGGAAACCGCCACTGCTGCGAAGGTATTACCAGTTTCCTTTAGTATCTGCTCTATTATATTTTTGTTGATAGAGTCAGCACTAAAAGTTTCTTGATTTATTTTGAAATGGCTCTATTTGCTTGTTCAATGAATAGATATGAAGCCATGGTTTCAGTTGGTTGGGAATGAAAAATGATTTAAAGGGTTAATCTTTATTTCTTTCCCAGTCTACGTGTGTTCGTGCTGGTTTATTCTGCTATCAATTGCATGCCTTGGATATATGTATTGTAAAATTATTAATTCATTTAAACAAGTGTTTGTTATCGATGTCTCTACGTTTTATCTTGTAGATCATCTCTGTGTTCCTTGTAAGCTTGTAGTTAATTTTGTCAGTGACAATAATGTTAAATAATTGTTTCAGTTCAAAAGCAAAGGTGGCTCTCAAGTTAAGTACTATTGTAAGTACCTGACAAAAGAGGATTGCCGTCTTCAATCTGGTTCCATCTTAGCATGTAACAAGGTCAGTCAAAGTATAGTTTCCAAACTTTGTTAGAAAGCCTGAGATAGCATATATTCATTTTGAATTGTATTTCCTTGATGTAATTTTGGTTTCCCCAATTGAAAATCTGGTGAAATACTTATTCTGGTTACGGCATCTTTGATGGAGCGAAAATATACATGTTAAATTAATGCTACATACTTCTATGCTAGGGGGTGAGATTTTCTTTTTGAAGCTTCTACAACTGAATTTCATTATATCATATTGGAGCCTGGTGTTTCTTTTTACTGCATATGAACTTAATACTTTTGATTTGGTGATCAACATCTTAGTTGTTTTAGTTCTCACCATTTATTCCCTAACTATTTTGTGCTACAAACCAAATAGAAAAGATATTTTTTTGGAGGATGTCTGGTTTTAGTTGGGAATATGAGAGCCTACCCACCCCTTGACTGTATGGCACTCTCTAGAATGACAGAACATGGCAAGAACCTAATTTATGAGTAGTGCACCATTAAGTTTAAGTTTACTGATCCTTATTGTTTCTACCTTTCGCCTTTGATATAAAATATGTATGCGAGCTTGTTGTGTGTTTATGCATTTTAACGTAGATGGCATTTATGCCATAAAGCTTGTGAGACTAGATAGAATAAGAGAGTGAAGTACCATGTTCGGTAGCAAATATATGGCGATTGAGCTGTACAAAGAAGTGTCTATTGGTGAAACAATTTTGTTCCTACAAAATGGTGGAACTCCTGAGGCAAACTATATTTTATCTCAAATATCCCCCTTCTCTCATCTTCTCTCTAATCATTTTTTCCTTTAATTTTTACACTGTTTAAAGGTTATTTTTAAATCGAGTAGCACATGCATGGCCCTAACTATGGTAAGATTGTCACTTTGTCTTCAACACCATTGATAATATCAATGTTTCTTTTTAATTTCATTAGAAGTTATTTTAATTTTAATAGTTCAATTTTTTACCGAAACAATTTAAATTGAAAAAATCAATAGTTAAGTTACTAGTTAAGTAAATATAAATTAATTTTATAAAATATTTAAATAATTTAAAACTACAAAATAAAAAATAAATTAAATAACTTTAAAATACAAACTAAAACAATAAAAAGTGCAAAGGCATTTGAGTAATTATATACTGTATTGTTCAGTTCAAATTGAAGTGAATCAAACACGAAATTTTTTTGTTCGATCGTGTGTAATTCTATTCTATTCTATCATATTCTGTTCTATTCTTGCACGAACACTGCCATAGTAGTGGAGAATCATGTTTTGATGGCTATTGATCCTTTTCCAGCATGAGCAGAAGGGAAACTTATTAATGCTTTTGAGTGAGAACTGTATATCTAATGGATTTCATGACAGCAGAGAGTAAAAGAGTTGTTGGGTCTAGCTTGTCCTGCCTTCCCTCAGAGAACAAGACTTTCTTGTGACAAACAATTTTGTTATTTATCCGCATTGATTCTTAAGAATGTATCTAATTCTATTTCAGTGCTTACCTTTTAACATGTTCTTATAATTCTCTCTTGACTACAAATAACATTGACTTATAGTGGCCTAGATAATTTTTATTGACTTCTTTAATTATTTTCAGCGTCATTTTCGGCGATTAATTGCTCCACATACTGATATCAGTTTAGGGGATTGTTCATTTTTGGATACTTGTCGTCACATGAAGGTAAATACTTTACTTTACCTTTCCCAACACTTTTGACTTGGATTTAATTCTATCATATGCTATAAAATGAATAAATTATCAAATTAGTCCCCTAAGTTTGATACTTGTTACAATTTGGTCCCAAATATTTTTTCGTTATAATTTGGTCCCTAACATTTTTTGTTTGTTTCAAATGTTTAATTTTCTTCCATTTTTTGACAAGAAAAGCTAAAATGGTCAAGTTATATTTGGATGCTTTTAAAAAACAGTTCAAAAGAATGACTTTAATTAATTAATTAAATTACTAGATTAAATTAATAATAATATTAGACCTATTTTACATTGTTACTAATTCATTACTTTAGTTTATTAATCGAAGTCATTTTTTTTTTCAATTATTTTTAAAAAGTATCTGAACATAACCCAACAATTTTTAACTTTTTCCATTAAGAAATGGATGGAAACTTGGTGTTTAAAACAAATAGAAAACATTGGGGACTTGCTTGACGTTAGGAAATTTGACGTTTAAAATAAAGTCATTTTCTTTCAATTATTTTTTTTAAAGTATCCAATATAACCTAACCATTTTTAACTTTTTCCATTAAGAAATGGAAGGAAACTTGATGCTTAAAACAAATAAAATACATTAGGTACCTATTTATAACCAAAAAAAGGACCAAATTGTGATAAGTGCCAAACTCGAAGACTATTTTAATAATTTGTTCTAAAATTTGTACATAGCCTTGAGTTAGAAAAAATTTAATATATCTTTTCTCCCGTTGCTAGACATGCAAATACGTTCACTATGAGCTTGACCAAACACCAGATACTACAATGGGTCCTGAAAAATCATTGAAGCCTCAACGAGCTGATTATTGTTCAGAAGTGGAACTTGGTGAACCTCAATGGATCAATTGTGACATTCGAAACTTCAGAATGGACATTTTGGGGCAATTTGGAGTTATAATGGCAGACCCACCATGGGACATTCATATGGAATTGCCTTATGGGACAATGGCTGATGATGAGATGCGAAATCTGAATGTTCCTGCATTGCAAACTGACGGTCTCATTTTCCTTTGGGTCACTGGACGTGCAATGGAGCTAGGACGTGAATGGTATCTTTTAGTTTTGCCGTTTATTAGCTATTGCATTGATTAATATCGTAATAAGAATGTTTTTTTTACAAGAGAATCTTGAAATATGCTGCAGAATTTCTGTGAACTTTTTTTTTTCCAGATGGATTTTTGGGGCTGTTTCAGTATAGGATTCTTTTTGTTCTGATACTAAATTAAAGTAGGTCAAATAAGGTTGATTTGTCCAATCATAGTTTGGAAACAAAGACCTAGACATCACACCTAGGATTTCTCAGACATCACAGCTAAAAGTTTTAACCATCACAGTTAAGAGTTTAATTACATTACATAACCATAAAATTGAGAAACTTTCAAAATGTTGTTGAATAGTTGAATGCTCTTATCTTAAGAGGTTATAATTATATTTATAGAATGTTAAGTAGGTCTTTCCTAAACTAGATCATGAAATACCAAAACTAAATTAGGAATCTTATTTCTAACAAAGTAGGATTATTAATACTAAAAAGATTATGACTACTAATCCTAATACAAATGGGACACATAAAAACAAATAGGAAATCTAAATACTAAACAATAAAATCCTAAAGTTGCCAAAACTATAATAATAGACTCCTGAATAGTATGATATTCAGGAATAACCCATTCAGCATTATGTTTCCCTTGTTGGAGAAAGAGCTTATGAACCCATCTGAGCAAGTCGTGCTCCAAGAGCAATCCATAATAGAGATGTCCCAGAGCTTGTATTTACATAGAAGCTGTCCAACTTTCTGAAGGGTCATGACAAGAGCTTATGAATGAGCTTCTCGAGCCACAGGAAGGGAAATAAAGACTAGGAAGTTAACGATAGCCTGTTACAAATGTGGCAACCATTATTTCCTAAGACACCGTTACCCAAACAAAACTGTAATAGCGATGGAAGAAATTGCCAGCAAAGAGCTGTTGGAAGAAAAGGTACCTAAAAACTTGACCGAGGGTGTAGAAAACTCCATAGGCGCCTTGTCCATCCAGGCAATAGAAGGGTTGCTGTAGGAAGTACCCTCAAAAGCCGAGGAAAGTTGGTAGGACATGGCATCTTAGTTCTCTTGGATAGTAGATGTTCGCACTCCTTGGAAGAGGCAGTGGCCAAATGGATCAAGATTCATGTGGTTAGCAATAAACCATTAATAGTTATGGTAGACAACTTGCAGAAAATGTCTAACAGCATCGAATATCCAGGAGTCTCCTGGGCAATGTAAAGATGGAAGTTGCTATAATTTTCGTGTAATTCCATTGGGTGGATATGACATGATATTGGGTGTCAATTAGATGAAGCAGTTCTGCCCAATAATATCCAACTTTATTCAAGCCACTATTAAGTTTAACTATAGTGAATTACTCGTAATGCTTCATGGAAGCGATTCTTATGGGAAGTTAACCACCGAAGTAAAAGAGACTAAGGTAAGGAAGTGGGCCAAGCAAAAGCAAGTAATTGAAGGCAGAACCATATTTTTGGTGATGGAAATTGCAAGGGAGATACAAACTTCAGAGACCTCCAACAAAGCATTCGGAGCATTACTTGACCAATATAAGGACGTCTTTGAGGAACCCAAGGGTTATCTCCAATCAAGGCCTTCAATCAAACCATTTCGTTGGCTCAAGAGAATACTATAGTGAATATACGTCCTTACAGATATTCGTTCCACCAAAAGAACGAAATAAAAAAGCAAGTGCAAAAGATGTTGGATGAGTCACTCATCCGGTCCCAGTTGCAACCCATTCTTATCACCAATACTATTGTTCAAGAAGAAGGATTGTCCTTGGAGGTTCTGTGGTGATTACAAGAACTCAATTCTCTGATCATAAAAGATAGGTTTCCGATGCCCATTATTGATGAGTTTCTTGATGAATTACACGAAGTGATTGTATTTCTAAAATTGATCTTTTAACAGGTTATCATTAGATTTGTGTGAAGGAAGAAGATATACGCAATACAACTTTTAGGATACTTTGGATCACTATGAATTCAAAGTGATGCCTTTTGGCTTTACTGATGCTCTACTCACATTTTTGTATCTCATGAATCATATTTTCAAAGCTTTCCTGTGAAAATTCGTTCTTGTTTTCTTCGATGGCATATTAGTTTGCAACACCACTAAACAAGAACACTTCTAACAACTTGAAGAAGTCCTGAAGCCTTAGAAGCAACAAATTGTATGCCAAATAGTCTCAATGTTGCTTCTTCCATACCAATCATTTGACATACTAATTGACTTGTAAATATTTGTTAGTACTCGTGAATTAATGATAAACTATACTTTATATTTAAAAAAAAAAATGTTGTTTCTTCCATGCTGAGGTAGAATATCTATAACACATAATCTCTCGGAAGGGAGTAAAGTTGAATTCTTGAAAAGAGAAGTCATGGTCAATTGGTAGACTCCACAAACATTGAAGGTTCTCAGAGGATTTTCTTGCCTAATAGGGTACTACTCTAAATTCATACAGAATTATGGAATCATAGCCAAACCACTTATCAATTTGTTGAAAAAGGGTGCTTTCCAATGGAATGCAGAGGCCGACCAAGCCTTTCAACTATTAAAAAAAAACCATGACTTCCAACCCTGTCCTAAGACTGCCCAAATTTAGGAACCCATTCACTATCGGACTGACGCCAGCAACGAAGAAATCAGAGTAGTCCTAATGCAGGAAGACCAGCCTATAACATTCTTAAGCAAGGCTATAAGTCCCAGAAATGAAGACAAATGAGTATACCAAAAGGAACTCATGATAGTTTTATATGCAGTAGGAAAAGTGCGGCATTTTTTGGAAGAAGTTCCTTTTGTCACCAAGATTGACCGAGGCAGCTTGAAGTATTTCTTAGATCAAAGAGTATATTCGATGGTACAACATAAGGGCGTCTTGAAACCATTGGAGTTGAACTATACTATCCAGTATAAACAAAGATCATACAACACAGCTACATATGCTCTTTCAAGAAGAGAACTGGAGGATCATATGGAAGAAAATGTTGTCCATTGTATCTACCACTACCTCTGCTTGGATGCTAGAAGTACTCAACAACTTTACCAGTGATCCATTTACTCGACAGTTACAGAATTGATGGTATCCCGTCACAGCAGGCCTCCCTTCAGACTGTAACAAGGCATTGTCAAGTACAAAGGGAGTTTGGTAATTGGCAACAAGGAAGAACTGCAGAGTCAGCTACTTCATAAGTGCCACAAATGAACTGTAGGGGGAGACTTAGGAATCAAGACCACCTACGAGCGAGCCAAACAACACTTTTGTGGTCCAACATGAAGGATATCACTTCAATGGGTCCAACAATGTGATATTTGTCAATGTTGTATGACAGAAAGGGTCCTTATACCTGGTCTTCTGTGGTCTTTGCCTATACTCTCTAAAACATGAACTCATATATCCCTAGAGTTCATCGAACAACTTCCCAAGTCCAAAGGAAAAGACACTATCTTGGTGGTGGTACAATCCATTCACTATCATAGCAGTTGCTTGGTGCTATATGGAAATTGTGCACAAATTATATGGAATTTCACAAGTGATAGTGTTCAACAGAGATAAGATATTCACTGATCTATTTTGGACGGAACTAATGAAAGCCGGGGGGGGAAAAACTTACACTTCAGTTTTGCATATCATCCACAGACGAAGGACTAAACAAAACGACTCGACCAATGTCTCAAAATGTATCTACCTTGCATGACCAATTAGCAACTCAAAACCTAGGCTAAATGACTGGTCGCAGCAAAATGGTGGTATAATACTTCTTACAACACAAGTTTGAAGATTACACTGTTCCAAACACTTTATGGGTATGCTCCTCCACATTTCTTGGATGTTGTAGACCTTTACTCCGCTTCGCTGTGAATGGAGATGTTCATGTTCGAAAGAGAGGAAACTAACAAAAAAAGTTCAGACAAAAGTTTTTGAAGGCACAATCAAGGACAAAACGATACGCAGACAACCATCAAAGTAGGAGAGGTTTTGAAGTTCAAGACTAGGTACTACAAACAGGGTTCGGTAAGACAAGGAGGTAGGTCTAAATTATCCACCCCCCCCCCTCTCTACTTTGGTCCTTTCCAAGTCACATAGAAGATTCAAAATGCAACATACAAGCTCAGGTTGCCAACAACTTCACGAATTTATCCTGTCTTTCATGTATCCTAACTCAAAAGATATGTTATAGGCAAAGAAGTGATCATACAAGACTTACCTCCTAATACTTGTGAAGGCTTAGTGTCTAACCTCCCAAGTTGTGCAACAAAGGACCGTAATTCATGGAAATCAGCCTGTGGACCAGGTCCTTATCAAGTGGGAAGGTGCTCGAACTTAAGAATGCATGTGAGAAGACAGGATGTTCGACATCAATTTCCAAGTCTTAATCTTGGGGACGAGGTTGCTATTCAAAGGGAGGGTAACAAAACTATTTTTTTTTTTTTTTTGAAGTATTGTAACAAAACCATTAGGAGTATATTATAGGGATAAGGGGAAAATTGTAATAAATGTACAGGGGCAAAAGAGTAAAAAATGCAAAAGGTAAAATAAGGTTTTCCTCACCACTTGCACAGAAGGTTCTCCTGATGAAGCTGATAGTCAACTTTTGTAACACGAACCAGTTGCAATGGTTTCAACTGACAGATTCTCCTCTGTAACGGGCATGGACTAATCATTTCAAATCAATTCGAATCTCTCTTCTCTCTTTCTCTCTTGTCTATCATCTTTTCTTATCCGAATTTTGTCTGACTTGGTAGGAATCATGAGTAAGGGTTCTGACATACTAGTATTTATTAATCTAATTCTACTTTGGAAAATGTTACTTAAGGGATGTTATAAATGTTGTGCCATTTCACTTTTTTGTGAGATTTCATTTATTCAATGTACTTAGAGTTTCTCAATTTTCTAGTGTATAATAATTTAAGTGTGATGCTTAAGCCTTCTCAAGTGTGATGTCTAAAAAACCTCTCTGTGGTCTTATAGTTTTCTATCTCCAAATTTGTACGTCGATTAATTGACTTTAATTTATCCTACCTCAGAACCAAACAAAAGGGAATTGTTATTCACATGTAATGGCTATTTCTTTAGTACTCATTCTTCTTGGTTCTGCCAATTAAACAGGTTATTAGTTTTTAATCACATCAGTATCACTTGCTTTTTGCAGTTTGGAACTTTGGGGGTACAAGCGTGTCGAGGAGATCATCTGGGTGAAGACTAACCAACTTCAACGAATAATTAGAACCGGGCGTACCGGCCATTGGCTCAACCATAGTAAGGAGCATTGTCTTGTCGGAATTAAGGGGAACCCAGAAGTAAACAGGAATATTGATACTGACGTCATTGTTGCTGAGGTTAGAGAGACAAGCCGTAAGCCAGATGAGGTTCGGGAACAACAGTACCAGATTTCTTAATAGTCAATTCATGCTGCAGCCTTGTTTTTTTTTTTTTTTTTGAATGTTGGTGCTTAATTGTTATTGGCCTAATGCTTCTGCTTTTTTGCTAGAAGTATTTCTCTAGGACTGTCTTTTTGCAAATGTCATCTTGTTACTGCCTCTGCGTAGTTAAATTTGCACAGAATTGTTGAGTTGATCTAATTCATGATGGCAGATGTACCCTATGCTGGAGAGGATAATGCCAAGGGCAAGAAAACTGGAATTATTTGCTCGAATGCACAACACTCATGCTGGGTTAGTTATGTTGGCTTTTAGCTTTGTCATTAAATGATTTGTAGTTTAGTTCTAGATTTTAGAAGTCTCGATACATTATAATGAATTGTCAATGCTCCAGAAAAATGAAGGATTTAGGTGAGGATTGAACTGGGACCATTCACAAATAAAAAAGGGTGGTCTGAAGGCACAAACCAAATGCAACAATTTATTAGTTTACTAAACTATGTTTATCATCATAACTAGGATTAATTAGGATAAGCTTTTCTGGCCTCATTGGTCTCTGTGCAATTAATGATCCCCCCTTGTTAAGGTGGCTGGACCATCTGCTGCCTTATGTATCATTCTTCTTTTTTGGCACAAACCCTGCTGCTAATCGCATATGGAATTAAATATCAGGGTTTGCAACTAACCTGTCTTGCCAAAAAAAAAAAAAAACATCTAACACTTGTTTGATGTTATGGTTCCTTATTTTACTACCTTAACCAATGGCTAGCTATTATACTGCACATAAAAGATGAGATGGTTATGATCTTGAATTCTTATTTTTCTTGTTTTCCATCAGATGGATGTCACTTGGTAATCAACTAAATGGTGTACGATTGGTGGATGAAGGCCTGCGGGCAAGGTTCAAGGCTGCTTACCCAGATGTGGATGTTCAACCTCCTTCCCCGCCCAGGGCTTCTGCAATGGAAATAGATTCCAACGCTGCTGAAACTAGGAGCCCGTTTGCAGTAACTGAATCAAAATCGACAGGTTTGCAGTACGGAGAGCCTGCAGCTCCAGATGCATCCTATGCAGCTGAAGAGAGACCAATGGTTGTGGATGCTGATGGAGTCAACTGAATGCCACTTATGAAGTCAACCATAGTCTGGCAAGTCAGACCTTAGTCCATGTACTGCCATCGTGGGTGATTGTATCTTCAACAACTCTGACATATCCTTAACTGGGAGGGCCTTGCCATCAAGTTTTCCAGTCTGCTAACTATTTTTTGTTAGAATGGCGGATGGAAAATGTGATAAGAGGCCTTTTCTATCTTACCACCATTTGTAAGATCTGAATCAGAACACTCTTTAAGAGTATCAGCACTTGGGAGGTATGCCACTAGGCTATGATGCTGGAGTCAAGTCAGCATGTTACAGAGGCTTTCGTAAGCCGTTAGATCATGCTGGGAAAAGCATGTTATTTATGTGGCATTAGATCAGGTTGTAAGCCATTGGCTGTTGATATGTTTTTTACCTTCGGAAAAGAAAAAAGAAAAGCTAAATACAGAAATCAGAAATTCACCTTTTTTGTTGAACAGACGTAGAAATTTTTGGAATTGTAGAATATGGTTTTTCAGTCTTCAGAGCAATTAGGGATGGTTTTATTTTTCCTCTTTCTAAAAATGTTGGTGTGGAGTAATCAAAATAAGACTAGTTTTTTCTTTCATTACACAATTTGTCATTCTGTTACTTAACAAAACTTAAAGTTAGGATTTAATAAATAGTAAAAGAAAAAAAGCATACTTGAAACGCTCTGCCCTATCCAATTACATGGTTTATTTTATACAAAATAAGAAAAATTATTGCAAAAATATAACATAGTGGACATTATGTTTTTGTATTGATGTTAGATTTATTATATAACTAATTAGTAATAATATTAAAAATTACAAATATAATATTTACAATGTAACTTATATGATATATTTTTCTGTAAGATTCAACGAAAGATAAAGAAAATTAATATAATAAAAAAAAACGTTTCCTATAAAAATGTCAAACCTAAAAATTTCATTAAAAATAAATTAACTTTATTGTCTATTACTATTTATACTTCATTTATTAAAATAAATTTAGAAATTAAGATCATAATTAATAAGGTTAATTAATTTTAACCTTTAGACATTTATATTATATATCTAAAATTCAAAATTCAATCAAAACTAAAATATCAGAAAGTAAAACAATTATTACTAAAACCAAAATTTATTTGTTGCCTATTAATAATTGTATTGAATTATAAAAAAAAAAAAAAAAAAAGACAGAAGAAGAAAAGTAGATTTTAGAGGAAAGAAAATTAAAAAAAAAAGTCTTGATTGCTTAAATAATTAAAAATTATTTTATGTGGTTTAACTTTATAAAAGATAAAAGATTAATTGAAAAATTAACAAAATATGACAAGTTTAAGTAATAAAATTAAAATTAAAAGAAAAAACTTGTTTGAAATTTTTAGTTCATTCCTCTTTTGTTCATTTCCCGATTTTAAAGGAGTGGAACTATTGGAATATAACCAATAGCAACAAATTATGTTCTGAACATATATAATATATATATGTTCAACTTAATATTAATATAAATATTAAAATTATAATTAAAGAAAAGGAAGTGATAATGGTACAGATACAGATTTTTTTTGTTGTAAATATACATATTAAAATAAAATTAGTTTAAAAATTAAAACTAGAAAAAAAAAACATAACAAAACATAATTTTGGAGTTTGGTTTACTAAAAAAAAAAAAAAAAGAAAAATTGGTGCTCAACAAATACATTTTACAAGTGGAGATATGATCTGTATACAAAAATCTGAGTGCTTACCTTTTCTCATGGTCCTTTCCCAGAAAAAAAAATAAAACCCAGTTACAGCAACAGTAGCTTGATTCAATCCATGTCCAAGTGACAAACAAAAATATGAGAGATCTAAGTTGGATTGAGTAAAACCCTTCACATGATTAAGCCAATTAGCAACCCAAGAACAGCTGAAAGGAAAAGTGGAAATGGTGGAAATGAAGAAGAAGAAGAAGAAGAAGAAGAAGGAGGTTGAGGGATTGAGCCAAAGACAGTTGGGTAAGAAGGTGCAGTATCAGGAAGTTGAGAAGGAGACGTGGCAGAGGCGGCCAACCCAACAGAAATCTGCAGCTTCTGTCTCTTTTCACAGTGCCCTGCAGCCCCACTGGTAAAGTATAAATTCCCATCTCCACTGATGTTGAATAAAGAGTTTCCATTGTTCATGTATAAGATTGGATCTTTGATGTTGCAAGACTTGTAAGATTCTTCTGTCACTTGGATAACTGAATCTTGACTTGGTGGGTACAAGAACACTGTAAATCAATCAAAACACTCAATCTAAGTCTATATATATACAAACACATCCAAATCTTGAAACAACAGAAAAAGAAAATACTAACAGAGAGAATCTCCAATCTTGAAACTGTGGTACTTTGACCATTTGTTGTAAACCTGTGGATTAACTTCGCTGGGTACTCCCCAAGCATTCAGATCTCCAACCTTGTATTCCAGGGAATTAACCACCAAAATAAGCTGAAAAGTACAGAGCAAATACCATCCAAGATTGCTCATCCTTCAACCTTTTACTTTTTTTCTTTTTCTTTTTTATTGCCTAAACTCCCTCTTCCCTATTAAAAGATTTTGATATTTATATACACTCAAGTCCCAAAAGACCTAGGATATAAAAGGAATTTTAATATTTTGGAGAGCAAGGGTTGGAAAAGAAATCAATCATTTGGCTAACAAGGGCACATGGCCAGTTGAGATTCGTGAAGTGGGGATGTCTTTGTTTTAATATATATATATATATATATATATATATCAAATATAATATTTGAGAAGAAAAATGCCTCCCTCCCAATCATCCTCTAACAAGCTAATTAATCATGGGGAAAAATATGGCTTCAAAAATTTTAAAATCTTAATGAACTTACAGCTAGCAATCAAGTGAATTCTTTTTTCTTTTTTGAAATAAAGCAATCAAGTGAGTCCTTGATAGCAGATATAGACATCAATGGGATGGGGGCATGTTATTTTTTTCAATTCTTTTCCAGATTTTCTATTACCATGTTTTATACTTCAAGAAGAAGACATTTACCGTGATCCCAGCTATTATGCAGCATATAATAATCTTTCTTTTTCTCTTTCTAAAGTTCCTCTTCTGCCTTCTGTATAAGTGAACTTTTTTTATAAAAACAAACACCCATATGTGCAACCAAACATTGAGTAGAACTATATGCTAAATTGGATCATCATAGTATCAATCAGTCACTTTATCCGTTCAATCTGGACAGCATTAGCATTGTTTTCTAAAGCACACAGACACAGACACTGTATGTATGTATATTGCCACAACAACCAAAAATTATCTCCTGCAATGAAATTGATAATGATACAACTGCATAAATTATGAACAAGAACAGGAAATCTTCATTTCACTTATTAATCATTAAAAAAATAGTTGACTGCACCATAATAGCTGAGAGAAATCACAAATAATTGTGCATTTTCGGCTGGATAGGGGAGTATTTCCTATAGTTCCTTGACCTAAAAAACATATCCTTCACTCTAAAAGCACCACTTTTCCACCATCAAAATTTCTTTATCAAACACGGAGTTGACTCATATTCCTCACTTATTAATCAGATTGCAGACAGCTAACTGGCTACACTACAACACCAGAGAGTAAGAAAAAGTGGCTGCTTGCAACCTTGCGAGTTCCAAAGGTCTAATTCCATGAAAGTAATTAATCATTTAATGGCTCAGACTCCGTGTCCCTTTCTTTGATCATTGACCAATCTTGTGATCCTGCATTAAAGAAGGTTACCGATAGTAGTTACAATAACTAAAGATGATTATGGCCATAAACAATCAGACAACCATTCAAGGAATTTTGTCAATGTGCAAAATAAAAAGAGAGTTCTGAATCTGAAAATACAGCTGGCTTCCCAATGCTTTCCAATAGTTGGCTTGTAAATTATCAGTTTGTGTATTTTGAGTTCAGAGTTCAAGCACTTAGAAGAACTACAAATGATGAGGACTTACTTGACTTTTGGATCTCAGAAATCACTGTAAGTCGCCTTTGCAAAAGAGATGCCACAAACAGGAAGATTGAGCACATGCCAAACATCACAGTGATAGGAAATGCGTCGACCTTCAAACAGGGAAATGGTAGAATCACTCCCAACATCAGTAAAGAATTACAGCATTATCCAATGCCTGAGCTCTCCATTTATTTTTCTTCATAATTTATAAATAATATCTCTTGAGGAGTGTGGTTTTGTAAAGTAGGTATTATCTTGATGATGCCAATTAATGTCACGCCACAAAAGGGATACATCTCTTAGGATGTAACTTAAAAAGGTCTTATGGAAAAAGACAAGATTTTCCTAAATGCAATAATTATGAGGTGAAAGTAAATTAAAGTTCTTAACTGGAAAGGTTGGCTGAATGGAAAAAGGAAATGAATGTAATGGACTCACATTGTACAGCACAACACACACAAAGATGTTGAGTGGAATGCGAAAGAAGTTCATTATAGTGCTTCTAGCCTCCTCTGGAATGTACTGGGACCTCATCTTCATTATAGATGGCCAAAATATTCCAACACATGCTTCAAATGTACAGAAGCCAATAAGCTGGATAGACCCAGAGAATGAAATCCCTCCACCTTTTACACCAGAAGGTGCTACCAAGAACTGTTCAAAATTGCATTCAAATTTTAGAAACCACCATTGTATTCATCATGTTTCTGATTGATCCACAAACACAAGGAGAGAGGGATTCTGAACCAAACATACATTTGTTATGATGGGAAGCAAGAGGGATGCTGCAGAGATTACAAATACAATCTGCATATAACTCTCAACTCTAAGGGATGTGCGGGCCATCAGTCTTGAGGCAACTGAGCTTCCCATCATTGAACCCAACATGAATGTTGCAAAAATGAAACCATGTGGAATTTCTTCTCCATTTGGGCTCAGTGCTGGAGTCCAGAGGAACACAAAGGTGTACATTGAACCTTCAAAAAGGGACTGTATGGCACCAAGCAATGCAATTTTCTCATCTGATTCCACATGAAACATCAATTAGCAGACTTCCCACAATGAAAAAGAGGAAATCGAAAGAATGAGTTGGGACCCAGACAAAAGTATTTATTTTTGTTTTCCATCTTTTCATTTAAAATCAACAAAAGCAAACAAGAAAATGACTACAGGAACTACATGGACATATTTCCTGCAGGACAGCAAAGCATAAGAATATTGACCGTAGAGCACCTAAAACCCTACTCATCGATTGTAATACTAAAAATAAATCAAGAAAACATTTAAACACCTAAGCCTAAACTGTCATACTTCACATGGACAAACAGAGAGATAATTATTGGCTCAAAGATACAATCATGAAGGCAATGTGAGATTTTTAGCTTAAGAGGAAATTCATTAGATCCAACTCTACCAAAGATTACTGGAGATTCCAAATTACATCTACAAAAAGTTGATTATGATTTCCTCATGATTATGTGTTCAAGAAAAGGAAGTGTTCGAGCAGGTGCAAATGGTACCAAGAGATGATTTCAAAAAAAAAAAAAAAAAAAGAGTTACACAGGTTGATTAGCACTTCCGACAAGTACATGGTATACTAATAAGCTTGACTAAATGTCAAAAGCGTAAGAAGAAAAGATTTGACAAGCTTAGTTTAAGAATAGTTAGATAATTTGATTGCCATTGAGATACTATCATTATCAAAAGAAAAGTATGAATTCACCAGAAGCTATGGCAACAGCAGCGCCCCTGAACTGCGTAAACAAGTCCTTATTTTCTGAAGGATCTCCATAATTTTCAGACCATGATGACATTATAATTGCCATACCAATTGTAAGAAAGCAAGCGGCGGCATCAAATGGAGCAACTGGGCCTAAGCTCAGAGTGTCTACCAGTAAATTACCAAACAAACCAGATAAGATGGCAACTAGCCCATTTCCGAGAAATATTGCCTTGGAGAATGTCACTGAAAGCCACAGTTGATCAAAACCCCTCTGCAGATATCAAAATATGCAATGACAGATAAAATCAGGAGAACCTTAGGGGTAGAAAAAGAAGAAAAAATGAAAGGACAATTCAATTAGATGATAAAGACCTTTTTTCCCTAAATAAAAGAACATTTAAAAAATAATTTGAGAATCTGCTGACCATGATGGCTCTTTAGACATGACAGTTTGTCCTTCACCAGATGATGACACTTATAGACAATGGATTATGACTCCAAAACTCGTTCAAACACAGGTTTGCAACTTTAAAATACATATAATGGAAAATATTTTGCAATTTGGCATTGCAGACTCCACTGACAGAAATATGATTAAGCTAAAATGTTACAGCATATCATTTAATTTCTGAAATTTTAATATCAGGGATCTGAATATCAATTAACTGTATAAGCTCGCAAAATTTATAGCAAATAATTAAAAATGAGACACCTTGTTGTGCTCTGCAACAAGCCAGGACTCAAAGGCTGAAAAGAGCAGAGATGTTGCGATGCCTCCCAATATTCGTCCCACCATTAAGACTTTGTATTCAGGAGAATGCTTAGTGATGCAACTCAGTATATAGGTAATACAATAAGTGATGCATGCTCTCTTTCGACCCCTAAAATTGGCTCATACTAATCAGGAAATGATTTAACAAGCAACAATTAATGAATAATACAAGAACAAAAGAAAAGAAGCTCTTACTGTTTGTCAGCTAGAGACCCAACAATTGTTCCAAACAACATGGAGGATCCAAAACCAGCAATAAAGAGTTGGCCAATATCTCCCTTTCCAAAGCCGTATGTACTATAGAGATAGTAAACATATGGGCCCTGCAACCAATCCCCAGCTATTGCCAGACAATAACTCAATTAATCACCACAAGAACATAACTGCTAAGCAATAACATAATATCACCAAGAAAGTAACATAATCAGACAGTTCTGGATGGTATGAAAATATAGTTTTTAACATTTCATTTGTTCTTCAGAGAACACACGGTTAGGCTGAAAACAGAAAATATATATATGAAGCAGACCCAGTCTATTGATTAAAAGAAAACATATAAAAAGCAGAACCAATTGCAAAATCATAACTAAACGAGGATGTTATACCATGAAAAAAACCAGATCAAGCGGACATTGGAAAACAATATCTAGAGACAAGCTGCAAATAAGAAGGGAAGATACAGAAACTACTGCGACTAGTCCATATACATGAAATCAGAGAAAACATAGCCGCGCATTATAGAGCTATCACTTTGATGAGTTAAGCTCCAACTATGCAATAAATCAAATGAGGTACACAACACCAAACAATCGGAAAGGAATATTCCCATCTAAGCGCTAATCAAACTACAATCAGCATAATCTCATTTCCTTTTTAAAAAGTGACATTAATGTGATAATCTGTGGGTAGTAAGAGAAAGAGGGGATCGAACCCGGATCAATTAATCATCAATAGCATCACGTAGTTCGTGGCAATTGGCAACAGCTAGCACAGAACCACGGGAGAAAAAGTTGGTAGATCTAAGCACGTACCCATCATGAGAGAGTAAACAACGAGGTAGTTGTTTTTGAAGGCATTGAAAGCAGAGGAAGTATTGATGCGATCTTTACTGGTTTTGCTCAGCTCCAAAACTGCCACCAGTGCTGTTAGCGCCCCAAATACCAGGAAATAGAATGCCTCCATTTTCAGTTACAAGGATGGATCGATCAGCAGAAGCTGAGAGGAGGAGAGAGGGAAAGCGAAGAAGATGGAGAGAAAGGGGTAAGAAAAATTAGAAGGGAAATGAAAATTTCATGGTGGAGTTGGACAAACACCAATGGGTTCTCTTCAAAATTCTAAATCAAAAGGCTGAAGCCAATGGAGAGGGACCCCTCGATTCATCATTTCCCGGGGATTTGCAATTTTTTTTTTCTTTTTCTTTTATTAAATTTTCCATTCTCACCGGTCATTTGTTAAGAAGCTTGAGATGGACTTAGTGCGTATATTTACACTAAACTCATTTTGCTAATAAAATTATAAATTTATATATGTCTTAAAATCATTTGATATCCATTCTACCCATAAATTTCTTTTATATATTTACATACCTTTTTAATTTTAGAAAATTTTATAATTACATACATTTTTAATTTTAGAAAACTTTATAAGAATATTAGTGCATTTCTGCGAGCACCCATTCTAGATTAACGTGTGCATTAAGGTTCTGTGGTGATTTCTGCATAAAAGGAGGAATTTTAGTGATTTTCAGCGGTGACATGTGGTTTTCTGGTTGCGGTGCGTGCGGCGGTGTCTGAACTCCAATGGTGGCAATGTGGTTCTCTTTGTTTTTTGTGTGTGAAAAGGTATTCTGTTTTCTCAGAATTTTTGGCTTATTTACAATATTTTTGGGGTATCTCTGACTGTTGTATTTTGGGTCTGAGTGGCATATTTCTTGTAATTCCTGAATTGAAATGGATATTGTATGCTATTACTGCCATGAATAAGGGCATATAAAATGATACTGTACGAAATTTCATAATCGCAAGATACAGGCCACTAATATTGTTGTTACTATTGCTAGCTCATTTTCTAAGAGAATGTTATGATTTTAGCTGACAAGTATGCTAAATTCACTCGGTACTAAGAATCTTTGAATAAATTTTTTGCTCTTGTTAAATTAGAGAAAAAATGTTTTATCTCATCATCGAACAGATGAGTGATTGATTCTGATGTTATAGATAACATGACAGGTAATTGTAATATTTTTTTCTAGTTTTTGACTACATAAAATACTTTTTCCTGTAACTATTATTGATGGGTCGACTTATAACATTGTGGGTTCCGGGACTACAAAACTAACTTCATCTGTTACCTTATCATCTATACTAAGTGTACCTAAACTTGCCTTTAATTTGATTTCTGTGAGTAACTTGACTAAAGATTTGAATTGTTGCATTACATTTTTTTCTGATCACTATGTTCTTCAAGATCTTATGACGAAGTAGATTATTGGTAAACAAAATATATCAGATGATCTCTACATTTTTTATACCTGAATGCCTCAGTCGGTTGCCTACTCTAGTGTTATATCTCTATTTGAAGCACATTGTCAATTAGAACATCCCTATCTACCTGTGTTGAAAAAGTTATATTCCCAGTTCTATGATATACCTTCACTAGATTGCGAGTTATGTCAGTTTCTAAAATATTATCATAGTTCGTCAGGTCTAAGAGTCAATAGACGAGTTGAGTTTGCTTTTGAGTTAGTTCATTCTGATGTTTGGAGCCTCTGTCCTGTTTTGTCTAAAATAAGTTTTAAGTATTTTATTACTTTTGTGGATGATTTTTCTCAAATGGCTTAGATATATTTTATGAAGAATTATTATGAAGTATTCTCTCATTTTAATGTTTTTTGTTTTGAAGTTAAGATACAATTCAATGTTTCTATGCATGTATTAAGAAGTGATATAATACCAAGAAATATATATCAGACTCATTTCAAAACTATATGACTCAATATGGGATCCTTCACTAATCCTCGTGTGTTGATACATCATTTGAAAATAGAGTTGCTGAAAGAAAGAACAAACATTTACTTGAGAGAGCTCGAACCCTCTTATTCCAAATGCAAGTCCCTAAAAAATTTTGAGCTGATGTTGTTTTTACAATATGTTTCTTGATTAATCGTATGTCATCTACAATACTTGATGGAGATATTCTTTACAGTCTTCTTTTTCCAGACAAGTCTTTGTTTCCGGTGCAACCTAAGATATTTAGTACCACCTGTTATATTCGAGATATGCGACCTAGTGTGAAAATTTAGATCCAAAAGATATGAAATTCGGACTGAAGAAGAATAAGTGTGATCATTCGATTTTTTATGGATAGTCAGCAACTGGTCTTATACTTATTGTTATCTATGTTGATGATATCGTTATTACAGGTAATGACTGTGCATGAATATCCTATCTCAAATCATTCTCACATACTAAGTTTCATACTAAAGATTTGGGTCAGTTAAAATATTTCTTGGGAGTAAAAATAATAAGAAACAAGAAAGGAATTTTTTTATATCATAGGAAGTATGTACTTGATTTACTTACAAAAACTAGAAAGTTGGGAGCTAAACTATATAACACACCAATGGTATTAAATGTATACCTTACTAAAGATAATGGTGACCCCCTTGATAATATGAAAAGGTACAGACGATTAGTTAGAAAATTGAATTATCTCATACTGACTCGTCCAGATATTGCATATACTGTCAGTGTTGTTAGCTAATTTATGTTTGCACCTAAAGTCAAACATTAAGAGGTTTTATAACATATTTTGTATTGCCTAAAAGGTGTTATAAGACTTGATATACTATTTAACAATCATGGACACACTCATATTGAATGCTTTGCATATGCTGATGGGGCTAAATCTAAAATTAATAGAAGATCCACTATAGGTTATTGTGTTTTCGTTGGTAGGAACTTGGTATCGTGGAGGAGTAAGAAGCAGATTGTTGTGTCCCATCTAATGCAGAGTCTGAATACAAAGATATGGCCTAGTCCACATGTAAAGTCTTATAGATACAACACTTCTTAGTGGAAGTGGATTTGAATCCCATATTACTTGTAAAATTATGGTGTAATAATCAAGTTTCATTCATATTATTTCAAATCTAGTGTACTATGAAAGAAGCAAACACATTTAGGTTGATTGTCACTTTATTCGTGAGAAGATTCAGGAGAACTTGATTTCTATTTGTTATGTGACATATGAAAACAATTAGGTGATATATTCACAAAGGCTTTGAATGGAACTCGGATTGGATATCTTTGGTAACAAGCTAGCATGATCAATATCTATACTTCAGTTTGAGGGAAAGTGATAGAATATTATAAAATATATTACGAAATATTTTTATATAATTATTAGTTGATTTTCTAGCATTAACAATGTGATTTATGTTTCCATATATAGATCCCTCTTCTATATATATATACCCCTAACTCTATGTAATGAACTATGTGTGTACATATTCAGTATTCCCTTTCCTAAGTCTTACAGTTTTAAATAGTCGAGAATAGTACCTATTTGAGATAGTTTGGTAAACTCTTCTATGAAATCCTTTCACGATGGTCTCCCAAATCTACGACACAGTTCTTTTATAAAATATTCCTAATCCATGACATTGAATTTGGCTTATCACTCAATATCATATATCAGCAACTTCTCCCAAATATAATGATTCAATCTCCATTTTTTGCTCATCCAGAATATTGTGAATCATAAAATATTTTTCATATATTCGAACTCACCCACAGGGGCTTACACATTCAAAAAATAGAATTTTCACCTTAGAAGCAAAAAGAGTGGGGTAGAACTGATTCAATGCATAGGATTCATTGGGTTGATTTGGTTTGGACCAATTCGAGCTGCAACTAAGCCTGTTCAGATCAAACTAGATTGGATCAGGTCGTGTTGGTTCAAATCGAATCGAGTCGGGTTAGGCCAGGTCAGATCGCGATTGATTTAAACTAGATCTGGTTAGGTCGGACCAGTTCACATCGATTCGGTCTAGACTGGTTTAGTATAGGCCAGTAAATGGTTCCAAACCGAGAAACTCAATGTTAGGGATTTGGGGAGCTCCTGGACCATAAATTATTATCTATGTTTCCTCGGGCATAAAAGGTAGCAACGAATTCATCCTCAACCCATCTGTGGTCTTGAGCGCAAAGGGGGTAGGCAGAAATGCCTTCTGCCTGTGCACGATTGCCATCTGGTCTTTCGGGGCTAGAGTTCTGTGGCACAGTGCACCAACACGTATTGTTTCATCGCGTACGAAAGTGTGCGGCCAGTCTCTGTGCAGCCCGATTGGAGCGATTATTGCCTGGTCAGCTGGACTCGGCTTCTCCTGATGCAGCATCTGATCGCATATCAGCTTCGCCAGGAAATTAAATTGATGCTAGAATTCATGTATCATTTTGTATACTTCTTCCATGAATGCGAAGAGTTTATGATCGACATCCTTCTGTGATCATCTCCGGATTCTTTGGCTTGACCACTGTTGCCTTCTTTTTGGGCTAAGTGCGAGATACGACACCGATAGAGGACTCGACTACTTCCTGCTATAATATTACCTTGTTAGAAGCCTTTGACATAGATTTTGACTTCAGAAAAAATAGAGAAGAAGAAGGAGAGAGTGAAGAATACGAAGAATAATCTGAAAAGAAAAATAGAGGTAATATTTTTGATTAATTTCAATTGATGATTACAAAATAGTGAAAGGGGCCTTTTATAGACCTTGACACAATAAAGAAAAACTCCATTGGTGGCCCAAAT
The DNA here is from genome assembly GCF_054855325.1 of Carica papaya. Lineage (NCBI taxonomy): Eukaryota > Viridiplantae > Streptophyta > Magnoliopsida > Brassicales > Caricaceae > Carica > Carica papaya. Next base: position 17,458,457 of record NC_142312.1, on the reverse strand, counting down.
CACATGGCTGAAATTTTTCTTCCCATTATTAGCCGCAACAGCGGCCACAAGATGAATTGGTGATGGATTGGCACCAACTGCAGGATTGATGAGATGATTAGGGTTAACAAATCCTAACCCTAATTTTTTTACTATTTTGCCTTTTGGTGCACATTTCTTAATTTACCACTCCTACTTTACTAAATCCTAAGTGGCTTCCTGATATGTATTTGGATAAATGAAGTTATTAGAATGTCACAAAAAATATCTTGTTAAATTAAAATTAATTCAAGAAAAGAGATTGATCAAAACGCCACAAGTTACTTTAATAAGTAGACACCAATTCCCCACTTGACGAGAAGGTTGAAGAAACTTTTTTAAAGAGCAACATAGCCAACAGCTAAGCAAAGCGAGAAACTTAATTTATTGATCTCAAATATCTAAGTCTTTTCAACCAAAAGAGTAAAGCATTTATATAGGTATAAACCTTATTAATTCTCTTCGAATTCAAAATTTAATTCCTAGAAAAACTCAAATTGCATTATTATCTATGATTTTAATAAAATATTATTTTAAACAAGTATAAACATAATTAAAATAAAAATTCTCTCTTGATAAATATTGGTGTTGTGATCGACTTCTCCATACTTTATTATACTTAGATTTGGACTCAAATATTTAATTAATTATTGTTGAAGAAATTGAGTTGAAATTGCTTTAAACAACTTCCTAACTGAAGTAGAAAACAAACTTTCATCCATGAGAAAATCAAGAAAAAATCTAAGAGAAAATCCAAAAGAAAATATAAGAAGAGTGTAATCTCGACTAAGACTTGTAGAAAAAGATTTTTCTTCTCTTATCTTGATAAAACTCTAAATTGATGAAAGCTCTTGGTTTTGCTGATGTAGAACTGTTAAAACCTGACCATGCTGGATAGGATTAAGATTCTTAAATTCTTAGGAGATTTACTTAAAGTTGAGAATTATTTATAAGGAGAGTTGTGTTCGGTTGTGAATGAATGAACAATCAAGTGTCCAAAATTTTTAGAATTCTTATTATTCACATGATAAATGTGTTTTAGAAGAGATGAATATCTAGTTATAACTCGTCCAAGAAGAATAGACTCCCCCATGTGAAGTACTCGAGAGTCTATGATTGGGAATATTTTTTTTGGTCATTTGCTTGTAATCATTTGTTATGGTATCTTAGTGTGAGTTGCTTCCCTTTTGCTTGCATCCCTAAAAAAGAGAGAAATAAGAGAATACTACTATTTAGAGAGGGAGAGAAACAGATAGAAACAAAGAGGAAAATCCATCTAAGATTGAGTTTTTGTCTAAACAAATATCTACCAAGCATCATTAAAACGGAATATAAAGACTCGAACCCTTATTTACTGCGCAATCATGATAAAGAGAGCTACAATCACATTTTTATTAATTGTTGTATAGTTAGAATGTTTTGCTTGACTTTTAAATGGGGACTAATGTTGGAAGATTGGAACTTAGATTGACATAAGAATTCTCAAGATACATAATTAATATGTAAATTCAAACATTAATTTAACGAATGACAAGAAATTCTACTCTACGCATCAATAATGGCTGGCTTATTAGATTTGCAAATAAATAAAGGAATAGTTACAAGCATAAAAGAGTTACTTGGGGTAAAAAAATAAGTTTTTCTTGTAATGAATGAATTACAATTCTTGTTTAACTTCTCAAAAAATATCCTCCTAAAAGACAAGGAAAATCAACAAGAAATATATGTTATATCTAACTTTATTATTTATATATTGATATTCTAACTTTAAATTTTAAAGAATATATATTATCTGTATTTAATACTTTTATTTATATAATGTATATAATACACATATATATTACTTATTTATTTATTATTTTTATTTTTAATATTAAAAAAATATTAATTACAGATTTTCACTTATAACTAACTGGTTGCATAATCAGAGGCAATCCTGATGAGTGTGGAAAAAGCATAGGAGAACAGTATGAAAAGAGTCCAAATGCATAAGGATTTGCAGCTGACAGTGAAACTATTTTGCAGAAAAGAGGAAACCCTAGATTGGAGAATTGAAAAAAATGTGGCTGATACAAGGGAATTAACTCAGCACTTTGATCAAAGCATAGTATACAAAATTTTATGGCCCAGTTGGTGAACAAACTCTGTAATCTGTTATCTATTCTAATTAATGGATTTTCAGCATTCACCATAATCTTTTCTAATACAATTATTATCCATTAATTTGAAGTCATATTACAACATTTTTTATATATTTTTCTTGTTGATTTAACTTTTATTATTTACATTGAAGCAAGTTTTGCAGGAGAAATTATTGAGCTTCTGGTTTGAAGTTGAATTGTATAAATCGAAATTCCAGCTACCTCCATGGAAAATTTAGACAACACAAAAAATTCGTAAAACGATAAGACATCAAACCTAAACCATTTTCTTTGAGACTCACCTTCATGAACATGATCAGACAAAGAACTGCATTTACACAGAACTGAAACCAAAAAAAGAAAAAAGAAAAAGTTGAGTAGAATTTCATTCTCTCACTCGCTCCAGTACTTTTCATCTTCACCATCCCTTCCCCGTTCCTTCTCATCATCCGAACCCTGCATCAAACCCATCTTAAACCTCCTTACATCTTCCACAGCAGCATTTCTGAACATCCCAACATCAACCGCACCAGACACCATGTGATAACCTCGCGCCCGCAGATCATCCGGCCCATCATGCGGCATTGCAAAACCCGCTAAGTAGGCTCCGCCATTGCCAGGCTTCGTACCCAACACCCTCTTCTCTGCCACTCCCATCATCTCTCTAACCTTCTTGTGCCCTGGATCCCACAAGTACCCCATGCTCGCGCTCAGATCTAAAGGACCCATCTGTATGCAGTCAACCCCTTCAACAGCCGCAATGTCTTCCACTTTTTTCACTCCCTCCTCAGACTCTACCTGGCACATTATCAGTTGCTCCTCCTCGTAAGTACTCAGATACTCTTCATCCACCCCGTAATTCGAAGCTCTCACAACAGTGTGCGCCGATCCACGGATCCCTTTGGGGGGAAAATGACAGTACGAAACCGCCTTCTTCGCGTCTTTAGGGGAATCGATCATGGGGAACATGATGCCCTGGGGACCAAGATCGAGGGCCTTCTTCGCCCACGTGGGACAGCTCTCTGGGAGGCGGAGGATACCAGGGGTACCAGCAGCGGAGAGAGCGCGGAGGCAGTGTAAGGCCTCGGAAATGCCCCCCGGACCATGCTCCATGTCGATAACGACGAAATCGTAGCCGGCGAGGGCGGCAATCTCTGCGAGAGTTGGGGAGAATGATAGGAGGAAAAGCCCGTAAAGGGTATCCCCGTTCCGGAGGCGGGATTTCAAGGATGAGGAGGAAGAAACAGAAGCGGAAGTAACGGCGGCTGTGGTGATGGTGGGGGAGAGGTGAGAGGGGGAATTGAAGGTTAGGGTTTTAAGGCGAGGTAAGGAGAAAGGGAATGAGAGAGGAGGGGGTCTTGGGGAGAAGGATGTGGAAGAAGAAGGTTTGGTGAAGGACGATGAGAGAGGGAGATCGGAGAGGATAGCTCTGGCAGCCATGGTGGTGTTGGGAACTGTTGAGTTCTATCAATGGGGTTTTGCCGGTGGATACTTAAAACTTGAGGGGGCGCATGCTTTCAATTTTTTTTTTTTTTAATTTGATCAAATTTTAGTTTTCAAAAAAAAAAAAATGACTTGTTAATCTATTATACAGTGAGGACCAGCTTCTTAATCAAATTTAAGTTTGATCAAATTTTAATTGACTTTTCCACTTTTCTCTGTTTTTCAAAAAAAAAAAAAAAATTTCAACGGTTGATTCTTAAGTAAAATTTTTTGCTGACATCATTGGTTAAAAATTTATAATTTTTTTATTTTTTATTTTATTTTAAGTCTCACATGACAATTATGCCATTACTCTTGTAACGTTAATCAAAGTTTTCCACATTGTGCAAAAAATAACAAGCTAGAAGGTGATATATATTGTGTTGTTCTTCTGCAAACACATGAGACCCATTTTATTTTCCAGGTTTGAGGATGTTAATTTCTAACACTGCATAGCTAGAAAAAAACTCTCTCTTCCTACAAGTAATAAATATCCCTTGCTGTGTAAATATTGTTTCCAAACTTACAACGGCAGATTCTAAGTTGAAAATGGTACAACACCCTCTACTTTTCCTCTATAAACTTGTACCGACGGCCCAAAGTGCCAAAAAATGTCTGTGAATTAACTCTAAACTGTCAAAAAATAAACAACAGTTGAAATCCATATTAGAGCTTCAGAGCAGTTTTTGCCATGGCCAAAGCACCCTCATAATTCCGATTTCCACCAACGAAGCCACTCATATGAACGAAAACACACCCGGGTATGCCTGACTCTTTTGATAGATCATCGTCCCTCAGACCATTCCACTGAGCAGGGAGGGCCTTTCGGCTTTCAAATCTGTCTGGAGATACCGCCACTGCCTGCACTCGCCACTGCCTGCTCCTGTCATCCTGCACCATCTCAAATTTTTTATCACTATATCCAAACCTTGTCTTTTAGATAAACCTGTGAAATGACCAACTGCCAACTATATCTGCAACATACTTCAAACATGAGATGGGTAAAAAGAAACACAGGTAAGAAGACCATTTAACCCAAGCCACATAAAATGGTAATCATTTTTCTGGTAAAAAGAAAATTTGACTCAAGACTTTATAAATCTAGTTAATAATAACTTCTAGCTAAGTAATTTGAATAAACATATGTAAAGTGTACGAGAACCAATATGTAGCGTGCTTTTGGAGAAAACTGAGAACTTGATTGCCAATTTTTTAATTCATAGTGGTTTTACATAACACATATAAAGTGTGTGACAGTCCATTTTCAACATGATTTACCAGAAAAGTGAAAAAAGGATCCTGATTAAAGACATAAAAAAATAGTGAACTCCTTAAGGTACAAGTGAAAATACAAGTTAAGATTCAGGTATTTATAAAATACAAGTTAATATTTTCCCCTATTTCTACTTCAAATATAGAACTCCTATTCTTGCCTTGACTACGTCAACAAAGACGATTCTGAGTTTCAGATTTTCTAAAATTGGCATACTTCTTTCTAAAGTTTAAGCAAATACCTGGTAAAGAACATATTTGATAGGAGGCTCAAGTTTCATCTCCTGCTCAAGCTCAAATAAATGTAGCTTCCACTGCAAAAAGCAATATCCAATGAGATCATCTGAATAAAGCCTACCTTATGTAATATTAACATAAAACAAAGACATCCTACAATAAGTTACACAATGAAAAACTCATGTTTATTCTATGGATTGAATAAAACTCCCTTGCATCCTTGATTCTTAATATAAAATATATTTAGAATCTGAAACTCGCCATAAGAGCTGAATTACTCCATTTCACCTCCTTTCCATTTTCACACCAAATTAACTTTCTTTTTCACTTGGTTAAGTGAATGCATGAAGGCTAAAAGCTTATATCTTGTTCAGTTCTCAATTTTTTTTAAAACTTCCTAAAAACAAGAGCTCAAAATTCTGTTTGTGAATCATTTTACAAATTGTTGAGATTCTCATGATGATTACCGACAAAACTAAACACAAGAATTTTAGATGTCAGGGAATTATTAGACAAAAGTGGACTAATTTATCAACAATTAGTGATAATCTGCTTCCCAAGAAAGAAATACCAGGTAAGCTATGCGGTAAGGTCCCGACTTAAGGAGGGACCATAAACACAATTCAGTAATAAGGGAAGAATATTTTCTAGATCTTCCCCTGTTACCCATTTTAATTACTGTATGGCTCCTAAGAGAGAATCCAATCATCTCTTGGCTAAAGAAAAAAATACTCAACACTTTCTAAAATTAATTGTCTGCATCGGAATCTAATGCAGACATATAGTTATTGCATTAGAGATTAGCAAAACAGTTCCCTTAAGAACAGGAGCTGCCTATCCATTACAACCACTGGTATATATTCAAACATACAACTGCCTCCAAACTGATCCAACATCCTAACACACACTAGCATGTGTTACATGAGAACAAGTGTGATAGTGATAGTAACAAATTACAAAAAGACAACAGACCACAACATGAACGTAAAACACCAAAATGATAACATCTTAAAAACCTAGTGATGCAGAATAAGAAGACCTTAGAATTGATATGCTTTAATATTATGGAATATTTATGTATTATAAGGGATATGAAGCTTATTTACAAATGACCAAGATAGGTATTATTCAGATGTCCCCTAAGGGACACCAAGATAGGTTTATGATTAGTTTAGTATTTCATTCTTTATTTAGTTATTGTTTTTCATTCAATAACTCTAATCATATCATACTATGTAAACACCTTAGAAAACTATATTAAACAGACGGGTGACATATCATTATTAAATAGATTGTTTTTTTTTAAAGAAATTAGATAGATTGTTTATTTAAAAACCTATATTTTCTTTCACTGAATTAAGTGTCTAACAACCTTGTGATTGTGAGTGTGAACTATATTTTCTCTCATTGGATGGGATCTAACAACATTTTGGTTCTGACCGCAACAAGCCTGTGATTGTGTGGTTTGAACTTACCTTTTTTCTTTTATTCAATTTTATTCTCCCTCTAAACCATAGTTCACTGTCCTATGTCAATCTGTGTCAAGCTAAAATTCCTACCTTTGATTGTTTATTAGAAACAACAAAACATACAAAAGTGAGTTATTTAGAAACAAAATAAGATAGGAAACCAGGCTGTAAAACTAGATCCTGCAATATTAGGGAACTAGTAGCAATTGTCTTCCTTATACATGTAAGTTATTTCATCAATAAGACTATGAATAAAGAATTTCTCAAAAAAACATATTAGAGAACCCAATTAGAGATAGAAATCCCTTCAATTTTTTTCTTTTTTTAAGAAAAAATTCGAGAGATAAAAGGATTCTCTAAAAGCCCTAGACCCTAATCATACTTATTTCAACCTTCATAAACACAAGATTAGATCCTATGGAAGAATGAATTATTGTGTATTTCATTGAATATTAGATCCCTATATATACAAGTGAAAAGCAAAAAAGAAAAAGAAAACAGTACTAATTACAAAAATCCACAGTATAATAATTACAAATATTAGAAAGATTTGGGATAGATTACTGATATACCCTGACCCTAATGAAGAAAATTTGTACTTCTTAACAGATACTAATCCTAGGACTGATAACATTATATAATAATAAAGGGACTAAATCTAACGTTTCTGAATCCTAGTAAAACTAACAAAAAATTATACCTAAATAAAGATTTTAGACAGTAATATTTAACTTTTTCTCCCTTAACAGCATTATTGGAAGCTCAAACCAATCCAAGCTTATAAGCTTTAGTGGCATAGAACATAGTTTGAAGTAGAATTCTTTTGAGACAAAGTTTGAAATAGAATTTATCCATGGAAAGCAGCAACCAACAGAATTTAATGCCTACTTACAGGGCAAAATTTTGTCAAGACCATGATTTCACCACTAGGATCAAGATCATATCTTGCTGCAAGACATTCCATTACGATTGATCTTGCCGGTAACCAAGATCTTGCATGATATCGAAGACTCTGAAAACAGAGAACAATCATTAAAAGTAGAATAGAATGATAAACGCTTGAATGCTTCATACTCCAATTTATGCTACGCACTTAAATTTAGGGGAAAAAAGAGGGATCAGTGGGAAAAACCGAAACTGACATTATTGAAGGCCACACTGAATTTAAATTATAATTCAACAAATAGAAAGGACACCAGTTATATATAAATTCGTTAATTTCAAAAGAACCTCACATCCAAAAACTCACTGCCAGCTAAGGCCATTGCTCTTTGAAAGGCCTCATTCTCCTTCTCAGCTGATTGATCTGGTTCTATCCAGTCCAAGTTTAACCTTCCCACTCTAGAAGATAAATGTGTATTATTCACGTATCTTGGAGGTTGGTCCGTATCATACTGGTTAATTCCATTATCTATTGCATCAATTGCCTGATATTAATAACTAATAATCAGAAAACGAGAAATACTACCATAAGTAAAAGGAAGTAAAAAAGGGGCAACAGAATTTCCAAAACGAAAAACAAAGTATAAAACAAACAGCTGCTGAAATGCCTGTGACTGCATGATGATACCAACCAAATAACCAAGGATACAAGCAATAGAAACAGACACAGTGGACATCATAAGATCTAATTAAAAATCTTGGAAGTTTCACCATTGCCTGATTTACATTCACGAGAGTCAAATGCCTGACTGAATACATTTCATAGTTCTACTATATTATCTAATCATACTGGAAATGAGCATGTTTGCCAACATGATTAACAGGCACAGACAAGGTGAATGTATTTTTATGATCAACCAGAAGAATCAGCTGGATGTGGTGCCAGCAACAAGAAGCCCATATCTGGATAAAGAATACAGAATCTTTTCCAACTAAGTTTTCAAGTGTCCACTTTTTTGCTTCTTCATATTGATTATCCCCAGTACTGATGTCCCAAACTACTGAGCTCTAACATTATAGGTGTCATTCCCTTCCTGCTCCCCCTTTTTCGAATTAATTGATTGGGTATATGCAACAGAATTACCCAACAGAATGTGTATGTGTCACAACCAGGGCTCATGGTAAGAAAAATGGGCTTGAGGGCAAAGCAGACAAATCCTTATTAGCATACAAAAGGCATGCAAGTACAAGCGGACATGCAGTGGTTCAGGGTCAAGTAGGGAATAAAAAAGTGGCTGAAGCATTACATTTGGTTAGGATTAGTTTGTTGTAATCATCTTCATTTTATTTATATTTCTGCATCGATTTTGGTATAGTAAGATTGTAGCCTGATTTCTCAAGTATAATGATTAGTATCCAAAATCCATCTAATTCAATATCCTTACCGAGTTTTCTCTCTTCTCTTCTCTTACCCTTTCCTATCTCTCTTCTCTTACCCTTTCTTATCTCTCTTCTCTTACCCTTTCCTATCTCTCTATCTCTCTTCTCCTTCCTATTCCTCTCATCTATTCTCTTCATTCTCATAATCTAAACCACCTCTAGTATCCATGTCAAAAATTCCTGAAATCTTGGTATCAAAACCCAACAATTCCAACAAGCCACTTGGGAATATTATGGCAATGGCCAAGAACAAGGAGAAGGCTGTAGTATTGACCAACGTTTCGAACAGCTCAAGGAGATGCTACGAGGAGGACCATGGCCTGAAGAATCGACTATGCCAATAAGCCATTCTCCTCCCTATCAAACCCATGAATGGGGTATTCTTCCCACTCCAAAGCAGCGTGAAGTTGGTGAAGTAGTAAACAAAATCCATGGAATCACCCATCGGGAACCCTAATCCCGAAGGTGGAGATTCTCGTCTTTGACAGTCAAAACCCATGATCTTGGATCAGACATTGCCTAAAATATTTGCAGGCATTTGGTATAGCTAATGACAACAAAGCAGAAACAGTAGCCCTGTACTTGAGAGATAAGGCCAAAATCTGGTTTCACATGGGCGAGTCCTGCGAAACAAATAGATTGAGAAATGTTTGTGGAAGAGTTATGTAGAAAATTTGGAGGTTTGACAGGAATTAATATGGTGGAGGAATTTAAGAACCTTGTGCAAGAGAATTCAGTACTTAACTACCAGGAAAAATTTGAGGAGATGAGGTCCTTCTTGCTTACTGAAAATCCTAAATTATCCAAAAGATATTATATCTCCAGCTTCATCAGTGGGTTGAAGGAAGAGTTGTAACCCATCTTAAAAATGCATAAATGTTTCACCTTAAACCATGCCTTTGAGCTGGCCTTATAGCAAGAACAATCCATGGAGGCTATGAATCGCCTTAAACCAGTTAGCTATCAATCTTCTCCTGCCTACAGCCCAGAAACTCATTATTCACCTATCAGTCCCAAATATTTTCACAATCCACACCAACCCCTTCATGAAAAGCACCAAAATTAACAACACCCAAAAACCCTAAAAAGCTACAACCCACAACCTGCAGGAAGGAAATCATAGCAACTTCCCGGGGCATCAGTGTAAGATCAAAACAGTTATAACTGGGGAGAAATGTAGGGAGGAAGACGAGGAGTATGAAGAAAACAAGGAAGAGGAAAACCAAGAGACTCTTGAGGACACGGGAATCCTTTTGCTGCAAGCCATTGAATACCTGATACATGAGGAACTGTGAGGACCAAAGGATCATTAGGAAAGAGGGCCTTCATGATACTTCTGGATGGCGGAAGTTCTCACTCTTTTATTGATTCTGCTGTGGCAGAAGGACTAGAAATAAAGTTATACATAATAGGCCTCTCATAGTGGTAGTGGCAAATGGTAATAAGGTGATCACAGAAGAAGAATGCATTGAGGTGCAGTAGAAAATACAGAATTATTTGTTTTGTTACAACTTCAAAGTTAATAAATTGGGTGGTTATGATATGAGATCAGGGATGAACTGGATGAGGATATACAACCCCATAATTTTTTATTTTCGGAGTCCAAAGTTAGCTTCAAAAATAGAAGGGCACCAGGTAAAATTGCATCGGATAAAGGTGCTGGACAGGTTAGTTGAATTGACGAGTGACAAGCTCAACAAAATGCTTAAGAGGGAAGGCAGCTAAAGTACAGGAATAGTATATTGCCTTTGATTCAGGAAGGCTTGCCCATAGACCTGCCTTTTGAAGATGCATCCATGAAAGCAAGCAATGAGATGGACCAAGTGTTGCAATCATTCTAGGCTGTTTTCAAAGAGCCTGAAGGATTACCATCATCCAAAACCTTGGACCATGCCATACCACTTGTGACTGTCAATTCCCCAATTAACTTAAGGCCCTACTGGTACTCACACTTCTAGAAACAGAAAATTGGACAGCAAGAGAAGAAAATGCTTTATGCTTCAATAATTCGCACTAGTCATTCTCCATTTGCATCCTTGGTTCTGTTAGTAAAGAAAAAAAATGGTACTTGGAGGTTTTGCATTGATTATAAAGAGCTTAACGGAATTACAGTTAAGGACAAGTTACCAATTCCAATTATTGATGATTTTCCCGATGAGTTACATGGGGCAAATGATATATTCAAAGATTGACTTGAGATCTCAGTACCACCAAATCCATGTGGAGGAGAATGTCTGTAAAATAGCTTCTTGAACACATCATGGGCATTATGAATTCCAAATTCTGCCTTTTGATTTAACCAAAGCACTAATCACATTTCAAGCCTTCATGAATCATATCTTTGAAGCATATTTGAGTCCTTGTATTCTTTGACGACATTTTGGTGTATAGCTCCTTTGGAGAACAGCATAAATAGCATTTCCAACAGGTTTTTACATTACTCAGACAGCACTGACTTTATGCTAAGAGATCATAAGTGTTACTTTGCCAAAGAGGGGATTGAATACTTGGGGCACATTATCTCCAAACAAGGAGTCAAAACTAATCCTCAAAAATTTAAAGCAATGCCGTCCTAACCTGTTTCTACTTCGATTAAAGGCCCAAGAGAGCTTCGAGGGCTCATTGGATCTTACTAAAAGTTTGTCCGAAACTATAGTGTTATCAGCAAACTCTTAATAAACATGCTGAAGAAGGATTCCTTCATATGGATTGAAAAGAAAAAAAAAAAATTCTTTGAGCAATTGAAGAATTCAATGACTGATGCATCGGTGTTGAGGTTACCTGATTTCTCCAAACAATTTGTATTTCTTTTTTACATAAAAGAGAAGTATTATTATACACATAGCTATCAAGGGAGTAACCCCCATATACATAACTAATTACAAGTCGATCAAGTGGTCCATGACAATTCCAAAATCTTCCCAATCTTTGATGTCATGAGCAAACAAAATAGAACCAAAAGTGTGTAGTCATCTATCCCTACTGTGTGTAAAGAAATAGGAGCAGTACTTATGCAGAAAAACAAACCAATTGCCTAGATCAACAAAGCCCCTCTGCAGATGAAATTAAACCTTATCTGTACATGAGAAGGAATTACTAGCCATATTGTACGCAGTATGTAAATGAAGACATTACCTTGAGGGAGCCCTGACTTTATGCTAAGAGATCATAAGTGTTACTTTGCCAAAGAGGGGATTGAATACTTGGGGCACATTATCTCCAAACAAGGAGTCAAAACTAATCCTCAAAAATTTAAAGCAATGCCGTCCTAACCTGTTTCTACTTCGATTAAAGGCCCAAGAGGACTTCGAGGGTTCATTGGATCTTACTAAAAGTTTGTCCGGAACTATAGTGTTATCAGCAAACTCTTAATAAACATGCTGAAGAAGGATTCCTTCATATGGCTTGAAAAGAAAAAAAAATTCCAAAATCTTCCCAATCTTTGATGTCATGAGCAAACAAAATAGAACCAAAAGTGTGTAGTCATCTATCCCTACTGTGTGTAAAGAAATAGGAGCAGTACTTATGCAGAAAAACAAACCAATTGCCTAGATCAACAAAGCCCCTCTGCAGATGTAATTAAACCTTATCTGTATATGAGAAGGAATTACCAGCCATATTGTACGCAGTATGTAAATGAAGACATTACCTTGAGGGAGCCCCATTCATCATCAAAATAGACCAAAAAAACATCAAACATTTGTTAGAACAAAGGGTTATTTCTATACTGCAGCAGAGGGGGATTGTCAAGCTCTTGGAGTTAAATCACTCCATACAGTGTACGAGAGGAATAGAGAACAAGGTAGCAGATTCCCTATTTAGAAGGTATTGTGAGAATCCGAAGAAAACAGAAAAAGAGGTTATCTTGCCAGTAGTGACCACCATAAGTTCTATGTTCTGGCTTTCTGAAGTTATGGCAAGCTATCAAGGGAATCCTTTCATGAGGGACTTGATGGCAGAATTAATGATGAAGACAGATGAAGACAGCAATTGATACAGGGGTATCATGACATGGCTATAGGGAGCCATTTCTGAATCAAAAGGACTTATGAGCGGCTCGGACAGTATTTTGTCTAGCCTGGCATGAAGAAACAAGTCATGGATTTGGTGTAGAGGAGTGAGATATGTCAGAGGTGTAAGACGGAAAAATACCTATACTCGAATTACTACAACCTCTATCCCTCCCAAATCAGACTTGGTCCCATCTATCGATAGATTTTGTTGAGCAATTACCAAAATCCAAAGACAATGATACTATCATGGTGGTGGTGCATTGTTTAACAAAATACCCTCATTCATAACTTTGAAACATATGTTCACTGCTTCCAAGTTTCCCCACATGTATCCATAGATTTTGTTGAGCAATTACCGAAATCCAAAGACAATGATACTATCATGGTGGTGGTGCATTGTTTTACAAAATACCCTCATTCATAACTTTGAAACATGTGTTCACTGCTTCCAAGTTTCCCCACATATTCCTTGACAATTTTCATAAACTACATGGTACTTCCAAGGTGATAGTCTCAGATCATGACAACGTATTCACAAGTCTGTTTTTAAGGGCACTCATGAGATTTTTGGGAACTACCTTACATTCAAGCTCTACATACAACTCACAAAAGGATGGGCGATCAGGGAGACATAATCAATGTTTGCAGTCTTATCTCTAATGCATAATTCACGAGAACTTGAAGGCATGATCAAGATGGATAAACCTCGTGAAATGGTGGTATAACTCCACCTACCACTCCAGCATCAAGATGTCTCCATTCCAACCATTGTATTGATCTTCTCCCTGCACTTTGTCGACACTGTGGAGATTGAGACTCCATCAGCTGAGCTAGAAGTTTTTCTAGATGAGAAATAGCAGATGAGTGTGTTGCTTAAGCAACAGGTGACAGAAGCTTAGAATTAGGAAGAAGCAGTATGCATGTCTGCATAGGATTGAGAGACAAATTTGAGGAAAAAGACTTGTGTTTCTCAAATTACAGTCATACAGGCTTATTCCAAAAAAAAAAAAAATTACAGCCATACAGGCAGCAGTCCCTAGAAGGAAAAAGGAATTACAAATTGTCCCCAAGGTTTTATGGCCCTTATGAGGTGGTGAGTAGAGTATTCTGGTGGCTTACCGGCTTAAGTTATCAGACAAGGGAGGGTACACACTGTTTTCCATGTATCCTTATCATATTCTAGGGAAGCAGAAGTACACCGAAGAAATGTCTAACACTGAAAACAACGATAGAAATTTATTGATTGAACCTGAATTCTTCTGCAGAAGAGAACAATCATCAAGAAGAGAAAACAGATAGAACAATTTTTAATAAGGTGGAAAAGACTGGATAATAGCGGGAACACTTGGGAAGATGTCCAGTATCTGTAACAGTGACTTCCTCATATAAACCTTGAGGACAAGGTTTTTTCTCTAGGGGACATAATTGTCCCTACCAGGGCTCAAGGTTTTAGTGTACCCTATACATAAAGTTTATATATTCACTCACTGATTTGTAAATATTTCTGTACATGGGCGGCACTCCCTTGGTGCCTCTGACTTAAAATACTATTTATACTTTTTATTTCAAATAAAAGAATGGTAAGAAATATGGGCTTGAAAGCAAAGTAGACAAACCCTTATTAGTATACAAAAGGCATACAGGTACAAGCGGATGTGGCAGTTGTCCAGGGTTGAGTAGGGAATAAAAAGGTGGCCTACACATTGCGTTTGGTTAGGGCTCCTTTTTCTGTTGTAACCAATTTTATTATGTTTAGATTTCTTGATTGATTCTGGTAGAGTATACAAGCTTGTAGTCTGAATTCTCAGGTAAGACGACTAATATCCAAAATCTATCTAATTCGGTATCCTTGCCAAGTTTTCTCTCTTCTCTTCTCTTACTTTTTCTTATCTCTCTTCTCCTTCCTATTTCTCTCATCTATTCTCTTCCATTCTCATAACCTAAACCGCCATCGGTGCACATGTCAAAGATTCCTGACAGTAGTTCTTAAGCCTCACTACATACTACTTCTAGTTCCAAATTCACATTTTAGATCTCTCTTCTTTAAGCATATAGCTCACCATTTTATAAATGCTAATCAATATCAACTTCTCCTCTTACTTCAACATAGTAACAACATATCATATAATCAAATCAAACAATTAATATAACTACTTGTCAGTCTAGACAGCCTAATCTCTAAGCAGTACCAAAATACCAAGTGAAACATGTTCAACAGAATGAAGAATATAGAATTTATGTTTCACAAAAATATTACCTTGGACTTCCTAAAAGTATGTATTAGCAAAATGGGGCCATATAATCCAAATCATGTAAGTAGAGAAACATGTCGTTGCAAATAACATTTCAAACAACGGAAAAAAATTTGAGAATTTGGAACCTCCATGAAGCTTTTGTAAACAGCCAAATATAAGCGATCCACATCTGGGTGTCCTTCGTCAACTTGAAGTTCCTTTGCGATTATCTCCTTCCCAAAATGCTAAACATAGATCCAACTTCAATTAGCAATCCGGTAATACATGAAATGGGAGATCACCAATAAGTAGATTGATTAAATTAGACACAGAGCTTCCAGTATCAACACCATCTCAGCCAAATGCAAAAGAACTCAAGAATGCTAAATTTGTGAGTTTTAAACAAATGATACCTTATAAACAAGGCCAGCACTACTGAGCTTGGTAGTGAAGCCATGTCCAAACACCTCCACAAAACCCCTCTGGTGATGGTCGTAGCAGTCAGTCTTTGGATCATATACCCCACCAACATCGAGAACAGCATCAAGACCCTCCAACACCTGCAGCCCACACCAATTGATATAGTAGCATTAGAAGGAATCCAAATGAGCACGGAGTTAAAGCACCTAATTTAATTCTACATTGTCCTATATCCACAAAACAGAAAAGAAAATTCAACTTTGTTTCTTTTTTCCAGCAAAGTCTCAAAAAGCAAACTCTTGCAATCATTCAAGTAAGAAAGTAAATAAAAATCAAATAGAAAATTAAAAATGAAATTGAACTTGAAATTTTGGGGTAAAACAAAAGGTGAAGTGGATATCAACCTATTATGAAAAGTCAATCTTTGCTCTCAATCACCACATACCTTCAGCAAATAACTGGAGCTAAGGTAAGATCCATTTGGTTCACAAAAAAAAAGGTCCCCTTCAGTACATAAAAAGTTATTTAGTATTTGTTTTCTAAATCTATAAGCATTTTATTCACAAATCATACAACTAGTTGAAAATGTTTAGGAAATTCGAACATTTTTAAAAACTAGTTGATTTATGTTTCAAGAGAAGAAAATTGTGTGTACCCTTGGTGTCGTTGTTTTAATATACTTTGTATACTTTTCATTTCAAAAAAGAAAAAAAGAAAAGTGTCTTACTTCAAGATGAATAGAACCCATATATATATATATATAAAGTAACTTGCTTATGAGATGTAAAGTTATATAGTATAACTATAGTTTAATTAACTCTCATACTCCCATGGTAAAAATGAACAGAAGATAATGCTTTAGCAAACACATTTGCAAGTGATGTTGTAAACGGATAAGCAACAACTTGACAGTTCCTGCGGCTAAATGATCTCAAATAAAGTGACAATCTATTTTAACTTGCTTGGTTTGTTCATGAAATGTAGGATTAGAAGCTATTTGTATTGCAGCTTGATTATCATCAAAAAAAGGTAGTTGGAGCATCTGTGCATTTACCAAAAATCAGTCAACAATTGCTTTATCCAAATCAATCCACTAGTCATAGCTGCTAAGGCACAGTATTCAGCCTCAGCTGACGATTGAGAAACTGGGGTTTGCTTCTTAGTTTTCCATGAAATGAGTAAACCTCCAAAGGAAACACAAAATCCAGAAACAAATTTTCCGGAATCAGGACAGGAACCCCAATCTGCATTAGAGGAAGCTTTAAGCTTAAGAGAGGAAGATGCTGGAAATAGAAGATCTTGATTGGCCTTGGCTTTGAGGTATCTAAGAACTTGATGAACTACCTTAAAGTGAGGTTCACAAGGTTGAGATACAAATTGGCAAAAATTGTGAACAGATAAAACTCGATAAATCAGCCTACCAATCAGTCTTCTATATTGAAAAGGATCAGCAAGTATTGGCCCTCGGTAGCAATAAGAGAAGTCTTAGGATCCATTGGAAGTTATACTGGTTTAAAGGCAAGAAGACTGGCATCTTCAAGCAACTGTAAACTGTAATGTTTTTTTTTTCTTTTGAAATATCAAGTATATAATATAGTATTAATAGTGGCACCAAGGGGGCCCATGTACAGGAAATTTACATTTCAATCAAAGTATCAATAAGATCCCCTAACTCCCCCATTAAATAAGGAGAATGACTCATTAACAAAAAAATCTAAGGTCTGGAATCATCTATTTTTAAGTAAAGTGTAATGTTTTTAAGATAGATTTATTCTTCTTAAAGATCGAGCTATTTCTAGGCAAGAAAATATTTGATATTTCCCAAATTCTTTAACTTGAACTCAGAATAAAGTAAGTCTTTTACCAGGTGAAAAGCTTTAAGAGATGGATTGATTATCATAATATCATCCACGTAGGCTAGGACTGCCACAAATGAATTTCCACCCTTTTGTGCATAAGTAGTAGTCTGACTTTGATTGACAAAAACCAGATTTAACAATTGCTTGAGTGAATCTGGAATTCCATTGTGATGCTTGTTTGAGGTCGTAGATAAAGTTGTGAAGTTTGCAGGCAAGTTTAGTTGAGTGCAAAACATTTTTCTCGTCCTATGTTGCATAACCGTTAGGAAGGTTTATGTATAAGTTCTCAAATAAGTCAATATTAAAAAGGCACTATTGATATCTAGTTGAGCTAGATGCCATCCTTGAGAGGCAGCCAAAGCAAGCAAAATCTTCATAGTTACTAGTTTTGCCACCACAGAGAAAGTCTTCATAAAATCCACTCCTTGTTGTGTATATCCTTTAGCCAATAAACAAGCTTTATATCTTTCAATCGAGCCACTAAAGTTATACTTTATTTTATAAATCCATTTGCAGCCTATTCTATGTTTTCCTGTGGCAGCTTTACCACTGACCAAGTATGAATAGATTCTTTCCTCTAATTCAGCTTTCATAGCCTCACGCCAATGTTTGTGAGGGATTGCTTGGTGGTAGGACTATGGCTCAAAATGAGAGGAAATATCTAATACAAAAGCTTTATAAGACTGAGATAATGAATCATAGTGAATATGATTAGACAGTGGATACATTGTTGTTGTTGCCGAGATTTTGCAAACCAGAAACCTGTTAACACGGAAAATCTTGTAGATAGGAGAGAGGTCTGCTTGATCTAGAAGACTTTTTGACATTAATTTCCTGTGTAGGCTGTAACAAAGCCTCTGAAGATCGTATGAGAACATTAGAATTTGTTTCCAACTTGGAAACTGTACAAATCTTGCAACACAGCATGTACACTTGATGTATCAGCATATGAAAGATGTAAAACCAATTCAGGAATGGATCTTATAAAGCTTTTGTCTGAACTATAGAATGAAAAGGAAATATATCTTCATAAAATATAACATCCCTGGACCCAAAGGTGGCATTATTTTGTATATCATAGAATTTATATCCTTTCATGTTACTTGAGTATCTAACAAAAACACAAGCTTTGCCTCTCAGATCAAACTTCTTTCTTTGAGCAGCTAATGTGGATGCAAACACTAGACAACTAAATACTCTAAAGTTTAAATAATCCACTTTCTTCTTATGCAGAATCTCATAACAAGTTTTGTTGTTCAAGACAGGTGAGGGAGAATGGTTTATCAGGTAAGTTGCCGTAAGTATATACTTTTTCGAATGAGATTGG
Source organism: Carica papaya (assembly GCF_054855325.1). Taxonomy (NCBI): domain Eukaryota; kingdom Viridiplantae; phylum Streptophyta; class Magnoliopsida; order Brassicales; family Caricaceae; genus Carica; species Carica papaya. The sequence goes on along the minus strand of NC_142312.1, from coordinate 17,439,663 downwards.
AACTGTAGAAGAAAATCAGCATCGACAGCAAGAATTTTTATGATTGTTTATGCTGGCAGCTTGGTAATGGAGTTGAAATTAAATTCTGGAAGGATGAGTGGGCTGGTGACTTCAAATTGAAAGATAAATTCCTGAGAATTTTTGAGATTGCTAGTGAGAGGGATGTTCTTGTGGAGAAGGCATTTGAGAAGGAAGGGATGGGTGGGTGGTGTATCCAGGTTAGAAGAAATTTAAAGGATGAAGAAGAGGTAGAATTCTGTAATCTGCTTTGTTGGCTTGCTGTTTTTAAGGTGAGTAATGTGAAAGACAAAAGAATTTGGAAACCAGACAAGAAAAGAGGTTTATCAGTGAAGTCCTACTATAACTTCATTGTCAAAAATGGCGAGGAGAATGCCAAGACAACACCGTTTAAGCAAATTTGGAGGTCAAAAGCATCGCCCCGAATGGCTTTTTTTCATTTGGGAAGCTATTAAAGAAAAAATCTTGACCGTTGATATGTTGAGAAAAAGAGATATGATAATGGCTAATAGGTGTTACATGTGCAAGGACGAAGAAGAATCATGCAATCACTTGTTACTTCATTGTCCTATAGTCTACAGAATTTGGGAGTATGCGTATGGGATTATAGGGATAAAGTGGGCCATGACGGGTAGCGTTAGCAAGGAGTTGTGAACGTGAGCTGGTTTACATAAAAAAAAAAAATTATTCCTCATTCCGATTTCTATTATGTAGGTTGCTTGGGAGGAGATGAATGTTAGGGGTTTTGAAGGTATTGAAACTGACATTGTATATATTAGGGATAGATGGTTTCATACTCTTGATTCTATTTTGATTGGTCATGACATAATAGATTGGGAAGATATTGGCGCTGTCATGAACTACTTGATTGACTTGTAATTTTGTGTTTTTGGGTGATATTTCTTTAGTACCTTTGTGCATAATAATATTCTTTATCTTTTATTTCAAAAAAAGAGATTAAAACTGTAGACTGAAAAAAAAGGGTTCTGGCAATATTAAAGAGGTGTTCATGTTTTCTTTCTACATTGGATTTTCTAAGGTCTTTCAACACAAGAATATTGATGGTGTACTCCTCTTTGATTTAGAAATTCATCAAGGGCAAACTCTTTTGCATCGTCAGATTCAATTCTCTTAATTTTAGAAATAAATTGAGTATCAATCATATTGAAGAAAAATGGAATCACAGAAGCAACATCAGATTTATGCTTAAGCAAAAATACTCATGTGAACTGTATGTGATCGTCAACTATTGTCAAGAAGCACTGATGTCCATATATTGATGTTCCATGAAAGATACCCCACATATCACAATGTATAAGGTCAAATGAGTTTATAGACATGTGCTTGTGAAATATTAAAGGTAACCTGTGTTGCTTAGTTAATGGATATATGCAACACGGCTCACTACATTTTCAGACATGTTCATCTGTGCTTTCAGAAAGTCCAAGATGGTCAAGCCTTTTGTGCCAAGTCTGCAGAAAACATTTAATACCAGCACGGGTCTTTTATTGTCCATATCTAGAATGTAAAGCTCCTCAACCTATCCTTGCCAATCATCCTCTTGGTGTTGCAGTCTTGAACCAGAAAATGATCAGGAAAGAAACTGATTATGACAGATGATTGCTCAGGAAGAGCGGCCACAGAAAACAGATTGTATTTGAACAAAGGAACCAATACCACATTCTTTTAAATCAAATGAGAATTCAGATACATCACCACACAAACTGACTGGTAAATCGTATCATCATTAAGCAGTTTGACAGAAGCATTCCATATAGGCTTCATGCAAGTGAATGAATTAGCATTTGAGCACTAGGTATCTAGAGGTGCCAGAGTCGATTATCCAAATATTCAAAGCAGATATTTCTGAGTTTTAAAGCAATATAAAAGCTTATACCTGCTGCGAATGAAGCAGAAGTATCATGTTGTTCAGTAGCTTTAACTAATGACACCAAATGATTAGATTGTAGACTCACCAATTGCTGGTTTTTTTTTTGAGATAACTCATCAATTGTTGGTATTGATTGGCATTAAGATTCTAGATGAAATTCCCCACACTGCCTACTGACTTCTCAGTCACACAGGCATGATTTTGGACATAAACTTGATTAACAGTCGAGTTTTTTCTTTTCTCCGCTGCATGTATCCTGGAGGATATACCCGTGTAGCTTATAGCAGTTCTCAACAGTATGGGCCATGATAGTTGCAGCAGGTGCAGAAAGGCCTATATTTCTTTTGGATTATGCCTCTAGTTTCATTGCTTGAACGCCTTATATTTTCACCTTTCACCATAAACCCCGTGGCAGATTCAGCATTCTTGGTATTAATGATTCTTTGTCTTTCCTTGACACTAGAGAGAATACCTTATTACTTGAGGGCAGAGGATCTAGCAACAGCAACGTGCCCAAACTTGAGCAAATGAGCCGTTTTAATCCCACTAAAAATGAAATAACATACTCCATTTGAAAATAGGAATTCAGCTCACTCACTCCTTTGCAAGTGAATTTTTCAAACGAGCATGCTGGACAGAAATTGCCTAATTATTCCCACAAAGCTGAAAGCTTTGTGAAGTAAACATTCATACAATTTTGGTTCTGGAGATGATTGATCAGTTCGCAGCATAATTGAAAAATTCTTGGCCTGTTGCTTTGTTGAAAACAATCTCTAAGATCGATCTATGTATCAAACGCCAAACCAAAAGAAAATAATGCTGGCAGAAATTTGCTTTGAGACCGAGTTCAATATCCAAGAAATTAGAATATTGTCATTCAGGATCCATGTGCTAAGCAGATTCAAATCCATCTGGTTATGGAATGGAACCATTGACAAATCCTAATTCTTTACTGACAAAGCAATTGTCATTATTCGGCTCCAAAAGGCATTGCGAAACCAGAATCCACCCAACGCTACCAGAGTGAAGAAGAAAATATGGAATAAGAAGGTCATCTAAGGCGGACTTGCCATGTTGAAGAATAGAAGACGCAGATGAAAAATTATCCATCTTCAGGTTTATCGAGAAAAGAGTTCTAAAAGATTCAGGATGAAGAGAACTCTGATCCCATATTACAGCAGTTCGATATTGAGAGAGAAAAGAAAACTGTCTTACTTCAAGATGAATAAAACTCATATAAATATATATATATATATATAAAGTACTTTGAATTGGAAATATAAATTTAGCTATTTAGTCTAACCGTAATTTAACTAATTCATGGAAATATATGAATAAGAACATGCATAACTAAAATAATAAGAATTCAGAAAATGAAAACCAGCAAATGGTTTCATTTACACGGAACCTCAGTTCTCTTCAGCAAGTGTAGTAGTTTGCTAACAATGCTTAGTTGTTCCAACACTAAAACAGAATAAAGCCTCCCTTTAATTTCCTCCTGAACTTTCCTAGAATACATCCGCAAGAAAAACGAAAAAAGAGAAGTCACCTGGGGATCACGTGTACGGACAATCTCGGCATTGAAGAACTTGTCAGTGAGGCGGATCATAAAGCAGCCAAGAGCTTCATCGCAGTGAAAGCTTCCGTTGTGCGTACCTACGCGCTTAACAGACTCGTGGTTGGGGGAGCCAGTAGAGAAGGCTTGCGGAGAAGAAACCCTAGCGATATTGGTGATGGTGGCCATGGCTAAGACAGGGCGAGTGATGGAGTTAGTGTGAAAGTTGAATAGCTTCTGGTTAATCCCTCTTGTTAGTGCAAGCATACCTCGGCTTCTCGGTTAAATCTTCAGAGTAGAAGAAGCCGAATGGACGCGAGCGAGAAAAGGCCTGTTCTAACGTTGTGAAATAGATCAACAATTTTGTGGAAATTTTATTTCCAAAAATATGGTTTAATTTGTTAAACATCTGTGAGCTTTTCATTTAAGATAATAAAAATTAAATTTATAAAAAGAAATATTTAAGTGAACTCAACTAATATATTTTAAAACTTAAATTAATTACATTTAGAATAATGTTTTTCATACCATATTTTTATTATACATAAAATTATTTAGATAATTTTTTGCTTAAATACTCAATTTACTTTTTTACTATTTTTTTCTATTTAAACTCTTATAATATTTTTTTTTGTTTAAGGAGGTTCTTGTAATTCTAAAAATTTTGCAACTAACTCCTTCAATATAATAAAAATTAAATTTTTGTTAAGTCAATGTCATGTGACTAGACGTGACATCCTCGCGGATGCCACATTAAATGTTTATAAATGCTCTCCACTCTGTAAACCTGATGTTCACAAACTATAATGTATTTAAATAGTACATACGAAAAGTAAGAAAAATTATCATATTATGACTCCAACACAATCAACTAAAAAATTAGCATTAATAAATTACTAAAAATTTATATGAACTTTAAACAATAATTCTAAAATCCAATCAAAATAATAATTTTTATTTTTTATTTAAATCATTATAGCAATCAATATAAATTAAAGAGATACTTTTAATCAAATTTTCACTTAATAAAGCTACATCATACCCATATGATGTAATGAGCTAAATATTAACAAAAAATACTTTCTTTTGAATTTTAAATATTAACAAAAATCCAAAATTAATGTTAAAAATCTTTTTCGATCAATTACGAAACTATGGCACGACACCATTGTCATGCTCTAGAGACGGGCTTATCGAAGGCGATTTCGGATTTTTTTTTGCGACGGCACCGCTGGGTTTTACCCGTGATTTTTGGCTCATCGACCGTTCCTTTTGCTCCAATTTGGCCATGGGATGCTCATAATCAAATTTCGAGCATATAGGATAATTTTTACCTTTTTTAGCGATTGGAGGTGGCTCCAGCACGGCAACAGGCGGTGGTCGGCTCTCTTTTCCAGCGACTGGTTCTTCTTCTCCGACATGAAGCTAGCGACTAGGTTTTAGGTTCGATGTGATGTGAGATCTTTATACTCATCTTCCTCAAATCTAGACTGTTCATCGCATTTGATCGCATTTAAAGAGAAAATGAATTTGCACCGTTCATCACAATTTGATCTCGATCGTACGTTCACGTTTAAATAGGAAATGAATATGAACCCTTCATCGCATTTAATCGCGACCGTCCGATCGTACCTGAGGAGGGAACAGATCTGAACCATCTACGCACGTATGAACGCATCCGTGCCGTCCGGTCACGAGCACACGGATTGCTAGTGTGGCCTCCCACGTGGCACCGAGTCAACATGTCTTTCCACGCGGTGCACTCTGGTTCATCAAGACTGCTGACTGTGCAGTTCTACGTGGCACAATTTTATTTAATTGCGTTTTGACCTTCAGATTCCGATTTTTCTTTCAAAAATACAATCATAACCTAAATTTTCACCACTTTTTTTCAAAAATTATTTTTAATTTTATCATCAACCTATTTTTTTCTTAATTTCACATTAAATAAAAAATTATAAATTTCAAAATTATATTTTTATATATTTTTTAATTTTAAAATTAATTCCGGGCCCGAATATTACAGATACCATTATTATCGGAACTTCATGTAGTCTGACTATCTCTCGAATATAAATTCTAGCTAACTTATTCAAGAGATCTGTTATTCTAATAGCCAGGAAGTGTGAAGATTTAGTAAGTTAATCAACAATTACCCATATCGCATCGTGTCTTGAGTTTACTTTAGGTAATCCTGTTACAATATCCATAATAATATATTCCCACTTTCATTTTGAAAATTGGTTTAGCTTGAGGCCTAGCGTGAAACTTTTACTTGGTGAGGAAAAAGATTAATTTGGAGCTTTAGAGTTTGAGGCATCAAGTTTGAGGGTGTACTTATAGATATCTGACATGACATTTGCATAGATGCCATATTGGAAAAAAATTCTCAAGTCTAATTTGTTGTCATATCAGACAACAGTGATGCTAATTTAACGTATATTTAACTTCCACCGTGTTGATAAGATTATTTAAAAAATTTTAAAATCACAAGAACTTGTTTAGACTAAAAAAATACAATAAAAACTTAAATAGAAAAAAAAAGGCACAATAGTATATTATGTATTCAAGCTTTTAATTTTTTTTAACACTTATCTTCTACTTCAATTCCAAAATAACCCCCATTTTTTTAACTTTTAAATTAGAAAATCGAGTTTTAGTTTGATTTTTACTTTAGTTATTATATTAAAATTTTGTATCAATCTTAGTAGAAATCAACTCATAAGTAGCACCTCATTTAAAAATGATCATGTGACATTAAAATTTAAACAATTTATAGCATGTTTAGAATGAATGCTATTTGTATTGTGAGTGATAGGAATTCTATTAAAATATTTTTTAGTAAAAATTTCTTTAATAAATATGTTTGAAGAAGATATTATCAATTTAAAAGTTGAAGTTATTTTATTTAATAAATTTAATAAAAAAATTATATAAGAAAAAATAAAATATTTAAATAATTTTTATTATTAGTTTTATTCTATTTTTTGTCATTAAGTTTAATAAATATATAATATTTGAATTCTCTCTTTTTAGTTTTAAACATAATTGAACAATTATTATTTTAAATTATAACATAATAATAAAGAAAAATATAATGTGAAATATTGTTTATATAGTAATATTAGTAAATAAATATTAGTTGATGATTTATTTATTTTGTTAAATAATTAAATAATTTGATTGAAAATAATTTTAAAATAAATCTTTAAGTTTTTCCTTAAATGCAAAATCATATTTTGAGAAACAAATAAAATATTCTTCTATATTTATATATGTTAAAAACATATTTTAACTTCACTTTTTGTAAAAAAATATTTTTAATTTATAGTGTTTAATAAATTATTATTTCTTTATTATAAAAGCAACTTTTAGAATTTTCTTGCGCATTCTAGAGTTTTCCTACGGGATGATAATATTTTCCCTAGCTTCCGGACTTTTCCTACGGCTAAGCAGCATGAACGCGTGCGCGCCTGATGACCAGCTTTTACGTGAGCACATTTCCTTGCCCATTGGACGTTTGGTCGGCTAGCAACTTACACGGGGCATAACACACTCCAGTAATTGATCACGCGACGTCCTTAATGCACTTTCTTCCTTGTATTGTCGGATGGTATCAGCGAATTGCCAAAGCAAATCTTATCGTTACCATGTGACTTTGATGTCTGGACAGTCTTTCCACTTCATTAAGTATTTAGTGTAACTTGGCACACCATGTTTGCAAATCGCGCTATCCACAATGATGTATTTTACTTTTTTGTCAAATTCAGTGACAACCGCAATAAGGGCTCACTTAGACCCACCTTTGTTTGGATCTTCCTCATCTTCGTAGTAAGTCTTTAGAAGACTTACATAGAAGACATGGCGGATTTTGAGTTTTGATGGGATTTGGACTTGATAGGCTGCTTTACCAACCTACTTAACTATGAGAAAGGAGTTTTCATATGTCCACACCAAATTATGGACTTTGTGTAAAGACTTGAACTATTCGGGTAGGAGCTTGACTATCACTATGACACCCTCAGTATACTCCACTAGTCACCTCTTGGTGTCAGCCCATTTCTTCATCCATTGAGCAGCCTTTGTCAAAGTAAGCTCTCATGATGTCTGCCTCTTTATGCCACTTCCATGTGAGTTTATGGGCCACTAGGCTACTAGCTTCCTAGGTTAACGATATGGCATTGGGTGTTAAGGCTGTTGGCCCATGATGATATTGAAAGGGCTCTCTCTAGGGGACTCACTCCGTTAGAGATTATATGAGAATTAAGCTAGTAACTTCACCCAATCTCGCTGATGGGCACTAATATAGTGTCTCAAGTAGAGCTCTAGCAGCGTGTTCACCCCGTTCAGTCTAGCCATTGCTCTACAAATAGAATCTAGTTGAGAAATTCAATTATATTCCAAATAACTTGAGCAATTCTAGCCAAAATATCCATGTGAAACACTAGTCTCTGTCGTTAATGATGCTTCGTGGGACTGCACACAACTTCATACTATTATTAAGGAATAAACATGTGCTTTTATCCACTTTACAATCGGTTAAGGCTAGAATAAAGGTGGCGTACTTATTGAATCGATAGAAAATGACCATGATGCTTCTGCACCTGTCAGACTTCTGTAAGACCATAATGAAATCCATGAAAACACTTTTCCACAATCTTTTACCAATGAGTTTAGGCTCTCGTAGTCCAACGGGGTGCTGTTGCTTGACCTTATCATGCTCCTAGACAAAACAGGTCCGCACATAGGCTTCCACATCATCTTGCATGTTGGACCAATAATAATAATTTTGGACAAGCGCTAGTGTACGCGCTATTCTTGGGTGGCTAGCCCATTTTATGTCGTGACTCTCTTGAATGATCTCCTTCTACAAATTCCATAATTTAGACACAGAGACTTGGTTTTCAGTGTTTAGGATTGTCCCGTTCTCCAACCATAAGTGTTGTGATGACAGTATGATGAACTTTCTACCAAGAAAGTAATGCCTCCACATTCGTCGGTAGTGAATAATGGTTGCCATTTTCTTCTTCTGCATGATATAACATCTCCCCGTATAATTGAGATACTAGCTCTCGTAGGCAATGGGGTGCTCTTCTTGCATTAGTATTGCCCTCTCCCCCCCCCATTGCGAAATCATAGGCGAATGTGTGTGCCTCAAAGGGTCTAGAGTAATACAGAAGGGTCATGACAGGCTCCTCAGAGGCTGCCTGTTTAAGTCACTTGAACGTAGCTTGACACTCAGTTGTCCATTCCCATGTTTAGTTCTTCTTATTGAGATCTATGAGGGGCGAGCCAATGACAGAGTACCCCTTGATAAATTGTCAGCATTAGTTCATTAGCCCAAGAAACAATCTCAAGTCGGGTATTTTCTAAGGAGCTTCTAATCTTGAATGGCTTACACTTTGGCCCGGTTAATCATTAGTATGCCATCATTGACCTTATGACCAAGAAATTCCATCTCCTACTAGGGAAATGATTATTTCTCTGCTTTGATATACAATTCATTTTCGTGAAGGACTTGAAAGACTTATTTAAGGTGTTATACAATATCGTGCTATACATCACAATATCATCCAAATAGACTACCATGAACTGGTTGAGAAAGGGGTGGAATAAATTGTTCTAAAATGTGGCAGAGGCGTTGGTAAGCCAGAGCTATATGACTAAGAACTCAAAAGTACTATATCTTTCATACACATTGTCTTCAGTTCATTGCATGCGGCAATGTGCACTTAATAATAAATCGAGTGCAAGTCAATTTTCAAGAAGTATCATGCCTTAATTGATCGAATAAGTCAACTATCAAGGGTATTGGATATTTGTTCTTAATAATGACTATGTTAAGGGCTCGATAGTTGATTCCTAGGCGCAACAACTTGTCTTTCTTATTTTGAAATAAAATAGGTGCACTATTAGGGACTTTGGAAGACTGGATGTAGCCCACTTCAAGACAACCTTAAAGCTATATTTTTAATTCTGTCAGTTTTGTGGGTGCAATGTGTTAGGGATCTATGCCAGGATGTTTGTCACCTGATTCCAACTCGATCTAGTGATCTACCTCTCGCCTTGGTGGAAGCTTTTTGGGGAGTTCCAAGGGCATTACGTCCTTCTATTCCTTAAGAATCATTAGACACACTTCTACACCATTTGCTTGGTTTTGGATATACTATTGCTTAGTTTCTGCACAATTGCAACAAAGTATATTGTAGACTTTAATCATCTTTTGAATTACAAGGCGAAAATCATTGGATACTTTAGCTTCTCAAGGAATTTTATAGGAATTACTCATATCTTTCTCCCGTCGAGTATGACGAGAGAGCTCAATATAGGGATGAGGAATGTTAATGCCTTGTGGAAGAACGCTAGACTAGGACACCTATAAAATCATCTATATACATGATGAAAAAGTATAGCATACCTTGCCATTCATCAATCTTTATGGGCACATATTCGACAATGCCAACAACGAGCATAACACCTGAGTTTACTAATTTGATGGTGCCGACTGTCTACACAATGTGTAAGCCAAGGTGCTTAGCTTTTTGCTCATCAATTAAGTTGTGTTACCCTGGTGTCTAGTATTATGGTTGTTGATTTCTCTCCAATGACTGTGTCAACATACAACATGCTCTTGTTTTTAGAGTGATTGAAAAGAGTAACTGGGTTAGGTTGACGGGTAACTATAGGGATCCCATGATAGCATGGGGATCTTTTTGGGATTTACCTTTGTGGAACTTAGTCACTAAGGCAATTAGGTTCTTTTTGTTGGGACAGTCCTCTACATAATGTGCGTCATTTTAAATGATGTAAGGGCTAGTTGGTTTACAAGAGTTACACTTAAACTTATCCTATTTTGAGCCACTAGAGGAGGGTTTTTGTTACATATTTTCGTTGTGACTTTGCTCTTTCTTCTGCTTGGACTTGTCCCTCGCACTTTTGCCAGAATTGGACTGTTTTTACATGGATTTGGAGGAAAAGTTAGTGAGCAAATCTGTAGTCGAGATGACAGCATCTAGTATCTCTACAACATGCCTTTCAAGCTTAACCCTTACCCAATTTTAGAGCTCGTCCATAAAGAAGAAAGGGGCATCTTTGTTAGACAAATCCTCAATTTTGAGCATTAGGGTAGTAAGCTTCTTGATATAGTTGGAGTCACTATTGGATTGACTCAGGTGACATAGTTTGACTCTCACTTCCATTTCTGCATTTTGAGGTACAAAGTGCTTCCATTGTTCTGCCTTGAACTAATCTTATGCATTAATAATGGACAAGCCCATCTCTTTTTCAACGTGCTTCTGCCTCCATTAGAGTTGGGTAACATCCTAGAGGAAAGTAGGAGCTTTTTTATTGGGAGTAGTTATCAATTACTCTTAAAGCATTAAAGCATTATTCTAGGCCAAAGAGGAAATTCTCCTTAAGGGTTCACATTTCTGGTGCCGTTAAAAATTGTTGGCATTGACACCTTACGGGCATTGGTGCCTATGGTAGTAGTGCTAGTGGATGAAGGACTTATGACGCAGCAGTGGGTACCCCATCATGCGTGCAATTTGTCCATCTCCAAGAATAACCACTAATCTCTCTTTTGACAAAGCCAACAACACTACATACAAGGAAAAGCATTTCTCCCCTAAACATATTATGAATCTCTTTAATTATGGCTTTGGTAGCCAGTGTGATTTTTGAGTTCTAAATGACGAAGACTAGGTAAGTAAGCCTTTTGAGTGTAGAAAGAGTTAGCTAAAAGTAAGAGAGTAGTGATCTTGGAAGAGTAAGAGAACTTTATTGAGAGTTTTGTAGGCTTTACAAGTTTACTTCCATTGCTGTGTATGTATAAATGAAGAGGAATAACCTATTTATAGTAGTCGGCTTCCTCAATAGATGGTTAAGATCAATTTTATCCAACAATATATATTATATTTCTAGATAAATATAGAAATATTTACACTAAGGGACATTATTAGAAACATCTAGGCAACATGCTTTTAGCACCTTCTAGAGACTTTTGGGCTGGTAGATTCTTGGAAGGTACTTGCTAGAGCTCTCTAGTGGTTGATGGAGCTTGTGGTTTCCCAAAGCTTTTAAAATTTTCCTACACCTTTTAGAATTTTCTTGTACCTTCCAGGATTTTACTAGATGTGGATTCTTCCCTTTGCTTTTGACTTTTTCTATGGCCAGGCAGCATGTACGCGTGCCTGACGACTAGCTTGTTCATGCACACATTTCATAGGCCATTGTGCGCTTGGCCAAGCAACAACTTGCACAAGGCGAAACGTCTTCCCCCATTCGATCACGTGACGTCCTTGACACACTTTTTTCCTTGTACTATCGGATAACATTAGTGAATTTCTATAGCAAATCTTCTTGCTCCCACGTGACTTTGTTGTTTGGACGATTTTTCTACTTCACTAAGTATTCAGTGTAGCTCGATACACCACACTTGCAATTCATCATATCTACAAGGATATATTTTATTTCCTCGTCGAATTTAGTGACAATCGCAGTAAGGGGTTTGTCTGGACTCACCTATACTTGGAACTTTCTAATCTTTGTAGTAAAGTTTCAAAAGCCTTACGTAGAAGACATGATGGATTTGGAGTTTTAGTGGGAGTTGGACTTGATAGGCTACTCTGTCGACTCGCTTGACCATAGAAAATGGGCCATCATATCTTTGCATCGACTTGTGATACAATGATAAGTGCCCCTATATGCACACATTTCATCTATTTAGAAGTGTGGCCTACTGATCTCTCCAATGATAAATCTTCAGAGATCAGCAACATAGTGGGCAAAGGAAGCCACTTCTCCCCTCAGCATGTTGCCAAGCTCTTTGATAATGGTTTTGGCAACACCTATGATTTGTAGGTTTTCTTGGACAAGGTTATTTACAGTAAGGACATAGGATTTAATTTACCTCGCTTAGGGTGAGCACGTAGCTCTTGCCCATGAGTTTACTCTAGGAGTATTTCGACTCTGACAACTTTTCCTTCTTTCAATGCATGCTCGTTAGCTAAAGTTTTGTGGAGTCAAAAATAGACAAAACCTTTACTTTGATAGTACTGTCACATGATGAGTAATTTTGAGGTTATTTGCATGACACTTAATCGATCTAAGTAGTCAAGACTAAGTGATTCTTTTGTGTGTAGGAAGAGTTAGTTTAAAGCAAGAGAAAATAGTGAGCTTGAAAGAATAAGAGAGTTTTATTAAGAGATTTGTAGGTTTTACAAGATCGCTTGTGTTACTTTATATGTACAAATGAAGATGGGTAGACTATTTATTATGGTTGGCCCCCTCAATGGACGATTAGGATCAATTTTATCCAATTGTATATATTACATCTCTAGATAACTCTAGAAATATTTACAACAAGAGATACAAAAAGAACTTTATTAAGAGATTTGTAGGTTTTATAAGATCGTTTGTGTTGCTTTATATGTGTAAATGAGGCTATTTATAATGGTTGGCTCCCTCATAGGATCAATTTGATCCAACAGTATATATTACATCTATAGATAACTCAAGAAATATTTACAATAAGAAACATTACTAGAAGTTTTTAGGCATCATGCTTTTAGCGTCTTCCAAAATCTTCCAAACTGCTAGCGTGTAGGTAGGCACTTGTTGGAGCTCTCTAGTGCTTGGTGGAGCTTGCTAGAGGTTTCCTGCAACTTTTAGAGTTTTTCTGTGCATTCCAAGTCCTCCCTCCGACTTCTGGACTTTTCCCACAACTAGGCAGCATACACGCGCTCGCTTGACGACTATTTTGTGTGCCCACGCATTTGCTGATCCATTAATCACTCGACTGGGCAATAGCTTACGCAGGCATAAAACCCTCCCCCACTCGATCCCACGACATCCTTGACGCATTTTTTTACTTGTACTGTAAGATGGCATCAGCAAATTGCCAAAGCAAATCTTCTTGTTCCCATGTGACTTTATTTTTTGGATGATCTTTTCACTTCACCAAATATTCAGTGTAGCTTAATATACCACATTTATGAATCGCTCCATTCGAAAGGATGTATTCTACTTGTCAAATTCGGTGACAACTGCAGTAAAAGCATACTTGGACTCATCTATGCTTAGATCTTTCTAATTTTTGTAATAAGGTTTTAGAAGACTTACATGGAAGAAATGGTTGATTTTAAGTTTTGGTGGGAATTGGACTCTATACGCTACTTTATTAACTCGCTTAACCACGGGTATCTCTGCACCAACCCTTTATACACTCTATATAAAGACTTGAATTGGTTGAGCAGGAGCTTGAACATCACCACGTCTCCCTCAGCATACTCTAATGGTTGCTTATTTGTGTCAGCCCATTTCTTCATCCGTCAAGTGGCCTTATTAAGGCAATCTTTTATAATGTTTGCCTCTTCGTGCCACTCTTGTGCAATTTTTTGGGCCACTTGGCTACTACCTTCGTAGGTTGAGGCTATGACGTTAGGTGTCAAGAGATGTTGGTCCCTGACGATCTCAAATGAGCTTTTTTTGGTGGACTCGTTCCGTTGAAGATTATATGAGAATTACACCACATCAAGTAAATTCATTGAATCTTGTTGATGGGTGCTGATATAGTGTCTCAAGTGGAGCTCTAATAAACATGTTCACGCACTCGGTTTGACCATATTGTTATGGATAAAAGTTGATTTAGAAATTCAATTCTGTCCCCAATAACTTGAACAATTTTAGTTGTAATTTTTTTGTGGAGTTTGGGTCTCTATTGTTAATGATGTTCTGTGGGACAATCCAACTTCACAATATTATTGAGGGATAAATGTGTGGCTTTATCCACCTTACAATCGACTAAGGGTAGGATAAAGGTAGCATACTTACTAAATTGATCAATAATGACCATGATGTTTCTTTTCCGTCAGACTTTCATAAGGTGATGTGACCTCAGGAAGGGCCAAGCTAATGCAAAAAAAAAGATACTCGAGAGAAGCGAGAATCCTACAGTAAGCTAGATTCCCACTGGATAATTACCTGCAAGGTAGGGGCAATTAGCCGCGCACATGAGACTACCCAAGAAATGCCCACGGGAGGATGATGTTTTCAAGGACTTTTACAAGTCCAAGACCGAAAAAAAACTAAAGTTCAACCTCCTAAGTTTCCCAAATTATCCCAAGAAGGAAGACACAAAACTCAAAAGGAATCAGGCTTAGAAGGTTGATTCAAGAGTTTTTAAAATGCCTAACCCATGAGCCCCAAAGAGATCGAAGAAAGCTTTATGTCATGACGTCATTACTCAATTGTACAGTTGAGATTAAACAAGTAAGCCTTTTGAGTATAGGAAGTATTAGCTAATAGCAAGACAAAATAGTGAGCTTGAGGAATATGAAAGCTTTTATTGAGAGCTTTCTACGCTTTTACAAGTATGTCTGTGTTGTTGTGTATGTACAAATGAGATGGGAGACCTATTTATAAGAGATGGCCCCAAAAATGGATGGTTAGGATTTACATAATCTATAATATACATTAAACAACTATAATATTGTAAAACTATATACAAGAGTTTACAAGGGGTTGGAAGTGTCTGGATCTTCCTTGGTCATCTTGCTTCTGTAGGCTTCTAGAGACTTCCAGACTTGTCTCGCCCTTCCAGAATTGTCAGCAAATTTTTGGAGGCTTTCTGACATGTGTTGGGGCTTTCTAGCATTCTATGGCATATTCCGCGAGCTTTTAAACTCTTCATGTGTGTTCTAGAGAAATCTAGTGGGATCAAGACTTTTCTCCATGTCTTGGGATTTTTCTGTGGTTAAGCAATAAATATGTACGTGTGCCCGATGACTATCTAGCATGTGCGCTTTCAGTACTCATCTGAGGCTGGACTGTGTGATAGGCACGTGGGGTGTAACATTCTCCCTTATTAGAATGCATGACATCCTTGACGCACTCGCCTCCTTATAGCATCTCCACACCATCCAACGTATTCTTCTATTTCACAAAGTATTTGATGTATTTTGACATGCGGTATCTTTGTACCTTCCTGTCTGTAATGATGCATTCTACTTTTTTGTCAAGCCTGATGATGATGACAGTGGGGGTGCACTTGGATATATTTATGCTAAGATCTTCCTTATCTTCGTGGTAAAGCCTTGAGCTCTGGAGGGAGTTGAACCTAGTAAGATGCCCTGTCAATTCCTTTAATGATGGAGAATGAGCCTTTGTATTTTTGTATTAACCCTTTGTGCACTTATCCCAAAGATTTGAATTGATAGGGTTGGAACTTAACCATCATCATGTTGGCCATAGAACACTCTATTAGTTACCTCTTGGCGTTAACCCATTATTTTATTCAAGCGTGTGGCTTTCTCAAGGTCGATATTATGATATAAGCTTCTTCATGCCAATCACACGTAATTTTATAAGATGTGGGGTTTTTGCCCCCACGGGTCAAAACTATGCTGTTGGGCGTGAGGGATTATTGTCCCATGATGATCTCAAAGGGACTTTTGTCAGTAGACTTGCTCCACTGGAGGTTTTAGGAGAATTGGGCCACATCAAGTAATTTTGCCCAATTTTATTGGTGGGCATTGACGTAATGTCTCAAATAGAGCTCGAGTAAGGTTTTTACCTACTCGGTCTGTCAATCACTTTACAGGTGTAAGCTAGTTAAAAAGTTGAACTCAGTCCCCAATAGTTTGAACAACTCTCACTATAATTTTCTAGTGAAACATGGGTCTCTATCATTGGCTATACTCCAAGGAATTCCTCATAACTTCACAATATGCTTGAGAAACAAACGGACAACTTCATCCACCTAACAGTCTGCTAAGACTTATATAAAGGTGGCATATTTGTTGAACTTATTAACGATCACCATTACACTTCCACATCTGTCAAAATTTAGTAAGCCCATAAAAAAATTCATTGCGATGCTTTCCCGGGGTCTATTAAGGATAGGCAGAGGTTTTACCAAGTTGGTAGGGAGCTGCTATTCGACCTTGTCCTACTAGCAAACAAGGCATGTCCACACGTAGGCTTCTATGTCATCTTGCATACAGGGATAGTAGTAAAGATTATGCACAAGTGTTAGGGTGTACATCATACCTGGGTGGCCAACCCATTTTGTGTTGTGGCCCTTCTTAATAATTTCCTTCCTCAAGTTCCCAAATTTAGGCACAAACACTCAGTTGCTAATAGTCAAGAGTATATCATTTTTCAGTCAGAACTGCTGAGTCTTTTCCTCATGCTCAAGCTTTATAAGTTTTTGGCTAGCTGGTCTTATTGAATCCCTTCCTTAATGTGGTTGAGTAGATTAATTCAAGGTCCATGTATGGAAATTAGGACAAATTCCATCCATCTACTTAATGCATCAGTCACCACATTGGCTTTACCAGACTTGTACTGTAGGACATAATCAAACTCAACCATAAAATCTTGCTAGCTGGCCTATCTAAGGCTCAATTTTTTATGCATATCGAAATAAATGGTAGCCATATTGTACATAAGGATGATGAACTTATTGCTAAAGAGATAGTGAATGATTGCCGTCATTTTTTTCTCTTGGACTATGTATCACTGTTCGGTGTCATTAAGCTTGTTGTTTTCAGACGCAATAGGGTGTTCATCTTGCATCAATACACCTTTAATTGCAAAGTGAGAGGCATATGTATGCACCTTAAAAGGTCTAGAATTGTCTGGAAGGACCGTGATGGGCTCATGAGAGATTGTGTGTTTTAATTCTTCAAAGGCAACCTTGCATTCTAGGGTCCATTGCCACGAACAATTCTTTTTTAGCAGATTTTTGAGAGGAGAGGCTATCGTAGAATAACCTCTGATGAACCACTGATAATAGTTCATTAGCCCCAAAAAATGATCTCAAATCAAATACTTTTGAGGGAAATGCCCAATCTTAAATGACTTTTACCTTGGTGGGGTCCATCATTAACATGCCATCTTTGATCTTATAGCCAAGGGATTCCACTTTCTGTTGAGTAAAAGAATACTTTTCTGTCTTAATACATAGCTCGTTCTCGCGGAGGACCTAGAAGACTTACTTGAGGTGTTGCGCGTGTTAGTCCAACATTGTGCTATAGACCATAATGTCATCTAAGTATCCCACCAAGAAGCATTCGAGAAAATGGTAAAATAAATTGTTCACAAGAGTGCAAAATGTGATAAGGACATTGGTGAGGTTGAATGGCAGGATCAAGGACTCAAAAACACCATACTTGGTCAAGCATGCAATTTTTAGCTTATCGCTTGCAGTAATGCACACTTAATAGTATCCCGAATATAAGTCTGTTTTCATGAAGTATCACACCTTCCCTAACTGGTCAAATAAGTCAACTATTAAAGGGATGAGATATTTTTCCTTGATGGTGAGTCTATTAAGGGCTCCATAGTTAATGCACAAGCGTAAAGATCCATCTTTCTTCTTTTGAAATAGGATCAGTGCGCCAAAAGGGGCCTTGGAGGGCTGGAGGTAGCCCACATCAAGGAGATCTTAGAGTTTTCTCCTTACTTCTGCCAATTTCGAGGGTGCCATATGGTAAGGAGCTGTGGCAGGAGCTTTTTTGGCCATAGGTTTGGCACCCAGTTCCAACTTGATTTGATGGTCTACCTTTCGCCTTGGTGGGGCTTTCTAGACAGCTTTGAGGGCATGACGTCCTTACTCTCCTCAAGGATTATTTGAATACAACTTGGCATATTTTGTACAACTTTGTCTCCCCCATCGTTTAACTCATGCACAGTCGCAACAAAACTTGTTGTCGACTTTATTACTTTCCCAAATTGCAAAGCAGAGATTTTGGGTACTTATTCTCAATACACTTTACGGGAACTATTCTTATTTTTTCTTTGTCAATAATGACAAGATCGTTTGATATGGGGACAGGAGATGCCAATACCTTGTAGAAGAATGTTATACCTAGAACAGCTTTAAAATCATCTATATACATAATAGAAAAGTCTAGTGTACCTGGCTAATCGTTGATCTTCATAAACACCGATTTGGTAATGCCAACGATGGTCGTAGCACTAGAGTTGATAGCTTTGATGGTGCAGCTTGTTTTTATGATGAGTAAGCAAAAATGCTTAGCTTATTACTCATCAATGCAGTTATGAGTTATCCTGGTATCCAGCATCATGGACACTGATTTCTCTCCAACAATTTAGTCGATGTACATCATGCTCTTATTTTTAGGGACAATTGGAGAGTGAGCTTAGTTAGGCTGCTAAGAAATTGTAGGGATCCCATGCTAGCTTGGGGCTCCCCTTCATGAGGCTTATAATTTTTTTTGTTAGGACAGTCTCGCACCCAATACGCATTGTTGTAGATGAAACAAGGACTAAGTAGTTTGGTCGTGCTTGGACTTATCATTCTTTGAACCACTGAAGAGGGTTTTGGTGCGTACATTCCTTATGATCATGTTCTTTCTTCTGGCCAGACTTGTCTCCCCAATTCTTGTCAGAATTGGACTTTTTGGACTTAAATTCGGAGGAAAAGTTGACGAGCGACTCTATAGCCATAAAAGTGCTTCTGCAATTCTGCTTTGAATTGATCCAACATGTTGATCATGCACAAGCCATTTTCATTTTTTAGCACGCTTCCACCTCCACTAGAGTTGGACAACATCTCAAAGGAATGTGAGAGAATTATTGATATGGGAATAATCATCAATGACTCCCAAAGCTTCAAAATATTGTTGTAGGCCAAGAAAGAAATTCTCTACAAGGATCACATTCCTAGTGCCATCGAAAGTTGCTAGCTTTGGCACCTTTAGGGCATGGACGCCCATGGTGGTAGTGCTAGTTGAGGGAGGACTTGTGATGTAGCGATGGGTGCTCCATTATGCGTGCAACTCTTCCATCTCTAAGTGTAGCCCATTGATCTCTCCTTTCACAAATCTCCAAATATCAACATTACAGATAAGGGAAACCATTTCTCCTCTAAAATGTCACTAAGCTCTTTGATCATTATTGGGGCAGCATGAGTAATTACTGAGTTTTCTCAGACTAAGTTGTCCACAGTATCGATGAGTTCGCCCACGGAGGTCTGGACAGCTTCTAAGTTGCGTTCAAGTTGAGAAACACGGGTCTTAAGGTTATCACCTGCATGAGCATGATGTATGCCACATATCACAGGGTGAGTCTTTTCGAGGCTCCTTGTATAAAACTTAATCTATGTGGTTGAGATTAAGCAAATAAGTCTTTTAAGTGCGGAAAGTATTAGTTGAGAGCAATAGAGAGTAAGGAGCTTGAGAAATAATAGAGCTTTTATTGAGAGCTTTGTAGACTTTTACAAGTATGTTTGTGTTGTTGTGTATGTATAAACGAGAGGGGAGACCTATTTATAGGAGGTGGCCCCCGAAATGACGGTTAGGATTTACATGATCCTACAATGTATATTAAACTAGTAGAATATTCTAAAGTTATGTATAAGAGTTTACAAGGGGCTGGAAATGTCTGGAACTTGTTCATCTTGTTTCATGAGTTTCTAGAGACTTTCAGACTTGTCTTTCCCTTTCCAGAATTATCTCAAAGCTTCAGGAGGCTTTTAGTGTATGCTAAGGCTTTCCAGCATTCTCTGACACATTCCGCAAGCTTCCAAACTCTTTTTATGTGTTGTAGAGAAATCTCATGGTATCAGGACTTTTCTCTATGTCCTGGGATTTTTACCTCGGCTAAGCAACAAGTGTACGCGCGCACCAGACGACCATCTAACATGCGTGCTTTCAGCATTCATATGAGGGTGGACTATGACAGTAGGCATGCGTGCACACCAAGCGGCCATTGAGCGTACACGCTTTTGTTGGTCATCTGAGGCTAGACTGCGCAGTAGGCGTGTAACACATAACATTTAGCTTTTAAAGGACCAAAAGAAGGCAAGTCTAAGGCCTCTCAGCCAAGAGGGCCCACGAAGGAGTGCCATACATATGGCTCCCATATGCGAGAATGCACATGTGCAAGAGAAGGACCCCCTACATGTGAGAAACTCCCATGCATGAGGGACCTCTTCACCCGATTCCCTCTCTCTCTCTTAGTATATTTTAAGTCCTTTTTGATCTAAAATTTGATCTAAAATATTTTTGAAAGAAAAGTCTTAAGGCATGAAGAAATATGTGGGAAAGAAATCATGTGGCAGGAGAGACCAACCCGCACAAAGAGTTTTATTTTAACATGTTTTTCTTGCTATTGTAATCTGTTTTCAGGTGAAGATTAATCCAAAGGGATCCTATATGGAGTGAAAAAGAGAATTCAAGATAAACATCAAGTTTTCATAGATAAAAGCACATGGAGAAATTAGACAAGAAGTTCATGTTTCCTAGTCGAATTCTCCCACTCTTTTTTAAAGGAATTTCAAGTATTCTTTAACTTATGTTCTTCAAATTAATTAAATAATTAAATGGAAGATCAAATCAAGATGATCAAGGACAAAGAGGAGTCTAGATTCAGCCAAAGAGAATAGAGCATTATCCAATTTAACATTATTGTTTTAATTATTATTTTAAAGTTGAGATTAGAATAAGTTGACTTTTAGATTAAGCTAGTTAAGAGTTTGAGATAGATTATGGAGTTTGATTTCGTTTAGAACTATTCTGGTGAAAGCCAATATAAAGGTATCACCTTAGGCTATAATTCAAAACAATCAAGTCAATTCGGATACTAAAATTTTAGTTGATTCTTTACATTTAGCTTTATTAATTGTAAAAGTGAGAGTTCTTCAAGTGAGATTGCTTCAACTGTCTTATTAAGTTAGAAAATTTGAATCGACTTATTAGGTAAATCATTGCGTTCTTTTTTATTCCTAATTTTATTTCTAAATTATCTTAGTTTGCATTTAAATTATTATATGTAGCTCAAGTAAGGAGAGTTTAATTAGGCAATTGAGTTTCTGCATGCTCATGCATATGAAGGATTCATCATTAAGATAGTTTGATAGTAAAGTTTTCTGCATCATAAGGCCACAATGAAATTCATGGAAACACTTTCCCACAGTTTCTCAGTGATGGGCAAAGGCTCATGTAGTTGGGCGAGGAGCTGTTGCTCGACTTTATCCTACTAGCTGATAAGGTAGGTTTGCACATAGGCTTCTATATTATCTTGCATGCGGGGGCAATAATAATAATTTTGGATAAGTGTTAGGGTACACACTATGCTTGGGTGATCAGCCTACTTTGTGTTGTGACTCTCTTTAATGATCTCTTTCTATAAATTCCATAATTTAGACATAGAGACTCGAATTTTAGTGGTTATGATTGCCCTGTTCTTCAACCAGAATCAACGTGTCTTCCCTTCGTTAGCAAGTTTGGCCATGGTTTTGGGCAATGGATCCTGCAACATCCCTTCCTTGATATGGTTGAGTAGGTTGCTATGTGGGATATTTATAGAGATCAAGGCAAGTTTGACCTTTTTACTCAAAGTGTCAGCCACCACATTTGCCTTGTTGGGCTTATATTACAAATAATAGTCAAATTCAACTAGAAAGTCCTGCCAATGAGCATGTTTGGGGTTGAGTTTCTTATGCGTCTTGAAATAGCTGGTAGCTCTGTCATTATGATGAACTTGTTGTCGATAAGGTAATCCCTCCATGTTCGTAGGCAATGAATGATGGTTGTCCGTATCATTGAACTTCTGGCTCTCATAGGCAATGAAGTACCCTCTTGCATTAGTACTCACCCTAATTGTGAAAACATAGGTATCTATGTGTGCCTCAAAGGATCTAGGGTAGTATGGAAGGGTCATGACAGGCTCTCCTCAAAGACCACCTGCTTAGGTCTCTTGAAGGTAGTTTGACTCTTGAATGTCTGTTCTCATGTCTGGTTCTTTTTATTGAGATTTGTGAGGGGCGAGGCAATGACAAAGTATCCTTTGATAAACCATTGGTAGTAGTTCACCAGCCCAAGAAACAATCTCAAGTCAAACACTTTCACGGGAGGCTTGTAATCTTGAATGGCTTGCACTTTGGCTTGGTCAATCATCAGCTTGTTGTCCCTGATCTTATGACCAAGAAATTTCATCTCTTACTGGCCAAATGAGCCTTTTTACGCTTTAATAAACATCTCATTTTTGTGAATGACTTGGAAGACTTGTTTAAGATGTTGCACATGTTGCTCTAACATCGTGCCATACACCACAATATTATCTAAGTAAACCACTACAAACTGGTCGAGAAAAGGGTAGAATAAATTGTTCATGAGCATGTATAATGTGGCAGAAGCATTAATAAGGTTGAGCTATATGACTAGGAACTCAAAGGCACTATATCTTGTCATGCACATGGTCTTCGGCTCATCGTCTATGACAATGCGCACATGATAATAGCTCGAGAAGTATTGTATCTTCCTCAATTGATTGAACCAGTTAGCTATCAAGGGGATGAGATATTTGTTTTCAATAATGATTTTGTTAAGGGCTCGATAGTCAATGCATAAGCGTAGCGACCCATCTTTCTTCTTTTGAAATAAGATCGGTCACTATAAGCGGCTTTAGAAGGTTGAATGTGCCTGTTTCAAGAAGGTCCTGAAGTTGTCTCCTTAATTCTAACAATTTTGGGGGTGGCATGTGGTAGGGAGCCATGACAGGAGGTTTAGTAACTGGTTTTCCAGGTTGATTTGGTGATCTACCTCTCACCTTGGTGGGAGGTTTTTGGGAAGTTCTGGGGGCATGACGTCTTTGTATTCCTTAAAGACCACTTGGACACACTTCAACACCACTTGTTTGACTTTGTCTTCACTGCTACCAAACTCCTACATAGTCGCAAAAAAGCTTGTTGTTGATTTTAATCATCTCTTGAATTACAAGGCATAAATTATTGCAATCTTTAGCTTCTCAAAGCATTTTGTGGGAATTAATCATATCTTTCTATCATTGAGTATAATGAGAGAGCTCGATGTAAGGACAGGGAATGTTAATGCCTTGTGGAAGAACACTAGACTTAGGAGACCTTTGCAATCATCCATAAGTATAACAGAAAAGTCTAGCGTACCTTATCATTCATTTATCTTTATGGGCACGAATTTGATAATGCCAACAACGGGTCTAACACTTGATTTTACTAACTTGATGGTGCTGTTTATCTTCATGATGCGTGAGCCAAGGTGTTTAGTTTTTTACTCATCAATTAAATTGTGTGTTGTCCCAATTTCTAACATCACGATTGTTGGTTTCTCTCCAATGATCATGTCAATAGACAACATGCTCTTGTTTTTAGGGTTTAGTTGGAGAGAATAGCTTGGTTAGGCTGCCAAGTAATTGTAGGGATCCCATGCCAGCTTCGGGATGTTATTGGGACTTGCTCTAGTGGAACTTAGCCACTATGGCACTCATGGTCTTTTTGTTGGGACAGTCTCACACCCAGTGCGCGCCATTGCGGATGAAGCAAGGCCTGGGTGGTTTATTAGAGTCATGCTTAGACTTAACCTTCTTTGAGCAACCAGATGATGGTTTTTGTTGTGTATCTTCTTTCCAGTTCTGCTCTTTTTTCTATTTAGACTTGTCGCCCCCACTCTTGTCAGGGTTGGATTGTTTGGACTTGGATTGACAGGAGAAGTTGGTGAGGAACTCTACAGCTGAGATGGCAGCATTTAATGTCGCTAGACCACAACTTTCCAACTCAATCCTTACCCAATTTTAGAGCTCGTATGGCATCATTGTTGGACAAATTCTTGATTTCGAGCATTAAGATAGTAAACTCCTTGATGTAGTCAAAAGTACTATAAGATTGTCTTAGGTGATGTCGCTTGCCTCTTGCTTCTTATCTAAATTGTGAGGCACAAAGTACTTCCTTAGTTCTGCCTTAAACTAATTCCAAGTATTAATAATGTAGAAGCCCTTCTCCCTTTCGGCGTGCTTCTGCTTCCATTAGAGTTGGGTAGCATCTCATAGGAAAGTAGGAGCATTACTAATCTGGGAGTAGTCATCGATTACTCCCAAGGTATCAAACTATTGTTCTAGGCCAAATATGAAATTTTCCACAAGGGTCGTGCTCTTGATGTTGTTGAAAGTTGTTGACTTCAACAGCTTAAAGACATGGGTGCTCGTGGTATTGGTGCTAGTGGAGGGAGGACTTGTGGTGCAACGATGGACTCCCCATTGTACGACAATTCGTCCATCTTTAAGCTCACTAATCTCTCATTCGATAACTGTCTGGAGATTGGTAAAACTGCAGGCAAGGGAAGCCATTTCTCTCTTAAACATGTTGTCAAACTCTTCAATCATGGATTTGGCAACACAGGTGATTTCGTGTAACGACCCTGAAAATTTAAAATGAAATATGTGTATTAAAAATGTCAAATGCGGAAGCGAAGTCAAAATTTCGATTAACATCCCTTACACTAAAACTAAAAACGTACTCAAAATATAAAAGATCAAATTAACTAAAAGAGAAACTCGAAAGTAAAAGCTATGAATATGACTATGGAGTCTTTAGGCGTCCCCTTCGTCGTCTTCCTGCGGAACGGGCTCGGGAACAATGTCTTCTTGATCTGAAATGATTAGATAAGGAATGAGCTACACTAGCCCAGTAAGGACCCCTCACCCTATTTCCTATCACGGTATTAAAGTTCAAAAATGATAAAATGGTATTTCTTGAATCAACGAATGTGTGAAATTGCTTAAGGTCGCTAATTGAGCCCGAGTCTAGTGTGTTTGTCGGTTAACTGTTATTTGGCCTATTTTACAGTTTTAAATGCAGTATGAGGTTTGATGTTTTTATTTCATAGTTTCGTGTGCATATTTTACTGTTTTATTGATTATGGGTTGAATGACTGAGAAACCGATGCTGTATGTTGTCTTGTTTGGCATAAATTACTGTTTTGCTTGTTTGTGTGTGAATTAATGATGCTGACTGAGGAAAAGGGGAACGAAAGGTTATGTAAATTGATAATTGTATAATGTAATCAGCCTGACTAGATATCCTGGGAGATGGTGGACGGACCGGGTCCGTAGGGAACCCTACCGGGATTGTGGTCTCTCATACCGGACGGGGTATGGAGACCTTATGTGTTTTGGCGCCCATACCGGACAGGGTATGGGGACGGCCCGTTTCACCCTCATACCGGACGGGGTATTGAGGTTTATAGTTTTGGCGCCCATACCGAACGGGGTATGGGGACGGCCCTGGAATCAGGTTGTAAATGTTAAAGGTTCACGGGTAGCGGGACCCCTATGGATCCCCACGGATACTAGTAGGCTGGTAAAAGAGGAAAAATATGTTGTGTAATGATTGAATTACAAAAGGCGTGATAAGTATTATGTTATACAGTTTATATGATTTCATGATGATGATAATGTTATTGCTTTCGTATATTATTTTATGAATTTCACCGAGGTAAGTGGATGGTAAAGGTTTTATTATTGATAAAAAGGATTTGTTGTAAATCATGCTCCATTGGTCGTCTGCCCTCGCCGGAGAAGACGAACCAGATGCCGGAGGAGCCGGCCGCCGCCACCCGCCGCCGCACCGGGGAGATTTCTGACCGCCGATCGAGGTAAATTTCATACCCCCGACTCGTTTTTCCACACTGAGTTCCCTTGTGGCCAAATCCGAGCCAAAATCCCGGCCAAATGGCCGGAAAACACGGCCGAAACCCAGCGGCGCCGCCGCGCCCCTCCTCGGTTTTTGCCTCCGATGAGGCCCTTCCCGGCCTCCGTTTGATGTAATTTTTATATCACCGTGATCACCATTCTTTTCTCTACAGGTTGATCGGAGCCGAATCACCAAAACACGAACCTCGCCGGAGAGCCGTCGCACTCGAGAGCACCGCCGCCGGTAAGCTTCGATTTTTCGTAATTTTTTGGCCCCCCGAGGGCCCTAGGGTTGTTTTATCACAGGGACCGATGTAAGCGTGGCCGAATTCGGCCGAAAACGGCCAACCCGAGGCGAATCATTGCCGCAAGCGGCGGCGCCGTCGCCGAAGCACGGCGGAGCTGCGTGCCAGAATTGCGATATTGGCCGAAAGGGACCCTGAGTCTAATTTGGAATTTTTTGGAACACGTGCAGGTACCAGTAGTGCGTTTCAGTTCCCCGAAAAAAATTCAGGAAAAATTAGGGACAGCCTGTAGGCGCACTGTGAAGCCGTGTTCGGACCCCGAAACGAGTAAGGACCCCTCACCCTATTTCCTATCACGGTATTAAAGTTCAATAATGATAAAACGATAATTCTTGAATCAACAAATGTGTGAAATTGCTTAAGGTCGCTAATGGAGCCCGAGTCTAGTGTGTTTGTCGGTTAACTGTTGTTTGGCCTATTTTACAGTTTTAAATGCAGTATGAGATCTGATGTTTTCATTTCATAGTTTCGTGTGCATATATCACTGTTTTATTGATTATGGGTTGAATGACTAAGAACCCGATGTTGTATGTTGTTTGGTTTGGCATGAATTACTGGTTGCTTGTTTGTGTGTGATTTGATGATGCTGACTGAGGAAAAGGGGAATGAAAGGTTATGTAAATTGATAATTGTATAATGTTGTCAGCCTGACTAGATATCCTAGGAGATGGTGGACGGACCGGATCCGTAGGGAACCCTACCGGGATTGTGGTCTCTCATACCGGACGGGGTATGGAGACCCTATGTGTTTTGGCGCCCATACCGGACGGGGTATGGGGACGGCCCGTTTCACCCTCATACCGGACGGGGTATTGAGGTTTATAGTTTTGGCGCCCATACCGGACGGGGTATGGGGACGGCCCTAGAATCTGATTACAAGTGTTAAAGGTTCACGGGTAGCAGGACCCCTATGGATCCCCATGGATACTAGTAGGCTGGTAAATAAGGAAAAATATGTTGTATAATGATTGAGATGCAAAAGGCGTGATAAGTATTATGTTATACAGTTCCTATGATTTCGTGATAATGATAATGTTATTGTCTTCGTATATTGTTTTATGAATTTCACCGAGGTAAGTGGATAGTAAAGAATTTTATTATTGATAAAAGAATTTGTTGTAAATTATGCTCCATTGGTCTTTTTGTGTTTTTTACCCACCTTTACCTCCGTGACGATGAGATAGTGTGATGTCTTTACTGGGCTGGTGTAGCTCATTCCTTATTTAATCATTTCAGATCAGGAAGACATTGTTCCCGAGCCCGTTCCGCAGGAAGACGGCGAAGGGGACGCCTGAAGACTCCGTAGTCATATTTATAGCTTTTATTTTCAAGTTTCTCTTTTAGTTAGTTTGTTCTTTTATACTTTGAGCACGTTTTTGGTTTTAGTGTAAGGGATGTTTAATCAAAATTTTTATTACGCTTCCGCATTTGACCTTTTTAATACACATATTTCATTATAAAATTTCGGGGCCGTTACATTTCGAGTTCTCTTAGACAAGATTCTCCATGGTGTTGGTGATTTTATCCATACTAACATTGACGACCCCCATATCACATTTGACCTGTGAAACACAAAGAGTCTCACCTGTAGGAGCAATAGGGATATAACCTTTTGACTAACCTCGCTTGGAGTGAGCACACGACTCTTGTCTACTAGCTTGTTTTTGGAGTACTTTGACTCCAATAACTTTGCCTTTTTTTGATGCAATGTTCGTTAGCTAGAGTTTGGTGGAGCCAAGGATAGATGAAACTTTTGCTCTGATACCACCTATCATAAGATGAGTAATTTTGAGGTTACTCGTGCGATACTTACTCACTCTAAATGGTCAAGACTAAGTAAGTTTTTCGTGTGTAGGAAGAGTTTACCTAAGAATAAGAGAGAGTAGTGAGCTTGGGCGAATAATAGAGTTTTATCGACAGCTTTATAGGCTTTACAAGATTGTTTGTGTTATTGTATATGTACAAATGGGAAATGATAGCCTATTTATCGCCCCCTCATTAAATGGTTAATAATCAATTTGATCCAACCGTGTATATTACATTTGTAGATAACTCTTGAAATATTTATAACAAGGGATTTTACTAAAAGTGTTTAGGCAGCATGCTTCTAGCGCCTTTCAGAGGCTTCTAGGTTGACAACTTGTAGGCAGACACTTGCTGGAGCTCTCTAATGCTTGACAGCTTGCCAGAGATTTCTCGCAGTTTCTAAAATTTTTCTACGCATTCTAGAATTTTCTTGTGGGATGAGAATTTTTCCCTCGGCTTCTGGACTTTTCCCACAATTAGGAAGCATGCTTACGTGCACTTAATGACCTGTTTGCGCATGCGCACGTTTCCTGGCCCATTAGGTGTTTGGCCAGGTAGCAGCTTGTGCGGAGCATAACAATTTGCCTTATTACAAATACCATTAACTAAACTATAAAGATTTAATTTTGTGTATAAATAATTTTTAACTATTATAATTTTTATTTATTATAATTTTTATTATTCACATAGAATTAATAAAATTGAGGTAATTTATAAATTCAATTACGACACATTTAAAAATTAAATATAAATAGTTCATGATGATCAAAGTGGTAATTTGCAATGAAAGGTAATTTGCGTAATTTTATTTTGCTTTTTTCGATTATGATAATTGTAAATTTATCAAAAATCGAAAATTAATTTTTTTTATAGATATTTTTTGCCCATTTCAAATCGAAATAAATAAATAAAATAAAAATATCTCCGACAGTTTAAATATCGTAACCAACAACCAAATAAGAGGCGGATAACCAAAAAAAATAAAAATGCACAGCCATGCTCTGCAATTCCCCTCCATCAGCGTCTCTTCCATGTCCATTTCATTTATCTCCCCTGGACACCTCTACATAGAAACCTTCTGCTTCACTTATCCACCCTGCTCAAAAGTCCTTCCTAACTCTATTTCTGTGCATAGACCTGTAATCTCGAGATGCGGCAACGGCCCACAAGAGATAACAGGTGGTGACAACAACTTGAAGGATGCACTGTCTGGTATGGTGGGCAAGCAGGTGGAGGAACTCTTGAACAGAGAAGAGAACAGGGGCTTGCTTGATGGATTGGAGAAAGCATCACAAAGAGTTGAAATGGCTAAGAGGCAGCTTGTAGAAATTGAAAGGCAAGAACTCGAGGCGAAGCTTTTGAGGGATTACGTTACTCAGCTTGAAACCAGAGCATCTGAGGTTAGTTTCTCCAGTAATTTTTCTTTCTCGGGGTTTATTGTTGGAGATGATTTTGTTGCTTTTGGTGGGAATTGGAGATCACAGATGGTTTCAATGGTTTGTTCGGGCTAAACACTTGAAGTGTTAAAAGGCTCTATTCCTTGGAATATCTCGATAAATTAGTTTGTTGATTGAATCAATGTTACCATGGTTGCTCACTCCCCTGCAATCCAAGTCCCAAAATTTTCGAACTGGACCATGGAATGGGTTTGCTTGGTTCTATTTTGGTTCTTCTTTTGGAACTCGAAAATTAGGGACCCAGAATTAAGAAGAATTGGGATAGTGAGAGAAAATAGTTACTGAGAAAGAGTGAGAATTTTTTCCCAACAAACTTTTCTATTAAAATTGAGATTAGTTAGGGATAAAAATGAAAGAGGTAGGTAGGTGTCCAAAGTGAAGAACGAGAGTCCATCAAATAATTTTTTTCTTTTTTTTTTTAAATGGAAGTTAACATTATAATTGGGAAAATTCAGTAAAGGGAATACATAGGGAAGGAAAATAGTATTTCAAAAGGAAAGAAACAAAAAAAAGTCTCTCTCTTTTTTTGGATAATCAATAACTAAAAGATAAAAGGAGAAAAGATTGTTGTAATCTTTTCTTTTCTTTTTCCTTTTTTTTTTTTAATTTTATAAAAACGAAAATAATTATTTATAAGTAGACAGTGAATCTTATATTTCATCAATAGTATGACAAGTTAGCTAGTGAAGACAAAATATAAATTTCTTCCATAAAAATTTTAAACTCAGCTTTTCCCTTCATTTTCCCCCAACTTGTAGGAATAAAAAAAAAAAAAAACAAAATTGGAGTTTTAAGTAAAAAGGAGGAATGTTCATTTGTCCTTACTTTGTGTCATGAATTTTATTTTAAAATTCATAAATTTGGACGTCATTATTCATTTATAAATATATAAGAAATTATGTATTTCATATTTTTTCTATAGTATTCAGCAATAAATATATTTGTGCAATATGGAATTGTATGAAATTGATGAGTTAAGACATTATCAAAGAGTTTTTAAAGTCTCATTTGTTATATTTCAAATCATCTACATATAGTTTCTTTATATCACTTGTACTACTATAATCCTCAAAATTTGATAAATAATAAATAAAATCTTGATCAAATAAAATAATTAATTTTATTAAGTTTTATGGGAGTAATTTATAATGAGAGGCTATGGAATAAGAAACCATCATCTTTTTTGCTTATATCATTTTAGATCGTTAAAGATGAGAAAAAAAATACTCAATAATAAAAAACAGAACTTTTAATCTGCACCAAAATAGTCAAAAATAACAGAAAAATATTGAAACCAGATCTGTCCGGCTCAGCTCAAAAAACAGGTCGGCTCGGTTTGACTCGAAAACGGCTCGGTTAAAAACGGCTTGGCTCGGACTGAAACTCGGCTCGACTTGGTGCAAGTGGCTCGACTCAACAGCTCGGCTCGAGTTTTGGCTTCCTCCGCTCGAAGTCGGCTCAAGTAGATCTGCCCAAAGTGTAGATCGCGGCCAGAAAAGCTTCCTGTCTACATGGTTCTGCGGCGGAAAAAGAAGGCCGGGAACAGACCCGATCTGCGAAGTGAAATAGATCACGGCAGGGAAAACTCTAATTTGTGCATGATACGGCGTGGCCAGAGGCTTCTTGCATGATCGGAGTGAGGCAGATCGAGGTGGTTGTGTAGCTCTTCGCGCGGTTCAGTGCGCGGCAAAAGAGAAACTGGATCGCGCAGCTCTGCACGCAGCGGAAAAAGAAGCTGGGTCGTGCGGCTCTACGTGCGGTGGAGGAAGGACCTGGCTGCTCTTTGCGTAGCTATCCGCACGGTGGAGGAAGGAACCGACTGCTTTCTCCCTTCCTCTGATCTGTCCTCCCTTCCCCCTTATTTGGTTCTCTTTCTACACAACCTATTTTTTTTATTTTAGAATTTGAAAAAACCTTAAATAATTAAAATCTCAAAATAGATTTATTTAACTCTCATATCATATCATGAAAATTTAAGAACAAATAATAATTTTATTTTTTATCTTTAAATTATTATATTTAAAATATTTATAGAAATTTTATTTTATTAATAAAAAAATTCTTATTCTATTAAATTTATAATTATATAAAATTATTATTCTCATAAAATTCTACTCAACAGTTAGAAATAAAGGCAAGAGTGATATGTGATCTCCCCTACCACTTCCCAAAATACTAGAGACGATTCCTCCAATATCACCTAGAAACTCCAAGTTGATGTCCCTAGGTTTTATGGAAATATTAGATTAGAAGACTTTCATAGTTTGGTTAATAGCATGGATGCTATTTTAATTGGTATAAGATGGAATGCTATAGTGTGACTTCATATGCTAGAATGAAACTCCTTGGATCTGCTAAGAAATATTGGCAAAGTATCTTGCAAAAGTTTTCCATAACTAGTTGGTATTAGTGAAACAAAAGTTGAAATAAAGTGTCTTCCAACTTATCGCAGCAATCAAATGATTGAGTGTTTGTTAAATCTAAGGCAAACCTCCTTATTGAGGAACTCATGCTTAGATGTGAGATTAAGGAAGAAAATTTGATTATTGTGAATAGATTTGTTGATTACCAAAGACCTAATATTAAGAGAGAAGCTGTGTATATTCTTTTGGCTGTTTCAAATAAGCTTATCACAAAGCCTTGGAGACAGAGTGCTACTTTAGGTCTCCATCTCTTCGGCTTGCTATTTCTCAAATAGAAGATTTACGAAAATTTAAAATGATTACTTAGTCAATTTTGATTTATGAGTCTTTATTCGAATAAAGACTGATATAGATCTCTAGAAATTATTGTTGGAAATCTGCAGATCTCTAGAAAATTAGCACAAGTTGTTGGAAATTTGTAAAAGCCTGTTCTGCAACATGTATAATCAGTAAATCTGATTTAATGTTTATGTTGATTACCTTAAGTTTATTTTGTATTTAAGGAGCTGAATGAATGCTGAAAATATAAATAAAAAAAATCTAGCAACTTCTCCTTCTTTCTTCCTTGTACCTTGTTCTCCATTTTTTCTTAATTTTCTCAACTTCTCACTCAATTTTTTTATAAATCTCAATAGTGATATCAGAGTAGTTTCTTTAAGGGACCGTGTGCCTCATTCCAACAAAAAAAAAAGCTTCAAATAAGAACTTACCAGCTCCACCAATATTTACAGAGGAAACTTATGATTATTGGGCAGTGAGAATGGAAGCTTATCTTTTTGCCTATAATCTATGGAACATTGTGGAGGAGGAGTATGTAAAAGTTCCATTGCTAAAGGATCCCACCTTACCACAAATTAGGCAAGACACAGAATGGTCCATTAGGAATTTTAAAACTGTTTCAGTTCTTCATTCTGCAGTGTTTGAAGACATATTCCCATGACTGCTGGTCTTCAAAACAGCCAAGAAAGTTGGGAATTATTTGAGGAAGAATATTTAGGGAGTACTAAAGTGAGAGGTGTGAAATTACTGACTCTAAAAAAAGAGTTTGAGCGGTTAAGAATGCAAGAGGGAGAAAGTATTAAAGAGTATTTTACAAGAGTTATTAATCTTGTTAATTAAATAAACCTGCTTGGAGAAGAATTCAAAGATCAAAGAGGTTGAAAAAATGGTGATCAGCCTCCTTGAGAAGTTTGAATCAAAATTGTCTGTAATCGAATAAACATGTAATCTTGAGAAGCTTACCGGTGCTAAACTTATCAGTAAGCTATAGGCTCAAGGGCAGAAGGTTTTAATCAGAAACGATGGGATCACTGATAGTGGTTTTCAAGTAAGGCAGAGGGATAAGTTTAGGACCTCAACTTCAAAAGATGAAGATCAGTCCTCAACAAATAAAGAGAAACAGCTACAGAGCTCAAAAGATTCATAGAGAAAAAAAAAAGAAGGAAAGTATCCTCCTTGTAAAACTTGTGGTAAATTCAACCATCCCAAAAGCTTAAATGTTGGAAGCATGTAAAATGTAAGATTTATAAAAAGTATGGTCATTCAGAGAAGGTGTGCTAGAAGAAAAAAAAAATCAAACATCACAGCAAAAGAATGAGACTCAACAAAGACAACTACTTCAGCAACAGCAAATCCATTTTGTTGAGAAATATGTACAGCAGGAAAACCATCTTTTCATGATGACTGAGGCCTTTTGTGTGAGTTGAAATGACTTGTGGTATGTGGACAGTAGATAGGGTACGAGGGATAGGGTGAGAATGTGTAGGCATTGACTGTAGTAATAACAATAGCAGTGACAATAATAGTTGCAGATCAGGTTGACTAGGAGATGAGAGGAAAATGCATTTAAAACTTCAAGATGAATTCTACAATGGTTTGTCATACCATTTGGACTGTTGAATACTATAAGTACTATCATGCAAGTTATTACATATTCTAAAACCATTGGAAAATTTTTGGCAATATAATTTGATTACCTTTAATAAGCAACTAGTATAAAAAGGAGCATTTAGGTTATCTTCATGAGGTTCTCATGATTCTTAGGAAGCAACAGTATATGCCAATCTTAGTGAACGTAAATTCCAGCCAAGCTCAAGTGCTTTTCTTAGGATTTATTTTATCAGCATAAGATGCTTTTGTTGACCAAAAAAAAAATGTTTGAGCTATTAGAGAATGGCCCCAATCAAAACCATTTTTTGAGGTTCATGGGTTACCTACATTCTATAGAATGTTAAGGATTTAGTTCAACTGTGCTCCCATCACTGATTTCCTAAAGAAGCACTTGAATGGACTCTTGTAACTTCAAAAGTCTTCTCAAGATATAGAGCAAAACTAGAGAGAGGTTCCCATCTTACTATTCTTACTTTCTGATGCTTCTAGAGTAACTATCGGAGGATCTTAAGCCAAGAAGGATATCCAATTGCATTTTTTAGTGAGAAACTTAATGAGACTAGACAGAAATATACCATTTATGATAATGAGTTTTATGTCGTGGGACAATTCTTTGGCGTTGGAAACACTATCTATTACCTCAAGAAATTTGGTTTATACTTTGATCATTAAGGTTTGAGGTATTTAAACACTTGAAAGAAATTCAACTAGGGACATGTTGGAGTGAGTGAATTTCTTGGTGAATATTCCTTTATTCTGATATCTCAATGTAGTGTAGGAAATAAAACTGTTGATGCTCTTAACAGGAGGTTGCTCTTCTGCAGATCACGAGTATAAAGGTCTACTGGTTTGGAAGAATACTCATATCGTTCCTCTCCTTATTTTCTATCATTTATCAAGAAATTCAAAGTGGACAAGTAGAGATCTTATAAATGTTGTCATCCATGATAGATATTTGCTTAAATCTACTAATTAATGCATTCCTCACAGTTCGCTTAGGGATTTTCTTATTTGGGAAATGCACACCAGAGGATTTGTCAGTCATTTTGGATCTGATAAGATTATCGCTCCTGTTGGGATAGATTTTACTGGTAGTCTATGTTACAAGGTCTCTGGAACATTTTCAATATTGTATATTTTAGTTAGCCAAGGCTAAGAAGAAAGCAGATTTTGTCCTTGGGTTACTGAAAACTGTCAGAGGACATGATATCATTCTTGTGGTATTAGCTAGAATTCTAAAATGGCTTATATGATGCATCTCATGTAGCAAAATATTGTTTTAAAGAAGTTGCTAAACTGCATAGAGAACCAATTAATATATTATCTAATAGGGATGTAAAGCTTGTGAGCCATTTTGGAAGACATTTTGGGCCTCATATGACTCTGGTTTGAAGTTCTCTTCTACATTTTGGTCTTCTAGAGTTAGGTATCCTAAAAGCCCTGTTTTCTTGATAAATTTGTGACTAATTTTTTGATGAATTAGCCTACATTTTTATGGAGACCAAAGCACTGGCTTGATAAATTAAAGGATCTTTAGCTGATCCTGCAACTGTAATCTACTTTAAAACAATCCACATTCTGTTTTATTCCGAACTCCTAATTTAAGGCAGAGTTTTTTCTTTTATTTATCTTTGACACAATTTAACTTCCTATTTTATTTTATTCCAAAATAACTTTTAGTTTTTAGCCGAAACCCTGTTTTCTTGATAAATTTTTGACTGATTTTGTTGGTGAATTAGCTTACATATATATAGGGGAGAACAAAGGACTAGCTTGATAAATTAAAGGATCTTTGGCTGATCCTGCAACTGTCATCTACTTAAAACAATTCACATTCTGTTTTATTCTAAACTCCTAATTTAGGGCAGGGTTTTCTCTTTTATTTATCTTTTACACAGTTTAACTTCCTACTTTTATTTTATTCCGAAATAACTTTTAAGTTCTAACCTAATTGACATATTTTTTCTTAATTAGGCCTAAACTTGAACCAAAGGAAACTTCATGCTTAAGGCGGAAAGCCTCTTTCTTCTTTTTCTTGTGGGTTCCAAGGATGATATAAAACAAGAAGATCTTAATTTGGAATAAATTTTCTATTAAAGAAAACTTTTATAAGTAATATTTTTTAGTATCTTCGATATATTTAGTTTTTGGTAGACTTTAAGTTACTAGAAACTTGGATTATTTTGGTAAATTTTAGGCTGTAAAATTTTTTTATTTTATTTATAGTTATTTTGATGTTTTTTATTAGTTATATAAGTAATGCCTATGTAAAGGTTAGCTACTATCAATAAAGAAACAAACAATGATGAATTAAAAATTCTTTGCTAGGCTTTTATTCTTTATTATCTCTTACTGTCTTTGCTCTTCCTGATTATCATTCGGTCTAATTGATTCTATGTAATGTACTTCTGCCTATATTTCTTCACCTTTCTCTCTAATCTCCACTGTTCTACCTTTACTCATTTGTTTCTCACCCAAACGTCTTCTAGTCCTAAACTACAAGTTAGTTCTCCTACTACTTGTCCTGCATCAGCAGTATTCTTTTGGTTCATTTCTTTGTTACCCATTTTGGGCCATAAGGCACATGGAATATAGTTTCTATTAACTTCTTAATTTTTTGAACTGGAGACAAGCATCACAAGTTGCCATTCTTCTCCTCAGTAAATGTGGCCAAAGGACCCTGGGGACAGTGGTTTCAGTGATTTTCTTTCTAGAGCCTGTCCCCAGTATCCTTTTTTTTTTAGTTTTCAATAAAGAACACTTAGGACAGGCTCTAGAAAGAAAACCACTGAAGCCCTTAAGCCTTTCAAAAAAATCTTGCCCGGATCAATATCCTTTCTTAGCCCAGATAAGGAGGAGAATTTTATCTGACTGTAGGAGGTGTGAAGTGTCAGAACTGGTTTTAGGAGAAAGAAATGACTAATTTTATATAGATGTAAGAATTCTATGATGGGGGTTCCCTTGCAATGTGATTATTGTTTGTCTCATCATGATGTTTTGTTTTTTGGATTTGCTGTTGCCATTGATGAGTCATATTGTGCTTGAAGATTGCAGAATGCCAGCGGGAGATCCTAGAAGCAAGAACCATGGTTGAAGACGCTGAACGTACTCTTTCGCTTAATAAAACTGGAGAAGGCGATAATTTTTTGTATAACAGTATAAGTGAAGGTATTGACAGAGACAATGAGAGATTGGAATCCCTAAAATCAGCATCCATATCTGCAGTTGTTGGCACCCTTGCAGGGCTTCCTATCTCATTTACTCAGGTGTCCAGTACTTTTCAGTTGATTCTTCCTCTGGGAATTACATTTATTAGCTGTGCATTATTTGGTGTCACCTTTCGATACACAATAAGAAGAGATTTGGATAATATTCAGCTCAAGACAGGGACATCTGCAGCTTTCAGTTTTGTGAAAGGTAAGTGTTAATCATCAAGTACCAACAAGATGGGGTTTTTCAAGCATTCCTAGTTTGAGTATAGTATGTAATTCTATCTTTTAGATTGTTAAATGATTCTAAAAGTAATTATTTATGTGATGTAGGTCTTGCTATGCTAGGCAGTGGACCGCCACTAGAGCCGAACCCTGAAAGTTTCTTTTCACATGCTTTCGATGGTGCAGTTTACATATCCCAGAATCTTTTGATCTTTATATTTGCTGCTGTTGGTTTAGATTTTTGCTTTAAGGTGGGACTTTTAAGCCCCTTTCCCATGAAAGAATCATCCTCAAATGTTAAGAAAGAAGAGGCTAAAGAGGCTTAAAACTTAGAATTCTGTAGAGTGAGTCTGGAAATAGTGATCTTCTTTTTTTGTTGCCTTTCTCTCCATAGCCAAGTCTCCAACAAAGCAAAGCATAGGTTTGATGGCTTTTTGAGGCTTGATCCATGTGACCACTGAACTGCTGAAATTTGGGAAGGAAATCGGCAACAAGCCTGTTCTGTTGCTACATTTTGGAACTTGTATTTTTAGGTCATGCTCAAAAATTAAAGCACTACAAGAATTTATTTACAAATTTATACTTGCTATAGCATGTGAGAAATTAACTTTACTTATAAAATTCATTTGAAAAATTCACATGGTTCCAAAATGATAAAATTAACATTGTAAAAAAGCTTTTAATGAAACTGAAATAATGCCTTTAAAATTCTGTTCAATCATCTAAACTCTTTTATGAGTTCAAGTTTCATTTTCAGTATAATTTTCTTCTTTTTTAATAAAATTTAGTATTAATTTGAAAACAATTTATATATAAAAAAAATATGTTACTTATTTTGAAAATAATTTCTTTGAACAGGAATGGGTAAAAATTTTATTAAAAAAGATAAAAATTGACATCATAAAAAGTTCAAGTAGAAGTGAGAAAATTCATTTTAAATTTCTGTGTGTAGAATTTTCATTACTTGATAGTTGAACCAAATCAATTCTACAAAAACAATTCATTTGTTTTACATGTTTCTTTGAAGTTCCAGGCAGAATCTTAGAAGCTGGAGTTAAGGCCCAAAAAAAAAAAAAAAAAAAAAAAGCCAACAGCTATCGTAAACTGTTCAACATTTGAGCAGCCAGAAATCTGCTCGTTGTCGTTTATTTGAAAAAAGTAAAAAAAAAAAAAAAAAAATAGTTCGGTTGCATACAGTAATTATTTTTTGGTGTTTACTCTGATGATTAGGCTGATTTAAACCAACAATTTTTATGTTTTTTTGGCGTTGACTGAGTTATATAGCTTATGAAGCAGAATACATCATACGTGAAATTGATGTGGTAGTTTTTCCAAAATTCTTGTGAGAGATTATTTTCTGCTTGTTCCAGAGGAGATGTTTACCGCCAAAAGATTTACTTGCACCATTTGATCAATCAACACAATGAAGCCAGATTGCTAAACTTGGAACTAAAGAATCCATTCTCTTGATTGAATCAATTTTTACTGGAAACCATAATTCAGATAGCTGCGGGAAAGAAGCAATTTTTTTTCCCCAAAGCTAGGTATTTTAGCTTCCTCTACTTCACAAACATCAGCTCATGTTTCTATTATTTTTGTTTTTTCTATTGTTTCTGTTATTTCCTATTTTCATCTTCACTCCAATCCCCATTT
Organism: Carica papaya; assembly: GCF_054855325.1. Classification (NCBI taxonomy): domain Eukaryota; kingdom Viridiplantae; phylum Streptophyta; class Magnoliopsida; order Brassicales; family Caricaceae; genus Carica; species Carica papaya. Next base: position 17,400,758 of record NC_142312.1, on the reverse strand, counting down.
AGTTGTTCACCCTGTCTTCCAGGCTTTTCAGGACCTCCCCATGATTGAATCTTATTTCTTGATTGGTTATTAGCTGGAGGCAGATTCATGTCTTCTTTTTCCTCCTGGAAATTCCTTGGGTTAAAACTCTGTCATACAACGAGAGAAAAGATTCTGCTCAAGCAAAACAAAGAACCATTAATACCTCAGAAATTCCCCCACGCCTCTTCATATGAATTTCTTTCTTTTCAGTCCCCGATGAAAATCGTTTTGCAGCCTCACTAAATAATTGAAATCCCTGCAGATCTCCATTTCTGATACTTGCTTCCAGCTGCAAATAGAGTAGTAGAAGTCACAAAATTATTAACACATGGCCATGCAGTTGCTTTTAGCACATCCTTAAAAGCATAGATCCATAGCCAATGCCAAAAACTATTGGTCAAAGGACAAATGTATACCGATGCTTCTCAGTTCATCTAATTCTAGGTATAACTACTTCAATTTAGTATTAAAGTCTCACACCTTCCACTATATGAGAAAAACAGATCAGTTATACATTATATTACTGATAGTAACTTGCCCAGCTAGGGATAAAGAAGTTCGGATGAAACGTGCACCTGAACATGAATAATGCATAAAACTATGCTTGCAATAGGCAACCAGCTCTCATCAGGGGAGATCGAAAAATTTGACCTGTTAATGGAGAAACATATATCAACTTCAGCAGATGTAGCCATCTAACTCTAATCTTTAGAACTACTAGCATGAATAAATTTGAGAGTTCTAAATCTAATCTGCCGAGAAACAAAAAGCATTCTCACTTTTGGTAAGATAATTTTTTCCATCTTGTCCACAACTTAATCAAACTTGTTACTAAACTACTAAACTAATTGATAACATTACTAGTGTCTGCCATGAACTCAGGAGCACTTCTGGTTTTCCATTAGGTCAGGAGTTCCATGTTACTGGAAAACACTACAAAGACTAATAGAAGGAACATGTAGCAGTATCATGTTAAATGTGCCTGCTTTTTTTTTGAAATAAAAGTTAAATGTACCAGCATTAACACAGAGCTAAAACTAACATGGGACTTCTTCATAGTAAGTTGACTGTAGGGTCTCCAGCATGCACAGCCAAAAAGTTTAGGGAAGACATGCATTATTTTTTTTTTAAATAAAAGGTGAAAGTATTATTATTCACAAAGGTACTAGGGGAGTACCACCCAATTACAAAGAAATTACAAGTCACTTAGATGGTTTATGACGCATCCCAAATCTAGGGAAGACATGCATTATTCTTCATCATAATAGATTAAAAAGAATATTTGGGGCAACACTGCAACAGAAATGGGTCTCCATATTTTACACCATCTTCTTTGCAGTCTGTCAATCTTACTTAAACCCCTTTGTGTGTTCCTGTTGTTCGGCACCTGTAAATAGCATTTCTACTATGCATTAAACTTCGTGTATATATGTGAAATGTGAAAGGCACGAACAGCCAATTTGAAGTTCCAGCAGCATTATACTAAATTCTTTTGCAGGGCAATTTGAAATACTCTTTTTTCCTAAACAACCTGATGAAGCTCTTCTCCAAGATCATTGAAAACCACAGTTCAACGTTAATATATAAAAGATAATCATTAAGTTCAAAGAGTTGCCATGGTGACTTGAACAAATACTGCAGAGTGCATACTGAAAAAATACTAAAGATGAAACTCCTGTTGTAAATAGGTGGAATTTCAAATGTTAAAACTCAAATTTATTCAACAGCCTCTGGCCCTAGCCCGAATAAACTCATCACACCCGTTATTACGTTCATTTGTGAAAACATAATATAGAGTTGCAAAGGAAAAAATAGGCATCCAACTAGATAGAAACTGGTGGTACCTCAGGTATGGAGCCAAGTACACAAGAGAATACACAGCATAATGCCGCTTCCCAGTATCAAGCCAAGCAAATACCCAACTCTGTTGCAGAGAAAAATAAACATCAACGATTTACAATTCACGGAAACGAAGCAGAAAAAGAAGCTAATGGGGGGAGATATCGGACCAGCCAATTAAAGAAAGGGATAAAACTGATGATTCCCATGACCGCAAATCTCGAATCGGTGGAGTCAATCCCTGAACCTTCCAGCTCTTTCGTATCCACATGATCAGCCACCGGGAGGAGCAGCGAACTGAGAATAGAGACGCCGATTGCGGCACCGAAGGGCGCGTCGTGGGAGAAATCCGCTCTGCATAGTTGTCGTTTAATTTTTTTCTGCAACCAAAAATAAGAAAAACCACCGGTTTTTACGCAGGAACACGAAGAGCTCAATTAGGTTGCCGAGAAGAAAGAAGAGTTAGGATGAAAAAACAGTTTGGTGGTTGCGTTTGGCTTTAGTTATAGGCCGAGAAAGAGAGAGAAGCAAAGAGAAAAAGGAAACATAGGTGAGGTGAAAATCGTTAGAAGCAACATTACCTGGCTAGGGTTTCTGAGAGGATAATAGTGGAAGAGGTTGAAGTTGGAGAGGGAAGTTGAGAAGCTAAGAGGTGGGCTTAAAGAGACGGTAGTAGAAGAAGTGAGAGGAGTGAGAGGATGAAGCACGGACAACATGGCTTCTGCGCTCTATCATGAGCAGGGGAGTGAGAGAGCCATTAGAGAAATTGGAAAAACTGCACCTAAATTGGTGAGTCGTGTAGAAAGAATTTGAAACGAGGCTGGCAGATACGCCATGACTAAACCCATGTCTATTTGGCATATTCGTCTTGCTTAGCCATTATTAATAAAGAGGAAAATTGAAGTATCTTGATTGATTTTTAAATTTTATAAAGTTTTTTAATTGAGGAACCGCTCAATTTCTTATGTAAATCACAAGTTGAAGCAAATTAAGAAATAAAGTGAAATTCATTGTATCTTTACTTTTCGGGGATAAAGTGTATATATATATATATATATAATTGAAACAATGCATTCTAATTTCATCAAAATTAATAGGACTTCAAATATTTTATTTTAATTTCACATAAACTTTTATTACTTTATTTATAATTATTATCATTTTTTAAAATAAAAATAAGTATAAATTTACAAACACATTTACCCTCATAAAGTTTTAAAATCCTATTCAACTAGAGAGAGCATTAACGTCAATCTCACAAATACACCTCTCCCACAAATGGAGGCCACTCTTCTCTGCAGTTAAGAAAAAAATAAAGAGAAATTGTGACCGCAGCCAGAGAATTAGCCTAAAATTTTATAAATACAAATAGATATACAAGCCCATTCTCCTTCATTTTTTATCAACTTGTCTGCTGGCTGAATAAACATCATAAATACAAGAAACGTTCTTCTTCCCATCTCAGACTACTTCCAAAAAATGAACCTGCATTGGAAAGGAAGAAGAACATTTCTGTTTAAACTACATAAAATCCCTCCCATATCCACAACTTGGCTTTATTTGTCATCCAGCTGCCCGCCTTCTGTAAACTATTACGTAAACAAGTTGCAGAAACTGCACTCTCCAACCTTCCAGGGTAACCAATGAATAGCATTCATACCAACAGTTTTTTGTTGAAATCACTTCTGTCTCCGCGATTTACACCTCTGCCCGGAATGCACATGGTGGCTGGTTCCACTTTGCAGAAATTGGAATTCAGAATTCAAGTATCCGCTTCCCTTCTATCACCATTTTCTGCTTCATCACTTAAGACTTTCAACTGCTGCTGCAACTGTAAGTCATAATAATAAACTCATCAGGGATACCAATTCATTGTTACTAGTGTTTATAAAACAAAAAATCACAATGAATGCAACCTACTCTATTCCAGACTTTGAGGGTAACCCTCAGGTTACCAAAACAAGGCCCAAGTCAGTTTTTAAATAATCATTCAGAGCACAACATAGAAATACTATTTTAAGTATATCTACATACAAACAAACTGCTCTAACTAACTTACTTGTGAGTACTTCAACTTCTCGGTATCCAGTTCATCAGTCAAGTAACTGACCCTGAAAAGAAACATAAGATAGAATTGCAAAAGAACGAGCATTAGATAGGTGTTAAATACAAAAAATTAAAAAAAAATAAACAAGTGAATGATTATGGTTATTAATACAGAAACTACCTAGCTTGCAACTCCGACACCTTCACGAGCAGTAACCGCTCCCTCTCAGAAGCCACCGGTTCAACCTGTTGAAGCATATGAAAGAGCAAGAGTTACAGGGTTGTCGTATCAATTATTGATCATTAAACACAATCAATGCAAAAAATTAGCAGTCCTTAAGGGCAAATTTTTTTTTTTTTTTTTGAGATAAAAAGCATGAATAGTCTTTAATGGCAAATTTTAAAGTAGAGAACCAAGAGGAGTGATAACAATACATTGATCCTTTCAACGTGGGGGTGGGAAATATTACCAGGAATCAAAAGGTTAGTGAAGATCTAGATTAGTAGGGATAATTACCGGAAATATATGATCATATTATTAGGTTGAGATATTCAGATTGCTACGAATGTTCATGATATTGCCATAAATGTATAACTACTGGGTTCAGTTTATTCAAAAGATTTAAGGGGAAATCAAAGTTATGACTAATTTATGTTTTTCTTTTTTGTTCCGAATTTCCATCCCAGGTAATCTCAGATATTCTCTTCTCAGCTCATTTTGGTGGGTAAATATGTTACCTAGTCTCTTGAGCCTTGACATATTTGCTGAACCAAACAATGGGTAAAGAAATTATTCATTTACATTATCAGGAATGTTCACAGATAACTTGAATCAAACATGTTCAGACGAGAAACACAGGTTCTCCCACAGCAACCACTTACGACAATAGGAGGCATTTTACATGAGCCACTACATCACATGTTTTCTACTATCAGTAGGAGAAATCAGAGTAATGATTATGAACAAAAAACATTTTTCTATTTGACAGAGCTAAGGATTTGTATAATCCCATCATAAGTAGTAAAATCAACACAAAGCATTTAACTAGAGGACCCTGATGATTATTTAATAAATAAATAGCATTAACCCTGATGAAAGCTAGGATGATAAGATCAAAAGGATAGACACACTGTATTCAATGATTCCAGTGTAAAGGAGGATATTATGGACATCAGATGTCTGATAAATTGCTATCTACTCATGAAAGATGTTTTGCAATGTAAATGGAGCTCATAACTTAACAGAAACAACCCGATCAAGATATCAGACAAAATATCCTTACACTTCCATTGCTCTCTGAACTGCGAGGCAGTGGTGGCAACTTTCCATTTTGAAAAGCTGAAAGAAGATGCCAGTCAACAGTATATTTCCCATCATAACAATGTCAATAGTCATAAAAAGATATATTTGCCTTACCATCTATTGCCTCAGCAGACTGTAAGCTATTCAACAAATTTACAATAAGATCCTAGCATCCAAATTTAATAAAAGAAATCCAATTAGACCACTGCTTGGTTTCCAGAGTTTCATGATTCACAAAGTGAAACAAAAAACCATAAAACATACACTAGAGCAATCTTTCCTTTACGCTGTTCCTTTACCTGTTGAATTGAGGTCTGCTGAACAAGATTCTGAAGATGAGGCATGAGAAATGATGTAGATGCATTACTGTTGCTAAACTCCTTTGGGGGCTGGCTGGAAGGCTGAAAAGCAGAACATAACATGGAATAGTAACATGAGAACAATAATCTAATAATCATAGAAATTTCCATATTTACCTTGGTAAGATCTAATGGATTATCTACACTGCCTAATGTATATCCACATTTTCCTATACAGGCAATAACCATTGGTGCCTAATGAATAATAACATATGTTTCATCTCTAACGAGATCTTGCTAGTTCCTACTGGAATATGGCAACAGCTTTTAAAACAGTGCCAGCTTTCAAATGGACATTACATCCATATAAAACAATCAAAGGTTACTCCAACGAATGAATAAATAATGCAATTTAAAATGAGGAAGAAATGAAGCACAAACCATTGGTTTAGTTTCATATATCCAATCACCGACACTAGCAGACTTCCTCAGAGGCGATCCCTGAAATTTAGATGAAGAAAACATCAAGCAAGGAGTAGGCAGCTAAAATAGTTAATAGGGAATTACTTAAGTAAAGACTGAAACCCCACCTGTGAAGATCGACGAGGAACTGTACCTAGTGGAATATCCTAGGGAACATTATTTAGTTAGTGAAAGTCAAATACAGGAAAAACATACCACTAGAATTGAGCCTCACCTTTACAAGATCTAAATTTTCTGATGTGACTGAGAATCGGCCTTTAATCTGCACGAGGTTGGCCTTTGACTTGTCATCCAAAGAATCACGAAATCCTGTTTAGGAGGAAAAAAACGTAGCAAGAAAATAAGATACGACACTTATCATTGCCTATTGTGAGAAATATCACAAGAAAGAAAAAACAGAAAGTCACTTCAAAAGAAAAATGACATGAATATAATGAAATTGATACCCAGTGCTTTTTGATAAGTTTGCTACCTCCAGAGGACTTAATGGGTGCTGATAAGCTGTTTGCAGAAGCTCGGTTTGGAAGCATCAATGGACCACTAAAGCTTGGTGCTCTCCGGACTTTCTCTGCTGCTGGTTGGTTTTCATTCTCAGACCTGATAATTTACAAGCACAACTCAACAACTTCATGCCTATAACACAATATAGACGGGTAAATTTTGACTTCAGATAATGTTTTTATCTTACTGTTCCTATGGAATAAATACTCTTCTGGACATATTTCTCTTAATAAAGCATAACATTCTCCATGAAATCAGAATAAAAACATAATCCATCATAACAGAACCCGATACGTTAGTAAAGAACAGATGCTTAATTTAGATCTTAACAACTTCATGACACAGTTCTGTTAATAAAGCATAATTACTTTACTGACAATGAATTATTTTGTGCAACCATACAATTGTGGCATCTCTTTTTATCACAAGTGATTCCTCAAAAATGTATCTATACATTTTAATACACCTCAATTTTTTATTCGAAAACAATTAAAAAGGATATCATCAGTACTTACTCATTGCACAAAATAGTTTCTCCATTATTGACAACTCATTCATATGGATGGCTTAATATTAAAACTACCACTGCGCGGTACAACCACTAACCCCAGAATTATTGAGCTAGGATTACTCACAACTAAAACTTGCATCATCACTATTCATCCATAGAGGATTTCATCAGAGAAAAAGCACTCTTGAGCACGAAAGAAAAGTGAACTATGACAAACCTTTCAGATATACGACTCCTTTCTGAATGTGAATGATTCAGCACAATACCAGGCATGAGAGGTCCACTTTGAGTCTGGCGAGTTTTTACCGTAGTAGCCTTAGCTTGTACCATATTCTTTTCCAAGGCTGATGAAATCACCTCTGTGCATGATCCATTTTTCTTCAAACTAACATTCTCTAGGCAGCGGGAATCTACTATTTCAGTCTCTAGAACCTTGCCCTTTCTATCCACAGAGTGGGAGTGTGAAACCTGATCACTACTTAACAATCTTTTATGTTCCACTGGAGATGTTTCACTATTCAAACTCATCTTACACAGACTAGACTGAGAATTGCTTTCAGCCTGCCAACCAGGAAAGGAGAGTATCAGCTAACCTACTTATAGGATAGAATATTTGAGAAGAAATAAGAACAATCACAACTTAAGCAACGCAAGTAATCCACATGCTTATAATGCACTTGGAAAATTAATATAATGTCTTAGGTACTTTTTTTTAATAGAAGTGTTTAAGGTACTTGAGTACAAGTTACAGACCTGATAATTGGAATTTAATTTCATGAACTCTTCTTCTTCCCTAGTCTCTACAATATCATCATCATCTCGAACCTGCAATAAAGTCCATGAAAATGGGATAATTAACTATTTACCAAGCAAAATAAATTTCAAAATCTCCCATTGTATTGAAATATTTTGCTCAGCGTCAATTCAAAATATTGCTTACAAGTGACGCTTGGGCTTTCAAATCCTCAATGTCAAAGTTCCATGCACTAACTCCTCTCTGGTATTCACTCTGACAAGAGTGTGACAAGAAAATACTAGCAAACGTGAGAACATGAAAGTCTAATTAATACTTTAATTATAGCTTTTAAGGCTTCAAAACTAAAGCAGAAAAACACTGATAGACAGATGACGAGTTCATATAACCATATATCAAGAAGAAAAGCCAGTATTCACTCTGACAAAAATATGAAGAGAAATTACCAGCACGAGTGAGAACATCAAAGTATAATTAATCCTTAGATTATGAGCTTTTACAACTTTATAACTAAAATAAGAATCAATAGAAAAAATTGATACGGGTTTTAACAACTCTAACCTGTGATATGGCTTCTTGTTCGGCTGAAGGCATTTTCTTCAGAGCAAGTTGTGCAGCATCTTTAAGCTGTAATACAATGCAAGAAATCCGTAAAACCCACATAGTACAACAATTGGAAATGAGAAGCCTGCATTATAGAATGATATCTAATAACCTGAAGAGCTTTCACACGGTTCCATAGTGGTGGCAGGTCAGCAAATAACTTCTTCACGGAAAGTTCTGGAGGCTTTGCATGCTTGAAAAAGGAGTGTTTCAATAATTTCTCCGCAGTTGGCCTTTTTGTTTGATCTTTCACCAGGCACATTGCAACCATTTCTTTAAAAGACTGATCACAACTGGAAATCCTCTAATTAGAATATCTTGTTTCTAGGAACGTTGTAACTAGAACATGGATATGCGAGAAATTGCAAAATATACTAAAAACTACCAGACCATGTTACATTGAACACATTAATTCCAGGTTTGTCACTATGATGGGAAATTGCATTTAGAAAGGAAATCAGTACCTTAGAAAACCTTTTATCACGGTCATAATCAAGTCCAGGTGGAGCATTTTGTATGGTCATCAGGAGAACCTGTTAAAAAGAAGGAAAGGAAATTGTCAAATGTTGTCAATCACATGTACATCATGTCGGGTGTTACCAAACATGTGCAAGTCTTCCTAATTTTTCCAACTAGTTTACAGTACCTTCATTGGAGGATATTTTGAAAAAGGCGCATGACCATGAGCCAACTCTAATGCTGTTATACCAAATGACCAAATATCAGCCCTGCACAATAATAGTAGAACAAGCAACCAACATTTAGTCAATATCGAACTTTTCCTACAAACCAAATAATAATTATTTACTTCCCAGATAATGGAAACATTTAAAATCATGATATGCTTACGGAAACATATAGATATGACCTAAAAAATCAGATATACAAATGCTAAGGGATATAATGGCAGCCTGCACCCTCTGCAATTAATTGATTCACTTACTCAGAACAACAACAAAATTAGCCAATCCAGCAAAAAAACAGATCCATACTAATTGATGACTAGACCACAATAACAGCAATTGAATATATTACGCTGGTATCTAAAATAAATAGCGAAAAGAGCAGAGGAGGGAGGAGGGATGCCCCCTCCAGCCCCCAAGTTTTCTAAATACTCCTTACATCCTTTATTATTTTTTTTTTGAGATAAAAGTATAGTAGGTATATAGATGTGTCAGTCTAGTGATACTCCTTAGTCCTTACATCCTTTATTTATTTTTTTTTTTTGAGATAAAAGTATAGTAGGTATATAGATGTGTCGGGCTAGTGATACTCCTTAGTCCTCACATCCTTTATATATTGCCCTTATCCCTACTATTTATATATTCAACCATTTAATATTTTTACAGTCTTGAATTTATTAGAAATGTCATTAATACGATCTTCCTTTTAATCTTTCATTTGCAATAACAAAACATTAGTGCAATAACAAAAGTTAGTGTATGTACAAATATTACAATTTTATCCATAAACAAAGCAAAACTGTCTTATTCATAAGCATATCATATTTTCCTTTTTCTTTCACATGAAGCAAACTATGATCTTTGAAATTACATATGATCTTTGAATTACATATGATCTTTGAAATTACATATGATCTTTGAAATATCAGGATACATATAAATACATTAATGTCTCAAAAATTACATATGATCTTTGAAATATCAGGATATATATAAATGCATTAATGTCTCAAAAATAAAATACTTCCCTTACTGCAATTAACCATCATACCATAATCTGACACAATATTTACAAATATTATTACTAAACACAAATATTGGATAATCACCCTTAACAGCACTTCAATTATTAAACACTTTTCTTGCTTTTGGCAAGAGAAAACTTTTATCTGCAGCAACAAGAAAATAAATTTCTTTTCTAATAGAAGTTTTTTTCCCTTGGTATAACAAAATAGCCCCAAAATAATAGGAATTTGTATGGTAGCTAAAAACGATAAATATGATTAAGACCATATTGCAACCACTTTGTTTCCACACTTCTATTTCTTCTGAACAAGAAACTTCTATTCCCCCCAACTCCGGACCCAAAAAATAAAAAAAAGAAAAAAAAAAGGAATTCTTGTTCAGCCGGTGGCCAGAAGCAGTTCTTGAAGGCTGAAGCATGTGAATGCTTCATTTTGAAAGGAAAACCAGATCAGGAAAATGAGGAACAAACATGATTCTCTGACCTGCAGCTGCTATTAGCTGCAGGTTTGAACCCAAACCTACCCTTTCTAGCCCCTCAAGCAAGGAATAAGAACAAAAACACCTGATGTACATTTACTCTCTTAAGTAGTTTGCCTTATGATTTTTTTTCTTTTTTGAAATAAAAAGCCTTGTGAAATTCATCTTGTACAAAACTCTATTGGTCAGAATCTGGTTTACTTGCATGTAATAACACTCACTTGGAATCATATCCGCTCCCTGGCTGTAGCACCTCTGGTGCCATCCTGCAAAAGAAAATAAAAGATGGAACTGTATACATATGGAATGGGTCTTTCTATTCTAATAAAGGAAATATGAGGAAGAAGAAAAGTCAAAACAAACATAAGAAAGAAGACTAAAACAAGGGAAAATGTAGCTTACCAGCAAGGAGTCCCCACAAATGTATTTCTTGAACGCTGTCTATCGCCAGTATCAAACATGCAAGCAGAAACACCAAAGTCAGCAAGCTTTACCACACCATTGCTATCAAGAAGTATGTTTCCAGCCTGTTAGCACAGAAAAAGGAAAGTTAAGAATAAAAATCAGGTTCTTTATTCTATGGTTAAAAAAGTTTGGGGGATGACATGGCATGTGGATGGATAAGCACAAGAAAAGATTAATCTCTCTAATCCCCGTAATTAACCTGGTGGACTTTATGGAAAGAAAGCAATAGAAAAGCTTTCAAGGGTTTAGTTTTCCCTTTCAAAGTGGAGGTTTTCGAGGTTCAGACTCTAGATACTTAGTTTAAGAATCATCCACTTTTTTGTGGAGGACTTGGTGGACTTTATTGATATTTTTACTTACTTTTGAAGCTTGTGTATGCGGGTGCACCCCCTTGATTCTGTGTCTATTTTATTAGTTCTTATCTTCTTTCCTCTAAGAAAAACAGAGAAGACAGAAAATAAGCCCATGAGGTGATGCAAGGTAAAATCTCCAAGACTAGCTTACCTTAACATCCCGATGAATGTGTCCTTGTCGATGGAGATACTCCAAAGCCTTGAGAGTCTCTTTCAGAATAGAACCAATAGCAGATTCTTCAAATCCATCTGGATATGCTATCTTCATGAGGTGTAAACACGAACCCTCTGCCATGAATGGCATGACAACCCAAAGGTTATGGTCAACAACAAATGAACAATATGCCCTTATAACATTTGGATGATCGATCAAGCTCATGGTTTGAGCTTCTCTTCGAATGTCATCCTGAGAAGGAACATGATCCATCAAGAAAGCTACTTAAGGCAACGATAATACACATAGACAATTATACTCGTAAGATATGGGTTGTTATCATGCTAACCAACTCATAACAAATTGTGGATTTATAATGGGTGGTGGGTGTGCTACTTCTGAAATTAAATGTATAATTTAATGTTCACATGTACATATAAAATTTCCTCCACCAATAGTATAAAGTAACCTCAGAATAATGTGTATAAGGTTAAAGTTTTTGATGAAATACACTACAAAAGTTTGAACTTAAGTTAATTATCTAATAGTTTGTTAAATACTTGGTTGTGGCTGCTCCATGAAGCCCATTATCTTTTATTTTTTACTTGCTAAGACCAATTTTCATTCTGTTTCATCTGTCTAACCAGATATTACAGTATTACTAGCTTTCAAACACTTGAATGGTAGATCCTCTTGTTCATCTGGCTAGTAACTATTTATTTATATATCATAAATTAAATTCATATAAATATTTGCACCTACAAAAGAAATTTTGAATCTACCAATGACCACAATACATATGCAACATAGTTTAAGCATATCCTTGGAAGTTAAGAGTCCTGTTCTGAAAAATAGTTGGTTGCTGGCCAAATAACAGGCAGTTCATTTTCTGTCCCTCCACATATTAAATCCCAATATTGCCGTCTCTTTAATTTGATTAAAGGAGTTTTAAGGAGCAGACTAGCTTAGTGGTTTAACACCTTAGCATGAAAAGAAAATCCTAACCAACAAAAGAGCAGAAATGAGAACGTAACATATGCAAAAGATAAACAGGCAGTCACTTGTACTCAAAGGAACATGGAAATAACAGTTCATTATCATCATATGATGATGTATTTTCCTAGCTTTGCATCTGATCGCTGGTTCTTGTTTGGCCAAAATTATAAAATTATTGGCAAAAACTAAACTTATTCAATGATTAGAGTGCCCGATGTCCTAGCAGTAATTCAAAAGGCCTTCAAGATATCAAGGATTTGTTTTTAGAGATTACTATAGCCTATAAGTAGGCCCTATGGCTGCAAAACCAGTATACAGCCTCGCAAGATAAATATATTCCCGGGTCAGTGTTCACCTATACGGATGATAATCTCAGTAGGGGCAGTTCTGCCTCCATAAAAACAACGCGATTTGACTATCAATTAAATGAATCAACTTCGACCAATAAAATGGAAATCTGAAAGCAAATGATCCCAATTCTAACCCCAAACATAACAAGTAGGCCTCAAAATCAAATCTATAATTAACTATACCTAACCAACAGTGACACTTCAGAACCAAACAAGCAAATCAAATTAAATCATACAACTTTTCTCCAATCTAAACAAGATCTCAGCACAAAAACTCAGTTAATTGAAGGTCAAATAAAACTCATTTCTCCGAAAAGAGAAGTCAAAATACGAATAACGAACCAGATTGCTATTGCAGCGATCGAGATCCAAGCATTTCACCGCCACAACCTCGTTGAAAGGGAGATAGATCGCTCTATAAACAGTCGCACTCGCTCCATAGCCAACCTCTTCTAAAAGCTTGTAGTCATCACTGTTGGCGGAGTAAGTCATCTGGCTACCTCCCATCCTCCCCATACCCCTCAAAACTGCCCAGATATCACCTAAACCCAGCGGAAAACCGCCTTTTACCAGCTACCTTAAAAACCAAAACAACGAAAAAAATACAGATAAATAGACTAAGTACAGGAGTTCTGAGTGGAGACTAGAAATGAGTACATAGTTTGGCGGGGCTGATATATCTGTGATCCGCTGACTGCCGCGAGAAGCGCGATATGGGGAGAGAGAGAGAGAGAGAGAGAGAGAGAGAGAGAGAGAGAGAGAGGACTTGGTTGGGCTGGGGATGAGGGAGAGACCTGAGGAAAGTGGGGTGCTGACGTGGCAAGGGGTTGTTAGGTGACTGGGATGATGCCACGTGTACAATGTGGCGATGAGTGGGACCCATATCTGGCCTTGTAAATTGCTCATTATTGTGGGTGATTGCGTTTGTTTAGGGAAGATTTTTGGCATTTTGGTGTAAAGATTTTTTGTTGTTGGGTATAATCGGCAGAACCTTTGTTACCGTTGATTAAGTATCCAATTCAAATGTTGACTTCTTCCGGAAGTTGAATCAACAATACATTTGGAAGTTTTTTTTTTTTTATATAAATTTTAGAATTTGTTCGTCAAACTAATTCATCAAAAATATTATCTAAAAATTATTTAAATCTTGTTCAGTTATTTAATTTAGTACTGAAATTTTGAATTCTCTTTAAACATGACTCTGATTCTTATTTATTAAAAGAATAATTATTAATAAAAAGATAATCATAAATTGTTTTAATTTGTAAAACCAAAACAAGTCAAATAAGCACTAAGAGATATTTCTGACAAAATTTTATAAGGTTCAAAAACTATCGCTTAATATATTTTTTACATTTGATATAATACATAAAAAATTTTACGAGATACAAAAATAACATGTGACATAAAATATAATATTTTAACATTCAACAAATAAAGACAACATATGTGTAGTTCAGCATAGTTAGATTATCTTTTTATACTGTAATAGCAAAGTTGGCTTATAAGAAAAGTCAACTTTTTTTGGAGCAGTGTTGACAATCTTCACATATAAGTCAAGAATGTTCATCAATCTTCATAGAGTTGTATTCATGTATATTAATGGATGTTATATAAATATTTGAGTATTTAGTGCTAAGGTAATTATTTTATGCACAATGTTTTAATTGTCTAAGAACAGGTGGCACAATAAAGAAGGTTCTAAACTTTATCAATAACCCTTCTAAAATTCAACAACAAACTAAATAAAAAAAAAAAAGTTATGACAATTAAAATTTAACATTTAATGGGAGTGCAAAAGTTAAACATGTAGATTTTTGTTTACTCTTTTTCTACTTTGATGATGCTTTTGTATTTTTTTATCATTTGATATGTTGGTCCATCTTTTTTATGATATATTTTGACATAGAGAATATAATATTATATGGATATGGATTTACATTATTTGTAACGGCCCCGAAAATTAAAAGGAAATGTATGTATTTATTTTAAGTGCGGAAGCAAAATAAAATAGATTATGATTAACATCCCTTCCACAATAATCAAAACGTATTAAAGATATGAAAGAATAAACTAACTAAAGGAAATACTATGAATGAATACTATAAGGAAAACTAATAAATTTTTAGGCTTATACTCGCCGACTTCCTGCGGAACAGGCTTGGGAACCAAGTCCTCCTGATCTGAAATGGTTACGTAAGGAATGAGCTACACTACCCCAATAAAGAAGTCACACTATCTCACTATCACATAAATAAAGGTTGATAGAAAACAAAAATGACCAATGGAACATAAATTATAACAAATTCATTTATCAATAATAAAATCCTTTACTATCCACTTATCTCGGTGAGATTCATGAAAACAACTTATGAAAACAATAACATTATAAACATCATAAGATCATGCACACTCTATAACATAACACATATCATACTTTTGTATTTCAATCATCAGGCAACAAATTTCCTCTTTTATTAGCCCACTAGTATCCATGAGGATCCATAGGGGTCCTTGCTACATGTGGACCATTCACCTTAATTCTAGGGCCGTCCCCATACCCCGTCCGGTATGAGCGCCAAAACCATAAACCTCAATACCCCGTCTGGTATGAGGGTGAAGCGGGCCGTCCCCATACTCCGTCCGGTATGAGGGTGAAGGGGGCCGTCCCCATACCCCATCTGGTATGAGCGCCAAAACATTTAAAGTCTTCATACCCCGTCCGATATGAGAGACCACGTTCCCGGTAGGGTTCCCTATGGACCCGTTCCGTCCACCATCTCCCAAGATATCTAGTGAGGCTGTCGACTTATCCATTTATAAATTCACGTACCCTTTCTATTTTTCTTAATCTCAATTATCCAATGAACATTAATACGTAAACCAGTAACACACACCAAACAAGGCAACACAATATCGGGTTCACAATAGTTCAAACCATAATAGATTAAACAGTGATTCATGCATACAAAACCACGGGATAAACAATCAAATACTATATTGCATTTAGACTGTAAAATACATCAAACAGGAACAGACCGACAAATACATAAGGTTCGGGCCCCATTAGAAATCTTAATTAATTATACATATCTATTAATTCATAAAATACCGTTTTATCATTTATTAAGCTTTAATGTCGTGATAGAAAATAGGGTGAGGGAATCTTTACTTGTTTCGGAATCTGAAATCGGGTTCTCACTACGCCTACGGACAATCCCTAGATTCCCTAAATTTTTTTTCGAAAACTGAAATACACTTCCGATACTTGAACATGTCCCCAAAAAATCCCAAATCAGACCCAGGGCCTATTCAACCAATTTCAGAATTTCGGCACGGCGACGATCCGCCTTGGGTTGGTCGTTTCCGGCCGAATTCGGCCAAACTTGCATTGTTTCCTATGATAAAACACCCCTAGG
This sequence comes from Carica papaya, assembly GCF_054855325.1. Classification (NCBI taxonomy): domain Eukaryota; kingdom Viridiplantae; phylum Streptophyta; class Magnoliopsida; order Brassicales; family Caricaceae; genus Carica; species Carica papaya. The sequence continues at coordinate 17,384,475 of NC_142312.1, read as the reverse complement.
GCCCTTGGTGGGCCAAAAAATTTCAGAAAATCGAGACTTACCGGCGGCGAAGCTCTCGGGTGCGGCGGCTCCTCCGGCGCGAGTCGCTATTTGGTGTTTTGCTCCAGTCAACCTGTAGAGGAAAGGACGGTGGTCACAGTGGTGTAAAAATTACATCGAATGGAAATCGGAAAGGGCCTCATCGAAGGCAAAAACTGAGGAAACCAGCGGCGCTGCCGCTAGGCTTCGGCGGTGTTTTCCGGCCAATTGACCAGTGGTTTGGCTCCGATTTGGCCACAGGGGGGTTCAGCATCGAAATTCGAGCCAATGAGAGAAATTTTACCTTATTTGGCGGTCAGAAAGTGCTCCGGTGCGGCGGCGGGTAGCGGCGGTCGGTTCTTCCGGTGGCTGGGCTGTCTTATCCGGCGGGGGCTCTAGCGGCTAGGGTTTGGGGTTGGGTGTGGATGAGATTATTTATAACCTTCCCCTTTTAATCTGAGCCATCCATCACGATTTAATCTGGGCCGTCCGATCGCAATTAAATTGAAAATGAATCTGGGCCGTCCGTGCGGGATTCAATCTGGGTCGTCCACACGCGTGAAATCTGGGCCGTCCGCACGCACTTTTGATTTGGGCCGTCCGTGCGCGCGAGAATGAATCTGGGTCGTCCGATCGCATGCACGCGGATCGCCCACGTGGCTTCGTCCTGCGTGGCCTCCCGCGTCAGTGTTCTGGTTGGCCAGGACTGCTGACGTGATGCAATTTTTTTAAATTGCGTTTGACCCTTGGTTTTCGATTGTTTTTTCAAAAATACCCCCATAATCCAAATTTTCACCTCTTTTTTCTAAAATCATTTTCAATTAAATCCAAAAAAATAATTTTACCCCTTTTTTATCATTATTTTATTATTTTTATTTCTATTTATTTAAATTAAATTAAATTAAAATCATATAATTATTACCTAATAAATTAATTATTAAAATAAAATAAAAAATCAAAATAATTCCAATAATAATAAAAATAAAATTTTGGGTGTTACATTATTATTTTTCTTTTTGTTGATATAAAGCTAAAATTTTTTAGAATGAGAACTATAACAAATTTAGGTTATACTTTCATTTTAGGTCCCCCAAGTTAGTTGCTGAAGGAACTTTACAAAAGTATTGTTTGTTAGAACTTTATAAAGATTGTGAAAACACAAAAGGGTTAATTATGTATTTGTGGTTGATTTGGTGCATAGAAAAACTCAGAAGGAAAAATGATAAAAATGATTAGTGAATAGTCAATATGTACATTACAATCTTGCTAAACATATTTGAAAAATAATTTTAGATTTTATAAATATTATTAAATAAAATAGACAATTAAAAAGAAAATACAGATGCTGTAAACATAAATAATGAGTCACACAATAAGTTAAATGTTTATTTATGAGACAACATTAAGAGTATAAGTCTTAAGTATGAAGAAATTTTGGGTAAAAAATATTATTTCACATGATGGATACAAAAAACTACTATACCCCTCCTAATTATCACATTATTTTTTTGTTACTAAAAAAATAATTCATTCAATCATCACTTAATACAACTTCTAAAATAATATGAGGATTAAAAAAATTAAGAGACTTTCAAACATAAATACAATATCAGGATAATTAACATCAGTGTTTATTAAGGACGTGATCTATAAAATGACTATTTTTAAGGATGCATATTGTTTTAAAAGAAAGATATAATATGTAACTTAATAATTATTAATTTTTTTTCTAAGCTTTGCTTTATGTATAAGATTTGTATTCATGTACAAAAAAATTATATTAAGAAGAAAAATTTTATAATTTTTCTCCAACCTATTGTGTTTGAAGTAATATTATTATTAACTCAAAAAAAAAAAGTAAATTAGGTTAGCAAAGCTGCAAATTTGAGAACTATTTGAATTCTGTTCAGTTATGTGATTCGGTACTAAAAAATATGAATTCTCTTTAAAATGATTATGATCATTCGTTATTAGAAAAAAAAAACATTAATTAATGAAAATATGATCATTTCTTACAATGTAAAATTTTTTATTCTTTAATTTATAACACAAGAACATGTCAATTAGCTAAGAGATATTCTCCCAAAAATTATGCGACATTCAAAAACTACCATTTAACATATTTTTCACATTCAACATAAGATATGAAATCTTTTGGAGACACATGAATAACATGTGGTTTATATAATATATCATTTTGATATTCACCAAATAATACCCATACATATGTGGTTTAACGTAGTTAAATTGCCCATCTATATCATAATAACAAAGTTGGCCAAATCAACTTTGTTTGAAGCAGTCTTGACAATCTCACATATGAGTTAAGAATATTTGTCAATTTTGACGGAGTTGTGTTTAGGTACATTAATGAATAAAATACAAATATCTTAATATTTTTTGCTAAAGTAATTATTCTGAAATGCATTTAAACATAACATCACTTAATACAACTTTGTAATTATCACATGATTTTTTTTAACAATTCATTCAAACATCACTTAATACAACTTCCATAATGAATCGAAAAAAAAAAAATCAAGAGGTTTTGAACATAAATGCCATCTATGAGTAATTAATATCATTGCTTCATAGGTGTAACGGCCCCGGAAATTTAGAATGAAATATGTGTATTAAAAATGTCAAATGCGGAAGTATAAAAGAACAAACTAACTAAAAGAGAAACTCGAAAATAAAAACTATAAATATAACTACGGAGTCTTTAGGCGTCCCCTTCGCCGTCTTCCTGCAGAACGGGCTCGAGAACAATGTCTTCCTGATCTGAAATGGTTAAATAAGGAATGAGCTACACCAGCCCAGTAAAGACATCATACTATCTCACCGCCACGGAGGTAAAGGTGGGTAAAAAACACAAAAAGACCAATGGAGCATAATTTATAACAAATTCTTTTATCGATAATAAAATCCTTTACTGTCCACTTACCTTGGTGAGATCCATAAGATAACATACGAAAGCAATAACATTATCATCATCATGAAATCATATGAACTGTATAACAAAATACTTACCACACCTTTGCGTTTCAATCATTAAACAACACATTTTCCTCATTTACCAGCCTACTAGTATCCATGGGGATCCATAGGGGTCCCGCTACCCGTGGACCCTTAACATTTATAACCTGATTCCAGAGCCGTCCCCATACCCCGTCTGGTATGGGCACCAAAACCCTGTCCGGTATGAGGATGAAACGGGTCGTCCCTATACCCCGTCCGGTATGGGCGCCAAAACACATAAGATCTCCATACCCCGTCCGGTATGAGAGACCACGTTCCCGGTAGGGTTTCCTACGGACCTGGTCCATCCACCATCTCTCAGAATATCTAGTCAGGCTGTCCACATTATTCACTATCCATTCATATAAACTTTTTGACATTTTTCTTAGTTTCAATCAACCAAACACACACAATATGTAAACCAGTAATGGACACCAAACAAGACAACACACAACATCAGGTTCTCAGTCATTCAACCCATAGTCAATAAAACAGTGATATATGCACACGAAACTATGAAATGAAAACACCAGACATCATACTGTATTTAAAACTGTGAAATAGAACAAACAACAACTGACCGATAAATACACCAGACTCGGGCTCCATTAGTGACCTTAAACAATTTCACACATCTATTGATTCATGAAATACCATTTTATCATTTATTGAACTTTAATACCGTGATAGGAAATAGGGTGAGGGGTCCTTACTTGTTTCGGGGTCTGAATACGGCTCTACAGTGCGCCTACAGGCTGTCCCTAATTTTTTCTGAATTTTTTCTCGGGGAGCTGAAACGCACTACTAGTACCTGCACGTGTCCCAAAAAAATCACAAATTAGACCTAGGGCCCCTTTCAGCCAATATCGCAATTCCGGCACGGCGGCTCCACCGTGTTCTGGCGACGGCGCCGCCGCTTGCGGCGGCGGTTCGCCTCGGGTTGGCCATTTTCAGCCATTTTGGACTGAATTCGGCCACGCTTGCATCGGTCCCTGCGATAGAACAACCCTAGGGCCCTCGGTGGGCCGAAAAATTACGAAAAACAGAAACTTACCGGCGGCGGTGCTCTCGGGTGCGGCGGCTCCTCCGGCGTGAGTCGCGTTTTGATATTTGGCTCCTATCAACCTGTAGAGAAAAGAACGGTGATCCCAGTGGTATAAAATTTGCATCAAATAGAGGCCGGGAAGGGCCTCATCGGAGGCAAAAACTGAGGAGGGGCGTGGCGGCGCCGCTGGGTTTCGGCTGAGTTTTTCGGCCGTTTGGCTGGTGGTTTGGCTCCGGTTTGGACATAGGTAGACTCAACGTCGAAAAACGAGCAAGGGGGAGAAAAATTACCTCGATCGGTGGTCGAAAACTTCCCCGGTGCGGCGGCGGGTGGCGGCGGCCGGCTCCTCCGGCGTCTGGTTCTTCTTCTCCGGCGAGCACTGGCGGCTAGGGTTTCTTTGGTCAGGTGTGGGTGGGCAGTATTTATACCCTTTGCCTTTTAATCTTAACCGTCCATCAAGATTGAATCTGGGCCGTTCGATCGCGATTTAATTGGGATTAAATCTGGGCCGTTCATCGCGATGCAATCTGGGCCGTTCATGCCTGATTGAATCTGAGCCGTCCGTGCGCGTAAATCTGGGCCGTCCATACGCGTGAATCTGGGCCGTCCGTGCGCACATTTGATCTGGGTCGTCCGTGCGCGCGGGAATGGATCTGGGCCGTCCGATCGCGCGTACGCGGATCGCCCCTGTGGCCATTCCCCTGGTCAGCGTGTCCTTGCCACGCGGCGCGTCCTTGTTGGCCGGGGCTTCTGACCGGGTCGCTGACGTGGCTGCTGACGTGGTGCTGACGTTGCACAACTTTTCTAAATTACGTTTTGACCCCCGGTTTCTAATTTTCTTTTCAAAAATACCCCCAGAATCCAAATTTTCACCTATTTTTTCCAAAATCAATTTTAATTAAATCCAAATAATATTTTTACCCAATTTTATCATTATAATTATTTTTTATTTTCATTGAATTAAATTAAATTAAATTAAATTAAATAAAAATCCAAATAAATAAATAAATAAATAAATAAAATATTTATTTTCATTTAGGTGTTACAACTCTCCCCCCCTTAAAGAAATTTGGTTCCCCAAATTTGCCTCTTACTCTTGGTCGAACAAATGGGGATACTGGGCTCTAAATTCTGATTCTAGCTCCCAAGTAGCCTCCCTGGGCGTGTGGTTCTGCCACACGACCTTTACAAATAATATTTCTCGGTTGCGGAGTATTCTGCTCTCTCGGTCCGTGATACCGACCGGCACTTCTTCATAAGACAAGTCCTCTTGGAGTGGAAGCGGTTCATGAGCCAAGACATGAGAAGGGTCCGGATTGTACTTACGTAACATGGATACATGGAACACGTTGTGGACTTTAGAGAGCTCTGGAGGCAGTGCTAGTCTGTAGGCAGCAGTACCAATCATGTCTAAGATTTCGAAGGGTCCAATATACCGGGGGTTTAATTTTCCCCTCTTGCCGAACCTACTAATTCCCTTAAAGGGAGTGACCTTAAGAAACACCCGGTCGCCTTTCTCAAACGCTAGGTCTCTCCTCCGATTATCTGCGTAACTCTTCTGCCTACTCTGAGCTGTCTGAATGTTATTCTTGATTTTAACTATCTTGGACGTGGTTTCCTCTACCAACTCCGGGCCGAACAATCTTCTATCGCCCACTTCCTCCCAGCAAATTGGTGATCTGCAAGGGCGTCCATATAACGCCTCATATAGAGCCATGCCGATGCTTGCTTGGTAGCTGTTGTTATAGGCAAACTCTATCAGGGGTAGATGGTCGTCCCAATGGCCCCCGGAGTTAAGGACACAAGTTCAGAGCATATCCTCAAGCGTACGAATTGTCCTCTCTGATTGTCCATCAGTCTGGGGATGGAAGGCAGTACTAAGAGACAGCTTTGTTCCCATAGCTTGCTGGAAGCTACTCCAAAACCGAGAAGTGAACCTGGGATCCCTATCGGAAACTATTGTCACTGGAACCCCATGCAATCTGACTATCTCTCGAATATACATCTTTGCCAACTTGTCCAATGAATCGGTCATCCTGATGGCTAGGAAGTGGGATAACTTGGTAAGTCGGTCAACGATTACCCATATGGCATCATGTCCTGAACGCGCCTTGGGTAGCCTCGATACGAAGTCCATGGTGATGTGCTCCCACTTCCACTCCGGGATCGGTAAAGGCTGAAGTAACCCACTTGGGCACTGATGTTCTGCCTTGACCTGCTGATATACCAAACATTTAGATACAAAGTCGGCTATGTCTCTCTTCATCCCTTGCCACCAAAACCGGGGTCGCATGCTCTGGTACATTTTGGTGCTTCCTGGATGCATGGCAAACTTCGAGCCATGGGACTCCGTCATGATGTCCCTTTTTAACTCACTGTCATTTGGGACACACACCCTGTCTTGGAAACGAAGTAGTCCATCGGCAGATATTCGGAATTCTGAGCTCCCTCCCTGTTCTGCATCCTTCTTGCGGGCTACCAGGGCGGGATCAACTGTCTGGGCTTTCCTTATTCTCTGAATTAACTTGGGCTAGACTGTCAGGCGGTCCAAACATGTGACTCTCTTCAGATCATGAAGTCGAACCTGTTGTGTGGCCCCAATTGATCTGCATTCTGAAACCATCAAATGGGCTAAGATACCTGCACTTTTCCTGCTGAGGGCATCTGTTACCACGTTGACCTTACCCGGATGGTATAAGATGTCACAATCATAGTCCTTAAGGAGTTCCATCCACCTTCTCTGACGCATGTTGAGATCCTTCTGAGTGAATATATGTTTCAGACTCTTGTGATCAGTATAGATCTGAAAGGTCTCTCCGTACAAATAATGGCGCCAGGTTTTCAAGGCATAAATGATTGCGGCAAGTTCTAAGTCATGGGTGGGATAGTTCTTCTCATGATTCTTTAACTGTCTAGACCCGTATGCTATAACCTTTCCATGTTGCATCAGGACACAACCCAGGCCCAGATAGGAGGCATCACTATAAACTGTATATTCTCCCGATCCACTCGATAAAGCAGCACGGGTGCAGTGGTCAGCCATTTCTTTAATTCTGAGAAACTTCTTTCGCAGTCTTCATTCCACTCAAACTTGGCATTCTTCTTTGTGAGTCGGGTTAGAGGAGCTGCTAGACTGGAGAATCCTTCAACGAACCTGCGGTAATAACCTGCCATCCCCAGGAAGCTACGGATTTCCTTAACTGATGTCAGCTTCTCCCAACCAAGCACCGCTTCAACCTTTTCAGGATTCACTGATACCCCTTCTTTCGATATGATGTGTCCTAGGAAGGCAGTCTGCTCAAGCCAGAATCCACACTTACTCAACTTCGCATATAGCCTCTTATTTCTAAGGACCTACAAAACTTGGGCCAGATGGTGAGCATGCTCTTCTCTGCTTTTTGAGTAGAGTAAGATATCATCGATGAACACGATGACAAATTGATCCAAGAACTCTCTGAAAATCCTGTTCATCAGATCCATAAAGATTGCCGGGGCATTGGTTAGCCCGAATGGCATGACCAGGAACTCATAGTGTCCGTACCTGGTTCGGAAGGCCGTCTTGGGGATGTCTTCTGTTCTTATCTTCACCTGGTGGTAACCTGATCGTAGATCTATTTTAGAGAAGACTTGTGCACTCTGCAGCTGATCAAAGAGGTCATCAATCTGGGGAAGGGTATACTTGTTTTTGATCGTGACCTTGTTCAATCCTCTGTAATCAATGCACAGTCTCAACGTTCCATCTCATTTCCTTGCAAAAGTGACTCCGGCACCCCAAGGGGACACACTGTGTCTAATAAAACCACTGTCTTGCAGTTCAGTGATCTGTTTCCTCAGCTCTTCTATCTCAATGCGGCTCATGCGGTAAGGAGCAACCGAAATGGGCTGGGTACCTGGCTGTAGGTCTATAGTAAACTCGACTTTCCTGTCCACTGGCAGATCAGGCAGTTCGTCCGGAAACACATCTGGAAAGTCTCGGACTACAGGAATCTCTTGAATACAAATTTCCCTCTTGGGCTTGCGTAGTCAGAGAAAACAACAAGATTAAGGCACTAGAAGTTAAGAAAACTTGCCATCAAGGAATACTGAATAATTTTATTAATTTGTAAATGACTCCTCGTTAGGAGGATTAAATACAGCTTTCTTGTTGAAGCAATCTATAGTGGCGTGATACGCTGCTAGCCAATCCATTCCTAAGATTACATCAAAATCCCCCGTGTCTAACCCTATCAGGTCTACACTCAACTTCCTATTTGCTATCTCCACGGCACAAGCCCTATAGATAGCTTCCCCTAGTAGTGTTTCACCCCCAGCAGTAGACACAAACAATAGTGATTCAAGTTTATCAGGTGATACATTAATTTTAGGAGCAAAAGTATGTGAAACAAAAGAGTGCGATGCACCAGTGTCAAATAAAACATGAGCAATATGGTCACAGATAGTATACATATCCTGTACCACATCCGGGTCGGTGTCGGCATCCTGCTGGGTAAGGTTGTAAGCTCTGCCCTGGATAGGAGGCCTCCCTTGATTCTGGTTCCTTGGGCATTCTCTGGCATAATGCTGGGCACTGCCACAAATGCGACAAGTGTTGTTGAGGCGGTAGCAGGGTCGGTCCCCGTGATCTCTGCCATAGTATTGACAGATCTTTCCACGTGCTGCCCCTGGAGCCTGAAGAGGGGCCTGGATGGCTGGTATGGGCCTCTTGTTTGGTTGGGCAGGCGCCGCGGGTGCTGGCCTGCGGAACGGAGCTGAAGGTCGGGAACTCCCTCCTGGCTGAGGACAGGTGCTGAAGCTTCTTTCCACGATCTGTGCCTTTGCTAGGACTATTGAATAGGTCTTGAGCTCCAATACTACAAAGTGTTGCCTGATCTCTGGGCTAAGACTCGACTGCAATCTCCAGGCCTTTTGGCCCTCATCCATCAATGTCTCCGGGGAGTATCGGCCCAGCTCGAGGAACTTACAAGCATACTCTGATACTGTCATGTTTCCCTGAACTAGTTGAACAAACTCCGTTTTCTTTAGGTGTCAGATGTGCTCAGGGAGATACTCCGCATGGAAGGCCGTTAGGAACTGCTCCCAAGTGACTGGTGTAGGCAGGGTGGCCTGCTTGAGCTCCCACCAACGTCTTGCTTTCCCTACCAGCATGAAGGAAGCAAGGGCAGTTCTCTGCTCAGGGACTACTCCCAAGCTCCTGAAAGCTCTCTCAGTCTCCGCCAGCCAGTACTCGGCCTCTTCGAAAGAGGATCCTCCTGCAAAGGTGGAGGGGTTCAGTCTCCTGTACCTCTCTATGTAGCCCGGGTCGATCAAGGAAGGAGCAGAGTCCCGTGGAGGAGGGACTGGACCCAGCTGGGGATAGACTGGGGGGGTCCTGTGGTGGCACCTGCTGATATGCTAGGGGCACTGGGTCGTGCTGTGGCGGTGCCGGGTAGTACCGTGGCTGGGGCACCGGGTTGTACTGCAGTAGTGGTGCCGGGTGGTACTGTGGAGGAGCAGACTCGTGCCGGGGTGGCTCGGGATCCGCTTGCTGTAGCGGTGGCTCAGCCCGTGGTAGTGGGGGAGGTTCGGGTAACTCCCTTCTCTCCTCTCGCCCTTGCTGGGCAGCTATGAATCCTTCCATCATCTCAAATAGCCTGTCTACATCCTCCCGAAGAGAATTATCCCGGGCTGCTCGATTTAGTGGGGGTCTTCCTCTCCTCATTTCTCTGCACCTGCATTTCATAAGGAATGGTTGAGTAACGGTTTATCGGTGAATATTTCTCTAAGTATTATAGTGTAAGGGATGGGTTCGGGGAACGCGGCTCTGATACCAACTGTAACGGCCCCGAAAATTTAGAATGAAATATGTGTATTAAAAATGTCAAATGCGGAAGCGTAATAAAAATTTTGATTAACATCCCTTACACTAAAACCAAAAACGTGCTCAAAGTATAAAAGAACAAACTAACTAAAAGAGAAACTCGAAAATAAAAACTATAAATATAACTACTGAGTCTTTAGGCATCCCCTTCGCTGTCTTCCTGCAGAACGGGCTCGGGAACAATGTCTTCCTGATCTGAAATGGTTAAATAAGGAATGAGCTATATCAGCTCAGTAAAGACATCACACTATCTCACCGCCACGGAGGTAAAGGTGGGTAAAAAACACAAAAAGACCAATGGAGCATAATTTATAACAAATTCTTTTATCAATAATAAAATCCTTTACTGTCCACTTACCTCGGTGAGATCCATAAGATAACATACGAAAACAATAACATTATCATCATCATGAAATCATATGAACTTAATAACAAAATACTTACCACGTCTTTGCGTTTCAATCATTAAACAACACATTTTCCTCATTTACCAGTCTACTAGTATCCATAGGGGTCCCGCTACCCGTGGACCCTTAATATTTATAACCTGATTCCAGAGCCGTCCTCATACCCCGTCCGGTATGGGCACCAAAACCATGAACCTCAATACCCCGTGCGGTATGAGGGTGAAACGGACCGTCCCCATACCCCGTCCGGTATGGGCGCCAAAACACATAAAATCTCCATACCCCGTCCGGTATGAGAGACCACGTTCCCAGTATGGTTCCCTACTGACCCGGTCCGTCCACCATCTCCCAGGATATCTAGTCATGCTGTCCACATTATTCACTATCCATTCACATAACCTTTTTGACCATTTTCTTGGTTTCAATCAACCAAACACACACAATATGTAAACCAGTAATGGACACCAAACAAGACAACACACAACATCAGGTTCTCAGTCATTCAACCCATAGTCAATAAAACAGTTATATATGCACATGAAGCTATGAAATAAAAATACCACACATCATACTGCATTTAAAATTGTGAAATAGAACAAACAATAACTGATCGACAAATACACCAGACTCGGACTCCATTAGCGACCTTAAACAATTTCACACATCTATTGATTCATGAAATACCGTTTTATCATTTATTGAACTTTAATACCGTGATAGGAAATAGGGTGATGGGTCTTTACTTGTTTCGGGGTCTGAATACGGCTCTACAGTGCGCCTATATGCTGTCCCTAATTTTTCCTGAATTTTTTCCCAGGGAGCTGAAACGCACTACTAGTACCTGCACGTGTCCCAAAAAAATCTCAAATTAGACCTAGGGCCCCTTTCAGCCAATATCGCAATTCCGGCATGGCGGCTCCGCCGTGCTCCGACGACGGCGGTTCGCCTCGGGTTGGCCGTTTTCGCCCGAATTCAGCCACGCTTGCATCGGTCCCTGCGATAGAACAACCCTAGGACCCTCGGTGGGCTGAAAAATCACGAAAAATAGAAACTTACCGGCGGCGGTGCTCTCGGGTGCGGCGGCTCCTCCGGCGTGAGTCGCGTTTTGATGTTTGACTCCGATCAACTTGTAGAGAAAAGAACGGTGATCACGGTGGTATAAAATTTGCATCAAATGGAGGCCGGGAAGGGCCTCATCGGAGGCAAAAATCGAGAAGGGGCGCGACAGTGCCGCTGGGTTTCGGCTGAATTTTCCGGCCGTTTGGCTCCGGTTTGGCCATAGGCGGACTCAGCGTCGAAAAAAGAGTAAGGGGGAGAAAAATTACCTCAATCGGCGGTCGGAAACTTCCCCGGTGCGGCGGCGGGTGGCGGCGGCCGGCTCCTCCGGCGTCTGGTTCTTCTTCTCCGGCGAGCACTGGCGGCTAGGATTTCTTTGGTCAGGTGTGAGTGGGGGTATTTATACCATTTGTCTTTTAATCTTGACCGTCCATCAAGATTGAATCTGGGCCGTTTGATCGCGATTTAATTGGGATTAAATTAAATCTGGGCCGTTCGTGCCTGATTGAATCTGGACCGTCCGTGCGCGTGAATCTGCGCCGTCCGTGAACGTGAATCTGGACCGTCCGTGCGCACGTTTGATCTGGGCCGTCCGTGCGCGCGGGAACATTTTACGGTCTTTCTCCAACTGATTGTGTTTGAAGTAGCGTTGTTATCCAACTAGGAAGAAAAGTAAATCATGTTAATGAAGCTGCAAATTTTTCTTCTGCAGTTATCATGTTAGTAAATATAAAGTTGGTATCCTTTTCTTTTTTGTTGGTTGGATATACATATATATATATAGTAAATGAAAAGTTGATATATTTATCTTGGGTTAATCTTAATTAAAACTTTCAAAGATGGGGACTGCCTAAAACATACGATTAGATCTTGGTAATCAGAGGATCAAAAAAGAAAAGAAGAAGAAACATAGTTTCAAGGAAAAAGGAACAGAAGAAGTATACGTTAAAAGAATATCTTTCTGCGTCTCAAGGTGTTGGCAGAAGCCTTAGAGACCAAATACCCAACACCAAAACACATTACCCAAATCCCCACATCAATCGCCCATTTCATTCCCTCCATCTCCATCTCCATCTCCATCTCCATCTCCATCCCCTCCTCCGCCTCCTCACCCTCCGATCTTTCTCCTGACCAGCAATACCTACCGTCCGATTCCTCTTTCTCTTCTGGGATCACCTCAAGCAATTCAATCTCTCTTCTCCTCATCATCATCTTCCTCCTCCTCACCATTTCCACGCTCTCACTCACTGCCACGTGTCCCTCCAACGCCACGCACACCTGCGCCGCCACCGCCTTAAAAATATCCCCTTCCATCTCGCACTTGCACTCTAGTTTCCACTCTTTCTCCCCGTCTTTTCTAAAAATTCCCTTCAACACCTTCTCCTCTCTCAAATATACCTCAAACCGCAACCCCACGGGAATCCCAACCCGCTCCCTGCTCCCGTATATCACCTCCCCATCTTTCGTCTTCGCGTTATCCACGAGGTAAAGAGAAACGAACGCCTGCGATTCGGGTCGGATCTTCGAACCGTTAACCTCAAGAGCATTCCCATGGATTCTTGGAAGATAGACGAGAGTGGCGGAATCCGGCAATACTTTTGGGGTATCGAAGCCGGAAAAACGAATGAAGAAAGCTTTGATGTTTAAATGATCTTTCTCGCTGTAGCCGTGATAATCTGCTGATATACACATCGTGCTACTACTCCGTTTAAAGATAGATTCAGTGTGAATATATTTGATGGATTTATAGAGATTTGAATGGTGGGTAGTCAGAGGGAAGCCTCGGATTTGATTCAGAATCAGGGCGTTGGCGAGTGGGGAGCACACAGTTTTGGTGCTGGCATGGAGTAAGCGACAAAAAAATTGTGTGCTGCAGGTTGCCAGCAGGAGTCTTCTTGTCTGAGTTTGCATGGGTTCCGTGATATGTGATTCTGTCGTTTTGTTTTTGTATTCTGTGTTTCGCGGAAGTAAGAGTTGATGGACTTGCGGAATTTTGGAGCGTTGGATTGAGGATTATGAAGTGGGTTGTTGGGTCGGCAGGTGCATGAATGAAGCCGTTGTGGATGACTTAAATGCGTTGAATTTTGGATCTTCCGAGAGCCGTCGATTTGGGATAATTTTCCCAAGTCCTGGCAAGTGGATTAGAATCTTTGATACATGTAAGAAACCGGCACTTGCATTTCCTTTTTTTTTTTTTTTTAATTTTTAATTTTAAATTATAAACTTACAATATATAATTTTTTTAAAAATAATCTATAAATATGTAAATAAAATTAATGTCATAATTTATATAATAATAATTTATTTAAATTTTCCTAAATATAAAAATAAAATTTAATTTTTAATTAATTATGAATTATGTTATAAATAAAATTTAAATATAAAAATAAAATTACTATATATGATATTATTTAAGTTTTTAAAATGTAAAAAATTAATTTAATAATATATATCATAATTACTAATTTAAATTTTCTAAATACAAATTTAAATTTAAATTTTCCTTAATTATAAACTTTTAAATATATACTCTACATAAATTATGACATACATGTAATTTTTTAATCACTTACCACATGGAGCAGTGAAATATTCTTATTAAAATTTTTTATTTTTGTATAAATTTTGTTTCTATAAAATAATTTTAATATTTTTATATAATTATAAGAATTTTTTACAATTATATGTTGTGCGTAATTAAATGATACTCTGTTTTTCTAATTCTATTGTCAAAAATATATTTTTTTAATTAAAATTATTTATATTATAATAATTTTTATCTTTGTTTAGAATTATTTTTAAAGTATTTTGACCTACTCACAGTACAAGAACCAATCGAACAAATCAGATCATATATTTTCATTTCAAATATCTGGAAAAAATAATAAACAAAATTAAAATATACTAATTATATTTTATTATGCAAATTCATCGGTACTCCCCCCAATATTTAATCGTTGTTTACCTTATGATTGGTTAAGTGTTTGTTTGGCAAAACTGATGGGCAAAAAAAGAAAAAAGGTATTAACTAAAAATAGTTGGGCTCCTTCAGGACTTGGTGGTTTTCGGGTCCAACAGAAATTCTGTAAAAATCAAATGGGTGGAAAAATTGCTTTTCCGAGTGCCTCACCTCTTCCCATCTTAAATAGTTATCTTATTTTTCTTTTATTGGATCACTGCATGTTTCACGTGTTGAATTCCACTTAAATAGGTAAGTGACTGCTCCTTTTTGTATTTCATTACAGGTACTCAATTTTTTCAGACTTTTGCTTGACACTCCATCTTTTATTTTTATTGAGGATGTTGTAATGAAATGAATGTGGTGCACAACCCGAAATCAACAATATAATCTAAAATCCCGTATATACATAAGTAACCAGAAATTCAAAATTTTAAATAAACCCTCCATACTTGATTCATACTTAATAGACGAGTGAAAATCAAGATAATTGAGAATGAATTAAAATAAAAATTCCTGAATTTTATTAATAAGTTAAAAATTTTGAATGAATTATAACTTTAAATTGAAAACTTATTTACAGTGTATATCATATGAATAATAAAGAAAATAATTTCTTAATTAATGGTAGAAATTATATAAAAAATTAAATCTAAACTGTAATGGAAAACTAACAAAAATTAAGAAGATTACAAGATATATATAATTTTTCTCTAAAGAAAACTTTTTGAATAGATAATATCTTAATTGATTGTGGCTGATTTAGGAGAAAAAAATATGTCAAGATATTTTTCTCTTTCTCAAATATTTTTATTTTCCGTAAGATTTGATATTTAAGAACTTTTCTTCTTTCTCAAGATAGTTTACAATTTATGAGTAATTTTTTCTTTTGACTGATCTTTAATTGTGAAGATTTCTCACAAGATTATGAAATAAAATTCCATGAGAGTTTTCTGTTTTCATGTCTTGGAGTTTTTCCCTCTTGTTTATTTCCTTCTTGCATTTGAGGTGAATAGTATATATTATTATACCATTGGGTTAATGACCTTGTTGTCTTCTATTCTTGGTCTTCTTTAGTGGGTCCAAGCTTATCTTCTTCATTGATCCACATTTAGACAAATAGTTGAAAGTTTGTTGTAATCTTTTACCTCTCCTCCTTGTAATGGGCCCACTTGGTATCGAGATATTTTTTCTGCCAAGTTGATGCATCCATGCTCACATCATCACCTTCCTTTTTAAAAAGATTCGTCCATGAATGTGGATCTGTATAAAAAAGGAAAAGGTCAGAAACATTAATAAAGTAGACACATTGTACTCACATTAGAGATCAATTTTATAGGCATTGTCATTGATACGCTCTAGGATTTGAAAAGGTTCGTCTCCTTAAGAGTCTAACTTAGATTTTCATTGATTGAAAAATCTTTTCTTTTGCATATGAACCCATACTTAATGGCCAGGTTGGAAACTGCTTGTTTTTTTTTATTAGCGTATTATGCATAGGATTCATTCTTCTTCTGAATATGTTGCTTAGCCTTCTCATGTAGAACTTTAACAAGTTCTGCTCTCATCTGACCATTAGTGTCATGAATTTCCTACAAAGGTAAAGATGTGAGGTCCAACGGAGTTAAATAATTGAAACTATAAATAATCTCGAAAAGTGAAAATCTTGTAGAGATATGAATGCTCCTATTATATGCAAATTCAACTATATGCAAACAATCCTCCCATGTTTTCAAATTTTAGACACCTACATCTCTCAACAAAGATCCTAAGGTCCTATTAACGACCTCAATTTGGCTATCAGTTTTGGGGTGACATGCAATAGAGAATAACAACTTTGTTCCTAATTTACCCCACAGAATTCTTTAAAAATGATTAAGGAATTTCACATCCCTATCACTCACAATTATCTTAAGAATACCACAGAGTCTCATAACATCCTTAAAAAATAGGCTTGTAGTATTTGTCGCATCATCAGGCTTTTGAAATCTTACAATATTAATTTAATACTGTTTTCCTTACTGAGTATATGAAACTCATTCTTTCCATGCCCCCCTCCATAGATGAGGAAGAAAGTGAGGAACCGCATGCTGAATTACCCCTAGAAGTCTATGAAAATCTCCTCGATCAACAAGTTTGAGTCCATGACTGTTCTCGCACTCTGATGAGTCCAATAGCATTGTGAAAGAAGTGACCATTATATTTGTTTTATATTTTGCAGTCACTTCTGACATCAGTTTATGTATGTATTACAACTTATATATATTTGTAAGGGGTTTGTAATGATTTTGCTCTACTGCATAAATTTTATTATGCACTTGTTATTCTGAATCTGTATCTGATACTCATTTACTTTATTAACACTTGGGATGTCATAGATGGTATTAGAGCAGAATTTCACGGAACAAATCCCATACACTGAGGCTTAGTATAGATAAACCTTTTAGAGTACTTAGGAAAGAAATATATCTTATTTTCAAAGATTAAACCTCCAACTCATGTCTTTATTTCTTTTTTAGGAATGATGCGGGGAAGACTATCCGTAGAGCTTACTGAACGACTTGAAGTCCCAGATCATTCAACTAGGGCTGAATTTGCGGAACCTTTTTGAGCCATTTAAGGATTAACTGTAGTCGTAGGAAAAAACTAAGCCAACCCTTATCCACCCCCTGTCCCTGAATTCTAAAACACATATCAGTCTATCTCTCACAATATTCCGGAGTATAGAAAACTTAATCCCCCACACTTTGAAGGTGGCCCTGATCCTTTAGTAGCCGAAACCTGGATCCTAAAAATAGAGAAGCTTTTCTCTGTCCTAGACTTGACCGAAGAACAAAAAGTCCCTCTTGCAGCTTTCATGTTAAAGAGTGAAGCGAAATACTTGTGGCGACTTAAGAAAGAAGTCTAACTTACCTATATTACCTGAGAAGTGCTCATAGACGCTTTATTTGATAACTTTTTTCCTGCTTATGTTTGGAAAAAGAAAGAGGAGGAATTCTAGGACCTCCGCCAAGGAAGCTGTCTGCAGCCCAATATGCAATCTGTTTTATTCAACTGTCTAGATTTGCCCTTTTGATGGTTACCCCCAATAACTGAGAAGTTAGGAAGTTTCTCAAAGGTCTTTGTATTGACATTTATGACCGGATTGCAATGCTGAGACCCTGCTCATATGTATAGGTACTTTAACATGCCCAGTTGGTCGAAGATCTTATCTTGGCAAGCACAAACACTTTACCCGAGTTCGTGCCCAACAACAACCCCAACAGCTTAGAAAAAATTGTTCGACCTAGTAAGTAACCCTCTAGACAAACGAACCAAAATTGTCCTTCTTCTTGCCTTACCCTCACCTATAGCTCCACTTTCCCGAGATAACCAACCTTATCAACATTATGATTGCTCACATGGTGACCTGCCCTGTTAGCGTATCAATAACGCCTGCTGTTGGTGCAGAAACACCCAACAACTTATAACAGACTGCCCTCAGCGACCAAAGGATGTAGCCCAATCTGTAGCACAAGATCGAGTGTACCACTTAGATGAATCTTATGTCCTTTCTACTCCTGTCCTCATCCAGGGTATGCTTTCTATTCGTAAGACTTCTTCCGAGGCTTTGATTGATACTAGTGCAACTCACTCTTTTATTTTCTATATATTAAGTTGTAACCTAGAATTTAGACTATAAGCTTTAGAGAAAATGCTAGTGGTAGAAACTCCCTCTAAAAGACTACTAGAAGCTCATTTTGTATATAAGGACTGTAGGATAAAAGCTTCAGGGATAGAAGTCTGTGTAAACCTAATACTATTAGATTTTATGAGATTTGATATAATATTAGAAATGGATTGGTTAAAAAAATATAGAGTTATAATAGACTGTGAAAGTAAAATTGTAACCTTACGATCCCCGAAAAAGAAATAAAAGTTGTTGTTATCATTTTCGTAACAATTGAATGAACATGAATATGGACACTGATTCTGCTGTGTGTTCCATATCAATTGTTTGCAATTTTTTGGATGTCTTTTCCATCAAACTCTCTGATCTACCTTCTTCATGTGAGTTAGAGTTCCTGATTAAAGTCTTACATGAAACCCAGTCGATCTCGAAGCCCACGTATCGCATGAGTCGCACTAAGTTAACAAAACTGAAACATCAGCTTTCTTATCTTATCACCCAGAAATTCATTCACCTTAGCCATTCCCCTTGGGGTGCTCCGGTGTTGTTCGTAAAGAAGAAGGATGGTACTTTCCGACTCTGTGTGGACTACAGGGAACTTAATTGGGTGACCATTAAAAGTAAGTACCCCTTTCCCCAGATCGACAATTTTTTCGATTAACTCTAAGAAGTCACGGTCTTCTCTAAGATCGATCTAGTTAAAGAAAAAGACATTCTAAAAACCACTTTCCGGTGTAGATATGATTTGTACGAGTTCAGAGTGATGCCGTTCAGATTGACCAATGCCCCAGTAGCCTTTATAAACCTACTGAACTGAGTTTTTCAGCACGCACTAGATCGGTACATCACCGTTTTTTATTGATGACATTCTTGTATATTCCAAAAGTTGTGAGGAACATATTGTGCATTTGGCTGAAGTGTTGGAGACTCTCCGTCAAAACTAGTTGTATGCGAAACTAAGTAAGTAATCCTTTTGGTTAGATTGAGTTTCTTTTCTCGATCATGTAATCTTAAGTGAAGGAGTTTCCATAGACCCATCTAAGGTGGAATCATTGATCAGCTGGAGTCCACCCACTAATGTGGCCGATGTACGTAGTTTTCTTAGTTTAGCAGGCTATTATAGATGATTCATTAACAGATTCGCTAAGATTGCTGCCCTTATTACTCGACTCACCAAAAAAGGAGTACCATTCATTTAGAATTATGAATGCAGTGAAAGCTTCATGAAACTAAAGCGTCGTTTCACCTCTGCTCCTGTGTTAATCCTCCCTGATAATGTTGAGAGATTCTAAGTTTACTGCGATACATCTCAGATTGGTTTGAGATGTGTCTTGATGCAGCATGACAGAGTAGTCGCATTTGAATCTCAGCAGCTCAAAGTTCATGAGCAAAACTACCCTACCTGCGACCTAGATTTAGCAGCCATTATTTTTTCTCTGAAGATATAGTGGCATTACCTGTATGATCAGACTTTTGAAATCTACACTGAGCATAAGAGTCTCAAATATATCTTTTCTAAAAAAGAGTTGAACATGAGGCAAAGATGCTAGATGGATCTCCTAAAGGATTATGAGTGTCAGATCATTTATCACCCTGTGAGAGAGAATGTAGTTGTTGATGCCCTAAGTCAAAAGGAGTCTACTATGCAGGCTCAAACCATGGCCTCAAGTTGGAAGCTAATGGAAACTATACAATCACTTCGCCTTAGCTATTACGAAAAGGACACCTATCTCACTCAGATCCAAGCCATACTGAATATCTTTATAAAAATATAGGAAGCATAGGCCACGAACTCAGAACTCATCAAGAATCTGGGTAAGTTCACTTCTGACGAATCTCCTAATTTCACGATCTCTAATGACGGATTGTTTAGATTCCGAAATTGAATTTGGATCCCCATTGTTGTACGTACAAATGTATTGAAGACCACCCATGGTTCTAAGTTATCCATTCATCTCGGGAGTACCAAAATATACTGGGACTTAAAACAACAATATTAATGGCCAAGAATAAAGAAGGATGTAGTTGACTACATCTCACGATGCCTCACTTGTCAATAGATAATGGTAGAACATCAACTAGTGGCTTGCTTCAGGGTCTTCTAAGTTGAGCCCTCGTTATGTGGGACCTTTTTCGATCATCAAGCACATTGGGCCTGTGGCATACCGCCTTATCCTATACCGAGAGTTCATGGGTCTGCATGATGTCTTTCATGTCTCAATACTTTAGAGGTACCACCCTGATTCTTCTCATGTCATTCCTCGTGATGAGGTACAGGTACAAGCCGATATGACCTATGAGAAGGTTTCTGTAAAAATTCTCGGTGGACCGATAAGGTCTTACGTAACAAGACAATTCCCATGATAAAGGTACGATGACAACATCATATTCTAAAAAAAGCAACGTGGGAGTTAGAAGACGAAATGAGGAAAAAGTATCAAAACTTATTCGAGAAAAATTTGGGGACCAAATTTTTTAAGGTTGGAGGGATGTAACACCCCGCCCATCACTGTGTTAAAATAATTTGGAAACTCTATTTATTCGAGCTTTTGGCTGCTTTGAACTTAATTAATTTACGTTGTTTAATATTTATCGTGATTCGTAATTTTGATTGATTTTATTTATTTAATTTTTAGTTAAATTTTATTTTAATTAATTTTAATTTAATTAAATTAAATTGAACATGAAAATTTAGAAAAAAAATCAAAAAACGAAGAAACAGGAAAAAATTTCTGCAGGAAAAATCCCGCGAGAAGGTCGGTTGCCCCCGTGGGTGCTGGGCATTGTGCGCGTGCATATGCGAGCACAATGGCCGCAGGACGTGCGCACAACACGCACGACATGGGGTCAAGACATGCGTGCGCGTCTTGTCGCGTGTAGGCAGGCCATCTGCGCGTCATCACGCGCACGGACAGGCACCGCACACTGTGCGCGTGCTGTCTACGCAGTAGGCCTGCACGAATAGGCCCTGTGCGCCTGAGGCCTACGTGCGCAGCACCCAGCGTGCCAAGGCTCTGCGCGCACGTAGGCTAACCACTGCGCACGTGCTAAGAGACCTATGCGCCTGCAGGCTAGCCTGCAACACGCCGACCGGAGCACTACCACCTCGAGGCTGCTGGTGAAGGAGGCCTTCCTCCCTCTTTTTTTATGTCGAGCTTCTTTTTCTCCTCTCTCTTCATTGGATTTGACCACTTGGCGTGAATCTAATGATTTTAAAATTATATAAATTGCCTTCCTCTTCCCTTTCTCTTCATGTTTCCATTCTTCCATTTTTAAAGGTTTAGAGAGAGAAAAAGAGAAAGATAATAGTCTAGTGAGAGAAGAAGAGAAAGAAAAGAGAATGGTGGGGGAAAAAACATCAAGGTTTTGTTAAGAAATTTAATATTTTTTTCGAAATCTTAAAGAGCATTTTTAAATAAATTAAATTAATATGATTGTTATTTTGTCTGTTTTGTATTCCTTTATGTTCAAATAGGCCGAATTGTTCTTGTTTTCAAAGATGCCATGTGAATTACAGATATTTAATGAATTTGCATGCAATAAATATAATATGTAATCGGTAACAATAAAAAGTATAAAAGAAAAGAAAAAGAGAAAAGTGGAATGAAGCTTGTATGGTCCGAAGTGTGTCTGTATTAACATGCATATTGCATCAAGTATTTCGTTAGACTTTTTATCTCTAAGGAGTATCTATTTTCTCCTCCTCCATCTATTCTGAAAAGACGTAAGATGATCGCTCTCAGTGGATGACGGTGTACCCTCTGACGAGAGTAGTGTCGCTTTATCTATAGGGGTCACATGTGGCTAAGTAATGTCATGACTATAGATATCTGTTTGGACCATTATGACTAGTACGACCGTGGTCATAGATCGTACCATGGTTTGACCAGCCGAAAATGGGTCTGAGCAACTTGCCGTATCTGTATTTGATACGGTCATTCCACTTGGGTAGTTGGAAATCTGTATCTGCCATTAGAGATAGAAGTTGTAACGAATTTATGAAGCATGACACAAAAAACTAAGCATTTTATGATTTATTTAATTTTTTTTATTATCTGGCATGATGTATGTTTGATTATCTATATTAACATATTATTTTCTTAACAAAGAAATAGTTTTCCATAATGTGAAGTAGGTAAACGAGGAAGTTAAATGATAAGATGAAATAACTAACATTTGAAATCTTACGATATTAATTTAATACTGTTTTCCTTACTGAGCATATGGAACTTACACTTTCCATGCCCTCCCCCTCCCCAGATGAGGAAGAAAATGAGAAACTGAAGGTTGACCTACTCTTAGAAGTTTATGAGGATCCCGTGGATCCACAAGTTTGAGTGCATAATTGTTCCTGCACTCTGATGAAAGAAGTGATCCTTATATTTGTTTTGTATTTTGCAGCAACTTTTGGCCTCAGTATATGTATGTATTAGAACTTATATATATTTGTAAGAGATTTGTAATGATTTTGCTTTGTTATATAAATTATATAATGCACTCATTATTGTGAATCTGTATCTGACATTCATTTGCCTTAATTGGCACTTGGGATGTCATAGAAGAGGATGTGAATGAATGCGTAATATTTCACTCTTATATTGGTGGAGAAGGTTGAGATAAGATGCACGGAAATCTACTTTTATTTTCATAAAGGAGACTATGAACGAGATGCACGACATTCAAATTTTACTTTCACATAAGAGATTATGAGGAGATGCACAACACTCCACTATAAATTTCATGAGTAGGCTGTGAGTAAAATACATCGTAAAAACTGAAATCGATTTCAATTTCATGAGTAGGATGCGAGTAGGGTACGCAATAAAGACCTAAATCAAAATAACTGTAATATCATGACTAAACTGTGAGTGAGAGGCACTCTAAAAACTCAAATCAACTTTAATTTCATGAGTAGATAGTGAGTAAAATCCACAATAAAAGCTCCAATCATTTCCAATTTCATATAAGTAGACTATAAGTGAGATACACAGTAAAAACTCAAATAAATTTTAATTTCATAAGTATGTTATGAGTGAGAGCATAGTAAAAATTCAAATTAATTTCAATAGTATGAATAGACTGTGAGTAAGATGCACATTAAAAACTCAAATACATTTTATGAGCAGGTTGTAAGCGAAATGCACATTAAAAACTCAAACCAATTACAATAAGTAAGTTGTGAGTACATCTGAGTAAGTTATTAGTGAGATGCATAGCAGAAATCAAATCAATTTCAATTTCGCATGTAAACAATGAATGAAATGCATGATAAAATTCAAATTAAATTTAATTTCGTATGAGTAGGTTGCGATAGAGATGTACAATACAAACTCAATTAATTTTCAAATTAATTGTAACTTAATAGATTGTGAGAAAGATGTGGAGCAAAAAAGTCAAATCAGTTGACGTTTTGCAAGAGAAGTAAAAAATCTAACATTTTCTATTATTTGATATTGGTAAGGAGTTTTGGTTAAGATTGTGGTAATTTTAGTAGTTACTTATTTGTTTCTTTTACAAAAAGCCTAATTAAAAAATATCATACCCTAATTTTATCAGTTTTAAAATTTAAATAATTTCGACTACAATATAAAAATTAAAAAATGCAAATAATAATTGTAATTTATTATCTTCATAATAGCTTTGCTGTTAATATAAATTGTTATTTTTATCTTATTTTATCATGTTCAAGAAAAGGAGAAAGAAGAGGAGAAAAATGAAAAGGTCTGGGCTTTAAAAAAGAATGGATCTGCCTTGACCTACATTTCAAAATTAAAAACACCAAAAGAAAGCGCAACCCAAGTGAATTGAGGCAGTGTCCAGTTCCCATTTTAATTGGAACGGTGTCGGTTTAAGGAAGCTCAATTCCACATAATATACCCAATGTTCAACACCAAGGTTATTTTTTAAATTTCACTTCAAAAATTTAGAATGTATCTAGATATCTCATGCTAATATATTCAATAAGCAGCTATTTCAGTGTCTTTTAAGGATCGTGACATACTACTACTATATGTCACATGAATTTGATATAACTAGTAAATTAAGTTTTTCTTAATTATATTGGTAATCAAAATGATTGATTATCAAATCAACAACCACATGCCAACCTAATAGAATGTTCTTCTATTTTGAGTAACATGGGTTGTTGTATTTATTTGTGTCCAGTTAAATCTTAAATTCTAACCAGTAAGGTTAACTACATTTGAGTAATCATGGGCTGTTGTATTTATACTACTACTATATGTCAATCATAGTGCATTTGAGGAATCATGAGATGACAAGACATTAATGGTAAGGCAAGTCTATAAACATTATTTTGACAACTTTTTTGGGACCTTGCCAACTTTCAGAGGCCTATTTATGTATACGCCCATGGGCACTTAATAGGTCCATACCAATTACCACCCTAATGCAACTATGTTAAATGTTCCATGACCATTTATGATATCATATTAACGACTTATCCATGTATTGCATGGAGAAGTGGATAAGGTCCTATTATAAACCATGTGACATGTGAAAGATGTGAGATATTATGTTCATTGATTAGGAAAAGTTATCAAGAACTATTGATATGCAATAGCAATTTTACTGCAATTAACTATCTCATGTTACTAAAACTATATAATAATATTTAATTATTATCAGTAATATTAATGTGACACCCCATAGTTCTACCGAGGAACTACAGTTATCAATACTAATTGACTCATGGAGTTAATAACCAAATTACACATGAATATCATAGTATACATATAC
This sequence comes from Carica papaya, assembly GCF_054855325.1. Taxonomy (NCBI): domain Eukaryota; kingdom Viridiplantae; phylum Streptophyta; class Magnoliopsida; order Brassicales; family Caricaceae; genus Carica; species Carica papaya. The sequence goes on along the minus strand of NC_142312.1, from coordinate 17,359,686 downwards.
TTTCATCCTTTGATACATTGTAACATGAGGTTCGAAACAAAATATAAAATATCGTCTAGTACATAATGCTATAAACTCTAATTCGGGAAAACCCACATTAAGCCCACATATACGAAAAAATCCAACAATTTCTTAAATTTTATGTGACATCTTAACAATGCATTAAATAATCGTAAAAGTACTCAAAACTGTACTATCAATACCTGAATATATCACCAAACAATCTCGTCTATCGATCATAATGACATAGGATCAAAACGGTATTCGCTACAACTAATGTAGGTAAACCCATCGGTAGTAATTATATATCAGTATAATCGAACGACATGGATCAAACATGAATGTGCAGCATGAAAATTACATGCTATGTGATCTTAGTATGTCTATTTTCAACTGGTTCTGCCTTAACCTTAATGAGATTAATTGTAAGAAAACTTAGAGATAATAGCCATAAATAAAAATAAAAAAACTGAAATGAAACCATATACACATAAACCAAAACCAAAGTACAAAATTTATGACATGTTTTATAAAATAAATACAACTATGGTACATGACTCCCACTGAACCTATACATCATTTAAAGACACAATACCCATATGAACAGTATGCTCATAAAAGATCTTAGGTGGTAATCCCTTAGTGAGTGGATCGATAATCATGGAGTTTGTTCCAATATGCTCTATCGATATCTGATTACTCTGAATTCTTTCTTTAACAACGAGAAACTTAATATCTATATGTTTTGACTTCATTAAACTCCTATTATTGTTGGAATACATAACTGCTGATTTATTGTCACAAAATAACTTTAATAGTCTTTCTATGCCATCAACAATATACAATCCAATGACAAAATTTTGCAGTCATATTCCATGATTGGATGCCTCATAACAAGCTAAAAACTCTACTACCATAGTAGAAAAGGTTACATATGTTTGCTTAGCACTCTTTAAGGAAATAACTCCCCAGCAAGTAAATAGATATAGCATGATATAGATTTTCTGCTGTTTTGACATCTGGTAAAATCAGAACTAGAATAACCAATGATCTCCAATTAATCTGACCTCCTGTATGCGAATATATAGCTTTTTATTCTCTGTAGATACCGCATGACACATTTGACTGCTTTCTAATTATCCATACCTGGATTGGTTAAATATTTACCTAATAACTCAATAATGTACACAACATCCAGATGCATACAAACTTGTGCATACATAAAACTCCCTACAGGTGAAACATAAAGAATCTTTTACATCTCTGTAGTCTCTAAGTCATTCTTAAGGCATTGACTTAGAGTAAACTTATCTCCTTTCGACACATGAGAGTCACCTGATTTACAATCCAGCATGTTAAACCTTTTTAAGAATTTTTTTGATATACCTCTTTTGTGATAATTCAAGAATATCCCGAGAGCGATCCTGGTGTATCTGGATCCATAATACAAAAGAAGCATCTCTAAGATTTTTCATCTCAAATTTCTTTATAAAAAATATCTTGGTTTCATTCAATAAGCCTATATATTAGTACTAGCAATCAATATATCATTGACATATAAAATCAAAAAAATATACTTACTCATTGAACTTGTGGTATACACAATCTTCTACTAAATTCATCTTAAAACTAAACGAGATGACGATTTGATGAAATTTATGATACAATTGACGAAGCCAACTTAAGTTCATAGATGGATTTCTTTAGTTTACAAATAATTTTCTGTACATCTCTAAATACAAAGTTTTCTGGTTGCACCATATAAATTATTTCATCAATGTCACCATTGAGAAACCTGTCTTAATATCCATCTGATGTAACTCAAGATCAAAATGTGCCTAAAGCCATTATAGTCCTGAAAGAGTTTTTCAATGAAACTGAAGATAAAGTCTCTTTATAATCAATGCATTTTTTTCTGTGTAAAGCCCTTAGCGATAAGACGAGATTTGTACCTCTTCATATTACATTTTGAATCCCTTTCGGTCTTAAATATCCATTTATAACCAATGAGTTTCGCATCCTTAGGCAATGAGACAAGATCCCAAATATTATTGTCCTTCATGGACTTTATCTCTTTATTTATTGCATCAATCAACTTTTGAAAGTTAGAACATTTCATGGCTTGACAAAAGTTGATAGGATCATCTTCCAATGTACTACTGTCAAACTCATATTTTTGAAGATATACATATAATCATATGGAATTACACTTTTCTCTTTAGTGGATCTCTTTAATGGCATAAGTTCTTGAGGGTGTGAAGTTGTGCTTCAAGAATAGTTTTCTAAACAGGAACGAGAGATACTATGATATTCTCTTAATTTGGATTTGCTTCTTGAATAATGCTAGGTATAAAAATGTGATCCTGATCATTTTCAAGAGCAACTGAGGAAATAAGAATATTAACTCATTTCTCTTTAAAGACATGGTCTCAAACTCTTTTTTCCACCATAAACTCAACATTCTCAAAGAATTGGGCATTTTTCGTCTCCAAAATTATCTTAACAGTGGAATCATAAAATTTGTAACCACTGAATCTTTCAGAATAACTAACAAAATAGCAAGTAATAGTTATGGAATCTAATTTCTTTTACTGTGGCCTATAAGGCCTAGCCTTAGCTGGACATTCCCAAATGTGCAAATGTCTCAAACTAGGCTTTTTGCCTGTCCAAAGCCCATAAGAGGTCTTTGTAGTTACTTTAGTTAGAACTCTATTGAGTAAATATGTTATAGTCTTTAATGCTTCTCCCCAGAGTGATTCATGTAAGGTAGAATGACTATACTCCTCACCACATCTTTAAGTGTTTTGTTTTGCCTTTCAGCAACACCATTCATACTATGAGAACTTGGTATGGTGTACTATGGGACGATACCACATTCCTTTGGGAATCGAGCAAATGATCCTAGACACTGTTCACCTGATCTATCATACTACCATAGTATTCATCACCATGGTAGGATCTAACAGACTTAATCTTTTTGTTGAGTTGGTTCTCAACATCTACTTTAAAACTTCTGAACACATCTATGAATTAGGACTTCTCATGAATGAGATATAGGTAACTATATCTAGAATAATCATTTATGAACATTATAAAATATTGTTGACCATTCCATGAAATCATAGGGCACAGTCCATAAATATCTGTATGAATGAGTTCTAATATGTTCATAGCCCTGTTGGCACCGAATCTCTTAATTTTTGTTTGTTTCCACTTGATACAATATACACATGTCAAAATCTGTAAAATCAACAAGATTTAGAATTCCATCTGATACAAGTCTCTCAATTCTCTTTTGGGAGATGTGACCTAATCTTTTGTGCCACAATGAAGTGTAATCCTCTTTGGTTAATTTTCTCTTTACACCTCTCATACTAACATGCAAGGATTCATTATAAGAAACAATTATATCAAGCAAATAAAGATTATCATGTGCTGATAAAAAATTAGAACCAATCATATTTGATTAAGAAAAAGACTAAATTTTCTATTTCTAAATAAACATGAATAATTAAATTTATCCAATAGAGAAATAGAAATCACATTCTATCTAAATGATGATACAATAAAAGTTTCTTCTAAATCCAAATAAAGTTAAGTCCTTAACAACAATTTTAAATTTGCCAATTACTTCCACCTCAACTTGCTTGTAATTACTTACATAAATGGATCTGACACTATCACTTGGTTTGCAGTAATGGAGGCAACCCTCATAGACATATCGATGTGTGTTGTGGCATCAGAATCTATCTACCAAGTGTCTATAGGTACAGAAGTAAAGTTAACCCCATAATAAATAAAATTAAGAAACAGACCTTTCTTTGCGCACCATGCATTATAGTTAGCGCATTGCTTCTTCTGGTGTCCCGGGGCTTTATAGAAGAAAAAATATTTTCATTTTAAACCTTTTGTTGCTTCTTCTATTGTAGTAGAACAACAATAAATTTACTTGTTTTCTTTTTTTTTTGTTCTTTTTATCCTTTAAGATCATTGCAAAATGAGCACTCTCTGTTCTCCAAGATTTGAGCCTTTCCTCATCTTGAACACAATGTGAAATGAGCTCATGCATATTCTAGGATTTTTTCTAATAGTTTTATGTCACCTTCAAATGATTGAACTGTAGTGGAAGAGAAATCAAAACAACGTATACAATTACTTCTTCTAACAATTCCACTCTTAGTGAATTGAGCTTTGCATGCCCATCTCCATTATGTGTTATCTGATGTTTCCATTTTCTTTATACCTCATGAAAACAAGAGTCGACAAAAGTGTACATGCTTCGACCTTATCACTTCTGGCAAAACGTTGTTATAGAGAATGAAGAAAATCTCTAGCTGTTGTGATTTCATCGGACATAGTATCCCGAAAAACATCTGCAATAGCATGTTCCATAACCAACATACTCATACGGTTTGATTAATCTCATCTTTCAAACTCTTTCTTTTTCTCATGGGTACTGTCAGGAGTAATTATATCAGATTGATCAACTTGTAATGCCTAATCGAGATCCATAACTGCAAGCACAAGTCGAACACTATTCTTCGAGTGCTTGAAATTTGTACCGTTCAATATTGGAATGAAATTAACATTAATAGTAGAAAAGGAAGCTGAATAGAGAACATACAAAAATAAATAAATTAATTAATACTCACATAAAATATTAAACCATAAACTTTATTAATGAATTTTAAATAAAGTTATATCCCATTTCAAGATACCGAGCACTCCATTAACACTCTATATTTGGACAGAATACTAACTTGTAAGTGGTACCTTGTATAAATAATTAAATATAGATTGTAGAAACATATCAAATAATAAAACTTCATTTGAGTCGATTTAAAGTTAATATATTATACTAAATAACTGTCACATATTCATTACCACAAAAATATAATATAATAATGTTAAATATTAACATTTTTTTGGGTCGATTAGTATTCACATAAATTATACGCATATAACTGTTTACATTATGAAATAACTAAATTATCCACAAGAGGTATCACCTTCATGACATGTTGTATAAATTAATTTATTTCAATACGTATATGCACATACTAATGTTAAAATTCAAAATTAAAATCAAATTTAAACTGAATTATGAAGAAAATTAACTATAAAATGACAAAAAATACCTTTAAAAAATTATTTTTTTGAGTTAAAGGTTGATTGTTAACGGGTCAAAGTCAACACTGACCATTGACTGGTCAATCGAGTGATCGATCGGATCTTGGATCGAGTTAGGTTCGAGCCAGGTTAGCCCAAACAAGACTTGTTTGGGCTTTAGCCCACCTGAATGGCCTCTCTCTTTCCTTCTTTTCTTCCTTTTCTTTCCTTTTTGTGGACCATGCCCATATAATTTCAAATTAAAAACTTAAAAGAAAACCCAATAAGCCGAAAAAAAAATTTATTTTTTTCTCTCTCCTTCCTCTTCCTACGCCCAAAGGGGCTTTTGAGGTGCTACAATAACGGCTGGAAAAACCAACCGTTGCACACAAAATTCGATAGCCTTTTCAACTATCGAATGGTTGTGTGACCGCCGGGCTTTCTTTTTCATGCAGCAGTAGTCAGCCACTACTTTTCTTTTTTGTTTTGTGCTTCATATATATACATCTTGAACTCATATATATATTTTTTGCTTTAATTTTTTTGAAATCCATATATATATATATTTGGATCCTGAATATATATTTTTAATCCTTATATATATATACATATATATATATATATTTCTCAAAGTCCAAAATCACAAAAATAAAACTTGAATCCCAAAAATCCTATATCAGAGTCGTTCTGATACTAATTGTTAGAATAAAAATTCTTTTCAAATTAATAGATCTGTAAATCTAAACACATAATCTTGTACTGAATCAATGAGAAATGTAAGCGAAAGTGTACCTGAATCCATCGCGAAAGAATTATTCGCGTTCAGCGGTAGAATCTTTCGAATCAACATGATGTATCAAAAGCTAGTTTTTTCTAGTGACGAAATTTCAGAAAAATAAAATGGCGATCTTGTGATTAAGGGACTATAACCGGTTTTTATATCGATAAATGTTTGCAATTCCCATTTCACCTATCATAAAAGAAGAATATTACAAAAATGATATCTGTATATTACAAGCCCATACTTAATCCCGATGCATTATGACCCAATACTATTTAACTGTATTTGATAACTTTTAAACATATATATTAAATTGATAGCCTTATATGCATACCAAGGCCCGCATTAAACCCACATGTCAGAAAAAATCCAATATTTAAAACATGTAATTACTCATTCAACAATCAAATAGCAAATATTCATGAATGAAAATCTAAAAATTTAAAGTTTTTCTATTTTCTAGGTCAACCGCCTAGATAGGCAACTAGAACTAGTTTTCAAGCCAGATTATCAACCTCTATTAAACCTTTTCAAAACCTATGAAAATGTGGTTAGAAATCGATCTAAAAACATGCATAAGAGGCTTAAGATTCACTACTAGATATACTTACAAACTCCTTATGTGAAAGGATTGTGTTTGAAGCTCTAAATTTGGCTCCAAAATCGTTTCAAGACTTGCCAAAATGACTCTGATCTCTCAGGTCAGTGATAAACCAAAGACTTTTGTGAAACTTTTGCCAACTAAACTAGTAATTTCTTGGTTAAATCACTCTTCCTAGGTGTTCTACTACATGTAAACTATTTTTAGGGCATATAATCTAACTTAAATCGAATGAAAATGATAAAGGAAAATGTTAATAAATGTTCGGTTTGATCACTTACCAAAAGTGTTCGGGTTATCCAAAACAAGATGAAAATTTTGAATTTCTTAGAGATCGAAATTGGTTTTCCACCCGTGGTGGTCACTCTCTCACTTTTTTTGACCTCTCTCTCTCTTTTGGATTTGAGCTCACACGACGAAGCTGTTCTTCTTCTCTAGGAAAAAGAAGAAAAAGGTCGAATTTTGGGGGTTGGGGAATAGGAAGGATCTAGGTTGTTCATCAACATACGATGCACCTCGTCTATTCGATTAGTTTTTAATTTGGGGAAATTTTGTTAAATCACTCATGCTTTGAATTCTGACCATCTAATCTCGCTCGTACGAAATTTAAGCCATTATTTTCCTGTCTCTAATTTTTTACACGTTTATTAAAGATAGTTCAATCTCTAATCAGGAAGATCATGGCCATTGATCATGCATATGACTGCTTTTCCCTTATCCGATCGTGAGTTGTCTGATCTCTATCACGAAATATCTCAGCTACCCAAAGTGTGACTCTCTACTTTAAGCGATCAGATCCTAGCTATTTGATGGAAATCTTCAGTAGACGTGTCACCATCCTAACTGTCCATGTGATCCATTTCTCTATAGCACGCCTATGTGGCTTCCATATGTCATGCTTGGATTGGATGGCCTATAAATGTCAACTTGATGTGTACCAATTTTAGGGAATTATGATTTGACCCCCCCAAAATGACAATTTCTTTCATTATGGTTCCTATTTTTTATTTTTAATTTAAAGAAAAAGGTTCTAAAATTCTAAAAATTTATATTTTTAGCCCTTAATTCACTAAATTTATATTTTTACAATAGAAGAATTTAAATTTCCAAAATTCCTTAAGCTTAATTACATATTAAAACATATATCACTTAATTTAGTTTGAATGTTTCCAAAATTTTGATTTTAAGAGTACAAAATATTGTTAGAATTAAAAATCTAAAGATTACATATAAGCAGTAGATGTTTGTAGTGATTTTTGTTGACCATTTACAATGCTAGTCGAGCCTATTTTACCACAACTAATTGTTATTTTCCTTTTAGCTATATTTTTTAGAAAAATATTCTACCAAAATTCTTATAGTGAAAACTTAAAACTATTATGTTCCATTATCTCCATCATCCACCTTCCAACACATTTAAACCTATTTTACCCTCTAAAAATGATTTTTCCACTCTTTATTTAAAACTTGCAAGAATTTTTATCATTCCTCTCTCTCTCTCACACACATAAATAGCCACAGTTCCAAAAGTAGAAGAGAAGCAAAATTATGGTAAGCCCGTTTAAGGCAACACAATATATTGTTCTATGCAAGCCTGAGAAGTGTTCATCGAGATATTGGACAGACTATGTACACCCATTGAAGCATGAACCATAATTAGCTATTCAAGTACATGCTCTATTCTCCTAATAAACTAGTTATATCATATTTCATTTGCCATGGAGCCACTCTATCAAAACTCTTGGGTGGTGTAGCCACCGAGTTTAGAATATCGTTTTTAAGCAAGCAACTTGTCATCGAGTATTGATATACATATATATGTATATGACATCCCAAGTACTAATTAAGGCAAATAGGTATCAGATACAGATTCAGAATAACGAGTGCATGATAAAATTTATGCAGCAGAATAAAATTATTACAAATCCCTTACAAATATATATGAGTTACAATACATATATATACTGATGCCATAAGTGGCTAAAGAAATACAAAACATAAGGGGTCACTTCTTTCACTATTCTACTGAACTCATTAGAGTGGAGGAACGGTTATGCACTCAGACTTGTGGATCCACAGGATCCTTATAGACTTCCAAGGGTAGGTCAGTATGGTTCTTCACTTTCTTTCTCATATCGGGGGAGGGGGGTGGGAGCATGTAAAAAATTATATCGTAAGATTTCAAAAGTTAATTATTTTATCTTACCTTTTAAATTCCTCATTTACCTATCTCACATTATGAAAAATCATTTATTTGTTAAGAAAATGATACGTTAATACAGAACATCAAACCTACATCATGACAGATAATAGAGAAAACTAAATAAATAATGAAATGCTTAGATTTTCATGTCATTCTTTGCGAAGTCATTACAACTTTCATCTCTGAGGGCAGATACAGATTTTTAACTATCCAAGTGGAATGACCAAATCAGATACAGATACCGTAATTTGCTCAGGCCCATTTCTAGCTAGCTAAACCATGGTATCATCTGACCACGGCCGTACCAGCCATAGTGGCTCTAACAGATATCTACAGTCACGACATTACTTAGCAACAGATGACCCCTACAGATAGTACAACACCACTCTCGTAAGAGGGTTCGTCATCATCCACAAAGAGTGGTCCTCTTACGTCTTTTTAGACCAGATAGGGGAGGGAGAAACAGATACCCCTAAGGGCAAGGGGAATAAATATCTCTTAGAGATAAAAAGCCTAACAAGACACTTAATTGCAAGACAGTAGTTTTATTAGACACAGTGTGTTCCCTTGGGGTGCTGGAGTCACTTTTGCAAGGAAATGAGATGGAATGTTGAGACTGTGCATTGATTACAGAGGATTGAACAAGGTCACGATCAAAAACAAGTATCCCATTCCCCGGATTGATGACCTCTTTGATCAGCTGTAGGGTGCACAGGTCTTCTTTAAAATAGACCTACCATCAGGTTACCATCAGGTGAAGATAAGAACAGAAGACATCCCCAAGACGGCCTTCTGAACCAGGTACGGACACTATGAGTTCCTGGTCATGCCATTCGGGCTAACCAATGCCCCGACAATCTTTATGGATTTGATGAACAGGGTCTTTAGAGAGTTCTTGGATCAATTTGTCATCGTGTTCATCGATAATATCTTAGTATACTCAAAAAGTAGAGAAGAACATACTCACCATCTAGCCCAAGTTTTGCAGGTCCTCAGAAACAAGAGGTTATATTCGAAGTTGAGTAAGTGTAGATTCTGCCTTGACCAGACCGCCTTCCTAGGACACATCGTATCGAAGGAAGGGGTATCAGTGAATCCTGAAAAGGTTGAAGCGGTACTTGGCTGGGAGAAGCTGACATCAGTTAAGGAAATCCGTAGCTTCCTGGGAATGGCAGGTTATTACCGCAGGTTCGTTGAAGGATTCTCCAGTCTAGCAGCTCCTCTAACCTGACTCACAAAGAAGAATGCCAAGTTTGAGTGGAATGAAGACTGCGAAAGAAGTTTTTCATAATTAAAGAAGCAGCTGACCACTGCACCCGTGCTAGCCTTACCGAGTGGATCATGAGGATATACAGTTTATAGTGATGCCTCTTATCTGGGCCTGGGTTGTGTCCTGATGCAGCATGGAAAGGTTATAGCATACGGGTCCAGACAGTTAAAGAATCATGAGAAGAACTATCCCACCCATGACTTGGAGCTTGCCGCAATCATTCATGCCTTGAAAACTTGGCTTTGATACCAACTGTAACGGCCCCGGAAATTTAAATGAAATATATGTATTAAAAATGTCAAATGCAGAAGTGTAATAAAAATTTTGATTAACATCCCTTACACAATAACCAAAAGGTACTCAAAACATGAAAGAACAAACTAACTAAAAGAGATACTCGAAATAAGAACTATAAATATAGTTATGGAGTCTTTAGGCGTCCCCTTCGCCGTCTTCCTGTGGAACGGGCTCGGGAACAATGTCTTCCTGATCTGAAATGGTTTAAATAAGGAATGAGCTATACCAGCCCAGTAAAGACATCACACTATCTCACCGCCACGGAAGTAAAGGTTGGTAGAAAATAAAAATGATCAATGGAGAATAATTTATAACGAACTCGTTTATTAATATAAAAACTTTTACTGTCCACTTACCTCGGTGAGATCCATGAAAACAACATATGAAAACAATAACCTTATAATATCATGAAATCATACACACTTTATGACATAACACATATCATACCTTTACATTTCAATCATCAGAAAACAGATTTCCTCTTTTACCAGCCTACTAGTATCCCTGGTGATCCATAGGGGGTTCCCGCTACACGTGAACCATTAACATCTACAACCTGATTCCAGGGCCGTTCCAATACCCCGTCCGGCATGGGCGCCAACACTATGAACCTCAATACCCCGTCCGGTATGAGGGTGAAACGGGCCGTCCCCATACCCCGTCCGGTATGGGCGCCAAATACATAAGGTCTCCATACCCCGTTCGGTATGAGAGACCACGTTCCCGGTAGGGTTCCCTACGGACCCGGTCCGTCCACCATCTCCCAGGATATTTAGTCAGGCTGTCCACACTTTCTAATTATCAATTCACATAACCTTTTTGCCTTTTTCCTTAATCTCAATCATCCAATCATACACAACATGTAAACCAGTAATTGACACCAAATAAGACAATACAGTACCCGGCTCACCATAATACAAACCATAATAAAAGAAACCATAGTTCATGCATACGAGACCATAACATAATTACATCAAACATCATGCTGCATTTAATACTGGAAATTAGATCAAACAATAACAGACCAACACTGTATCAGACTCGGGCTCTATTGGCAACTTTAATCAATTATACATCTATAAAGTCACAAAGTACAATTTAATTATTTATTTAGCTTTAATACCGTGATAGGAAATAGGGTGAGAGATCCTTACTTGTTTCGGGGTCTAAATACGGCTCTACAGTGCGCCTACAGGCTGTCCCTAATTTTCCTAAATTTTTTCCCAGAAAACTAAAACGCACTACCGCTACCTGCATGTGTCCCAAAAAATCCCAAATCAGACCTAGGGCCCCTTTCGGCCAATATCGCAATTCCAACACGGCGGCTCCGCCGTGCTCCGGTGACGGCGCCGCTGCTTGCGGCGGCGATTCGTCTCGGGTTGGCCGTTTTCGGCCGAATTCGGCCACACTTGCATCGGTCCCTGCGATAAAACAATCCTAGGGCCCTCGGTGGGCCAAAAAATCACGAAAAATCAAAACTTACCACCGGCCGTGCTCTCGGGTGCGGCGGCTCCTCCGGCGTGAGTTGCGTTTTAATGTTTGGCTCCGATCAACTTGTAGAGAAAAGAACGGTGATCACAATGGTATAAAAATGGCTTCGAACGAAGGCCGGGAATGGCCTCATCGGAGGCAAAAATCGAGGAGGGGTGCGGTGGCACTGCTGGGCTTCGGCTGGGTTTTCCGGCCGTTTGGCCAGTGGTTTGGCTCTGCTTTGGCCATAGGCAGACTTAGCATCGAAAAACGAGCAAGGGGAAGAAAATTTACCTCGATCGGTGGTCGAAAACTTCCCCGGTGCGGCGTCGGGTTTCGGCAGCCGGCTCCTCCGGCATCTGGTTCTTCTTCTCCGGCGAGGCACTGGCGGCTAGGATTTTTGTGGTCAAGTGTGGGTGGGGTTATTTATACCCTTTTCCTTTTAATCTCAACTGTCCATCAAGATTAAATATGGACTATTCGATCGCGATTTAATTGGGATTAAATCTGGACCGTCCATCGCGATGCAATCTGGGCCTCCGTGCCTGATTGAATCTGGGTCGTCCGTGCGCGTGAATCTGGGCCGTCCGTGCGCACGTTTGATCTGGGTCGTCTAATCGCGCGCACGCGGATCGCCCACTTGGCCCATCCCCTGGTCAGCGTTTCCTTGCCACGCGGCGCGTCCTGGTTGGCCGGGACTGCTGACCGGGCCGCTGACGTGGCTGCTGATGTGGTGCTGACGTGGCACAACTTTTTTAAATTGTATTTTGACCCCCAATTTCTGATTTTCTTTTCAAAAATACTGCCAGAATCTAAATTTTCATCCCTTTTTCCAAAAATCAATTTCAATTAAATCCAAATTATATTTTTACCAAATTTTATCATTATTAATATTTTTATTTTCATGAAATTAGATTAAATAAAAATCAAATTAAATTAATTAAAAATAAAAATCAAATTCAAATAATTACAAAATAAAATAAAAATGAAAATAACACTTGAGGTGTTAAATAAAAAGCCTAACGAGACACTTAATACAATATGCATGTCAATACAGATACACTTCGGACCATACAGGCTTCATTCCAGTTTCTTTTTTTTTTCTTTTATACTTTTTACTGCTACCGATTACATATTATATTTATTACATGCAAATTCATCAAGTGTCTGTAATTTACATAGTATGCTTGAAAACAAGAACAATTCGACTCATCTAAATACCGAGACATACAAAACAGGCAAATTAACAATCATATTAAATTAGTTTATTTAAAAATACTCCTTAAGACGTCGAAAGAAGTACTAGATTCTTTACTGAAACCTTGATATTTTTTCCCTTACTGTTCTCATTTCTTTCTCTTTTCTCACTAGACTACTATCTTTCTCTCTCTCTCTCTCTCTCTCTCTCTCTAAGCCTTTAAAAAATAGAAGAATGGAAGTGTGGAGAGGAAGGGAGGGGGGAGAAAAATTTAGAGAATTTCAAAACTGTTAGATTCGTGTCAAGTGGCAAAATTCGGTGAAGCGAGAGAAGAAAAAGATGTTCTGTAACAACCCCGAAAAAATTTAATATTGGAAAGGCATATATATATATATAGATAAATAATCTGAATTTGCGGAAGCGTATTAAACATTGCAATTAACATCCCTTACGCAATACCAAAACGTGTTCAACAAATGAGAGAATAAACTAATTAAAATAAATGCTCGAAAGTATGAACTACAATTATAATTATGGGATCTTTAGGCGTCCCCTTCGCCGTCTTCCTGCGGAACGGGCTCGAGAACCACGTCTTCCTGATCTGAAATGGTTAAGTAAGGAGTGAGCTATACTAGCCCAGTAAAGACATCACTCTACCTCACTGCCACAGGAGTAAGGGTGGGTAGAAAACAAAAACGACCAATGGAGTATAATTTGTAATAAACCCATTTGTTCATAAAAACGTTTACTTTCCATTTACCTGGGTGAGATCCATAAAACAATACATAAGCAACACATTATCATCATCATGTTATCACATAGACTTTATAATACAACATTTATCACGCATTTGCATTTCAATCTTTAAACAGCATAATTCCTCTTTACCAGCCTACTAGTATCCATGGGGATCCATAGGGGTCCCGCTACCCGTGAACCCTTAACATTTATAACCTGATTCCAGGGCCGTCCCCATACCCCGTCCGGTATGAGGGTGAAACGGGCCGTCCCCATACCCCGTCTGGTATGGGCGCCAAAACACATAAGGTCTCCATACCCCGTCCGGTATGAGAGACCACGTTTCCGGTAGGGTTCCCTACGGACCCGGTCCGTCCACCATCTCCCAAGATACCTAGTCAGACTGTCCACATTATTCGTTTGCCAATTCACATAACCTTTTATCACTTTTTCTTTAGTCACCATCATCAAGTCACACACAAACATACAAACCGGTAGTTCACGCCAACAAGACAACACACAACATCGGATTCTCAGTCATTCAGTCCATAATCAATGAAACAGTGATACATGCACACGAAACTATGAAATAAAAACATCAGACATCATACTGCATTTAAAACTGTAAAATAGAACAAACAACAACTGACCGACAAATACACTAGACTCGGGCTCCATTAGCAACCTTAAACAATTTCACACAGCTATTGATTCATGAAATACTATTTTATCATTTATTGCACTTTAATACCGTGATAGAAAATAGAGTGAGGAATCCTTACTTGTTTTCGGGACCCGAAATAGACTTTTTCGAGCGCCTGCAGGTTATCCCTAAATTTCCTGAATTTTTTCCAAAAAACTGAAATACGCTACCGGTAGGTGCACGTGTCCCAAAAATCTCAGAATCAGACCTAGGGCCCCTTTCGGCCAATATCGCAATTCCGGCACGGCGGCTCCGCCGTGCTCTGGCGATAGCGTGGCCACTTACGGCGGCGATTCACCTCAGGTTGGCCATTTTCGGTCGTTTTCGGCCGAATTCGGCCACACTTACATCAGTCCCTGCGATAAAACAACCCTAGGGCCCTCGGGGGGGCCAAAAAATTACGAAAAACCGAAGCTTACCGGCGGCGGTGCTCTCGGGTGCGGCGGCTCTCCAGCGTGGTTCGTGTTTTGGTGATTTGGCTCCGATCAACCTGTAGAGAAAAGAATGGTGATCACGGTGATATAAAAATTGTATCAAACAGAGGCCGGGAAGGGCCTCATCGGAGGCAAAAACCGAGGAGGGGCACAGCGGTGCCGCGGGGTTTCGGCCGTGTTTTCTAGCCGTTTGGCCGGGAGTTTGGCTCCGATTTGGCCACAGGGAAACTCAGCATTGAAAAACAAGCTGGGAGTATGAAATTTACCTCGATCGGCAATCGGAAATCTCCCCGGTGCGGCGGCGGGTGGCAGCGGCTGGCTCCTACGACGTCTGGTTCGTCTTCTCCGGCGAGGGCTGGCGGCTAGGGTTTTTGTGGTCAGGTGTGGGGGGTTTATTTATACCCTTTGCCTTTTAATCACAGCCGTCCATCTTGATTTAATATGGGCCGTTCGATCGCGATTTAATTTGGATTAAATCTGGACCGTCCGTGCGCGCGGGGACGCATCTAGGCCGTCCGATTGCGCGCACGCGGATCACCCACGTGGCCCGTTCCCGGGTCGGCGTGGCCTTGCCACACGGCAGGTCCTAGTTGGCCAGGGCTGCTGACTGGGCCGCTGACGTGGCGCTGACGGGGCACAATTTTTCTAAATTGCGTTTTGACCTCCGGTTTCCGAATTTCTTTTCAAAAATACCCCCAGAATCTAAATTTTCACCCCTTTTTTCCAAAATCAATTTCAATTAAATCCAAATAATATTTTTACTCAATTTTATCATTATTAAAATTTTTATATTCACAAAAATTAATTTAAATTAAATTAAATCAAAAAAAATAAAATAGAAAAAATTATTTTGGGTGTTACATGTTCGGCACGAGAAACAAGAGAACGATTTTACAATATATATTGTATAGATTGAATAACATGTATATAAAAAACATATCAACATATTATATGTCAATTAGCCTTCATGTCATCAAGCACTTATATATTCTCCCCTTATTTTAATAAGTATCCATATTAAAGTAAAACAACTTTATTTTATGCTAATAACACATCATGTCATATTGTCTTAAATATATACTCATATTATACTTCAATGTGTATTATCATTGATTTAGTCGAACAAGTCAATGGGTTTATAAGTAAGTTGTAATATATTTTATTTTATACTTATCCATATATAAAATAATTGATTAACTTTCTCATACTTGGAACCAAAACTCAACTATTCATATTGAGCATCATGATATTTTTAGCACGAATGGCATTTCTTGCTGTCATATTTCATTGTAGGACAATATAAAATCTTTAGATAGCCATGAAAATTCACTAGAGTGTGTGACCATGTATTGTGAGCTATCAAACCTAATAAAGGATAAGATAAATATAACAAGGTCTTTAGAAATTTATTTACCAAATGAGAAGTGCCTATTAAGAACATCGATTCATGCAAGCCCTATTTGAGTGATAATGTGAGCAAACAAATAAATTTTGCTATAAAAAGTTTGTGAAATAACCATGAATCCAAGGGACTCTAGTGTTATAATGGAGTTGTGGTTTAATAAAACTAGAGTTGTTACGAACATTAAAGTGATAAAACCATCATCATGGTAGATTATAAGTACTTAGTGAGAATAAGTTAAATATTCTAAACTACCATCTTGAAGCAGACTCATTGCCAACCGAGACGAGAAAGATATACTAACACACTGTTTAAAACATAGGTATTGTTCTATGTAAAGACAATATGTAGGACAACTTATGAAATGTAGTTTGAGAAGTAGCAAGAGTCACTCTAAAACAAGAATATTGTAGGTAACTTCATCATGTCTAACCTAAAGTTCCATTCCTCATTCTTATCCTCTAACATCAAACTCCCATCAATATATATATATATATATATACATTCCATCATTGGATATTGGAGGGGAATTGTAAGCATCCTAGAGTTTGTTAGACAAACAATGCACATAACTCTAATTAGATCATTCATTAAACATGTTGTGTTACTTAAATTAATTATATAAAGTCCTTTGGGTGTATGTTATGGTACAATATCAGTAAAAACTTCAAATTTCTTATGACAACAATGAAGATGCTTCGAATGATAAAGGACCTCCTAGTTATAACCATTAACCTGCAAATGAATACTCTAAATATCCTTATAGCAAATTCAATATGATTTAAAAATTGAATATCTTCAACTTTATTTTAAACTTGAAGCCTTACAGTCTACATAATCCTTGTGAAGGCTACAATAGTAAAGGTGTCCCATTCCAAGAAAAAATAGAAAGAAGACAAAACAGGGATGAAAACAATGAAATGAACACTGATGCTAGTGATAGTGATAATGAGAAGAAAAGACTGGTAAAATTGATAGTGAGGATGAAGAGGAAGATGAAAGCAATAACAAAAGATGAGGAATAAGTCCACTATAATTTTAAATATGAGGGGACATGGATAATAAGGATGATGAAAAAGCTGATCAACTATAATCCCACCTAGGTAGATGATAAGGAGGTGAGAAACAATATTATGTAAAAAAAGCAGTCCAAATAGTCCCATGAATTTGAGCAGAATTATTTTCTAGTGAGAAGCCCACTCGTTACTGGGAATAAGATGGAACAAAGGAAGCAATAATTAACTAAACAATTTTTTATAATGAAGAAATAATTTTTAGTCTAATATCTATGTGGTTGTATTCCTTATATTTATAAATTTAACAAAAAATATTCATTTGCATGTGTATATAAAGTTTACATAGGATAATGCAGTCAGTTTCATAATTATTAGTTCCATTTATTTGTTAAAACGTATACCATAACCAATATTTTTTCAGCTTTTGCTAGATATGTTTAGTGTATGTGTTTGCTAAAGGATTGTCATAAAATAAAAAGCAAAGTCATTAATGTTGTAGATTTCCTAAAAGCTAATCAATTAAAAGTGACATAAATTAATAGCTTCACCTAGTTGATCGGTCAAATGATGGTCATAAATCAACTCAAACTTATAGGTTTATAATCTTATCAATCTATTAGTCAATGTTGACTGGCTTTTATGCAGTGTCGATCACTTGTTATAAAGGAATGTTATGTCTACCTCTTGCATATTAGCTTGTTTATGCAATAGATTAGTTTTTCTAACTTCAATTATCAATAATGTCATCATAATGTATGTTATTTAAAGAAGCAAAAAACCAAATTAATGCCATTACTCCACAAAATTTGGCTAAATTATGTTGTAGTTCCTATAGCATACTATGAGAAATTTTTAGTTAATCTCATATCTACATTGATGCTTTGCTTGACTCTAGAGCTAGACTTTTTTTTTTTTTTAATTATTATTATTATTATTTTTAACTCCATAACTCATGTCCTATTTTTTTCTTACTACTTATAACATGTTGGTTGTTTTTTTTTTTTTTTTCACTAATCCCGTTATTAATAATAAAGAATTTGTAAATTTTTTACATACACTTAAATTTTATAGAAATAAAAATATAAAATAACTACCATTTTTTTGTTTTTTTAGTGTAAGATCTGAATGATGAATGATGTCTCAGAAATAAATAAATAAATTAACATTTATCTAGTGTGAAATTTCAAATTCGTAATCAACCAAAAATATAAAAAGATAATTTTATATATATATATATATATATATATATATATATTGTAGTCAATTATAAACTAAATTCTATTTCTATATTTAAAAATTCTAAATAGATAACTATTTCAATATTGTTAATTTAATTTTTATATCTTATTATATATTATTATTATTATTATAACTAAAATTAAAATTAAATTATATAATTGTTTGTCATGAATTTAATCATTTAGTTTTATTACTTCAAATATATATATATATATATTTTTTTTGCCGGAGAAATAAGATAGGGAGTGGGAACCAATAACGCGTGTGTGTGTATGTGTGAAAGGAATAATAAAAATGAATAAAAGGAGATATGATTAGTCAAATTCCACATGAAGTCTGTCCAAAGAAAGCTTGTGGGCGTCATGACATATGTACTACCCACAGTTTTTAAAAGACAAAAAATTTTGCATTGGAATTGGAAATGTTTGGTCTAAATTCACATTCCAAGCATTTATAAATCACATGCCATGTTTCTGTCTTTTTCTGTACAAAAATTCTATTTTGTAATTCTTGTACCTTTTAAAACTTTTCGTTGGTTCCGAAGCAAATCATATCTCCAAGATATAATATATGTATATATCGAAAATTTCATGTGGTACCTTATTATTGGCTCAAACATTTTTTAGTGCAAGTATTATTTCATTTTATTTAATTTGATTCTCGTACTAAATTTTTCTTTTTTTTTTTTTTTTAATCCTCATACTTTTAAACATTGTGAATGAATGTTAATCCCTTTCTATTAGTTTTCATTGACATCGATCTCATATATGTCATTGACTTAATTACTTTTTTTGGTCAGTAAACTATTTTATTTTCTTTGATTTTATTCTTATGCTATCTTTATCTAATTTTTGTTCTTGTATTTTTAAGAATTAGGTATATTAGTCTCTCTTTATTAGCTCTATTAACATTATTAATAAATTTGTCACAACTTTATACCTGACAGCTATTTGATTTTGTACTTTCTTTTTTATTAAATATTATGTGACATCTAAAGTATAAAAAATAATTTTAAATTATTTTTGATACAAAAAAAGTACCTAAATACTAAGTTGGTCTTTATGCCACTTAAATATTTGAATTTGTTTACATATTAATTTTTCGCTCTTTTGGTCCCTCTATTTTTTTTTTTTAAATATGTTGCTACATGAAAATAAGTTAGACAAGTGACTGTTTCTGATTAAGTAAATTTATATATTTGATGTCATGTGATATATGATTTGTAAAAATAATTTAATTTATTACTTATTTTTAACAAAAATTAAAAGTTAGAAAATTAAAAATTAAAATAATGAAGATTATTCAAGAAAAGAAAAAAAAATGAAAAACATGAAGAATGAAAACACAAGGCAGTTTCTTAACTAACTCATCCATCAATGGTTGATTGATTAATTGCTGGAGGATTTGGAGATTTTACTTATTTTACAATTTTTATTTGAAGAGAATAATAAAAATAAACTCTTCCTTTGCAGTTTCTATTTGACGAGAAAAATAAAAATAAACTCATGGACAAGGAGGGGCTCTATATTAAGTTAGGGATAAATCGTTTAACTTTTCTTCTGAATTCACTTACGAGTTTGACTCACTCGGTAACCCCTCTAATCTCAGCCCCCCTGTTGAGTCTATCTTCGATGTACTAGCATAGAGTGTAGACAAGGAGGATTTTCTCATTGGGTTAACTTGTTGGCATGCTTTCTCAATATGAAAAGTATTTTATCTGAAGCTTTACTTGGGAGAAAACCAATTTGGGATTTAGTTTTTCATTTTTCATTTTGATTTTTTTTTTCATATTTTTGAAGAAGAACTGAGTACTGCTTTGAATTTTTCCTCTATGTTGTTTTTGCTCAGGAGAAAAGTCAAGTCATGGTGAGTTCGCTTTAGTCGACTTCGAGTAGAGTTGGAAGATAGTCAAATATTACTATTAATTATATATATATATATATTAAAACCAAGATTTATTACATGATATCTTATTTTTTGAAATATTTTATATATTTTAAATAAATTTAAAATATAGTAATTGTAACACCTGCAACATTAATATAAGTTGCACATTTTCTTCATATGCATGCTTAACTCTAAAGTTCTAGAAACACGATCCCTTTAGGATTCTTTGTAGAGTGTTAAAGATAACCCTGTATATCTTGATTTAAAGGGACTCAGTTTTGACGCAACTTGAGACAAGAAGATTGAGTGTGAAAGACTGTGCGGTAAACATGAGTGAAAGGTGAGGGAGAATATTTTTCCACTAAACGTTTCTTGCAGGTATCACTATGTCTCAACCAAGTGAGACCCGTAGGCCAGCAAATATGGAGATGTGGATGGAAACCATGTTCACAGAGCTCACTCTTGCTATTGAGAATCTAAAAACGATAATGGTTAAAAGAAGGAGGAACAATAATCCACTCCAAGTTAGACACTGACCCTTATAAGAAAATGTTGAATCTTGTGATGATAATGAATGAAGAAAGGATTGAAGAGATAGTAACATCAACTCAATCAAGATGCAGATACCACCATTCATATGTTGGAATGATGCTGAGACCTATTTCGAATCCAAATAGAAGGTAGAACTCATCTTCGACTGCCACAATTCTAGTGAAGAAAAGAAGGTAAAACTAGAAATTATAGAGTTCACTGATTATGCTTTAGTATAGTGGGATCAGCTGTCCACCGTTAGACGAGGTGATGGAGATCAACCAGTTTTAACTTGGAGGGAGACAAAGTCTATCATGAGAAAAAAATTTGTACCCTCTTACTATAACATGGAGATGCACCAGAAGTTACAACATCTGACCTAAAGATCCATGTCCATTAAAGATTACTACAAGAAGATAGAGATATTAATGATCGTGGCCAATATCTATGAGAATCCCGAAGCCACTGTAGCTCGATTCTTAAGCAACCTGAACATGGAGATTGCCATTATTATTGAGTTGTAGCACCACCTAGACCTGGAAGAGGTGGTTCATGTGGTTATGATGATTGAGAGATAACTAAAGTAAAATGTGTCTTCTTGAGGAATATGCAATTCCACCTCTCAGTTCAGCTCTAAATGGCCAATGAAAGATGAGAGAAAAAGTTTTAAAGAAAAAAAAAGACAAGTTAATCTCCACTTACCATAGAGGTAATTATAAAATAACTTATACTAACCAAAAACATAGTTATGTTAAATGTTTTAGGTGTTTTGGGATTGGACATATTGCCTCGCAATGTCCCAACAAGAAAGTCATATTAATGTGGGACAATGGTGAGGTAGAGAGTATGAATGAGTACGATAATGATGATGATAATATGTCATCACTAGAAGATTGTGAAGAGAGTATAACATTTTAAACCCAATGCAGGGTGATGTTTATATTGTAACACCCCAACCCTTTCTTTTTATTTTATTTTTATTATTTTAATTATTATATGAAAATAATAATTATTTATGTAATAATATATTGAATTTAATTTAGTTGAAATTATTTTAATGGAAATAATAATAATAATAATAATTAAAAGGGGTAAAAATTATTTAGGGATTTATTAAAAATAATTTTAGAAAAAATACGTGAAAATTTGGGTTCTGGGGGTATTTTTGAAAGAAAAATTAAAAATCGAGGGTCAAAATACAATTTAAAAAAATTGTGCCACGTTAGCTGCCCGGACAGCAGCCCCGGCCAACCAGGACACGCCGCGTGGCAGAGATGTTGACGCGGGAGGCCACGGGGAAGGGAGCCACGTGGGCAATCCGCGTGCGTGCGATAGAACGGCTGAGATCCGTTCCTGCGCGCACGGACGACCTAGATTGAATCGTGCACGGACGGCCCAAATTAAATCGTGATGAACTGCTCAGATTTATTTCCTATTTAATCGCGATCGGACGGTCCAGATTAAATGCAATGGATGGCTCAAATCAAAAGCGGATGGTTATAAATAATCTCATCCACACCCAAACCCTAACTCTAGCTGCCAGAGCCCCTCGCCGGTGAAGATAGCCCAACCGCCAGGGAGCCGACCGTTGCCACCTGCTGTCGTATCGGAGCAATTTTCAGTTGCCAAACAAGGTAAAAATTCTACTATTTGCTCATAATTCGATTTTAAACCCACCTATGGCCAAATCGGAGCGAAAGCACCGGCTAATTGGCCGGAAAATGCCGCCGAAGTCCAGCGGCGCCGCCGCGAGGTGTCTCGATTTTTACCTCTGATGAGGCCCTTCCTGATTCCTATTCGACCTGATTTTTCTACCTTTGTGATCACCGTTTCCTCCTTTATAGGTTGACCGGAGCAAAACACCAAACTGCAAAGTGAGCCAGAGGAGCCGTCATACTAGAGAGCCCCGCCATCAGTAAGTTTCAGTTTTCTATATTTTTTTGGCCCATCAAGGGGCCTAAGGGTATTTTCTCACAGGAACCGATGCAAATTTGGCTGAATTCGGCTGAAAACAGCCGAAAACAGCCAACCCGAGGCGGATTGCTGCCATGTCGAAATTTCAAAATTGGCCGAGTAGGCCCTGGGTCTGATTTTTGGGTTATTTGGGACACGTGTAGGTACCATAAGCGCGTTTCAGTTTCTGAAAAAAAAAAATCAGGGAACCTAGGAACCGCCCGTAGGCGCAGTGAAAATCTAGTTTTCGGTGTCAAATCTGGTAAGGACCCATCACCCTATTTCCTATCATGGAATTGAAGTCTGAATAAATAATAATACTATATTTTGTACAAATTAAATAGATATGCATAATTAATTACGGTTGCTAATGGAGCCCGAACCGGACATATTTCTCCGTCAATTCTCGTTTGATTTATTTTATAGTTTAAATGCATTATGCTATTTGGTTTATTTATTCTATGATTTTGAATACATGAATCACTGCTTATTTTACTACTGTTTGATTTTGGGAATCTAAGATATGCTTGCTTTGTTGGATGCACGTTACTTATTTAAGTATTCATGTTTGAATTGGTAACGGAGACTAAGAAAAAATAGGAAAGGGGTGTGATTTGATAAATGGATAAGATGATAGCCTCACTAGATATCTTGTGAGATGGTGGACGGAACTGGTTCATAGGGAACCCTAACGTGAACGTTGTCTCATACTGGACCGGGTATGGAGACTTTAATGTTTTGGTGCCCATACTGGACAGGGTATGGGTACGGCCCGCTTCATCCTCATACCGGACGGGGTATTGAGGTTATTATTTTGGCGCTCATACCAAACGGGGTATGGGGACGACCCTAGAATTAAGTTTGTTAAGGGGAATGGTTCATGTGTAGCGGGGACCCCTATGGATCCCCATTGATACTAGTAGGCTTATAAAAAGGGGCAATTCTTATTTGATTATTTGAATATAAAAGTATAATATGTGCTATGTTATAAATTATATATGAATTCATGATCTTTATAATATTATTATTTCCATAGGTTGTTTTTATAAATCTCACTGCAGTAAGTGAACGGTAAATGGTTTGATTATTGATAAATGAATTTGTTTAAAATCTGTACTCCATTGGTTATTTTTGATTTTCTACTAACCTTTGCTGCTGTGACGGTGAATAGTGTGATGTCCTTACTGGGCTAATATAGCTCATTCCTTATTTAACCATTTCAGATCAAGAGGACCTGGTTCCTGAGCCCGATCCACAAGAAAACGGTGAATAGATGCTAGATACCTTATAGTTTTCTTTATTTTTTCTATTTCTCGTATTTCTTTGAGAGAACTTATTTCATGATATTATTTAATACTTTTAAGTTATTATGTAAGGGATATTAACCTTAATCTTTTATTTTGCTTCTGTACTCAGATTATTATATATATTTCCTTTTGAGTTTTCAGGGTCGTTACATATATTGTCTTGAGAGCCTTGAACATGGAAGCTAAGAACGAGGACAATGATCGGAGAGAGAATATCGTTCATACTATATGTATTATTAATGAAAAGGTGTGCAGATGATAATTGATGGAGGTAATTGTGTCAATGTGGCCAACACTCTACTTATGAACACGTTAGGGTTATCTTATACCAAACAGTCTAGCCCTTATAAATTACATTAGTTGAATGAGTACAGAGAAGTCAAGATTACCAAATAAGTCAAGGCACCTTTCTCTATCGGTAAGTACAAGGATGAGGTATGTTGTGATGTACCCATGCATGCAAGTCATATATAACTTGGGCAATCATAACAATTCGATAGAAAGATCCATCATGACAGTCTCAAGAATCATTATTCTTTAAGTTTGGATGGCTTGAATCATATTCTTACACCTTTATCACCAAAAGAGGTGTATGAAGACCAAATCAAGATCAATAATTATTTTGATGAATTTATATAATGCAAACAAGACTAAAAACACTCAAGATACTCAAAGAGCATCAAAAGGTGACTTGGAACAAATTTCAAATGATGTAAACACAAATAGAGTTCCAACCCTGAAAAGTTTCAGCAGACTAGTAACAAGATCAAAGACAAATAAGGTTAAAGAGTTGCTCCAAGTTTTCACTCAAAAATATGTGGATGATGGACTGGCCAATTGTGAAAAGTTCATATTTGAGTTTTTTTAACAGCCCAAATTCGTAACTTTAATTGGGTTTAAATGATTTGGGATAATTTGGGCTTATTTGAGTCTTATTGGTAATGAGTGAATAAGCCTTGTGTATGGGCTGGATTAGTTGAGTTGTTTTAACTATTTTAGTTTGAGTTAATTAAGCCCATATAGTCAAGTGTAACTCATTTTGGGTTTAAGTCTTGTTTTAGTGTTATTACAAGAATGAGCCCATAGCTATATGGTGCCACAAATAATTAGTGGTGTTGGTTAAGAAGATTGGAGTTACAAGAAGTTACATAACAATTACATACCTATAATTAGCCTAGTTATTGTTGAAGTTACAATTGTAATTATCACATAATTAGCCTAGTTATTGTAGGAGTTACAATTGTAGTTATTGTATTGTAACTTATCATTGATTTCTTTGGCTATAAATACCAAAGGAACTCTTTTTTGTAGAAATCAAGAGTTGTAATCAAATATTTCAGAATTGAGTTAAGAGCGTTTTGGCTTTCTTTTCACTTTATACACAAGGTGTTGATTTGGAATACAATTGTTATCACTTGTATTTTAATTTTGATTTTGCTATTTCAATTGTTCTTGGTGCTTGTTTGGATTGGGTTCAAGGGATATCATTTATCTTTCTTGGGTTTCATTTAATTTCTACCATTTGGGTGATTGAATAAATTTGATTTCTTTTTACTTGTGATCTAAATTCTGTTCTAGACCGGTTGAAGAGTTCTAAGGTTCAAGCAAGGGTCTTGAGGTTTCGCATTATTTGGTATCAGAAGGTTCACCAAGTGAATTACTCTATTCTTATTTTCATTATTTCTTGAAAAAAAAAAGAGATAAATTTGCATTCAGCAAAAAAAAAATCAGATTAGCCTAATTTGCTTAATTGTGCAAAACACACTTCAACTAATTCTACCTTATGTAATTGAAACAACTGCTGTTATTTCTCTTTTATTTATCTCGTATAACATTCAAATACATTTAAAATTTAAAAAAGAAACTCATTTCAAGGCTGTTTGTTTGGTTGAGATTGTTTGTGTAATTTTTGGGGCTGTTTGGAAACAATTCACCTCAATTTAGTTTATTTTCATCCAAAACTGTTTGTTTCACTTAATTTGAGTGTTTTGGGTGATAATTTGTGGTTATATTAGAGAATTACAAGTTTCATGCATTAAATTTCAGATTCACCATTTTTTTTCTTGTAACTTTAGTTTTCATTTAATATTTCTGCTCATTTGCTTCTTATTACATCTTGAGATAATAATATTGATTCATTGTTGTTGCCTAATTAACATAAAAATTATCATACACTTATTTCTATATCAAGTGTGTGCTCTTTATTGTTTAGATTGTTCTAGTTTGCTTCTAGAGTTGAATTCGTATATCTTGTTTCTTTAGAAATTCTTTGTTATCTCTAATTAAAATTGAGTACATAGTGATAACTAATTGTTGTTTGAATTGGTCCTTTTGTATAAAGTTATAAAAGATTGCTTGAGCGGTAAAAAACAAGAGAGTGTGTGTAGCACCCGGAAAGGAGGAAAAAAAAAAAAAAAAAAAAAAAAAAAGGAGCCACGTCAGCAGGCCCGGTCAGCAGTCCCGGCCAACCAGGGCCTGCCACGTGGCAAGACCGCGTCACTCCAAAAGGAGCCACGTTGGCGATCCGCGTGGGTGCGATCCGACGGCCCAGATCAATCACGCGATCGGACGGCCCAGATTCAATCGCACGGACGGCCCAGATTCAATCAAAAACGAACGGCCCAGATTAAAACAAAATGAACGGCTGTGATCAAAAGGCAAGGGGTTATAAATAGAACCCCCACACCAGACCACAAACCCTAGCCGCCAGCCGCTCGCCGGAGAAGACGAACCAGAGGCCGACCGCCGCCACCCGCCGCCACTCGCCGCCGCACCGGGGAAATTTCCGACCGCCGATCGAGGTAAATTTCATACCCCCGACTCGTTTTTCCCCACTGATTCCTCCTATGGCCAAATCGAAGCCGAAATCCCGGCCAAACGGCCGGAATACGCGGCCGAAGCCCAGCGGCGCCGCCGGGCCCCCTCTCGGTTTTTGCCTCCGACGAGGCCCTTCCCGGCCTCCGTTCGATGCAATTTTTATATCACCGTGATCACCATTCTTTTCTCTACAGGTTGACCGGAGCCGAATCACCAAAACACGAACCTCGCCGGAGAGCCGCCGCACCCGAGAGCGCCGCCGCCGGTAAGCTCCGTTTTTCCGTGATTTTTTGGCCCCCCGAGGGCCCTAAGGTTGTTTTCTGACAAGGACCAATGCGAATGTGGCCGAATTCGGCCGAAAACAGCCAACCCAAGGCGACTCGCCGCCGCCAGCGGCGGCGCCGTCGCCGGAGCACGGCGGAGCCGCCTTGCCGGAGTTGCGATTTGGGCCGAAAGAGGCCCTGGGCCTAATTTGGATTTTTTTTGGAACACGTGCAGGTACGGTTAGTGTGTTTCAGTTTCCCGGGAAAAATTCAGGGAAAATTAGGGACGGCCTGCAGGCGCACTGTGAATCGTATTCGGATCCCGAAAACAAGTAAGGACCCCTCACCCTATTTCCTATCACGGTATTAAAGTTCAAAATGATAAAACGGTATTTCTTGAATTAACGAATGTGTGAAATTGCTTAAGGTGGCTAATGGAGCCCGAGTCTAGTGTGATTGGTGATTTACTGTTATTTGGCCTGTTTACAGCTTTAAATGCAAAATGAGGTTTGATGTGTTTATTTTACAGATTTGTGCGCATTTACTACGTTTTTATTAATCATGGGTTGAATGACTGAAAAACTGATACTGTATGTTGTATGTTCGGCATGAATTACTGTTTGCTTGTTTGTATGTGAATTGATGATGCTGATTGAGGAAAAGGAAAATGAAAGGTTGTGTAGACTGATAATTGTATTATGGGGGTCAGCCTGACTAGATATCTTGGGAGATGGTGGACGGACCGGGTCCGTAGGGAACCCTACCGGGATTGTGGTCTCACATGCCGGACGGAGTATGGAGATCTTATGGTTTTGGCGCCCATACCGGACGGGGTATGGGGACGGCCCGTTTCACCCTCATACCGGACGGGGTATTGAGGTTTATGGTTTTAGCGCCCATACCGGACGGGGTATGGGGACGGCCCGTTTCACCCTCATACCGGACGGGGTATTGAGGTTCATGGTTTTGGCGCCCATACCGGACGGGGTATGGGGACGGCCCTGGAAACTGATTATGAATGTTAAAGGTTAACGGGTAGCGGAACCCCTATGGACCCCCACGGATACTAGTAGGCTGGTAAATGAGAAAAAGATATGTTGTACAATGATTGAATTACAAGAGGCGTGATAAGTGTTATGTTTTACAGCTTATATTATTCAATGATTATGATAATGTTATTGTTTTTCTTATATAGTTTTCATAAATTCCACCAAGGTAAGTGGATGGTAAAGGTTTTCATGTTAATAAACGAGTTTGTTGTAAATTATGCTCCATTGGTCTTTTTTGTGTTTTTCTACCCACCTTTATCTCCGTGACGGTGAGATATCGTGATGTTCTTACTGGGCTAGTGTAGCTCACTCCTTAATTAACCATTTCAGATCAGGAAGACATGGTTCCCGAGCCCGTTCCGCAGGAGGACGACGAAGGGGATGCCTAGAGACTCTGTAGTCATACGCATAGTTTTATTTTCGAGTTTCTTTCTTAGTTAGTTTAATCTTTTATATTTTAAGTACGTTTTTTGGTTTTTCGTGTAAGGGATGTTAACTAAAATTTTGATCTCGCTTCCGCATTCGATATATTTAAATACTTATTTCTTTTTAATATTTCCGGGGCCGTTACAGTGTGAGCTCAAAAGAGGGTAAAAGCCAAAATTGAGTGAAACATGAGTGCCCATACTACGAGAGTAAACACGTGAGGGACTGATTTGTGAGGTTGCAATCTATTTTGTTTGTCATTAAAATTTCAGATTTGTAGATGGAGCCACAAGGGAGTGAAAGGGCATCAAAAGATCAAGAATTCATCCTCAAAGCAATGCAACAACAATTTGAGAGGATTCAACTAGCTATTGGCAACATGAATGAGAAACTAGAGAAACAACAACGTGATTTAAATTCCATGACAGGGGAAGCTTCCCAAACCAATCCAGGAGCAAGAAGACTTCCAAAACCACCTTTTGATGAGGAAGTGGAAGAAGAATTTGATGACCAAGCTACTTTGGTCAATGAATGTTGAAATTATGGTAGGGGTCGAAACGATGTTGATAAAAACATTGGGAGCTTCAAAATGAAAATCTCATCGTTTCTAAGCAAGAATGATTCGAATGCTTATCTTGAATGAGAGAGCAAGGTGGAGCTTATTTTTTAGTGCCACAATTATTTGGAGGAGGAAAAGATAAAGCATGTGGCCGTGGAGTTTGGAGAGTATGCCATTGTGTGGTGGGATCAACTCATCACAAGTAAAAGGAGAAATGGAGAGAGACCTATTTTCACTTGGGCCGAAATGAAGGTTATCATGAGAAGGCGCTTTGTTCTTACTCACTACTATAGGGACTTACATAAAAAATTGCAAGGTCTTATACAAGGGAACAAGAGTGTAGAAGACTACTACAAAGAGATGGAGATAGCCATGATAAGGTAAAATAAAGGATTTCATATTAAATTAAGGTAAGTTGAAATTAAGGAGATATAGAAATATGGTTGGCAATATAATGCAAAAAGAATGGTAATTTTATGAAAAAAGAATGAATAAAATTTTGTAATGGAAATAAATAAATAAGATTTAGAGAAGTAAAGTTAAACCAAAATAATTAAGTAGGGAATTAAGATAAAAGTTAGAAGTGTTTATTGTTTATGTGGTAAATAAATGGAGATAGATAGAAAAGTAATAAAACTTTAGGAAGAAAGAAAGAAAATTGTGAGTGATATATAAGACACCCAATTCGTTTAGTCGTGTATCAAGGAGGAAAATGTGTGTGTATGGTTGAAATTCGACGGAATTCATGGTGAACCTCACTCATAGATAGATGATACGAAACCTAATCTAGATGCAAATAGGTTTGTGTGTGGTGTGATTTCATGTCACCTAGCGAATATACTACTGTGACCAATTAGATATATGTATTTGTCTGCATATCCAAGTAGTGAGGGAATCATTTTTGCCTCTCTTAGTTATCGACATAAATGACATCACGCGATGAAAACTTTAATAAGAGTAAGAGTAGGAATAAAGATACATAGTAAAATGTGAAGGTGAAAGTGAATTCGATGTGAGTACCAAATTCGATATGAAATCTGATTTGGATCCTATGTGTAAGAATTTGCTTTGGTGAAGTATGTGAATCCGATGTGTACAAGAACGTGCTATAAGTGAAAAATGTAATTGTATAAGAATGGTGATCAGATACGAAAATAATAATGTGAATAAGCTTTAAGAAGAGAGTGAATAAAATTAGGACAAGTTTTTTGTAGCGCCCGGAAAATTGAGGAAAAAAAAAAAAAAACGCGCGCGCCACGTCAGCAGCCACGTCGCAGACCCAGTCAGCAGTCCTGGCCAACCAGGACCTGCCACATGGCAAAACCACGTCGACCGGGGACGGGCCACGTTGGCAATCCGCGTGCGCGCGATCGGACGGCCGAGATCAATCTCGCGCACGGACGGCCCAGATTTAATCAAAAACGGACGGCCCAGATTAAATCAAAATGGACAGCTGAGATCAAAAGGCAAAAGGGTATAAATAAGACCCCCACACCAGACCCCAAACCCTAGCCGCCTGCCCTCGCCGGAGAAGACGAATCAGAAGCCGGCCGCCGCCACCCGCCGCCGCACCGGAGGGATTTCCAACCGCCAATCGAGGTAAATTTCATACCCCCGACTCGTTTTTCCACGCTGATTTCCCCAGTGGCCAAATCAGAGCCAAAATCCCGGCCAAACGGCCGAAAAACACGGCCAAAAGCAAGCGGCGCTGCCGCGCCCCTCCTCGGTTTTTGCCTCCGATGAGGCCCTTCCCAGCCTCCGTTTAATGCAATTTTTATACCACCGTGATCACCATTCTTTTCTTTACAGGTTGATCAGAGCCGAATCACCAAAACACGAACTTCACCGGAGAGCCGCGGCACCCGAGAGCACCACCGCTGGTAAGCTTCAGTTTTTCGTAAATTTTCGCCCCCCCCGAGGGCTGTAGGGCTGTTTTATCGCAGGAACCAATGCGAGTGTGGCCGAATTCGGCCGGAAACGGCCGAAAACGGCCAACCCGAGGCGAACCACCGCCGGAGCACGGCGGAGCCGCCGTGCCGGAGTTGCGATATTGGCCGAAAGGGGCCCTGGGCCTAATTTGGGATTTTTTGGAACACGTGCAGGTACCAGTAGTGCGTTTCAGTTCCCCAGAAAAAATTCAGGAAAAATTAGGGACAGCCTGCAAGCGCACTGTGAAGCCGTGTTCAGACCCGAAAACGTGTAAGGACCTCTCACCCTATTTCCTATCACGGTTTTAAAGTTCAATAAATGATAAAACGGTATTTCATGAATCAACAAATGTGTGAAATTGCTTAAGGTCGCTAATGGAGCTCGAGTCTAGTGTGTTTGTCGGTTAACTGTTATTTGGCCTGTTTTACAGTTTTGAATGCAGTATGAGATTTGATGTTTTCATTTTATAGTTTCGTGTGCATATTTTACTGTTTTATTGATTATGGATTGAATGACTGGGATATTAATACTGTATGTTGTCTGTTTGACATAAATTATCGTTTTGCTTGTTTGTATGTGTATCGATAATGCTGACTGAAGGAAAAGGAGAATGAAAGATTATGTGAATGGAAATTGTATAATGTGTTCAACCTGACTAGTTATCCTGGGAGATGGTGGACGGACCGGGTCCGTAGGGAACCCTACCGGGATTGTGGTCTCCCATACCGAACGGGGTATGGAGATCTTATGTGTTTTGGCGCCCATACCGGACGGGGTATGGGGACGACCCGTTTCACCCTCATACCGGACGGGGTAATGAAGTCTATGTTTTGGCGCCCATACCGGACGGGGTATGGGGACGGCCCTAGAATATGATTTCGAGTGTTAAGGATTAACGGGTAGCGGGACCCCTATGGATCCCCATAGATACTAGTGGGCTGGTGAATTAGGAAAATATGTTGTGTAACGATTGAATTACGAAGAGTGTGATAGGTATTATGTTATACAGTTCATATATGATTTCATGATGATGATGATGTTATTGCTTTCGTATATTGTTTTAATAAATTTCACCGAGGTAAGTGAATGGTAAATGTTTTATTATTGATAAAAGGATTTGTTGTAAATTATGCTCCATTGGTCTTTTTGTGTTTTCTACCCACCTTTACCTCCGTGACGATGAGATATCGTGATGTCTTTACTGGGCTAGTGTAGCTCATTCCTTATT
This sequence comes from Carica papaya, assembly GCF_054855325.1. Taxonomy (NCBI): domain Eukaryota; kingdom Viridiplantae; phylum Streptophyta; class Magnoliopsida; order Brassicales; family Caricaceae; genus Carica; species Carica papaya. The sequence continues at coordinate 17,327,276 of NC_142312.1, read as the reverse complement.
TAATCATTTCAGATCAGGAAGACATTGTTCCCGAGCCGGTTCCGCAGGAGGACGACGAAGGGGACGCCTAAAGACTCCATAGTCATATTCGTAGCTTTTACTTTCAAGTTTCTCCTTTAGCTAGTTTAATCTTTTATATTGTGAGCACGTTTTTTGGTTTTAGTGTAACGGATGTTAATCGAATTTTTGACTTCGCTTCCACGTTTGATATTTTTAATATACATTTCATTTTGAATTTCCAGGGATGTTACATTTTTCCTTTGGTATGATGTTTTTTAGGTTGGTATTTTCTTAAATAAAGTTGCATATGTTTTCCTCCACTTGTGTGAATATATGCGTGCATGTCTCTATCATAAAATATTGTCTCAGTCTTATTGGGTGAGTAAAACTTACTCTAATTTACACCAAGATTCAAGAAAGATAAGAAGTAATCTCAGGAGACATTAAAGAAAGGCCTTCTAGCTTTTGGAGATTAAATACCAATCTGATTGAATTGTACATTGTAAGGAAAATTAAATTAGAATAATTTATTGCAAGTAAATATTATAAATTATCGCCCCATGTCAGTATGTAATATTACGAAATGCAAGAGGTGTATGAAATATATATATTTTTTTATTATATTGCTGCATATTAGTGAATTTTATAAGTGTGATAGCATTTCTTCTCGGTAGAGAAGCGGAGACGTTATAATAATATAATAATATAATTTTAATTTTAATCAACTGAAAAAAAAATCTTAAAATTTTACATAAATTAATTCTAGTTTAATAAAATAATTTTATCATTTTTTAAAATTAAACATGGCCGTGTGTTCTCCACGGAACTAAATGAATTAAATATATACATATATACTAGTAAAAACAGTTATTAATAGATAGTTAAAAATTAAAATTTTAAATAAATAATTATATATTATAATTTTATTTTATTTTTATATCTAAAATTTTCTCAAAAATTAAATATTTAATCAAAATAAGATTAGAAGAAGTAATTGATTAAAGAATTTTTAATTAAAGTAACATAATATTCTTCAAGGATTAAATTATGTTAGTTAAATAAATAAATAAACTAAAATATCTGACATCACAATTATTATTTTTATTGTTTTAAAATAATTTATGTACTAATTTTTATTATTTTAATATTAATATTTTTTAATGATTAATTGTGTTAGTAAAATATCTGAGTTCTTGAATTCAATTTGATCCCGTGGAGAACACATGGCCAAGATGCGACATCACAATTATTGCTTCGAATCTAAAACTATCAATAACCAAATCCACAAATAAAAAAAAAAATAATATGTATTTATAAGATACGTGGGTTAATAATATTTGATATCGGAGTCCTACTTTGATTTATAAATTAATTGCAATAAATTTTTGTGGTCTGAAACAACAACTTGTGTTATCCACACAACTTTTGAAGAAAATTAAAATTTTAATATTCAATTGTATCGTACGTCAATGGTACAGAGAAAAAAGACAGGAGTTCCAAACCTTTCAAAATAATTTTCCAAAGGTTAGACATTTAGTTATTATAATAATATATATTATTGTTTAATTTTAAATAAAACTTAATAGATATAATAAATACATTTGATAATAAATTAATATATTAACCTCATATGAATGATTTTATTTTTAAAAAATATATTTTTCAAACTTTTAATTTCACATTAAAAGAATTAACTCCTTGTACATGAAAACACTTTCCACTTTCAATATTTTACCAAGCTTTGTCTTTTTAATTGGAAAACTAGAGCCAGAGGTCCAACTAAACAAATGCTTAATTAATTTATATACGCACTAACACAAATATAAGTTTCATAAACATATCACTCAAATTTTCTGAGCAGAAAACAATAAATTTTTAAACCAAATTCTTAACCATCTAAATAATATAAAAAAAATTTTTTCTCTAATTGGTCGTACTAAAATTTATAATAAATATATTTATTGAAGGGAGATCTCTCGTATATTTATCTCAAAATAATTATGTGGAATAATAAAAATAAGATATTTTTTTTTGTTGTTCTCACTTAGTCTAGGTGGTTGTTCATTGATTTGGATATTTATTTTGTACATGTAGATATATATATATATATATATATATATATATTCTTATTTTGTTTTTGATATAAAAAAAAAAAAAAAAGAAAACCAAGGCTTATTAAAGAGACACAAAGATAAAATATCAAGGAGAATTTGACTGTTCGCTAGATATCATTACTTAACATCCAATACCATGTTTGGTATTTCAAAATATGGAAATATGCTTCAATTAAAACCTTAAGACAAAAGAATGATATGCCTTAAAAAGATTCAAGTTCTACCAAAAACATCAATACATGCATGAAATTGTTGAACTATTTAGATTAATTTTGACGGATAAGAAAATTTAATGTTTTATTAGAATAAGTTCTAAAAGAAAAATAAATATGACTTAAAAGATAAATAAAAAATCAAAGATATTTTATTTTAATTTTCTATTCAACAATATGTCATGATGAAAATATATTCAAAAAATAAATGGAGAATGTAGTCTTACGCTTTAATATTTAAAAATACAATGTGCTGCAATTGTATTTTTAAATGAACTCTCAATTGTAAATGACTCTATTAATAGAGTGAATCTTAAATTTCTTTTATTTCTCTTGGGTTTTGTTATAGAGAGGGGTTTGGAAAAAGCTGTTGGAAAATATTAAACACTAAGTAACTAATTTATGTAAGAGTTTAAGAAAAATAGTTGGATTGAGGAAGAAGTAGGAAGCACGAGTGTTGGCTGAACCAACATAAATTCAACACTCTCTTTTTTGATATTTACATACTTGGTAATCTAATATTATTAGATAGTTGCATAAAAGAATTAAAATTTAATTTATCTTTCTTTTGAGTTGCCTTAGTACTTGGGCCATTTTGAAAATACCGAGGATAATTTAGAGGTGCTTAACCTATGATGAGATAGTTTTTCATCCAAAAATCAAAACTCGTCTTGATGTATTTATTGAATGTTTCAAAGCATGTTTAGTAGTAACTAAAGGAATTCTTTAGAAATATAGCATTGACTGTTGAAGAAACTTTTACTCATTGTAACTCGATGGTAGCACATTATTATATTGTCAAACAATTGTCCCTTTTTCAGATGCACTGAAAAATGTTTTCCTCAATGATGAGCAGCAATAAGAGATTTACGTGCATCCTCTTTACCATCATCCCATCATTTTCACAAAGAGTTTTTACTTATTTCAAAATAAAAATTCTATGATTTGCTTTTAGATAATTTATTATCTTAAGGTTTAACTAATAAGTGTACTGTTTTAGTTATCAAAACAAATCTTATATGATTTTAACATTGTTTTCATTGATCTTTTTTTTTTTTTTAATGTAATTTAAGTTTAATTTATGAATGAACTTCAAATATCTTATAGAGATACATAATTTGTTAGAATTAAGGAAGAAAGTGATAAATCTTCTTAGTCTTTTCTTTAAGATGTCTCTTTTACAATTATATAAGGCTTTTTATGTAATCAACATAACAAATGAATCAATCATTTAATTATGAAACTTCAAGATAGTGAACTATACATGATTTTATTTTAGAATACACCAAATAATTAAGGGTTAGATTTCAACAGAATATGAAAAAATGGCCATGATTTCTACTTGTGTTCTGTTCTGTTAGAGAAGATAAGAAGATACTACTGGCTTGACTATTGACCAAACCAAGTACACTCTTTTTGTAAGTAGGTCCTGCATGGGGTGATGTATTATTCAGTGAAAAGATTTTGATCAGGAAAGGAGAAAATAAATGTATTAACCTTAGCTACGAGGGCAGAAATATTTGAAGAAACCAAGGTGAGAATTACGCATGAACCCATTTCATCTTCTTACAAATTCAAGAGATTGATTCCTTAACTCTTCATTATTTCCTGCCCCTTCATCATCTTGTATAATTCTTGCTACTTGTAATTAAGAATTAACTAATAAAATTTTCATTTCAGAGAGAAATCCAGTGAGAACCGTTAATAAGGAAATGGAGGAAATAAAAGAAAAGAAAGAGATTCAAAGAGAGAAGGAACGAGAAGAAGATGAAGAACAAAATAGCGAATTGGTGTCGAGGAGAGTTCAAGAACCATGGACAAGACAAATAACGTTAAGAGGAGTTTTTGTGAGCATTGTGATTGGAAGTATATTCAGTATCATAGTAATGAAATTAAACCTCACAACTGGTATAGTCCCTCATCTCAACGTTTCTGCTGCACTTCTCGCCTTTGTGTTTATCAGGACATGGACAAAACTTCTTCAAAAAGCTGGTTTTGTAACAAGACCTTTCAGTAGGCAAGAGAATACCATGATACAAACCTGTGCTGTTGCATGTTATAGCATAGCTGTTGGAGGTTTTGGCATCCTTAAATTTCTTCTTCTTGTTTTATAAATTTTTATTTGGTTTATAGAATTTATAAATTATTTAGTTTGATGGGTTGCAGGTGGATTTGCTTCTTATCTTCTGGGTTTAAACAGGAAGACATACGAATTATCAGGGGTGAATACTGAAGGAAACTCAGCAGGTGATGTAAAGGAGCCTGGATTTGGTTGGATGACTGCCTTCCTTTTTTTAGTCTGCTTTATTGGGCTCTTTGTACTAATTCCACTCAGAAAGGTATGATTTTCTAACATCATCTTTACAATTAATTTTCGGTCCAAGAGAACATATCTTTTTTATTAACTTCATATTCATAATTTGATTCTACAGGTCATGATAATTGACCTTAAGTTGACTTATCCAAGCGGCTTGGCTACTGCAGTTCTCATCAATGGCTTCCATACCCGAGGCGATGAGATGGCCAAGTAATACTTATCCTGCTTATATTCATAACTTACAACTTATAAGAATGGATCCATAAACTTAATCTATGAGTGTTGATTGTCACAGGAAACAAGTGCACGGATTCATTAAGTACTTTTCTATCAGTTTCTTCTGGGGATTTTTTCAGTGGTTTTTCTCAGGGAAAGAAGACTGCGGATTTTCGCACTTTCCCACTTTTGGGTTGCAAGCCTTGAAACAGACGTAAGTGTTTGCAGTCCTATATTACATCATTAGGCATGAATTAAACAGATTGACATTAATTGACGTGCTTTTTTTTTTTTTTTTTTTTTTTTTTTGCAGATTCTACTTTGATTTTAGCCTGACCTTCATTGGAACAGGAATGATCTGTCCCCATATAGTGAATCTGTCTCTTCTTCTTGGAGCTGTACTCTCATATGGACTATTGTGGCCACTTATCAATCTGCTTAAAGGAGATTGGTTTCCTGAGAATTTGGAAGAAACTAACATGAAGAGTTTATATGGTTATAAGGTTAATTAAATTAATCTCAACAGAAAACAGAATTTATGTGTACAGCGAGTAGCTGCTACTTTTAATGCTTACTCCACCAGTATCTTACTTTTATATAGGTCTTTCTATCTGTTGCTCTCCTCTTAGGAGATGGACTTTACACTTTCCTCAAGATAATGTTTGTGACTGGCTTCAGCATTCTTCACAGATTGAAGAGCAAGAAGCTTAATACAGGTTAGAAATACATGATTGGATACATAATTTCAAGCATCACAATGTAAGTGACAGGTGTTTTTAACGTTTTTCAGCAAGAGAAAGCTATGAGCCAAAAGAAAATCCAAAACAAGATCAAATTTTCATCAGAGAAAGCATACCCATGTGGGTAGGTTTGGTGGGATACATCACTTTAGCCACCATATCAATAATTGTCATCCCAATCATGTTCCCTCCCCTCAAATGGTACTATGTTGTGGTGGCTTACATGCTTGCACCATCTCTAGCATTCTGCAACGCTTATGGAGCTGGTCTCACTGACATTAACATGGCTTATAATTATGGGAAAGTAGCGCTGTTTGTGTTAGCAGCATTGTCTGCAAAAGAACATGGAGTGGTAGCAGGACTTGCTGGGTGTGGTTTGATAAAATCTGTTGTATCTGTTTCTTGCATTCTGATGCAAGATTTCAAAACAGCTCATTTAACTCTAACATCTCCTAGAGCAATGTTTGTAAGCCAAGCTATTGGGACGGCAATAGGGTGCATAACAGCTCCACTTAGTTTCTTTCTGTTTTACAAGGCATTTGATGTGGGTAATCCTTATGGAGATTTCAAAGCTCCTTATGCCTTAATCTACAGAAACATGGCTATTTTAGGTGTTGAAGGATTCTCAGCCTTACCTCAACATTGCTTGCAACTTTGTTATGGTTTCTTTGCATTTGCAGTCGGTGTAAATGTCGTGAGAGATTTCGGAACAGCTAAAATAGGAAAGTGGATGCCACTGCCAATGGCCATGGCAGTGCCGTTTCTTGTTGGAGCCTACTTTGCGATTGACATGTGCTTGGGGACGTTGATTGTTTTTATATGGCAAAAACTTAATGCAAATAAGGCTGAGCTGATGGTCCCAGCTGTGGCTTCCGGGTTGATTTGTGGAGAGGGACTGTGGGTTCTCCCTGCTTCAATTCTTGCCTTGGCTAAAGTAAATCCTCCGATCTGCATGAAATTTCTTCCCTCCTAAATCACCTATCCATTGTACTATCATTATACTATTTACTTCATGCTCATGGATAAAATTTGTAACTTATTTTCTTTTCAGGTGATATTATAGAATTCGAACAAATACAATTGAGTTAAAAATATTTAACTCATGATATTATTTTCTCGTTATAAAGTTGACGACTTAGTTTAAGGTCTTGTTACACACCCATCTAAAGAAAAAAACACCTGATTGAAGTCATTCACAATATACTGCCACTTTTTCTTATATCATGACCTTAATTCATCCTATGGTCATTTATGCACTTACTTTCATTAAACTATTTATAGTTTACACTATTCACACACTTACTTTCATTTTTTTGGGATATTATAGAATTTAAATATACACAATTGATACAAGAGAATTTAAGTCAAATGATATTACGTTTTTCTTATAGAGTTGATGATTCTATCTTATTGTGTATATCATATGAAGAAACACAAATAATTAAGGTTATGCGGTTGCACCATCCATTCTATAGCCCCAGAAATGAGGCACAATATTTCTTGATGCAATGTGTCATCTTGATATTAGCATATATCATTTTTACCTCACAATCTAGACTAGGTATTTGAATGAGGGAGGTGAATTTTGAATTTTTGCAAACATAAAATTTTTTATGTCCATTGCCAAAATTTTACTAAAATAACAAGAATAGGGGCAATAGGCCAAGTTTGGGACAAATTTCTCGAACCCTAAATCCTACCCAATTGTGAATTAATAAAACTCAAACCTACCCGAGACTCAAAATGAGTTCATAGTTGTGGCATCTAATTCATTCTGTATAAGTTTTGAGTTAAAATCAACTTATCTCACCCCATTTGAGATATATATTATATATTTTTAGTTAAAATCAAAATACATATAACATTATATATATATATATATATACAAATGAGTCAAAATTAAATAAATTTTACTTCAAATCTAAATGTTTTCTACTTTAGTGTGATGAAAAAAAAAAAGAAAAAACATGTTTCAAATTGACCTACATTGGTTATGATTTTGGTTAAAAACTAGAACAGAATTAAGCGAGTCAGTTCAAATTTACTTGGGTTTTAAGCAAGTCTATTCAAATTTAATTGGGTTTTAAACGAGTCTATTCTACTTTTTTCAATGCATAGTATCATTGGGTTTTCTATCATTATAAAAGCAAAAGACTTAGAAAAAATAAAGTCATTGATGTTTTTCTCCTTATACAATGCCCCTAAACCTTCCTTCTCCCTTAGTGTTCATTAGCTAGAAGAGGATTTGGTCCATATTAGAAAAATTTATAAAGATAAATTATTTCAATATAATATTTTATTAAAAATAGGAGAAAGAAATAAGAGAGATTGTTAACATGAATATTTTGTTGGCTAAATAGTTAGAATATTTTTTCTTATATACCTCTTACTATTAATTTCTTATAACTATTTACAATGCTTACTCTAAGGATAATTTTATTATTTGTATATAAAAATTTTGTATATATATATGTCATTCCTAACATAAAAAATTATAATAAAGAACAAAGTAAATATTTTTTTTTAAATTTTTCATGTATCAGAGATAAAGATATATTAAGATTTTAATTTTAAGATTCCTTTCAACCCCTAGAATATTCTTACCATCCACCTAAACAGAGTCATAGTCTCACCACCGGCTTGCCGCCCTACTTGTTCTTCGGCCTACCCGACCCACTATTCTCCATTCTCTGTTCGCGTACGGTAATTTGCGCTGCTCCTTTGCGCACGGCCGTCTAGTTCACAATGTTTTATGTTCCTCTGGCTGTTGCTCAAAATCCCAGCCCTTCCCCGACCTGATCGACTTGAAATCGCTGTGATTTTTCTCTTGTCGAGATCAGGTGCTTTTTCGTGCCCCTTCTTTTACCCGATTTCGTGCACGGGTTGCTCGACTTAGGCCTTTGATTTCATGCACAGGTCTGCACACTGTTTTTTGCAGTGTGATCTGTTGATAGATTGATTGATATGCTTCACCCGTGTGATCTGTTGCACCAACAGGTTCTCTTCACGCGGCTGCGCGCGATCTTTGATTTTTTTCCAGCAGTGCGACTGTGTCTCGCCCTGCACCAGCAAGTTTACCTGATTTTGTCAGAATCCAATCACGATTTCTCCTCTCGCGGGACGCATCTGCCTCTGTCCAGACTTGTCTATCTCGGATCCAACTCTGGTTCTCCTGTCTCGCTGGACATACTTGTCTCCGGTGATCTTCTCTAGTCTCACAGTGCTTTTCGTCTCCGTTGGTTAGGAGGTTTATTCTATCCATGTGAGATTCATTATTGGTTATTATTTTTTGTGTTTTTAGTAGTCAAAAATGTCAGAAGCAAAAAAAATAATTTATCCTAGTTTTGATAACCCATCATCACAAATCATTTCTTATTAGAACAAACTTTTTCTTATGTTCACTAAGAAGAAAGCAGAAGAAATATCATGCTTTATGTAGTACTAGTTGAGAAAGCTGAGTTAATTGTTCAGTCTGATTAATTCAAAGATCGAAAGAGTTATGATTATTGTGACAAATCGAGACATACTAAGGAAACTTACTAAAAATTACAAAGACGACCAACTAGAGGTTGTGGGGGAAGGAAAGGTGGACCTATGAGAGCTCAAATAAACTTAGTTGGGACAAGAAAAGCACCTAAAATACTAACAGTTGGAACTTTTTCAATCGAAGAGATTTGAAACCTGAAGTGTATTATGTCTCAACTTAACTCTTCATCAACTATTGGTGCATCAGATATAACAAAATCATGTATTCATTCTTTTCCTCTTATTCCTGCTACTGATATTTGGATTATAAACTCTGGAGTTAACAGATACATGATAGACTGTTTCAAAGAATGTCTTTCCTATTTTTTCTTGTTCGTATAATAGATGGATCATACACTCTTATTCCGGAATAGAGTCTATTAATTGTATGTCAAATATTATACTATCTTCTGTTTTATATATGCCTAGTTTTCCTAATAACCTTTTATCTACTAGTATTATTATTGGAGATCTAAATTGTAAAATTGAATTTTTTTTTCTGATTATTATATCTTTTAGGATCTTTGAATAGGAAAGATGATTGACTATAGTAGACTGCAGGATGACTTATATGTCTTAAAAAGAAGTCAGAACCTAATTAGGAATCAAGCCACCATTGAGAATAAGGAAGTAAATTTAGAAATATTAAAATGACCTCGACGGTTGGGACTACCTTCTTTTTTTGTTTTACAAAAATTATATCTTAATTTATTTAACATAACTTCGATGGATTCTTTATTTTGTGATGAGTGTGAATTTGCTAAACATAAAAGGAGTTCTTACTATTTGAGTAATAATAGAAATTCTAATTCTTTTATGATTATTCACTCTGATGTGCGGGAATCTATTCATGATACCTCTTTATCTGGTCACCGATGGTTTACTTTTATTGACTGTTGTATTAGATTAATATGAATTTACTTGTTGAAAGCAAAAAATAATGTATTTTCATGCTTTCAATTATTTCATAAAATAATATATACACTGTTTGACGTTAAAGTTAAGATTTTGAGAACTAATAATGGTATAGAATATATAGATAGTAGGTTCCATACCCATTTAGAGTCATGGGGGATAATTCACCAGATAAGTTGTGTCTACACTAGTGAATAAAATGAGGTTACTAAAAAGAAAAACATACACATATTCGAGGTAACTTGGTTACTAATATTCATCATGAATTTACCTAAAAGTTATTGCAGGAAATGTAGTTCTCTCAGTAACCTATCTTATTAATAGAATGCTTTTACGAGTCCTCAATTTTATAAGTATTTTGGAGGTTTTGCAATGAAACAATTCCCATACTGTTCCCCTAAAAGTGTTTGGATGTATTTGTTTTGTCAATGCTAGAAATGTGAGTAAGTTAGAACCTACAGCTCTCAAATGCATATTTATTATATATTCTCCTACCCAAAATAGTTACAAGTGTTATCATCCATCGTTTAGAAAATACTTTGTGATTATGGATGTTACTTTTAGAGAATTTGAACCCTACTTCAGCTCCAACCCAACACTTCTTCAAGGGGAGAGTGAGAAGGAAGAGGTGATGTTCGGTTCGGTAACTCTTGACAATCATATTCAGGGGGAGAGTTCTATGTTAGAAAATTTTATTTAAGAAGAAAATAATGGACACTTGAATAAACCGAACTTGAAGAGGTATTTAAGGAGAGATAAAATAGAAAAAACCATCATGCAGTCTATCCCAAGTCAAGAATATTCTTCAGTTCCTGAAGACACTGGTGAGTTATCTTTATCTTGTGATTTATCTGATAAACTCGTTACTCTTAGAAGAGGTATTCAAGGAGAGATAAGATAGAAAAAAATATCATGCAGTTTATTCCAGATCAAGAATCTTCTTCAGTTCCTGAAGATATTTGTGAGTTATCTTACATTGTGATTTATCTAATAAATCCCTTATTCTTAGAAAAGGAATAAAGATTTGCATTAAGCATCCTATATCTAACTTTATTTCCTATAGCTCTTTATCTCCTTTCTATAGAGCTTTTGTCTTGTCATTTCCTTTGTGTCTATTCCACAGAATTGAAGGAAAATTTTAGGAGATCTCAAATAAAAGGAAGTGATGACTGAAGAAATGAAAGCATTAATAAGGAATGAAATATGAGAGCTTATTTCACATCCACAAGGATAGAAGATGGTTGGTTGCAAATGAGTGTTCACTGTAAAACACAAAGCAAATAGGTCGATTGAAAGGTATAGAGCTAGATTAGTAGCTAAAAGGTTTACTAAGACTTATAGAGTTGACTATTAAGAGACTTTTGCACCTCTTGTAAAGATAAACACAATAAAAATAATATTGTCTTATGCTGTTAACTTTGATTTGGACTTACACCATTTTGATGCAAAAATACTTTCCTCCATGGGAACGTAGAGGAGGAGGTATACATGGAAATTTCACCTAGATTTGAAGATGAAAAACCACAAGAAAAGGTTTGTAAATTAAAAAATGCCTTATATGAATTAAAATAGTATCCAAGAGCATGGTTTGAAAGGTTTAGAAGAGTTATGATCTTTATTAGATTTCAACAATGTAATGCTGATCATACCCTGTTCATCAAGTATTGTGAGAGTAGTAGGATCACTCTTCTCATTGTTTATATAGATGATATTGTGGTGACTGGAAATAATATAAAGGAGATGGCTCAATTAAAAAAATTTCTTCATCGAGAGTTTGAAATTAAAGATTTAGAAAAATTGCAGTACTTCCTGAAAATTGAGGTTCCTAGATCTAATAAAGGAATCTTCATTTATCAAAGAAAGTATATCCTAAACTTGTTAGAAGAGACTGATATGTTAGGTTACAAGCCAGCAGATTCCTCTATTGATAGTAATCACAAACTACAAACAAGTAGTGGTACATCAATTGATATGGGAAAATATCAGAGATTGGTTAGAAGACTCATTATTTCTCACATACAAGACTGGATATAACATATGCAGTTTGCTTGGTGAGTCACTACATTCATGATCCTCACGAGACTCATTTATATGCAGTCTTTTGAATATTATGATATCTAAAACCTGTAACAGAAAAATGTCTACTATTATCCAGAAATGATCATCTTAAGATAGAAGTATTTACAGATATTGATTGGGCTGGATCTCCAGATGATAGAAAATCAGCTACTGGTTACTATACACTCGTTGGAGGCAACTTAATTACATGAAAAAGTAAGAAATAGAGTGTAGTTATCTATTCTAGTACTAAAACAGAATATAGAGCATTACCTAAGGGGTATGTGAATTATTATATTTGCAAAAACTAATGAAGGAATTAAAACTATTTAAAGAAGAAAGGCTATCATTATTTTGTGATAATTAAGTAGCCAAAGTATTGGTCAAAATCAAGTTCAACATTATCAGATGAAACATATTGAGATTGTGTGACATCCTAAATGCTAAGTAAGACATAAGGGTACCAAATAGAGAAACAAATTATGAGTGCATGATAGATAATTGTATGCAGTAGAGCAAATTATTACAAATTCCTTATAAAAATATATGAGTTCCAATTATACATATATAATTGAGGCCAGAAGTGACAACAAAATACAAAAAAAATCACTTCTTTTACTATTCGAATGGACTCATCAGAGTGCGGAACAAGTCATGCACTCAAAGTTTGTAGATCCACGAGATCCTCAAAGACTTCAAGGGATAGATTAGCGATCGGTTCCTCACTATCTTCCTCATCTGGGGGAGGGGGCATGGAAAAGATGAGTTTCATATACTTAGTAAAGAAAATAATATTTAAATAATATCATAAGATTTTAAAAATGAATAATTATGTCATCAACACTTACCATTAGGGACGTCAGGGACATTTCTTAATTTAAAAAATAATTTATTTATTTATTTAAAACATCAGATCCATCATGTCATAGTCGTAACAATCAATTTAATCATGCTGATAATAGAGAAAATCAAATAAATTATGAGATACTCATATTTTCGTATCATGCATCGCGAAGTCGTTTCGACTTCTATATACTGAGGGCAGATACAGATTTTCAACTATTCATGTGGAATGACCAGATCAGATATATAACAACAATTTGCCAACAACACATTTTCGGCTTGCTAAACTATAACATGATTTATGACCATACTAACTACAGTGGTCCTATCAGATAGTCTATAGCCATGACAGTACTTTGTCAAAAGTGACCCTTAACAGATAATTTATGTCACCACTCTCATCAGAGGATACGTCATCATCCATATAAAGCAGTTTTTTTACGTCTTTCCAGACCAGATAGGGAAGAGGGAATAGAAATCCTTCAGAGATAAAAAAACCTAACAAAACACTTGACGTATTATGCATGTCAATATAGATTCATATTTTTCATACTATTTCATACTTAATCTCCTTTTTCGTATTTTAGAAATTGATCACAAAAATTATATCATTTAAAATTACATGCAAATCATCAAGTGCATATAGGATCATATAACATGCTTTATCAAGACATTTAATCATAATCATACAAATCATAATTTCAAGCTTCATGATTTTGACTCTAGAAATACTTTTTAAAATGTTTAAAAGTACTAAATTCCTTACCGAAACCTTAAAGTTTTTTATACACATTTCTTCTTCTTCTCCTCTCATTCTCTCTCTAGATCACTCTCTTTTTTTCTGAGCTCTTGGAGGATGGAAGAATGAAATGGAAGTGATGAGGAAATGGGAAGGGAATGGTCCCTATTTATAAAAAATTGGGTCCATTAAATTTACGCCAAGTGGTAAAATCTGGTGAAGAGAGAGGAAGTAAATGGGAAATGAGTGATGTGATGCGAAGCGGTAGCGGTGCGAAAAATAGAGGCACGCTTCCCAACTGACAGTAGCACATCACCCAAGACAGTGATGGCACACCGCCTAACCCGCGGTGCACACTGCCTAAGGCGACGCACACTACTTAAGGTGGCGAAGGTTTGTAGGTATTACATTCCTCCTACCTTAGAAAATTTGGTCCCCCAAATTTTTCATGAATAAGTTTGGGAACTTCTCTCTGATGTCACTCTCCAACTTCCACGTTGCCTCTTCCCGAGTGTGGTGCTGCCATTGCACCTTCACCATGGGGATCCTTTTGTTGTGTAAAACCTTGTCGGTCCAACTAAGACTTTTCGCAAGGAGTTCCTCGTACATCATATCAGCTTGTACTTGCGTCTCATCATGAGGAATGATATAAGAAAGGTTAGGGTGGTACCTTTTAAGTATAGAGACATGAAAAACATCATGTAGACCTACAAACTCCCGGGGCAGAGTAAGGCGATGCGCCACGGGTCCAATACGCTCCACAATTTGAAAAGATCCCACATAATGGAGGCTCAACTTTCCTCTTTTCCTGAATCACATTTTTTCTTATAGGAAAAATGTTTGAGGAAGACTTGGTCACTAATGGTGAATTCTAAGGGTCTTTTACGATTATCAGTATAACTCTTCTACCAACTTTGGGCGGTGGCCAAATTCCTATGGATGATAGCAACCTTCTCGATAGTCTCCTTGATGAAGTTAGGTCCCAAACGACGCTGATTTCTGACTTCGCTCCAATAAGTGGGAGAACGGCATGGCTTATTGCACAACACTTCATAAGGAGACATGCCAATGTTGGAATGATAACTTTTATTATAAGTAAATTCATACAGGGGAAGATACTCATGCCAGTTATCAGCTAAGTCGAGGATGCAAGCATACAACATATCTTCTAATGTTTGGATAGTGCATTCAGACTGACTATCAGTATGGAGATGATAAACAGTGCTAAAGTATAATTCAGACCTAAGCACTTCTTAGAAACTATCCCAAAATTGGGAGGTGAATCAAGGATCTCGATCGAATACAATATATGGGAGAACACCATGTAGTCGAACAATTTTATAGACATACAGGTGGGCTAATCTGCTGGTGGAGTCAGTGGTTCTGATGGGTAAGAAGTGGGCAGTTTTGGTTAGTCTGTTAATGATGACCCAAATAGCATTACGGCCAGAATATGTCTTGGGTAGACCGGTGACAAAATCCATGGTTACATGCTCCCACTTCTATTTTGTAATCGAAAGGCCCTGTAACAAACTGTCGGTTCTCTGGTGTTTTGCCTTAACTCATCAGTAAGTAAGGCATCGGGAGACATAGTCGACAATGTCCTTTTTCGTTCCCAGTCACTAATATTGATGCTTTAGGTCCCGGTATATCTTTGTACTCCCGGGGTGGATGGACAGTTTAAGAGACATGGGCAACCTTAAGAACATCCATCCTATAGAGACAGAGACCTAAATACGGTCCCAGAATCTGCACAACCCATCATCGGTAAGCCTGAAATCAGGAAACACGTCAGAAGTGAACTTACTCAAATTTTTTGTAATTTCCTGGTTCGTAGACTGAGCTTCCCAAATCTTCATAGAAAGATCAGGCAAAACATGGATATGAGCGAGATAGGCACCATTGCCATAGTGGTTGAGGCGGATTGCCTGCATAGCATCAACTAGTTTCCAACTGGAGGCCATGGTTTGGGCAAACACAACGGACTCCTTCTGGCTCAGCGCATCTACGACTATATTTTCTCTACTGAGATGGTAGATGATTTTGCAGTCATAGTCATTCAAGAGGTCCGTCCAACACTCTGTCTCATGTTCAACTCCCTCTGTGAAAAAAACATATTTTAAACTTTTGTGGTCAGTGTAAATTTCAAAGGTCTTACCAAATAGGTAATGTTGCCATATCTTCAAGGTAAAGATCATGGCCATAAAGTTTAGGTCGTAACTAGGGTAGTTACACTCATGGGGCTTCAACTGTTTGGATTCATAAGTGATCACTCTACAATTCTACATTAAAATGCATCCTAAACTGATGTGATATGCATTGCAGTAAACCTGAAATCTTCTAGTATTGTTGGAGAAGATCAACATTGGAGCAGAGGTAACATGATGCTTTAATTCCATAAAGCTTTCACTAGATTCATAATCCCAAATAAAAAGTACGCCATTCCTAGTGAGACAGGTCAACATAGCAATAATCTTAGAAAATCCATCGATTAATCATCGATAGTAACTTGCCAAGACTAGGAAACTATGTACCTCAAGTATGTTTGTGGGCGGGTTCTAATTGATCATTGTTTCAACCTTGGCCGAATCCATAAAAACTCCTTTCAAAATTACATGGCCAAGGAAGAGACTCGATCCAACCAAAAGGAGCATTTGCTGAGCTTAACAAACAAGTGATTTTGATGAAGTGCCTATTGTACCTGAGATAGGTGGACTGCATATTTTTCTGGGCTCTTAGAGTACACTAGGATATCATCAATGAATATGATGACACATTGATCCAGTGCATGCCAGAAAATCCTGTTTATAAGATCTATGAAGGAAGCATGGGAATTAGTTAACCCAAACAACATAATTTTAAACTTGTATAGGCCGTATCGACACCGAAAAACGGTCTTCAAAATATTTTTTTTACTCTCAATTGGTAGTACCCCGATCTGAGGTCGATATTGGAGAAGACCACGACTCCTTATAACTAATCGTAAAGATCGTTGATACGAGGTAGAGGATATTTCTGTTTTATTATTACCCGGTTGAGTTCTCTGTAGTCTATGCATAATATGAGGGAGCCATCATTCTTCTTCACAAATAGCACCAGAGCGTCCTAAGAGGAATGACTAGGGCAGATGAATTTTTGACCAAGAAGTTCAAAAAGCTAATTTTTCAGTTCTATGAGCTCAGAACAACTCATGCGATAGGTAAGTTTTGAGATTCGTTGAGTTCCAAGAAGTAGGTCGATAGAAAATTCTATCTCCCGTGGTAGAGGTAGACTGGGTAGTTCTTCTAGAAAGACTTCTGAAAAGTTATAAACAGTAGGAATGAAATACACAGTCGGATCAACATCCATATTCCTATTTATTCAATAGTTAGATAATAACAAAAGTAGATTTTTATTTTATTTTCAGGAATCCAAGGTTACAACTTTACTCTCATAAGTAATAATCGCCCTATATTTCTCTAATCAATCTATTCCTAGAATAATGCCGAATACTGAGAAATCTAAGAGTATTAGATCTACAAATATTTTTATTTCTGAAGCTTTTATTTTATAATTTTTATATACATAGTGAGCCTCTAATAATCCCCTAGAGAGAGTTTATACAACTAGTATTTCTCTTAAAAGTTCAGGCCTAATATCTAATTTACAAGTAAATGCACGAGATAAAAGAGTGGGTAGCACCTGTATCAATCAGATCTCTGGCAGAAGTGTCATGGATAGAAAGCATACCCTAAATAAGGACAAGATTGACGAGGGCATCGGGCTCATTAAGGTAATACACATGACCCTGGGCTACAGGTCTAGCCACGTCCTTCAGCCACTGAGGACAGTCCTTTATAAGGTATTGGGTGCTTTGCACCGATAGCACGCATGATTAATACGTCGATAGGGTAGATCACCATACAACTGACCACAATACTGGCATGGTTGAGAAGGTCGAGCAGGTTGTCCAGTAGGTGGAGGTAGAGTAGGGAGAGGGGCAACTCAGAGTCGTTTATCAGGGTGGCTACTTACTAGGTCGGGTAATCTTCTTTTGGGTTGTTGGGGTTGGTGTTGTTGTTGTTGGGTACAGACTTGAGCAATGTGTTGGTGCCTGACCGAGATAAGGTCTTCGACTAACTAGGCATATTTTAGCACCTCGGCATACGAGCTGTGTCTTAGCATCGCAATCCGATCGTAGATATCGGCACAAAGTCCCTTTAGAAACTTCCTAATCTTATGACTTTTGAAGGTGACCATTAGAGGGACAAACTTAGACAGCTGGACAAATCGGGCTGCATATTGGGCAACCATTAAATTTTTTTAGTGGAGATCCTAAAATTCTTCCTCCTTTTTCTCTCGGACATAGGTTGGAAAAAAGTTATCAGAGAACGTATCCATGAAAACTTCTCAAGGGTAGGGGTAGGTAGGACTTCATTTTTGAGTCGCCACAAGTGTTCTGCTTCACCGGTCAGCATAAGGTTAGGTCTAGGACAGAGAAAAGTTTCTCTGTCTACAAGATCCAGGCTTCCGCTACTAAAGGGTCAGGGCCACCTTTAAAGTGTGGTAGGTTAAGCTTTCTAAACTCTGCTATGTTGTGAGAGATAGACCTTTTGGCTAGTCGGTATTCTAAGGCAGGATGTTGGCAAGGGTTGGCTTAGTTCTATCCTACGGCTACGGTCAGTCCTTGGATAGTTTAGAAGATTTCAGTAAACTCGACCTTGGTCGGATAATCTTGAGCCTTGGGTCTTTCGATACGTTCTACAGAAGGTCTTCCTCGAATCATTCTTATGAGTTGGTGGTCTAATTTTTGGAAAGATGACTCATTTTCCTAGTTATCCAAAAGGGCTTTCTACCTACAGCATCAGTTGTAAGGGATTTGGTTCGTGTAACTACTTTGATACTATCTGTGACATCCTAAATGGTAATTAAGGCACAAGAGTGCTAGATACAGAAGTAGATTACGAGTGCATGATAGATAATTACATGCAGCGGAATAAGTTATTACAAATCCCTTACCAAAATATATGAGTTCTAATTACACATATATAACTGAGACCAGAAGTGACAACAAAATACAAAATAACAAAATACAAAGAAGACCTCTTCTTTTACTATGTGAATGGACTCATCAGGGTACAAAATAAGTTATACACTCAAGGTTTGTGGATTCATGGGATCCTTATAGACTTCAAGGGGTAGGTCAGCAATCGGTTCATCATTATCTTCCTGATCTAGGGAGGGCATGAAAAGGGCGAATTCTATATACTCAATAAGAAAAATATTATTTAAATAACATCATAAAATTTTAAAAGTGAATAATTATGTCATCAACACTTACCATCAAGGGGTGAGTCAAGGTCTTTTTTAAATTTATGAAAATAATTTATTTATTTATTTAAAACATCAGATCATCATGTCATAGTCATAATAATCAATTCAATCATGCTGATAATAGAAAAAATCAAATAAATCATAAGATGCTCAGATTTTCGTGTCATACTTTGCGAAGTCGTTCCAACTTCTATCTACTGAGGGCAGATATGGATTTTCGACTACCCATGTGGAATGACCAGATCAAATATATGACGACAATTTACCAACAACACATTTTTGACTTGCCAAACTATGACGCGATTTATGACCACAGTCGTACTAACCACAATGGTTCTATTAAATAGTCTATAACCACGACAGTACTTTGGCAAAGGTGACCCCTAACAGATAATTTGTGTCACCACTTTCGTCAGAAGGTACAACATCATCCACAGGGTACACATTCGTGGGACGATATCCGTTTATCACTATAGTACGTGTTTGAACTAGTGCACTTGTTAGGTGAGTTCACATAACAGAAAACACCATCGCGTCTGTAACACCCAAGTAATTTAATTTTTATCTTACTATTTTTATTTTTAATTATTTGAATTTTTTAGATTTTTAATTAATTTAATTTGATTTAATTTAATTTAATTTAATGAAAATAAAAATAATAATAATGATAAAATTGGGTAAAAATATTATTTGAATTTAATTTAAATTAATTTTGGAAAAAAAGGGTGAAAATTTGGATTCTGAAGGTGTTTTTGAAAAAAAAAATCAAAAACTGGGGGGTCAAAACGCAATTTAAAAAAGTTGTACCACGTCAGCAGCCACGTCAGCGGCCCGGTCAGCAGCCCCGGCCAATCAGGACACGCCGCGTGGCAAGGAAACGCTGACCAGGGGACGGGCCACGTGGGCGATCCGCGTGCGTGCGATCGGACGGCCCAGATCCGTTCCCGTGCGCACGGACGACCCAGATCAAACGTGCGCACGGACGGTCCAGATTCACGTGTACGGACAACTCATATCCAATCAGGCACGGACGGCCCAGATTGCATCGCGATGGACAGCCCAGATGTAATCCCAATTAAATCGCGATCGGACGGTCCATATTTAATCTTGATGGACGGTTGAGATTAAAAGGCAAAGGGTATAAATAACCCCACCCACACCTGACCACAAAACCCTAGCCGCCAGTGCCTCGCCGTAGAAGAAGAACCAGACGCCAGAGAAGCCGGCCGTCGCCACCCGCCGCCGCACCGGGGAAGTTTTCGACCACCAATCGAGGTAAATTTTCTCGCACTGGCTCGTTTTTCGATGCTGAGTCCGCCTATGGCCAAACCGAAGCCAAACCACTGGCCAAACAGCCGGAAAACCCAGCCGAAGTCCAGCGGCGCCGCCGCGCCCCCCTCTGTTTTTGCCTCCGATGATGCCCTTCCCTGCCTCCGTTCGATGCAAATTTTATACTACTGTGATCACCGTTCTTTTCTCTACAGGTTGATCGGAGCCAAACATCAAAACGCAACTCACGTCGGAGGAGCCGCCGCACCCGAGAGCACCGCTGCCGATAAGTTTCGGTTTTTCGTAATTTTTTGGCCCATCGAGGGCCCTAGGGTTGTTTTATCGCAGGGATCGATGCAAGTGTGGCCGAATTCAGCCAAAAACGGCCGAAAACGACCAACCCGAGGCGAATCGCTGCCGCAAGCGGTGGCGCTGTCGCCGGAGCACGCCGCCGTGCCGGAATTTTGATATTGGCCGAAAGGGGCCCTTGGTCTGATTTTGGATTTTTTGGGACACGTGCAGGTACTAGTAGTGCGTTTCAGTTTTCTGGAAAAAATTCAGGGAAACTAGGGACAGCCTGTATGCATACTGTAGAGTCGAATTCAGACATCAAAACATGTAAGGACCCCTCACCCTGTTTCCTATCACGGTATTAAAGATAAATAAATAATTAAACTGTACTTTGTGAATTTATAGATGTATAATTGATTAAGGTTGCCAATGGAGCCCGAGTCTGATACAGTGTTGGTCTGTTATGGTTTGATCTAATTTTCAGTATTAAATGCAGTATGATGTTTGATGTAATTATGTTATGGTCTTGTATGCATGAACTATAGTTTCTTTTATTATGGTTTGTATTATGGTGAACCCGATACTGTGTTGTCTTGTTTGGTGTCAATTACTGGTTTACATGTTGTGTATGATTGAATGATTGAGATCAAGAAAAAAGGCAAAAAAGTTATGTGAATTGATGAGTGGATAATGTAGACAGTCTGACTAGATATCATGGGAGATGGTGGACGGACCGGGTTTGTAGGAAATCCTACCGGGAACGTGGTCTCTCATATCGGACGGGGTATGGAGACCTTATGTGTTTTGACGCCCATATCGGACGGGGTATGGGGACGGCCCGTTTTACCCTCATACCGGACGGGGTATTGAGGTTCATGGTTTTTGGCGCCCATACTGGACGGGGTATGGGGACGGCCCTGGGATCAGGTTGTAAATGTTAATGATTCACGTGTAGCAGGGACTCCCTGTGGATCCCCAGGGATACTAGTAGGCTGATAAAAGATGAAATCTGTTTTTGATAATTGAAATGTAAAGGTATGATATGTGTTATGTTATAAAGTGTGTATGATTTCATGATATTATAAGGTTATTGTTTTCATATGTTGTTTTCATGGATCTCACCGAGGTAAGTGGACAGTAAAGGTTTTTATATTAATAAACGAGTTTGTTATAAATTATGCTCCATTGGTCATTTTTGTTTTCTACTCACCTTTACTTCTGTGCCGGTGAGATAGTGTGATGTCTTTACTGGGCTGATGTAGCTCATTCCTTATTTAACCATTTCAGATCAGAAAGATGTTGCCGAGCCCGTTCTGCAGGAAGACGGCGAAGGGGACGCCTAAAGACTCCATAGTTATATTTATATTTCTTATTTCGAGTATCTCTTTTAGTTAGTTTGTTCTTTCATGTTTTGAGTACGTTTTAGTTATTGTGTAAGGGATGTTAATCAAAATTTTTATTACGCTTCCGCATTTGAGATTTTTAATACATATATTTCATTTAAATCTCTAGGGCCGTTACAGCGTCACCATCGTAGTTTCGGCCATCCATCAGTCACGTCCATTAGTTGTCGCATAACATCAAGTCACTTTTTCCCCTCCCTCTCTCTTCACAGGATTTTGCCACTTGGTGAAAATCCAACAGTCCTTATTTTCTATAAATATGGACCTTTTTTCCACCATTTTTTCACCACTCTAACTTCATTCTTCCATTCACTAAGAAATTCTAGAGAGAGAGTGCTAGAGTGAGAAGAGGAAGGAATAAAAAAAGGACCTAGGAAAAACTTCAAGTTTTGAAAAGGAATTTGATATTTATATCTACATTCTAAGGAGCATTTTTAGAATTAATTAATGGAATGCTAAACGGTTGTTGTATGCTTAATTGTTGTTATATTTAATATTACTTATGCATATGTTATATGTTAATTCATGTTTATATTATGCATATAAATAAATAATTAAAGTGAACATGTGATATGATAAAGTAATTGTAACACCCCGAAAACTTTTGTGCTTAATTTCTAATGTGATATCCTATTTATTCGGGCCCTGAGGTCGTTTAAACTCCTTAATATTTCGTAATTTTAAAGTTTTGTATGAATATCGTATTTTATATTTTAAATTTTGTATTTTATTTGATTAAATAATTCTTAAAACTTATTATTTTATTTTGTCGTAAGAAAAATCATATTATATTTTTTATTTAAATAAATTTAAGGAAAAATAGAGAAAATAGTGAAAAATTCCGTAGGAAGGATCATGCCCATGCAGCCAGTGTAGGACATGGTCCCATCCGCACGGGGCGCGAGGCGTGGTCTGCGTGCTAGTCCCATTGTGCGTAGACGGGTGCGGGTCCGTGTGCCCTGTGCGTGCACTGTTCGCACAGTAGGCCTGCACACTGTGGGGCCTGCGCTTATGGCAAGTTAGGTCGGTGCGCACAACAGGCTAAGCTTGCAACGAGCGGCTAGCTTGGGCGACGAGCGTTGCCTTGGGCAGTGTGCGCCGCTTCCTTGGGTGTTATTTGTTGCCTCTTTGGGTGGCAAGCTGCCGCTGACTTGAGCGGTAGACCGCCATTGCTTGGCTGACATGCCGCCATTGTTTGGGTGGTGTGCCTCTAATTTTTGCATCGCTGTCACGTTGTGTCATCCATCCATCGGTCACATCTGTCAGTTATTACATCTCATCTTTTCTATTGACTTTCTTTTTCCTCACCAGATTTTGCCACTTGGTTCAAATTCAACGGTCTCCATTTTTTATAAATAGGGACCCCTCCTTCACCATTTCCTCATCACTTCTATTTTTAGAGAGAGAGAGAGAGTGATCTAGAGAAAGAGAGAGAAGAGAAGAAGAAGAAAAGGCGTAGGAGCATTGAGGTTTTGGTAAGAAATTTAGTATTTACTTTAAATATCATAAGGAGCATTTCTATAATAAAATTAATGAACTTCAAATTTTTGATTTCATGGTTTATGTCTAAACGAAATAAATTTTACGTGATAATGCATGTTTTATGATCATATATGAACTTATTAATTTGTATGTGAAATTTAAATAATTTAATGCTTGAAATAAATGTTGATATGTGATGTAATTGACGGTGGAAAAATGATTAAACATGAAATGATATATAGGCATGAGAAATATGTATTCCTATTGGCATGCATAATTCATAAATTATTTTGTGATGTTTTTTATTTATGAAGGGTTTTTGTTTCTCGCCCATTCTGGTATGAAAAGACGTGAGAGGACTACTCCCTATGGATGACAGTGTACCATCTGACGAGAGTGTAGGAATCACCTTTGGTAAAGTATGGCTATGGCGATAGTTAATATGTATGATCACTGTGATTGGCACGACCATGGTAATAGATTGTGTCATGATTTGGCAAGCCATAAATTACTGTTATAAATGAAATGAATTGATCATTCCACATGGGTAGTCAGGAATCCGTATTACCCTCAGTAGATGGAAGTCAGAACAAATTTGCAAAGAATGACACGAAAAACAGTGCATATCATGATTTGTTTGATTTTCTCTATTTTCAGAATGAATATATTTAATTGATATGATATGACTATGATATGATGGGTTCAATGATTTCTTTAATAAAATAAATTAGTTTCATAATTTAATGAATGATCCTGACATGATTTTTGATGGTAAGAAATGATGATACTTTAAATTACCTTTAAAATCTTATGTAGGTGTCACCTTTGGCGAAGTACAGTCATGGCCATAGTTAACATGTAGGACCACTGTAGTTGGTACGGCCGTGGTCATAAATTGTGTCATGGCTTAGCAAGCTGTAAGTGTGCTGTTGGTTTTGTAAGCCGTAAATTGCTGTTATAAATTAAATGAATTAGTCATTTCACATGGGTAGTTAGAAATCTGTATTACTCTTTGTAGATGAAAGTCGGAATGACTTCCTGACTAATGACACGAAAAACAATACATATCGTGATTTGTTTTATTTTCTCTATTTTTAGCATGATATATTTGATTGACATAATATGACTGATATGATGGGTTCAATAATTTCTTTAACAAAAAAATTATTTTAATAATTTAATAAAGGACTCTGACATGACTCTTGATTGTAAAGAATGATGATACTTTAAATTTACTTCAAAATCTTATGATATTATTTAAATAATATTTTTCTTACTGAGTATATGAAAGTCACCCCTTTTCATGTCCCGTCTAGATGAGGAAGATAGTGAAGAACTGATCACTGACCTATCCCTTAAAGTTTTTGAGGATTTCGTGGATCCATAAACTTTTATGAGTGCTTGACTTGTCCCCTATTCTGATGAGTCCTTTTACATAATTATAGAAGCGGCCCTTTTTGTATTTTAATACTTTGTATTTTGTTGCCGCTTCTAGTCTCAATTATATGTGCAATTGGGAACTTATATATTTTGTAAGAGATTTGTAATAAATTGCTCCGCTGCATATACTTAATTATTATGCACTCATAATCTGTTTCTATATCTGGTACCCTTATGTTTTAATTAGCATTTGGAATGTCACAGTAATAAGGCATGATATTGTATTGTAAACATGAGAAATAGTATTTTATATTGGCATGCATGGTATTTAAATGATATGATTCGTTAGGCTTTTTATGTATGAGGGATTCTATTTCTCTCCCATCTAGTCTGAAAGTACATGAGAGGACCACTCCTTGTGGATGACATCGTACCCAATGACGAGAGTGGTTATGCAATGTGATTGTTGGGTCATCTTTGACAACGTACGACTGTGACTATAGTTTACATATTGGACCACTGTGGTTGGTACGGTTGTGATCATAGACCGTGATATGGTTTGGCAAGCTGTAAATATGTTGTAGTTTAGGAAGCCACAAATTGCTAAAATGATATAAAATGAATTGCTCATTCTACACTGGTAGTTGAGAATCGGTATTGCCCTTAGTAAATGGAAGTCGGAACAACTTTGTGCGAAGAATAAAATAAAACAAAAACATGACATGATGTCTTTGATTTTCTCTATTTAATCATGACATGATTGACATGACTTACATAAATGATATGATTGATATGATTTGATTTAAATATGACATGATTTGACATGATTGACTTGATATTGACATTTTTTTAAATAAAGTAAACTATTTTCATAATTATTAAAATGAACATTCGACATGAATTTCGATGGTAAGTAAATAAGATATTCTTTTTTAGTTTAATTACTTTTAAAATTTTTGTATTCTTATTTAAATACTATTTTCTTTATTGAGTATGTAGAACTCACCTATTTCCATGACTCCCCCTAGATGAGGACGATAGTGAGGAACATATCGTTGATCTACTTATTGAAGCCTTTGCGGATCTCGTGGATCTGTGTACCGTTTTGAGTGCATGTTTTGTTCCGCACTCTGATGAGTTCAACTTATATAGAGGCTTGTATTTAATTTTATTTCGCCTCAATATTGTAAGAGTTGGAACTCTATTATTATTTTGTAAGGGATTGTAATATTTTATTCTGTTGCATACAATTATCTTAAATTCACTCGTATCTGCTTCTGTATCTGGTATCCTTATATTTTAATTAGTATTTGAGATATCAGAAATAGTATCAGAGTAGTTACGCAGAATAATCCCTTACAATTGAGGCTATAGTTTAAAAGAACACTCTAGATACTTAGGATATTACCTTTCTTGAAAACTGGGCCACCAACTCGTGTCTTCCTTTTCTTTTGTAAGAATGACGTGAAGGAGACCTTCTATAGAAAGAACTGAGAGACCTAAGGCCTATTATACTTTGACTAGGGCCGAATTTATTGAGTTTTTCTGAGCCATTCAGGGTCTAAACGTAGTTATAGGCCAAAACCAAGCAAACCACTATCAACACCCTCTTGCCTTTGACTATCGCCTAACTGAGAGATCTATTTTCCACAACATAGCCAAGTTTAGGAGACTAAACCCACCTTACTTCGAAGGAGGCCTAACCTCTTAGCTGCAGAAGCTTGGATCCTACAAATATAGAAACATTTCTCTATCTTATACTTGATAGAACTATAAAAGGTACCCTTAGCATCCTTCATGCTAACCAGAGAAGTAAACACTAGTGGTAGTTTAAGAAAGATGTTTTACCTACCCCTACCACTTAGGAGGTTTTCATGGATGCTTTCTTTGAAAATTTCTTCCCTATTTATGTTCGAGAAAAGAAAGAAGAGGAATTTCAGGACCTTCACCAGAAAAATATAATGGTTGCCCAATATGTAGCTTGATTTATCTAACTATCTAGGTTTGCCCCTGTAATGGTCACTCTTGAGAGTCGTAAGACCAAAAATTTTTTAAAGGGCCTTTATGCTGATATTTACGACCAGGTCACGATGTTGAGACCTAGCTCTTATGCTGAGGTGTTAGAACATGCTCAATTGGTTGAAGATCTTATCTCGACCCGACACCAATGTATTGTCTGAGTTCATAGCAAACAATAGCAGCACCAACCCCAACAACCAAGAAGAAGATTGCCTGACCAGTTAGTAGCCATCCCGATAAGAGACCCCGAGTTGCCCCTCCTACTTTGCCTCCACCTATTGGACACTCTGCCTGACCTACCCAGCCATGTCAGCATAGTTGATGCTTTCGTAGTTATCAACCTTGTTGGTATTTAAACAACGCCTGCTACAAGTGTGGAAACACTTTCACTTCGTAAAAGACTGTCCCCAGTGACCGAGGACATAGTCAGAGCAGTAGCCCAGGGGCGTATTTACCATCTTAATGAGTCAGGTGCTCTCACTACTCCTATCATCATTTAGGGTATGTTTTCTGTCCATGACACCACAACTTGAGCTCTGATTAATACAGGTACTACCATCTTTTTTATTTTTTATTTTTTTTCTTATAAGCTAGATATTAAGCCTGAATTTTTGAATGAGGTATTAGCAGTAGAGACTCCCTCTAGAGGTCTATTAGAAGTCACCGTGTGTATAAAAATTATAAAATAAAAGTCTTAGGAGTAGAATTGTTAGTAGATCTTATACTCTTAAATTTTTTAGAATTTGATATCATCTTAAGTATTGATTGGTTAGAGAAATATAGAGCAATTATTAACTATGAAAGTAAAATTATTACTCTTCATTCATAAAAAAATGAAATAAAATTTTATGTATGAGTTTGTTTGCTATTTTCTTTGAATAAACAAGAATATAAATGTCGATCCCATAGTATTTACAATCTGTATGGTTTGTAACATTTGGGATGTCTTTCTGAAGGAACTACCTGGTCTACCTCCCCTACAGGAGATAGAATTGTCCATAGATCTACTTCTAGGAACTCAACCAATCTTAAAGCCTGTTTATCGCATGAGTCACCCCAAACTCGCCAAACTTGAGCGCTAACTCTCCGAACTTCTTAGGCAAAGATTCATTTGCCCCAGCCATTCTCCTTAGGGTGCCCTAATGTTATTTGTAAAGAAGAAGACAGTTCCCTCTGATTGTGTATTGACTGCAGAGAGCTCAATCGATTGACGAAAAAAATTAAGTATTATTTACCCCGTATTAATGATCTTTTTGATTAATTGTAAGGTGCTAAGGTTTTCTCAAAGATTGATCTCAAATCAAGGTACTATTAGTTGAGAGTAAAGGAAGAAGATATCCCCAAGATAACCTTTCGATGCTGATACGGTCAGTACGGGTTCAAAGTTATGCCATTTGGATTGACTAATGCCTCTACTACTTTCATGGATCTTATGAATAGGATTTTCCAGCATGCACTAGATCAATACATTATCGTATTCATTGATGACATCTTGGTGTACTCAGATGAGCCCTGAAGAACATGCGAACCATTTATCCTAAGTGTTGGGGACCCTCCACTGAAATTACTTGTATGCAAAATTTAGCAAATATTTGTTGATCTTTCCAAGGTTGAAATTGTGATTAATTAGAGCCGACCAACAAACATCGTTGAGGTAGTTTTTTTAGTTTGGTCAGTTACTATTGACGATTGATTGATGAATTCTCCAATATTGCAACTCTATTGACCCACCTCACCAGGAAAGATATAACATTTATATGGGATGATGAATGTGAAGAAAGTTTTGCTGAGTTGAAGTTTCGTCTCACCTCTGCCCCAGTGTTGATCTTTTTCGACAATACTGAGTGATTTCAGGTTTTCTATGATCCATCTCATATATGTTTGGGATGTGTCTTAATGCAGCATGGTCAAATAGTCACTTATGGATCCAAACAGCTGAAAGCCCATTAGCGTAACTAGCCCATGCACGACCTACAGTTGGCTACCATTGTATTTATCATGAAGATATGTCACCATTATCTGTATGGTCAGATGTTTAAAATTTACACTGACCATAAAAGTTTGAAATATATATTTTCTCAGAAAGAACTGAACATGAGGTAGAGCGGTGGATGGATCTCCTAAAAGATTATAACTACAAGATCCTCTACCACCCTAGTAAAGGTAATGTGGTTGGTGACACTTTAAGCCGAAAGGAGTCCGCTTTATTAGTCCAGATGATGGCCTCTAGTTGGAAGGTAGTTGATGTAATGCAGGTATTGTGCCTTACTCACTATAGCAATGGTGCCTACCTTGCCCAGATTTTGGCCTTGTTTGATCTTTTTATAAATATTTGAGAAACTTAGTCCATAATCTAGGTAAGTTTACTTCTGATGAATTTCTTAATTTCAGGTTCATCGATGATGGTTTGTGTCGAATCTGGGATCGTATTTCGGTCCCTACCATATTCAGAACAGATGTTTTCAAGGCTACCAATGCCTCTAAGTTATCCATTCACACTCGAAGGACTAAAATATATCGAGATTTGAGGCACCAATACTGGTGGTCTCGAATGAAGCAAGACATTGTTGATTATGTCTCCCGATGTGTTACTTGTCAATGAATTAAGGTTGAACACCAGAGACTCGACAATTTGTTACAAGGCCTCCCTATTCTAGAATAGAAGTGAGAGCATGTGACCATGGACTTTGTCACCCGTTTACCTAGAATCTGTTTTGGTCGTAACGCAATATGGGTCATTCTTGACAGGTTGGCCAAGATCGCCCATTTCCTGCCTATCAGAACAACAGATTTTACCAACGTGTTAGCTAGTCTCTATGTCGAGGAGATTATCCGACTCCACATCGTTCCCTCTTTTATTGTTTCAGATAGAGACCCCCGATTCACCTCCCATTTTTGGGATATTAGGGAGCCTTTGGTTTGAGATTGTATTTTAGTACTGCCTATCACCCTCAAACCGATGGTCAGTCTTAACGTACTATCCAAATGATTAAGGATATGTTGTGCACTTTCTGTGAATTTTCTTATAATAACAATTCTCATTCTAACATCAACATGGCTCCATATGAAGCCTTGTATAGTATGCCCTATCATATCCCCACTTACTAGAATAAAGTCAGAAACCAACGTTAGTTAAGACCGAACTACATTAAGGAGATCACTAAGAAAGATGCCATTATTCACTAGAACCTCACCATCGCTCAGAGCCGTCATAAGAGATATACTGACAACCGTAGAAGGCCACTGGAATTTGCTGTTGACGACCATGTTTTCCATAAGATCTTCCTTTACAAGGGTAAAATGCAGTTTGATAAGAAGGGAAAGCTCTCGATATATGAGAACCTTTTTTATCGTGGGACGTATCAACCCATGGCGTACTGTCTCGCTCTACCTCCAGAGTTTGCGGGTCCGAATGATGTTTTTAATGTCTCCATGTTATCACATTATTCCTCACCAAGAGATGCAAGTCCAAGCCGACATGACTTACGAGGAGTTTTCTGCAAAAATCCTTGATTAGATCGATGAAGTTCTGCTCAACAAGAGGATCCCAATGGTGAAGGTGCAGTGGCAACATCACACTCCGAAAGAGGTGACGTGGGAGCTGAGAAGTGAAATCTGAGAGAAGTTTCCTCATTTATTTGTAACAAATTTGAAGGACAAAATTTTTTAAAGGTGGGGAGGAATGCAACACCCTAAAAATCTTTACACTTAATTGTTGTGTAAAACCTCTAATTATTCGGGCTCTAAGACCATTAACTCTTGAATTTTTATGTTTTGATTTTTGCATAAAATCACATTTAAATTAATTTTCATATTTTTGTAAACTAACATATTTGTTATTTATTAAATTAAATAAATGTTTATTTATTTTAATTGTTTTATTAATTTTAAAAATTTCAGGAAAGGTGGAGAAGGAAAGCGATGGAAAAATCTGCGAGAAAATTTTCATGTCCGTGCAGGCCCAGCGAGCCGCGCACGTGCATGCACACGACCAACACAGGATGTGTGCTAGTGCGCACGTCCCATCTACGTGGGGCGTGAGGCGCGTAGTATGCGCACGTACATCGCTTGCAGATAGGCGTGAGGCATGCAATCTGTGCGCATCACATCGAGCGCAGATAGACGCGTGGCTCTGCGTGCTCTGTGCGCGCGCCTGCACGAAGCCGACTTGCACACATGGCAGGCTTGGGCTGCACACACTACCCTCAGGCAGGGCGTGCTGCCCCTTGGGCGGTGTACATCGCCCCTTAGGGGGCGTGTGCTGCTATACAGATGGCATGCCATTATCGTTTAAGGGTGTGCCCGTCCCTCGTCTGATGTGTTTTCATTTTTTGTAATGTCATTACATTGTTATCTTCGCATCAACCATCCATCAATCGTGTCTTTCAATTGTCATGTCACATTAAGTCACTTTTTTCCCTCCCTCTCTCCTCACAGGATTTCACCACTTATCGAAAATCTAACGGTCCCTATTTTCTATGAATAAGGACCCTTTTTCCACCATTTCTTCATTCTTCTATTCATCAAGAAATTCTAGAGAGAGAAAGAGAGAGCTAGAGTGAGAAGAGGAAGGAATAGAAAAAGAAGGATGTATGAAAAATTGTAACTTTCGGTAAGGAATTTAATATTTATCTTTACATTTTAAGGGGCATTTCTAGAACTAATTAATGGAATATTCACTAAAGGGTTACAACTTGCTTAATTATTGTTATAATTTAATATTATATCATAAACATGATAAATAGTTGTTGATGTTAGCATGCATGGTATTTAAATGACATAATTTGTTAGACTTTTTACCTCTGAGGGGTTTTGCTTCTCCTATATCTAGTTTGAAAAGATGTGAGACGAGAGCTCCCTATGTATGACGACGTACCTTCTGACGAGAGTGGCGCGATGTGATTGTAGGGGTCATATTTGGCGACGTACGACTATGACTATAGTTTACATATAGTAACACTATGGTTGGCACGACCGTGGTCATAGATTGTGTCATAGTTTGGCAAGCCATAGATGTGCTGTAGAGTCACAAGCTGTAAATTACTGAAATGATATGAAATGAATTAGTCATTCCACATGGGTAGTCGAGAATCCGTATTGTCCTCAGTAGATAAAAGTCAGAACGATTTTGCATGAAGAATAAAATAAGACAAAAGCATGACACGATTTGTTTGATTTTCTCTATTTAATCATGACATGATTAACATGATTGACATGAATAATATGATTGATATAATTTTATTTGAATATGACATGATTGACTTGATATTAGTGTTTTCTTTAAATAAAGTAAACTATTTTCAGAATTATTGAAATGGACCTCTGACACAAATTATGATAGTAAGTAAATAAGGTACCATTTTTGAGTTTAATTGCTTTTAAAATTTTAATTATGTTATTTAAATACTATTTTCCTTATTGAGTATGTGGAAGTCACCTTTTTCCATGACCTCCCCCCTCAGATAAGGACGATAGTGAGGAATTGATCATTGACCTACCTATTGAAGCCTTTGAGGATCCCGTGGATCCATGAACCGTTTCGAGTGCATATTTCGTTTTATACTCTGATGAGTCCAACTTATGTCGAGGCTTGTATTTAATTTTATTTCACCTCAATATTGTAACATTTAGATCTCTATTATTATTTTATAAGGGATTATAATATTTTATTTTACTACATATAATTATCTTAAATGCACTCGTATCTGTTTTTATATCTCGTACCCTTATATTTTAATTAGTATTTAGGATGCCACAGATAACACCCAATGTGGTCTCCTTCCAACTGATGGGGCAACGCTTCAACTTTTCGCTCACTCAGTTCTAAAACTCCTTGGGATTCTCTGACCATTTTCTCAAACACCCCTTTTGTGATTTTGATGAGCATTTCAACCTAGCCTCGGTTTATGAGGGGTTTTATGAGAACTTACCAGACACCTACGATCCCAGAAAATCCAAAAATCTCTATTTACAGGCACCAAGCATGAAGGGCATCCATCTCTTTCTAGCCTATTCCTTTTCATGCCGCAAGGACGCACCGAGCATTCTATCCAAAACGGAGCTCTATTTCCTATGGTGCATGGTGCACACGAGACGGGTGAACTTAGGCTTCTGGATGGCCACACAGTTCTTAAATGTCATCACCTTCCAGTGAGCACTAACCTTAGGTTATCACCAAGTTTGCTATTAGCCTCACTAGTTTTGACACCACAGATAATGACTTGCATATCACCTGCCTGCAAACACCCCGGACTTAGGTTCTCTCAATGCGATGGGTTTGTTGCTGCTCAAAGATGGCATCCTCTGCTTTCCACCTACAGGCCCACCTGTAGCAAAAGACCAATGCATATCTAGCAAAAAAAAAAAAAAAGCCATGAGATCCTCTAATTAACCCTCCTCCATAACTCGAACTCCAAGAATTCATGGACTGCGCCCTCCCCCAATTCTGTAAGTTGGGTGACCGTATGACCCTTCTCTAGCAATCAACTCAAGAATTGCCTGCAAAGGTTGATGCAATGATCAAGCTACCCGCCCAAACAGGGTGACCAACCAAGCAACCTAGCACTAAATGAACCTCTAGGGGAGTATTCTGTCCTATTTCTTTTCATTTTTTCCTTTTTTTTCTCTCTTATTTTTTATTACATTTTCATTCTATCTATTTTCTCACTTATTTACCGCATGCATTACATCACATAGGGGACAATGTGTCATTTAAGTGTGGGGAGCTTAGGTATGAGTTTAGGTACATGTTGCACCTTCAGATTTTAGGTTAGCCATAGTTTGACACTACCCTACATCTTTAATTGTGCCCAAATCATATACCTTGACACTTTCAGTGATTCTTACTCCAACCTTCTTCATAACTATTTCTATTACTTCAAAAACAATTCAAAAGTGATATCTCAAAAATCAAATTACAATTTATAAATATTTTCTTGGAATCATAACTGGTCTTTCATCCTTTCACACAAAGAACAATCATTTTTAATCATATATCCTAAACATGACTTGTCAGCAACAAAAATATGATTTTCTCTTGCTTTTAAGTGAATTTCAATTCCTAAGAAGAACCTCACTATAACCCATCTAGATCTGTATGTCTAGAATTATACGGTTCATGCATAAAAAATCCAGAGAGAAATAAAAAAAGGCACAAATAATCTTCTCCTTTAGTCACTTGAATTTTTGACTAGCTGATTAACCGGATGTGTTCATCACAAATATTTTTCCTCGCATCAAAAGGTTAGTGACAATTCAAGCCAAATGACCATGAGTAGTGGTAATAACTACTTGAATCTGTGACCAGCTGAGTAACCGGGTGCATTCATCACAAATGTTTGCTCTCGCATCAAAAAGTTGGTGGTAATTCAAGCAATTAGTGTTCAAAGTTAGACACAAATAAATTTATTGTTTTTAACATGAACCAATTGCATGAAATCCTTATTTCTAGGTGGGTTTGGTGGTCGTTCTGTTCGGTATTGGTTGTTTCTCTCAATGAAAAACTTTTGTGCTAAAAATTTTACAAAACTTTCGTTTTGTATTTGGACATTAGTTAAATCGTTGTTCATTTATATGGTTGTATGAAAATCTATTCTATGAAATCCTAGTTGATGGTTATTCTTCCAATTTGAAAATTTGAAATATATGATCAATGAGAATGGTTAGGTTAAAAGTAAAGAGTAGAAAATTGATGGTTTCCATTATGAAGTGCTTGAGGACAAACACAATATAAGTGTGGTGGAGTTTGATAGTGCATAAAAATATCATCTTCATTGTCCATCTTTAGGTACTTAATTGGAATAATTACTACGGATTTAAGTTATTCTATTCATTTTGATACATGATATAAGATAAAAGCAAAATCAGGAAAAACAGCATAAAGAGGGGCATAATTCGTAGAAAAGCTATCAGACCAAGAATAAGCCTTGCCCAAGGCTTAAGCCCAGCAAGAAGCAATAGACTCGAGTTCCTCTTCACTCGTGCCTCGGGCAAGGCTTAGAACATGATTTTAGAAAAATACGCGCTCTTGAGAAACTCAAACGAGAGAATCTTGCTACAACTAGAATTGACATAAAAAATCAAGAGGAAAATGATTTTAGAAAGTAAGCAAAATGCCGAAATCGTTGGAAAGAATTCCAAAAGGAAACCTAATCCTTCCTCTTTCCACTTAATCAAAAAGAAAACTTGGGTTGTAATTTATCATGAGTGGCTAGACACTTTTATTTTTTTCAGTTATAGATTTGGTGAACTCCAATTTGTAATTGTGTGACATAAACGCTTTTATTTATGGTTTTAGTTGAATGTCAGTACTTGTATACTTTTCTGCATATATGATCATTGTTGTTATTTAACCGTTTGAATAGGGCCCGTTAGATGAGTGATATGGCAGCATATTGTCAGTTGAAATATTTTAAATTCATAATTGTTTAAAATATTCTAGTACCTAGTGGCAATTTAGTATCTGACTAAAGGAAACCAAACAATCTACACGAGCGGATCACGCGGTTAAATTTGACGTCTAGAACTGGGTTATTATGATTTTTAATTTTGTAAGCAGATTAAATTCTAGAAACGTTTCCAAGATTGTCTATTAAAAAAAATCAACTAATGAACGTTTCTTAGTTGGTTTAAAATTAAGGAAGGATTGGTTGTCAAAATGTTTCTGACAACTATAATTGGTTTGTTATTCTATTTTTATTAAAATCGTATTATTGAATCAATGATCAATCACATAATTGGAGAAGAGATATTTTTTTAACTGAAAATAGTCGCATATCTGATTAGTTCTCTATTTATTTTTAAGCTTCTTTAATTTCTTAAAATAGGATATATGTTAGTAAAATTATATCCTTTCTGCTGTCTTTAGTTCAAAGAAAAGAAAAAAGCTACTCTGTTTTTATTTTTATCAGTTGGTCATAAGGAAAAAAGTAGTTCTCAGCTCCTTGAGGATTCAACCCTATTTACCACTACTGCAATTCTATATTATTGGTTGAATAGATGAATTGCATATTCCTGAGGACTCTTAGAATATACCAAGATGACATCAATAAAAATGATGATGTACTGATCTAGTGCATGCTTGAAAACTCTATTAATGAGATCCATAGAGGCAGTAGGGGCATTGGCCAACCTGAAGGGCATAACCCTAAACTAAAGTTGGTTGTATTTATAGCAGATTCCCATTTTAGGAATATCCTCGGCCCTTACCCTTAACTAGTGGTAGCCCAACCTTAGATCAATCTTAGAGAAGACAGATGCTCCTTGCAATTAGTCAAATAGATCGTCAATATGGTGCATAAGGTACTTAATGTTGATGGTAATGTGATTTAGCTCATAATAGTCAACACAAAGTCTGATAGTCCCATCATTCTTCTTTGCAAATAGAACTAGATCACCCCAAGGGGAATGACTTGGTCTGATGAACCTTTTCGCTCTCAAAGCTGCAATATGATGTCTAACTCCAAGCGCTTTATTCAGTCCATCTTGTAGTTAGGTTTGGAGATAGGTTGTGTTTTAGGGACTAAGTTGACGAAGAATTCAACTTCTCACTAGGAGGCAGACCCGGTAGCTCTGCCAAAAAATCATCCAGGAAGTCATAGATAATAGGGATCGTCTGAACTGATGACTCAGGATCCTTTCGCCTATGCATCACAGAGGTTATAAAATGACAAGCAATAGTTTCAAAATAATTCCTTTCATGTTGTTATAATTTTTATGAAATTTGCAAATACATTCAAAGAAACATTTATCTACGAAGCAAAAATTCCATTATGGCCTTAAGATTGTTTTTCTTTAGGAGAGCGTAGGGTTATAATTTTGTCATCGCAATGAATGATAGCTCGATAGTTTTCTAATCAATCCATTCCTAAAATTATCTTGAATCCAAAAAAGTCTAGAAATATTAGATTTACAGCTAACTCCTTACCAGAAACATTCACACTATAATTTTTATACATAACATGAGCTTCCAAAAGTCCTCTAAAGAGTGTGTTTACTACTAAAATTTGTCCTAATAGTTCTAGTTTGATTCCTAAATTTGTTGCAAATCTACATGACATGAAAGAATAGGTAGCACTAGTATCAATCAAGGCACAAGTGGTAGAATTGTAAATAGAAAGTGTACGCTGAATGATGGCCGATGTAGTTATGGCACTAGGCTCGTCTAGATGGAAGACTCTTCATTGAGCTATGGCCTTACAACATCTCGGGGCTTTTAGTGCCAATTCCTCACAAAGTGTTACGTGCTCTCGCACCTTTAGCATGAGTTATTCAAACAATGGCAGGGCTTGTCACCATGATCTCGCCCACAATGGCTAGGCAGGCTGAAAAGGTTTTCCAATAGGTGGGGGCAAAGCAGTAGCAGGTATTATACGGGGTCTCTTATCAACACGGTCAGGGTCAGGCTAAGTTATCTTCCTCTTGTGTTACTGTTGAACACGTATGTTGGTAATACACTAATGTCGAACCGAAATGAGTTCTTCAGCCAACTAGGCATGCTCAAGAACTTCGACATAGGTGTTGAGCTTCAGTATGGCTATGCGATCAAAGATATCTAAAATAAGACCCTTAAAGAATTTTTTTGTCTTCCAGCTCTAAGAAGTAACCATCATAGGAGCAAACTAAGACAACTGAACAAACTTAGCCAAATATTAGTTAATGATCATGTTTCCTTAATACAGGCCTTGGAATTCCTCCTCCTTTTTTCTCTCGAATAGAAACTAGAAAGAAGTTTTCAAGAAAAACATCTATGAAAACATCCCAAGTGGTAGAGGTTGGCAAGATATCTATTTTAAACCGCCGCCAATGCTCAACTTCACCAGTAAACATGAAACCTGCTAAAGGGACCTTCTGCTCTTCAATTCGGTTTAAAATATGAATATACAAAAGTAAAGAATCTCTTTAATAATTACAAAAAGTGTCATCAGAGTGTGAACAAAATAAAGTACTCGTAATCATCCTAATGATCTAAAAAGGGATCTAAACAACCTTCAATGGGAAACCCAGCAAGCAGATCATCACTTCCATCATTTGAAGAGGGCATGAATTGCAGTGAATTCCACATAACTCAGTAAGGAAGTATTTAAACTATATCACTAAGGTTTACAAAGGTGATTAAATTTTAATTTAAAATGTCATTCTCAAATAAATAACTTACCTTAGAAAACCCTCAAAGTATAGAGAGACAGAAAACCTTAAGAGATAATAGTTAAACGGACTTTCATTCTTTACTTTTCATATTCTATATTTATTCAGAACATACACGTGTCTAAAACCCTATAAGGGATCTGGTCCAAGACCCATTTTACCCAGACTTGACCCTCAGGTCATTCCCTTGAACCAAGACTTAGTAGAATAATCCTCTTCACCATTGCTAAGGTAAGGCAAATGGCCAAACCCACATGCATTTTGAATTATCTTGTTTTTATGCACCATGCTCAACATTTCATATTTCATATTCAAATAAACAATAATCAATCACCATAGAGATTCATGCACCAAAATCATTCAGCAATTAAATTATCTTTCTAGAAAAACTCACTTAAAATGTAAGAGAAAATACCAAGAGAATCTCTTATAGTAACCATAGTTTGATTGTCTTTTGAAAAGAAAGCTTTTTAGTAGTCTTTGAGAATTCCTACCCCTTTTTTTTGTTTTTTTTCTCTCTCTAGACTTCTCTTTCTCTCTCTAAATTTTCTTAGAAAATGTGGAAGATGGAAATGAAAATGAAGAAAAATAAAGAGAAGAGCCTCTTTAAATAGCCCTAGAAGAGACCTTGGATGCTCGCCACGTGGCATCCATCAGTGAGGACACTTTATAGGAAGAGAGACGGGTGGCCGGTGATGAAATGGCTAATGAGACAAGTCAACACAATAGCCGAGGCAAAATGACTGTGCGACAAGGGCTGTTCTCGCGGCATGGCGTGCTTATGTCTAAAATGCTCGGCCAGGCACTAGCATGTATGCTAGCGCACACAGTGTGCGCATAATGTGCGCGCATAACTTGCGAACAATGTCGTTGGTACATACAACCTGTACGATGTGATCGCACACACAGTGCCTCCCCGCATGCGTTTGTGGACACGCAGACATCTGGGCCATGAGCTCGTGGGCAGTTTTCCTGTAGGCCTAGGGGATTTTTTTCACCCGATTTTTGTTTTCTAATTTTTCTTCAAAAATTTCATTTTTTTTCCCGAAAATACTTTTAAACAAAAATAAATTTAAAAATAAAGAAACTAAGGATAAAAATTAAAATAATAAAACTAGTTTAAAGCAAAATACCGATGAAAATTAAATGGCCATGAGCCACAAAATAATAAAGTTGTAACATCATGTTTAAGTGCAAAAATTTTAGGGTTACAGAAAGCATGTCTATGGGAAGCCTTGTGGGAGAAATTGCCTACAGGTATGCGTGCAAGCCTGTAAGCTTGCACACATGCAGAACAGTGTCGCACGCACTCACGAGGGCCAAAAACTACCAGATATAGTGCGTGCATGCTGTGCTGCTGCAACCGCTACCACATGGCATACATCCACGCCATGCCCCACCGACCAATCGACCATTAAGGCTAATCAATAGCCAAAAATGTTTACATGTGATTCAACTAATCACATGGGTTCCTCTTTGGGTATTTAAAGCTCAAACATCCTCTTTTTTTCTTCATTTCTTCCTTTCTCTTCTTCTTCTTCAACCAACAGAATAGAGAAGAGTTTGACAACACCTGAGAGCTTCAAGTCTTCTTCCTCCACCGTGAAGTCCTGCTGTGGCATTCTTCCTTAACCACATGGTAAGTCCCCTTATCTCCTATTTCTGACTCTTTTTTTTTACTTACGGTGCCACAGACCTCACCCTTAAGCTTTTTTTCTTCCTTAAAACTGTAGAAAACCTTCTGTAAATCCTACAAAAAATCGCAAGCACCTTCACTCCCTTTGGAACTCAAGAGCTTAACAATAAGAGATAAGGGTTTTAGTTTTTCTATTCACCCTCCTAATGAGTTTTCTAGGCTTCTGAATGTTAACAAAAAATCAAAATGCATGTTTTGGTTTTGATTTATTTCATGCATGAAATTGTTGTTATTTGAATCTTGTTAATATCAAATGTTTGAGGAAATGGGAGGGTTTATTTAAAAGTTTAGTGTTGAAATTGATCATGCATGTTTAATAAGGTTATGAACGTTTGAAAGGGACTAATTTGTATGGTAAATTAGTTTCATAATTGGTTTTAGGCACCAAGGTGCCAAAATTTGTTTCGGCTCACAGCTGTGCTGCGATAGCGCACGAGGGGCACTGGCCCTAGCATGCCTAGGTGCTAAGACATGGTTCCCAGCACGCTGCGTGCGTGCAGTGGTAGCACACTGAGCGGGCCTGCTGCTTGTGCATGTATGAGCATGTCGCCATGCGTGCGCGTGCGTGTGACTTGGCAAATGTGCCTACACGCTGAGAAGATTGTGCGCGTGCGAGGTGAGGGGCTAGCATGCGCAACATGCAGTGCTGCATTGCCCATGTGAGCACGCGTGCGTATGCGCATAGTACACACGATGGCATGTCCCCACACACTTAAGTGCACGCGAGATAGTATGCCTAGGGCGCGCCACTCATGTAGCATGTCGTGCTACGCAGCTTGCTTGGCATGTCCGTGTGTTAAGCAAGCCGAGCAGGCTTGGCCCTTGGCCTCACCCTTTTGGTGAAGGCCAAGAGGCGTGGCCCAATTAGGACTTGGCTCGAGAGGGAAACGCAACGACTCGACCTGGGTTTATGGGCCTCTAAATGAGCTGGGTCCGATTGTGTGGACCCCCAAGTGGGCCAAGTGATGTGCGATCCCCCATTGGGTTTGGGTTAGGCCCAACAGACGCCCACTAGGTTTGAGTCGGGTTGGTTAGTGGACCCCTATCGAGTTCATGTCAGGTATGTTGTGCCCTTCTTGGGCCGAGCTAGTTGATGGACCCCTACTAGGTCAAGTTTGGTCAAGGGACCCTTATCGAGTCTAGGTTTGTTTAATGGGCCCTGGTTGGATCCAGTTCTAACTAGTAGACCCTTGTTGGTCCCGGTTCAATGGCTTAGGGCCTTTATAGGCCAAAATGATTGGGAAATAGGGTAGTTCAAGAATTGGGAGACAGTAAGTTTTTAAGACTAGTTTGATGGACGCAATGGGTTAAAATAAATGCTATGAACTATAAATTAGACCGTGATTCTGTAACTACTTAGAAAAAATGATACGATTGAAATCCGTTTGACCGATATCATTGAAAGATGACTGGTTATGACTGTTATTGATTGTTGATGAACCGCTCCTTGTGAATGGTACTAGCATTCCCTCTGACGAGAGTGAATTGCAACTGATTATAAGGGTCACTGTGGTAAAATATTGTCATGGTCCTAGTCTCTAACTGTATTACTGTATATCGAACTAATCTATTTCCCATTCACAGTGGCAATCAAGAATTCCATTTGCCCTCTATTGATATAGGTTAAAAAAGTTTACACAAAGATCTATAGACACTATAATGAAACCGAATAACTGGATTGCATAGTTAAGACTTTTGTTTGACCATCTATGTTTTAGATAGCTTTTTGGTATCGGTTATGTTTCTTACTGTTTCGTCTCGCCATGCCATATTTTAAATAGTTTTACTTATACTAAATATGTTTCTCATTGTCTCTTCATAGTGCTTATGATTTGAGGCATGTACTTTAAATAAAATTTCAACAAATAAAAACATTGGTTTTTAGCAGTATTTTAAAAGAACTAAATAATATGATAAAATTGCAATGATGGTAAGTATCATCGACTATAGGGGTGACGACACTTTTCTTTAAAATAAATATAACTTTTGAAACTTTACTAGTGTAGTTTAAATATTATTTTTTTTACTAAGTTTTATGGAACACACCCAAATCCATTTTCCATCAGACGGTGTGGAAAGTGAAGAATCGCTCTCTGAGCTGCCCTTTAAAACTTTTTTGGATCCGTTCATGGACCAGTAGTGGATATTTGAGTGCATATGGATGGTTGTACTATAATGAACAATTATTTTGTA
Organism: Carica papaya; assembly: GCF_054855325.1. Classification (NCBI taxonomy): domain Eukaryota; kingdom Viridiplantae; phylum Streptophyta; class Magnoliopsida; order Brassicales; family Caricaceae; genus Carica; species Carica papaya. The sequence continues at coordinate 17,285,406 of NC_142312.1, read as the reverse complement.
ATGAAAGAAGTGACTAGAACAATGTTTGTATTTATTTTATTAGCCAACTTCTTGGCCTCTTATGCATAGGAACATCATATTTTATATGGGATGAATTTTTCTTCTGCTGTATAATTCTTTTATGCACTCATATTTGTTATGTTGTCGGACACTGTTACCCTATCGGGTATTGGGATGTCACATTAGGAATAGTTCTATTCTTTTTCTTTATAATTCCATTTTGTTGTAGTTATCTTAGAATTATTAAAGAGTAATGAATTTTATTAGATTCATAAAAATCATGGAATTCTTTGGAAGTTAATTCACCTTTTCTATCAGTTCTCTTTGCAACTTCTTTTTGAATGCTTTCCAAGTAGACATGTATCATACAATTGATTAGGATGGTTGATCAAAAACATCCCTTTCACCATCTTTTATTCTCCCATTGCCTTAAGCCTGCCAAAATTCAGATGGCCAACTCTCATATGCCAACACCATGTTTCATCTTCCACACTAACCTTCAAGCATGTTGCTTCAATAGTCTTAAGATTCAAGACAAACATTTTATTCTTTGATATATGCACCTTAGTAATGAAATTAGTATTTTGATCTCTAAGCCAAAGATAACAATATTTCATGTGAATTTCACATCTCTTTTTAAGAAGTTGTCCCAAACTCAAAATATTACTTCTCAGCTTTGGCACATGATAAACATTAGTAATGAGTACATGCCCACTATTTTTAAAAGAAATTAGAATTGTTCATCACTATTGAATTTAAACTTTTGAAGAGTCTCCAAAAGAAACATTACCATTGATCTTCTCATCAAGCTTCACAATGTTTTCTTTGTAGCCACAGATGTGATTGCTTGCTCCATTATCCAAGTACCACGAATTATGGTTATTAATATCTCCATGTTTACATTTTAATAACAAAGTTGTTTCCTCCTCATCTTGTTAATCATTAACAAAATTGATTTGTTCCTCCATTTCGTTTGAAGTGTTAAGACATTCCCAAGTAAATGGTCATATCTGTGATAGTTGTAACATTCAACATTGGACTTGTTAGAATTTTAATAGTTACCTTTCCTCTTCCTTTTCCTCTTCCATGACCTCTACTTGATTGTTAGATATTTTCTTCAATTTTGACATAATCTTGAGTGTCACTTCATTTAAACACTTGACCTCAATCACAACCATGTCCTCTACCTCTTCCTTATCATCTATGTCTTCCACCATCATTCAAATAGACCTTTGATTTTAGAATTTGTTCCAAGGGCTCTTCTTGTCTTCTCTTTATTTTGTTTTTATGAAATTTTTCTGATCCCTCTAATTGTTCAAATGTCAAAGTGTTTAGATCATTTGACTCTTCAATGGCACATACCACATAATTAAATTTTGGTGGCAAAGATCGAAGAATTTTTTTCACCATATGAACATCTTCCATCATCTCACCATATCTCTTTATTTGGTCCACTATAAACCTTACCCTTGAGCAAAAATCTGAAATAGATTCAACGTCCTTCATTCGTAAGGCTTCCAAACCTTGATGGATGAGAACAAGGGCTTGTTGAACATTCTTCTTTATTTTTTCCAAAGCATTCTTCTCATTTTGAGTCAAGAATGTTTCATCTTCGAGTGGAGTAAAACCTTTGTATACAATATTCCATACATCTTATGAGCCAAGTATGGCTTTCATGTCAAAAAACTAACTCTTATAGCTTTCTTTTATAAGATGAGGACATTATAAGGAAAATAAATTATTGTTAGCTATCTCTCTAGAATTTATAATGAAGAAGACGAGGAACTAAGCTTTGATACCACTTTGTTGGAAAAATTTAGAGAGATAAGCTATCTAAATATAATACTTCATTCAAAATTAGAGGAAGAAGTAAGAGAGTAGTGAGAAAGACTAAAGTTTTCATTTGTGGTTGTTTTTAAAAACTTTCAAGTACATGGGTATATATGAAAATCTATAAAATTGATATAGTTTTTCATTGATATTTGATACAATAAATACACGACTTTTATAGCCATCTGTACATACTCGCTCTTAAAGAATAGGAGATAAACCTGGTATATCAAAATAAAAAATGATACAAAAATCTAATCACAATAAATTTGGAGATAATGATGACAATTAATCTCAACTAATTATGAGATAATTATGACAATCTTTTGCACTTCCCCTCAAGTTGGTATATAAACATCTTGCATGCCCAACTTGTCTAAAACTTGATGGAAGATTTTACATGATACAGCCTTAGTGAGAATGTCGGCAAGTTGATTTTAAGCACTCTCCAAGTTGATTTTACTTGATACAGCTTTAATAAAATTTCTATCAATTTCTATATATTTTGTTTGATCATGCTGAACAAGATTATGAGCTATGTCACATGCGGCCTTGTTATCATAATATAATTTCATAGGAGATGTTGGTAAAATCTTAAGTTCTCACAACAGATTTTTAATCCATAACAGCTCACACACACCTTTAGCCATACCTTTGTATTCTGCTCTCGCACTAGATCTAGCTATAACTCCTTATTTTTTATTTCGCCATGTAACCAGATTTCCCCCAGCAAACATCAAGAATCCTGCAATTGAATACCTATCATCAATCGAACCAGCCCAATCTACCTCAATATAGCCTTCAACAGATATAGCATCTCCCTTAATGAGCATAATTCTTTTACCTAAAGAAGACTTCAAATATTTTAAGATATTTATCACGACCTTTATATGTTCTTTATTTGGAGAGTGCATAAATTGACTAACAACATTAAGAGAGTATGCCAAATCAGGTTTAGTATGTGAAAGATACATCCATTATCCTATCAATCTTTGATAACATTTTTTATTTGCATAAATTTGATCCAAAAATGTATCTAACTTGATAATTTCAGCAGCAAGTATATCACCTGGTTTGCAAGATAACATGGCAACTTCATTCAGTAAATCGACAGTATGTTTCCGTTGTGACAAAAATATTCTATGTTTAGATATTAACACTTTGATCTTCATAAAATACTTTAAAGGTCAAGATCTTTCATTTCAAATTTCACTAAAGAGATAAGTCTGCAAGGCTTTCTTTTTAGCAACATCATTTCCTGTCACAATCATATCATCAACATATATAATACGTACTGTTAGCTTTCCTTTATTATGTTTTATGAAGAGTGTATGGTCAAAAATACTCCATTGATAACCAAAAGTTTTCATTAACTTTGTAAATCTGTTAACTAAGCTCTCGATGATTGCTTTAAACCATACAATGATTTTTTTAGTTTACAAACTTGTTTATTTCCTTCATCCTGCAACCAACATCCTGGAGATAACTCCATGTAAACTTTTTCTTGGAGATCCCTATGCAAGAATGCATTATTTACATCAAATTAATGTAGTGGCCAATAAAAATTAACAGATAATGATAAGAGAATACCCATTGTATTTATCTTGACTACTAGTGCAAAATTTTCTGCATAATCAATCTCGTATGTTTGACTGTATCCTTTACCGATAAGTCGAGCTTTAATCTCTTAATATCACCATCAATTTAGATCAATATCCAACATGTTTTTTTTCCAGCAAATAAATCAACAACTTTCCATGTTGTATATTTTTTTTAGGGATTTCATCACTTTGTTTATTACATTCTTCCACCTAGGATCTTTTATGGCTTCCTGCACACTATTAGGAATACGTACAGTAGATAATTGATTTAAAAACTATTCACATGTCTTTGATAATCGATGATAAGATATATAATTATTTAATGGGTATTTAAAGGTAGAATTAAGAACAGGTTCATAACTAGCTCTAAGAATTCCTCTTGTGGTATGATTAGGAAGTATTCGAAGTGAAGGTTTAAGGTTTACTTAAGATTTTGCATTTGATTATGACTCACGAGGAATAGAAACATCAAGTGGAGATGATTATTGTTGTGATACTTTTGGTTTAGCTATATTATAATAATCACATGGTTCAGGCTCAAGTATTGTCAGCTCAGCTACTAAATCTATTTGTTCAGGTGATTCAAGTTTAATTTTTTAGGTTCAATGGGTTTTGCTGGTTCAAGAGGTTAAGGTTCTATTAAAATATGACTCATGTTCTTATTTTGATAGTTAAGAGACTGTAAGTCAATACTCATCTCCCTTGATTTACAATTGAGGTTGCAGGAAAATACATCTAATGTTCATGAAACTGTACGTTCATGGTAACATATTGTTTGAGTTGGTGGGTGAAAACATCAATACCCTTTCTAATGGAGACCATACCCAAGAAAGACACATCAGAGAGCTTGTGGTTCAATTTTATCGCGAGCATGTTTTGGTATGTGAGCAGTGCAGCCAAAAACTTTTAGAGGCAAGTTTTATGTGGGTGGTGAAGACAGGCTGCAATTTAATGTCTCATGAGGTGTATAGAAGTCCAAATTACTTGATTGAATGCGGTTTATCAAGTAAGATGTTATAGTAAGTGATTCTTCCCAATAGTGAAGAGGCATATTGGCTTCGAAAAATGTGGCTTGAACGATGTTTAAGGGATGTCTATTTTTTCTTTCTATAACCCAGTCTGTTGAGGGGAATAGGGGCATATGGTTTGATGAATTATGACATGATCATTTAAGTATTGCTTTAGTTCATGATTGATAAATTCTCCACCGTTATCAATGTGAAGAACTTGAATTGAAGTTTTATGCTGAGTAGTAACCATTGATCAAAATTGTTTAAACAGTGAGCAAATCGTTTACTTTGTTTTCATCAAACACACCTAAGTCATGTGACTATGATAATCAAGAAAAGAAATAAATCAACGTGCTCCATTCAAAGTTGGAACTTTTGTAGGACCCCAAACATCAAAGTGCACAAGTATAAATGACAAAGAATTTTTATTTAAACTTAGTGGAAAAGTAACACAGTGGCTCTTTGCCAATTCATAGGTTTCACATTTAAATGATGATCAAGATGCGTTTGAAAATAATTAGGGAACAAATGCTTTAAATATCCAAATTAAACATGTCTAAATTGCTTGTGCCACCACAAAATATCAAAAGTAGATTCAAAATTAGTAACTGATAATGACTAAACTAATGTGCTTGAACTAAATGATGTGAGATCAAGATAATAAAGCTTTCCTTTTCTAGTACCACACCCAATCATATTCCTTGTCTTGATTTTCTTAAAAACAAAATAGTGATGCCAAAAAATCACGACACAATTTAAAGAAGTTGTGATGTGAGAAACAGATATCAAATTAAAATTAAGAGGACGAACTATTAAAACAGAATCTAAATTCAACTTATTTAGAGAAAATGAATTTTTGCCAATAATTGTTGCTTCAATTCCATTGGTTGTAAACACAATAGATTTTTCATATGGTTTTGATTTTGAAAAGGATGTTGTATTAAAGGAAATATGATAAGCTAATCCAAAATCAATAATCCATGCACAAGATTCAATAAAAGCAAGGTTAATAAGAAACTTACCTTATGAATCTAAGGAGTTGTTGAAGGTAATTAGGTGGAGATACTTCAACTGTGGTGGTGGAAACAAATGCTACTATTATAGAAGGATTTTTCTTTATGTTTTGGAGCCTTTGGAAGGGTGCCACCATTCAGGATATCTAATTAAGTCATAACATCAATTTTTGGTAAGTCTCGCATCTCCACAATGAGTATAACATCTAAATGAGCCAAACTACTTATTTCCAATATCAAAACTACAAGATATCATCATTGATGAAGATGGACCAATACCAATGTTAGTTTGACATGTAGGTAGTTTGTTTTGACAAGTTAACATGTTAATAGAATCAATGGAAATCAGGTCACCAGTTAGGAGAGTTCAATGATTTACTTCATGACAAACATATGTACATGTGTGCTCAAGATCAGAACTTGGGTTCATGCAAATGATTTCTCCCTACACTTGTTCAAACTTAGAGTCAAGACCGTTCAAGAATATATATATATCCCCAATTTCTCAAAAGATGCTTTAGACATAATGATATCATCAGGACCCTTCATTTTAACTTTATCACGATAATAAAGTTATTGAAATATTTTAACTAGTTCATCATAATATGTAGGAAGAGAACAACCTAATTGATAAAGAGAAAAGGCATATCGATTAAGAGCAAAGATTTGTGTTTTCATTCAATCTATCATAGAATACCTTAATAAGAGCAGTCTAAATTTCATGTGCAATACGTAGACGGAGATACCTCTTCATAATCTCTAATGTATTGATGTGAGTAACTGGTTTTTAGCTTTTTGATTTTTAGCATACCATTTAGAGTAAGAGCAGTCATTTGTTTTAGGATGAGGTGAGTCACCAATAATATAGTTGAGCTTCCACGACTAGCAATGTGCATTTCCATGATTTGGGACCAAATGTCATAATTGATTCAATGAGGATTATACCAGCATTGAAGCATGAATTTTCATATTGGATATGTATAATAGGAGAGGATGATACCATGGTTGATTTAGTGGTGAGTTATGTTAATTCAATAACTATGGCATTAGAAATAGTTCAAAGAGTTTGCAGGGACTTAGAAACTTACCTAATACCATAAAAATCTTGAAAATTGATATGGTTTTTAATTGATGTTTGATACAATAGATACATTGCATTTATAGCCATCTGTACATATTTTCTCCTAAAGAATAGGAGATAAACATGGTATATCAAAATTAAAAGTGATACAAAAATATAATCACAATAAATTAGGGAATAATTATAACAACCTAATCTCAACTAACTATGACAATCTTCTACGATATGTAAGTACTAATACAACTCTTGAAATTCCAAATATATGAATGATAATTATGAATTATAACTACCTACGAAAACTCAAAAGACTCATATAAAGTCTAATTCATGAACCATAACTTACAAAAAATCAAAAGACGCATTTATATCCTTAACTCTATATAAAATAAAAAGTCACCAATTATTATTTTAAACTACTTAGTTAAGTCTCTTTGATTTGTAAATTATTATTTTTAACTGCTTAGAATATAAAGAGTCCCATTAACTTGCAAATTATTTCTTCTAACAGTCCCCACATATGATCCATGAGGCATGTCTAAAAGGCACTAAAGCCAGATACTTTACATGATACATGATAGGATAAAAGTGTGGATCTCACACTAAACTAGAGACATAAGCTTTTATAACTTGCAAATTAAATTATTAAGTTTTTTAAGTTAAGGAAAACATGGCATAATGAAGGAATTTCAAACTCATAGAAATATAAAAAAGTTTCTATCTAGCTAACCTTGTAAAGGAGGATGATATGGACTTTGCACTCACTAGTGAACCCTGGATTATTATCGATCACTAACTTATCGTTAAGCCATGGACCTCTAACTTCAATTTTGAAGAAGTTAATTGATAGATAAAGTTGTTTTTTGGATCCAATTTCCCAACTTGAGTATTTAGTACTTCGACTCTGACTTCTTAAAAACCAAGCTTGGACCACATTTACCAAGGTCATTAGAGACAGAGATTTATACACATATTTGTGGAGCTAGATATTATTAAACCATTACTTGTAAAATTCAAGATCCACAAATGCACCTATAAAATGAAATACGATGGTCTATATTCTATATGCCTTCCTTATAGAGTGTTAGGACCCAGCTTTGACATGTGATTCACCAACCCGAATGTTGAGAAAATATTGAGCTTAAATGATTTGGAATAATTTGGTGTAACTTGAAAATATGAGAGCTAATATGGAAATTAAAAAAATATTAAGGATATAAATGAAAGTTTAAGTATTTGTGTGTGATTATGAGATACTTTAAAATGTTGGGTAGAATTTAGAATTGAGGAAGTGTGGGACAAAATGAAAATTTTAGAAAAGAAAATAAGATTGTAGAAAGAGAGAAAAGAGGGTGTCAGGGAGAGAGAGAATAGAATAATTTGAGAGAGATATGGTGTCGCCAAGAGAGAAAGAGTGAGTTTAAGAGAGAGATAAGAGTCTTTAGAGTGAAAAAGGGAGAGAGAATATAATTATGTGAAAGAGAGAATACTTTATAGAGAGAGAGAGACTGTTTTACAGAGAGAAAGATGCTGTTAGAGAGAGAAAATGAATAAATGTGATATTTTATTACTTAAATTCAGCACATACATTGTTCAATCAATAATCACTTATTTATAAACATGAATTGGTGTAAATATGCTCATTTGGGTTTGCCAAATGTAACCAGAAGCAACCTTTCAAGCTAGGGCGCATTTATTAGAAGAAAAAGATGAACATACATGTGCCAGTTCAATACTGAGGCAGGTGCAGTTCAGCAGAGAGAGTCAACTCGATTCATGCAAGACAGACAATAGTTCAAAATGGTCTGATGCTTTAGCTTTTTGGTTTGCTTCAAATATTTCCATATAGCTTTTAGGAGGGGATTATATGAAGTCAGATCCATTTTTCTCTTCATGCTCTCTATTTCTTAATTCTCTATATCTTGACTCATTCTATGGTGTTTGAATCTGGTTCGCAACAATTCCCTTCCCTTGAGAATTAACCTTGTCCTCAAAGTTTAGGTAGGAAATTGTTGGGATATGTATGTTGCATTCTCCCCTTCATTAGTTCCTTACCATTTGATTAGCCATTGTCTTTCCACTTGCCCTTGTCTTATTATCATTCTTGTTTACAAGATCTCCTCTAGTTCTATTATCTCTATTTTTATAAATTTTGGTAAGTTGGCTGTATCATGTAGGTCTCCCAAGTAATATTTCTTGAGTAAGGACACATGGAAAACAAGGTGTGTTTTAGCTTCTGGCTGAATTGTAATCTATAGGCTACTATATTGATTTTTTTTCTCAATCTTATAGGGCTCAGAATTTTGGAAGTAGTTTATGATCCTTTCATATAGCGATTGAGACTTGTCTATAAGGCTGAAGTTTAAGAAGAACCAACTCACCTTCGTCGAATTGGCGTTCAGTTCTATGTCCATTAGCTTATTGCTTCATTCAATTTTAAGCTTTGAGCCATGTTTTTTTTGAGATCTCTGCTCATTCGTTGCCTTTAAGAAGGTTTCAAGGTCCATTGAAGGAGTGTCGATGTTAATAGTATCCATAAAATGTGGTGGTGGATATCCATAAAGAGCCTGAAAAAGGGGAAGTTTTTATACTTGAATGATAGGTGGTACTATACCACCATTCTGCTAGCCCATCCATTTTGCCCAAGAATTGATGTTCGAGTGAGCCCTATACTGAAGGTACCCTTCCAAACACTGGTTGAGTCGTTCAGTCTGACTATCCATTTGAGGATGATAGGAAGAATTATAATGGAGAGTTGTTCCTATTAACCTCATTAATTCTTTCCAAAAGACACTGGTGAAATTTTTTTCTCTATCTAAAATAATGACTTGAGGACTTCTATATAATCGATGAATCTGGTCAAGGTCCGCTAAAGGAGTGTCGATGTCAATAGTATCCATAAAATGTGGTGGTGAATATCCATAGAGAGCCTAAAAAGGTGACATTTTTATACTTGAATGATAGGTGGTATTATACGACCATTCTACTAGACCAATCCATTTTGCCCAAGAATTGATGTTGGAGTGAGCCATACACCGAAGGTACCCTTCCAAACACTGGTTGAGTTGTTAGTCTGACCATCTTTTTGAGGATGATAGGAGGAACTGTAATAGAGAGTTGGTCCTGTTAACCTCATTAATTTTTTCCAGAAGATACTAGTGAAAATTTTGTCTATGTTTGAAACAATAACTTGAGGTTTTCCACATAATCAGTGAATCTGGTCAAGGGAGACTTGTGCTACTTTAAAGGCAGTAAAAAGATGCTTTAGTGTTAATAAATGAGCATACTTGGTCAATTGATCCACTAATACTATGATGGTGTCTTTATTGTTGGACTTGGGCAATTGCTTAATAAAATCCATGGATATCTGAATCCATATTTTTCTTGATAGGGGAAGGGGTTACAATAGCTCAAGAGTAGAAATTCATTCTACCTTGCATCATTGACAAACTTCACACTGTTAGATCCATTTAATCACATCTTTTTTAATTCTAGGTCAACTAAAATGTAGTTTGAGTTAGTCATAGGTTCCTCTAATTCCTGAATACCCTATTATGGGAGTATTATGACACTCTAGAATTAGCTTTTGTCATCATTCACCAGATGGCCCAATAAATAATCTTCTTTTTTTTTTAGTATTCTTGAATGTAGAGCATATTATGGTTTGCTAGTTGGACTAACCATTAATTCTTCTAAAAGTATATGCATCTAGTCATCATTCAAGTAACTCTTTGGGACTTCTTCCATCCAAGAGGGTACACTGCTTGTGAGAGCAGACAAAGTATCGAGAGATTCAGACTCACTTTGGGATTTTTTTTCGGATAAGGCATCAACCACTTTGTTTTCTAAGCCTTTCTTATACTGAATGGTGTAATTAAGACCCATTGGTTTGTGTATTTCTTTCTGTAGCATCATGGTGGTGACCTTTTGCTTCTAGAGGTGTTTAATATTTTGTTGATCGATTCTGATGATAAAAGGGACTTTTTCAAAATAGTGCCTCTATTTCTTAACTGCATAGAGGATGATAAAAAGTTACTTTTTATAAGTGGACAAAATTTTGCGTTTCTGACTTAATCCCTTACTGATATAAGCGATTGGTTGTTTTTTTTTTTTGTATCAGTATTGCTCCAATTCCAATATCACAAGCATCTATTTCCAGAATAAAAGGTTTGGAGAAGTCAGAAAGCCTTAAAACTGGTGTATTGGACATTTTCTTCTTCAGAGTCTCGAATGCTTCCTTAGATGCCTCATTCTATTAAAATCCTCCTGTTATAACATGGCAGTAATTGGTTTACTGATAATCCCATACCCTCTGATAAATTTTCTGTAATAACATATAAGTCCCAGGAATCCTCTTAGGCCTTTGAGATTGGTTGGAAAAGGCCATGTCGTCATAGCTTTTATTTTTTTTGAGTTTGTTCAAACACCTTGATGAGAAATGAGATGACCCAAGTATTCTATTTCAGATTAAGTGAAGTAACACTTAGATTCCTTAGCAAACAATTTGTGTTACCTTAATAGTTTTAAAACTACTTGAAGATGTTAATAATGTTCATTCAGGGAGGGACTGTTAACAAAAATATAATTAGAAAATACTAATAAAAACTTCCTCAAGATGGTTTACATACATAGTTCATCAAAGACTGAAATATAGCTAGAGCATTAGTTAATCCAAAGGACATGACGCGGAACTCATAATGGCCATGATGAGTTCTAAATGCTATTTTTTATAAATGTTCATCCTTCATCCTGATTTGGTGGTACCTTGATCAAAGTTCAATTTTTGAAAAGACAACTACCTCAGTAACTCATCAATTAAATCATCAATAACTGGTATGGGAAATTTATCTTTAATGGTGGGTTTGTTGAGCTCTCTGTAGTCTATGCAGAATCTCTATGACCCATCTTTCTTTTTCACCAACAAGACTAGAGATGAGAAATGAGAGTGGCTGGGTTGGATGATGGAAGCATCGAACATCTTCTTGACTTGTTCTTCTACTTCTTTTCTTTGGAAGTAGGGATATTTATAACGTTGAAGGTTGACAGGAGAGCTGTTTGATTCCCAAGGAATGGTGTGATCCACTCCTCGTACTAGTAGGAGGCCTTCTGGTTCACTAAATATGTCTTTGTAATTTTGTAATACTCTCTCCACTAACTCATTTGCACCTTCCTGTTTTCGTGCTTCTTCAGCCCTTAAGAACCAAATGTAATATATTGAGCATCGTTATCCTCGGCCAGCCACTATTTTTTTAAGGTTACTTTCTTTTAGTGGAACCTGAGATCTGGGGCTTTGATCCCTTGTAGTGTAACACCCAAAATTTTTTATTTTATTTTATTTTTTATTTTTATTTTTATTTTAAATTTTTATTAGAATTTTGTTTAATTTTATTTTAATAATTAATTCATAAGGTTTTAATTTAATTTAATTTAATTTAATAGAAATAAAAATAAAAATAATAATAAAATAGGGTAAAATTATTTTTGGGATTTAATTGAAATTGATTTTGGAAAAAAGGGGTAAAAATTTAGATTCTGAGGTATTTTTGAAAAGAAAATCGAAAATCGGGGGTCAAAACGTAATTTAAAAAAATAGCGCCACGTCAGCAGCCCCGGCCAACCAGGACACGCTGCGTGGCATGGACGCTGACGCAGGCGATCCGCATGCGCACGATCGGACGGCCCAGATCCGTTCCCGCACGCACAGACGGCCCAGATCAAAAGCGCGCATGGACAGCCCAGATCTCACGCATGCGGACGGTCCAGATTTGATCACGCACGGACGGCCTAGATTGCATTGCGATGGACGGTCCATATTTATTTCTAATTTAATCGCGATCGGACAACCCAGATTAAATCATGATGGACGACTTAGATTAAAATGGGAAGGTTATAAATAATCGCATCCACACCCAACCCCAAACTGCTGGAACCCTCATCGGAGAAGATGACCCAGCCACCGGAGGAACCGGCCGCCGCCACCCGCCGTTGCACTAGAGGATTTTCTGGCCGCCAAACGAGGTAAAATTTCTCACCTTGGCTTGTTTTTCGGTGCTGAACCTCCCTGTGGCCAAATCGGAGCCAAACCACCGGCTGATTGGCCGAAAAACACTGCCGAAGTCCAGCGGCACCGCCGTGGGTTTCCTCAATTTTTGCCTCCGATGAAGCCCTTCCCGGTTCCCGTTCGATGTAATTTTTATACCACTTTGACCACCATCCTTTTCTCTACAAGTTGACTGGAGCAAAACACCAAATCGCAACTCGAGTCGGAGGAGCCGCTGTACCCGAGAGCTTCGCCGCCGATAAGTCTCAGTTTTTTAGAATTTTTTGGCCCACCGAGGGCCCTAGGGATGTTTTATCATAGGAACCAATGCAAGTTTGGCCGAATACGGTCGAAAATGACCAACCCGAGGTGGATCACCGCCGTGGGCGGCGGAGCCATCGCTGGAGCACGGCAGAGCCATCGTGCTGGAATTTTGAAATTGGCCGAAAGGGTCCTGGGTCTGATTTGGAATTTTTTTGGGGACATGTGCAGGTACCGAAAGTGTGTTTCAGTTTTCCGGGAAAAAATTCAGGGAATCTGGGAACTGCCCGTAAACGCAGTGAGAACCCGATTTCAGACTCCGAAATAAATAAGGATCTCTCATCCTATTTCCTATCATGGCATTAAAGTCTAATAAATGATAAAACGATATTTTATTAATTAATAGATATGTATAATTGATTAAGATTGCTAATGGAGCCCGAATCTAATATATTTTCGGTCAGGTGTTGTTTGATTTATTTTACAGTTTTGAATGCAGTATGGTGCCTGATGTGTTTATTCTATGGTTTCATATGCATGAATCACGGTTTCATTTATTATGCTTTGAATTATTGTGAACCCAATGTTATGTTGTCTTGTTTGGTGTCCATTACTGGTTTACATGTTTATGTTTGATTGGATAATTGAGATTAAGAAAAATGAAAAAAGGTATGTGAATTAATAAATGGATGATGTCATAGCCCAACTAGATATCCTGGGAGATGGTGGACGGACCGGGTCCATAGGAAACCCTACTGGGAACGTGGTCTCTCATATCAGACGGGGTATGGAGACTTTATGTGTTTTGACGCCCATACCGGACGAGGTATGGGGACGGCTCGTTTCACCCTCATAGGGATGGGGTATTGAGGTTTATGGTTTTGGCGCCCATACCGGACGGGGTATGGGGACGACCCTGGAATTAAGTTATTAATGTGAATGGTTCACGTATAGTGGGGACCCCCTATGGATCCCCATGGATACTGGTAGGCTGATAAAAGAGGAAATTTGTTGCCTAATGATTGAAATACAAAAGTATGACATGTACTATGATATAGATTATGTATGAATTCATGATATTTATGATGTTATTGTTTCTTATAAGTTGTTTTCATGAATCTCACTGAGGTAAGTGGACATTAAAGGTTTTTATTATTGATAAATAAGTTTGTTATAAATTATGCTCCATTGGTCGTTTTTATTTTCTACCAACCTTTATTTCTGTGACAGTGAGATTGTATGATGTCTTTACTGGGCTAGTGTAGCTCATTCCTTATTTAATCATTTCAGATCAGGAGGACTTGGTTCCCGAGCCCGTTCTGCAGGAAGACGGCGAGTAGAAGCATAAGAATTTATTAGTTTTCCTTATAGTATTCATTCATAGTATCTCCTTTAGTTAGTTTATTCTTTCATACATTTAATTCGTTTTGGTTATTGTGTAAGGTATGTTAATCATAATCTATTTTATTTTGCTTCCGTACTTAGAATAAATTTATACATTTCCTTTTAATTTCTAAGGCCGTTACGGTTGGTATCAGAGCCGCATTCCTCGGACCTGTCCCTTACACAATAATACTTAGAGGAATACCAAACTGAGAATTGTTTCTCAACTCTTCCTTGTGAAATGAAGGTGTAGAGAGATGAGGAGAGGGAGACCCCCACTAAATCGAACAACCCGGGATGATTCGCTTCGGGAAGATGTTGACAAAATATTTGAGATGCTCGAAAGGATCATTGCTCAGAGGAGAGAAGGGAATTACCCAACCCTCCCCCACTACCACAGTTTGAGCCACCGCTGCAGCGAGCAGATCCCGAGCCACCCCAGCAAGAGTCTGCTCCTCCACAGTACCACCCGGCACCACCGCCGCAGTACAATCCGGTGCCTCAGCCACAGTATTGCCCAGCACCATCACAATATAATCCGATACCCCCACTATATCAGCAGGTGCCACCACAGGGCCCCAGTCTATCCTCAGCCCGGCCCAGTTCCTCTCCCACGGGACCCAGCTCCTTCCCTGATTGACCCGAGCTACGTAGAGAGAGGTACATGAGACTAAACCCTTCCACTTTTGCAGGGGAGTCCTCTTTCGAAGATACTCAGTACTGGTTGGCGGAGACAGAGAAGGCTTTCAAGACCTTAGGAGTGGTTCCTGAGCAAAGGGTTACTCTTGCTTCCTACATGCTGGTGGGGGAAGCAAATCGTTGGTGGAAGCTCAAACAGACCACCCTGCCCACGCCTGTCACTTGGGAGCAGTTCCTAGCAGCCTTTCATGTTGAGTACCTCCTCGAGCACATCCGACATTTAAAGGAGACGGAGTTTGTTCAGCTGGTCCAGGGAAACATGACAGTGTCGGAGTATGCTCGTAAGTTCGTAGAGCTGGGCCGATACTCCCCTGAGACATTGATGGATGAGGGCAGAAAGGCTAGGAGGTTCCAGTGGGGCCTCCGCCCAGAGATCAAACGGCACTTGTTGGTGCTAGAGCTCAAAACATATTTAACTGTTCTGGCAAAAGCGCAGATCGTGGAGAGGAGTTTCAACACCCTTTCCTAGTAATCACAAAGTCACAGACCCTCAGCCCCACCCTGCAAACCAGTACCTACTACGCCTGTCCAACAAAATAAGAGGCCAGACCGGCGATCCAGGCACCCCTTCAGGCTCCAGGGGCAGCACGTGGCAAGATCTGTCAGCACTGCGACAAGGATCACGGGGATCGACCATGCTATCACCTCAACAACACCTGTCGCATATGTGGTAGTGCCCAGCACTATGCCAGAGAGTGTCCGAGGAACTAGAACTAAGGAAGACCTCCTTTTCAAGGCAGAGTTTACAACCTCACACAGCAGGATGCCGACGCCGACCCGGACATGGTACAGGGTATGTACACTATCTGTGACCATATTGCTCATGTTTTATTTGACACTGGTGCATCGCATTCATTTGTTTCACATGTTTTTGCATCTAAACTTAATGTATCACCTGATAAACTTGATTCAATGTTGTTTGTGTCTACTGCTGGGGGTGAAACACTATTAGGGGAAGTTGTCTACAAGGCTTGTGCCGTGGAGATAGCAAATAAGAAACTCAGTGTAGACCTAATAGGGTTAAACACGGGAGATTTTGACGTAATTTTAAGGATGGATTGGCTAGCGGCATATCACGCCACCATAGATTACTTTAACAAGAAGATTGTATTCAATCCTCCTAATGAGGAGCCATTTACAATTAATAAAATCATTTGATACTTATTTCTTGATGGCAAGTTTTCTTAATTTTCAAGTACTTTAACCTTGTTATTTTCTCTAACTAGGCAAGCCCAAGAAGGAAATTTGTATCCAAGAGAGACTTTCCAGATGTGTTTCCGGACGAACTGTCCGGACTACCAATGGACAGGGAAGTTGAGTTCACTATAGACATACAACTAGGCACCCAGCCCATTTCAGTTGCTCCTTACCGCATGAGCCGCGTTGAGATGGAAGAGCTGAGGAAACAGATCATTGATTGCAAGACAATGGTTTTATTAGACACAGTGTGTCTCCTTGGGGTGTCGGAGTCACGTTTACCAGAAAAGAAGATGGAACGTTGAGACTGTGTATTGATTACAGAGGATTGAACAAGGTCACAATCAAGAACAAATATTCTCTTCCTAGAATTGACGACCTCTTCGATCAGCTGCAGGGTGCGCAGGTCTTCTCCAAAATAGACATGCGATCAGGTTACCATCAGGTGAAAATAAGAACAGAAAACATCCCTAAAACGGCCTTTCGAACCAGGTATGGACACTATGAGTTCCTGTTCATGCCATTTGGGCTAACCAACGCCCCGACCATCTTTATGGACCTGATGAATAGGGTCTTCAAAGAATTCTTGGATCAATTTATTATTGTGTTCATCGATGACATCTTGGTATACTCAAAAAGCAGAGAAGAGCATGCTCACCATCTAGCCCAAGTTTTGCAGGTCATCAGAAAGAAGAAGCTACATGCAAAGTTGAGTAAGTGTGGATTCTGGCTTGAGCAGACCGCCTTCCTAGGACACATCATATCGAAGGAAGGAGTATCAGTGAATCCCGAAAAGGTTGAAGCGGTACTTGGCTGGGAAAAGTTGGCATCAGTTAAGGAGATCCGTAGCTTCCTGGGAATGGCAGGTTATTACGGCAAGTTCGTCGAAGGATTCTCTAGTCTAGCGGCTCCCCTAACTCGACTCACAAAGAAGAATGCCAAGTTTGAGGGAATGAGGACTGTAGAAAAGCTTTTCAGAATTAAAGGAGCGGCTGACCACTGCACCCGTACTGGCTTTACCAAGTGGATCGGGGGGATATATAATTTATAGTGATGCCTCCTATCTAGGCCTGGGTTGTGTCCTGATGCAGCATGGGAAGGTTAGAGCTTATGGGTCTAGACAGTTAAAGAATCATGAGAAGAATTACCCCACCCATGACTTGAAACTTGCAGCAATCATACACGCCTTGAAAACCTAGCGCCATTATTTATACGGAGAGACCTTCCATATCTATACCGATCATAAGAGTTTGAAGCACATATTCACTCAAAAGGATCTCAACATGCGTCAGAGAAAGTGGATGGAACTCCTTAAAGACTATGATTGTGATATCTTGTGTCATCCGGGTAAGGGCAACGTGGTGGCAGATGCCCTCAGCATGAAAAATGCAGGTATCTTAGCCCATTTGATGGTTTTGGAACGCAGGCAAATTGGAGCCACACAACAGGTTCGGCTTCAGGACCTGAAGAGAGTCGCATGTTTGGGCCGTCTGACCGTCCAGCCCGAGTTAATACAGAGAATAAGGGAAGCCCAGTCAGTCGACCCCACCCTAGTAGCCCGCAAGAGTGATGCAGAACAAGGAGCGAGCTCAGAATTCTGAATCTCTGCCGACGTGTTACTCCGGTTCTAGGACAGGGTGTGTGTCCCAGACGATAGTGAGTTAAAGAGAGACATCATGACAGAGTCCCATAGCTCCAAGTTTACCATGCATCCTAGAAGCACCAAAATGTACCAAAGCATGCGACTCCGGTTTTGGTCGAATGGGATGAAGAGGGACATAGCTGACTTTATATCTAAATGCTTGGTATGTCAGCAGGTCAAGGCAGAGCATCAACGCCCAGGTGGGTTACTTCAGCCCTTACCGATCCCAAAGTGGAAGTGGGAACATATCGCCATGGACTTCGTAACGGAATTACCCAAGGCACGTTCAGGACATGACGCCATCTGGGTAATTGTTGACCAGCTTACCAAGTCTTCCCACTTCCTAGCCATCAGGATGATCGATCCCTTGGACAAGTTGGCAAGAATGTATATCCGGGAAATAGTCAGATTGCATGGAGTTCCAGTGACAATGGTATCCGACAGGGACCCCAGGCTCACTTCTCGATTTTGGAGTAGCTTTCAGCAGGAACAAAGCTATCTCTCAGTACTGCCTTCCATCCTCAGACGGATGGACAATCAGAAAGGACAATCCGTACACTTGAGAATATGCTCCAAGCTTGTGTTCTTGACTCTGGGGGCCATTGGGACAACCATCTACACCTAATAGAATTTGCCTATAACAACAGATACCAAGTGAGCATTGGCATGGCTCCGTACGAGGCATTATATGGGCGCCATGTAGATCACCGATTTGTTGGGAAGAAATGGGCGACAGAAAATTGTTCGGCCTAGAGTTGGTGGAGGAGACCACGTCTAAAATAGTTAAAATCAGAAAAAATATTCAGACGGCTCAGAGCAGGCAGAAGAGTTATGCGGACACCTGGAGAAGAGATTTAGCGTTTGAACAAGGCAACCGGGTGTTATTTAAGGTCACTCATTTCAAAGGAATTAGTAGGTTCAGTAGGAGGGGAAAACTGAACTCTCGATTTATTGGACCATATGAAATCTTAGATAGGATTGGTACTGCCGCCTACAGACTAGCACTGCCTCCAGAGCTCTTCAAGGTTCACAATGTGTTCCATGTATCCATGCTACGTAAGTATAACCCGAACCCTTCTTATGTCTTGGCTCATGAACTGCTTCCACTCTAAGAGGACTTATCTTATGAGGAAGTACCAGTCGGTATCACAGATCGAAAGAGCAGAATACTCCGCAACCAGAAAATATCATTTGTAAAGGTAGTGTGGTAGAACAACTCGCCAAGGGAGGCTATCTCGGAGCTAGAATCAGACTTTAGAGACCAGTATCCTCATTTGTTCGACTAAGAGTAAGAGGCAAATTTGGGGGACCAAATTTCTTTGAGGGGGGGAGAGTTGTAACACCCAAAATTTTTCTTTTATTTTATTTATTTTTTTTTTTAATTTTATTTTAAATTTTTATTAGAATTTTGTTTAATTTTATTTTAATAATTAATTCATAAGGTTTTAATTTAATTTAATAGAAATAAAAATAAAAATAATAAAAAAAGGGATAAAATTATTTTTGAGATTAAATTAAAATTGATTTTGGGAAAAAGTGGTGAAAATTTAGATTCTGGGGGTGTTTTTGAAAAAAAAATCGAAAATCGAGGGTTAAAACGTAATTTAGAAAAAATAACGCCACATTAGTAGCCCGGTCAGCAGCCCCGGCAAACCAGGACACGCCGCGTGGCAGGGACGCTGACGCGAGACGGAGACATGTGGGCGATCCGTGTGCGCGCGATCAGACGGCCCAGATCCGTTCCCGCGCGCACAGACGGCCCAGAAAAAAAATGCGCATGGACGGCCCAGATCTCACGCGTGCGGACGGTGTAGATTTGATCACGTACGGACGACTTAGATCGCATCGCGATGGACGGCCTAGATTTATTTCTAATTTAATTGCGATCGGACGGTCCATATTAAATTATGATGGACGACTCAGATTAAAAGGGAAAGGTTATAAATAATTGCATCCACACCCAACCCCAAACCTTAGCTGCCAGAACCCTCGCCGGAGAAGACGACCTAGCCACCAGAAGAACCGGCTGCCGCCACCCGCCGCCGCACCGAAGAATTTTTCGGCCGCCAAATGAGGTAAAATTTCTCCCCTTGGCTTGTTTTTCGATGCTAAACCTCCCTATGGCCAAATTGAAGCCAAACCATCGGCCAATTGGCCGAAAACACCGTCAAAGTCCAACGGCGTCGCCGCGGGTTTCCTCAATTTTTGCCTCCGATGAGGCCCTTCCCAGTTCCCGTTCGATGTAATTTTTATACCACTGTGACCACTGTCCTTTTTCTACAGGTTGACTGGAGCAAAACACCAAATTGCAACTCGTGCTGGAGGAGCCGCCGTACCCGAGAGCTTCCTCGCCGGTAAGTCTCAATTTTTTAGAATTTTTTGGCCCACCGAGGGCCCTATGGATGTTTTATCACAGGAACCAATGCAAGTTTGGCCGAATTCGACCGAAAACGGCTAGAAACGGCCAACCCGAGATTGATCGCCGTCGCCGCCGTCGGATCACCGTACCGGAATTCTGAAATTGGCCGAAAGGGCCCTGGGTCTGATTTGGAATTTTTTTGGGGACATATGCAGGTACCGAAAGTATGTTTCAGTTTCTGGAAAAAAATTCAAAGAATCTGGGGAGGCGCAGTGAGAACCCGATTTCAGACTCCAAAACAAGTAAGGATCTCTCACCCTATTTCCTATCACGACATTAAAGCCTAATAAATGATAAAATGGTATTTTATGAATTAATAGATATGTATAATTGATTAAGGTTGCTAATGAAGCTCGAATCTGATATATTTTCGGTCAGGTGTTGTTTGATTTATTTTACAGTTTTGAATGCAGTATGGTGCCTGATGTATTTATTCTATGATTTCATATGCATGAATCACGGTTTCATTTATTATGCTTTGAATTATTGTGAACCCGATGTTGTGTTGCCTTATTTGGTATCCATTACTGGTTTACGTGTTTATATTTTATTAGATAATTGAGATTAAGAAAAATGAAAAAAGGTATGTGAATTGATAAATGGATGATGTCGACAGCCTGACTAGATATCCTGGGAGATGGTGGACGGACCGGGTCCATAGGGAACCCTACCGGGAACGTGGTCTCTCATATCGGACGGGGTATGGAGACTTTATGTGTTTTGGCACCCATACCGGACGGGGTATGGGGACGGCCCGTTTCATCCTCATACCAGACGAGGTATTGAGGTTTATGGTTTTGGCGCTCATACCGGACAGGGTATGGGGATGGCTCTGGAATTAAGTTATTAATGTGAATGGTTCACGTGTAGCGGGGACCCCCTATGGATCCCCATGGATACTAGTAGGCTGATAAAAGAGGAAATTTGTTGCCTGATGATTGAAATACAAAAGTATGACATGTACTATGATACAGATTATGTATGAATTTATGATATTTATGATGTTATTGTTTCTTATAAGTTATTTTCATGAATCTCAATGAGGTAAGTGGACATTAAAAATTTTTATTATTGATAAATGAGTTTGTTATAAATTATGCTCCATTGGTCGTTTTTATTTTCTACCAACCTTTACTTCTGTGACAGTGAGATAGTGTGATGTCTTTACTGGGCTAGTGTAGCTCATTCCTTACTTAACCATTTCAGATCATGAGGACTTGGTTCCCGAGCCCGTTCTGCAGGAAGACGGCTAGTAGAAGCATAAGAATTTATTAGTTTTCCTTATTGTATTCATTCATAGTATCTCCTTTAGTTAGTTTATTCTTTCATACGTTTAATTCGTTTTGGTTATTGTGTAAGGGATGTTAATCATAATCTATTTTATTTCGCTTCCGCACTTAGAATAAATTTATACATTTCTTTTTAATTTCTGGGGCCGTTACATGCAGAGTGATTTGTTCTCCATCTCTTCCAACACTCTTCCTTGATTTTACAAAATCAAAAAGATAGGATTGTGAAGCTTCATCCAATTTAAAGATAGGATTGCGAAGCTTCGTCTAATCTACTCCTAAAATCATATCATAATTCCCTAAAGGAATTATCCTGAAATTATAACAGAAGTTGTAGTTTTGCATCTGCCACTCTTTACCATGACATTCTCCTTCAGTGGCTACCTTCTCACCATTGGAAACTATTACTATAAAAGGTTTACTTGGAACCACCATATTTCTTACTTCACTTATAACTGAGTTATCTACAAAAGAATATGAACTTCCATTATCCAACAATATTAGAATAGATTTCCCATTCAACAATCCTTTGATCTTAACTATGCCTCCTGAAGAACCTCCTGCACTGGCTTGTAAGGATAGAGTCACAGTGTCTTCTGTATTGTTATGTTGTTATTCCTCTGGAGGTTGTTTCTACTCACATTCCTCTTTAACTTTTTTACAGTCTTCTATTGTCATGGCTATTTTCTCTCTGTATTATTGTCCTTAGAAGTATTTTTCTTCACATCTATAGGAAAGATTGCTTCTCTTCCATTCTGAGGGACTTGTATTCCTCATGTGTCATTGCCTTTTGAAAATTCATTATTTTAGAGGAATTTTTGGAGACATTTAGTGATTGGAAGACTTACCTTAGAATTGGATGGCTTAGAAGCTGTTAAAGAGTGTTTGAATTTGTTATTGCAATTGATTGCATCCACTACTTGTTCTTGTCACAGAGCCAACTCAAATGCTTGAGTCAGGGTGTGTGGCCTGTGCATCCTCATTGTCAGTCTAAGCTCCTCCTTTAGATTACTAATAAAACTAGAGATGAAATATTTTTCGGATAGTGCTAGATTTTTTATTAACAGCAAAGACCTCATTTCTTCAAATCTTTCTTGATATTGTAGGACGGTATCTTCTTAGATCAATTTGTTGAACTCTCAACAATATTGACTCTAACTAACTCTCCAAATCTTCTATAAACTTCCACCTCAAATACTTCCTATTCGAACATATTTAGGTCATTTACTAACCCATGGAATGAAATCTCAGCATTGTCTCCTATATACAGTGAAGTAGTTGCCACTTTACTATTTTATGGGATGTTGAAAACGTGAAAATATTTATTGTATATTCTAATCAATGTTCTAGAATTTTGCCCATCAAAAATAGGAATTTTAATTTTTAGGACAAGGTTTCCTTGGTTCTCAAGTTCAATAATATTCCCCTATCAATATTTAGAGTGGAGGCAAAGAGATTTACCCAAGCAGTTGTTTTACCAATCTGCATGCTGCTCTGTAAGATTTCGGTGAGTTTTCCAATTGTTGGCCAAACATAGTCAGCCATTGGTCTACTATAGCTTGGGTTTGTTATTGTGATTCATATATTTTGAATCTGAACTCTAAAAATTTTTGGTCCATCACAAGTAAATTTTCCTCCAAAGTTTCTATTTTCTATGGTTCGGATGCCGTAGCTTTGCCTTTATTTTTCACCATGGTTATGAAGGTTGCAAGAGTTTTGTCAAAATCGAGTTGCTCTGATACCAAGTTGTCAAGACCCATCTTTAACATGTGATTCACCAACTCATATATTAAAAAAATATTGAGTTTAAATGATTTAGAATAATTTGGAGTAACTTGAAAATATGAGAGTTACTATAGTAATTAAAGAAATATTAAGGATATAAATGGAAGTTTAAGTATTTGTGGGTGATTATGAGATAATTTAAAATGTTGGGTAGAATTTAAAATTGAGTAAGTGTGGGACAAAATGAAAATTTTATAAAAAAATAAGATTATGGAAAGAGAGAATAAAGGGTTTTGGGGATAGAGAGAAGAAGAGAGTTAGGGAGAGAGATGGTGTCAGGCAAGAGAGAAGGAGTGAGTTTAAGGGGGAGAGAGAGAGAGAGAAGAGTCTTTAAAGTCACAAAGAGAGAGTGAATACAAATACGTGAAAGAGAGAGATTAGTTTTAGAGAGAGAAAGATTGAAGCACCGTTCAAGCTAGGATGCGTTGATTAGAGGAAAAATATGAATAGGCATGAGCTGGTTCAAGACTTAAGCAGGTACAGTTTAGTGGAGAGAGTCAACTCAATTCATGCAGTAAAGATGATGGTTCAGAATGGTTTGACGCTTCAGTTTTTCGGTTTACTTCAGCTATTGCCACATAGCTTTTAAGAGCGAATTATTTAAAGTCAGATCCATTTTTCACTTCTTGCTCCCTATTTTTCAATTCTTTTTATCTTGGCGCATTCTGTGGTGTTTGCATCCAGTTCTCAACATGGTGCTTATGGCCATGATGCTGAGAAATGCCCCTTAACGAAAACCCAACTATAAAGGTGAGCTCAACCACTGTGGTACAAGGGTGGAACATGGTGATAACAACTGATTACAATCCCTAGATGATGGTCCATAAGTGCAAGAATGGCAACAGGAAAAAAAATAGCAAAAAGGATTATTTGGCTCCTAGAGGGAAGGAAAGCATAAAAGAGCCAAAATTGCAAAAAAAAAAAAATGAAGTAGTCATTGGCAACACTAAGAAGAATCTTGATATGTGGGATTCTAGGAAGGATCATGGATAAGGAAATGTTGACCGCGAATACTGGAAAAGTTGTTTCCCCACTTCTTAATAAAAAAGCCCCTCAACTAATAAGCAAGCCTTGGGTTCACATTTTACAATACTACTGGGCTCACCTGACTTGTTAAATGATAACTCTAGTGATGAGCTCAAACTGAGCGGTCGAACCTTGATAGAGACAACTTAATAGATGTGACTAAAATAAGGAACTCTTCATCATGTTACAGAGTGAAGAAGAGTATAATAGTGATAATACTTTCGCCTCCTTAAGACCCATAAAAAAAAGGTCTTAGATATGCAAAAAAAAAATGACTTTGGAAAGGTGTCGAATGTTAAGGTTGTATTTACAGTGTCCAAGCCCATTTTGGGAAGGAACCGAGCCTAAGGGAGCAAACAAGAAATTAAAACTCAAATTAGAAAAAAGGCTCTATCATGAGGATCAAACCCATATATGTTTCCAATAATAAAAATTCTTCTCTTTCCTATTGTTAATAAGATAGATTAGCTAAAGGGCCCACCTAGTCTAAACACCTTGAAGCCCAATTTAATCCGTAAGTGGGCTTCCTCCTATAGGACTCCTCTCCACAAAAATAAGTTTATCGAGCAGGCCACCATAAGCAAGTCTAATGCCAAGCCCATGAGGGAACCCAAGCTCACAAAGTAACATCCAACACACCCGTGACACCTAGGTTGGAGATCTCAAAACCTATAGCAGAAAAGTTTAATGGCCCCCATGCAGGTAATATCTAATACTATTTGTGTGCTTCTTTTCCTATTGATTGTTATTACTTAATTCACCTTCATTTATGGATGCGAATTTTTACCTAGAATTATTAATCATTATAACTACTTTATCCTTGCATATTCAAACTATTTCTTGGAATTTTAGTGGCATTGCTAGTAAAAAAATTTCAGTTAAATGCGAAAGAAATTATTCGCGTACATAAGTCAATCATCTTTGTTATTCTTCAAGCTAGGATTACGAACACTAATGTGAACTGTGTCATTAATTCCTTAACTCACTAGAATTTTGCTAGGGTCGAAGCGGAGGGCTCTTCGAAAGTATTTAGCTTTTATTATAAACCCACCTAGAAGGCCATATCCTCCATCCCCTTAAACAGACATTCATTGTAGTATACCCAGTGAAATATAAATCATTGCCACTACCATCTATACTAGTATTATAAACGTTAACACAAAAGTTTATGGAATCACCTTAAAATCCTTGCTAACTCTATTAACTGCCTATGGGTTCTTGCTTGTGATTTCAATGATATTCTCTCTAATTGATTAGCAAGGTGGTTTAAGGGATTACTACTACAGAGCCCGTGCCCTCTATATGTAGATTGAGGATTATGGCCTAATCGATTGGGGTTTTAAGAACTCTTAATTTACTTGGACTTGTGGCTATACCAAAGTTAGCCTTGAAAATGTCTATTCAAACCTTCAAAGTAATATCTTTTTTTCAAAAAGAGGATGTTTCTCAGCTCCCCAAATGTTATTCAAATCACACTCCCATTAAAGTCTCCCTTTCACTAATGGAGTTGTTCTCTTATGGGATTGATCCCTTCGGTATAAATTGGCTTAAGAAACCGATTTTAGCTTCAAGAATTTTGTGGCTCAAGCCTGATCTAATAATGGGTCGATCAAACATTCTATCACTAAATTTATGGAAAAAGATAAGATATGGAATAGAGATAGCTTTATGAACATCAAATACCCAAAAAATCAGTTTATCAACAAAATTTTTAAGCTCCAAGAAGCCTTCTAACACAGGGATTCCTCTTATGTCATGCACCTTGAATAAGATTTATGGGTTTAGCTCAATGACCTCCTCAAGAAAGAGGGAATCTTGTCATTTCAAAAGGTCTATATCTAACGACTGGGGATGGAGAACTATAATATAAAGTACTATCATAGCGAATGCAAAACCGAATCTACCAGGAATAGGATCTCTAGAATTAGAGACCTTGACAAACAATGGGTCAAGGATGATCACATTATTCAAATGCTTGCTAAAGGTTTCTACCATGATTTTATATGAAGGAGGTTAACCATCGACCTTACCTCCTTAGAGTCAAATCCTCATGCTCACTTTTTTAAGGGGAACACCCTTGATTTCGTTGGATTTATTGATAACAGCAAGATCCTAGGCCCATAGGGCCCTTTAAAGTCTTCATGTTGACTTCTAGTACTAGAATGTGGTTGGTCAAAGTGTATGCAATTTTCTAGATATGATCTTCGAAGGTATCATTCATATTGATGATGTTAACGACACCATCGTTACTCTCATCCCATAAAAGAGGATGTTAAGACCTTTTTTGAGTTCAGACCTATTAGCCTTTGTAACTTCATTTATAAAATTATTACTATAATTTTTACAAATCGGTTGAAAAAGGTTATGATGTGATCCTAGATGGCCCAAATTTTGTTCCCAGGATACATTCTCGCATCAAGGAGGAATCATGTGAAAATTAGGATTCCCAGAGATATTTACTCGCGAGAACACAGTCGCATAGGTAGGATATACAACGTGCACAATGTGCATGCATACAACATGAGAGCCACACACTCACAAGAGTAAGGGCGCTTCACATACATGCCATACAGCACACACGTTCCGTTCCAAACAAGCAAGAAGTTTCATATTACTTTTGTTTTCTAAATGGTATCATCTCAAAGAGTAAAGTATTTACACCCCTAACCATAATGGGCTTGAAGAATCTCAAGGTAAAAAGGAGGGCCAGCTTCTGACTCAACCAGAGAAAGAATCAAGGCCTCATGGCCAAAGAGGGTCACGACCAAAGGAGGTCGTGTCAAAAAGGGACAAGCTAAACTATGCTACAGCCTTGGGGAGTTGTTGCTCGCATGTGGGAAGGAGTGTTCGTGTAGGAAGTGCCGCATGTACACGCGAGCATCCAGTGCGCATGTGGGAGACCTTGCTCGGTGAAGGTGAGGCGTATCGGATTGGAATTTGATGCCGATAGGGAGTCTTCCTTATTCCTCTTCCACATGTGAT
Organism: Carica papaya; assembly: GCF_054855325.1. NCBI lineage: Eukaryota > Viridiplantae > Streptophyta > Magnoliopsida > Brassicales > Caricaceae > Carica > Carica papaya. The sequence goes on along the minus strand of NC_142312.1, from coordinate 17,258,151 downwards.
TTATAGTAACGTGGGTGGCTATAGGGAGGATCCTCTGGACTCCCGAAATCTTAACCCAATCGCATGCAATATCAAGACTGAAAAAACTTAATTAAAACAGCGCAACCTCTAATTGAATTTGTAACACTAAAAATTAGGAATGTAAAAACAAAACCTAGAGAAACAAAAACAAGAAAAAGAAAGACGCAACGGACTTACCCAATAAATCGATTCTAACTCCTCGGTTCAATTAAAACTTAGACGAACTTACCTAGCTTGGAATAACCTGAAAAGAAAACTTAGCACAAGGCTAATAAAAGCTCAAAACTTAATTTTATTAATTCTCAAAAGACTTTGTTTACAATGCTTGAGCTAAGGCCTTTATATAGGCTCTTAATTACTATTTCTATATAAAATAGGATTTAAAATTCCTATCCATATTCTAATTTCTAATGTAATTGAAAAAAAAATACCTAATTAATTAAATAATAAAATCCTATCCTAATTTGAATTTAAAATACATAAAATCAATATCGATCCTCACTTAAATCCTAAAATAATAATTGATTAATCCTATGAATAAGGCTTACATTAAAAAATTAATTAAATAATATTAAATAATGGTCTCCTCTTCCTAATTCTTCAACGATATCTCTCCTCCAACTTTGAGTAGAATTCCACCTTCAATTTTGACAAATTTTGCACATTGAAGAATTGAAAAACTTGGATACCTTGTAGAAATAGGAAAAGTTACAATTTTGGAGTCCAAAAAGGACTAGGAAGAAAACATTGCATGGATGAGCCAGTTTGCATGTGGGTCAAGCACTAGGCCTCGTGGGCTGGGCTACAGGCTGGGTTGCGAGTCGCGTGGAAGGGCCAATTGGGCTTTGCAGGTCTATTTCTTGGGTACAGGCAGCTCGAGTTGAGCCTAGATCGCTCTGACCATTTGGTTTGGGCTTGGATTGCATGGGCTATTGCTGCATGGGCTTGGGCCGCACGTGTGCACCCCTGTTGGGTGTGAACTTTCCTTCCTGTTCGCATGCGGAGCACTTTCTGCGCACATTCGTGCATGCACTGGGCATGCAAAGTTATTTGTCCGCATGCGATTGATGGGCCCACATGTACGGGTGGGCTCTTCTGCACATGTGGTTGCCGGCACATGTGTCAAAGGGATATCACATGCACGACACATACTTTCCACCATTCTTTTTTTGGCCTTGGCCCACTTTGGCCATGAAGTCCTTGGGCTACCTTGGGTTGGGCCATAAATGAGCTTTTCTTCTTTCCTTGTAACTTCTCTAAGCCCATGAAGTGTTACTTGGGCAGCTTCAAGTTTCCTTTAAACCAACTTGGCCCACTCTTTAGAATAGTCCCATTTAGGAAAGTAGTTAGAGATGAAGTTACTTCTCTATTCAAGGTGTTCCCGTTTAGGAAACTAGATTTACTTTCCTGTTCAAGGTGCTCCCATTTAGAAAACTGAAATTTACTTTCCCATTTGACCCAATCACATTTAGGAAACAAAAGCGTTCTAGAATTGCTTGCTTGTTTGGGACGGGACCTACGGGAATCCTTGCGGAAAAAGGATTTCCCTTTTTTCCTACGCCTACGTGTGCTCATCCATTGTACTGCATGGGTAGGATCTCGTTCTGTGGTGGACTCGCGGGTAATTATTTTTTAGGAGTCCGGATTTCCATGGAGTTCCTCCTTGACGCAGGATTTCATCTTTGGAACTAAATTAGGGCCATCCAGGATCACATGATACATGATCAATTTTCTAAGAAGAATTCTTCATTAACTTAAAGTCCAAAAGAAGATTAAAGCACATGGGGAAATTCATCCTTATTCAAGTAATATTTTATTAGTTTTTTTAATTGCTAATTTATTGTTAATTTTATCCTTAAGATTATTTAATTATTATTTTTGAATTAAGATTAGGATAAGGCTATATTTTAGGTAAAATTTTAATTAAATTCAAGTGATTGTATTTCTTTAGAGCTATCTTGATGAAAGTCTATTTAAAGCCTCACTTTAGGCTATAAAATAACAACTTTCAAGATCAATTAAATTATTCAATTTGTTTCTAAATTAGTTTTACTAATTTTGAGAGTGGGTGTTCTTCAAATGAGATTGCTTCAACCATCTTGTTAAATCAAGAAATTTGAATCGACTTATCGAGTAACTCATGGTGTCTTTCCTGTTCCTTTTTATTATCCCAATTATCTTGAGTTGCCTTCAAACTATTGATTGTGATTCAAGTAAGGAGGGTTTAATTTAGAGAATTAAGTTTCTTCATGCTAAGTATAATGAGTTTATTATCAATGTGTTTTTGATCCTATAGCTCCCCACATCAGGTTATTAGTCCTCTTGTCCAAATGAAGTAGGCCAATTTTGTTCCAAGTTATCAAATCATTGACTACCTCATTATTGTGAATGTAAGTTATTTACTCCATGAAGGGTAAAAATGGTAGGAAAAATTGTATGGCTATTAAAGATACCTCGAAAAAAATTATAACAAGTTAAATTACAACTTTATTAAAAACACTCCTCGTATTATGAGATTTTTCAAAGAATGGACCTAATTCTCCATGAGCTATATTAAGTCCTCCTCGATGATAATCTCCCTGAATGGTAGCTTGATTGAGAGTTTCAAGCTATCTTAGGGGATTAAGCTAGGTGACCCCTTCTCACATACCTATTTGTCCTCTATATTGAGTGGTTTGGCTAAATGACCTATTCTAAAGTGGTTACTGGTGTTTTTAAACTAACATCTCCCACTTTTTCTTCAACTGATGACATTATCCTATTTGTTGAGGCCTCAATAAAATATATGAAGATCATCAAAGAATGTTTTAATCTCTTATGTGTTAGGTCTATCCAAAAAGTTGACCTTGCCAAATCCTACATTTTTTCCCAAAATGTGGATAAGAAATTAGCATTCGACCTCAATGAGAATAGCATGATTCTTTTCATTACTGACCTGGTTTGTTATCTAGGAGTCTTTAGTATCCATCTGAGATTCACCATCTCAATATATAAGGGATTATAGATCAAGTCTAAAATATGCTAGCAAGTTGGCATATTCCTTATCCATCCTTTGCTAGGAGAACCATAATTATTGAATCCATCATGGCTTCTATTCCATCCCACACTAAAAGACTATTTACTTTCCCAGTTCAGTCACTAATCGCATTGACAAACTTATCAAGAGCTTTATTTGGAATTCTAGGGTGAACAAATAAATTATTCCCCTACTGAAGTGGGAGAGGCTATGTCGTCAGAAGGAGAAATGTGGCCTTGGCATCCAAGATATGAAGAGCAAAAATGATGTCTTCCTTCTAAGACTTAATTGGATCCTAGTCCATGAATAGGGACTTAGATCTTAAAAGCCAAATATTTTCCTAGTAAGCATATGCTAGAAGTGAATGACTTTTTTCATTCTAGTTCCTTCACTTGAAAAAATCTTACCAGGCCCCTTCAAACCCTCCAAAAAGGCATTTATTGATTTTTGTTAATTAGAACCTTGTCAATTTAGATGGTTAGATATATCAATAACCACCTTTTGAGTGAGCTTATTAATGCTCTTATTCTTGAGACCCATCTCCTGAGGAAAGTTTCCTCCTATTTGAATGAGGATAGATCTTGAAGGTGGAAGGAGTTTGAAAGTCTGATCCCTAGACAGATTTGTTTGTCCATTACGCATATGAGAATATGTAGAAGAAGTAGTCCTACAGATAAAATCACTTAATATCCCTTCAGTTATTGTATCTTCTCTATTTGGTTAGCCTACGACTTCATTTATCTATAGTGAGCCTTAAGAAATTGGCTTTAATTGGAAACAAATATGGTTTTTACTTTTCTCTTTACTTCAAATAAGCTTTTGGCTTATTCAGAGAGGTGTCATTACCATAACCCGAATGATGATAGTTGTTATCGGGCCTGTACGAAGTAGATCAACCTAACCCACACCAAAACACGCTGTTTCACTAAAAGGTGATCCAGTGCGTTCGGGCTCAGCTGAGCTCAAGGATAAAACATGTATTTAAGCTCGTCTTTTCCCCTGAGCATACCTACTCTGCTCTCCTCTCTATTGTACCCAAAGCAGCACCAAAATCATCCATTTTTTCTCTGTTTCTCTCATTCTTCTTTGTATTTCTTGCAAATAAACAAGTGGTTGCTTCATTTAGCCACTACAACAAAACGTTTCCTCTCAGTTCTCTCACTTCTACGCCCTCCACCATCACCAAACACCACCTGTGTAAATCCAGTATTTCCATTTACTTTTACCTATTAATTTTTCAAATCGTTAGTTCTAGATGGCTTGGTCGGTGAATATCATTTTTTTCATGGTATTAAAGCATATTATGAATGGAGAGTCAAAATTCTTACCAAACCACCGCAAACCCAAACCCAAACCTTAAGGATTTGGCCATAACAAATCTGGGTTCCTCAAATGTCAACAGCCCATACTATCTTGAGAAATCACTAAATTCTATCGCAGTTCTTGTCCCAGAACTTAATGACAGCAACTACAATGGGCATTGAGTATACAGAACAAAATAGGATTTATAGATGGAACCCTAACACAACCTACGGATCCAGTGGATCTATTGAGAACACATTAAAAATGGTGTAATGACATGGTGATTATTTGGATACATAATGCACTTTCATCTGACATTAAGACAAGCACATTTTATGCTCAAACTGCACACCAACTATGGCATGAACTAGAACAAAGGCATATTGAACAAAATGCAACAAGGGTATATCAAATTAAGCAGTCTATATATGCACTCATGCAAAACTAAGAGCCAGTGAGGCTTATTTTTCAAAACTCAAATTTCTGATTGATGAACTCATAAATTATGAACCCATTTCCAACTGCACATGTGGGGGCCTTAAACCATTACTGGGTACCAGAAAAGGGATCACACAATGAGGTTTTTTATGGGACTTAACGAGTCATATAGGAACTTGACATCCTAAATCTTAGCAATGAAGCCTCTTCCTAATTTGGACGAGGCATTTTCTATCATCCAACAAGAGGAGAAAAAAAGAAAAATTTCTTGAAATCTGTTACTAACTGAGCCATGGTTTTCAGTATAAAAGAGGCCAACAAATCACAGAAAAATGACAACCCGAACAATGAGAAATATTATTGTACTTATTGCAAGAAGACTAGACACTCTTTGGAAAGATGCTTTAAGGCCAACCCAAATCAACTTGTATGCACCAATTGTAATCTGCCACGACATACAGTTGAAATATGCTATAGAAATAAGAACCAATCAAAGAGACAAAGGACCTAAAATAAGATTAGACAACCCACAATCAATCAAGTATCTTTTATTAATGCACAAATTGAACTCAAGGGAGAAGAGCACAATTTGTTGACAAAGGATCAACTCCATCAACTTATGGCTTTCATTCAGCAAAGTCAAGCTACTATCAATATGGTACAAACAACTTCAAAGCAACTTCAGGATCAGAAACTCACTGCATTCTTTGTTATGTTTTCTTGTTTTAATGTTTGCACAATAGATAGAAATAAACACACACACACACTTTGAATAATTGATACTAGGGCCTCAAATCACATAGTACACACACCAAAATAATATACTAAGATAACATCAAATGTTGGATCTAAAGTTGCATTACCTAATGGAGAAAGTGTAGATGTATCTCATATAGGAATGGTAAAATTAAGTGACAAGCTTGTATTTAAGAATGTCATATGTGCACCTTCATTTAAATTTAATTTAATATATGCAAGAAGGCATTAATAGAATGTTAGATGTTGTCTAATTTTCTTATAATAAAATTGTATCATCTAGGACGTTTTGACATGGAAGACACTTGGAATGGGAGAGATTAAGGATGGATTATACCAGCTTAGACAAGTGAAGGATTCAAAAAACACAAGTCAACAAATATTTGTAGGAATGACACTACAAGGTCCCATCAAAAAGGAGAGAGACTTTGATGTGTAGCGCTATAGACTTGGGCACCCTTCATTGAACTTTAATTTTGATTTTAATATGTTAGCAAGCAAAGACTATAAGTTATGTTATGTTATGTATGCCCATTTGCAAAAATGCATAAACTTTTGTTTTGTGATAGCAGTAATAAAGCAGTATAATGTTTTGATTTAATACATTGTGATATTTTGGGACCTCGTACTGAAATTTCTTATCATGGATTCAGATATTTTTTAAATGATTATTGATGATTTTACTAGATGTACTTGAGTATATATGATGAAAAGTAAGGGTGAAACATGTTTACATTTACAAATTTTTTGCACTTTTGTTGAGACTCAATTTGATAGGAAAGTAAACGTGATTAGAACTGATAACGGAAGGAAATCGAAATGAAAAGATTCTATGATGAAAAGGGAATTATGCATCAAAAGAGCTGTGTCAAAACTCCACAATAGAATGGAAGAGTCGAACGAAAGCATCGACAAATACTTAATACTGCAAGGGCGCTAAAATACCAAAATGGGGTAGACATCAAGTATTGGAGTAATTTTGTTCTTACTGGTACATATTTAATTAACAGAACACCCTCTTCTATGCTAGGTGGCAGGACATCTTTTGAAGTTTTATATCGAAAGAAACCAAATTATATTCACCTGAAAGTATTTGGGTACTTGGCTTTCGCGTCTACTTTATTAAGTGGGAGACAAAAATTCGATGCAAGAGCAAAAAGATGTTTGTTCATAGGGTATCTTTTTGGTACAAAGGGATATAAATTGGTAGATGAAGAAACCGGTGAGGTCGTTATTTTTATAAATGTAATATTTCATAAAAAAGTATTTCCTCACAAGAAAAAAAAGTGTATAAAGGATCTGCAAACTATACATGAGTCTAAGAATATTGTGATAGATGAAGTGGAATTAAACACCTTTGTGCAAGACATTACTAGAGACCAAGTGATGGGTCAAGATAGCCCATGTATGGAAGTTATGAATCTCATACAAATAGAAGAGGTATCCAACAATCAAGAAAGAATTGATGGGGAAAGAGAAAGAAGAGAAGACCATATAAATAACAATGAAGTTCCAAGGAAAAAATCAACAAGAATAAAGAGGTCATCGAAGTACTTAAAGGACTATATATGTGATTAGATTCAAGAGAACAATGATTACATGGAGTTATTTGATCCAAAAGTTTGCAATGGTGGTGTCATTCCCCTATCAAGCACAATTACATACAGTAGACTTATGGGGGGACACAAAAAGTACATACTTGTTGTAGCATCCTATAATGAACCAAGTTCATATGAGGCTAGCAAGGACCCAAACTGGAGAAATGCAATGAAAAAAAGAACTATAAGCCCTTGAAGAAAACAAGACCTGGAAAGTAGTTGATTTACTAGCGGGGAAGAGAACAATAACATGCAAGTGGGTCTACAAAGTGAAATTCAAAGTAGATGGGACCATTAAGAGACACAAACCTAGACTTATTGCTAAGGGTTTCACCCAAAGAAAAGGTCTAAACTATCATGAGACATTCTCACCTGTGGCCAAAATCATTTCTATAATAATATTGTTGGCTCCAATAGCAAACAAAGGATGTCATCTTCAAGAGTTAGATGTCAACAATGCCTTTTTACATGGAGATTTAAATGAGGAAGTGTACATGAAACTTCCTCCTAGGCATCCTAAAAAGAGAGAAGGGAAAGTATATAGACTATAAAAAAGCTTATATGGGCTTAAACAAACATCTAGACAGTGGTATGCCAAATTTTTTAAATTTATTACTCAACAAGGATTCAAACAATTCAAGGCTTACTACAGTTTGTTCATAAAGACCAATGATAAGAGTTTTACACTACTACTTGTATATGTTGATGGCATCATTGTGGTAGGTAATGATGAATCCATAATTAAAGAACTAAAGATAACACTGGATAATAAATTTAAAATTAAGGATTTAGGAAATTTAAAGTATTTTCTTGGCACTAAAATTGCTAGGTCAAAGAGAAGAGTTCATAAATGTTAGAGAAAATATGCCTTAGACCTTTTGAAAGATACAGGTGGTTCCAGGAAGCAAAATCTCATCATTCCCTCTGGACCAGAATATTAAGCTTTTGAAGGATGAAGGAAAGCCAGTACTAGATCCAACAATGTACAGGAGGTATATTAAAGGTAATGTACCTCGTATTGACTAGGCCTAACCTAGTTTACTTTGTTCAAGTTCTAAGCCAATTCATGGAAAATCCCATAGATCGTCACTTGAGAGCTGCATACAAAGTCCTAAGGTATGTTAAAGGTACACAAGGTCAAGATTTGTTTTAGTCAAATACATCTGAATTAAAACTAAAGCTTATATTGATGGTGACTAAGGGGGACGCCTAAACACAAAAAATTCTGTTACAGAATATTGTGTTCTTTTAGAAAATTCATTGATATCTTGAAAATATAAGAAACAACAAACAGTTTCTAGATCTTCATCAGATGAGGAATATAGAGCTATGACAAGTGTATGTTATGAGTTAAATTAGATAAGGTAAGTACTTAATAATCTTAAAGTGTGTTATTTAAAAGCAACAAACTTATATTGTGATAACAAGACTGTCATACACATAGACGTTAATCCTATGTTTCATGAGAGAACCAAATATATTGAAATAGATTGTCACTTACTTAGAGACAAAGTACAATAAGGGAGTATAGTCATGAGGTATGTGAACAGCAAGCAACAACTAGTAGATATTTTCACTAAAACTCTATCTAGTTGGCTTCTCAAGGAGCATATGATCAAGATGGAAGCAGAAAACGTTCACTCTCCATCTTGACGGGGGATGTTATCAGGCATGTATAAAGCAAGTCGATCCAACCCACACCAAAATGCATTGTTTCACTAAAAGGTGATCCAATGCGTTCAGGCTCAGCTGAGCTTGGAGACAAAATGGGTATTTAAACTTGTCTTCTTCCCCGTGCAGACCTACTCTGCTCTCCTCTCTATTGCTGCCGACACAGCACCAAAATCCTCCATTTTTTTCTCTGTTTCTAGCATTTCTCCTTATCTTTCTTGCAGGTAAAGGAGTGCCCACTTCATTTAACCATTGCAGCGAAAAGTTTCATCTCAGTTGTCTTATTTCTGCACCCTCCACTATTGCTAAACACCACCTGCGCAAATCTAATATTTCCCTTATTTTTACCTATTATTTTTTACATATATCATTAGTTTTGGATAGCTTGATCAACGAATATCATTTTATTTTAATAGTTGCTCATATACAACCTACCTCCAAGGATACTCTCTATACTACTAAAGATTGTATTGTCTCTAGATAGGTCTGAACTAACGATATTGATGTATGTCTTATTGACAACTTCTTTTCTCTTCCTTTTGATAGGTAGCTCAAGTAGAATCTGTAGAGTGATGTCTCTACCCACAAAATGGCAAAACGGAAGGCTATTTTTGTTATTATGGCTTGAACTGGCATGCATATAATGAATTCATTCACAGTGATGCTCAAAAAACTAAAATCCTCAATAGGTGTGAGATCATTCAGATAGCTTTGGAAGCCCAAAAGAGTTACAACAAAAATGAGTCAACCGACTTCCCTAGGCATTGTGGAAAGCACTTGGATGTTGGCTGGAGGGCCCCTATTTGGAATGGATCAAAACCAATACAAATGGTTCTATTAGGAGTATGAATGGGCATTCTTCAACTGACGACCTGCTAAAAAACAATAAAGATAACCAGATCACAGATTTTTTTAACTAATACAGGCTCTTATTACCTTGTGCAGGTTGAGGTCTAACTTCCTTGATAGGTTTTCAAAAAGCATGGGACTCCATTACAGTAACATTATCATTGAAATTGACTGCTTATACCTGAAGCTTCATTTTGAGAAGTTTGCTCACATTAAAGGTTTGCACTATGTGGACTAGGCTAGGCTCTTCAACCTCTTGAGGAGAGTTTAGAACATTAAAGCTTCTCACGTACATAGGGAGGGAAATCCTATGTGATCGTCTTGCTTTTCTAGCTCATTTGGCTCGAGTGGCACCATCAAAATTTTCCATGCACAAAGGAGTTAGACTAACTTCTCATATTAAATATCTAAGACGATGCACGGACATGCATAATGAATCACTAGTGTCTCGCTCTCCTGTGTGCTTTCTTTTCTCCCTTTGGCTTTAAAAAAAAAAGTCAATCTTATAAAAATATATATAATTTAAAATATTTTATTTTAATTTTATATAATTTCTATATAAACTCAATTCTTATAATTTCAAATAAAAATCTTATCATTTTTGAATTAAATAAATCCATAAATGGATTTATTCCAAAAATTACCTTCATTTAGACTAATCTTTAACTTTCTAATTTAACACTTTACAATTTTTTTTTTAAGAATATGTTAGTTGTTTTTAATTCATTGTACTAATCACCATCCACATATCTACTTTCTCCTCTGCACTCACCACTTCTCTGCCAAACAACCGCATAATAACATAATCTGCAAATGGTTTGACTAGAGATAGAGGGAGAGAATAATTGAGAAAAAAGATGAGCTTAAAATGACTAAAATGTCCTTTTAAGGAAAGACTTTCTGGATCCTTTGTGGGCCAAGGCACAAGACCGTTTCAAAGATATATCGTCATCTGGGAGGCTCTTCTATATTGATTTCTGTTTGTGTTAGTTTTCCTTGTATTTTTACTCCTTGTTTATCCTCATTTTTTCTATTTGTTTTCTCTCTTATCGTCAATAGTATTTCTTCTCCTTAAAAATATAGAAATCAATTTTTAAATTAAAAATTAAAGATCAATTAATAAAAACATAAAAATACAAGATAAATGTATGGAAGTTACCCGAACATATGGCAACCTTATTAATGGGAAGGGCATAATAGCCTTTGGATTTTTTTTTTGTGATAAAATTTCTCACCTCTTACAAAAATAAGTGAAATAAATGTTTATTGTATCTCTATTCAAGTTATAACGTGCACATAAATCATAAGTTTATGGTAAAACAGAGCTGGTAAATTGAGAATGAAATCAACCAACTAAAAAATGACAAGTAATTATTTAACAGCTTCTAATCGGAATATTTTAATTACAAACCAGAAAGACAAATTTACTTATCGCATAGCTTATACTCCGAAAAAATCCTCTGAGAGCCTTTTCTATTTAATTGTAAATCACGAACTTATGAGCCAACTATTCTAAAACAACTGCTCATTAAGCTCATTTTTTAACCAAACCAGCTTATAAAATTATTTTACCAGAAAAATAAATGAAACCAAACAACCTATCTGTTCAAGGAAGAAAGAAACACAGAACCCTGTTCAAGAAAGAAAAAACAAATCTCTCTTTTATTTCCAACTATTTTTCTCTCCCAAAACTAACTCTTCTGGCCAGGGTTGCATGAGCATCCAACGAAGCCAAATTGAGGAAAGAGATAAACAAAGGAATGGGTGAGGTAAGCTGAAAATTTCAGTAGCCAAAACAATTTACAACACACAAAAGCTTAATCTAAGTAATCAGCATCTCCATCATAAATCTTTTATCGTCTTACAGAAAAGAATTGCATGCTGACATGTTCAATAAATAAAATAATCAACCTGTAATAATACCAGCTAAAACATCGCTTTTACCACGTGCATAAACTGTGTAAAGTAGGCGGATTGCATCAAGCCATCCATCCAGGTATTCCCATGACTCAGCAACCTGAAAGATCAACAAGAGAAATATGACTCCAAAACATGAATGCAACTTGAACAAACGCTCCGAGCTTCTATCAGGAAACAAGACCCAATTTTCCAGTGATTATTATAATTTGTTGAAAATCACTATAAACAGGATCTGTAATATTTGTTCTGACCTCCCTGATTATCTAGCAATCAACCTTCAGGAAGGAAATCATCATAATCTTTTGTAGTTAGATCATTACAGAGCATGGTGAAAAATAAATTAATTAAACACTAAGTAGAAGGTAAATTAAATAAGCAAACAAATTAAAATATACTGTCATTCTTCAAAAACAAAACTAACTCTAAATCCAGTTGTCCATCATGGAAAATTTCCAAATTAAATATAAAAGAGTATCCAAATATGAGTTGCTTTATATTAATTCCCATCCAATGAAATAAAACATGCATGTTCAAAAAAGTGAAGGCCCACAAAGTAGCCCAGACAGTTCCTTGCGAAACAAAAAGTTCGTACAGAAAATTATTTATTCTACGCAAATGCTAGCATCATATAAGTAAAGGATAAATTGTGGTAATGAGTTAAATGTAATTCGGTTATCTTCAAAATTATTTCAAGGAGGCATCAGAGACAATCTAGGTAGACCAAGCAAAGATGAGTAAGGATAGACCAAGATGACATGAATTTAGTCATGGACATGCTTTCTGCAACTAGAAGGCTGGAGGAAAGGACCCAAATAGCAGAGCTAACTAGCTCCAGGTAAAAGCCAAAATTAATTTTTGGAACATAATAACACATAGAACAAATGACTTCTTCCACTTGACAGGAAATGCCAATTACCAGAGGAACTGCAAGCATATTTAGGCTTCATTTCATCATGCTTAGAAAAAAAGTCGCCATTGAAAAAAGGATTACTTTTATTTGATAATTTATCTTGCATAAAATGTAGTTCAAGATGTTCCTAATTTGTGTCTTGGGCAATAAATATTGCTTCTGAAGATATTGTTAAATATAATATAGATATATTGCATATTCAAAAAAATAATAATAATAATAATAATATAGATATATTGCATGTAAGGGTATATCTGGATGAAGAGGAATGGATCAGAATGAGCTGAGGGAAAAGAAAATCATATTTTTCCTTATTAAGGAGTTTGAGACATACTTAGGAAAGAAAGGGAATAAGGAATAAATTTTATCCTTTCATCCCCATCAATTGTCACATTTTTAATTCCTCCAGACAAAAGAGAAAAAAGATATTGTAAAATACATAAGGACAAATCTACCCTTGATGTATGCTTTGGGATAGCATTTTTACAAAACTTAAGCCAACCCGCCCACACCCGACCAGTATTTTTTTAACCGGCCAACAGGTTCAGATCAAGTTGGATTCGGATTGTCTGGAATAATAGATTGACTCAGAGCAGAATCAGGTTTGGCATATGCCAAAACCCCACCCAAACCCGACTTGTCTATATATATATATATGATACTATACACGCACCAAAGAAACCTTGAGTTTTTTCAGCATCTTTTACCAAAACAATCATCCACCTCGCTAGCTCCTCATCCTCTTCGCCTTTGACAGCACCAGCTCCACTTTCTCTTCGCCTTCAAAGCGCCAACTCCAGCTTGACTGCACATCTGCATTTGCTCCTCTGTCTTAATTTTGTGTGCATCATCAAATACGAAGCAGATATGAGTGGCATAACCCATAAATCCAGTACGGCCCCAAAAAGTTCCGAAAAAACAAATCTGTTTTGGGTTCTGTAAGGATTCGGTTCATGCAATATGCAAAAGGGGGTTGGATTTGGATTTGGCCTGATCTGCCCCCTTTCCATCTCTACATATGCTAAATCTTCACAGAAGTTGTATCACACTTTGAGACCCAAGAACTGTGTCTAGGTCCTGGAAAACATGCCCCTGGTCCCCAAACCTCCTGGGGCCACCCAAGATTCCTGGACCACCCCCGAACCCTAAGTTTTGAGAACGAGCCTAGGTCTGAGAATGCACTCGGGTCCAAAACCACCTGTGAATTGTGGGAACGTACACTGCCCCATCCAGGGTGGGGCAATTTTTCCTTTCAAAAAATGAATTCAGGGTAGGATTGGGCAAGTGATGAAAGAAACACATCTGGAACAGGGTACATTTGGGTTATGCAATAACATTACCTGCCTCAAATATATATATAAATTTATATAATTTCTACATTTATTTTTACATATTCATACACATTCATATTTGTATTTCTATATATTCTTTTTGTCTATGCACATTCGCATGTAAATTTTGGTACTTGTATATATACATACACATTTGACTATTTGGTGCAAAGCACGGAATTAAGTTCCCCAGACAAGGCAGGTTAAGAGACAAATAATTCATCCCCAGATAGGGGAACCAAGTCTGCTTCTGCATTTCTCAAGCAAGCTTAGGTCCACAGACCATGCCTAGATCTTCGGAATGCATCCAATTCATGTCTGAGTCCCAAAAACGTACTCAGATCCCCAAGTTGCTCTTGTATCCCCAAATCTCCTCCAGATCTCCAGACAGCTCACAGGTCCTGAGAATGCCCCTGGGCCCCAGAACTCAACTTGAATCCACTTCAATAACATGAAAGCGCCTGATTTCTAATAATGTTACCATCTCTCTTGGACATGTTGAGTCCTCAGGATATCACCCAAGTACTAAGAATGCTCAAGTCCCCTGATCATGGCTAAGTTTCAAGAATGCACCAAGAATGCACTAAAATCTCTAGACCACCTCTGGAACCTAGGACTATATCCAGTGGATATGAGAATCCAAACCACGCCATCCGTGTTAGGTACAGTTTTTTCCTTCAAAAAAAGAATTCAGGGTAGGACAAGATGAGTGTGAAAGAATTATAATTGAGACAGGGTAGGTTCACATCCTTTTGTTATTCACATTGACCGATAAATCTCAGTTCTTGCATTTAGATATATATATATATACACACATACTCGCATACGTAAAGTTAAAATATTTGGTGCCAAGTGGGGAATGAAACGAACAGGACAGAGCATAAATATTCATTCCAAAACCACCAACAGAGTAAAAATATTAACATGCTGGACAAAGGCAAGGCGAGTGAAATCTGGCTCAAACCCATCAAGTTGACATCACTACAAACTGCACCCAATTCCCAAAAAACACAGATAAGCTCCAATGCCTACAAGTACCTAGATCACCATTGAGGTCCGGATTCTACTCCAGGGTCCCGAGTATATCTCTAGGTCTCGCTAGCAAACTTAGGTCCCTAGCTCACACCCAGATTTTGGATATGCTCAAACCCCTAAAATGCCCTCAGATCCCCAAGCCACCTCCAGATATGCAGATCAATCATGGATCCCAAGTAAACCCAAGCCCAAAAACTCAATACAAATCCCGAAACTACCTCCAGGTATAGAGAACATGCCAGAGTCCAATAACCTGACCATGTCTCTAGAAAACGCCAGATACTGAGTTGATTCCTAGAACACCATTGGGGTCCTAGGAATGCATTGACTCTTGGAATGACAAAAGTTCAAGGTTCGTGCCCAGGTCCCAAGAACATTCCAAGGCTTCTGCTTGATAATAAGATACAAACAAATTATGCAAATTTTAAGTATTACTATTTATTTATTTCATGATCTATATAATATTTCATGATCTATACAACTTATTTTAATAAATATTTTCTAAACATTTGCAATTCTTTATTGTTCAAAAAGGCAATACATAAGTTTTCTTTTATAAATTATTATATATAGCACTTAGGTAGATGAAACCATAAAAGACAAAAGGGTTTTACAACGGTAGAACCAAACATTTTCGTTCTGTTTCTACTAAAAAACAAACAATATTTTCATTTATTTTTTTTCTATTTCTTTTACGTATTCTTTTAGCATCCAAACAAGGAAAAATAATATACTACTTTTTCTTTTCTTTTCTGCCCCCTCCATTTCTTCTCTTTTCTCTTCCCTCACAGCTTCCAAAAAAGAGGAAAGAAATTTAATTTTTAGAAAATAAAATATATTTATCTATCTTCTCTGATTGAATGATTATTAATATATTTTGAAAAGAAAAAAAAATTCATAAATTGTCTGTCTTGTTTTATGTGTTTATTTTTTAGGAAACCTAGGTTGCTTTTATATTATAAGGTTTCTGTATCCATCCAAAAACCTTCACATAGAGAAATGGTTCATAGAAAAGCACAAACATGAATCTTACCAGGAAAATTGGCCCATGAATTGTATCAATGCAGAGACCAGCACCAGGTGGTAAAGTCAAATCAGCACATGCGGAGACAGAAACAATATCGGGAATATTGACTTTGATAGTCTTTTTATCACTATTCATATCTCCTGATCTGCCAGAGAGGCTTTGGGAAATTTGATTTTGTTCAGATTTGTTCACCTGTGCAGGGCATAAAGATTCAGAAGGAAATCACAGAAGAAGGAAAGGTATACCTAGGTACCAGTTAATTTAGCGTGCAGAAGAATACCTGTTGAAGCTTTTCATGATTCAAACTAAACTCGGATTGCTTCCAATCACTATGAGGTGCAAGCAGATTGCCTACAGGTGGTGCAGTCAAATATCCAAGTTTAAGATGGGGAAGGGGCAACTGCCACAAAATCACCGCCCAATTTTGTTAATAAGGACTTTTCCAACCAATTACAACAAAACATACATAAAAAATGTGTTATTATTGAGCTGAACGATTGAATTCTAAACTGACATTGCAACAGCAAAGTTAGTTGTGCTGATGGATTGTAATTTTGCCTGCTAGACAAAGAATGAAATCTTCATCAACTATGTTCATATGCTAGCCAAATGTTCAAATGAATACAATGGTTGGTTTCCCTTTTTATCAAGGACTATGTTATGGACCCTACTTTAGGATCCTGTTAACAGATATTGATTAATAGTATAAGCTCATTAAAAAAGAGAATCCAAAGAGCACTTAGAGTTTAAAGGACTTAATAAACTTATCAGTAATTTTATGGCTATATTATTCCCTCCAGGACAGCCTTGTGTACACAATACATGCTAATTGCCTTAAGGACAGTAACTACCTCCTTAATAATCGAATAAACGATCACATAGTTTTCGAGCATAAAACTGAACATAAACTGAAAAGTTTTGTAACTATTAACTACTTTCAAAAAAGTAAAATAAC
Source organism: Carica papaya (assembly GCF_054855325.1). Taxonomy (NCBI): domain Eukaryota; kingdom Viridiplantae; phylum Streptophyta; class Magnoliopsida; order Brassicales; family Caricaceae; genus Carica; species Carica papaya. The sequence continues at coordinate 17,241,322 of NC_142312.1, read as the reverse complement.
TAGAAAATAAAATACTTAGCAATTTGACCAAGTCTTCCTCCACTTCTCATGTGGAAAACCTTTCATAAACTAGAACCCTTGAATCTGATGTAGACTTTTCAGGACTCATAACAGTACTCTCCCCCTCCAGAACCGCTTGTCCCTCAAGCACAAAATGCAGATAGCGATGAGCTAAATGATCAGTAGCCTCCCAAGAAGCATCTTTAGGAGGCAACCCTTCCTAGTAAACCAAACTTCTTTTTTTTTTGTTCTTTGAAACAGTGAACCAAACTTCTCTTTATCCAGCCCAAACACGAAAATATAAAATAGCTGCTGAGTAGGAATGGAAAAATGTAGCAGTCAAAGTAGGTGGCAAATCCAATGGTCCTATGAATCACTAGGAGTCAAATCTTGAGGGTCATTCAACTTGCTAAAAGTAGTAGATGCAGCAATGATGGATCTCTATCCACTGTTTGTGATGCGGTAGATAAGTTTCTTGGTCAACTCCACCTAGATTCCCTCAGACCATGAAAGTGTAATTGCTGCCAACTTTTAATAAAAATCGTACACATGACAGTAAACTATCAATCTAGAGTTGTCAACAAGGGACACCTAGATTTGCACCCAACCTTAGAAGGTTAAAAATGAATAAAACAATCAAAAAGATTGAAGTACTAGAAAGGCAAGGAACTAGTCTGTAACTTCTTTACACACAACTGTCTCATTAATTTTTCTTTCGCCATCCTCAATCTGGTGAAGGCAAACAGTCCCAGGGTACTGAAACCTCAAGGTAGGAAGTTCTTCTAGAAATTCGCAAAGCAACCTCATCCCTCCATGTGCATTGTTATGAAGATCAAACTCCTCTTATAGAATGGGGATTGTAGCCTCCTTTGCATCAACTGGGACCAATTCCTCCTCTCATTCTTCACCATCAAACCTATCAGCCACAATCTCTAGCCAAAATCTTACATGAACTAGATTTAGGGTGAAAATCCAACACCACTAAAGGAATTGAAAAAGGCGTGGCACATGGGCATATCTGGATGGTCTGCTCATTAATGGGATTATGCCTGATTCTAAGAGTATGCATATGGTTATATTAGGTTCAACAGACTCCTCGAGAAAATTTTCCCAGTGTATGTTACTTCTTGATCTGTCTACACCTATTGAATTGCTAAAGGTTGATGATGTTTGCTAGTTCATAGGCATCTATCTGCTCTTCTTCCTCCGTGGATATGACACATTTTGGGACAGCAGTGACCCATGATAAACATCAATTCGACCAATTCCTCGTATCTTTCTTCACCATCAAACTCAGCCACAATCTCTAGCCAAAATCCAACACCGCCAACGAATCAAAAAAGGCACACTGATCTAAGAAAAGCACATGGGCATATATCTGGACAGTCTGATCATCATTCGGATTGTCTGATTCTAAGAGAATGCATATGGTTACATTAGGTTCAACAGACTCAAGGAAATTCTCATGGTGAATGATACTTCTTGATCCATCTACGCCGATTGATTTCTCATGAAATTCCCCTGGATTGGTGATGCTTGCTGGTGTGTAGGCATCTATATGCTCTTCTTCCTCCGCAGATTGAACAAATTTTGTCACAGCAGTTACTCAGGATAAACATCTTTTGGCAGTTGAAGCAAAGACCCTTGAGTCTGTTGCCTTCAAGTTCTGCCTCAAACAATCACTTTCAATTCACAGTTAACAAACTTGCCCAACTGCAAATTCCTCAGATTGTGGAACATCATCCACTGAACCCACTTGGGGAAGTTGCACTAATTCTGCCAAGTCCTTTTCGCACCACTGCTTCTGTAGCCAACATCTCTTCTGACTTCGGAACGACCAGACAATTCTATAAATAATAGTTCCAGACAACTTACTCAGGTAGCAAAGTGGTCCAGTCTCACTCCCACTCAAGTTCTTCCTGTGCTCAATCCTCCTGGTACAATTTTAGGAAATTCTAAAATTTTTGCCTGAGAGATCGTAGATCACCCATAATGGTAAGACTTTGGTACCAAATGTTATGGCCTCTACTTTAGGACCTTGTTCTGAGATTCTGATTAATAGTATATGCTCATAATTACAGAAACCAAAAATCTTCTAGATTTTAAGTACTCAAAAAATCTTATTGATAATTCTCTGCCAATATTTCCCTCGGAACAGCCTTAACACTATAAGATAACTGCTTCTCCTCAAGGATATTTAATACCTCCTTAAAAATAAGATAACTGATGGCAGTTTTCAAACATAAAACTGAACATAAACTGACAGATGTAGTAACTACAAACTACTTTCAGATACATAAATAATTAGAAAATAAAATACTTAACATTTTCACTAACTTTCCTACACTTCCCATGTGAAAATATTTTTAACACCTTGACCCGTAAACCCAACGTAGACTCTTGGGGACTCATTAACAGAACACTAATAATGAAACAACAGTTTCTCAGGCCAGATTACAGTTTCGAACTATTTATATTCAGATTCATCAAAGAGAACAATTGTTTAATTTTAAGGAACTACAGTCTAACTAATACAGAAAAATCAATTAAATTAAGCAAAAAAGAGAAACAACAGGGTTGTAACAAAATGAATTTTAAGAGAAATTAGACATTTTAGAATACAATAAAATGAATGTTAATAAAAGCAAGCACTGACCATGGATCGCACAACACCCAACGCACTGCTGTAAACCTGAAAAGTTTGAAGCATCAAAGTAGATATTGTCATGAAAGAAAATGTGAGGGAGTGGGGTAATGCATTCCTCACCAACAACTAACTAAGTGGGAATCTTTAGAAGGTATCTGAAGGAAGATTTTAAAAAAATGAAACTATAAGAAGAAAGTACATTTTCAAACTGCAAAATCTAAAAATAAACTGCAGAAGCTGATAGAAGGAAACATCAGATACAGCACTTACAGAGTAACTTGGTTTTAATGCATGGGCAAATGCAATGTACATAGCAGATTGGCTATACAACTCGCTAGGAGAGAGTTCTTTAGTATTGCCTGAACCCCCAGTTCTTAGTGTGTCTTCTGCTAGTCCATACTACATAATAGCATATTGCAATGAGGAGATATGTGTCACTTCAACTAAAAGCAAAACATCATAAACATGGTCTAGCCTCAACAGTCAGCCCTCTCCAAAGAGTGGCCGGTGAGTTCCTTGTGGTTTCTAATCCCACAAATAACAAGAAAAGGTTTATCTCAACCTCCAAAAGTAATATCACAGATTTGCAACTGACCAGAACAGTTCCAAGGTTGTAAATTGCTCGATGGAAATCAAACTGCAACCTTATTGCTGCACGGAACTGCATTATAAAGTCAGTGGAAGTATAAGAAAGAAAGACATTACCAGAAAAAATCTAAGAATACATCAGATGCCAAGTATGCTGCTCTTGCCTATATATTAATGCAACCACTGGTATCACCAATGATTTGTGTACCTTACTAATTGCAGTTTTCACAATAGTTTGCTTTTCTCGTGCCGGAACAATTCCACTGAGTTCCTAAATTGTACAACAGAAACTAAAATCACATTTGACTTCATATCATTGTCACACATACGAAAAAGTAAAAACTGACAAAAATTACTAAACAAGGCTCTCCAAAGTTATTCTCATAATTTAATCGTAAATAGAATAAAATGCATTTGAGTAATTCTAAAAGAAATTTAGTTTAACTCAAAGTACCTGGAGTGCAAGACCCCAGTTGTTGAGCGCCTGTAATGAATTTTACATGGAAGTTGAATCACACCACAAAAAAGAAAATATTACAAAAGGAGTACTGGTGCAAAAAAGATATTAGTGAATAGACTTCAGATGAAGTTACAAAAGACGCCAATATAGTTTTTGGTGTACCTGGGGACTGTTCCAGTTTAGCTGGATGGCCTTTTCATAGTTTTTTGTTGCCTGAAATCAGATAAACTTTTTCAACACTAGGTTAATATAAAAGAGTTGGGATATGAACAGAATAACATATCTACACATGATATTGATTCCTAAAACGCAACCTCCCCTAGTTTAGAAGAACAATACAGAAGAAGAAAAACAAATCTGAATTTAGCATGACAAACCTCTCTAGATATCATAAAGGTCGCCCCTGGTACCAAAACATATGGGATTTGGCAATATAGCAATATGTTTCTTTTTCATAATGTAACCTTTATTCCATTAATTATATTCATATCCAGCAGTAAGTACCCTATTTGATAGCAGCCCAATTTCTATTAGACAAATAAAACATAAGCCATGTGTTTTCTGATAAATAGGTGCAGAAAAATAGCATGACTGAACTCCAAAATCATACACTCAAACCTGCTTCCACAGATCTTCAGCCTCCTTTGTACGACCTCGCATTTTTGCTCTATCTGAGATTGCTATTGCCCAATTGTAGAAAGCCTATCAAGGGACAAAATAGATTACAATGTGATAGGGATCATAATAGATCACTATACAAACATATCCACTAACATTATTAACTTAGAAAATTAGGCTATTTTAACAATTTGTATAAGGTAGGGTCGTTTAATAGGAAAGTGTACCATAGCACACTGGTGTATAGTAGGGTACAGGTAGCAGTTTATGTCACCAGTGTCTAACAAGTAGTGTCTACACAAGGAAATAACAATTTCACTCCTAAACCCAAACTTGACCCATTTACCAATTGGGTTTTTATTTCCAAATCCAAATCCAACCTATTTATAACCGAATCAACCTGTTTAAACTCGTTTGTACCCATTTATCTATCAAGTTAAGTTATATGCTAACTAACTCAAAAATCAATTTAAGACATTGAACATATTTGTAAAATGATTAATATGCTTTAGTCATTTCAAATCATAATCAACATATATTATTTTATTTGAAATAATATTATAATTTCATATAACCATGAAAATACCAACATCAAATTTAATTCCCAAAAGATAAATTACATAAACAGTATACTAATAATATCAAATGATTTTTTTAGTAAAGTATATCGAACTTACCATTTGCTTTCCTATGAATAAAATATTAGTTCCTCAAAATCAATTTAATGCATTTAACCTATTTGTAAAATAATTAAGGAACATTACTAATACCCCCCTATACTATCAGCACATTAACAAAAAAAAACTCTTTTTAATTGGGAAAACTACTTTCCTATATGTACGTAACAATATAGAGTAGTATGGTACAGTTTAAATTTTGCACAAAGTAGAATGCTACTTAAAACCAATTAAAACCAGATAAATTGATCAAAACCAATAATACAAAAACTGGTAAAAGCAGAATGACTGATACAAATACAGATTTAGTTAAGTTAAAAAACTAAAAGTAAAATAAAATTATTATTAAAAATTAAAAACTCAAACCGAAAATGATATTGTGATATTATTGTCGAAAGAAATACGATTAGGGAGAATATGAATGGGAGAATAGTGAACTATTATTATACTATAACTGCAAGAAAAGAAAAATATGATAATAATAGTGTAGCTATAATATAAAAAGGTGCAAATTACATTTTTATCCTTCATTTGTTTAAAGTTAAACAAAGTTAGTTAAGAGAGGTTCCATTGTCACACCAGCAAAATATGGGTTCGTAATTTTCCCAATTAAAAAGACATGGGGGCATTTGTTACAGTGTTGATAGAGATGTATTAGCAACTTTGCGAAGTAACTAATATGTTTTTAGTCATTTCAAATAATAATTGACATGCTTAATAGATTATTTATTTAGAATAATATTATAATTTCAGAATAACCATGAAAATATAAACATCACATTTAATTCCAAAATAAATAGATTACTTTAGTAATATGAATATTGAGTTTTTTTTCCATAAAAGAAGAATTTATTAAGACGAAGAGAAGAAAATACAAGATAGGAGAATGACACATCCTAAAAAATGAAATACAAAAAAAGTAAATCCATCAAAAGCAGCAGAAACAACCAACACGAAAAGCTAACAGTCACGAATAATAATATCCCAATTGCTTATTTCAAAAAAAAAAATTGATATCCCAATTGCATTGAAGATCAGAGATGCTAAGGTCCTTGTAGCAGCCATGTCCTGTAATCCACAAGTAGGTCAAAAAAATCACCCTATTTCACAACTCGGAGTATGGAGTGTTTCTATTATTATAGACTCCCGAGTTACGAGCAAGCCAAAAACACCAGAGACCAGCAAATAATAATCCCTTCCACAAGGGCTTAGCATATGGATATTGAATATATATCAATATATATTAATAATGTTAGGACTTTGATGAATAAATATAGAGAAGTTACTATTTATTGCATAACTAGTTTAATATATTTCAAACCTTTATGCTATAAAATGGATTCAATCATGTTGCTAAGTGGCTTGTTTACTATTTAGGCACTTTTATTGTGGTGTCTAAACAAATTTCACTTGGTTTATGACCCAAACTCATTACACCATACCCAAACCTAAATGCCACTTAACCTTTTTTTAATAGGAAAAGAAGTATTATCAAGAAAAGAAAGAAGAATACATGCACAGAGAATAAGAAATCGCTACTTTTGCCCATGAACTACAGATATCCAGAATGCCACTCCCCAGGTGGGACAGTTTTCCTTTGCCAAGAAACAAATTCGGGGCAGACGGGTTTGGGTAGTGCTACATATTTCCCCCTTTGAACCGCCCCATTTATACATATATATTTACGAATTAAATAAAAAATATAAATATATTCTTATATAGTCTTTTCAGTTTATATGTCATATTTATTTATTACTTTTATATTTTAACAAAATGGGTGGTTTAGTGCAGATAAGGAATTAAATTCCCAGATAAGACAAGGACAAGGAGAAAAGCTTTCATATATGTGCTGGATACAGAACAGACACGGCACGTGGATAATAACGGACAGGGCAGGGACGAGGTGGGAAAACCCACACTGTTGTCATCTCTAAACGAATTGCATAAACTTGTTATGTCAAATTTTGAGAGCCCCAGGGTAACTTAGCTAATTTAGTTAGTGTTCAGGAACAGGGCCGAGGTTGAGTAGTAATCTCAATCAAGATAGGATAGTATTTGCTAGTACATGACTAGATGACCGTAAAGGTCATGAGAAGACAACCAAATGACTTTGAGGGTCACACAGCAACAACCAAGAGGACCCAGAAATTGCAAAAAACATGGCCTAAAGGCTGTGAAGGCCTAGCAATCAAGCTAGATACCTGCCAGATCAAAATATGGTTATTCAGTAACTGGTATATGACATAACAATGTTTTCCAACATTTTTTTGCTGAGGTCGGACAGTGTTCTAGCAGTTTCCAATGACAGTGTAGTAAAGCTTTGGAAGTTTATTGGGGTAGTAACAATGTTTTCCAACATTTTTTTGCTGAGGTTGGACAGTGTTCTAGCAGTTTCCAATGACAGTGTAGTAAAGCTTTGGAAGTTTATTGGGGTAGTGTTGGAACGATTTTCAAATACTGTGTTATTTTGTAATTAGTGTCATTAGGAGGGATAAATTTGGAAGAAAAATGTCCCAAATGAGCATTGAAGTAATTTTGTTAGATAGAGATGGACTCCCACCCTAACTAGTTTACCACTCTTGGTAAGATAGAGTTCCTCTACCTGAGTCAATTTTAAATACCAAACACTGACTAAAGTAGGATAAAGCTTCAGACTTCCTTACCTTTCCCCACTTAGTATACTAAATGTGGCTTTAGACTGCCATGTAAATGTCTGTACAAATTAGAAGAAGCAACCAGGCAGGAATCACTCAAAAGCAAATGTAAAACAGGCCCTTCCCCAGATTTCTTAATCTTTATAACCTGCAATACTGTCCTATTTAATCCTCATGTTGCACCAGGAAATCTGAAATTCTTAAGTACTGCAGGTCTAGCATACGACTTGCAGCAAAAGTTCTAAGCATTCTGTTTTCAATCTATTACCTGGCTTATGTACTGTATTTGCACTGTATTGTCACTTCAATATGACCAGTTAATAAGGTATAAAACACAGCTCTCCATGAGATAGATGTACATACATCGTGAAGTGTAGGGCAAAGACGAGTTGCCTCATCATACTTTTTACAAGCCTCCTCAAGCAACGCATCTTTTGAAGGTGTAGTAGAATCCGTACTAACAATGTCTGCACTTTCCTGCCAAGGGAAAATGTGGATCACGTCAATACAATATATGGGAACATGATCTATGTGAAATTGTTTCAGTTTTGGAAAAGAATCAAATTATGATACTGCCTCAAAACACTGGAAAGCTGTCCAATAAATTTTAGGCTCTTCAGAAAATCATTATACATGAGTAAATGTGACTGCATAGTAGAAAAAAATCTTTTCAAGCAATAGACTATGACATAGAAACAAGAGAGCAGCTAAGATGAACTTTAGAAAGCATATGACAAGAAAACTCAATTCAGCCAAGCCTTTTCCCAGTTACAGCATATGACACATAAGAGGCAAAATTTCAAGCAGAAAAGATATCCATCCTCCAATCAAGAACTCTCTATGCTTCAATACTTATGATAATCACCTTTATTTTTCTAAAAGAATTAAAAAAAAAAAAGAAGATACAAGTTTCTCTACTTATATTCCCAATAATTGGAACTCTACTAGCCCAAATCCCAACCTTTCTTTCCTTTTCAATTTACTTTTGCTTTTTATTTTCGCTGTAAATGACAGTGCTACACAAACATCAAACGCCTGATTCGTAAGAATAGTTCTAAAAATGAGAAAAAAAAAAAATCTTTCATGAAAGAGCTTTCTTCTCACAAACTTGTCTCCACATAACAAAATCCACACAAAAACATAAAATGGTCAAAATGAAAAGTTGTTTCAGACCTGAAGAACCAGTGCCCAGTTGTACAGGGCATCATAATCTTCTGGGTTTCTCTCTATTGCACTAGAATACCTACAGGGTTCCAGAGGAAATTAGTGTTAAATCTTTAAAAACAAAAAGAAAAAAAAGCAGAAAATTTGATTCTAAGTAGCTGGGTTTGACTTTTTCCTCCTTTTCTTTCTAATGTTTGGATGTGAAAAACAGGAAACCCAGTTAAAAAATCTATTAAGTTTGAATCCAAAGTTTACATCTTACACAAATTTCTTGATGATACTGCAAATGAAAACAACTCGACTTTTTCCTTTAACTGATTGAAATCACACAATTGAATGGAATGACCATACTTCCTGGCAGCAAATGCAAGAACCCGCTGGCGAGATCGACCCTCCTCATCAGAACCTGTTACACTGTTGATCAAGTCCATGGCAGGATCATTCTCTACATGTTGCTGTGGTGTACTCTCTTGACTGAATTAATAAGAGGAAACACAAAACTGTTAGTACTTCCTAACTAGTTTTAATGAATGATTAGTGCAGGAGAAAGAGTTGGCATTGTAGCAAAGAGGAAAGCAATCCAAGAGGATATTTAAAAAATGTTCAACATAAAAGCATCAACAAAGCTCAGATTTGTAACTAACTTGAAAACCATGGTCAAGGAAGGGTTGCACAAACAAAATTGTTTGATAAAATTTTTCGAAAAAATGAACATGTTAGGATCGCATCTAATCTCTTCAAAAACTAGAAAATGCGAAGCCAATTTGAAATAAGAATTTCACCTAGGAAAGATAGTGCAAGTGACAAAGAGTTGACACCATAGCAAGGAAGAACACAATCAAAGAGGGTATGATACTTAAAAAGTACACACAAAAATATCAACAAAGCTCAGATTTGTAACTAACTTGAAAAGCTTGGTCAAGGAAGAGTTACCTAAACAAAACTATTCGATAAAATTTTGAAAAAACTGAACATGCCCCAATCCGCATATGATTTCTCCAAAAACTGGAAATGCAAAGCCAATTTGACATACGAATTTCACAGAGGATCAAATGCTACCATCCTCAAAAACCATATTTATATGAGATCTAAACCCTTCCGGTGAGTCTATCAGTATCTCCTAGCAAGCAATTACGAATATCCTAGCGACAAGATTAAATTTTAGAAACAAGAGGAGTAAGAAAAGAAAAAAGGAAACTAAACATCCATCAGTAGAAACACAAACCTGTAAGGAGATACGGCAGAATCCTGAAGGCTCTCATCTCCTTCGTCGCTTTTCAGTTCATTGAGTAACTCTCTCATTGTGAAAGTCCGGCTACCTTCGTCTTTTCGCAGCTCAGGGCGCGTAGTTTGCCCCGAGGTGGGAACGTCGTCGACCGCATTTAATTGGATCGAGGTCTCTCTGGATTGCTCCTCATTTGATTGGATCGAGGTCTCTCTGTGTTGGTCTGGCTTGTGATCTGCAGCTCTTGCCTCTGTTTCTGGTTCAGGTTTTTCTTCTGCTTCGGGTTTTGGTTGCTCTATATTTGGTTCTAATTGCGATGTCGTAATTTGATCGGGTCCTGGTTCTGGTTCTGGTATGACTCCATTTTGCAACTGAGCTTCTTCGGGAATCGTGGACATTGCAGACGAAAATGAATTTTTCTCTGGAAATTCAGATGCTGGCCACTGCTTCCGCCCCTAAGTTTGAGTTATGACTGGTTTAAAGGAAAAGGAGAAGGGACATATAACCAGGGAGATCTGTTTAGACGAATGTAATCAGGCGAGTAGAAAAAAGCGAGAGAGAGAGAGAGAGAGAGAGAGAGAGGGGTTTGGAAAAAAATTAAATTAAATTACAATTTTAGTATATAAACATTAACCAGTTTAGCAACTAGTACATTTTAAAAATTTTCATTTGTAGGTCAATAGTATTTAATTTAACGGATTTATTTTAGTTTATTGGCGATGATTAAATTAATTTTTTTCACAAATTATTATAATTTTAACAAAAATAACATTATCTATTACCTTTTAAATTAAAATAATTAGAATGATTATTTCTAATCTATTTTTTATATCAAAAAAATTATAAGTGAGATGGTACCTATATCTACATTTCCGTGTTAATATTTTTTCCAATTTTAAAATAATATATTTATATTGGTAAATTTTGATATATTTTCATGTCATTATATATTTAAAATTCATATAAACATTAATAAATATATACCACGGGAAATTTATCAAATAAATAACTTATTTTGCAATATATCTAAAGGTATAGTTATTGAATTCCCATTTGAATTAAGTTTAAATTTTCTGAATTAAATTTGAATGGTAAAATTTAGAATATAGTTTATCTATCCAAATTTGTAATTATTTATATATAATTTTAAAAAATATATATTAAAATTTTTATATTAATGTTATAAATAACTAAAAATACTTATTTTAAAATAAATTGTGTAATTATTTAATCTTAAAATTAAATAAAAATATGCTACTTAAAAATTAGTTCAATAAATTGTAAAATTGGAAAGAATTATGTAATTCATTATCAAATTCTAATATTCACTTAAGTTCACGAATGATTCAATTATAATAGTAGAATTGCTATCAAAGCCTAAATTTGGTTATAAATTATAGTATTACATTATATTGTCTGCATCTAAGAGTTTTATGACGACTTGTAGTCCCACTAAGGCACTATAGTCGTCAGGTACCGACTAAATTAAATAATTAGTCATTCACAGTACATAAAAATACAAATCTACATAATTATTTATCCCTTATATAGTTATAATATCAAATGACAATACATGAGGCAACAAAATTCTATATATTCAAAACTAAATATATACACTACCCGTACAAAGCATAATATGAAAATTTTAATTTAGGTACTACTATTCATCTTTCTAATCTGAAAAAGATTAGAATTTGAATAGGGTAAGCAATTTCAATGTGTTCAATAAGTATAAAAAATAACTAGGCTCTAGGCATGCAGCATACAAATCATACAGATATTCATATATGTAAAACTTTTCTTTTGCTTTTTATTTGAAAACTCCAAAGATCAGTGTAATTTCATAAATTTCTAAATTTTTCCTTTTTACTTTCTCTCTCATCTAAATCTCTTAAGCTTCCTCTTTTCCTTACTTCTATCTTATTAGTAATTTACTATTACATTCCCATTTTATCATATTTTATCCCTCACTACCTTTCTTCCTATTTATCCCTCAGTATCCCCCATCAATTTATCCCTCAAAATTCTCTTAAATTCAACGTATTCCTCGAAATCCCCTTAAATCACATTTTATCCCACTCTTTCAATATATCTCTCAATATCTCTTTAGGTTCATTTTATCCCTCAGATTCTTCCCAAGCTAAACTTTTCCTTCAAATCAATATACCATAATTTTCTGTAAATTTTTGGTCGAATCGAGACATCCGTAGCCCCTCACAAGTATCTCCGATTCTCGATTTGTCCCAATCCAATCACAATATTAACATTATTAAAATTTTATAGTTTTTTTAAATATTGAACATGTGTTCGTTATTCAATTGATATTATTGTGGGATCAGAATTCTCACTATCACAAGGAGATGCACATACAAACAAGATATGCACATTGGTCAGAGCAATCTGTCGTCAGGTGACTTAGAACAGAACACACTTCCCAACCACGTCTAGAAATGATATCATCCAACCAAGGATAGGGTTCACCACGCTGCTGAATTTCAGGCATACAAATCTTAAATGAGTTATCTCTAAGTTCATTATTTGCATTATTTTCTTTTCTTCCTATTCTAGTTAAAATTGATTTTTTTTTCACATTTTAAAATTCGACACATCCTTCTCAACCTTTTCTAACAAAATCATTCTTCCCTCATTCTCTAACTAAATCTTATCAATCTTGATATTTTATTTTATTATTTGCATTTTTACTTGTTAATATTAGTTTATTTTGTGTAACTCTTTGTGATTTAAGGATTAAATTAGTTAGTATTTTATCGCCAATATTTATTATCTATTATTATTGCTTTATTCTATTTTTATCAACTTGATGCATTTTATTTTTATTTTATAATTCTTTTAAGTCTTATTCATCAATTCTTTTGCCTAATTCCTAATTCACTCCCTAATTTTTCCACAATTGACATTCTACTTCATATTTTATTTCATTGTAACTTAAATTATATCTATTCAATTCTCCTAACATGTTTAGAGATAGACAAAAATACAATCGAGCATTCACAATCATCAACAAACAAATACTTATAAAAACTTTAAAAATCACTAAAATTCTATTTTCAAACCACATCACCCTTACCTGTTTGCATGCTCTTAATTTCATAAAATTATAATGAAACATTTTTAAAAAATGATTATATGAAGGCTTCTAGTTGGTTACTAATTATACTTACATACTTTGGAGCACAATGATTCCAATTTGAGCTCCAAAAATCATCCCAAAATTAGAAGAAAACTTGCACAGCAACTACATCTTCTCGGATTAGTGATGAACCCAAAGTTTCATGGAATCATATTGCATGCTCGTCTCGTTTCTACTACTACTCTAGTTACTAAGGCATTCGATCTCATTTAAATCATATTTCTATATTCAACATCTAATTTTCTTATCTTATATATTATATTCAAAATAAAATTTATTAATTTGTTTACATATTTATTAAATCAAAATAATTTCCATAAATTATTCATTTTACTATTTTAATTTACCTTTATGTAATTATTATAAAGCATGACTAAATTAATGTTGAGGCCCGAAACCTTAAAAAAAATGAATTTATAATTTAAATATGGAAGCGAATAATAAACGTTAGGGTTTATATTCCTTACACAATAAATTGAATTGCTCAATAGGGCTACGGGAATGTCTACTCTATATGGTTCATAAAAGACAAACAGTAATTAAAGAAAAATGAATAAATAAGTATCATAAGGCAACATTCACTGGCACTTGAAGGGAGTTCAAGAGTTGGACTATTTACAACCTTCTTGTTGATCAGGATTTGAATTTTGGTCTTCTTAATCTGAAATGATTAACGAAAAGGTGAACTACACTAATTTAATAAGAATAACACACTAATCACTTATACGAAAAATTGAAGGTTGGTAAAAATTAGAAAATAACTAATGGAACCGTTGTTTTAAATAAATACATTTAACTTTAAAATTTTTTATTCGATACTTATCATTATGGTTTTTTCCAAAATCAATCTATGAAGACAATTAACTAAATGACATTTCAATTTCATGCATAGGATCAACAATCCTTCCTTTTTAACCTACTTATTGGGACCTGTGGGGGTCCATAGGGATATTCTTCTATTCGTGGACCTAGTATCAAGATTGATAATTAACCCGGCCATCCTCATACTTTGTCAGGTAATGGGCACCAAAAAAAACCATCACCTCGATATCCCATTCGGTATGAGGGTGAACTGTATCTCCCAAAACTTTTTCGGTATGGGACTTCTCGACCCCGTTCGAATGAGATAATGTCCATAGTAGGGTTCCCTATGTACCCGATTCGTCCACTCTTGCCTAGAATGCCCAGTAAGCTTTCATTTATTTAGACTCTTATCATCTAAACAACTACTAAACCATACCAACCACTTGACCTAGTCGATTTTGGTCAGTTTTGGCCGGTTTTACACGTATCCTTGGGAAAAAATACGTTAGGGGGCATCGGTTGGCCAGAAAATCACAAAAAAACTAAACCTATTAGCCGGGGGGGGGGGTCTCTGGGTGCGGTGGCTCCACCGGTTTTTCTTCAAGGTTGGGGATTCTTCTTTAGCTAATCTACACAGAAAAAGACGGTGAACACAATGGTCGAAAAAATTTTTGAAACTAGAAGCGGGAATGGGCTCATCGGAGGGGTTTTATGATTTCGGCCGTGGCGACTCTACTGGGCTTTACCATGCAGTTTCTATTGCAATGAAATAGTACTTCAATCTTTTTTCCCCAATCCAAGTAAGTTTTAGGATCTATCCATGAAAGGATGAAATCTTCAATTTAACACCACTAAAGTTTCTATTATTGTTGTTTCTTACTCTCGGTTGCACCTCTTCACTTCTTCATTATCACCATGTAATTCATCATCTTTAAAGTCATTACCTTCTTAAACTCTATTTAGCAAATCTTCTACCATGCATGGCTGGATTAGGAGCATTAGGTGGTTGCCCCTTTGTAATCTCACCATATCTTCTATCCATAGCTTGCATAAATTTCGTTAAGGCTTGAAACCCATCTATCTTGTTTTGTGGATTATTTGCTTGTCCACTCATCTTGTATTAAGCTATAAATCAAAGTTATTAAAGCAGAATAATAGTTTCTCACATCACCCCCTCACATATCTCACTTAAATGATGGTATCACTTAATTTCACATATCTCACTCAGTCTTTTACCACTCCAATTCTCTTGTTAAGATTCGTTGTAGAGAATCAAAGCTTATACAAATGTTTTGAATTACAATGAGAAATAGAATAAACCAAGTTGGAAGAAAATAAAAAATAATCTGAATGAAACTCAACCAAGATAGATGGAAATAAAAGATAAACATAAATTCTTACAAAGAAATACGACTTAAAAGAAATTTTAATCTAGGAAAACAAACTGAATTTTTTTGAACTCCTTTTTCAAATCCTCTTTTTTTTTTTACTTTTCTTTTCACATTCTTTCTATTTTTTCTTTTTTTTTAAATATTTTTTTATGTAAAACAACAAAAATAAACTTGAATGGACTAACTTTTGGATGACAAATAGCTCACAGGAGATGGAGAACAACAAATGATGAAAAATTAACAACAGAAAACAAGTTGAAACGAATGAAAAATGAAAGGACACTAAATTGATATGCTGGATGTTAAGCAATAACGAATGGATTTAGAGGATGGAAATGGAAACAAAGACTTGAAACAATGAGATAGAAGTAAAGAGATGAAACACAAAGGATATAACCTGATTTAGAGCCTGAGCTTTGATACTAAATTGATACGAACTAGGGTATATTATACTCGAGACTTAA
Source organism: Carica papaya (assembly GCF_054855325.1). Lineage (NCBI taxonomy): Eukaryota > Viridiplantae > Streptophyta > Magnoliopsida > Brassicales > Caricaceae > Carica > Carica papaya. The sequence continues at coordinate 17,225,479 of NC_142312.1, read as the reverse complement.
TACCTTAGTGCTTGGAAGCAACTCCTTGGAAAGCTAAATCAGATTCACCAAGTTCTTAATCTAATTCAGTTAGTGAAAGAAAAATTTAGAATAAATCTGCAACCCAAATTTAACCCTTGAAGAGAGAATCTAAGAATAAACTACTCATAAAGTAATTAACTTTGCTTGTAGGAATCCTAATTAAAACAAGAATCAGAACAAGAGAAAAAACATCTCTTAAGAAATCTTGTATTAAGCAAATTCATATATCAACTTTTTTTCTTCTTCTACTTCTTCTTCTTTACCTTCTCCTTCCTTCTCCTTTTTTTTTCTCCTTCTTCTCCTTCTTGGTCTTGTTCTTCTTCTTCTTCTTCTTCTCTTTCTTCTTCTTTTTATGCTTGTTCTTCTTCTTCTTCTGCTTCTTTTTCTTTACCTTCTCCTTCTCCTTCTCCTTCTTCTTCTTCTCCTTTTTCTTCTTCTTCTTCTCCTTCTTCTTCTCCTGCTTCTTCTTCTTCTTCTCCTTCTTCTTCTCTTTATTATTATTATTATTATTATTATTATTATTATTATTCTTCTTCTTCTTCTTCTTCTTCTTCTTCTTCTTCTTCTTCTTCTTCTCCATCTTCTTCTTCTCCTTCCACTTAATCTCTTTCTCCATCTTCTCTTTCTTCTTCCTATTCTTTTTTTTTTCTTCTTCTTCTTCTTCTTTTCCTCTTCCTCCTTTTCCTCTTCTTTTTTCTTTTCCTCTTCTTCTTCTTCTCCTTCTTCTTTTTCCTCTTCTTCTACTTCTTCTTCTTTTCCTTCTCCTTTTATTTCTCATACTCTTTCTGCTCCTTCTACTTCTTCTTTATATTATTTTTCTTCTTCTTATTTTTCTTATTTTTCTTCTTCTTCTTCTTATTCTTTTTCTTCTCCTCTTCCTTCTTTTTCTCCATCTTATTATTATTATTATTATTATTATTCTTCTTCTCTTTCTACTCCTTTTTCTCCTTTTTCTTCTCATTCTTCTTCTTTTCTCTTTTTTTTTTCTTCTTCTTCTTCTTCTTCTTATTCTTCTTTTTCTTCTTCTGCTTCTCCTTTTACTTCTCCTTTTATTTCTTCTTCTCCTTCTGCTTCTTCTTCTTCTTCTTATTCATCTTCTTCTTCTCCTTCTTCTCCTCATTCTTCTCCTTCTTTTTTTTTTCTCATTCTCCTTCTTCTTCATCTTCTTCTTCTGTTGCTCCTTCTACTTCTCCTTCTCTTTCTTCTTTTTCTTCTTATTCTTCTTATTCATCTTCATTTTCTTCTTGTCTTTCTTCTTCTTCTTCATCTCATTTTTCTCCTTCTTATTCTTATTCTTATTCTTATTCTCGTTCTTCTTCTTCTCTTTCTTCTTCATCTTCATATTCATCTTCATCATCATCATCATCTTTTTCCACATCTTCTTCTTCTTTTCCTTTTTCTTCTTCTCCTTTTTCTTGTTTTCCTTCTCCTTCTTCTCCTTCTCCTTCTTCTTCTTTTCCTGTTGTTTCTTCTCCTCCTCCTTCATCCCCTACTTCTTCTGTTTCGTCATCTCCTTCTTCTTTTCCTTCTGCTTCTCCTCCTCCTCTTTATTCTCCTTCACCTTCTTCTCCTTCTTCTTCGTCCTCTCATTCTTCTTCTTCTTCTTCTTATTCTTCTTCTCATTCTTCTCTTTCTTCTTCTTTTTCTCCTTCTTTTTCTCTTTCTTCTTATCCTTCGTCTTCTTTTACTTCTCCTTCTGCTTCTTCTCCTCCTACTTCTTCTCCTTCTTCTTCTATTTCTTCTCTTTCTTTTCCTTCTTCTTCTTCTCCTTCTTTTCCTTTTTCTTTTTCTCCTTCTGCTTCTTCTACCCCTCCTTCTCCTTCTTCTTCTTTTTTTTTCTTATTATTATTATTATTATTATTATTATTCTACTTCTTTTTTTTCTTCTTCTTATTCTTCTCTTTCTTCTCCTTCATCTTCATCATAATCTTCTTCTTCTTTTTCTTATTCTACTTCTCCTTCTTTTCTCCTTCTGCTTCTTCTTTTCCTTATCCCTCTCATTCTCCTTCCCCTTCCCCTTCTTTTTTGCCGTCTTCTTCTCATTGTCCTTCTTTTTTTTCTTTTTCTTCTTCTTCTTTTTCTTTTTCTCTTTTTTTATCTTCTTCTCCTTCTTCTCCTTCTTCTTCTTCTTTTCCATCTTATCCTTCTTCTTCTTCTTCTTCTTCTTCATCTTCTCCTCATTCTTATCCTTCTTATCCTTCTTTTTCTTCTCCTTCTTTTTCTTCTTTTTCTTCTTCTTCTTCTTCTTCTTCTTCTGCTTCTTCTTCTGCTTTTTCTTCTTCTTCTTCAGCTTCTTCTTTTCCTTCTTATTCTCCTTCTTCTTCTCTTTCTCCTTCTTCTTCTTCTTCTTATTCTCCTTCTTCTTCTCATTCTTCTTCTTTTTCTCCTTCTTCTTCTTCTCCTTCTTCTACTACTTCTTCTTCTTTTTCTACTTCTTCTTCTCTTTCTTTTCTTTCTTCTTCTTCTTGTTCTTCTACTCCTTCTACTTCTCCTTCTTCTTCTTCTTTTTTTTATTCTTCTTTTTCTTCTTCTTTTTCTTCTCATTCTTCTTCTCCTTCTACTTCTTCTTCTTCTACTTCTTCTTCTCCTTCTTATCCTTCTCCTTCTTCTTTTCATTCTTCTTCTACTTTTTCTTATTTTTTTCATTTTTTTCCTTTTTCTTCTTCTCCTTCTAGTTCTCCTATTCTTTTTCTTTTTTTTTCTTCTTCTTCTTCTTCTGTTTATTTTTCTTTTTCTTCTTATTCTTCTTATTCTTATTCTTATTCTTCTTCTTTCTTATTCTTGTTATTATTATTCTTCTTCTTCGCATTCTTCTCCTTCTTCTTCTTCTTCTTCTTCTTTTATTTCTCCTTTTGTTCTCCTTCTGCTTCTTCTTCCTCTCATTCTTCTTCCCCTTCTCCTTCTCCGTCCCTGTCTCCTTCTCCTTCTCCTTTTTTTCTTCTTCTTTTTCTTCTCCTTCTACTTCTTCTTCTTCTTCTTTTTCTTCTTCATCTTCTCCTACTTCTTCTTCTTCTCATTCTTCTTCTTCTTCATCATCTTCTCCTCTTTCTCCTTCTGTTTCTTCTTTTTATTCTTCTTTTTCTTCTTCTACTTCTCCTTCTTATTCTCCTTCTTATTATTATTCTTCTTCTTATGTCTATTCTTCCTATTCTTATTATTATTCATCTTCTTCGCATTCTTCTCCTCTTTTTTGTTCTTCTTATTCTTCTTCTTCGCATTCTTCTCTTTCTTCTTATTTTTCTTCTTTTTCTTCTTCTTCTTCTTCTCATTCTCCTTCCCCTTTTCCTTCTCTGCCGCCGTCTCCTTCTCCTTCTTCTTTTTTTCTTCTTCTTTTTCTTCTCCTTCTACTTCTACTTCTTCTTCATCTTCTTTTTCTTCTTCATCTTCTCCTACTTCTTCTTCTCTTTCTTCTTCTTCTCCTTCTTCATCATCTTTTCCTACTTCTTCTTCTCTTTCTTCTTCTTCTCCTTCTACTTCTCCTTCTACTTCTTTTTCTACTTCTCTTTCTTATTCTCCTTATTCTTCTTTTTCTACTTCTCCTTCTTATTCTCCTTATTTTTCTTCTTCTTCACATTCTTCTCCTTCATTTTTTTATTAGCATTCTTCTCCTTCTCCTTATTCTTCTTCATCTTTTTCTCCTTTTGTTCTCCTTCTGCTTCTTCTTCTTCTTCTTCTTTTTCTTCTTCTTCTTCCTTTCATTTTTCTTCCCCTTCTCATTCTCCGTCCCCGTCTCCTTCTCATTCTCCTTTTTTTTTTCTTCTTTTTCTTTTCCTTCTACTACTTCTTCTTCTTCTTCTTCTTCTTTTTCTTCTTCATCTTCTCCTACTTCTTCTTCTTCTCATTCTTCTTCATCTTCTCCTACTTCTTCTTCTCCTTCTTCTTCTTCTTCATCTTCTTCTACCTCTACTTCTCCTTATTCTTCTTCTTCTTCTTCTTCTTCTTCTTCTCCTTCTACTTCTCTTTCTACTTCTCCTTCTTATTCTTCTTATTCTTATTATTATTCTTCTTCTTTTTTTTATTTTTTTTATTTTTCTTCTTTTTCTTCTTCTTCTTCTTCTTTTTCTTCTTCCTCTCATTCTCTTTCCCCTTCCCATTCTCCATCCCTGTCTCCTTCTCCTTCTCCGTCCCCGTCTCATTCTTCTCTTTTTTTTCTTCTTCTTTTTCTTCTCCTTCTACTTCTTTTTCTTCTTCTTCTTCTTTTTCTTCTTCATCTTCTCCTACTTCTTCTTCTTCATCTTCTCCTATTTCTTCTTCTCCTTCTTCTTCTTCTTCTTCTCCCTCTACTTCTCCTTCTACTTCTCTTTCTACTTCTCCTTCTTATTCTTCTTTTTCTTTTTCTTTTTCTTCTTCTTCTTCCTCTCATTCTCCTTCCCCTTCTCCTTCTCAGTCCCCGTCTCCTTTTCCTTCTCCTTCTCCGTCCCCGTCTCCCTCTCATTCTCCTTCCCCTTCCCCTTCTTCTTAGCTGTCTCCTTCTCATTTTCCTTTTTTTTCTTCTTTTTTTTTTCTTTTTCTTCTTCTTCTTCTCTTTTTTCATCTTTTTCTCATTCTTCTCCTTCTTTTTCTTCTCCTTACTTTTCTTCTTCTTCTTCTTCTTCTTCTGCTTCTTCTTTTCCTTCTTATTCTCCTTTTTCTTCTCTTTCTTCTTTTTTTTTCTTCCTCTCCTTATTCTTCTTTTTCTCCTTTTTCTTCTTCTCCTTCTTCTTCTTCTTCTCCTTCTCCTTTTTCTACTACTTTTTTTTCTTTTTCCCTTTCTTTTCCTTCTTCTTCTTCTTGTTCTTCTTCTCCTTCTACTTCTCCTTCTTCTTCTTATTATTATTCTTCTGCTTCTCCTTATCTTCCTTTTTCTCCTTCTTCTTTTTTTTTCTTCTTCTCATCTTCCTTTTTCTCCTTCTTCTTCTCTGTTTTCTTCTTCTTCTTCTCCTCTTTCTTTTTCTCCTTCTTCTTCTCTATCTTCTTCTTCTTCTTCTTCTTCTTCCTCTTCTTTTTCTTTTTCTTTTTCTTTTTCTTTTTCTTTTTTTTTTCTTCTCCTTCTTCTTCTTCTCCTTCTTCTCCTTTTTCTTCTCCTTTTTCTTCTCATTCTTCTTCTTTTTCTTCTCCTTCTTCTTTTTCTTATTATTATTATTATTCTCATTCTTCTTCTTTTTCTTCTCCTTCTTCTTTTTCTTATTATTATTATTATTATTATTCTTCTTCGTCTTCTTCTCCTTCTTCTTCTTCTTCTTCTTTTCCTTCTTCTTCTTCTTCTTCTTCTTATGCTTCTTCTTCTTCCTCTTATTCTTATTCTTCTTCTTCTTCTCCTGCTTCTCCTTCTTCTTTTTCTTCTACTTCTCCTTGTCCTTTTTCTTCTTCTTCTTCTTCTTTTTCTTATTCTTATTCTTCTTCTTCTCCTCATTCTTCTATTTCTTTTTCTCCTTCTTCTCCTCATTCCTCCCCTATTCTCCTTCTTTTTTTTTTCTTCTCATTTTTTTCTCCTTTTTCTTCTTCTTATTCTTCTTCTCCTTCTTCATCTTCTCCTTCTTCTTCTCCTTCTCCTCCTCCTTTTCTTTATTCTTCTTCTTTTTCTTCTCCTTCTACTTCTTCTCTTCCTCATTCTTCTCTTTCTTTTTCTTCTCTTTCTTCTTTTTATCCTTCTTCTTCTTCTTCTCTTTCTCTTTCTCCTGATTCTTCTCTTTCTCCTTCTTTTTCTCCTTCTCCTTCTCCTTCTTCTTATTCTTATTCTTATTCTTCTTCTTTTTCTCTTTTTCCTTCTTCTTCTTCTCTTTCTCCTTCTCCTTCTCCTTCTCCTTCTCCTTCTTCTTCTTCTTCTTTTCCTTCTTCTTCTCCTTTTCCTTCTTCTTCTTTTTCTTTTTCTTTTTATTATTATTATTATTATTCTCCTTCTTTTTCTTCTTTTCTTTCTTCTTCTCCTTCTCCTTCTCCTTCTCCTTCTCCTTCTCCTTCTCCTTCTCCTTCTTCTTCTTCTTCTTCTTCTTCTTCTTCTTTTGCTTATTCTCCTTCTTCTTCTTCTTCTTATTTTTCTTTTTCTTATTTTTCTTCTCATTCTTCTTGTTCTTTTTCTTCTTTTTCTTGTTCTTGTTCTTCTCCTTTTTTTTCTCATTCTTCTTCTTCTCCTCCTTTTTCTCCTTCTTCTTCTTCACCTTCTTCTCCTTCTCCTCATTCGTCTTCTCTTCCTCCTTCTTCTTCTTCTTCTTTTCTTCTTTTTCTTCTTCTTCTCCTCCTCCTCCTCCTCCTTATTCTCCTTCTTCTCCTTGTTATCTTATTCTTCTTTTTCTTCTTCTTCTTCTTCTTTTCCTTTTTTTCTTCTTTTTCTTCTTCTTCTTCTTCTTTTCATTCTTCTTCTTCTTCTCCTTATCTTTTTATCCTTTTTCTTCTTATTCTTCTTCTTCTTATTCTCTTTCTTCTATCTCTTCTTTTATTGTTTCTTCTTCTTCTTCTCATTCTTCATCTCATTCTTCTTCTCTTTCTGATTCTTCTTTTCCTTCTCATTCTTCTTCTCCTTCTTTTTCTTCTTCTTTTTCTTCCTCTTTTTTTTACTCTGTCCCTCTCTTCTGCCCTTTAGGGGTTTGTCTTTTTTTTTTTAATCTCCTTTTTTGTTATTGTTACAAATCCCTAAATCCAATGGTTAAAAATCCATCCCATTCAACTTATTTATATTACAACTGTTGAATTCGAATGAGGACAGAAGGGAACAATAAAAAGGATAAAGGGGGAGTAAGGGTTGATAGAGAGAGAGAGAGAGAGAGAGAGAGAGAGAGAGAGAGAGAGAGAGAGAGAGAGAAGGGAATGATGGAGAGGAGGCTGAAAACAGGAAAAGTTAACTGAGGAAAGGTTAGACAGAATAGTTAAGGGGGATTAAAAGGAGGAATCTTCGTCAGATATCAGCTAGGAGAAGGGAGGTCTAAAGAAAGATCACTGTTGCAATTAAGCATCTATCTAAAAGCAAGATGTAAGATAAATTTGAACTCTAAACCTCAAATTCAAAATTTAAATATTAAATCATTGTGTTGGATGCAATTCAATGTATGAGTATGGAGTTGAGAAAAATAGAACGAATTGATGTTATTGGTAGAGAAGAGATTGTGTGTGCTGTAGAGTGCCAATGGTAACATGGTCGATATACACACAATAGTAAATTAATGGTTTTGAGATGATGAATGAAGTTGGGTGGGCAATAGAGAAGAGATTGGATTACTGAAAGGAGGATTATGTACTAGTTGAGTTTCAAATGAAGAATGATGATGAACTTATGATGGCTAATGGGATAGAGAAAACAGTGGCGCATATGACGAGTAGTGAGAGTAAAGAGATGAGAAGAAAGGTTAAAGAGATGAGCATGAGGAGCAGAGAAGCTTTCATAGAGAATGGATCTTTTTTTGCTTTGCTTGGGAAATTAGTTAGTGTTGTGTTAGGTAGTACTAATTAATTGATATAATTTTTCTTTTTTTTTTAAAGAAAACATTGTGAATATCTCCTACTCTATTATTGGGAGGAGGCATAAGATTAAGTGTTAAAATGAAAGTTCATAAAATTATTATTTCAATTTTATTCTTTTTATTTATTGATCTATTATGTTACTCCCATCCCTAAGTTTAGTGAAGTAAACTAGTTTCGAAAAATATTTAAGATGGATCGAATGAATTCTAAAAACACATACTTGGGTTGTGATATTGTAATTAATTTTAGCTATTATTTCTTAAGTTAATTATTCTGGAGCCATGGGATATGTAAAATAATGTAGTTGAAAAATCTATTCTACTGCGAAATGTATACACTAGAGCATTATATTAATTTCATATGGCACTTATGAATCAGAAAAAATTTGTAGGAAAACTTTGTTGAGAGGGTGCAAGGAGGGAGCAACAACATCTATCCCACATTACGTCCTTCCCTCACCCCAGTCCAAAATCCCTTAACCCGTCTCCAATTCCTTTTGCTCTATCCTCATCCTTACCTTTCTAGATCCGCCCTCCCTCCGGTCAATCTTGCAACATCCCTACTAGTGATTCCCTCCAAATCCTTTCGCAGGCTTTTTCTCCAAAATTCATGAACACTCTCTTACTTTCGAAAATGATGCCCTGCTACCGCTACCCCAACGTAAAATCATTTTCGACTACTTGGAACCCCATTTAGTTCAACCAAACCCATTCAAAATCCGCCGAAGATAGCACCTTAATTTGCTTGGCAGCAGAATGGCTGACTCACCTGTCAAAATTCAAAAATGCTTTAGTAAAAGTGAAGGTAATTTTGTGAAGCTTCAACTGAATGGGAAAAAACGGGGCAAGTATAAAAAAGTATAAAACTATTTTTGTATTTTAATTTAGTTAAATTATTTTAAGTAAATTTGCTATAAAATAAAACAAATATAATTACTTAAATTTTGTAAAATATATATTAACAACAAAAAAAATGTATATAAATGTGATGGTTATCAGTAAATCAATCATATAATACATTTGTATACATATGGAGCAAACTATAAAAAATATATGTGTGTGAGTTTAATATATATATATTTAAAAATCTATAGTTATTATTATGTTTAATAATAACTCGTAAGTCAGAACTAGTAAAAACACATGAAGAGAAATAAAAATGAGTATTATACCTCTATACTACTAAATTCATGTGCACCATATATATGAGTTTTTCCAATGCTTTACAAATACTAAGTATGGCCAACCAAAAGCTATGAATTATAAATTTTCCTCTAATTGGTACCTTAAAATTATTTATGAGACACTAGAAATTTATTCATCAAGTAACTAGGAAATACGAAAAATTAAAACTAGGTAATGCTTTAAATGAAACTATAATAATTTAGTAGATAAAAACTTGAATAATAAAGGACTTAAATACCTTTTTGGTCCATACAATATTTTGTTTTATTCAATTTAGTTATTATACTATCTCTTTCACTTTTTTTTTTTGTCTTTATACTTTTAAAAAATTATGCACATTGATCCATCTATGTTAGTTTTTGTTAACATTTTAAACATATTTGTCATATATTTACTAGACTTGGCACATGACATCAACTTAAATACCTTTTCATTTCATTTATTATTTCATTTTATTCAATTTGGTCCATTTATTTACTTATTTTGTTTTTTGATCTTTATAGTTTCAAAATGTACACCTTAATCATTTTCTATTAGTTGCCTTAATGCCCTCAACATATTTACCACATGTTATTAAATTTGACATGTGATCTTACTTAATTGGATATCTTTTATGTAAAGGCCCGAATCCCCCATTAAGAGTTTCGAGTATTTGGTAAGATTGTAATGATAGAGTGATGATGAAATTACCATTGTGCAGAAGAGTTTGAAGTTTAAAAGTTACATTCCTTGCACGTTAACTTGAAAATACCCAAAAGGCCTATTAGAATGTTTTAGAACCTACCACAAAAAATTAGTACAAAATAATAATTAACCTCAATTCAAGTCTGGCAGAACATACTGGAACAATATCCAAGTTATTTTTTCACTGTTCGAGATCCAGGTCTTGATCGTCTCAATTTAAAATGGTTAATAAGAAAAAAGTGAGCTACATTTACTCAATAAGAATATCAAAAACCCTACCATCGACACAACAGCCAAAGTATTGTGGAAAATCATAAAATAACAAATGGAGCATACATTTCCAATGAAAGCCAAACGCTAATGAATCTTTTATTCGTTTTTACTAAAAACATTCTTTTTCCTTTTTCTTATTAGTAGTCTTCCAAACACAATACACTAAGATAAAATTAGAATCACGATGAAATCTCAATAAACATGCATTTCTATAAATGTATAGTCTTGGGTTCTTTACCATCGCACCCAAACCATGATTACTTACTATTTCCATTTCCGTCACGTTATTTTTGTTTCCACTATCGATATTATAGGGGGCCCATAGGGATCCCCGCTACACGTGGATACATAAACATTTTCTTTATAAGTCATCATTCGTCCCCATACCCCATTCGGTAATGGGCGCCACAATTATAGACCATTTCAATATCTTGTTCGATATGAGCATAATTAAACAACTCTCAACCCTATCTAGTATGGGACTTTCTAGCCTTGTACGACTAAGAATACGTCCACGGTAGGGTTTACCTCATGCACCAAGTCCATATACTCTTTTCCACGATACTCGGTAAGCCTTTGATTCATGTCATCATTTTATGCTTGTATTTAATTATATAGTTCACTATTATCTAAACCATCAATAGCCTGTATGACACCATATCTGTTCACAACACACAAACTAGAGGGGTGCAAGAAGCAGGCAAGTGTAGCTGAACTTTCGGGAGATGAGAGAAAATAATTGCGAAGTAGTGATGCTCTAAACTGCTCTATTCCCGACTAAGTATCAAATAACGAGGCTGAATCTATCAGACAAGGTTCCCGGTCTAGGAGGAAACGACACCAGAAAGTGCCAAAAACTCGAAGAGTAACAGGCCTTACTACTAAGGAATGACTTGGCCTGTAAATCCCAACCCAAGACAAAAGCCCAAATGTAGTATGGGTTTGGGTACCCATGTGGTACACATGTATTGCAATGCACGTACAAGATACTTGGCCTGCACACCCACTGGTGTTCCCTTGCCTAATGGTGAGGCCGTCAGAGCGACCTTATACTCTGCAAGAAAATCGGAGAGAGACAACCTTCTCTCCCATATGCAAGCAAGGAGGCCCACACATGCGCTGGACATACGGCCCAGCCTATACAGCTCCCGAATGCACACAGACTGTGCGTATAATTACCCAGAAGGGCACAAGCACGCGGCCCTCTAGGCCCGTGCGGAAGAGCCCGCAAACGGCCAAGCAAGACGACCCAAGCCGCTAGCCTGTGATTCCTGCGAGCTTTCTCTCATGCCACCAACGCAGACCGACCCAATCCGGGTAGCCCAACCGAGTGGCGCTTTTTCCCTTTTATTTTAAATTATTTATTTTATTTAAAATATTTTTTAAAATGGTTTAGGACCCACTTTTTAAATACCCATACGTCAAAATTAATTTTCACTTATTTTTAAAAAGATTTCACATGGGATAAGTATGGAATTATTTTAATTATTAGTTTTAATTAAACTCTATCCCTTAGGATTATTAAATTAATTTATTTAAGATAGAATTTTATCTAAGTTAATATTTTATTATTTATTTCAAGATTTTTGTACTCATTTAGATTGACTAGTAAAGGATATAAATAGACCTTTGCCCCTAGGATGTAAATCACACCTTTGAGAATAAATTTGAGAGAAGTCTTGAGAGTTTTGGTTTTCCTTATTTTATCATTTTTGCTAAAATTATCAGTAAGTCTATAACATTTTTCCTTTCCTTGTTTTATTTCCCTAGTCTTTGTTTTTGCTTTCTTTTTATGATTGTGAATTCAATTAGAGGGAGAGGTTTTATTCTAAGTATTGTTTCGATATTGCATATGTTGAATGGGTTTCAGGAGTAGATTCGAACCTCCCATACCTTCCCGTGTCATCTAGTATCAGAGCCAAAAGGCTTAAGCTTAATTTGACATCATCTGGTATTAGAGTTTTGGCTCTTAGAAACCCAAATCTATCTTTATTTTCTTTAGCATTTTGTTTATTAACAATTCAAATTAATTTTTTATTTGTTCGTATTACATCTTGCTTGAATTCATATATATCCGTTTAATTCAAGTAGTTCGTGTTATTAAAAAAAAAATTCATACATCAAAATACAAAAAAATCCCAATTGCACACCATAAGACAATTAACACATTGTTTGCATCTTGCATCACAAAAGTATAATAGCCGCCTAATTAGTGACTGAAAATCCTTTAAGAAATCAATCTTTACGTTGCCTAACTGGTGTGAGTGAAAACTTTTGTTTTCATTCCATACACTATCCATGTTTAATTTTTGAATTACATTCTATAATCTGCATCAACGCTGTATAAAGAAATTTGACCAATCGTAGAGCGTAGTTGACAAGTTGGGGGTAGTATAGAAAAATACACATAATGATTATATCCATCGGGATTGATTGGATCCTTACGCATTAGTCCGAATTGTCATTCTTTGTGATCTACGTTTCATTCTTTATTTTATATTTGTTCCATTATATAGCTAAGTGACTAATTGTTACTACTTGCTTTACACACAAAAAACACACCATTCCTTTCTCTGTGAGCTTACTTCTGAGTTTCCATAGAAATTAGAATCCTTTAAGGTTCCTTATTGTGTCATAAGGACTAATGTGCAGACCCGATTCAAATAATTCTGATTTTGAATGCTCAACTCGACAGACGAAGCTATCAATTGAGAGACTGTGAGGTAAACACGAGCAAATGTGAGGGAGAGATATTGTTTTCACTAACTCTATCTTTGTAGGAACTCTGCAATGTCTTACCAAAGCGCCAATAGCTGACCAGCCACCTTAGAAGAAAGAGTCATGGACATATTCACCTAGTAAATGTCCAGTTGGGAAACATGGCTGCCCGTATGGATCGTTAGGAGTGAGGCGAGCATCGTAGTCATGCCCGATGCCAAATAGTGCGCGACGAGATAGGATCGTGTGACGACGATGTTGGTGAGAGATAAGGAGGCCATTGTGAAAAGGCAGACAGAGACCTCCATGACTTCAAGTTCCAAATACCAGCCTTTCAAGGGAAGAATGACCCTAAAGCCTTCCTCAAGTGGGAACGAAAGGTCGACGTATTTTCAATTATCGCAATTATAGTGAAGAGAAAAAGCTCAAGTTAGCCACCCTTGAGTTTACCAATTATGCCTCAGTATGGTGGGATCAGTTAACTTTTTTTTAGGAACGAGATGGAGACTTGTCTATGACCACATGGCAAGAATTGAGATCCATCATGAGGAAGCGGTTTGTGCCAGCTCATTTTGATAAGGGCATGAACTTGAGATTGCAATGCTTGACCCAGGGTTCTAAATCAGTTGAAAAGTATTATAAGGAAATGGAGATAACTATGATTAAGGCCCAAGTTGATGAACATCTAGAAGCCACTATGGCTCGGTTCTTGGAGGGTCTAAATAAGGATATTTCCAATATCCTTGAACTCCAAAACTATGTCGACTTGGATGAGATGTGGCACCAGGCCACCAAGATTGAAAAGCAATTGAAGAGTAGAGGAACTAATCGGGGGTATGTTAGTAACGGTCCGTAGGAAAACCAAAGATGGACTCAAAGGGATGATAGTAAGGGGAAACAAGTTGTTGGGAATCCAACAATTAATCCTAAGGCACCAGCCACCCGCTAGAGCACTGTTAAATGTTTCAAGTGTTTAAGAATGGGGCATATTGCATCATAATGTCCTAATCAGCATGCCATGATTCTCCGAGATGATGGAGATATCATCATTGACCAAGAAAGTAGTGATGAGCAGGAAGATCTACCACTGGTAGACATAGAGAGTATAGCTCGACTAGTATAGAGAGATGTATTTGTGGCTCAACGAGCATTAAACATATAGGTTAAGCTTGAAGGCAATACTTAGTGAGAGCTAACTTTCATTCCAGGTGCCTAGTTAACGAAAAGGTGTATAATGTGATAGTTGACGGAGGCAGCTGTGCTAACATTGCCAGCACCTTGCTAGTGGATTGGGGAGGTTTGACGTGTAAGCTGCATCCTACTCCCTATAAATTGCACTGGTTGGATGGTAGCAAAAAGATCCATATCACCCAACAGGTATGTGTCCCAATCTCCATTGGTGACTATAAGGATGAAATATTATATGATGTAGTTCACATGCAAACGGGAAACCTGTTACTAGGAAGGCTCTGGCAATATGACTGCAATTCATCCATGCTGGTGAGAAGAATCAGTACTCTGTCTAAACGAGTAACTGCACCCATGTTTTAACAACTTTACCAAGAAGGGACGCTTATGAAGATCAGTTTAAAATTAAAAATTCATACGAAGAGTTCACTAAGAGACAGGTGAAGAAGAACTAAAATCCGGATTTGGACAAAAGTTGCTTCTTCATCCAAGAACAACATGAGCACCCCGCCGGATGTCTGATAAAATCTCTGTCCTCATTGACCTTAGATGAAAAATTTATAGTCTCTGCAGATTTGAGGACAAATCCTCTCGAAGAAGGGGGGATGATATGATACCTGCTGACAACACACCTAAACCAAAGGGGTGCAATAGTGTAGTTAAACTTTTGGGAAATGAGAGAAAGCAATTGCGAAGTAGTGATGATCCAAACTACTTTATTCCCAACCAAATATCAAATAGCGAGGCCAAATCCATCAGACACAGTTCTTGGCCTAGGAGGAAACAACACCAAAAGGCACCAGAAACTCGAAGGGTAACATGCCTTACTACTAAAGAACGACTTGGCTCAAAAATCCCAACCCAAGATGAAAGTCCAAATATAGTATGGGTTTGGGTACCCGTGGGGTACACATGCGTTGTAATACATGTGTAATATACTTGGCCCACACACCCATTAGTGTTCCTCGCAGAGCGACCTTATACTCCACGGGAAAACCAGATACAGACAACCTTCTCAAAGTAGAGATCTGGAGGCCCATATACAAGCAAGGAAGCTCACATGTGTATCGGACATGCGACCTAGCCCGCACAGCTCTCGAACGTGCACGAACCGTGTATACAAGTACCCGGAGGTACACCTGCACCCGACCCTTTAGGTCCGCAAGGAACTAGTCACGTGCGCGCTGGCCCACAGGCCGAACTTGCGCATCCTGCATGGATGACTCGATAAGACAACCCAAGCCGTTAACTCGCGATTCCCGCGGGCTTTCTCCTATGCCACTCGTGCGGACCGACCGACCTGGCCCAATCTAGGTAGCCCAACCGGCCGGGCCCTTTTCCCTTTTATTTTAAATTAGTTATTTTATTTAAAATATTTTTTAAAATGGCTTGGGATCCACTTTTTAAATGCCTATGTGTCAAAATTAATTTTCACATGTTTTTAAAAGGATTTTACATGAGATAAGTACAAAATTATTTTAATTATTATTTTTAATTAAACTCTATCCCTTATGATTATTTAATTTATTTATTTGGGATAGAATATTTATTTTATTTTTTAATTATCCTAGATTAAGATAGAATTTTATCTAGGTTAATATTTTATTATCTATCTCGAGATTTTTGTACTCATGTAGATTGCCTGGGAAAGGTTATAAATAGACCTTTGCCCATAGGATGTAAATCACACCTTTGAGAATAAATTTGAGAGAATTCTTGAGAGTTTCAGCTTTCCTTCTTTTAACATTTTTGCTAAAATTAGCTTCTACAAGTTCTTCGGAAAGCATGAGTTTTCAGAAGTCTTGTTGAGCCGATGAGCAGGGATCAACTTATCGGTAAGTCCATGACATTTTTCTTTTCCTTATTTTATTTTTCTAGTCTTTGTTTTTGCTTTCCTTTTTGGATTGTGAATTCAATTAGAGAGAGGGGTTTTATTTTAGGTAGTTATTGTTTCGATATTACATACATTGAGTTGGTTTCAGGAGTAGATTCGATCCTCCTCATACTCTCCTCCATCACCGTAAGACACGTACATCAATAATACAAGAGTATGTAATCCATATTTTGATACCCATTAAGGATAAAATCGTAAATAAAAGTAAAATGAGATGGCAAAAATGGAATACAAATTTTATATGATGAAATAACATAAATAATAAAATGAAACGAATAAATTAAGACGAAAAAAAGAAAAATAGAATATAGGAATGAAGTAGAATGAAATAAACTAGAACAAAGTAACACAAAATAAAACAAAATGGAATAGAGTAAAATACAACGACTCAAGATACATGATTAATACATTGATTGTAGATAAATATAATGAAATAAAAATGAAAGCAGAATAGACAAACTGAATGGGAATAAAAATTGAAAGATAAATAAATAAAGAGAACGAAAAATAAAAATAAAAATAAAAATAAAGAATGACAAATAAAAATAAAACTAATAATGAACAAAAACTAAATCAATTAACTGGCTCCATCAGCAACCTGTATTTAATCATCAAGTAATCACAAAATTATTTAAAATTGCTATTTATTATCGATTAAACTTCGATTTAACCATAATAGAGGAAAGGGTTGAGGTATTCTTATGCAAGTTGGACGACGATGATGTCGTTCCTCGCAGCCACCAGTCGCAGTGATCCTCTTCACCCTCGATTTTCACTATTTGTCTTTTTTTTTTTCCTTTTATTTGGTTTAACGTGAATGAAATATTGAATTGTTTGTGTATAAGGGAAGGGGAAAGAAGCAAAAGAAGGCGAATGAGCTTGCTAAAGTTGGGTCCGACTTTCGATTGCAGACGCGCGCCTCGTCCTTCTTGGCTTACGGTTTTCTTGAATTAATCTATGACGAAGATAGTTGAAAATGGTCGAAAATGGAAAAGTAGAGAGAATGAGAGAAAACCACGCTTACCAGCATCAACTTTGATCTCTAGCATGGCGGTGCCGCTATGCTCCGCCTCCCAAACTCTCTCTAGTGCTCTTTGCTACTTCTTCTCCAGTCAATTGTGTCGGTTTGGGGTTGGGAGGCTAGCTAAAGAGAGCTTTAAATAGCTCTCTATTTAATCTTGGCTATTCGATCGGGCTTACGTGGCGCAATGGGAGTCGTTCGATTGGGGCCACTTAAGAAAAATCCAGTTTTCCCTCCAGTGCACGATTCGGACCATCCGATCAGTCAACCTTGCGGATTTGAGCTCTTGATAGTGCGACCATTAGATCAATTGTGCGATCCATCTAGGCTATTTTCTCAAATCTTGGCAGGGCGTGATCGGGATTGTCCATGCGCGCGAGAACGAGTGCTGACTGTTCGATCTTTTTGGCACATAGATTGCCAGCGTGGACTCTCGCATGGAGAGCCTGCTGACGCAACCACCATATGGCACGCTTTGATTCGCCGCATAGTGACTCGACCTCCACGTGGCATGCTTTCTTCAAATTGCATTTTAGCCCCTGTTTATATAATTCCTCTTCAAATGGGTCCCTATCTAATTACGAAGGGGCCCTGACTTTGAAATTTGTTTTCAAAAGGATCCCAAATGGTTTCTCTTAATTATTTCTTCGTGTTTCTTTTTTTTAATTTAATTTAGTTATATTATTATTGATATTATTATTGTTATTATCATTTAATTTAATTTAAATTTCCATTAAAATCATTACTTCATACCAAAATTTAACTAACCCGAATATGAGTTGTTACATTTTATGTCAAATGTCATATTACATTTAACGTATAGAAATAATTTTATTTTTTAATAGAAAGAAAGATAAGAACTAAAATTGTTGTATTTTATCTATACTAATGAATTAGACAATGTTGATATATTATAATTTTGAAGAGAAATGTTTGGTGCAATCAGATCAGATGTTAGAATTGGGAAGTAGGAGCCATGGGAGGTGAGGATGGAGATGGGTTAAAGATGAAGCCATGGAGGGAGCTAAGGAAGGATTTTGTTTGTTTTTTTTTTTTTTTGACTTTTAGTTTTTGTTTTTATTTTTCTATTAAAATAATTAAAAAATCAAATTCTTTTTTTCATTTAGATACTATATGATATTTTAATAAAAAAATTCTCAAAAAAATAATGTGATGTATCAAGTGTGATGATATGTACAAATATAATAATATTGTTAACTGAAAATAATATAGAGAAATAACTTTGTACAATTTATGAAAGTACAATGATAAAAAAGTCAAGAAAATAGTACATGGATCAAATAAAATAAAATAAAATAATTTTAAGAGTAAAAAATCTATTTATGTCGATATCACATGTGAAGTATGGTGAAACGTAATAAATTAATTAACAACTTCAACAAAAATTAACAAAATAGATTGATGTGCACAAAGTTTAAGATGTACAATGACTAAAAAGGTAACGGCCCCGGAATTTTAAAATTAAATATGTGTATTAAAAAGGTCAAATGCGGAAGCGTAATAAAAATTTTGATTAACATCCCTTACCACTAAAACCAAGAACGTGCTCAAAGTATAAAAGAACAAACTAATTAAAAGAAAAACCCGAAAATAAAAGCTATAAATATAACTACGGAGTCTTCAGGCGTCCCCTTCGCCGTCTTCCTGCGGAACGGGCTCAGGAACAATGTCTTCCTGATCTGAAATGATTAAATAAGGAATGAGGTACACCAGCCCAGTAAAGACATCACACTATCTCACTGTCACAGAGGTAAAGGTGGGTAGAAAACACAAAAAGACCAATGGAGCATAATTTACAACAAATTCTTTTATCAATAATAAAATCCTTTACTATCCACTTACCTCGGTAAAGTTCATAAAACAACATACGAAAGCAATAACATTATCATCATCATAAAATCATGTGAACTGTATAACATAATACTTATCACGCCTTTTGCATTTCAATCATTATACAACATATTTTTCCTCATTTACCAGCCTACTAGTATCCATGGGGATCCATAGGTGTCCCGCTACCCATGAACCTTTAACACTTGTAATCAGATTCCAAGGCCGTCCCCATATCCCGTCCGGTATGGGTGCCAAAACTATAAACCTCAATACCCTGTCTGGTATGAGGGTGAAACGGGCCGTCCCCATACCTCATCCGGTATGGGCGCCAAAACACATAAGGTCTCCATACCCCGTCCGGTATGAGAGACCACAATCCCGGTAGGGTTCTCTACGGACCCGGTCCGTCCACCATCTTCTAGGATATTTAGTCAGGCTGACCACATTATACAATTATCAATTTACATAACCTTTTATTCCCCTTTTTCCTCAGTCAGCATCATCAAATCACACACAAACAAGCAAACCAGTAATTTATGCCAAACAAGACAACATACAACATCGAGTTCTCAGTCATTCAACCCATAATCAATAAAATAGTGATATATGCACACGAAACTATGAAATGAAAACATCAGACCTCATACTGTATTTAAAACTGTAAAATAGGCCAAACAACAGCTGACCGACAAACACACCAGACTCGGGCTCCATTAGCGACTTTAAACAATTTCACACATCTATTGATTCATGAAATACCGTTTTATCATTTATTGAACTTTAATACCGTGATAGGAAATAGGTTGAGGGGTCCTTACTTGTTTCGGGGTCTGAATACGGCTCTACAGTGCGCCTACAGGCTGTCCCTAATTTTTCCTGAATTTTTTCCAGGGAACTGAAACGCACTACTGGTACCTGCACGTGTCTCAAAAAATCCCAAATTAGACCCAGGGCCCCTTTCAGCCAATATCACAATTCCGGCACGGTGGCTCCGCCATGCTCTGGCGACGGTGCCGCAGCTTGCGGCGGCGATTCGCCTCGGGTTGATCGTTTTCGGCCGAATTCGGCCACACTTGCATCGATCCCTGCGATAAAACAACCCTAGGGCCCTCGGGGGGCCAAAAAATTACAAAAAACCGAAGCTTACCGGCGGTGGTGCTCTTGGGTGCAGCGACTCTCCGGCGAGGTTCGTGTTTTGGTGATTTGGCTTTGATCAACCTGTAGAGAAAAGAATGGTGATCACGGTGATATAAAAATTGTATCAAACGGAGGCCGGGAAGGGCCTCATCGGAGGCAAAAACCGAGGAGGGGCGCGGCGGCACCGCTGGGTTTCGGCCGTATTTTCCGGCCGTTAGGCCGGGAGTTTGGCTTCGATTTGGCCACCGGGGAACTCAGCATTGAAAAACGAGCTGGGGGTATGAAATTTACCTCGATCGGCGGTCAGAAAACTCCCCGGTGCGGCGGCGGGTGGCGGTGGCCGGCTCCTCCGGCGTCTGGTTCATCTTCTCCGGCGATGGCAGGCGGCTAGGGTTTTTGTGGTCATGTGTGGGGGTTTTATTTATACTCTTTGCCTTTTAATCACAGCCGTCCATCTTGATTTAATCTGGGCCGTTCGATCGCGATTTAATTTGGATTAAATCTGGGCCGTCCATCGCGATTAAATCTGGACCATTCGTACTTGATTGAATCTGGACCGTCCGTGCGCGTGCATCTGGGCCGTCCGTGTACACGCTTGATCTGGGCCGTCCGTGCGCACGCTTGATCTGGGCCGTCCGTGCGCGCGGGGACGCATCTGGGCTGTCCGATCGCGCGCACGCGGATCGCCCACGTGGCCCGTTCCCGAGTCGACGTGGTCTTGCCACGCGGCAGGTCCTGGTTGGTCAGGGCTACTGACTAGGCTGCTGACGTGGCTGCTGACGTGGCGCTGACGGGGCACAATTTTTCTAAATTACGTTTTGACCCCCGGTTTCCAATTTTCTTTTCAGAAATACCCCCAGAATCCAAATTTTCACCCCTTTTTCCTAAAATCAATTTCAATTAAATCCAAATAATATTTTTACCCAATTTTATCATTATTATTATTTTTATTTTTATTAAATTAAATTAAATAAATCAATTAAAATTCAAAAATTATAAAATAAACTAAATAAAATAAATTAAAAATACAAAATAATAATAATAAAAATTATAAAATTAGTGGGTGTTACAAAAAAAGTAAAAAAATAATATAAAAACCAAATAAAATAAAATAAGATAAAATAAGGAATAAATAGGTATTCAAACATATATATATAGAAAAAAGGTAATGCTTTATTGTTGTTGGATTGGTTATAGTTACATGATAATATATCAAAAAGCTCAAATTAGTCATTGCACTATTTTTCAGTTTAAATACAACATATTAAATCTTAAAAACTATACAACCTTAACTTATACAAATTAATAACTTTTCTTGATATAATTTGTGAAATACATATGTTTTTTTAGGAGGATAGATTACACCAAATTTTTTTGAATTCTTATTTCTACTATTAGTATTAGAAAATGAATTTTTATATTAAAAAATATTCTTATTACTAACAATATGTCCAACACTGTTACATAGGTATCCACATAGTACAAAACTTATCCATGTGGGTAATCATTTTTAAAAAATATAGCTATTATGGCAACTATATGACTGATTAGGCAATTATTAGTCTCCTATTTGGCAACATTGTATTTTTAGGTGTTGTCGAGCTGAGAAATAATATTTAAAGTCCACTATCTTACACTATTAATCACGCCACTAATGATAATGACATATTCATACAAAATTTGAAAGTTTATGTTATAATTAAATTGAAAAATAGTATAGAGATCAATTTAAACTTTTGTATTACATGAACTTTTAAATAGGGTTAAATATATTTTTAGACCTTATATGACTTTTTTCTTCAATTTGGTTTATTCTTAATATTACATCAAATTAATTTCTATAATTTTTTTAAAAAATTAGAATTAGTTTTTGTAAAGATCTAGAAGAACCTTAAAAGAAGTGAATTTATAATTTAAATGTATAAACAATTAATAGAATTAGGGTTTACATTCCTTACACAATAATTTAAAATGCCCAATAGGGTTACGAGAATGTCTTTACTAAAAGAAAAACGGTAATTAAGAAAAAAAAAAGAGTTAATAAATAAGCCTCCTAGGACAACCTTCACTGGCACTTGAAGAGAGTTCGGGTGGTGAACTACTTACAGCCCTCTTGCTGATCGGGATCTGAATCTTGGTCTTCTTGATCTGAAATGGTTAATGAAATGGTGAGTTATATTAACCCAGTACGAATATCACACTAATCACATATACAAAAAATTAAATATTGATAAAAATCATAAAACAACTAATAGAGCTCTTAATTTGAGTAAATTCATTCAATATAAAGAAAATCGTTTATTCCGTACTTATCGTAACGAGTTTTCCGAAAACAACCTATGAAGACTCATATTCATACCACTTTTTATTTTCACGTATAAGAGAACAAGAGATGATAACTTTCTTTTCTTACCTGCTTACTGGTACTCCTAGGGAAAAATAGGGTTGCTTCCCTACTCATGAACCCAATATCAAATTTAAACACTTAACCGGTCATTTCTATACCGTCCGATAATGAGCAACAAATATTCCATCGCCTCAATATCTCGTCCAGTATGAGCGTGAACTATATCTTCTAAAACTTTCTAGTAAGGGACTTCCCAACCCCGTTTGACTGAAGTAACGTTTGCGGTAGGGTTCTCTATATATCGGTTATGTCTGCCCTTTGCTTAGGTACCCAATAAGTCTTTCAGATAAAGATTCTCATCAACAAAACAACTAACCACACACACCAATATCTCATATTACATTTACAGATCAATTAAATTATATTCATGCTAACGGTATATAACCGGATAAACCAGATAACTTGATAAGGCTATAGAAAATATAATTTAAGAATATGCACCATATAATAACAAGTACATAGAACAGTACAGAAAAATAAAAAGAAAATCGGGATAATTATGAACTAATTGATTCTAGCTTCATTAATGACATGTAATTATTTTTAAAATTCTCTAATTTTTCATAAAAACAAAAAATTATACATCGCTGAGCCTCAATTTACCGTAACAGAGAATAAGATGAGAGATCCTTACCTAGATCGGTGTTTCGAGATGTCGCGCTATCTACAACGCCACCCAACGGGTACCGAATTTCTTGAATTTTTCTGTAAAAATTTAAAATACTCATCACATACTTAAAAATACATCAAAAATCCAAAATCGGTATCCAAAACTCTTTTCAGCCAATTTTGGGGTTCCAGCACGACAATAGTTCGCCTCAGCCTTGCCGGTTTTGGTCGATTTTGGCTAGTTTTACACATATCTCTATAGAAAAATACGTTATGGGGCCTTAGTTGGCCAAAAAATCACAAAACCAAACTTACTAGGATAAAAAGTCTGGCCTGGTTCTAATTTCGCAGAAAATCTCTCGCGTAATGTTGGACGCTTCTACATATGCGGTAGGTATTGTTGAGATGATAACATAGTCAGTCCCCATGATCCTTGCAACAGTGCTGGTAAGTCCTTTCGCGTCCTGTTACTAGAGCCTGAGGAGGAGCCTGAGTCACTGGCCTACGTCTCTTATTCTGCTGAACTGGTGTAGTGGGTGCTAGTCTGCAGTGTGAAACCAGGGTCTGGGATTCCCCACTGCTGGAGGACCGATGCGAAGATTCTTTTCCATTAGTTGTGCCTTAGCTAGAACGACTTAGTAGGTACTGAGCTCAAATACATACAGCTGCTGTCCGATCTCAGGACAGAGGCCCCACTCGAACTTTCTTGCCTTTCTGCCTTCATTCATCATGCTTTTAGGAGAATACTTACCCAACTCTAGAAACTTTCGGGCATACTCTGATACAACCATATCACCTTGGACTACGTGTGCAAACTTTATTTCCTTCAAATACTAGAGGTGCTATGAGAGGTACTCTACATTGAAGGCCATCAGGAACTGTTCCCAAATGATTGGAATGAGTAAGGTGGCCTGCTTAAGCTGCCACCAACGACCTGCCTCTCCCACAAGCATATAGGTGGCAAGTACAACTTTTTGTTCGATAACCACTCTAAGAGTCATGAAGGTCTTCTCTGTCTCAGTTAACCAATACTTGGCCTCTTCAAAATAGGCTACCCTTGCAAAGGTAGATGGGTTTAATCTTTTGTATCTTTCAAGGTAGTCTGGGTCCATCATGGGTGGAACTAGATCCCATGAAAGAAGGACTGAATTGTGTTGAGGAGGGACCGGGTGGCCCTGTGGTGGTGCCGGTTGATATGCTGGAGGCACCGATTTGTACTGTGGCGATACTGGATGATGCGATGGAGGCACCAGATTGTATTGTATTGGTGCTGGATAGTACAGTGGAGAAGCATGGTTGTACCGGAGTGTCTCCGAATCTTCCTGCTATAAGGGGTGGCACAAACTGTGGTAGTGGGGGAGGGGGCAGTTCCCTCTTTTCCTCCCGGGCCTACTGGGTAGAGATGAGTCTCTCCAGCATCTCAAAGAATCGGTCAACATCCTCTCAAAGTGAACTGTCCTAGGCTATTCGATAGTTTATTTTTTTGGTATTTTTAAGTCTTTGTGTAATGAATAATTTAGAGGAATGCGGCTCCGATACCAACTGTAAAGATCCAGAACCTTAAAGGAAATAAATTTATAATTTATAATTTAAATGTGGAAATGATTAATAGAGTTAGAGTTTACATTTCTTACACAATAATTTAGAATGTTTAATAGAACTACAGAAATGTCCCTACTAAAAAAAAAGGTAGTTAAGGAAATAAAAAGAAGAGCAAATAAATAAGCATCATATGACAACCTTCACTAGCACTTGAAGGGAATCCGGATGGTGAGTTACTCACAACCCTTTTGCTGATCAGGATCTGAATTTTAGTTTTCTTGATCTGAAATGGTTAATGAAAGGGTGAGGTACACTAGCCTAGTAAGAATATCACACTAATCATAGATACAAAAAACTAAATATTGGTAAAAATAATAAAATAAATAATAGAGCCCTTAATTTGAGTAAATTCATTCAATACATAAAAAAACTGTTTATTCTGTATTTACCGTAATGAGTTTTTCAAAAACAACCTATAAAGACCCATATTTATACTACTTTTTATTTTTATGCATAAGAGAATAAGAGACGATAACTTTCTTTTCTTACCTGCTTACTGGTACCCCTGACGGTCCATAGGGATGTTCCCCTTACTCATGAACACAATATCCAATTTAAACAATTAACCGGCTGTCCCCATACCTTGTCCGATAATAGACGCTAAATATTTCATCACCTCGATACCCTGTCCAGTATTGGGGTGAACAATATCTCCCAAACTTTTATGGTAAGGGACTTCCCAGTCCTGTTTGACTGAGGTAACGTTCACGGTAGGGTTCTCTATGTACTAGGTCCGTATGCCCTTTTCCTGGGTACCTAGTAAGTCTTTCACATAAAGATTTTCATCAACAAAACAACCAACTATGTACACCAATATCTCATATTACATTTATAGATCAATTAAACTATATTCATGCTGACATTATATAATTGAATAAACCAGATAAATTGATAAGGGTATAAAAAATATAATTTAAGAATATGTACCATATAATAATAAGCAAATAGAGCAGTATAGAAAAATAAATAAAAAATCGAGATAATCGTGAACGAACTAGTTCCAACTCCACTAGTGACATGTAATTATTTTTAGGGTTCTCTAACTTTTTATAAAAATATGAAATTATACATTGTTGATGCTCAATTTAATGCAACAGAGAATAGGATGAGAGATCCTTACCCAGATTAATATTTCGAGATGTCGTGCTGTCTACTACGCCTCCCAACAGATACTGAGTTTCCTGAATTTTTCTTGTAGAAATCCAAAACAATCGTCATATACCTAAAAATACCCTAAAAATCTAAAATTGGTACTTAAAACTCTTTCTAGGCAATTTTGGGATTCCAGGACAGTGGCAGTTCGCCTTAGCCTAGCCGGTTTTGGTCGATTTTACACATATCCCAGTAGAAAAATACGTTAAGGGGCCTCCGTTGGCTGAAAAATTACAAAAACTGAACGTACCGACGGGGAGATCTCTGGGTGCACAGCTCCACCAGTCCTCCTTCGCAGCTGAGATTCTTTCTTCGACTAACCTGCATAGAAAAGGACGTTGAATATAATGATCAAAAAATTACGTGAAATGGGAAGCACAAAGGGGCTCATCGGGGGAATTTTTGAATTTTGGCCGCGGCGGCTCCACCAAACTTTGCATGCAGTTTTCGGCTCATCCACCGTCCCTCTTGGTCCGATTTGGCCACAGGAATGCTCGAAATCGAATTATGAGCAGGTAAGAAAAATTTTTATTTTTTTTGGTGGCCAGTGGTTGCTCCGGCGCGGTGGCAGTCAGTCTCTTTCTTCGGCACCTGGTTCTTCTTCTCCGGTGGGGGCTAGTGGCTAGAGTTAGGTTTCCATGCGACGCGAAGTATTTAAACCCATCACGCGTCGATCTATACCGTTCATCGCGATTGATCTCGTATGTCCGATCGTGTCTAAGGAGGGAACGAGTCTAAGCCGCTCTCGTGTGCGGGATCGATCCTGGATCGTCTGATAGCTGGGCATGCGGATCGTTCGCGTGGTCTCACACGTGGCGTCGACATCAGTGTGCCTTGCCACGCGGCGTACTCCCCTTCGTCGATGCTATTGACTAGGTCGTCTTACGTGGCCGAATTTTTTCTTTTTGCACTTTAACCCCATATTTTTAATTTTTCTTTCAAAAAATACTCATTGAGCTCAAATTTTTATTCATTTTTTCTAAAATTATTTTCGATTACATCTCCAATCCTACTTTTTTCAATTATTTAATAAAATTAAATTAAATTAATTTATAAATAATATTTATTTATTTTTAAATTATTAAAATTGATCTCGGACCAATTTTTGAACCTAAGTATTACAGTTTTTTTCTCTATGAGTGACCACTAACACTGTTAACAATTGTGCAATGTGTAATTAGTTTGAACACGTGATATTATTTAGTTAGTTAATTTTATGTTTTAGATGTTATGTATCGTCTGATCTAATATCTGACGTAAAAATTTTAAATATTATATAAATCAGTATAAAACATAAAAAAATAAAAAATAAAAGTCATTTAAATTTTTTTAAATAATAACTACAATATATGCCTCTCTAATCTAGTTGAGTCAACTAATGACCCTTTGGTGCTCCACCATAGAAGCAAATAAGTGAAATCAAATTGAAAATAAAATAATGTTTATGATAAATGAATAATATTTAACACTTATTGTGCGCGAAACTCCCTGAAGATCGGCCAAATTTAATTGTCCCTGAATTCGTAGCAAATTTAATAGAATGATGATTAATTATGAGACTTTATAATAAGGACTGCAGGAATACGCAACACATTCTCTTCCCCTCTCTATTTGAAATGCAGAAGAAGAAAAAAATGAAATAGTATAATTTGTATTTGGGAAAGAAAAGCCAAACAAACAAAGAGAGAGAGAGAAAATAGTTTTATTTTATTTTTTAAAATAATTTAAATATTATTTAAAATTTTTATAATTGTGAAAATTTAATTAATTAAAAATTGATAGAAGGTCTAAATCATCCACGTCATTAAATTAAACTTTCTCTTTCTCACATTAAAATTTAAATTGAAAATTTATTTTGTTTAACTCCAGCTAACTACTCTCTGTCTTAAAATAACATTTAAATAGAGAGAGGGGACAGAGTTCTCAGTTCGGTGATGGTGTTTATTAGATTGCACGTGACCAACGAGAACGACCAGAAGCAAAAGCGAAACTGGAGACTATAAACCAGAACCGGAATCGAAGCGAGGGCATTGCAGTAATTTCACTGACGCTGCTCTCTTTCATGCTCTTCTTCTCCACCGGAAACGGTGGCGTCGGTGTTGGAAGATGGATCTTGTTCGCTGAGGCTAGCGGCGGCACCAGCAGGACCGGCGGTTTCCTTGGAGGTGGCCCTGCCAACTTCTGGTCCGCGGTGCCTGTCCCCTCCAATGTCAGCTTAGCCGTCGCCGTCACGGCCATGGCCGGCATCGCCTTGGCCGCAACAGTCATCTACTCCCGTAGGTAAAATGAAAAAATATATAAGGTTAAATGCACAAATCCCAAGGAAATTTAAGAAAAATCAAAATACCTACTACAAACTTTCTGATTAATTATCGTCAAATTAGAGAATCAATAAATCTTTACTTGTTGCTGTTTAGATAGATACATACACAAATGGACATAGAGGTAACTAGATTGATAGATGTATATAGCTATGCCAACGGAAGCGAAACCCTTAATGAGAGCTTTACGGCGGAGTCACACATCTTCTCCGTCACTGTCACCGTCAAATTCCTCTACATCGTCATCGTGGAATCATTTGCGATCGGTTCTATTAATAGTTGCTTCTTCATCATCATCATCTTAATCATCCTCACCAGTGTCTACTGATCGGTGAGTTTGCATTTCTCTTCCGTTCCTTACCCCTTTTTGGCATCTTTAAAAATAAACAATTTTCCACTTGTCTACATGTAGAATTTTGTACATTGCCCGGGATGACCCTTTTTTCTTCCTTATCAATTAGGATAAGTTTTTTTTTTTTTTTTTTTTTTTCCAAAAATTTTTTGTCCTTGGATCTAATCTGAAGTTCCCGTCTGTTAGCTTTCATCATTGTCATGTACTTCCGGGTTTTAGTAACAATTCTGGTTCAATCTCCTTATAATTTCTACTTTCTGTAGATTTCAGAATCTGATTGTTCTTGGGTTTGTATTCGTATCCCTGAATGGTGCCTTAACACGTTTAGATTGTAGAACAAGTTGACCTAATATACTTAGGTAGATACCGTTAGTTACTTCTCTATTCCTTTTAAGTTGGAAATGATATTAGATATTGGAGATATGAGGAAACTATACCAATGAGGTTCTTGTCATGATTCATGATGTTTCCAGGACAAACCTTATTGTTTAAGAAGTCCTAAGGGGTGATTCTCGCCGTATCGGCATTATATTTCGTCATGGTTTTCCAGTAACATAAAATTTCTTTCATTGGAATTACTGAATTGTTTTTCTTCGTGGTAACGTTCTAGATTTGTTCTTGGTCAATTATCTCGTGTACTTGCTTATTGAGCATATTTGTGTAGTCTGCAAGTGCCATAGTCTTCTCGTTAGTTTTGGTAATTTCTTCGTTCTGTTACTATCCCTGCATGTTGGTATTAGTGTTGCTCGGTCGAGTGGTTTGCTTTCCCCTAGTTCATTTATCTGATGCATGCATGACATAATATCTATTAAGTAAAATGTGCTCTTCATTGTTGGTGTGAGTTGTAAAGGATAAAAACAAGGATGAAAAAGAGACAAGGTTGATCTAAAAACAAGGATAAACAGAGACAAGGTTGATCTATCTTGCAAATAAAACAAATAGGTCATTGAATGGCCACTCTATGTTTCTATATGTCGTTCATTTATTTTACTTTTTTTTTTAATTTGCCTGCCTTTGGTGTAAGATATTTAACTATTTTGTCTTCTTTTCAGAGGTAATCTTAAATCTCCTTGGTCCCGATTAAGAAGAAAACATGCCCTTCTACCAAAACAGTGGAAAAGTTTATTTACACCAGATGGAAGACTTGGTGATGGTGGAGTCAAACTTCTGAAGAAAGTTCGCAGTGGAGTATGTTGTTAACTTATTTGAACTTTATTGTGGCCCTTCCATTTTAACTTAATTCCTTCTTCTTTGTCGCTTCTTTTTCATCTGCTATCTCTTTCTACAGTCTGCGTACTCATTTTCCACGTTCCTGTTCAGGGTGTTGATCCTAGTATTAGAGCAGAAGTTTGGCCATTCTTCCTTGGATTGTAAGAATCCTATCTATGCTCTTTTTTTACTTTTGTATACAGCTGTAGTCAGTTGTTTAAACGAGCCCTGTGCTTCTGAGGGCATAACTATAAGGATAATAAATTAATATTTCATGACATTTATTAGTTAGTTATTCTACTAGAAACGAGAGAAAAATAATGATGCTTGCAGTATTATGGTAATTGAAACAACATCTACGACGCATACCATAACTTATCTCATTCGTTAATGTGCTCACGAAGTTTTTCCTCAGTAGAATTTGATTTATGGTGTTTTGCTTTTTCTTTGCTTGTTCTCAATTGTCTGTTCTGGAAAATCTATGCACTTGCAACTGAACCTTTTATTGCTGATTTGTTTTCTCTTATGCATTTCCAGATCTTGATTATGTTTCATCCTTTCTAACAGATATGATGTGAATAGTACCAAGGAAGAGAGAGATGCTATTGGAAAGCAAAAAAGGTATTGTTATTGAGTTGAGGTTGTCTGTCTGCTTTCAGATATACGAATGCAAATTTTTTTCTGTTAAATAGAGAGAGAGAAATGTTGTTAAACCTCCTCAATGAAGAAATCTTGTCTCCCTTATTCCCTCTTTCCCCTCATTTTCTCTTAATATGCATTTTATCCAACACTTCTCTTTTCTTGTTACCACAGAAAGGAATATGAGAACTTGCGGAAACAGTGCCTTCAAATTCGTAAGCGTAATGACAACTCTATGTGGAAGGAAATTGCTGGCTATGATGGCAATGAGGACAGTGGGGATTTCAGTCAAGTTCTTGATTCTCCTGATGCTGAAGATATTTGTAGCATCAGGAGGTCCCCATCCATTGAGAGAGAAAGCTCTAGTGTTGAGGATGGGGATCAGCATTTCTGTGATCAAACATGCCCCTCACCATTGGATGAAGCTGGTGAGAAGAGAGTACTCGCCTCTGGAGATGCCTCTACTGTTGATACAGAATCAACTGACTCTGATTCATCTGAAGAAGCTGAGAATATGCCTCTTCTCTCTTCTGAAGGAGCTGCAGTTAATGATCTTGATGAACATGCAAAGGAGAATTCATCTCCTTTGAAGACAGTAAGCATGTCCAAATCGCACATGGATGAAGACTTCGCTACATGGCAGAGAATTATCCGACTTGATGCGGTGAGGGCAAATGGTGAATGGATTCTTTATTCACCATCACAGGATTCAGTGTCAAAGATGAAGGCACATCGATTGGCTGAAAGGGTTGGTTTGAAGGATTATGATCACTTGGAGCCCTGCAGGATTTTCCATGCTGCTCGGTTGGTCGCTATACTTGAGGCCTATGCATTATATGATCCCGAGATTGGTTATTGCCAAGGAATGAGTGATCTGCTATCGCCAATTATTTCTGTGATGGAGAAGGACCATGAAGCATTCTGGTGTTTTGTTGGCTTCATGAAAAAAGCTCGTCATAATTTTCGGCTTGATGAGGTGGGAATTCGCAGGCAATTAGCCATTGTTTCCAAGATTATCAAGTGCAAGGATATTCACCTCTACAGGCATCTGGAACTACTTCAAGCAGAGGATTGTTTTTTTGTATATAGAATGGTGGTGGTTCTGTTCAGGAGGGAACTAAACTTTCCACAGACACTTTGTCTTTGGGAAGTGATGTGGGCTGATCAGGTAGCAGTACGGGCAGGTATTGCAAAATCTGCTTGGGGAAGGATTCGATCAAGGGCACCTCCTACGGATGATCTTTTGCTTTACGCTATAGCAGCCTGTGTGTTGCAAAGGAGGAAGCAGATCATAGAGAAGTATAGTAGCATGGAAGAGATAATGAGAGAGTGCAATAGCATGGCTGGACATCTGGATGTTTGGAAGCTTCTGGATGATGCCCATGACTTGGTTGTTACCCTTCATGACAAGATCTAAAGAACCTTTTCTGAGTCTGTCTTTTCTCTTGTTCTTCACTGATTTCAGGTTGCTGTTTTCTTATTTGCTTTGTTCAACCATTGAGGATCGATCCCTTCTAAATTAAGGAGATCTTCGGATCCCTTACACTGGAAACAAGCATTTGACAGGCAGTTACTGTGTCAAGTAGATTATTAGTTGTTATATATTGTCCACATTTGGGTTTGACTCGAGTGATGGTGGCGATGGGCAAAACTATATTCACAATGTTCTAGCTCCCTTCCGTTGCCGGTCAAGCTTCTCTTGATATGGAGCTTTCCCTAGAGAAGGTGTAGGTTATGACTTAATCCCTTTTGATTCACTTCTTGATTGTCGTGCTTTTACGCGCTTACCCCATGCACAGTGACAGTAACACAGTGTGCAGGAAGTACTGTCAAAGAGCTTCATGTCGTATTTGTATACAATCGAGTGCACACGGATTAGGTCAACAACTCACATTGATTCGATTCATCTACCTTAGTCTTTGTTTTTCACATGGTTCTTGAGCTGGGTTTGGTTGAGTGGCGAAGACCAAGCAGCGGAAAGAAAATTAAATTGTAGGGAATAAGTTAAAAATTAAAAGGATAAATTATGTACAGAGACTTTTATGAGGTCTTATGGAATATAAAAAAGAGTTTCTTCTTTTTATTTTTTGTTAAATTGAACAAAAAAATTCTCTGTTCTGTAAATTATTATAAAATGTACTCTATTTCCATTAGATTAATTTTGTTATATCTAAGTTTGATACCAAAATTACTAGAACTAGGTTATTGTCGATTAAACTTTATTAAAATTTTTAATAAATTATAGAATTTTAAATTTAACTAAAAATTTTAAGTGTTACTAGATAATTGGTAAAAAATTAAATTAATTTAAATTTTAGATTATTGCAAAAATATATCGTAAATAAATATATTAGAAAATAAATTATTATATGACTCAAAGGAAAAAAATTACAATATATATTTTATTTATATTGCTCAAATTATTAAAATGTGTTGTAAAAATATAATCACTCAATTAAGAGTAAAATTCACGAAATATAAACAAAATATAATAAAAAATAAATCATTGACTATTTAAAATGTTCATAGTTCTTTGTTTGAAGTGAATTATAAAATGTTGGGTAGATATTATAATCAAATAATTCAAACACAAATATAATCTCTTTCAACATTTAAGTTAATTTCATTTATAAAAATAAATTGCGTTGCCATTAACTAAAAAAACCAATATTTTTATTGAATTAAAGTAATAACAAAACAAGAATATGAACAACACGTTAATATTATGAATTTAAAAGATAAATTATATCTATATGATAAATTATATATTGTTGTACCTTAATATATTATAGAAAATCTGCACTAGAAATGAACTTGAGCCTAAACATATCAGGAGTTCATAAAGAATCCTAGTAAACAATATACGAGGCTATCTAATAATTAATTAATAATTAAATATGTTTGAATCAAATATATGTTTATATATCGGACTACCTAATTTAGTATTTTTTTTTTATTATTTAAACTTAAATAATTTATATGCAATTAAATTTAAGTTTATATATATATATATATAATATAAAATAGACATAGTATGCACATTGTTGTGTAGTACAATTATAAATTTAATCCAAAGTTCTGCTTGATAACACAAGATCAAAATGTTTTAAAAAAAAAAAGGAAACTCAAGGTTTAAGTAAATTAGTTAAATATTATTCTTGAAATGAATTGAAGTTTTCTGGTTTGAACTATTTGGATGAAATTTTGTAAATGGTGGATGTCATTGTGCATTGATTTCTGACTTTTATTTATTGTAATGTTAGTTTGTATTATTTCTTTTTAACAAACAACATCCCCTCTTTCAATTTTTTTCTATATAAATGAAGACGTTGAAGATCGAAGTTAAGATGATTCATTCAGATTTATTATTATTATTATTATTTTTGTCTTGTATTTAAGTACTTCATTCCTTAAATTTAAATTTGGTACATAAATATTAATTACTAAATTTTACTTATGGATTGAAATCATAATCACACTTGCCCAGTAGCTAAACTCCAAAAATATGTAAGAAAATCACAATTAAAATAATTAATTTATATCATTTTTTAGTTCTCTTTTCATCTTTCTCAATCTTCTCCTTTTTCATGTATTTTTCTCTCTTCTTATTTTCTTCTTTTTTTTTTATTCTCTATTTTTTATTTTCCTTTTATCACAATTGGAATGAGGCAAATGACGAATTATATTTATTATTTGTCTTTTTGGGATGATGCAAATGGTGCAAATATCTAGAAATTTTTTAAATTAAAAGAGACCGTTATAAATTCTATTAAAAGTAATATCAAAAAATAATTATTATACTAGTATTTATATAAAAAATTAGGAGTAAAGTTATACCGAGTAGAAAGCTATGGATGTGAAAAAGGAGCAAAAGGGGAGACCCGAATTGTTTTTTCCTTTTTTGAAGAACCCAACCCACTCAATTAAAACTTCAAAAGAGCAAGCCATGAGAATATGGATCAAGAGCTCTTCAAACCAAAAATTAGAGCCCAAATTTGAATTTGGACCCAACAACAAAATGGTGTGTTTATTAGCCACTCATTTAACCCCTCTTTGAGCTATTGAATGATGAAAAAGAGAGATGTAATTTAGTTGTTTAGGGGCCCCTTTGAGGAAGAAGTAAAAAAAATAAGAAAACTCCTATGAATTACTTCGATAAGCGGGGGTGGTTGGGAATTGAAGCTCCATGAACAAAATCAATCTTGTGATAACTTGAAAATACCTATGAGTTAATTTCTTATATCTAATATATTTAGTTTAGCTTTGCATGTATTTAAAAATATATAACTAGGTTAAAAACATAACGTAGAGTCAAACGAAAAAAAGATAGATAAGGATGAAGGAGTTGAAATAAGCATGAAGAGGCATGAGAAAAAGTGGGAATATTTTAAATGAAGTGGTATAATAAAAAGTTATAACTATTAGATAAAATGACATAACGAAAAATGACAAATTTTAAATAAGTGACATATGAAAAGTGATAACATTTTAGATGAAATGATATGTGAAAAGGTCTTTTAGATAAGACGACATGTGAAAAGTGGTAACCTTTTAAGTGAAGTGACATAATAAAAGGTGATAACTTTTAGATGAAATAATAAGACCAAATACTTTTCCCTCGTAGCTCCCTACTCCTATAAATAGGGGATAGAAGAAGGGAGGAAGAGACATTCTGAATGAAAGAAAAATAGTAAGAAGCATAGAGGTGAAGGAAGAAAAAGGAGTACGAAGTGTGTGATATTTGAGAGTATTTTGAGGTTTTAAATAAAAACCTTGGAAAAACTCTGCTAAATTTGTGAGAGCAGAGAAAGAGGAAGAGAAGAAGAATAAGGCTCACGATCAAAAGGAAATTATAAACTATTAGAAAGGTAAGCTTTTTCTTAAGTTTTGAAGTTTAATTTCTCTTTGATTTTTTGGGATTAGTTTTTGAGTATTGTGTTGGATATTTTTGAGTTAAGAAAGTGACCAAAAATTATCTCAAAACTCTGCCAAATATTTTAGAGAAAAAAGTCATAAATAAAGCAGGAACTTTGCCGAAATTAAGACTACGACTACTAAGGACCTAAGGTAAGTGGATATTATGGATTCATAGCCTACGTAGTTTTGAAGCATTTTACGTATTTTCAGTATAAAAATGTGCACATGTTTAATTTTCTTTCCGTATTTACTAAGTAAGTCCTTGTTAAAGTTTTACTTTGATATAAATGTTATTTTATTTTGTGTTTTCGAAATGTGATTTTGATATGTGTGCATCACTCATTATGGAAAGAAGTTATCTGAAAATACCTGCATTATACTAGGCTTCAATTTGGCCATACATAACCGTTCTGTGTTTGGGTGTATTGGTGAAGTGATAAGTGTGTACCCATATATAACCGTTCTGTATTCGGGTGTCTGGAAAAACAGTCTGATCTGCGTGCCCTAACCATTCTACGTTCGGGGGGCAACAGTGTTTCAAGGTACTCATGTATGCCATTCCGTATTTGGGTATGTGAGAAACCAGTGATAAGTATCTGTGCCTATGCATAATGTATGGTAATTGATTAATCCTTTATAATAGTGATGAAGTATACAACATGCATATAGTTTCTGATTTGTGCTTTCGTCTTCTGATTTGTATCTGTTTTGGAAAGATTATATGATATATGTTCTGTTGTGTGTAAAGAAACTTTATATTGCATGTACTACATTGTGATTTTATAATATTGTTTATTGGGATATTTTATCTCATCCCTCCTATCACCCTCTAGATACAAAAGATACCGCTGTAGAGTGAGTAGTGATACAGAGGAAATATTTGA
The DNA here is from genome assembly GCF_054855325.1 of Carica papaya. Lineage (NCBI taxonomy): Eukaryota > Viridiplantae > Streptophyta > Magnoliopsida > Brassicales > Caricaceae > Carica > Carica papaya. Next base: position 17,189,979 of record NC_142312.1, on the reverse strand, counting down.
AGACTAGACTCTGATATTAAGGTTACTGTTTCATATTTTTATTTAGTAATGTAAGTAAGAAAATTTAGAGTCTCATACATATGTTTATGTTTTATATTTAAGGAATGTAACACTTTTGCTACTCTTTTATTATTAATAAAGTCAAGTTATTTTACTTAACTCGAGTCAATATGATTTAAAAAAATATACTCTGGTTATTACCCTATAAGACGGGGTGTGGTCCGTTTCAAATCTGCTGCTCGATCCCTTTAATTGGTGGAAGACCATCTGGAATCTCTTTTGAAAAGACATCCTCGAATTCTCGTAAAATAGAGAAACATGACTAGGCAAAGAAGGGTTGGAGTAAGATAAACTTAAATAAGACTCCTTGTACTGAAGTATAATTAGGTTTTTTTTTTTTTTACAAATAACTCGCCTCACCTGTCTCTCCCTCATAAAGAGACTCTTTTTTTTTTCTCTCTATCTCATTCTCTCAGTACGCCTTTTTTATTTTTTCTTTGGGTCTCTTTTTCACTAAATGACCATTCTTTTTCTTTTCAGTCTCATTTTCTCTCAGTTGGCTATTTTTAATATTTTATTTCAACCTCTTTTTATCTCAGTAAGACGTCTTCTTATTTTAGGCCTTTCTTTTTCTTTTTCTTTTTCAGAATATATATCAAAAGTTCTCGTTAGTTTGATTTGATCTTCATGTACCTCTCTCAGTGTTAGAGGCGTAAGAACATAATTTAAATCATCCTTTTGCAATGAATAACAGTTGGTGCGACCTTTATGTTGTAATTGTTTAACAAACTGCCAAGATCCCCTGAGTATCAAATAACTGACATGTATAGATATAACATCACAACATACCTCGTCCTTGTACTTGCTGATGGAGAAGGGTACCATGCTTGCGTTGTGACTTTGACTTCGCCACACTCATTCAACTAGTGGAGTCAGTAAGGATTATGTTGTTTGGTACATGTCAACCCCAACCTTTCAATGAGCAGACTGCTTGTCACATTAGCACAACTTCTCCCATATGGAATACATTTTCTCTTTGTTCATTGTCCGTGTTCCTAGCTTATAAGTTTAGAGCTCTTCGAACTACAAAGACATCACTTCAAATTGGAGTTTCTTTAATTTTTTGAGACATAATGAAGTACCTGTAAAGAAAAAGCCAACACAAGATGGGTCACAATAAACCTGGAAGCGTCTAATATTGTTAAGGATGATCAATACTAGAGCAGTGGTGAGTTGACGCTTCAACTCAAGAAAAGTTCGTTCATATTTGGAATCCCAATTAAAGAGAAATCCCTTCTTGGTGAGATGAGTTATAGGAGTGACAATATAGGATAATCCTTTAATAAAACGTCGGTGGTAACCAACCAAACCCAAGAAACTGCGAACCTCTGCAGTGTTGTCAGTTGGCTCTAGTTAATGATAACCTTGATCTTGGAAGGATCGATAGAGATACCCTCACTAGAAATTATATGACCGAGAAAAGATATTCGGTCCAACCAAAAGGAACATTTGCTAAATTTGACATAAAGGCAATGCCACCGGAGAGTCTCTAATATTTGGGTCAAGTGAATGGTGTGCTCTTCGTGGGTCTTGGAATACACTATGACATGAAAATAGTAGGGGCATTAGTCAAACCAAATGACATGACTCGAAACTTAAATATGCCATAACGATAGTGGAACACCGTCTTGAGGATATCCTCAGGTTTTACCCATAACTGAAGATAGCCTAACCTAAGGTCAATCTTTGAAAAGATCGATGCACCCTGTAATTGGTCAAATAAGTCATCAATACAAGCTAAGGGATACTTACTTTTAATGCTCACTGAGTTGAGTTCCCAGTAGTTAATGCAGAGTCGGAGTGTTCCATCCTTGTTCTTTGCGAATAAGACTAGAGTGCCTTATGAGGAGTGACTGGGTTGGATAAACTTATTCTGCCTTAATGCGGTTATTTGATGTGCAAGTTCCACAAGTTTTGTTTGGCTCATCTGGTAGGGGGCTTCGAAATAAACTGGGTTCTGAGATAAGGTAATAGAAAACTCAATCTCCTGTCGGGGAGGTAGACCAGATAAATTTTCCAAAAGGACATCCTAAAAATTGCAGACCACCAAGATTGTCTGTAGTGATGGCTCAGAGTCCATATTCCTAGGTATCAACAAGTCAAGATTTTGAAATAACTCTCGTTCATACATTCACAAGTCACCCAAAGCCCTCATAATATGTCATACATTTACAAACAAACCACTTTGTAATCCTACGGTTGTTTTCATTTTGGTAAGCACAGGGTTACGACCTTGTTTTCACAATCTATGATAGCTCGATAGTTTTCTACCAAATCCCTCCCTAAGATTATATCAAACCCTGAGAAGTTTAAGAGTATGAGGTCTACAGCTGCATCGTTGCACGCGACACTAACTTTACAGTTCCTAAAGACTACATGAGCTTCTAAAAGTCCCCTAACAGGAGTCTCTATCATCAAAGTTTATCCTAAAGGTTCTGGTTTTATTTATAGATTTTCGCAAACATACATGATATAAATGAATAGGTAGACCTTTATCTACCAAGGTATGGGTAGTAGAATCATAAGTGGAAAGCATACCCTAAATAATAGCCAGTGTGGCTACCGCATCAGGCTCATCGAGGTGGTAACTCGGCCCTGGGCAAGAGGTTAGACAATGTCCCAAAGTTGCCAGGGATAGTCCCATGCGAAATGTTGAGTGCTACTGCCCTTGAAGTAATAGTTGTTAAGATGATGGTAGGGGGGATTATCGTGATCCTTTCCACAATGATGACAATACTGGGTGGGATTACCAGGAGATGGGCGAGGGGTAGAGATAGGTACTGTGACATCCCAAGTACTAATTAAAGCAAAAGAATGGCAGATACATAAACAGATATGAGTGCATATAAGGTAAATGTATGCAATGGAATAAATAATTAAAATTCTTTACAAAATAATAATAGAGTTCCCATTCTTACAATACTGAGGCAGAAACAAAATTAATTACAAGTCTCTATGAAAGATTGACTCATTAGAGTGCAGGACAAAATATACACTCATAACAGTTCACGGATCCACGAGATCTTTGAAGGCTTCAAGGGATAAATCAATGATCGGTTCCTCATTATCGTCCTCATCTAAGGGGGCATGGAAAGGGGTGAGTTCCACATACTCAGTAAGAAAAGCAGTTTTAAATAACATTACTAAGATTTCAAAAGTAAATAAAAAATAAACTAAAGTATCATAATTACTTACCATCGGAAATCTTTGTGTTAGTGGTCCACTTATTAATTATTAAAATGCTTTACTTTATTAAAAAAGCATCAAATCAATCATATTGTAATCGTATCATGTCAATCAAATCAATCATGCTGAAAATAGAAAAAATCAAATAAATCATGATTTGTTCTTTATTTCATTTTATTCTTCGTGCGAAGTCGTTCTGATTTCCATCTACTAAGGACAATATGGATTCCCGACTACCCATGTGGAATTACCAATTCATTTCATATTATATCAACAATTTGGGGCTTGTGAAACCAATAATACATTTACGGCTTGCCAAACTATGACACGATATATGACTTCAGTCGTGCCAATCACAATGGTCCTACATGTAAACTATGTTCACGACACTACTTTGTTAAAGATTATCGGTGATATCCCAAATGCATATTAAGGCATAAGGGTGCTAGATACAGAAATAGATCAGGACTGCATAATAGATAATTGCATGCAACGGAACAATTAATTACAGTCTCTTACAAAATAAGAATAGAGTTCCATACAAAACTGAGGCAGAAACAAAATTAATTACAAGCCTCTACAAAAGATAGACTCATCAGAGCGAGACAATTTTACACTCATAAAAGTTCATGGATCCACGGGATCCTCAAAGGCTTCAAGGGTAGGTCACTGATTGGTTCCTCACTATCTTCCTCATCTGGAGGGAGCATACTTAGTAAGAAAAACAATATTTAGATAACATCATAAAATTTCATAGGTAACTAAAGTACCATCATTACTTACCATCAAGAGTCATGTTAGAGTTCTTTATTAATTATGAAATCAATTTGGTTTAATAAAGAAAATGTCAATTTCAATCAAATCAATCATTCTGAAAATAGAAAAAATCAAACAAATCATGATATGCACTATTTTTCATTTTATTCTTCACGCGAAGTCGTTCTGACTTCTATCTATTGAGGGCAATATGGATTCTCGATTATGCATGTGAAATAACAAATTCATTTTATTTATGTCAGAAATTTGCAGCTTGCCAAACCAACAACACATTTACGGCTTGCCAAACCATAACATGATCTATGACCACGGTCGTGCCAACCACAATGGTCCTTCCTATATGTTAATTGTGGCCACGACTGTACTTCGCCAAAGGGTGACCCCTACAATTATATCGCGTCACCACTCTAGTCGGAGGCTGCACCATCATCCACAGGGAGCGGTCATCTCACATCTTTTCAGACTAGATGGGGGGAGAAATAGAAACCTCTCAGATATAAAAAGTCTAACAAAAGACTTTATAAATCATGCATGCCACTATCCATACATATTTCTCATGTCTATACATTATTTCATACTTAATTACTTTTTCATCATATAACGTATCATATGTCAATGTTTATCTCAAGCATTTGATCATTTAAATTAAACATGCAAGAAATCGATTCACATATGTTCATAAAACATGCAATTAACAACGTAAATCATTTCATTCATGTATATAAAATAATCATGCAAACATTTAATTTAACTTTGTTAATTTTAGTATAGAAATACTCCTTAGGATATTAGAAGTAAATACTAAATTCCTCATTAAAATCTTGGTGTTTCTTACACTTTTCTTTGTCTCTTCCTCTCTCTCTCTCTCTAGATCACTCCCTCTCTTTAAAGCTCTTTGGTGGATGGAAGAATAAAATGAAAGTGATGAAGAAATGGTGAAATAATGGTCCCTATTTATAGGAGATGGGGACTGTTAGATTTGTGCCAAGTGGTAAAATTTGATGAAGAGAGAGAAAGTCAATGTAAAAAGATGATATGCGACGATCAACAGATGGACGACGCGATATGTCGCCCAAGCCGGTGGTGCGCGCTGCCTAAAAGCAGTGCTTGGCACCCAAGGGGCAGCGCGCTTTACCCGAGGCACTGCTCGCTACCCTAGCCTACTGCGCGCAGGGCACTGCTCGTAGGCCTATTGTGCACAAGCTTTCTGTGCGCAGGCCTACCATGCAAATCGCGCCTCGCACCCCGCGCGAATAGGAGGTGCGCACAGTGCGCACATCCTGTACTGGCCGCGCATGCGCACACGAGCACGACGCGCGAAGCTCGCCCGGCCGAGATCCCTCACATTGACATTCCTGCAGGATTTTTGCTGTTTTTCTTCTATTTTTTCTTGGAAATCTTTTTATTTAATTTTTTTAAAAAATATAAATTGCTTACAAGATAAATACAATAATTAACTTCCATAAATTATTTAACCAAATAAAATATGAAATACAAAATTCATCCAAAATTTCAAAATACAAAATATTAAGGAGTTTAAATGGTGTTAAGGCTCGAATAAATAGGAGTTCACATTACAAATTAAGTAAAAGGTTTTCGGGGTGTTATATTCTCCCACCTTAGAAAATTTGGTTCCCTAAATTTACCTTGAATAGGTTTAGGAACTTTTCTCGCATTTCGCTCTCCAACTCCCATGTCGCCTCTTCTGGAGTATGGTGTTGCCACTGCACTTTCACCATAGGAATCCTCTTATTGTATAAAACTTTGTCGGTCCAACCAAAGATTTTCGCAGGGAGCTCTTCATACGTCATATCAGCTTGAACTTGCAGCTCTTGGTGTCAGGGTGGTACCTTTTGAGCATGGAGACATGAAAAATATTATGCAGACCCGTAAATTCTAGAGGCAAAGTAAGGCGATACGCCATATGTCCAACGGGTTCCACGATCTAAAACGGTCTTACATAACGGGGGCTCAGGTTTTCCTTCTTACCAAATCGCATTTTTTCCTTGTAAGGGAAGATCTTAAGGAAGACTTGATCGCCAACAACAAATTCTAGAGGTCTTCTATGATTGTCGGTATAGCTTTTCTGGTGACTCTGGGCAGTGGCTAAGTTCCTTATAATGATAGCAACTTTTTTAACAGTCTCCTGGATGTAATCAGTTCCTAAACGATGCTGGTTTCTGACTTTATTCTAATAAGTGGGAGAACTGTAGGACTTACTATACAGGGCTTCATACGGAGCCATGCCAATATTGGAATGATAACTGTTATTATAAGCAAACTCATACAGGGGAAGATACTTATACTCGTTATCGCCAAAGTCCACACAGGCATGCAACATGTCTTATAATGTTTGGATAGTATGTTCAAACTGGCCATCAGTTGGAGATGATAGGCAATGTTAAAGTATAATCTTGAACCAAGTGCTTCTTAAAAGTTGTCCCAGAAATGGGAGGTGTACCGGGGATCTCGGTCTGAAATAATGGATGAGGGGATGTCGTAGAGTCAAACAATCTCCTCAACGTACAAGTAAGTTAATTTCCTTATGAAATCTATGGTTTTGATTGGTAAAAATGAGTGATCAAACAAAGCTTGAATCTAGGCGAGGTAGGAATCGTTGCCATAATGGTTAAGGTAGAGTGCTTGCATAACATCAACTAATTTTCAACTGGAGGCCATGGTTTGGGCCAACAAAGTGAGCTCGTTCTGGCTCAGAGCATCAGCGACTACATTACCTCCACTGGTGTGGTAGACGATCTTACAGTTGTAGTCCTTCAGGAGATCCAGTCAATGTCTCTATCTTATGTTCAACTTTCTTTACGAAAATATATACTTCAAACTTTGTGATCAGTATAAATCTGGACTGTCTGACTGTACAAATAATGGCGTCATATCTTCAAGGAAAAGATTATGGCTGCCAACTCCAGGTCGTGAGTGGGGTAGTTGTGCTTATGGGGCTTCAATTATCTGGATCCATAAGTAATTTACCCAACTGTGCTGTATCAAAACATAACTCAATCCTATGTGAGATGCATCACAGTAAACTTGAAATTTTTCAGTATTAATGGGGAGAATCAATACTTGAGCAGAGATAAGACGATACTTTAACTTAGCAAAACTTTTATCACATTCGTAGTCCCAAATAAAAGATACACCTTTCTTGGTGAGACTGGTCAATAGAGGTGCAATCTTGGAAAATTCATCGATGAATCGCCAATAATAACCTATCAAACCAAGAAAACTATGTACCTCAGCGGCATTTATTGGTGGGTTCCAGTTTATCATTGTTTTAACTTTAGATGGATCCATATAAACGCCTCCACCTGAAATCATGTGGCCAAGGAAAGAGGCTCGATCCAACCAAAAAGAGCACTTGCTAAACTTAACATATAGCTGGTTTCAGTGAAGGATTTTCAATACCCGAGATAAATGGATTGCGTGTTCTTCTAAGTTTTTAGAATACACTAGGATATCATTAATGAGCACGATGACGTATTGGTCTGGTACGTGTCAAAAAGCTCAGTTCATAAGATCCATAAAAGTAGCAGGAGCATTAGTTAGTCCAAAAGGCATACCTTAAAGTCGTATTAATTGTATCGATATCAAAAAGTAGTCTTCGAAATATCTTCTTCTTTAACCCGCAACTGGTAGTACCCTGATCCGAGATCAATCTTTGAGAAGACTATAACACCTTACAATTGATCGAAGAGATCATCAATACAAGGTAAAGGATAACTACTTTTCACTGTTACATGGTTGAGTTCTTTGTAATTTATGCACATTCAGAAGGAGTCGTGCTTCTTCTTCACAAATAACACTAGGGTACCCTAAGGGGAATTACTGGAGCAGATGAATTTTTGACCAAGAAGCTCAGAGAGCTAGTTCTTTAACTCTGTGAGCTCAGTACGACTCATACGATATGTAGGTTTTGAGATAGGTTGTGTTCCAGGAAGTAAATCGATACAAAACTCTATCTCCCGTGGGGGAGGCTAACCAGGTAGATCCTTTTAAAAGACTTTTGGAAAGTTACAAACAATAGAAATAGTGTATACAGCGGGATCAACATCCATTTTTCTATTTGTTCTGAGGTTAGATAAAAACAAAACTAATTTAAAGATTTTCATTTCATTTTTGGTGATCACAAGGTTATAATTTTTCTTTCATAGTTAATGATTGTCCTATACCTCTATAACTAATCCATTCCTAAAATAACATCAAATCCTAAAAAATTTAAAAGTATAAGATCTACAAATAATTATACTCCTGAAGCTTTTATATTATAATTTTTATACACACAATGAGCTTCTAATAAGCCCCTAGAGGGAGTTTCTGCTACTAACACTTCATCTAAAGGTTCAGGCTTAATATCTAATTTACAAAAAAAATGAACAAGAAATGAAAGAGTGGGTAACACCTGTATCAATTAGAGCTTTAGCAGAAACATCATGGATAGAAAGCACACCTTGGATAAGGACAAGGGTGGTGAGGGCATTGGGTTTATTAAGGTGGTACAGACGACCCTAGGCTACTAGTTTGGCCATGTCCTTCAGCCGCTGTGGGTAGTCTTTCACAAAGTGTTGAGTGCTTTTGCACTTATAATAGGCGTTATTCAAACACTGATAGGGCTGATCACCATGTAGGTGACCACAAGGCTGCCATGGTTTAGAAGATCGGACAAGTTGTCTAGTAGGTGGAGACGAGGGGGACAACTCGGGGTCGTTTATCAGGATGACTACTAATTGAGTTAGGCAGTCGTCTTCTTGGTTGTTAGGGTTGATGGTGTTTTTGTTGGGTATGGACTCGAGTGATGTGTTTGTGTTAGACCGAGATAAGGTCTTTGGCCAACTGAGCATGTTTTACAACCTTGGCATACGAGTTGGGTCTTAGCATCGCAACCCAGTCATAGATATCGGCATTAATGCTTTTCTAGAATTTTCTAGCTTCGCGACTCTCAAGGGTGACCATCAATGGGGCAAACCTAGACAACTAGACAAATCGGGCTGCATATTAAGTAACCGTTAAGTTTTCCTGGTGGGGGTCCTAAATTCCTCCTCCTTCTCTTGGACATAGATTGAAAAAAAGTTATCAAAAAAAGTATTCATGAACCAAGTGGTTGGGATAGGTAGAACTTCCTTTTTAAGCTGCCACCAATGTTCGGCTTCACCGGTTAGCATAAAGGCTGCTAGGGAAGCTTTTTGTTCCTTGTTTAGGTCTAAGATAGAGAAAAACTTCTTTATCTACAGGATCCAAGCTTTGGCTACTTAGGGGTCGGGGCCTCATTCAAAGTGGGGTGGATTAAATTTCTTAAACTCTACTATGTTATAGGAGATGAACCTCTTAGCTGGTCGGTAGTTTGGGGTAGGAGGATGTTGGCAAAGGTTGGCTTGGTTTTATCCTATGGTTGTGGTTCAACCCTGGATAGCTCGGAAGAGTTCGGTAAACTCAGCCATGGTCGGATGATCCTGGGCCTCAGATCTTTTGGTACACTCTACAGAAGGTCTTTCTAGCATCATTCCTATAAAAGAAAAGGAAGACATGAGTTGGTTGTTTAGTTTTTGAAAGATGGCACATTTCCTAAGTATCTTAGAAGGGTCTCCTAACTATAACCTCAGTTGTAAAGGATTATTCTGCGTAATTGCTCTGATACCATTTGTAATATTCCAAATGCACATTAAGGCATAAGAGTGCCAGATATAGAAACAGATCACGAGTACATAATAGATAATTGTATGTAGCAAAACAATTAATTACAATCCCTTACAAAATAATAATAGAGTTTAATGCAAAATTAAGGCATAAACAAAATTAATTATAAGCCTTTACAAAAGATGGACTCATCAAAGTGCGAGATAATTTTGCACTCATAAAAGTTCATGGATCCACGGGATCCTTAAAAACTTCAAAGAGTAGGTCAGGGATTTGTTTCTCACTATCTTACATATTTAGAGGGGGCACGGAAAGGGGTGAGTCATTTCATATATTCAGTAAGAAAAATAGTAATTAGATAACATCATAAGATTTCAAAGGTAATTAAAAGTACCATCATTACTTACCATCAAGAGTCATGTTAGAGTTCTTTATTAATTATGAAATCAATTTTGTTTAATAAAGAAAATGTCAATATCAATCAAATCGATCATGCTAAAAATAGAAAAAATTAAACAAATCATGATAGCACTATTTTTCATTTTATTCTTCGTGCGAAGTCTGTCTGACTTCTATCTACTGTGGGTAATACAGATTCTCGACAACCCATGTGGAATGACCAATTCATTTCATTTATGTCATTAGTTTGTGGCTTGCCAAACCAACAACACATTTACGGCTTGCCAAACCATGACACAATCCATGACTATGACCATGCAACCACAGTGGTCCTACATGTTAACTATGGCCACGGTCATACTTCGCCATATAATCATATAGGGTCACCAGTTTCGTCAGAGGGTACATCATCATCTATAGGGAGTGGTCTTTTCACATCTTTTCATATCAGATAGGGAGAGAAATATAAACTCCTTAGACATAAAAAGCCTAATGAAACACTTTATGAATCATGCATGCCACTACCCATACATATTTCTCATGTCTATACATTATTTCATGCTTAATTTCTTGTCCATCATATAACGTATCATATATCAACATTTATCTCAAGCATTTAATCATTTAAATTAAACATGCAAGACTTCAATTCACATATGTTCATAAAACATACAATTAACAACATAAATCATTTCATTTAAGCATATAAAATAATCATGCAAACATTTAATTTAACTTTTTTAATTTTAGTCTAGAAATACTCCTTAGCATGTTAGAAGTAAATACTAAATTTCTTGCTAAAACTTTGGTGTTTCCTAAGCTTTTTCTTCATCTCCTCCTCTCCCTCTCTCTCTAGATCCTTCTCTCTCTAAAGCTTTTTGGTGGATGGAAGAATGAAATTGAAGTGATGAGGAAATGGTAGTGAGGGACCCTATTTATAGAAAATAGGGACCATTAGATTTGTGCCAAGTGGCAAAATCTGGTGAAGAGAGAAAGTTAATGTGAAAAGATGAAATGTGATAACAACGGATGTTGTGATGTGATAGTGGTGCGAAAATCGGAAGCACGTCACAAAAACGATGCCTACACGTTGCCATAGCTGGTAGTGCTTGGCACCCAAGGTGGCAGCGCGCTTTGCTCGAGGTAGCGCATGCTGCTCCAGCCTGCTACGCAGCGCAAGCCTACTGTGTGCAAGACACTACTTATAGGCCCACTGTGCACAAGCCTCCTGCGTGCAGGCCTTCCATGCAAACCGCACCTCACGCCCCACGCAGATGGGAGTTGCGCACAGTGTGCATGTTCTGTGCTGGCCGTGCGTGACACGCAAAGTTTGCGCATGCGGGATCCCTCCCGCGGGCATTTTAACAAGATTTTCACCGTTTCTCCTCCGTTTTTCCCGTAATCTTTTTATTTAATTTTTTTAAAATATAAATATCTTAAGAGAAAAATAAAATAATTAATTTTAATAAATTATTTAACCAAATAAAATACGAAATTAAAATACAAAATTCACCTGAAAATTCAAAATACGAAATATTAAGGAGTTTAAATGGCCTTAGGGCCCGAATAAATTGGGGTTCACATTACAAATTAAGCAAGAAGATTTTTGGGGTATTACATGACCCATACAATCATATCGCGTCACCACTCACGTTAGAGGGTACGCCGATATCCATAGGGAGCGGTCCTCTTATATCTTTTCAAACTAGATAGGGGAGAAATAAAAACTCTTTAGAGATAAAAAGTCTAACAAAACATATCATTTATGAATCATGCATGCCAATATCGATGAATATTTCTTATGCTTAACATCATACTTTATTACTTCATCTCGTCATATGCATTAACATTTATTATATATAAATTAACTATTTTAGTTAAACATGCAATTAACTGGTTTACATTCGTTCATATAAACATGTCATAACACATATTAATCTTATTAATGCATATAAAATTAAGCATATAACCATTCAATCAAAATTCCATTAATTTAATCTAAAAATGCTCCTTAGTATGTTAAAAATAAATACTAGATTGTTTATCAAAACTTTAGAGTTTTCTTACTTCTTTCCCTCTTCTGATTCTTCCCCTTCTCTCTCTAGCTCACACACTCTCTCTCTAGAACTCTTTGATGGATGGAAGAATGAAGTTGGAGTGGTGAGAAAATGGTGAAGAGAGGTCCTTATTTATAGAAAATGGAGACCGTTAGATTTGCACCGAGTGGCGAAATCTTGTGAGGAGAGAGAAAGTAAAAAGTGATTTGATGTGACGCGACGACTGATGGATGCAACTGACAGATGGCCGACGTGATGATGATACAAAAATTAGAGGCATGAAACCCAATTGACGGCGCATGCCCCCCATGGGGCGGCACTCGTCACCCAAGGGGTGGCGTGCTATGCCCAAGGCAGTGCACGCTGCCTTAGCCTGTTGTGCGAAGACCGCACGCCTCGTGCCTTATGCGGATGGGACGTGCGGGCGTATGTGCTTGCGGCACGTGGGGGTTGCATGGGCAGGGAGGTTTTCCCGCAGGCATTTTATGCAGGATTTTTCTGCCGTTTTCTCCTTCGTTTCTCCTGAAACTTTTTCAAGTTAATTTTAAAAATAAAATTTTAACAAACCAATATTTAAAATAAATTTTAAATAATTATTTAATTTAAATAACCAATAAATATGAAGACTAATAAATTAAATTTCTTTCGAAAATTAGAGCAAGAAATTTTAAAGAGTTCAAATGGCCTCAGAGACTAAATAATTAGGGGTTTACAATATAATCAAACACAAAAGTTTTCAGGGTGCTACATGTAGCATGAGAGGTCTTTTCTCTGTGTGATTGGAGTTGGGGCCAACATGTCTCCTCCACAGTTGCTGTTGTTGCTGCTAAGTGCGAAAATGGGATATGCACTGTTATCTGGCCGCAACAAGTCCTTTGGTCGTCTGGGTGTGCTCAAGTGTCTCCATATATGTGCTGGGCTTTAGGATTGCAATGCGATAGTAGATGTCTGCTTTGAGGCCTCTAATGAATTTTTGAGCTTTCTGGCTCTTCGTGGCCACCATCATGGGAGCGAATCGAGATAACTGAACAAATATTGTAGCATAGTGGTTAACAGTCAGGTTTCCCTGATGTAGGTCCCAGAACCCCTATTCCTTCTTCTCTCAAATGTATACTGGGAAAAATTCCTCTAGAAAAACGATCATAGAGTGGGTCTAATTATTAGGAGTTAGCAAAACATCCTTCTTCAGTCGCCACCAATGCTTGGCTTCACCTATGAACATGAAGGTAGTAAAAGGGTCTTTTTATTCTTCAGAGAGGTCCAAGACAGAGAAGAGATTCTCAATTTACAGAATCCAAGTTTTTGTAGGCAAAGGATCAGGTCCACCATCAAAATGACGAGAGTTTAGTTTCCGAAGGTTGAAAATGTTGTGAGAAATGGTCTTATCTAAGGGGCAACAATAATGAGTAGGAGGGATCTAGTCATGTTGGGCATGATTATGACCTACTATGGCGGTCAGACTCTAAATAGCTTGAAAGAGTTTTGTAAACTCGGCTCAAATCAGGGTGTCCTTAGCCTTAGTGCGGTCTACGAATGGCCTCCCACGAGTCATTTAATCTACACGCAAGAAATAAGTGGTTGGCAAGAATGTTATTCCTAACTCTAAGAATTTTCTAAGAATCTTATGTCTAACTATAGGCTTTAATGTAAGGGGATTTTAAAAAATCATGCTCTAATACAAAGTTATGACATCCCAAATACCTGGTGGGGTATAAGGGTGCTTGATAACAAAAACATATAAAAGTGCAAAGAAAATGTATGTAGCAAAAGCTAGAAATCCCTTACAACAAAAATATAAGATGAGTATTTATGTAATTAGGACCAACACAGGTCATTGAATAAACACATACACAAAAGTTACTTAATTTCAAAAATATTGTTTATCAGAGTGCGGATAAAATAAGAACTTGTAAATGCACTAGGGGTCCAAGGAAGGGTCAAAGTAGGCTTCAAGAGGCAACATTGTAGGCGGCTCATTGCTACCATCATTTGGGAGGTCCCAACATTGAAAGTGATGAGTTCCATGAAATTCAGTAAAGGAAATAGTATTAAAATTATACTGCTAAGGTTTTACAAGTTATTTAACCTCAAATGAACATGATCACCCAATAAATACATACCTTGGAGATCTATTGCAAAAGGATAGATTTAAATATTTAAAAAACAATTGTTTTTTTCAGGAAAACCCTTTTTAACATATCAAACAAAATAAAAATTCATGGAGATAGATAAGATCAAAGGCTATTACCGAATAGAGAAAATACCACATGAATATGAAGAAGTCATGTCTTTAGTTAAAACACAACATAAGAAATAATCACATTATTACATCTTTTGCCATTTCCTCATGCGAAACCGTTCCGACATATATTTACTGAAGGTAGAAGTGATTTCTAACTACCATTGTGAATGATGCCAGATCATATCATATTAGCACGTTTCGGTTTGCCATACCAATATATGGGTGGGATCTATGACCATGACCATACGTCGCCACTATGGCCCCTACCTTCGGTTACATGTATCCATTCTTGTCAAAGGAAACACTCTCATTCACAGGGAATGGTTCACCATCAAATTTAGATTCAGAGACAAAGGTAGAAATAGAAACAAAAACAAAACCCTCTCAGATATAACAACCTAAAAAATGTTTTTGTGTTTTCCTTTTTCTTACTTTGGCACAAGGCCATCATATCCAAATTCAACGAATATAAAACAGATCAACGTAATGCAACACAATAGTGCACATATTTTAAAGTAAGACAAGATAGCAAACAATAACATGCACCAACATAATTCATATAATTTATTTAAAAAGGGCACTTAAAGGTATAAACAGAAATACAAGATCCGTTACCGACACTTGGCGAGTAACCATTCTTAGAAGTGCATAGGAAAAGTGTTCTGCATCTAGAATTCCTTTGGTAACTCCTATAAATTTCCTTCCTTGCTTTTTCTTTCTAGAACTCTACTTTCTCTCTCTAGAACCTCACTTTCTCTCTTTAGAATATATGTGAGAAGAAAGGAAGATGGAATTGAGTGGAAAATGAGGGGGAGGGGCCTAATTTATAGATTTTGGGAATTTTCAGATGCGTGCCACATGGCAGACATCATAATCATCCACGTGGTAGCAAGGAAGAGGCTACTACGGTGGGACCCATATAGCAGGGTGTGCCATGCCCTATCGGCACGTAGGGCATAGGCGCAATATGCACATGTGCAGGCACTGTCATGCTCGCTTACACGCAGGCGCGTACGTGTCAGCATGCGTGCACTGTGCCGCGAAGGCATCTGTATGCATAGTGTGTGCACACTGTGTCGTGTGCATGTGCTGTGCGCGGCCTTGGTAGTTTTTCTATGCGTCCGAGGATTTTTTTTCCCTCCTTGAGGTTTTTCCCCTGTCTTCCATTTTTTTTTTCGATTTTTCACCGTTTTTCTCTCTTCCCTAAAAATGCAAAAGTATTACGTATACATATTTTAAAAATTTTCTAAAATATGGGTTAGTTTTAAAAACATGCATTTATAAAATAGGTGCAAAATATTAAGTATAAGTGCCCTTAAGCCCCAAATGGAGTTTTCAACACCACGTTTAAGCGTAGAGGTCTCGGGGCATTACAGTTTTTGTTACCCCAAAATGACTGGTAAGTCCCCCACTATGTGCTTCGTGCACCAGCAACTCCTTAATAAAACACTTAGGAACACATAAATTACTATCCTTAAGAATGAAATCATCATACTTATGGAACTCTTGGAATGCATAATGCTCACATGCATGAAAAATAATATAAAAATCTTTATGATTTGCATACATCTCTTTGATATGTTCAAATCCTAAGAACTTAGAACTTGGTGTGGTAATTAGAGGATATCTTCGAGACAATGAATCAACAATAATATTGTCCTTAACCTGTTTATATTTGATGACATAGGGGAATGACTCAATGAACTCTACCCACTTACTATGTCGATGATTGAGTTTACCTTGGCCATTTAGGTGCTTTAGGGATTCATGATCGATGTAAATCACAAACTCCTTCGACAGTAGGTAGTGTTGCCATACTTCTAATGATTTTACTAAGATATATAACACCTAGTCGTAGGTTGACTAATTCAATAGTGCTCTGTAAAGTTTCTTACTAAAGTAAGCTATAGGGCACCTTCCTGCATTAGAACTACGCATATACCTATATCTGAAGCATGACATTCAAAGTCAAAATTTTTGTTACAGTCAGACAAAATAGGAATAGGTGCAGACTATAGTTTTTCTTTTAATAAAGCAAAAGTATATTCTTGTTTTTCATCCATGCAAAATTTGCATCTTTCCTTACTAATTCATTTAATCGAGTAATGATGGAACTAAAATCTTTAACAAATTTATGGTAAAAGCTAACCAATCCATAGAAACTTCTTATTTTGCTAGTTTTATCGAAGTAGGCCATTCTCTATCTACTTTTACTTTATTGTAATCCACCTCAATGCCTTGAACTCACAACAAAACCTAAAAATATTAACTTATCACAACAAAAGGTGCACTTCTTGGCATTGACATATAATTGTTCATTTCTAAGGACCTCAAGGACAGATCCGATATGGTGGAGGTGCTCCTTTAAGGACTTACTATAAATAAGGATATTATCAAAGTATACTATAAAAAATTTACCAATGCACAGTTATAAGACATGGTTCATAAGCCACATAAAAGTACTAAGGGGTATTTGACAGATCATTCAACTTAATGATGGAGTGACTATACTACACTGTTATTTTATTGATGGCTCTGTAATTGACACACATTCTACAGTAACCATATTTCTTGGGTACTAGTTGTGATACCTAAACCTTTTTTTTCAGATGTAGTATTTTATCGTGTTTTAAATTTCTAATTTGAAAATCAAAATATTTTTAAGCATAAAATAAAATCATATTTTTTTCGAAGTGTTAAAAAATTTTAAATGAAACAAAAGAAAAAAATAAAAAAGGAGAAGGGCCCCACAGGAAAAGACAGCCTATGGGAAACATCCACAAGCCCATGCGCTCACATGCTTGCGCACTTGTAGCATGTATAGGGGAACAATGGTCGTGTCCCATTGCTATCACATTCACCTACCACGCGCATGCTACATGCCTCACATCACATCCGATGCCGCACGCTGCTACCTTGTCTACGCATACTGACCTCGCGGATAGTCACGTCCATTGCCACCTCGCTATCCTGTTGCCATGTGGCATGCATGCACACCATGAGGTGATGGTCGGTTGGCCACTTGGCTATTTAAATCAAATTCTTCCTCTCTTTTCCTCCATTCCTTCATTTTTCTTCTTCCTCTTCACTTATCTGAGAGAGAAGGAGAGAGAGAGAGAAAGAGAGAGAGAGAGAGAGAGAGAGAGAGAGAGAGAGAGAAAGAGATGGAACCAAGGAGACTTAAAAAGCTTTATTCCTTCACATAGTAAGCTTTCTTCTTTTCTTCTTGATTTTCTTTCTTCACTACGATATCTAAGAGCTCCCCCTTAAGCTCTTTTTTCACTCAAAAATTCTAGAAAACTTGTAAGATCCACAGGTTGTTGAGTAACCTTTTTTCTCCTTCAAGCCGCAAGCAACCTCATTTTTAAAATCTAAACACTTGAAAGTTTAGGTAAGGGTCTTGGTATTTTTGCATACTCTCCTAAGGTGTTTTTTAGACTCTGAAACATTTAAAGATAAGTTAAATTTCATGATTGTTTGGTTTGTTTTCATGCATGTAATGAACATTGTTTCACGATCATATTTAGTCGAGTATTAGATGGATTTTGAATGTTTTTTCTTTGAATTTTTTGTGGATATGAAAATGTATGCTTAATTTGGGTAATGAAAATGGAAGGAATTGTTTTGAGTGGTACGTTGAGTGTGTGGGCTGGACCCTTTGCATCACCTTTGGGCAATGGCTGAGAGAGTTACCCAATTGGGCTTTGGCCTGAGACAGTAACTCGATGGTCCAATTTAGGTGGACGAGCCCTATAGGTTGAAGTGAATGATTTGAACTGTAAACCTGATTGTGATTTTAAATCGTTAAGAAAAGTATAAAGACTGAAATTCATTTAACCATTATCACTGAGGGGTGACCGAATATGAGTGCTATAGACTGTTGGTGAACCGCTCCCTCTGAATGGTACTGGCTTTCCCTCTTACGAGAGCAGATCACGATTGATTGTAGGAGCTGTAGTGGCAAAGTACGACCGTGGAGATAGTTTTTAATTGCTTTACTGTATATCAAACTAAACTATTTTTCATTCACAGTAGTAGTCAGGGATCCCTTCTACCATCTATTGATATAAGTTAATATGATTTTACATGAAGATCTTTAAAATTGTAACTAAATCAACTTGTTTGACTGTTTAGCTAGGACTGTTGATTGGTTACCCATGTTTAGATCATTTTTTGAATTGAATATGTTTCTCATTATTCATTTTTTATTACTTATGTCTGAGACTGGAATTCTAAAATGTATTTTGATTAAACAAAAGTACGATGTTTTCGAAGATATTTTAAGTGAACCCATTCTACGGCTGTCCCTAATGGTAAGTTCACTGATTGTGAAGGTAACAACACGTTTTGAAAATGAATAACTTTTGAAACTTTAGTAGTGTAGTTTAAATACTATTTCCCTTAATGAGTTTTATGGAACTCACCCCAATCCATTTCCCCCCAGATGATGAGGAAAGTGAAGAATCGCTCCCTGAGTTACCCTTTGAAGCTTGTTTAGATCCGTTTTCGGATCTCTAGTGGATCTTTGAGTGCATATGAATGATTATACTTTGATAAACAAACATTTTGTAACGAAAGAAGTGGCTAGAACAAGCATTATATACATTTTTTTAGCCAACTTCTTGGCCTCAGATGTATTTAAACACCAAATTTTTGTAAGGGATAACTTTTCTTCTGCCTGTTTAATTGTTTTAAGCACTCATATCTATTCTGTTATCGGACACTATTACTTCATTGGCCACTGAGATGTCATAGGTGGTATTAAAGCAAGATTCTTGGACATCCCTTACACTGAGATCTTGGGTTTAAGTTTTGAAATCTAGAAATTTTTTAGAACACTAATATCTTTTAGATCCTAGTAATAGATAACTCTACCAAACCCTTATCTCTCTTTTATAGGCAAATATGACTCGAGGGAGACCATCTGTAAAAAGGTATGATGCCTAAGATGCCCCAACCCAGACATAATTATTTTAGGCAATTCAGGGTTTGACCATCGTTGTGGGCCATAGTTTTTCCCATAACGCCAGCCAACCTCCTTCTGCAAACGAACATTGTTAAAATAATGTACCATTTCGCATAATATCTCAGAGTTTTAAAAACTAAACTCTCCTCACTATGATGGTGGACCAGAGGCCATGGTTGCAGAAGCATGGCTCATGCGAATAGAAAAGCTTTTCTCTGCTTTTGAGTTCACCAAAGGGTAAAAGGTTGCCCTTGCAGTCTTTATATTCACTGGAGAGGTCGAGCACTGGTGGCATCTCAAAAAAAACACCATGCCTACTCGAACTGTTTAGAACCAGTTTATTGATGCTTCCTCAAGAGTTTCTTTCCAGTTTATGTTCGGGTGAAGAAAGAAGAAAAATATTAAGACCTGCAATATGGAAGCATGACTATGAGCCAGTATGCCTCCAAGTTCATTTGGTTGTCTAGATTTGCCCTAGATATCATAACTATAGAAAATAAGAAGGCCCCAAAGTTTCTTAAGGGTATAAGGGCCAACATATTCGACCAAATGGCCATGATGAGGTCAAACACCTACGTTAAAGCCCTTGAGCATACTCAGTTGGCCGGGGAACTTCCTGGTGCCTGTTACTGGTACATCCATTGTCATAGCACAACACTAATAGAATAGGAAGTAGATCGACCAGGGTCATGCCAATAAGTGACCCAGAAGAGCTCCTGTTGCAGTTGTTGCCCCACCTCCATCTCTCGGTAAGCCTTCTCAACTTACTCAAACATGTCAACACTGTGGTCGAAACCTTGGTGATTGACCCTGCTATACGTTGAACAACGCCTGCTACAAGTGCAGAAGTACACAACATTTTTTGATGGACTATCCGTAGAAACCTAGGGAGGCTGTTAGATATGTTGCTAGAGGAAGGGTCTTCCACCTAGCGAGCCTGGTGCTGTGGTGATGTTTGCTATCATTTAGGGTACACTTTCTATTCTTAATTCTACTACTCGTGCGTTGATTGATACTAGTGCTACTCACTGCTTTGTATCTTATGAATTTGTTAGGAATTTGACAATTGAACCTGAACCCTTAGGACAAACCATGGTTATAGAGACACCATCTAGGGGAAGTTTAGAAGCCTATGTTGTGTATAAGGCATATAGGGTGAAGGTTTCAGGTAGAGAATTAGTTGTAGACTTTATAGTTCTAGATTTTTCTAGTTTGATGTGATTTTGGTCATAGACTAGCTAGAGACCTATCATGTCATTATTGACTGCTATGATAAAACTGTAACTCTTCATCCCCTTAAAAAGAAACAATCTTAGAATCAAGACCAACAAAAAATTTTATTTTGTGTAAGTCTTGAATTTTTTAAAATTAAATATTTTTAACATTTTATATGAAATGCATGATAAATATTTTTTAAAGTAAATTTTATCTTATTATCTAACCCATTTGATGTATAGGCCAATGGATTCTAAAAACTCAATACAGATAATCTTAATTGTTTGTGACTTCACGAATGTTTTTCTTGAGGAGCTTCCAAGTCTACCAACCAGGTGGTAAATCAAATTCTCCATCAACCCGGCTTCAAGGACACAGCCTGATAGTGCATAAAAACGACATCTTCATTATCTGCCTTTGATATATTAATTGGACCAATTACAATTTAATTTTAATTATCTTCCTACATTTTGTTATAGGATGATATATTAATTGGACCAATTGCAACTTAATTTTAACTATTTTCCTATATTTTGTTGCAGGATAGAAGATAAAGATGAGATAAAGAAAACAACATGAAAAGAGGCAGAATTCATGGACTAGTTGTCAGAATAGAGACAAGCTTAAAGCAAGGCTTGGGTCCAGCAGATAGTAGTAGGTTTTGTTCCCTAACATTCAAGCCTCTAGCAAGGCTAAGGCAAGCAAATAGACTCGTAGACCCGACACACGATCAAATAAGCCTCGGCCAAGGCTTACTTACATCCTAACAACAACTAAAGAGTGAAATTGGCCCATGGTCACAACTATCACTTGGACAAAAAGATAAGAGCCATAACAACATCCGACCAAGCCTTGGCCAAGGCTTGCATCACGCGTAGCAGCCAACTTGGAAAAGATACGCTTTTTAAATATGAAGGAAATCCCATTCCAATTGGGATTGACAACCAAAAATTAAGGAGAAGATTATTTTTTAAAGTAAAAAGAACAAGAAAATTATCAGGAAAAATCTCAATTGGAGAAAAGAGGAAACCTAACTTAGTTTGGGTTATAAAACATGGACTGAAAAGAAGAACCAAGGCATCCTTCCTTCCCGACACTGCAGGCAGCACCATGAGTGGCTGATTTATTTTCTTTTTCTTAGTTAATGGATTTATTAATTTCCAGTATTGTATTATGAGATCGAATTGTGTTAATTTAAGTTTTATTTAAATCCCAGCATTTACTTATTTTTTGCATATATATATTTGCTGTCTTTGGAGCAGTTTGAACATGGCATATTGGACACGTGAAGAAGCAGCATATAACTAGCTAGGAAGCTCAATCCGTAATTGTTTTGAGTGACACCAGCACCAAGTGGCAATCAATGCCGAACTAAAAAGGTAAGTAATCTGGTTGACCAATTCGCGTGGATGAATCCGACAACCTGAATCAGATCCCTCTAGATCTCAAGATCGTTGACAGATTAAATCTTGAGGATGTTCTCGTAACTATCTAATCAACAAAGAATTAGTTGATGAATGTTTCTCAACTCGTTCAGGACTAAGGGGAGATTGGTTGTCAAAAAATTTTCAATAACTATAACTGGTTTATTGTATTTTAAATAAAGTTAATCTTTGTATCTATGATCAACTACATAACTAGAACTTAACTATTATATTAACTGGAAATCTCTCACATATTTAATCTATTTCTAACTCGTTGCAAAGTGTTTACATTTAATTATTTTAATATGTTCCTATTTTATGTACTACATTCTTTCCATTAAATATTGGATACTCAGAAAAACCCCTTGTTTACTTTTCAATTACTGGTCAAGGAATAGAATCAACTCTCAACTCCCTGTGGATTCGACCCTACTCGTCACTACTACAATTTTAAATTATTGGTATAATAGGACCTATATTTTTGGTGGATTCGACAACCATCAAATTTTGGCACTATTGCTGGGGATTTGAGATTAACTGATTATTTTCCTTTTTTATGATCAGAATTGATCGTGGATAGCCACTTTTTTATGATCATAAGATTGAGAAGACTGCTAAGAGCTTGAGAAAATAAACTAGATAAAGAAGACAGTTTTGCCAAAATCATATTCCATGCACTGTAACTGAAACTGAATGAATAAAATGAGAACGCACATTGAGGGAGCTGCTAGGCCCACCTGTGACATCCCAAATACTAATTAAGGTATGTGGGTGTCAGATACAGAAAAAGAATTACGAGCACATGATAAAATTTTATGTAGCGAAGAAAACAAATGCAATCCCTTGCAAATATATAAGTTCCAATTACAAATATATAACTGAGGCTAGAAGTGGCAGTAAAATATAATATCAAAATACAAAAGAAGGCCACTTCTTTCACTATATTATTGGACTCATCAGAGTACGGGAACGATCATGCACTCAAGTTTTGTGGATCCACAGGATTCTCATAAACTTCAATGGGCAGGTCAGCTAGTGGTTCCTCATTCTCTTCCTCATTTGGGGAGTATAGAAAGAGTGAGTTCCATATGCTCAATAAGGAAAACCGTATTTAAATAACATTGTAAGGTTTTAAAGGTAAATTATTTTAACATAAATACTTACTATTTGGTTACTTTGTAGACCTATTTTACCTTATGAAAATAATTTATTTATTAGAGAAAACATCATGTTAATATAATCAACACAAACACATAGAATAATGACAATTTACTCAGGCACATTTCCAGCTTGCCAAACTATGGCACGATCTATGACCACGACTGTACCAACCATAGTGGTCTTATTAGATATTCTATAGTCACGATAGTACTTAGCTAAAGGTGACCCCTAACAGATATTCACGTCACCACTCTCGTCAGAGGGTACGCCGTCATCCATAGAGAATGGTCCTCTTATGTCTTTCTAAACCAGATGGAGGAGGGAAAAAATAAATACCTCGGATGGGGATAGGGGAACAGATACCCCTTAAAAATAAAAAGTCTAACGAGACACTTGATGCATTATGCATGTCAATACAAATACATACTTTGGACCATTAATGCTTCATTCCACTTTTCTTTTCTTTTTTTTTTTGTTCTTTTTATTTTTTTCAAATACCCTTACTAGTTTCATATTATTATAATTACATACAAATCATCAAGTGTCTATCACTCACATGGCATGCTTGAAATCAAGAACAATTCAACTTATTAAGCCTACAAATACAAAACATGCAAAAACAGGAAAAATCACAAAATTATCAATTTAATCTTTTTTTTTGTCTAAAAATGCCCATTAAGATGTAGAAATACTAAATTCCTTATCGAAACCTTGATAATTTCTTTTACACTGTCCTTTTTTTCTTCTCCTCCTTACCTCTGTAGATCGCTTTCAATCTCTCTCTCTCTCTAATTCTTAAAAGATGGAAGAATGGAAGTGTGGAGAAAATGGGAAGGAAGGACTCCTATTTAAAGAAAATGGGGGTCATTGGATTTGCACCAAGTGAAGAAATTTGGTGAAGAGAGAGAGATAAAAAGATGTTTGGCACAAAAAATAGAGGAGGAAGACCTCCTCCACCGGCGGGGGAGCCAGGAGTCACAATACATCGCTCAAAGTGGGCAGCGGCACAGTGCCCCAGGCGGTAGTGGCCTCACTTGTCTAATGCGCTGTAAGACTAGCTTGCAGGCGCAGGGCTACTCTGCCGCATGCGCAGGACCTAGCCTACGCACAAGGGCCTATCCACGCAAGCCTATTGTGCGAATGGCGCGGGTACAATGTGGGATGCTTGTCTGCGCGCGAGGTGACGCGCGGACGGCCCTTGCACATGACAAGATGCGCGCAGGATTGACTGTCATGTGTGTAGATGGGACGTGCGCATTGTGTGCACGTCCTATGCCTGCTGCACGAACGTGTGGGTGCACAGAGCACGAACACCCACAAGCAGCCCTTTCTCGTGGGGTTTTCCGGTAGGACTTTTGTCCCGTTTTTTATTTTGTGAAAATTGTTTATTTTTTTTAAAAAAGATGATTAAATAATTAAATCAAAATAAATTTAGATAAAAATAAAATAAAAATCAGTAAAATTTATGAATCACGAAAATAAATTACGAAATACGATTTTCCAAATACAAATTAAGCACAGTGGTGAGCGGGGTGTTACATTCCCCCACCTTAGAAAATTTTTTGTTGCCAAATTTGTCTCAAATAGGTTCAAAAACTTTTCCCTCATCTCGCTTTCCAACTCCCACGTCGCCTCTTCTAGCGTATGATGTTGCCATTGTACCTTTATCATGGGAATCGTCTTATTGCGACATTGTACCTTTATCATGGGAATCGTCTTATTGCGAAGATCTTGTCTGTCCACCCAAGAATCTCTACGGGGATTTCTACATATGTCATATCAGCTTGTATCTACATTTTATCGTGAGGAATGATATGAGAAGCGTCAGGGTGGTACCTTTTGAACATTGAGACTTGAAAAACATCATGTAAACCCGCAAAATCTTAGGGTGGAGTAAGGTGGTACGCCACAAATCCAATGCGTTCAGCGATTCGAAAAGGTCCTACATAACGTGGGCTCAACTTCTGTATTTTCCTGAACCGCATCTTTCCCTTGTAGGGAAAGATTTTGAGAAAAACTTAGCCTCCAGCGGTAAATTTCACGGGTCGCCTACGATTATCAGCGTAATTCTTCTATCAGCTCTGGGTGGTAGCTAAGTTCTTATGAATGATCACGACCTTCTCAATAGTCTCTTGGATGATGTCTGGCCTCAAATGACGCTAGCTTTTGACTTTGCTCCAATAAGTGGGAGAACGACTGGGCCTACCATACAAGGCTTTATACAAAGCCATGCTGATGCTGGAATGATAACTGTTATTATAAGTAAATCCACATAGGGGAAGATACTCATACTAGTTATCGCCAAAGTAAAGGATGCAAGCACATAACATGTCTTTCAATGTCTGAATCATACATTCTGAGTAACCATCCGTTTGGGGATGATAAGCAATGCTGAAGAACAATCCAGATCCCAAAGCTTCCTGAAAGTTGTTCTAAAAATGGGAGGTAAACTGAAGATCTCCATCGAACACAATGGATGAGGGAACACTATGAAGTCGAATAATCTCATCAACATAAAGGCGGGCCAATTTGCTGGTGGAGTCAGTGGTTCAGATGGGCAAGAAATGGGCGGTCTTGATTAGTCTATCAACAATTACCAAAATAGTATTTTTTCTAGAACAAGTCATGGGTAGTCCGATGATAAAATCCATGGTTACATCCTTCCACTTCCATTTAAGAATCGAAAGACCTTGTAACAAACTGTTGGGTCTCTGACGTTCTGCCTTAATACTCTAGCATATAAGGCATCGAGTGATGTAATCGACTATATTCTTTTTCATTCTCGGCCACTAGTATTAACGTCGATACGTCTTGGTACTCCCGGGGTGGATAGATAGCTTGGAAGCATAGGTGGTTTTGAGTCCATCCGCCCTTACAGCGACGGGAACCCAAATTCAGTTCTGAAATCTAAACAGCCCATCATCTGAAATTCTAAAATTAGGAAATTCGTTAGAAGAGAATTAACCCAAATTTTTGGTGAGTTCCTGGTCCATATACTAAGCTTCTAAATGTTTTATGAAGAGATTTGGTAGGGCTCAGATATGAGCGAGATAGGTACCTTTGCCATAGTAGCTAAGGGAGAGCAACTACATAGTATCCATTAATTTCCAACTGGAGGCCATGGTTTAGGCCAACACTACGGATTCTTTTTGGCTTAGTGCATCAGTGACTACATTTTCTCTACCAGGATGATAGATGATCTTGCAGTCATAGTCCTTCAGGAGATCCATCAATGTCTTTGTCTCATATTTAACTCCCTCTGTGAGAAGATGTACTTCAAACTTTTGTGATAAGTGTAAATCTCGAAAGTTTGACCAAACAGGTAATGGCGCCATATCTTCAAGAAAAAAATAATGGTCGTTAATTCCAAGTCATGGGTCGGGTAGTTTCGCTCATGAGGTTTTAATTGTCGGGATCTATAAGCGACTACTCTACCATGTTGCATCAAAACGCACCCCAGGCTAATATGAGATGCAAGGAGGATCAACACTGGAGCACAGGTAAGACGACACTTTAATTCCATAAAGTTTTCATTATATTCATAATTCCAAATAAACGGCACACCCTTTTAGGTGAGTCGAGTCAATGGAGCAGCAATCTTAGAAAATTTGTCAATGAATCGGTGATAGTAACCTATCAAGCTAAGGAAACTACGTTCCTCGACTACATTAGTGGGCGGATTCCAGTTGATTACTATTTCAACCTTGGACGGATCCACAAAACTCCTTCACTTGAAATTACATGACTGAGGAAAGAGACTCGATCCAACCAAAAGGAACATTTGCTAAGTTAATCATACAGTTAATTTCAGCGAAGGATCTCTAACACTTCAGACAAGTGTACTGCATATTACTCCAGGCTCTTGGAGTACACTAAGATATCATCAGTAAATATGATGATGTACTAATCTAGTGCGTGCTAGAAAACTCTATTCATGAGATCTATGAAGGCTATAGGGGCATTGGTTAACCCAAACAACATTACCTTAAACTCATACAACCGTACCTATACCTAAAAGTAGTCTTCGGTATATCTTCTTCTTTGACTCTCAACTAGTGATATCTTGTCTTGAGGTCAATCTTGGAGAGGATCATGGCTCTTTGCAATTGGTTAAAGAGGTCATTAATCTGAGGAAGGGGTATTTACTTTTAACCGTTACTCGGTTAAGTTTCCAATAATCCACGCAGAGTATGAGGGAACCATCCTTTTTTTTTCACGAATAATACTGGAGCACCCCAAGAAAAATAACTAGGGCAGATAAACTTTCAGGTAATAAGTTCATAAAGGTGATTTTCTAGCTCAGCTCGACTCATATGATAGGCGGGCATCAAGATTGGTTAGGTTCCGGGCAATAGTTTAATTAAAAATTCTATCTCTCGCGGGGGAGGCAAACCAAAAAGCTTGATGGGAAAGACATCCAGAAAGTTTCAAACAATCAGTGTGGAATACACAACAAGGTCAACTCCCATTCAATTGTTAGAAAAAATAATAACAATAAATTTTATTTCTTTTTTGGGGATCGCAAGGTTATATTTTACTTTCATGATCAACTATTGCTCTATATTGTTCTAACTTGTCCATTCCTAATATCACATCAAATCCTGAAAGATCTAACAATATTAGATTCACAAATACTTTTATCCGTGAAGCTTTTATCTAACAATCTTTATATACACAACGAGCTTCTAATAATTTCCTAGAGGGAGTTTCTATCGTTAATATTTTCACTAAAGGTTCTGGCCTAATATCAAGCTTACAAGCAAATGCATAGGAAATAAAAGAGTGAGTAGCACCTATATCGATCAAAGCCTTGTCAAAAGTATCATAAATAGAAGCATACCCTGGATAAGAACAGGAGTAGAGAGAGCAACAAGTTCATCTAGGTGGTACACAGGACCCTGTGCTACAGGCCTAGCCACATCCTTCAGTCGCAGAGGGCAATCCTTTATAAGATATTGGGTGCTTCCGCACCGGTAGTAGGCGTGATTAATACACTAACAAAGTAGGTCACCATGTGAGTGACCACAATGCTGATAAGGTCGAGTAGGTTAGGCAGGCTGACTCGTAGGTAGAGGCAAGGCAAGGCAGGGGGAAGGGCAACTCTAGTTCATTTATTGGGGTGGCTATTTACTAGGTTAGGCAATCTCCTTTTAGGCTATTGGAGTTGTTGTTGTTGGGTACAAACTCGGCCAGTCATTGGTACTTAGTCGAGATGAGGTATTTGGCCAATTGGGCATATTCTAGCACCTCCGCATATGAGCTGGGTCTTAGCATCACAACTCAATCATAGATGTCAGCATGAAGGTCCTGTAGAAACTTCCTACCTTTACAACTTTCAGGGGTGACCATTAGAGGGGCGAACCTAGACAATTGAACAAAACGGGCTGCATACTGGGCAACTGTCAGATTTTCTTGACAGAGATCCTGAAATTTCTCCTCCTTTTTTTTGGACATATGCAGAAAAAAAGTTATCAAAGAATGCATCCATGAATACTTCCTAGGTGGTGGGGGTAGGTAGGACTTCCTTCCAAAGTGGCCACCAGTGTTCTGCTTCACCGTTCAGCATAAAGACTGCTAAGGGAACCTTCTGTTCCTCAGTTAGTTCTAGGACAGAGAAAAACTTCTCTATCTATAGGATCCAAGCTTCAACTACTAAGGGGCTAGGGCCACCTTTAAAATGTAGCGGGCTTAGCTTCTTAAACTCTTCTATGTTATAAGAAATAGACCTCTCAATTGTTTGATATTCTAGGGCAGGAGGTGAACAAAGGTTGGCTTGATTTTGTCCTACGAGTGCAGTCAATCCTTAGATGACTTGGAAGAGTTTGGCAAATTCAGCCGTGGTTGGATGATCCGAGGCTTCGGATCGCTCGGTACACTCTACGGATGTTCTTCCTCCCATCATTCTTATAAAAGAAAGGAAGACACAAGTTGGTGATCTAATTTTTGAAAAGATGACTTATTCTTCCTAGGTACTCTAAGGGTCTTTCTACCTAAGGCCTCAGTTGTAAGGGATTTGATCTGCGTAATCTGCTCTGATACCATCTATGACATCCTAAATGCTAATTAAAGCATGTGAGTGTTAGATATAAAAATAGAATTACGAGTGCATGATAAAATTATATGCAGTGGAGCAAATTAATACAAATTCCTTACAAATTTATGAGTTCCAATTACATATATACAAAATATAATTTAAAAATAGAAAAGATGACCACTTCTTTCATTATGATACTGAACTCATCAGAGTGTAGGAACGATCATGTACTCAAGTTTTTCGGATCCACAGGATCCTCATAAACTTCAATGGGTAGGTTAGCTGGCAGTTCCTCATTCTCTTCCTCATCTGGGGGGTATGGAAAGAGTAATTTCCATATGCTCAGTAAGAAAAATAATATTTAAATAAAATCGTAAGATTTTAAAGGTGAATTATTTTAACATAAATACTTACCATTTGGTTACTTCGTAGACCTATTTTACCTTATAAAAATAATTTATTTATTAGAGAAAACATCACGTTAATATAATCAAGACAAACACATATCATACCAGATAATAGAGAAAATCAAATAAATCATGAAATACTCAGATTCTCGTATCATGCTTCGTGATGTCGTTACGACTTCTATCTCTGAAGGGAGATACAGATTTTTGACTACCCATGTGGAATGACCAGATCAGATATAGATAACAACAATTTTTGGCTTGCCAAACCATTGCACGATCTATGACCATGGCTGTACCAACCATAGTGGTCATATCAGATATTTTATAGTCACGACAGTACTTAGTCAAAGGTCCCTTAAGAGATATTCGCGTCATCACTCTCGTCATGATGGACCATTATGGTTGGTATGGTCGTGGTCATATATCGTACCCTGGTTTGGTAAGCTAGAAATGTGCCTGAGCAAATTACCGTTATCTATATCTGATATGGTTATTCCACATGGGTAGTTGGAAATCTATATCTGCCTTTAGAGGTGGAAGTTCTAATGACTTCACAAAGCATGACACGAAAATCTGAGCATTTCATGATTTATTTTATTTTCTTTATTATCCGGTATGATGTGTGTTTGTTTGATTATATTAACATGTTATTTTCTCTAATAAATAAATTATTTTCATAATGTAAGATAGGTCTACGAAGTAGTCAAATGGTAAGTATTTATGTTAGAATAATTCACCTTTAAAACCTTACGATGTTATTTAAATAATGTTTTTCTTACTGATCATATGAAACTCACTCTTTTCATGCCCCCTAGATGAGGAAGAAAATGAGGAACCACAAGCTGACTTACCTATTAAAGTTTATGAGGATCCCGTGGATCCACACTTGAGTGCATGATTGTTCTCATGCTCTGATGACTATAATAACATAGTGAAAGAAGCGATCGTCTTTTGTATTTTGACTTTATACTTTGTAGCCACTTCTGCACTTAGTTATATGTATATAATTGGAGTTATATATATATGTAAGGGATTTGTATTAATCTTCTTCACAACATATAATTTTATCATGCACTCATCATTTTGTTTCTGTATCTGACATCCACATGCCTTAATTAGTATTTGAGATGTCACAATCCCACTCTCAAAATCCTTCACATCAAAACCGGTGTCCTGAAACTGATCTTTATAATCAATTGGGAAAACTTTTTCACTGTTGATGTGCCAGCCTACATGGAACTGGTTAGGGAGTTCTACACAACCTTCTTGTTTCATAAACTTCCTCATTTCAACTTCCACACCCATTTCCTACCATCTGAGGGGCTGAAGGTTCAATTTCTTGATCGTCCAGTTCAATTATGCTTTAGGATTTTTTTTGAGCAAGAGAGTGAACACCCATACTGTGATTTTTATTATGATTTCGAGCCTGAAACCATCTATGACGAACTCTATGGCAACTCTCTAGCTGCATATGACTCAAGCAAGTCTAAGGACCTCTACCTAGGGGACCCATGCATAAAGTACATTCATTAGTTCCTAGTTTATTCCTTTTTGGGCCGCAGGGATGCACTAAACATTGTATCCAAAATCGAACTATACTTCTTTTAGTGCATGGTGCAATGACACTGAGTGAACTTGGGATACTGATTAGCCTCATAATTTACCAACGTCATCTTCTTCCAAAGACCATTAATCTTAGGCTCGATTATCACTAATTTTGCTATCTTCACCACCCGCCTTGACATAGATGAAAAATACTTGCACTTGCATGCCCACAAGCACCTTTAGGTCTTTGGTCTTTGGAGGACATGGGTCTCTGGAGGTCAAGGATGGCATCCCTTGCTTTGTACCCCCTAGGCCACTGATGTCTTAAGACAAAAGAGTATACAGCAAGTAGAGAGAACGCCAAGCACAAGCAGCCCCAAGTACACCGTCCCCAAAATTTTAGGAATTTGTGGACTATAACTTGCTACACATACGAATGATCGATGACAAGTTGCACAACATTAAATAATCAATACGTGAATTAAACGAGAAACTTGATGCCCTGACACAGTTGATAACCTAATCTAGGCGCATGCCAGTACACTCCTACACCAGATTAACCCCAGGGGAATGTTCTATCCTCTTTTTCTCATTTTAATTTTAATTTTACTCTACTTATTATTGATATTTCTATTCTGTTATACATTTCTTTTTCTCTTTTCTTCACTGCATCTTACCTAGCTTGCATCACATTGAGGATAATGTGTCAATTAAGTGTGGGAGAGTCTGGGAACTGTAAGCACATACCTATAAATACAAGCTACCACACATCCTTAACCTTACCCAGATCATACACTCGCACACACTTTTGAAAATTCTAGTCCCAACTTCTTCACACTACCCCGATCATTCTAAAGATAACCCAAATGCGATTCTTTAGAAATTAAATTACAAATTCAGCCATCCTCTAGGAACTGTAGATTTGTTTCATCCTTTGCATAATGAATAGTCACTTTTAAGAGTCCCAAACATGACTTGCGTGAGAATTGCCCAATGAAAAAAATTTCCTTATAACAGTAAATGCATGCCAACACTTAGAAGAAGAATTGTACTACAACTTATCTTATATTGTGATTCTATAGTATGCAGTTCTATTTTCAGTTGTATTAAAAAAAAAGCAAAGCACTAATCAGAAACTACTCCTCTTATTAAATGAAATGGATACTGGCTGAGTAACCAGGTGCGTTCATTATAAATGTTTACCCTCACATCAAAAGGCTAGTAAATGATTCATCAACCACGAGTAATTCTATTAGCCACTTAAGTTCATGACAAGATGAGTAACAAGGTGCATTTATAAAAAAATGTTTGTACTTGTGTCAAAAGGATGGTGACAACTCAAGCAAGCAATAAAAGTGCTCTAAATCAATTATAACTAAACTTTATGCTTAGAACCCCATTACATGAATCACTTACATCTAGACAGGTTTATTAGTGTTCTGCTATGCATTGGTTGTTTTTAAAAATTTTGTCTACTAAAATTTACATGACCCATTCATGACATATTTGGGTAACAATTGAATTGAATATTCATTGGTGTGAATGTATGAAACCCTAAGTTGCAGTTCACTAGTAGATGGTTGTCTTCTCAATCTAAAATTCGAAGTGTAACAAATTGGGTTGTAGTTGAACAATTAAGGGTAGTTAAGCTGCAAGGTTGAAAATTGTTTGTCGGTGTAGTGAAGTACTTGAGGAAAAGCACAAGATAAGTGTGGGAAAGTTTGATAATGCATAAAAACAATATCTTCATTTTCCACTTCTGATCTATTAGTTGGACCAATTACCACTTAATTTAAACCATTTTCTAACATTTAATTGCAAGACAGAAGATAAAGATGAGATAAGAAAAACAACATACAAAGAGGCAAAATCCGTGGACAAGAGACAAGCTTAAGGCAAAGCTTGGGTCAAGTAGATAGTAGTAAATTCTGTTCTCTAATATTCAAGCCTCAGGCAAGGCTAAGGTAAGCAAATAAACTCACAGGCTTGACGCACAATCAAGTAAGCCTCGACTAAGGCTTACATCCCAACGATAACTAAAGAGTGCAATCGATCCTTGGGCACAACTATTACCCAGATAAAAAGAATGGAGTTAGAATAACAACCAACCGAGCCTTGGCCAAGACTTGCGTTGTGCGTAGCAGACAACTTAAAAAAGCTGTATTTTTTGAATTTGAAAGAAATCTCATTCTAGTTAAGATTGACAACCAAAACTCAGGGGCCAAAATGATTAAGGAAGATCCCAATCAGAGAAAAGAGGAAACCTTAACTTGTTTTGGGTTATAAAAGGCAGATTGAAAAGCGAAACCAAGGTATCTCTCCTTCCCAATGCTGCCAGTAGTAGTACTTGTAGTTTTTATATTTTTCTTCTTCTTCATCCTCTCTTCATAATTCAAGAACTTGTTTTGTATTAAGTCCACCATGAGTAGCTAATTTATTTTCTTTTTGCTAGTTAATGGATTTAATAATCTCCAGTATTGTATTGTGAGATCAAATTTCATTAATCTAAGTTTTGTTTAAATTCTAGCATTTACTTTTTTTTTGCACATATATATTTGCTATCTTTGGAGCAGTTTGAACAGGGCCCGTCAGATGTGTGAAGAAGCAGCATATAACTAGTTAGGCAACTCAAATCCATCATTATTTGAGCGACCCTAGCACCAAGTGGTGATCAATGCCAAACTGGGAAGGTGAGTAATTTGGTTGACCAGTTCAAACGTATGAATTTGACAACCTAAATCAGGTCCCTCTGGTTTTAAGGCTGTTGATATATTAAATCTTGAGGATGTTCCTAGGACTACCTAATCAATGTAGAATCAATTGACGAACGTTTCTTGGCTAGTTTAGGACTAAGGAGGGATTGGTTGTCTGAACATTTTTGATAACTATAACTAGTTTTCTGTATTTTAAATAAAGTTAATATTTACATCTATGATCAACTATGTAACTAAAATTTATCTATTTCATTAACTAGGATTCTCTCTCACATTTGATCCACTTCTAACTCGTTACGAGTAATTGTATTTAATTATTTTAATATGTTCTTATTTTATATACTGCATTCTTTCCATTAAATATTGGATACTCAAAAAATCCCTTGTTTACTTTCTAATTACTGGTCAAGGAAGAGAATCAATCCTCAACTTCCTGTGGATTCGACTCTATTTGCCACTGCTACAAGTTTAAATTGTTACTAAAATAGGACTTCTATTTTTAGTGGATTTGACAACCATCACAACCTATCTCTAAAGCCACCTACCGAATGGGCCAAGCGGATCTTTAGGACAACGGTTGTCAAATTACAACACTAAGATAAAACAAGTTTATTAGACCAAGTAATTCTCCATGGGGTGCTCCAGTCTTGTTTACCAAGAAAAAGGATGGGACCCTCCAGTTGTGTATTGATTACATGGAGCTCAAGCAGGTGACCATCAATAACAAATATCCATCGTCCTGTATTGACGATCTATTTGATTAATTACAAGGTGCATCAATATTTTCCAAGATTGATATTATGTCGGGCTATTACCAGTTGAGGGTTAGAGCAAAAGACATTCCCAAATTGGCATTTCGTTGTAGGTACGACCACTTTGAATTCAGGGTCGTGCCCTTCAGATTAACCAATGCTCCTACGATATTCATGAACCTTATGAACTTGATTTTTAAGTTTGCACTTGATCAATACGTTATTATTTTTATCAGTGACATCCTAGCATATTTCAAGGACCATCAAGAACATATTGCCCACTTGATTCAAGTTCGAAGAACCCTTAGACGACAGAACCTATATGCCAAGTTCAGTAAGTTCTCCTTCTAGTTGGATTGAATCTCTTTCCTCAATCATGTTGTTTTTAGTGATGGTGTTTCTGTGGATCCCTCAAAGGTTGAGGCAATGATTAATTGGAGTCAGTCGATTAATGTCAATGAAATCTGTATTTTTTAGGCTTGGCGGGATATTATCATCATTTCATTGAAGGCTTTTACCACATTGCAGCATATTTGACCTATCTCACTAAGAAGAATGTTGTTTTTGACTAGGATCCCAGTTGTGAAGAAAGTTTTATCAAACTCAAGTGCCAACTTACCACCACCCCGGTGTTGATTCTTCTTGATAGTACTGATCAGTTTTAGGTTTGTTGTGATGCATCTCACGTTGATCTAGGATGTGTGATCATGCAACATGATTGGGTAGTAGCTTATTATTCCAAACAACTGACGCTGCATGAATGGAACTATGCCTCTCATGACCTTAAGCTAGCCACCATAGTTTTCACTTTTAAGATATGATGTAATCATTTGTGTGGTCAAACTTTTGAGATCTACATCGATAATAAACATTTAAGTACTTATTCTCCCAAAAGGAACTAAACATGAGATAGAGGCGTTGGATGAATCTTTCGAAAGACTATGACCTCAAGATCCTATACCACCCAAGTAAGGTTAATGTAGTCACGGATGCCCTTAACAGAAAGTACTCAGCCTTGTTGGCACAGATGATAGTTTCTAACTGGAGAATACTTGAAACAATTCAAGGTCTCCAATTGAACCACTATGGTGAAGGCGGATTCCTTTCCCAAATTTAAATCCATCCCATTCTCATCCACAGAATCTAAGAAGCCCAATATATGGATCCCGAGATTTTAAAGCAAGTAGGCAAGTTCGTGTCAAAGGAATCTCATGCCTTCAGAATGTTTGATGATAGAATCGTCAGATTTTGAGATCGATTGTGGGTACCTAATGACCTCAAGCTCAAGTTGAATGTTCAAAAGAAATCTCATGCATCTAAGTTGGTTATCCATCAAGGTAACACGAAAATGTATCAGGATTTGAAGCCCTATTTTTGGTGGCCAGGTATGAAGAAGGATATAGTCAATTTTGTCTCAAGACTTGTCAACAGGTCAAGGAAAAACATTAGAGACCCAGTGGTCTCCTACAGTGTCGCCCTATCCCAGAGTAGAAATGGGAGCATGTGACTATGGACTTTATCATGGGATTACAAGGATTAGTTCATATTACAATGCTATTTTGGTCGTCGCTGATAGATTGACCAAATCAGCTCACTTTCTTGTAGTCAAGACTATCAGTTCAGTCATCAAGTCAGCTAGATTATATGTTGAGGAGATTTTCAGGCTTTATGGCATTCCAGGTTTCGTGGTGTCTAACATGGATCGTCGTTTTACTTTTTGATTTTGGAGAAACTTCAAAGAAGCTCTTGGCTTTAGTCTTTACTTCAGCACTACATACCATCCACAAAATTGATGATCAGTTTGAACGAACCATTTAGATGCTGGAGGACATGTTACAAGCCTGTGTACTAGATGCCTTATTATAGTTGGGACCATTATCTACCCTTGGCGGAGCTTGGTTAGCATGGCTCCATATGAAGCCCTCTATGGTAGGCTATGTTGATCCCCTACTTGTTATAATGAAGTTAGAAATAGATGCCTTAGCAGAACATATATCATTTAGGAAACGATAGACAAAGTTGCCACCATCCCCAAGAATTCCATCACCACTCAGTGTCAACAGAAGAGTTATGCTGACAATCAGATGTAGAGTTTAGAATTTGTTGCAGGTGATCGTGTTTTCTTCAAGGTCTTTCCATACAAAAAAAATGTAGTATGGAATGGAAGGAAAATAGAGTCCTCATTTTATGGGACCTTTCAAGATACTGGAACGTATTGGCCTAGTGACTTACTATATTGTTTCGCTACCTGAGCTCATGGGTCTACATGATTTCTTCCATGTCTCCATGCTCAGGAAGTACCACCATGATCCTTCTCACATCATTCTATATCAATGAATCTCAGTCCATTCATACATGTCTTGCGCGGAGTATCCTATTGAGATCATTGATCAAGAAGAAAATGGTCTGAGGAACAAGAGGATCTCGATGGTCAAGGTGTTATGGCGGCACCACTCTCCTGATCAAGCTACTTGAGAACTCGAAGATGAAATGTGGGATAAGCATCTTAAATTATTTTAAAATTTACAAATTTAGAGGACCAAATTTTTATAAAAAGGGGAGGATGTGACACTCCCGAAGATTTTATTTTCGGATATGACAGTTTATTGTGTTTTAAATTTCTAATCGGCATTTAAAATAATTTTAGACATAAAATTAAATAGTATTTTTTCCAAGTGTTAGAAAATTTTAAATGAAACGAAAGAAAAAAAAGAAAAAAAAATAAAAAAGTATAAGGGACCCTAGGGGAAGACAGCCTGCGAGAGACACGAGCGAGTCTGCGAGCCCCCCTTCCTGCAAGCCTGCATCCCCGCAAGCTCGCGTGCCGATGTGCCTAGATCCCTACAATGCGCACGTTGGAATAATGCACGTGTCTCATCACTATCACATATGTGTGTTGCGCGCATGCTACAAGCCCTATGTCACGTCCGCCTCCTGCATGCTACTGGCCTCCCTGCGCACACTACCTCGTAGACGGTCACATCTACTGCCACCCCACTGCTTGGCTATTTAAAGACAATTCTTCCTCTCCTCTCCTCCATTTCTTCATTGTTCTTCTTCCTCTTCACTTGGTTGAGAGAGGGAGAGAGATTAAAGAGAGAGAGAGATATAGAACCAAGGAAACCTAAGAAGCTTTTCTCCTTCAAACGCCATGGAGAAGCTTTTCTTCTTCCTCTTCATTTGTCTCCTGCGGTGTCTCCTCATCCCATAGTAGAAATGGGACCATGTGACTCTGGTCTTTATCATGGGATTACTAAAGACTAGTTCATATTGCAATGCTATTTGGGTCGTCGTTGACTGATTGACCAAATCAACTCACTTCTTTGCAGTCAAGACTATTAGTTCAGTTAGAAAGTTAGCTAGATTATATGTTGAGGAAATTGTCAGGCTCTATGGTGTTCCAGCTTCCGTGGTGTACAATATGGATCATCATTTTACTTCTCGATTTTGAAGAAGCTTCCAAGAAGCTCTTGGCTAAAGCCTTTACTTCAGCACTACATACCATCCATAAATTGATGACAGTCTGAACGAACCATTCAGATGCTAGAGGACATACTACGAGCCTTTGTACTAGATTTCAGCGATAGTTGGGATCAACATCTACCCCTGATGGAGTTTGTTTGCAACAATAACTATTACTCCAGTATTAGTATGGCTCCATAAAAAGCCCTCTATGGTAGGACATGTCGGTCCCCTACTTGTTGGAATGAAGTTAGAAACAGATACCTTCTAAAAATAGATCTCTTTAAAAAATGATAGATAAGGTTGCCAACATCCACAAGAATCTCATAACCACTAAGAGTCGACAGAAAAGCTACACTGACAATCGGAGGAAGAGTTTAGAATTGATGTAGGTGATCGTGTTTTCCTCAAAGTCTTTCTATACAAAGGAAGAATGCAGTATAAGAAGAGAAAAAAATTGAGTCTTCATTTTATAAGACATTTCGAGATACTAGAACGTGTTGGCCCTGTGGCTTACTGTATTTCTTTCCCACCTGAGCTCATGAGTCTACATGATGTCTTTCATGTCTCCATGCTCAGGAAGTACCACCATAATTCTTCTCACATCATTCTGCATCAACGAATCCTAGTCCATTCAAACATATCTTGCAAAAAATATCCTGTCGAGATCATTGATCGAGAGGAAAATGTTCTGAGGAATAGGAGGATCCCAATGGTCAATGTGTTATGGCGGTACAACTCTTCTGATGAAGTACTTGGGAACTCAAAGATGAAATGCAGGATACGCATCCCAAACTATTTTAAAATTTTCAAATTTGGAGGATAGAATTTTTGTAAGGAGGGAAGGATGTGACACTCCTAAACCTTTTATTTCTGGATACGGTAGTTTAAATTTCTAATTTGGCATTTAAAATAATTTTACGCATTAAATTAAATCGTATTTTTTCCAAAGTATTAGAAATTTTTAAATGAAACGAAAGATAAAAATAAAAGAAAATAAAACAAAAAAAGGAGAAGGGACCCTGGGGAGAGACAATCCGTGGAAAGCACCGACGAGCCTGCGTACCTACAGCGCGTACAGGGGAATAGTGCGTATGTCTCATCACTGTCACATTTACCTACCACGCACATGCTGCATGCCTCGCTTCATGTCCACCTGCCCTACGTTGTTTCCCCGCCTGCATATGCTGCCTTGCAGATTGTCACATCTGCTGCCACCCTGTTGTCTGGCTATCCCCCATTGGCTATTTAAAGCCAATTCTTCTTTTCTTCTCCTCCATTTCTTCATTTTCCTTCTTCTTCTTCACTTGGCTGAGAGAGAGAGAGAGAAAGAAGCTTGAGAGAGAGACGGAACCAAGGAGACTCGAGAAGTTTTCCTCCTTCGCATGGTAAGCTTTCTTCTTTTCTTCTTAATTTCCTTTC
Source organism: Carica papaya (assembly GCF_054855325.1). Classification (NCBI taxonomy): domain Eukaryota; kingdom Viridiplantae; phylum Streptophyta; class Magnoliopsida; order Brassicales; family Caricaceae; genus Carica; species Carica papaya. Next base: position 17,150,507 of record NC_142312.1, on the reverse strand, counting down.
TTCACTATGATATCTAAGAGTTCACCCTTAATCTCTTCTTTCACTCAAAATTTCTAGAAAACTTCTAAAGATCCACAGGTTGCTGAGAAACCTTCCTCCTTCTTCAATCCGCAAGCAACCTCATTTTTTTAACCTGAAAGATTTAAAGTTTAGGTAAAGGTCTTAGTATTTTTGCATACTCTCCTAAGATATTTTCTAGACACTAAAACATTTAAAGATAATTTACTTTCATGATTGTTTGATTTGTTTTCATGCATGCAATGAACATTATTTAAAGATCGTATTTTGTCGAGTACTTTATGGATTCTGAATGTTTTGTTTTTGAATTTTTATGTGGATATGAAAGTGCATACTTAATTTAGGTCATGGAAATGGAACGAATTGTTTTAAACGGTACTTTGTGTGTGTGGGCTAGGCCCTTTGCATCGCCTTTTGGGCGATGGCCGAGAGAGTTATCTAATTGGGCCTTGACCCGAGAGGGTAAACTGATGGTTAAATCCGGATGAACGAGTCCTATGGGTTAAAATGAATTATCTAAATTGTAAACCTTACTACAATTTTGAACCGTTAAAAGAATTAAAAAGACTGAAATCTGTTTAACTATTATCACTGAGGGGTGACCAAATATGATTGGTATAAACCATTGGAGAATCGCTCTTTGTGAATGGTACTAGTGTTCCCTCTGATGAGAGTGCATCGCGGCTGATTGTAGGGGCCACAGTGGCAAAGTACGACCGTGGTCATAGTTTTTAATTACTTTACTATATATTGAACTAAACTATTTTCCATTTACAGTGGTAGTTGGGGATTCCTTCTACCCACTTTAAAATAGTTTCTCGTAAAGATTTGTAAAATCCGTACCTAAATCAACTTGTTTGGCTATCTAGTTAGAACTGTGATTAGTCACCCATGTTTAGATTGTTTATTAAATTGAATATGTTTCTTACTATTCCGTTTTTATTGCTTATATCTGAGATAGGTATTCCAAAATGTATTTTGATTAAACAAAAGTACAACGTTTCAAAGATATTTTAAATAAACCCATTCTGTGATGGTCCCTAACAGTAAGCCCACTGATTGTGAAGGTAACAACACATTTTAAAAATAAATAACTTTTGAAACTTTAGTAGTATAATTTAAATACTATTTCTCTTACTAAGTTTTATGGAGCTCACCACAATTCATTATCCCCCAAACAATGAGGAAAGTGAATAATCACTCCCTGAGCTACTGTTTAAAGCTTGTTTGGATCCGTTCGCACATGTGTAGTGGACTTTTAAATGCATGTGAATGATTGTACTATGATGGACAAGTATTTTGTAATGAAATAAATGACTAGAACAAGTGTTGTATATATTTTATTAGCTAACTTCTTGGCCTCAAATATATTTGAACACCAAATTTTTGTAAGGGATGACTTCTTTCGTTGTATCATTCTTTTATGTACTCATATTTATTTTGTTATCGGATATCGTTGCCCCACTAGATATGGGGTGTCACACTAGTAGCATAAGAACAACACAAGGGCTCAAGTTTTCTCTAACATGTCACTTTTCTAACAACTCCTCTACTTGTTGTTGAACTTCATTCGCTTCCTTCAGATTACTTCGATAAATAGGGCAGTTGGGAATTGAAGCTCTATGGACAAAATCAATCTGCTACTCAATCCTCTGAATTGGTGGAGGACAATCCAGAATCTTCTCCAAAAAGACATCCTCGAAGTCCTATAAAAGAGAGAAAACAAAACAAGGCAAAGAAAGATTAAGGCCATGTAAACTTAAATAGTCTTCATTGTACCAAAGTGCAATTAGACTCTTTTTCTCACAAATTGCTCGCCTCATCTCTCTCTCCCTCACATAGAGAGGGGGAAGGGGGGCTCCATGATCAAGGTAAAGCCCTCCTTACTTGAACTACATAAATCTTGTGATTGTAAACCAAGGTAACTTTGAAAATAAATAGGAATAGAAAAGATTCAATGGCTTACCTGATAACTCAATTCAAATTTTTGCCTCAACAAGATGATTGAAGTAACCTCCCTTGAAGAATACCCACTCTTAAATTAGCTTATGGTGAGACCTTTATATAGAGTTTCACCGAGATAGTTCTAAACAATTATAATCACTTGAATTTAAAGTAAGCTCCACCAATAATCTAGCCTTATTTTAGTCTTAATCCTAAAATAATAATTAAATATTTTAAAAGATAAAATTAAGCAATAAAATAATAATAAAATTACTAAAATGTTATCTAGAGAAGGCTCCTCCCTTTTGCTAAATTTTCCACGTGATTTAATCTTCTTTTGGACTTCAAGTTGTTGTAGAATTCTTCTTTAAAATTTAAACATGTAAAACACATGTGGAAAAAAGAAGGAAAGTCCCTTTTGGGTTTAAACTCCTTGCCTGCATGCTTCACTCATGCAAGCAAGGCTCTCCCATGCGTGCAGGTTATGTGACTGGCCCATTTCGCAAAACACGTCTTCACACATGCAGGCAAAGGCTTTCCTGCACGTTTAAGCTTATTCCTTCATGTGGGAAAGGATTCTAAGTGTGGGTACTCCTCTTTGCACATGTGGCTATCCATGCATGTGAATGAGGAGGTTCACGTGCAACATGTGGTGTCCTCCACTTCCCAAGCCCATCTTGAATGTCTTGGCCTTATTTTCCTTTTTGGGATGAAATAGGAAATGAGCTAGAACCCTCATTGGTTTCCTCTTAGGTGTTTGGGCCGTGAGTCTCCAAATTAAGTAAGAAGTCCTTGTAGGTTTGGGATTCCCCAGGGAATTTCCCTTGGTATTATTTACTGGTACGCAACAGTCTTCAAGTCCACGACTAATGTCCTTTGCCATGTTCGGATTCACATCATTATACCTCTATGAGTTGGTCACTTCATCCTGAATATATAATCAACTTAAAGATTTAAACTATCCAATGGAGTTGACTGATAATAACTAAAGATGGTTTCTTATGTAAAATTAGCCAATGGCTCTATTTTAGACATTCTATGGGAGTTAGTTGATGATAATTGAGAGTTTATCTTGTGAGTGTTGTCCATAATTTTCTTAAGAAGAAAAATATGAAAGATTGAATTAAATTAAGAAGCTAAGGGTAGTTCTTAGTTGTAAATAACTCTATTAACATTTGAAGCGCTTTAAATGTTCTATAAAATTTAGGAGGAAGTTTAAGGCTTCCGTAGATGACCAGAGAAGTCCGTCCATAGGGTAGAACTCTAAACATAGTAGAACTCTAAACATAATCATGTCTCCAACTTAGAAAAAACCCTTTGTGTCAATAAAAATTGATAAGTTGTTTGTTTTTATTCTATGTATTTACTAATCATTATGTCAATATCTTGTCCATAGATTGCCTCTCCTGTAAAAGCTCTTTAAATTCAAGTAGGTGTGTTCATGTCATTAAGTTCTACTAATTAGCGTGGGGATATTTTAGGCTTGAATAGTATATAGTGATGTACCACTAGTTTGTTGAACTCACCTATTTACATCAAAGCCAGACTAAAGGTTTCATGCAATATTTAAGATATTAATTTAACTTTTTCATATATTCATATGGCATGTTGTACTCACTTGGAGTTCTATGCCAACTTACCATGTAATACCCCGACCATCGCTATGCTTAATTAATTTAAAAAATCCTAATTATTCGATCTTTTGGCCGCATTAAACTTATTTAAATTACACCGCATATTATTTATCGTAATTCGTAAAATTTGGTTAATTTTTAATTATTTTTTATTTAATTTATTTGATTTTAATTTTTATTTTTATTATGTAATTTTTTTGCATTTAACTTATTTAAATTAATTTTAAAAAATTGAGAGAAATCAGAAAAATGGCAAAATAGGAAGAAATCCCGCGGGAAAAATCCCCCAGTGAAGCAGAACTGTCCGTGCAGATGCTGGGCACTGTGCACATGCACACAGTAGTTGCGGGACATGCGCACACCACGGGGACAAGTATTGCGCGTGTCTTGTCGCGTGCAGGCGGGCCATCCGTGTGTCACCTCACGCGCGGTTAGGCCCTGCGTGCACGCCAGGAGGCCTGTGTGCCTGAAAGCAAGCCTACAACGCGTTGGTCATGAAACTACTACCTCGGGCAGTGTGCCACAATTGCCTCGAGGCGGTGCGCTGCTGCTGCCGATGAAGGAGACCCTCTTCCCTCGTTTTTCGTGCCAAGAATTTTTCTCCTCTCTCTTCACCGTATTTCTCCATTTGGTGCGAATTCAACGTTCTAAAATTCTATAAATTGACTTTTCCCCTTCTATTCCTCCCCATACTTCCATTCTTCCATTTTTCAAGATTTAGAGAGAGAGAAAAAGATAGTAGTCTAGTGAGAGAAGGAGGGAAATAAAGGAGAACTGCGAAGGAGAAAATATAAAGGTTTCGGTAAGAAATCTAGTATTTTTTTTGACATCTTAAGGAGTATTTTTAGATAAACTAATATTATTAAATATGATGATTGTGATTTTGCATGTTTTATATGCCTTTGTGTTCATAAGTTCAGATAAGTCGAATTGTTCCTATTTTCAAGCATGCTCTGTGAATTATAGACACTTGTGGATTGCATGTAATAAATATAATATGTAATTGATAAAAATAAAGAGTACCAATAAAAAGAGAAAAGTGGAATGAAGCATGATTGGTCTGAAGTATATCTGTATTGACATGCATATTACATCAAGTGTCTCGTTAGATTTTTTATCTCTGAGGGGTATCTATTTCACTTATGTTTCCTCCTCTATCTGGTCTGGAAAGACGTAAGAGGACCACTCCCAGTAGATGACGGTGTGCCCTATGACGGGGGTGGTAACGAAAATATCTGTAGGGGTCACCTATGACTAAGTAATGTCATGATTATAGATATCTGTTAGGGCCACTATAATTGGTATGACTGTGGTCATAGATCGTGTCATGGTTTCGCCAGCCGAAAAGGTGCCTGAGCAAATTGTTGTATCTGTATATGATCTTGTCATTCTATAATACCCTATCTATCATTGTTCTAAAATGATTGGAAAGCTTTATTTATTTGGGCCTTTGGCTACCATAAATTTAAATTAATTTACACTATTTAATATTTTCAGAAAATGGCAAAAAGGAGAAAACCTACTTGTGAGAAAAATCTCGCGAGAAAGTAGTTTACCCACACGGGTGCCTGGCACTGTACACGTGCACATGCGCACACAGTGGACGTGGGGCATGCGCACAGTGCATATGTCCCATCTGCACACACGCACGCATGGGACGTGCACACAACACGCACACGCAGGACATGCGCACAACGTGCACGTCCCATCTCCACACACAGCACAGGGTTAGGACCTGCGCACACATCCTTTCGCGTGCAGGCGAGCTGTCTGCGAGTCATGTCGGGCATGAATTGGTGCCGCACACCATGTGCGCAGTGTCTGCACAGAAGACCTGCACAAATAGGCCTTGTGTGCTTGGGACGTGCGCGCACTGTCCACGCAGCAGGCCTGCACAGACAAGCCTGTGCGCCTGGAGCGTGCGCGTAATAGGCCTGCGCATGCAGCACCTAGTATGTTTTGGCACTGCGTGTGTAGCAGCAATCTTGTGCACCTGCAAGCTAGGCTGCAGTGTGCCCGCCGGGCACTGCACCTTGGGCAGTGAACCGCTGCCACCGCCGGTGGAGGAAATTTTCCACCCTCGTTTTTTGTGCCAAAAAATTTTCTCCTCCCTTTTAACTATATTTTGCCACTTGGCACGAATCCAACGATTCTAAAATTTTATAAATTGTCCTTCCCCATCCCTTCCTTTCTACACTTCTATTTTTTCATTTTTCCAAAGGTTTAGAGAGAGAGAAAGAGAGATAGTAACTTAGTGAGAGAGAAGAGAAATAAAGGAAAAATGGTGAAGAAGGAAACATTAAGGTTTCGATAAGGAATCTAGTATTACTTTTGACATCTTAAGAAATATTTTTAGAAAGTAATTTAATGTAATTGTTATTTTATCTATTTTGCATGCCTCTGTATTCAAATGAGATAAATTGTTCTGATTTTCAAGCCTGCTATGTGAATTACTGACACTTGATGAATTTACATGTAATATATATAATATGTAGTCCGTAATAGTAAAAGTAAAAAGAAAAAAAAAAAGAAAGGTGGAATGAAGCCTGTATGATCCGAAATATATCTGTATTGACATGCATAGTGCATCAAGTGTGTCGTTAGTCTTTCTATCTCTAATGGGTATCTGTTCCCCTTGCCCTTTGGAGTATTTGTTTCCCCTTCCCCTATCTAGTTCGGAAAGATATAAAAGAACCGCTCTCAATGGATGATAGCGTGCCCTCTTACGAGAATGGTATCACACTATCTGTAGGAGTCACACGTGACTAAGTAATATCGTTATTATAGATATCTGTTAGGACCACTATAGTTGGTACGGCCGTGGTCATAGATCGTATCATAGTTTGACTAGTTGGAAGTGGGCATGAGAAAATTGTCATATCTGTATCTGATCTGGTCATTCCACTTGGGTAGTTGAAAATTTATATTTGCCCTCAAAGATGGAAGTTTGTAAAAACTTCGCGAAGCATGACATAAAAAATATGTGCATTTCATGAGTTATTTAATTTCCTCTATTATTTGGCATGATATATGTATATTTGATTTTCTGTGCTAACGTACTATTTTGATAATAAAAAAAATAGTTTTTTTTTTATGATGAGTTAGGTAAACAAGGAAGCTAAACGGTGAGATAAAAGAAATAAACTTTTAAAATCTTACGATATTAATTTAATATTATTTTCCTTACTGAGCATGTGAAACTTACTCTTTCCACCCCCCTAGATGAAGAAGAAAATGAGGAACCGTAGGCAGACCTACCCTTGGAAGTCTATGAGGATCCTGTAGATCCATAAGTCTGAGTGCATAATTGTTCCTACACTCTGATGAATTCCAGTAGCATAGGAAAAGAAGTGGCTCTTATGTTTTGTATTTTGTAGCCACGTCTGGCCTCAATGATGTATGTATTTGGAATATATTTATAAGGAATTTGTTAAGATTTGATTCTGCTGCATAAATATTATCATGCACTCATTATTCTAAATCCATATATGACACCCATTTGCCTTAATTAGCACCTGGGATGTCACACATTCCACTCGGGTAATTGAAAATCTGTATATGCCTTCAGAGATAGAAGTTGAAACGACTTTACGAAGCACAACACGAAAATTTGAGCATTTTATGATTTATTTGATTTTCTCTATTATCTGGCATAATGTATGTTTGATTTGTTTATATTAATGTACTATTTTCTTAATAAATAAATTATTTTTATAATGTAAGGTCAGTCTACGAGGTGGCCAAATGACAAGTTTGTAAGTTGAAGTAATTCACCTTTAAAATCTTACGATGTTAATTTAATACTTTTTTTCCTTATTGAGCATATGAAGCTCACTCTTTCCATCCTCCCCCCCAGATGAGGAAGAAAACAAGGAACCGTAGGCTGACCTACCCTTGGAAGTCTATGAGGATCTCGTAGATCCATAAAATTTGAGTGCATGATTGTTCCCCCACTTTGATGAGTCCAATAGCATAGTGAAAGAAGTGACCTTCTTTTGTGTTTTGTTTATTTTATATTTTGTAGCCACTTCTGGCCTCAGTTATATGTATGTAATTGGAATTCATATGTATGCTTGTAAGGGATTTGTAATAAGTTTGTTCTGCTGCATAAAATTTTATCATACACTCGTTATTTTGAATCTGTATCTGATACCAATTTGCATTGATTAGCATCTGGGATGTCACTGAAAATTAATTTACAGAACTTTTCTGAGCCATTCAAGGATTAACTATAGCCATAGGACAATACCAAACCAACCCTTATCCACCCCCACCCCTGAATTTTGAAACACAGATCGGTATATTTTCCACAATATAGTGGAGTTTATGAAACTTAACCCTCCATACTTTGAAGGTGGCCTTGATCCTTTAGTAGCCGAAGCGTGGATCTTACAAATAGGAAACCTCTTCTCTATACTAAACCTGACCGAAGAATAAAAAGTCTCTCTTGTAGCCTTCATGTTAAATAGTGAGGCCGAACACTAGTGGCGACTTAAGAAAGAAGTCCTGCCTACCCCTACTACCATGGAGGTTTTCATGGATTTTTTCTTTGATAACTTCTTCCCTGCTTATGTTCGAAAAAAGAAAGAGGAGAAATTCTAGGACCTCTATCAAGAAAGCTAATCTATAGCCCAATAGACAGCCCAATTTGTTGAACTATTTAGGTTTGTCCCTTTAATGGTCACCCCCGAAAGTTAAAAAGTTAGGAAGTTTCTCAAAGGCCTTCGTGCCGATATTTATGACCGGGTCGCGATGCTGAGACCCAACTCGTATGTAGAGGTGCTTAAACATGCTCAGTTGGCCGAAGATGTTATCTCAGTTAAACACCAACTCTTTGCCTGAGTTCGAGCCCAACAACAGCTTAGAAAAAGATTGTCTGACCCAGTAAGTAACCCCTTAGAAAAACAAACCAGAATTGCCCTTCCTCTTGCCTTGCCCCCACCTACAGCTCCACCTACCCGAGCTAACCAACCTTGTCAACATTGTGGTCACTCATATGTTGACCTACCCTGTCGGCGTGTCAGTAACGCCTGCTATAGGTGTGGAAGCACCCAACACCTTATAAGAGATTGCCCTCAGCGACCAAAGGATGTAGCCCGACCCATAGCACAAGTTCCAGTGTATCACTTAGATAGATCTGAAGTCCTTGTTGCTCCTATTCTCATCTAGGGTATGTTTTCTATTCATAATACTCCTATTAAGGCTTTGATCGATACTGGTGAAACTCACTCTTTTATTTCCTGTGCATTTGCTTGTAACCTAGAATTTAGACCAAAAGCTTTAGGAAAAATGCTAGTAGTGGAAACTCTCTCTAGAGGACTACTAAAGGCTCATTGCGTATATAAAGATTATAGGATAAAAACTTCAGGGATAGAAGTATGTTTAAACCTGATACTATTAGATTTTGTAGGATTTGATGTAATATTAGGAATGGATTGGTTAGAAAAGTATAGAGCTATAATAGACTGTAAAAGTAAAATTATAACTTTACGATCTCCAAAAAAGAAATAAAAATTGTTGTTATCATTTTTTCTAATAATTGAATGACTTGGAATATGGATGTTGATCCTGCTGTGTGTTCCATACCCATTGTTTGTAATTTTTTTGATGTCTTTCCCATCGAACTCCCTAGTCTACCTCCCCTATGTGAGGTAGAGTTCTTGATTGAATTATTGCTAAGAACCCAACCGATTTTGAATCTCCATGTATTGCATGAGTCGTACAGAGTTAATCGAGCTGGAACATCAGCTTTTTGATCTTATCACCTGAAAATTCATTCGCCCTAGCGATTCTCCTTGGGGCACTCTGGTGTTGTTCGTAAAGAAAAAAGATGGTACCCTCTAACTCTGTATGGACTATAAGGAATTTAACTGAGTGACTGTTAAAAGCAAGTATCCCTTACCCTAGATCGACGATCTCTTTAATCAATTATGAGGAGCCACGATCTTTTTGAAGATCGATCTCAGAATCGGGTACCACCAGTTGAGAATGAAGGAAGAAAATATTCTGAAAACTACCTTTCAGTGTAGATGGATTGTACGAGTTCAGGGTGATACTGTTCAGATTAACCAATGCCCTAGTAACTTTCATGGACCTAATGAACTGAGTTTTTTGGCACGCACTGGATCGGTATTTCATCGTCTTTATTGATGACATTTTGGTGTATTCAAAAAGCCTAGGGGAACGCATTGTGCGTTTGGCTGAAGTGTTGGAGACTCTCCACCAAAACCAATTGTATGCGAAACTAAGCAAGTGCTCATTGGTTGGATCGAGTTTCTTTTCTCGGTTATGTAATCTCAAGTGAAAGAGTTTCTATAGACCTGTTTAAGGTGGAATATGCGAACAGGTTGAGTCCGCCCACCAACATGGCCGAGGTACGTAGTTTCCTTGACTTGACAGGATATTAACAATGATTTATTGATAGATTCGCCAAGATTGTTGCCCTCATGACTCAACTCACTAGAAAGGGTGTACCCTTCATTTGGAATTATGCATGCAGTGAAAGCTTCATGGAACTTAAGTGCCCTCTCACCTCTACCCCTGTGTTGATCCTCCCAGACAATGAGGGGAGATTTCAAGTTTACTGTGATGCATCTCATATTGGTTTGGGGTATGTCTAGATGCAGTATGGCAGAGTAGTCGCTTTTAGATCATGACAACTCAAAGTTCATGAGTAGAACTACCCTACCCACGACCTGGAGTTAGCAACCATTATTTTTGCCCTAAAGATATGGCGATATTACCTGTATAGTCAAACTTTTGAAATCTATATTGACCATAAGAGTCTCAAATATTTTTTTTCACAAAGGGAGTTAAACATGAGGCAAAGACGCTGGATAGATCTTCTGAAGGATTGTGATTGTTAGATCATTTATCACCCCGAGAGAGAGAATATAGTCATCGATGCTCTAAGCTTACGAGAGTTTGTTGTGTTAGCCCAAACCATGGCCTTCAGTTGGAAGATGATGGACACTGTGCAATCACTCTGCCTTAGCTATTATGGCAAAGACACCTACCTCGTCCAGATTCATGCCTAGCCAGATTTCTTTATAAAGATTTGGGAAGTATAGGCCATGGACTCGAAAATCACCAAGAACTTGGGTAAGTTCACTTCGGATGACTCTTCTGATTTCAGGATCTCTGATGATAGATTATTCAAATTCTGGAACCAAATTTGAGTCCCCGATGCCGTACGCACAAATGTACTCAAGACCGCCCATGCTTCTAAGTTGTCCATTCATCCCGAAAGTATCAAGATGTACTGGGACTTGAAACAACAATATTGGCAGTGAGGAATGAAGAAAGATATAATTGACTACATCTCTCGATGCCTTACTTGTCAACGGATAAAGACAAAACATTAGAGACTCGGTGGCTTGCTATAGGGTCTTCTGATTCCCGAATGAAAATAGGAGCATGTGACTATGAATTTTGTCATCGGTTTATCCAGGACCTGTTCTGATCGAAATACCATTTAAGTCATTGTAGATAGGCTGACTAAGACTGCCCGTTTGCTGCCTATTTAAACCATGGATTCTACCAGTAAGTTAGCCCGCCTATATGTGGATGAGATTGTTTGACTTCATGGAGTTCCCTCATCCATTGTATCTGACCACGGCCCCTGATTCACCTCTCACTTTTGGGATAGATTCTAAGAAGCCTTGGGGCCTGGGTTGTACTTCAGCATCACTTATCATCCCCAAACGGATGGTCAGTCTGAGCGTATAATCCAGACATTGGAAAACATGTTACATGCTTGCGTTCTCGAATTTGATGATAACTAGTATGAGTATCTTCTTCTTTTTGAATATGTTTATAATAATAGTTACCATTCAAGCATCGGTATGGCCCCATATGAAACTTTATATGAAGGCCTTGTTGTAACTCCACTTGCTGGAATAAAGTCGGGAACCAGTGTCACTTAGGACCGGACTTCATTCAGAAGACCATAAAGAAGGTCGCAATCATCCATAAGAATTTGGTAACTGCCCAATGTTATCAAAAAAACTACACCGATAATCGTAGGCGACCCTTGGAGTTTGCTGTGGGAGATCAAGTTTTCTTTAAAATCTACCCCTACAAAGGCAAGATGCAGTTTGGAAAAAGAGGGAAGTTGAGCCATCATTATGTGGGACCTTTTTCGATCGTCGAACGCATTGGACCCATGGCTTACTGCCTAACTCTATCCTGGACGTTCGCGGGTTTACATGATGTCTTTCATGTCTCGATGATCAAGAGGTACTATCCTAATCCTTCTCATGTTATTCATCATGATGAGGTACAGGACAGGCCGATATGACCTATGAGGAGGTTCTTGTGGAAATTCTCAAGTGAACTGATAAGGTCTTATGTAACAAGACGATTCCCATGGTGAAGGTACGTTGGCAGCATCATACCCCGGATGAAGTGACATGGGAGTTGGAGGACAAAATGAGGAAAAAATATCCCGACTTATTCGAAAACAATTTGGGGACCAAATTCTTTTAGGTCGGAGGGATATAACACCACACCTATCGCTATACTAAAATGATTGGGAAACTCTATTTATTTGGGTTTTTGACCGCTTTAAACTTAAACTAATTTACATTATTTAATATTTTTCGATATTCATGATTTTGATATATTTTTATTTCTAATTATTTTTTTATTTTATTTTATTCCATTTTATTTCAAAGGAAAAATTTAGAAAAAAATTAGAAAATGATGAAACAGGAGAAAACCTGCTCGTGGGAAAATTTTTGCAAAAAGTAGTTTACCCGCCGGGTGTTAGGCATTGTGCGAGTATAGTGGCTATGGGGCGTGCTCATGGCACAGGGTCAGGACCTATGCGCGCGTCCTGTCATACGCAGGCAAGCCGTCCGCATATCACTTCGTGCATGGATTGGTGTTGCACACTGTCCACGCATCATCCGCACAACAAGCCTTCGCGAACCGGCCCTGTGCTCCTGGGGCCTGCACGCAGTAGGCCTACAAGCGTGGCGCCCAGTGTGCCTACGACCTGCACGCCTACAGGCTAGCCTATAATGCACTGCCACTTCCTTGGGCGATGCACCGTTGCCGCTAGTGGAGAAAATTTTCCTCCCTCATTTTTCATGCCAAGAATCTTTTCTCCTCTCTCTTCACTAGATTTCACAATTTGCCACAAATCCAACAGTTTTAAAATTCTATAAATTGCCTTTCCTCTTCCCTTCCTTTCCACACTTCCATTTTTTTCCATTTTCCAAAGGTTTAGAGAGAAAGAAAGAAAGATAATAACTTATTGAGAGAGGAGAAAGAAAGGGAAAATGGTGAAAAAGGAAACATCAAGGTTTCGGTAAGGAATCTAGTATTACTTTCAACATTTTAAGGATTATTTTTAGATACATAATTTAATATGATTGTTATTTTATCTGTTTTGCATGCTTCTGTCTTCAAATGAGACGAATTGTTCTGATTTTCAAGCCTACTATGTGAATTACTGACACTTGATGAATTTGCATGTAATATATGTAATATATAGTCCGTAATAGTAAAAGTAAAAAGAAAAGAAAAAGAGAGAGGTGGAATGAAGCCTGTATGGTCCAAAGTATATCTGTATTGACATAGATATTACATCAAGTGTCTCGTTAGGCTTTTTATCTCTTCGGGGTATCTGTTCCGCTTACCCTTCGGGGTATCTGTTTCTCCCTCCCCTATCTGATATAGAAAGACGTAAGAGGACCACTCTTAGCATGGCATGCCATTTGACGAGAGTGGTATTGCACTATCTGCAGAAGTCACCCGTAGCTAACTAATATCGTGACTATAGATATCTATTAGGATCACTATGGTTGGTACGGCCGTGGTCATAGATCGTACTATGGTTTGGCCAGCTGGAAGTGAGTCTGAGCAAATTGTTGTATCTGTATTAGATCTGGTCATTCCACTTGAGAGTTAGAAATTTATATTTGCCCTCAGATATGGAAGTTTGTAACAACATTGCGAAGCATGACATGAAAAATATCTGCATTTTATGAGTTATTTAATTTTCTCTATTATTTGGCATCATATATGTATATTTGATATTCAAATAAATGGTTTCTTTTTTAATGATGAGTTAGGTAAACAAGGAAGCTAAAAATTGAGATAAAAAAAATAAACTTTTGAAATCTTACGATGTTAATTTAATACTATTTTCCTTGCTGAGAATATGGAACTCATTCTTTCCATCCCCCAAATGAGGAAGAAAATAAGGAACCACAGGTAGACCTACCCTTGGAAGTCTATGAAGATCCTGTGGATCCACAAGTATGAGTGCATGATTGTTCCTACATTCTAATGAATTCTAGTAGCATAGCAAAAGAAGTGGCCTTTATGGTTTTTATTTTATAGCCACGTCTGGCCTTAGTGATGTATGTATTTAGAATATTAAATATATATTTGTAAGGAATTTGTTACAGTTTGATTCCGCTGCATAAATATTATCATGCACTCATTATTCTGAATTTATATCTTACACCCATTTGCCTTAATTAGCACCTGGGATGTCACACATTCCACTTGGGTAGTTAGAAATCTATATCTGCCTTCAGAGATGGAAGTTGTAATGACTTCACAAAGTATAATACAAAAATTTGAGTATTTCATGATTTATTTGATTTTCTCTATTATCTGGCATGATGTATGTTTGATTTATTTATATTAATGTACTATTTTCTTAATAAATAAATTATTTTCATAATGTAAGATCGGTCTATGAGGTGGCCAAATGACAAGCTTGTAAGTTAAAATAATTCACCTTTAAAATCTTACAATGTTAATTTAATACGTTTTTCCTTACTGAGCATATGAGGCTCCTTTCCATTCCCCCCCATATGAGGAAAAAAATGAGGAACCGTAGGCTGACCTCCACTTGAAAGTCTATGAGGATCCCATGGATCCACAAAATTTAAGTGCATGATTGTTCCCGCACTTTGATGAGTCCAATAGCATAGTGAAAGAAATGGCCTTCTTTTATGTTTTGTTTCTTTTGTATTTTGTAGCCACTTCTACCCTAAGTTATATGTATGTAATTGGAACTCATATATATATTTATAAGGGATTTGTAACAAGTTTGTTCTGTTGCATAAAATTTTATCATGCACTCATTATTCTGAATCTGTATTTGACATAAATTTTCCTTGATTAGCATCTGGGATGTCACAGATGATATCAGAGCAGAAAAATTACGTATCAAATCCCTTACACTAAGGCCTTAGGTAGAAGAACCCCTTTAGACTACCTTAGAAAAATAAGTCCTCTTTTTAAAATTAGACCACCAACTCGTGTCTTCCTTTATTTTGTAGGAATGACGCGAGGAAGACTATCTGTAGCGAGTGCTGAGCGACCTAAAGTCCCAGATCAGCTAACTGGGGCTGAATTTATCGAAATCTTCCGAGCTATCTAAGGATTAACTACAACCATATGGAAAAATCAAGCCAACCCTTATCCACCTTCTGCCCCCGAATTTTGAAACACTGAAAGATCCATTTCCTACAATATAGTGGAGTTTATGAAACTTAACCCCCCACACTTTGAAGGTGACCCTGATCCCTTAGTAGCCGAAGCTTGGATTCTACAGACAGAGAAGCTCTTCTCTATCCTAGACCTGACTAAGGAATAGAAAGTTCTCCTTACAGCCTTCATGCTAAACGGTGAAGCAGAACACTGGTGGCAACTTAAAAAGGAAGTCCTACCTACCCCTACCACCTAGGAAGTTTTCATGGATGTCTTCTTTGATAACTTCTTCCCTGCCTATGTTTGGGAAAAGGAGGAGGAATTTCAAAATCTCCGCCAAGGGAGTCTGACACCTGCCCAATATGCAGCTCGTTTTGTTCAGTTGTCTAGGTTTACCCCTTTAATGGTCACCCACGAGAGCCAAAAGAATGTATTGCCTGAGTCCGTACCCAACAACAACCTCAGTAACTTAGGAGGAGATTACCTGATCCAATAAGTAGCCACCCTGATAAATGAACTAGTGTTGTCCTTCCCCCTGCTTTTCCTTCAGCTACAGTTCAACCTACCTAACCTAACCAACTCTATCAGCATTGTGGTCGCTCGCATGGTGACCTACCCTATCAATGTATCAATACTGCATGTTACCAGTGCAAAAGCACTCAGTACCTTATAAAGGACTACTCCCAGTGATTAAAGGATATAACCTGACCCGCAGCACAAGGTCGAATGTACCACTTGGATAAACCCGGTGCCCTTCCTACTCTTGTCCTTATCCAGGATATGCTTTCTATTTATGACACTTCTACCAAAGCTCTGATCGATACATGTACTACTCACTTTTTTATTTCTCGTATATTTGCTTATAATCTTGATTTTAGACCAGAACCCCTGAGAGAAATATTAACGGTAGAAACTCCCTCAAGGGGACTGCTAGAGGCTCATTTAAAGACTGTAGGATAAAAGCTTCAGGAATAAAGGTACATATAAACTTGATACTGTTACATTTTGTAGGATTTGATGTGATATTAGGAATGAACTGGTTGGAAAGGTATAGAGCTATAATCGATTGTGAAAGTAAAATTGTAACTTTACGATCTCCAAAAAAGGAATAATTTTTTTTTATTTTCCTAACTAATGAATGAACAGGAATATGGGTGTTGATCCTGTTGTGTGTACCATACCAATTGTTTGTAACTTTCTGGATGTCTTTCCTATTGAACTTCCTGGTCTACCTCCCCCACGGGAAGTAGAGTTCTTAATTGAATTACTGCCTAGAACCCAGCCAATCTCGAAGCCTGCCTATCATATGAGTCATGCTGAGCTAACAGAGCTAAAACATCAGCTTTGTGACCTTATTACCTAGAAGTTCATTCGCCCTAGCCATTCTCCTTGGGGCACTCCAGTGTTGTTCGTGAAGGAAAATGATATTTTCCTTATTCTCGGCATGGACTACCGAGAACTTAACTAAGTGACCATAAAAATAAGTACCCCTTACCTCGAATTGATGACCTCTTCGATCAACTACAAGGAGCCACGGTCTTCTCTAAGATCGATCTTAGGATGGTATAGGATACCACTAGCTGAGAGTCAAAGAAGAAGATATTCTGAAGACTACCTTTTAATGTCGGTACGGTTTATACGAGTTCAGGGTAATGCCACTCGGATTGACCAATTCCCCAACAGCCTTTATGGATATAATGAATAGAGTTTTCTGGAACACAGTAGACCAATACATCATCATTCTTATTGATAATATCCTAGTGTATTTGCCAAGAACCTTGAAGAACATACAGTGCACTTGACTGAAGTGTTAGAGACTCTTTGTCGAAACCAACTGTATACTAAACTAAGCAAATGTTCTTTCTAGTTAGATCAATTTTCCTTTCTCAGACATGTAATTTTGAGTGAAAGAGTTTCTATAGACTCGTTCGAGGTGGAAACGGTAGTAAGCTGGAATCTACCCACCAATGTGGCCGAGGTATAGCGGGTTATTACCAATGGTTCATTAATGGATTCACTAAGATTGCCACCCCACTGACTCAACTTACCCAAAAGGGGGTACCTTTCCTATGGAATTATGAGTGTAGTGAAAGTTTCATGGAATTGAAGTATTGTCTCACCTCTGCTCTTGTATTGATCCTCTCCGACAATATGGGAAGATTTCAGGTCTACTGCGATGCATCTCATATTGGCTTGGTGTGTGTCTTGATGTAACATGGCAGAGTAGTCACCTATGGGTCCTGAAAATTGAAACCTCATGAGCAGAACTACTCTATCAATGACCTGGAGTTTACAGCCATTATCTTTACCCTAAATATATGACGTCATTACCTGTATGGCCAGACCTTTGAGATTTAAACTGACCATAATAGTTTAAAGTACATCTTTTCACAGAAGGAGTTAAACATGAGACAGAGGCGCTGGATGGATCTTCTAAAAGATTACGATTGCAAGATCATGTATCACCCCAAGAGAGGAAATGTGGTCGCTGATGCACTAAGCTGAAAGGAGTCTACTGTGTTAGCTCAAACCATGGCCTCTAGTTGGAAATTAATGGAGGTTATTTAGTCTCTTCGTCTTTGCTATTATTGTAAAGGCATCTATCTTACCCAGATCCGAGCCCTGCCAGATCTCTTTACGAAAATCTAGGAAGTTCAATCCATGGACTTGGAACTCACCAAGAATCTAGGAAAGTTCAGTTATAATAAATCTCCTAATTTCAGGATTTAAGATGATGGACTATTCAGGTTCAAGAACCGAATTTGGGTCCCTGTTTCTGTAAGGATGGATGTTCTCAAGATCGCCCATGCTTCCAAGCTATCCATCCATCCCAAAAGTACCAAAATGTACTAGGACTTAAAGCGTCAGTATTGGTGGCCAGAAATGAAGAATGATATTGTAGCGCCCGGAAAAGGGGCTGAAAAAAAAGAAAAAAAAAAAGGGCCACGTCGGCAGCCACGTCAGCAGGCTCGGTCAGCAGTCCCGGCCAACCGGGACCTGCCACGTGGCAAGACCACATCTTTCTGAAACTGGCCATGTTGGCGATCCACGTAGGCACGATCGGACGGCCCAGATCAAGCGTGTGATCGGACGACCCAGATTAAATCAAAATGGATGGCTGAGATCAAAAGGGCAAAGGGTTATAAATAGAACCCCCACACCAGACCACAAACCCTAGCCGCCTGACGCTCGCCGGAGAAGACGAACCAGAAGCCGGCCGCCGCCACCCGCCGCCGCACCGGAGGGATTTTCGACCGCCGATCGAGGTAAATTTCATACCCCCGACTCGTTTTTCCACGCTGATTTCCCCAGTGGCCAAATCGGAGCCAAAATCCTGGCCAAACGGCCGGAAAACACTGCCGAAAGCCAGCGGCGCCGCCGCGCCCCTTCTCGATTTTTGCCTCCGATGAGGCCCTTCCCGGCCTCCGTTTAATGCAATCTTTATATCACCGTGATCACCATTCTTTTCTCTACAGGTTGATCGGAGCCGAATCACTAAAACACGAACTTCACCAGAGAGTCGCCGCACCCGAGAGCACCGTCGCCGGTAAGCTTCGATTTTCCGTAAATTTTCGGCCCCCCGAGGGCCGTAGGGTTGTTTTATCACAGGAACCAATGCGAGTGTGGCCGAATTCGGCCAAAAAACGGCCAACCTGAGGCAAACCGCCGCCGCAAGCGGCGGCGCCGTCGCCGGAGCACGGCTGAGCCACCGTGCCGGAGTTGCGATTTGGGCCGAAAGGGGCCCTGGGCCTAATTTGGGATTTTTTTGGAACACGTGCAGGTACTAGTAGTGCGTTTCAGTTCCCCGAAAAAAATTCAGGGAAAATTAGGGACAGCCTGTAGGCGCACTGTGAAGCCGTGTTCGGACCCCGAAACGAGTAAGGACCCCTCACCCTATTTTCTATCACGGTATTAAAGCTTAATAAATAATTAAACAGTATTTTGAGACTTTATAGATGTATAATTAATTGAGGTTGCCAATGGAGCCCGAGTCTGATACAATGTTGGTCTGTTATTGTTTGATCTAATTTTCAGTATTAAATGCAGTATGAGGTTTGATGTTTTCATTTTATAGTTTCGTGTGCATATTTTACTGTTTTATTATTTATTGGTTGAATGACTGAAATACCGATACTGTATGTTGTCTGTTTGGCATGAATTACTGTTTTGCTTATCTAAATGCGATTTGACAATGCTGATTGAGGGAAAGAAGAATGGAAGATTGTATAAATTGATAATTGTGTAATGGGGTCAGCCTGACTAGATATCCTGGGAGATGGTGGACGGACCGGGTCCGTAGGGGACCCTACCGGGATTGTGGTCTCTCATACCGGACGGGGTATGGAGATCTTATGTGTTTTGGCGCCCATACCGGACGGGGTATGGGGACGGCCCGTTTCACCCTCATACCGGACGGGGTATTGAGGTTTACAGTTTTGGCGCCCATACCGGATGGGGTATGGGGACGGCCCTGGAATCTGATTACAAGTATTAAGGGTAACGGGTAGCGGGACCCCTATGGATCCCCATGGATACTAGTAGGCTGGTGAATGAGGAAAAGAAATTGTGAAATGATTGAATTGCAAGGGCGTGATGAGTATTATGTTACACAGTTTATATGATTTCATGATGATGATAATATTATTGCTTTCGTATATTGTTTTATGAATTTCACCGAGATAAGTGAATGGTAAAAGGTTTTATTACTGATAAATGAGTTTATTGTAAATTATGCTCCATTGGTCTTTTTGTATTTTCTACCCACCTTTATCTCCGTGACGGTGAGATATCGTGATGTCCTTACTGGGCTAGTGTAGCTCATTCCTTATCTAATCATTTTAGATCAGGAAGACATTGTTCCCAAGCCCGTTCCGCAAGAAGACGACGAAGGGGACGCCTAAAGACTCCAAAGTCATATTCATAGTTTACTTTCGAATTTCTCTTTTAGTTAGTTTGATCTTTTATATTTTGAGCACGTTTTTGGTTTTAGTGTAAGGGATGTTAATCGAATTTTGACTTCGCTTCCGCATTTGATATTTTTAATATACATTCCATTTTAAATTTTCGAGGCCGTTACAGATATAGTTGACTACGTCTCCCGATGCCTCACTTGTCAGCGGATAAAGGCAGAACATCAGAGACCTAATGGCTTATTACAAGGTCTTCTAATTTTAAAATAGAAATGGGAGCACGTAACTATGGATTTTGTTACAAGATTACCTAGAACCTATTCTTGTCAAAATGTTATCTGGGTCATCATGGACAACTGACCAAGATCGCCCATTTTCTGTCCATCAGAACCACTGACTCCACCAGCAAGTTAGCCTGCCTATATGTTAATGAGATTGTTTGACTTCATGATGTTCCCTCATCCATTGTGTCTGACCGCGATCCCTGGTTTAATTCCCACTTATGAGACAACTTTCAGGAAGCACTGGGACCAAATGGATGGTCAATCGAAACGTACGATCCAAATATTAGAAGATATGTTGCATGCTTTCACCCTCGACTTTGGTGATAATTGGTATGAGTATATGTCCTTTTATGAATTTACTTACAATAGCAGTTATCATTCCAGTATCAACATGGCCCTGCATGAAGCATTGTATGAAAGGCCCTATCATTTCCCTACTTATTGGAGTGAAGTCAAAAACCAGTGCCATTTAAGACCAGACTTCGCTTAGGAGACCATTGAGAAGATCACGATCATTTGCAAGAACGTGGCCATTACCCAGAGCCATCAGAAGAGTTACGCCAACAATCATAGGCAACCCTTGGAGTTTGCTATGAGAGATCAGGTCTTCCTTAAGTTTTCCCATATAAGGTAAATATGCGGTTCAGGAAGAGAGAGAAGTTGAGCCCTCGTTATGTGGGACCTTTTTGAATCATCAAGGGCATTAGACTTGTGGCATACCACCTCATTCTATCCTAAGAATTTACGAATTTACATGACGTCTTTCATATCTCGATGCTTAAAAGGTACCACCTTGATCCTTATCATGTTATTCCTCACAATGAGGTGCAGGTACAAACCAACATGACTTATGAGGAGGTTCCCATAGAAATTCTTAGGTGGACCAATAATGTCTTGTGTAACAAGACGATTCCCATGGTAAAGGTACAATGGCAGCATCATACCTCGGAAGAAGCCACGTGGGAGTTGGAGAGCGAGATGAGGGAGAAGTATCCAGACTTACTCGAGACAAATTTGGGGACCAAATTTTCGTAAGGTTAGGGGGAATGTAATACCCACCCATCACTATGTTTAATTAATTTGGGAAACCCAAATTGTTCAAGCCTTTGGCCGCATTAAATTCATTTAAATTACACCGCGTATTATTTATCGTAATTCATAAAATTTGATTGATTTTTAATTATTTTGTTTTTATCTATTTTTTTATTTTTAATTTTTATTATTTAATTTTTTTGCATTTAACTTATTTAAATTAATTTTAAAATATTGAGAGAAATTAGAAAAACGGCGAAACGGGAAGAAATCCAGTGGAAAAAATCCTGCGGGGAAGAAAAACTGCCCATGTAGATGCCTGACACTGTGCACACACGCGTATCCCATCCGCACGCATGGGACGAGCACACAACGCGCACGTTCCCTCCGCACACATGGCACGAGAACAGGTACTGCACGAGTCTTGTCACATGCAGGCAGGCTGTTTGCGAGTCACCTTGCGCACGGACAAGCACCGCACACTAGGTGTACGTCGTCCGCACAACAGGCCTATGTGCAGTAAGCATGCACACGCAGGAGTAGGCCTGTGCACCACCGTCACCTCAGGCAGTGCGTTGTCACTGCTGGTGGAGGAGATCTTCCTCCCTCATTTTTTATGTCGAGCATCTTTTTCTCCTCTCTCTTCACTGTATTTCGCCACTTGGTACAGAATTGACAGTTCTAAAATTTTATAAATTGACCTTTCCTATTCCATTCCTCCCCATACTTCCATTCTTCCATTTTTCAAGATTTAGTGAGAAAGAGAAAGATAGTAATCTAGTGAGAGAATGAGGGAAAGAAAGGAGAATGGTGAAGGAGAACACATCAAGGTTTTAGTTAGGAATCTAGTATTTCTTTCTACGTCTTAAGGAGTATTTTTTGATAAACTAATATTAATAAATATGATGATTTTAATTTTACCTATTTTCTATGCCTTTGTGTTCATAAGTTTAGATAAGTTGAATTGTTCTTGTTTTCAAGCAAGCTATGTAAATTATAAATACTTAATGAATTGTATATAATAAATATAATATGTAATTAGTAAAAATAAAGAGTACAATAAAAAGAGAAAATAAAGAAGTGGAATGAAGCATGATTAGTCTGAAGTATATCTGTATTGATATGCATATTGCATCAAGTGTCTCGTTAGACTTTTTACTCTGTGGGGTATCTTTTCCCCTTGCCTTTCGGAGTATCTGTTTTCCCTCCCCTATCTGGTCTGAAAAGACGTAAGAGAACCACTTCTAATGGACGACGGCGTGCTCTCTGACGAGAGTGGTAATGCAAATATCTGTAGTCACCCGTGACTAAGTAATATTGTGACAGTAGATATCTGTTAGGTCCACTATAATTGGTACACTTGTGGTCGTAGATCGTGCCATAGTTTAGCCAGCTGAAAATGGGGCTAAGCAAATTGTCGTATCTGTTTCTGATCCGGTCATTCCACTTGGGTAGATGGAAATCTATATCTGACTTTAGAGATGGAAGTTCTAACGACTTCGCGAAGCATGACACAAAAATCTGAGCATTTCATGATTTATTTGATTTTTTCTATTATTTTGGATAATGTTTGTTTGATTTGTTTATATTAACATACTGTTTTCTTAATAAATAAATTGTTTTCATAATGTAAGATCGGTCTACGAGGTGGCCAAATGGTAAATTTGTAAGTTAAAATAATTTACCTTTAAAATTTTATGATGTTAATTTAATATTATTCTTCTTACTGAGCTTGTGGAACTCACTCTTTCCATCTCACCCCCCCAGATGAGGAAGAAAATGAGGAACCGCAGGCTGACCTACCCTTGGAGGTCTATGAGGATCCCTTAGATCTACAAAATTTGAGTGCATGATTATTCCCGCACTCTGATGGATCTAATAGCATAGTGAAAGAAGTGGCATTCTTTTGTGTTTTGTTTCTTTTGTATTTTGTAGTCACTTCTGGCCTCAGTTATATATATATGTAATTGGAACTCATATATATGTATTTGTAAGGGATTTGTAATAAGTTTGTTCCGCTGCATAAAATTTTATCATGCACTCATTATTCTGAATCTGTATCTGATATTCATTTGCCTTGGTTAGCATCTGGGATGTAACATATTAGTTCTTGCCAAAATAATCTTGTGAATGCATTAAACAATGCACTTCAACATTATGTGGAGTTTGTAAACATTTTTTAGAACAAGCTTGGCCTCGTTAACAATTATAAATGGTTAAGCCAATTTAATAAAATGATCATCTATATAAACATGTCAATAATCTCTATTATAATGTTCTTACTTAGAGACCGATTTATTTAATAAAATCAATTGTGAAGCACACATAAATATCATACCAAATCCCATCAGTCGAATCAGTTTTTTGAGACATATGAGATATTTAAGTCATACAAGTAAAGAGATCTATTCATTGATAAGAAAAAAAAAATAGCAGTGATTAGATGGATATAAAATAAAATCTTGATAGCGAACAGTGATTCAATTGATGATAAAGAAAGAGAATTCTTTGTTCAGTTCTCCATCTTAAAAGTAGAAAAAAGGATTGATCAAATTCTATTGAATCTAACTCATAATAATCATTTATCAAAGAATGACTTTGATTATCAAATGACTGAATAACTAGGAATAATTTACTTATGATACTTATTTGACATTCATAAAAAATATCTAATAAATTATGAGTTCAATACATCTTGCTTAGTAGAAGGACATATATTCCTTGTTAATTATCAAACAATCACTTATTCACAAAGTTAGTGTTAAGCTAGCAGATAATCAAAGTTTATCAGAAACTTAGTCTAAAATTCCTAAAAAATTAGCTTTTTATGATAGATCGACAATAATCTAGAAAAAAAAAGGGAATATTTAACGTAGGTTCAATGGATAATGGGGAAGAAATAATTGTTGAGGGTTTAGGACACCCTATCTTTAAAGATTAAGAAGGGCATGAACTTTTTGTACGTCATCTGTCTACTTTTTTTGAAATATTTTAGTTGTTTTAATAGATATAGATGGAATTTTAAAGTCGATGTTCCTTTTAGAAGGACAAAATTGAAATATAGTGTTGAATAAATAGGTGTAACTACTGAGTTCAATGGTGGCAAACTCAATATGAGGGATAGATAGTGATTGGAGAGTGCTTAGATATTTTTTAATGATTTGCACATGTAACAAGTCTCATGTAGAAATATGTAATAAGTTAGTCAAAATATTGATCGGAAGCTAAAAAAAAGTTTAGGACTATTTCTTTTTTTTTAAAAAAATTATATATTTGATTTCAACTATTCAAGTTTATTAAGAAAATGTGAGTTTACAAAGTTGCACATATTTAGACATGATAAATTAACATGTTATTAATATTGATGTGAGCTATGAACAATTATAGGAATCACAAAATATTCTACTTACCAAGTTAGTTTTATTTGTTGTAAATCATCCAAGTAATTTACCTACATTAATGTGATTAGTTTATTTCAAACTAGGTTTACATATAGATTATATATAATCCTCATTTATTATATCTTACACATATGAAAAAAAACATTTTTTCATTTTTCTTCTCTCTGCAACATGGTATCAGAGCGACAATTCTAGGGCCATATAATTTTTAAGGAAAAAAAGTAAGAGGGAAAATGGAAAAACCTACCACTGAGATACAAAAACACGAAGGGGAGAATTCAATTTTTGTTGAACTTACAATAAAAATGACATAAATGCTAAACCTCAATCAAACACAAAACCATGTCTTAATTTATAAATCTACAACATATATTGGAATCAAGTTATATGGCACCAGTTATGCACTATGGTCCCAAATTGTTGAGATGCATATCTCAGGTGAAGACAGGTTAATATACATAAGTTAATATCTTCTAAAGCCTCCACAAATACACCATGAAGTCAAAAATAGAAAGCTGAAATTGCAATGGTGAAGGGATGGCTAGTCAATTCTATAGATTCAAAGTTAGTGAATAACTTTATCAAATTTTCGATGACTAAGGTTTTTCGAGATAATATTACTAAAATATACCTTGATGACATTGATATATCACAAATATATGATCTCAAAAGAAGAGTAACCAGACTCAAACAAGAAGGAGGATACGTTGAGACAAACTACCACAATCCACAAGGATTGTGGATAGAAATCAATTTTCGCCGACTAAATCCTATGAAATATGATACTAATATATAGAAACATAACTCACTCTTGTAGGACGATAGAGTTTATATCTTCTTAGATAGGTTTGATGATTGTCTTGACAAGATTCAAGCAGATGTGCTCTATATACAACCATTCTGAACACTGGAACAAGCTTATATGTTAGTTCGAAGAGAGGATTTGAGGCAATCTATAATGATAGTAAAGGAGGATATAATATCTAGTGGTGCTATGTTTCTTAGGGAGAGGGGGGACAGAAATCTCACTATCAATCATCTTTTCGTTCTCCTCTAGATGGAAAACCAATTATGAAACCAAAGTCACAAGGAGAAAAAGGAGGTTATACACATTACAGGAATACGAAACATACCAAAGAAACATGCTTTAAACTATATGGTTATCCAAATTAGTGGCATGAACTCAAGGCAAAGAAAAAATGTGAAACAAATGGGGGAGAATATTCTGATTGTGTAACTCTTATGAGCATAGAGCCTCAACTATCCCTTGTACCACAACAAGAATCTTCTAGTGAATAAATTGCTCATAATGACTCAGGTAACTAAGGTTATACTTTTTTTGTGCTCTAAAATGGGGAACCATGATGGCTGAATGATTGACTATAGGGTAACCGACCACATGACATTCGATCCCTATGACTTCTCAAAAACCACCCAATAAAAATGGACATACAGTGCAATTCTAATGGAGTAACATATCCATTAACAGGGGCTTGGACAGTTGCTTTTTCTCTTTTTTTTTACATTACCAACGACTTCACTAGTTCCATCACTTTTTAATAATTTATCATCCATAGGATAAGTGACTGACAAATTGAATTGTTGTGCTCTAATATATCCTACCTTCTATTTGTTTTAGGATATTCTCACCAAGGAGATTATTGGTCGTGGTACTGAAACGGAAGGGCTGTATTACATGGATGATTTTAGCTATTGTAGAATGAATAATATGCATTATGATGGAGTCAAGGAAGAGCATATTTAGTCATGACATTACCAATTGGGGCATCCCTCATTTTGATATTTGAGATATTTATTTCTATATTTATTTACAAAGTTTAATGAGTAAGATTTTAAATGTGAAGCTTGTATTCAAGCTAGGAGTCATCGTGTACCTTATTTGATTAATTTAAATAAGTGTGACGTCCTATTTTTTATCTTTCACTCTAACGTTTGGTCTTACTCCTATGACTATTTCTTCTAGTGTTAGATGGTTTGTAACCTTTGTGGATGATTGTGCACGAATGACTTGATTATATTTGTTAAAAAATAAAAAAGAAGTGTTTACAATCTTTCATCATTTCATAATATGATTCAAACACAGTTTTCTGCTAAACTATTGATTTTTCAATCTGATAACGATGTGGAATATGATAATGTACAATTTAACTTATATTTTTAGGAACATGGTTTGCATCATGAGGCATCTTATTCTCAAACACCAAAGCAAAATGACATTGTAGAGCATAAGAATAGACACATCTTAGAAATCAATTGAGCTCTCTTGACAGCAGCATATGTACATAAACATTTTTGAAGAGATGCAGTGATGATTGCTGTATACTTGATGAACTGACTGTCAGTACGAGTCTTAAACTATGAAACTCCTCTTCAAGTTCTAATGAGACATGTAATATTACCATCAACTCTAATGTTTCCTCCAATAAAGTTTAATTGTGTCATATATGTTCATCTATACAAAAATCAAAGAATAAAACTAGATCCATGTGTTGTCCATTGTGCTTTTCTTGGCTATGGAACTCATAAGAAATGATACCAATGCTACGATCCAGCTACAAAGTGCCTTTGTACCACCATGAATGTCATCTTCATTAAATTAAAGAATTTTTTCACCTTTTAATCTTACCACTCCACTTTTCAAGGAAGATGATGAGTGAAGAGCAGAATTGGAAAAATTGTCCAAGCTTCGAAGCAGCTTCAAATGATGTAAGGGTGGAGGTTCAACCAAGAGAAACAATTATAATACTGATAAACCAAAGAGGAGAAATTGAAAATGTTGAACATTTTGAGCATGTAGAGGCAAAAGTAAAGATGAGTGAAGAAACTGCAAAAATAAAAAGTGAACAACCCTTTCAGATCTGATAATGCCAAAATCAGATCAATCTGAATAGCCCATTTAGATCTGATAATGCCACAATCAGATCAATCTCCTAAGAATATTCTTGAGGTACAAGTTCTAAACTCTCCTCAAAATATTTATGTTGGTTATAAATTACCTTTCAGGCATAACTGCGGGTAACCACCAAATTGTTATTCACCTTATCATGGAACTAACAAGTCAAAGCACCTAATTGCCACCACTTATTAGCTCAACAATTGTTCGAACCTCTTAAGGCATTAGTTTATAACGTATTTGTAAATGTTGTTCTTCATGTAGCAAGTGAGCCATGAATAATCCCAAGTGGATCCAAGCGATAAAACAAGAGATGAAAACATTACAAAAGAATGATACTTGGGCGCTTGTGCCATTCCCTGAGGGAAAAAAGATTGTGGATATAAATGGATGTTATTTATCAAACAAAAGGTAGATGGATCAATTGAAAGATATAAAGTAAGGTTCGTTACGAAGGGATACACTCATAAATATGGGATAGGTTATCAAAAAAATTTCTCACTTACAGCAAAATTAAATACTGTAAGAGTATTAACCTTGCTTGCTATAAACTTGGACTAGTTGTTGCACCAATTTGACATAAAAAATGTCTTTCTCCAAAAGGATCTTGAGGATGAAGTTTACATGGACATTCCACCTGGTTTTGTTTTTTTCGACACAAGTGAATGTGGTTTGTAAGTTACAAAAGACATTATGCATATTAAAACAGTCCTCTAGAGCATGGTTTGGACAATTTAGCCTTATAATAAGAAAACATAGTTTCAAGTAAAGTAATTCAAATCATACTCTCTTCTTGAAGCACCAACAAGACAAGGTAACAACTCTGATAATCTATGTTGATGATAAGATAATTACAGATAATGATGAGGAAAAAATCTCTAAATTATAATAGCATTTGATGACAGAATTTGAGATGAAAAATCTTGGAGGGTTGAAGTATTTATTTAGAACTGAAGTAATTCGTCAAAATAAGGTATATTTTTATCCCAAAGGAAGTACGTGCTTGACTTGTTGTTTGAGACATGAATGCTCGATTACAGACTTGCTAATATTCTACTTGTGAGTTATTTTTTCTTTAATGGTCTTGTAATAACTCACATCTATAAATCCATCATAAAGTATTCTGTTACGTTTTTTACTGAAAAAATTACAGAACTAAGTATTTTCCTTAGTTTTTTAATGAGAAAATCGTTATAGAATTAAATATTTTTGTCATAGTTTTAATGATGAAAGTGTTACAAAATTGAATTGTCCATTACTTATGCATAACGTTTTTTGATAGAAAAATGTCTATAAATAGAAGCAGCTTCATTAGGTCCCAAAGCACAAAAATCTCCTTCGATACATTGCTCCATCGTGTGGGAGTCTTGAGTGCTTAAAAAAATTCAACACAGAGAGGAAAAGTAAGTCAACTGTTCAAACTAAGTTATTGCATGAGGTATTTACCAATCTTTTGTTTCCGCTAATCTTCATTTATTTTATCATTTAAATATTTTAAACGTTTAAATGACTAACACTTGGTATCAGAGTGAATTATAATCTTTGCTTTGTTTGTGTTTAAATATTTACAAAAATTTTGTAAAACGTTGTTTGGAATGAAGTTATTGTTGTTCCTTGAGGCTAAAAAAGACATGTCATTTTTCATGGGGGTAAGGAAAACTACACGTCGTTTTTATTGTGTAAGGGACCTAAACTCAACGTTTGAACGACATGTTGTTTTGGCTTAAGGTTGTTCCAAATGGTATGTCATTTTTTATGGCCAAAATTATTTTAAAAAAATAGAAAAAACTTTGGCATTATTTGTTGGTATTTCTTAAATCTAACATTTTATAAAAATTTCACAAATTCTGCTATCTTTTGTAATTTTTCATTAAAGTATGATCTTAAATTTAAGAAATTTTAATTTTATAAATATTTAAGTTTATGTGTTTAAATTTTGTATTTATTATATGTATTTATTGTTCTATGCAAATAATTTTAGGAAAAATATTTAAGTGCATAAAAGTAAATAATTTAATTCATAATGTATTTAGCAAATCATTTTGAATAAAATTCATGAATAGTGATCAATATAATTTTGTCTAATTAGGGATAAGCCATAACATCTTTAATTAGATAAAATTATATTCTGGCTGAGATCACATAAAGAAATAATAAATTGTATGATGAATTAGCAATTAAATTTTGATTTAATGTCTAGTGATCCACATAATCATATTTAATTGGATAGTAGTCACAGCATCTTTAATTAAATAAAATTATATATCATGTTTAGAATCACATAAGGTAATTATAGACATTATTGTGATTAATTATGCTCAGTACAATAAATTTATCCTGCAGAAAATTAATTATATTTTGCATAATTGATTAGAATAAAGTATTAGATAATTTTTCATTATCTACTCACAGTAATTATGAAGCATAATTTAATAGTTTTATCATAAGGAATTGATATAATATCAAAGTATTTACGAATCAAAATTAATAATTATATCATAAAGTATTAATCTTAGTTGAATTAAAAATTTATCCCACAGATAATTTTTATGTCATTAGATTCATTATTTATATGATTTGCATTGCTAAATAATAATTTTTGTTAATTAGCCTCAATTAATTATAAGCATGTATTTTTGTAATTATGCAACCTGCAAATTTCTTTGATGTGAAAATTGATATTTCCGAATTAAATGGTGAAAACTATAAGGTTTCTAAGGAAAGAATTCTCCTCCACTTAGGGTGCATAGATATCGACTATGCTATTAGGAAAGATAAACTGATGATTTTTGAAACTAGCATTTCAGTTGAAATTGCTCTTTATGAGCAGTGGGAGCGTTCAAACCGCCTCAGTGTGATACTCATTAAGACAAAAATTCCTACTTGTATTCATGGTTTTGTCAAACAATATATCGATGTCAAGTCATTACTAAAGGCAATTGATGAAAATTTTGAAACTTCGGATAAGGCACTTGCTAGTACCCTAATTATGAAGTTTTGATCCCTAAGACTCACTAGTGTGAAAGGTGTGCGTGAGCACATCATACAGATGAGGGACATTGCTGCTCAGCTAAAGAAACTTAAGGTTGTGCATTATATTTTAAACACTCTTCTACAACAGTATGGACCTTTCGAAATCTCATGCAACACACACGAGGATAAATGATCAATTAATAAACTTTTGACCATGTGTGTTCAATAAGAAGGGAGGCTGATACGACAACACAAGGAAAAAAGAAGAATCAAGCCAATAAAAAGGGGGAAGATAAAATTTCTCACAAGACTAATCTAAAGAAAGAATCTAAATATTTCTTCTGTAAAAAAGGGCAAATGAAGAAATATTGTATTAAATTTCAGAATTAGCTCGAGAAGAAAGGTAATCCAATCTCATTAGTCTGTTATGAGTATAATATGGTTGATGTTGATCATAACACATGGTGGATTGATTCTGGTTCTATAATCCATATTTCGAATTCCTTGCAGGGTTTGTAAAACCCTAGGAAATCAGTGGCAAATAAGCAATGCATTTATTCAGGCAACAAAATGAGTTTACACGTAAAGGCCATAGGAACATGAAATTTGGTTTTAAGTAGTGGTTCTATTTTGAAGTTAGAGAAAGTATTTTATATTCCAAGTTTCTCTAGAAATTTGAATTCAGATTCAAGACTTGTACCTTTTGGGTATTCCTTTAATTTCTCAGATACTCGTGATTTATTTCATAAATCTAAACTTGTTGGGAATGGTATATTGCTTGATGGTATTTCCTCCCTTAGTATACAAAATAAAATCACTTATGATGTTATGCATGTTCAAGCTTGTACTAAATAATGTGTTATGGATGAGGACTCATTTATTTCGTGGCACTAAAGATTAGGGCACATCTTCTTTGATAGAATTAAAAGATTAATAAGTGAAGAGTACTTGAAACTTTAAATATTATTAATTTTGGCACTTATATAGACTGCATTAAGGGTAAGTAGACCAACAAGTCAAAAAAAGGTGTCGAGAGGAGCTCAACTATATTAGAAATCATACATTCAAATATCTGTTGTCCAGACATAGATACATATAGTCCGAAATACTTCATTACCTTTATGGATGACTATTCATGATACATGTAACTCTATATGCTTTCTAATAAATATGAAGTCTTAGATGTCTTTAAAGTTTTAAAGGCTAAAGTAGAGAAACAATACGATAAATAAATTAAGATCGTGAGGACTAATAGAGGTGGAGAGTATTATGATAGATACACTGAAGTTACAAAGTTTCTTAAAGAACATGGGATAGTTTCCCAATACACTATGCATGGTTCTCCATACCAGAATGACATAGTGGAAAAAAGGAACTGAACTTTAATGGACATGGTGCGTAGTATGTTTAGTAGCTTTAAGCTACCTCATCCATTATGGGTCGAAGCTCTTAAGATGATGATGTTTATATTAAATTGAGTTCCAACCAAAGCTGTCTTAAAGGCACTATTTGAGTTATTCAAAGGTTGGAAACTAAGTCTACAACATATATGCATATGGGGATGCCTGTCTAAAGTAAACGTTTATAATCCTAAAGAAAAGAAACAAGACTTGTGGACCAATAGTGGGTATTTCATTAGATATGTTAAAAGGTACAAAGGATCTAGATTTTATTATCCATCTCATAGTACTAGGATCATGGAGTCAAGAAATGCAAAATTTCTTGAGAATAACTTAATCAGTTGGAGTAATCAATTTCATAACATAGTTTCTGTGAGAGATCAACCTGCCACATCAGGAGATAGATTAGTTATTATACACAACACCCCTGAAGAACAAAAAGGAGTTGAGCAACCAATCGTTGAAGTTCCACAAGTTGCTGACAACATTCCAATAAATTAAATCGTTCAAGAGATACCAGAAAGCTTTGAACAACCAATTGAACAATAGAATTCTCAAGAACCTATTGTTGCAACATTAAGGAGATCTAATAAAGAGAGAGTGTTAGCAATTTTCAGTGATTACTTGTGTATCTACAAAATTCTGACTACAATATTATAGCAAAAAATGATCCTGCGTCATTTTCATAGGCCATGAGTTCTAGAGTGTCAAAATTATAGTTCAATGCCATGTATGATGAAATGGATTCCATGAACAGTAACAAGGTATGAGATCTTGTTGAGTTGCCTAATGATGCAAAAAACATTGGTTGTAAATGGGTCTTCTAAACAAAGAAAAACTTATTAGGCAACACAAAAAGATACAAGGCACATCTAGTTGCAAAATGATTCACTAAAAAGGAAGGAATTGACTACATAGAGATTTTTTTTCCTGCATTTAAAAAAGATTTTTTACGAATTATATTGGCATTAGTAGCTCATTTTAACATAGTGTTGGAACAAATAGATTTGAAAACGATGTTCCACAATGGTGATATAAAGAAAGAGGTTTACATGAAACAACTAGAAGGATTTTCCTCTAGCGATGGTGAGCAATTGATGTGCAAGTTAAAAAAATCCATATATGGATTGAAACAAGCCTCTCATTAATGGTATTTGAAATTCCATAATGTTATTTCTTAATTTTGTTTTGTAGAGAACATTGTGGATCAATATATATACCAAAAGATCTATGGAACCAAAATTTATTTCCTTGTCTTATATGTGGAGATATTCTACTTGTAAGTAATGATAAGGGAATACTGTACGAGGTGAAACAATTTCTTTTTAAAAATTTTGATATGAAATATATGAGTGATGTGCCCTATGCTATAGGTATTAAGATTCATAGAGATAAAAATTGATGTATTCAATTTCTGTCTCAAGAAACATATATTAACAGAATTTTAGAGAAGTTTTGGATGAAAGATTGTTCACCAAGTATAGCTCCCATTATGAAGGGTGACGAGTTCAATTTTAACCATTGTCCAAATAACAATTTAGAGAGGGAACAAATGAAGAACATTCCATACGATTCTGTTGTTTGAAGCCTAATATATGCTCAGGTTTGCACAAGACTTGACATTGCATTGCTGTTAAAATATTAAGAAGATATTAGAGTAATCTAGGTATTGACCATTGAAGAGCTGCAAAGAAAGTTATGAGACATCTTCAAGAAACAAATGATTAGATGCTTATATATAGCCGAACTGATAACTTGGAGATGATTGACTACTCTAATTCAGACTTCACTAGCTGTGTTGTTTCACGAAAATCAACATCAGGATACTTTTTATGTTTACTAGTGGAGCTATATCTTGGAAAAGCGCTAAGTAGAACTTGACCACTATTTCCACTATAGAGGTTGAGTTCGTTTCATGTTTTGAGGCCACTCACACAAAGTATGGTTAAAGAGTTTCATTTATCGATTTAGAATCATTGATTCAATTTCTAGACCATTGAGGATATATGGTGACAATTCAACTGCTATCTTTATGGCAAAAATTAATAAATGTAGTAGTTGAAGTAAATACATCGACATTAAGTACTTAGTCATAAGAGAACGTGTTAAAGATAAGAAAGTGGTCATAAAACACATTAGAACTGAATTGATGATAACTGACCCTTTAACTAATGGAATGCCACCATTGAAATTTAAGGATCAAGTGGTCAAGATGGGACTTAATTCCATTATGTAAATTTTGTTATAAGAACGAATGCTAATGAAACTCTTTTTGTTTGTGATGTTTCTTATTTTGATATTTTTGTGTACATATTTATTTATTTATTTTGAGAAATATCATTAAAGTTTAGACCTAAAATAAACATAAGTTTATTCATTAAGTAATAATGGGCAAAATTGAAGAAGTAAAATACATAATGATACATGGAAGATAACACTCAATTTCTAAAGGACTTATCGCCATGATTCATGTATTTTCCTACTTTGTTAAGGAGAAAGGATTTATAAAATTTGAGTATTATTGATGAGATATATGGATCAAGTGGGAGAATGTGAATTATTTTTTCTTTAATGGTCTGTGTAATAACTCAAATCCATAAATCTTTCATAAAGTATTTCCGTTATGTTTTTGAATGAGAAAACCGTTATAGAATTAAGTATTTTCATTATGGTTTTAATGAGATTACAAAACTGAATTGTCCATTAATTGTGCATAACGTTTTTTATGGAAAAACATCTATGAATAAAAACGCTTTATTGGGTCCAAAAACACAAAAATCTCCTTCAGTACATTATTCCATCATGTGAGGTTCTTGAGTGCTTAAAAGAATCCAACACAAAGAGAAAAAGTAAGTCAACTATTGGTGGGAGGTATTTATTGATCTTTTGCTTCCACTAATTTTCATTTATTTTGTTATTTAAATATGTCAAACGTTTAGATGACTAATAATATTTGCTCAAAATCATGGATCGGGTGAATTTCCTATTAGACCTCTACTAATAAAGAAATGTACCGATACCTTGTGGAAAACCTAATTTACTTATCTCACACACGACCGAATATTGCTTATGCGGTGAGTTTGGTGAGTCAATTCATCCATTGTCCTAGTGAAGATCATATAAATGTTGTGGTTCATATTTTACAATACTTAAAGTCTTCTCTAGGAAGAGGACTGATGTTCACAAAAAACCAATATATGCACATTGACTGCTATACGGACGTAGATTGGGTAAGGAATATTATTGACAGAAAATTTATATCTGGCTATCTTACTTTTGTGAGAGGCAATCTGGTTACTTGAAGGAGTAAAAAAAAGAAGATAATTGCTTTATCCATTGCAAAAGTCGAGTTTAGAGGCATGACTAAAGGATTATGTGAGCTAGTTTGGTTAAAAAGATTATTGGAGGGAATGAGTGTTCATCTAAGGATACGATGACCCTATTTTGTGATAATAAGACAATCATTGTAACATCCGAGTCCAGAGACTTGGCCCATGATGATTTTTT
Organism: Carica papaya; assembly: GCF_054855325.1. Taxonomy (NCBI): domain Eukaryota; kingdom Viridiplantae; phylum Streptophyta; class Magnoliopsida; order Brassicales; family Caricaceae; genus Carica; species Carica papaya. The sequence continues at coordinate 17,115,036 of NC_142312.1, read as the reverse complement.
TATTTATATAATATATATAAATAATTAAAAATTTTATTTTAATTTAATTTTATTTAAATAATAGAGAAAAAATGAAATAGGAATGAAATAAAAAATAATTTTGGGAAAAATGGGTAAAATTTTGAATAAATTGGGTGTTTTTGAAAGAAAACTTGAAAATAGGGGTAAAATCACAAAAAGAGAAAATTCGGACACATGGGACGGCCTAGTCAGCAGCCATGGTGAACCAGAGCACACTGCGTGGCAAAACACACTGATATTGGCGCAACATGGGAGGCCACACGGGTGATCCGCGTGTCTGGCGATTCGACAGTCCTGATCACGTCCCGCATGCACAGACGGCTCAGATGCATTCCCTCTTTATATGCGATCGGACGGACGAGATCCATCGCAATGAACGGTCCAGATTTGCCAATGCAATCGTCCTAAACAAGCAATGATCGGGCGACTCTCCTCGCTCCACGTCGACGCAGATGGACAGCCCGGATCAGAGAGAAGAGAAGTATTTAAACCTCTCTTCAGTCGGCCCCAAACCCTAGCCGACACCCATCCAAAGAAGAAGAAGGAGGTGGCCGAAGGGAAGACTAGCTGCCGAAGGGATGCTGCTGTCACCGCACCGGAGCTACCGACCACCGAGAAAGGTAAAATTTTCCCCTTTCCCACTCAAAACTCAATCATGAGCCTCCTTGTAGCCATATCGGAGCCAATGGATCAATGGGTGAGCCAAAAACTGCGGGCAAAGCTCGGTCGAGCCGCGACAGCCAAAACCTAAAACCCTCTCTGATGAGCCCCTTCTTGTTTTCCGTTTCACATGATTCTTTGACCATTGTGTTCACCGTCCCTTTCTTTACAGATTAACCAAAGAAAAAAGCCCAACCGTGAAGGAGAACTGGCAGAGCCGTGGCACCCAGAGACTCCCTCACCAGTAGGTTTGATTTTTTTATTTTTCTGGCCAACTGAGGCTTTGTAACGTATTTTCTTACAGGGATACGTGCAAAATCAGCCACAATTAGCCAAAACCAACTAGATCAAGGCAAAATACCATCGTGGGCGGCAGATCTAGCGCTAGAGCATGGCGACGCTGCCATACCGGAACCCTAAAATTGGCCATAAAGGATTTTCAACACCGGTTTTGGATTTTTAGAGTATTTTTTGGATATGTGATGAGTATTTTGATTTCTATAGAAAAAATTTAGGAACTCAGGGCCCGTCAGGAGGCGTAGTGGATAGCACAACACGTCGAAACACTGATCTGGGTAAAGATCTCTCTCCCTATTCCCTGTTACAGTAAATGGAGGTCTAATAAATCGGTAATCTTGTATTTTATAAAAGTTAGAATAACCTTAACAATAATTATAGGTCACTCGTGGAGCTGAAAAACTTGTCAATGTACGATTGCCCTAAGCTCGTCTATGTGTCTATTTATTTTCTTATACTACCTAAATTGCTTATTGTTCTGTCGTATGATCTAAATTATTATTATATTTAATTGCTTCTTTATTATTGATTGTCTGATTGTAATTTTTATCTGATTGATCGATTTGAAATAGAGACACTAATTATGTTTTTTAATTATTAAGATATAAAACAAATGTACTTTTTGCTTAACTATCGTTTGATTGATCTTCGAATATAAAATGAGATATTAGTAGGCAATTGGTGATTATTTGTTGATGAAAATCTATATATGAAAGGCTTACTAGATACCTTGGAAAAGGGTGGATGGATTCAGTACATAGGAAAAACTCTACCGTAGACAACACCTCAGTCGGACGGAGTTGAGGGGTCCCATATCAGAAGGGTTAAGAGATATGGTTCATCCTCATACCGGACAGGTTATTGAGGTAATGGTGTTTCTAGCGCCCATTACCAGATGGGGTATGGGGATGGTTGAGTAAATTGACAAATATAGACATTGGGTTCACGAGTAGAGAGATATCCCTATGGCCCCCCAAAAGTCCCAGTAAGCAGGTAAAAATAGAGAATGAACGACTTACTCCCTTGTACGTGAAATTATAAATGCTATATGGGTGTTTGTCTTATAGATTGGTTTTGAAAAACTTGTAATAGTAAGTATGGAAGAAGCATTTTGATATTAAATGAATTTATTTAAATTAAGAGCTCCATTAGTTGTTTTGTGATTTTTACCAACTTTTGTTTCCGTGTCATTGATTAACATGATATTCTTATCGGTTTAGTGTAGCTCACTCTTCTATTTACCATTTCAGATCAAGAGAATCAAGATCCAGATTCCGATCAACAAGAAGGTTGCGAGTAGTTTACCCCCGGACCCCTTCAAGAGTTAGTGGAGGTTAACCCCTAGAATATTTATCTATTTGTTTTAAATTATTTATTTACTTCTTTTTAGGAGCCGTTGTAGTAGGACATTCCTATAGCCCTATTGAGCATTCTAATTTACTGTATAAGAAACGTAAACCCTAATTATTATTTGCTTCCACTATTTTAATATATATTCCTTCTTTTAAGGTTTCAGAGTTTTATAGTTGATATCATAGTCGCGTTCTTTGGAACCATTCCTTACATAGATTTGAATCATTTAAATATAACCCGACTCTTAACCCTTTATTGTGAAAAATAGGTACAAGGATATGAGGAGAGGAGGACCCCACTAAACAGGGCAGCCCGAGATGGGTCGCTTCAAGTGGATGTCAATCAGCTCTTCGAGACATTAGAGAGATTCATCTCTGCCCAGCAGGACAGGGAAGAGATGAGGGAGGTGTTTGACCCTCCACCACTGCCACAGTATGAGTCACCCCTACAATGAGAGGATCTAGTGCCACCTCGATACAACCCTACCCCTCCACCGTATCATTCGACACCACCATAGTACAATTCGGTTCCCCACCATACAACTAAGTGCCACCACATGGTCACCTGGTCCCTCCCCAACATAATCTGGTTCCTCTTCAACAGGACGTAGTAAGACTTGTTTGCACCGCGGCAAGGACCATAGGGATTCCTCAACAACACCTGTCGCATCTGCAGAAGTGCCCAGCACTACGCGAGAGAGTGTCTACGAAATCAAAAATCAGGTCAAACCTTTAGTCCAGGGCATAGTCTATACCTTCACCCAGCAGGATGCTGAAGCCAACCTGGACATAATACAGGGTAAGTGTAAGAAAAAAATTTGCATTTAAGAGATTTCTGTGGTCCGAGATTCTCCAAACATGTTCCTTGATGAACTATCGGATTGCCGGTGGAGAGGAATGTTGAATTTACCATATATCTTCAACTCAGCACACAACCCATCTCAGTTGTCCCTTACCGCATGAGTCATGTAGAGATGGAAGAATTGAGTAAATAGATCAAAAAATTATAGGATAGTGGGTTCATCCAACACAGTATATCTCCTTGTGGTGCCAGAGTCACGTTTGTAAAGAAAATGGATGGAACCTTGAGACTATGCATCGACTACAGGGATTGAATAGAGTCACAATCAAGAACAAGTACCCCCTCTCCAGAATTGATAACCTTTTTGACCAGTTACAGGGTGCATAGGTTTTCTCCAAAATAGACTTATGTTCAAGTTACCATCAAGTAAAGATCAGGGTAGATAACATTTTTAAGACAGTCTTTAGAACCCGGTACTGGCATTATGAGTTCTTGGTTATGTCTTTTGGGCTAATCAATGTGCCGGCTATATTTATGGACTTGATGAATAAGGTTTTTAGATAATTCATGGATCAGTTCGTCATTATGTTTATCGATGATATCCTGCTCTTTTCAAAGAGCAGAGAGAAACACGTCCACCACCTGGCTTAGATTCTACAGGTTCTTACAGAAAAGAAATTATATGCAAAATTAAATAAGTGTGGGTTCTGTCTCGAGCAGACTACATTTTTATGGTACATCATATCAAAGAATGAAGTGTTAGTGAACCCCGAAAAAGTTGAGGCAGTACTTGTATGGGGAGACTTTTGAGATTTATACAAACTATAAGAGCTTGAAGCATATATTCACTTAGAAGAATCTCAACAGAATCTTAACATGGGTCAAAGCCATTGGATAGAGCTCCTCAATGACTATGATTGCAAGATTTTATATCACTCGGACAAGGACAATGTCGTAGCCGACACGCTGAGTAGAAAAAGTGCAGGTATGTTGGCTCACTTAATGATTTCTAAATATAGGGTAATAAGGGCTGCACAAAGATACAGCTTTAAGACTTGAAGAGGGTTGCATGTCTGACCCATCTAACTGTCCAACCTAAACTGATTTAGAGAATAAAGGAAGCCCAATTGACCAATTCCACCCTAACAACTCCTAGAAAGGATGCAGAACATGGAATAAATCCAGAATTTCAGATCTTTGCCGATGGATTGCTCAAGTTCCAGGACAGGATGTGTGTTTCAGATCATAGTGATCTAAAAAGGAACATCATGATAAATGCCCATAGCTCAAAGTTCGCCATGCATCCCGGAAGTACTAAAATGTATCAAAGTATGCGGTCCCATTTCTGGTGGAATGGGATGAAAAGAGAGATAACCGATTTCATCTCTAAGTACCTTGTATGTCAATAGGTTAAGGCAGAGCATCAATACCCAACCAGGCTACTTCAGCCATTGCTGATCTCGAAGTAGAAATATGAACATATTACTATGGATTTTGTGACAGGGCTGCCAAAGGCACTCTTGGGATATGATGTTATCTGGGTTACTGTTGACCGACTCACCAAGTTCTCTCACTTTTTGGCTATCAAGATGATTGACCCCTTAGACAAGCTAGTAAGAATTTATATATGGGAGACAATCAGGTTACATAGAGTTCTAGTGATAGTGGTATCCGATAGAGACTCCAATTTTACCTCTCGATTTTAGTCTAGTTTTCGGTAAGCAATGGAGATAAAACTGTCTCTCAGCACCGCATTCCACCCTCAAACCGATGAACAATTAGAACGGGCAATTCCCACACTAAAAGATATGTTTTAAGCTTGTGTTTTAGACTTCAGAGGTCATTAGGATGATCACCTACCATTGATAGAGTTTACCTACAATAAAAGCTACCAAGTAAGTATCAGCATGGCTCTATATGAGGCATTGTATGACCGACCCTGTAGGTCACCGATCTGTTGGAAAGAGGTGGGTGATAAAAAATTATTTAGACCAAACCTCATAAAAGAGACTACAGACAAGATAGTTAAAATCAGGAAGAACATCCAGATAGCTCAGAGTATGCAGAAGAGTTATGTGGACACCCAGAGGAAAGATTTGGAATTTAAAAAAGGCGATCGAGTGTTTTTTAAGGTCACCCATTTCAAAAAAATTAGCAGGTCTGGTAAGAGGGAGAAATTAAATCCCCGATTCATTAGACCGTTTGAAATCTTAGACAGTGTTAGTACGTCTGCCTACAAGCTAGCACTACCTCTGGAGCTATTTAGAGTCCATAATGTGTTTCATCTGTCTATGCTACGTAAGTACAACCCGGACATCTCACATATCTTGTCTCAAGAACCACTTTCACTCCAGGAGGATCTATCCTATGAGGAGGTACTGGTACGCATTGTGGATCGGAAGAACAGAGTACTTCGTAAAAGAAAAATTCTTTTCGTCAAGGTCTTATGGCAGAATCATATTTTAGAGGCCAGTCCCCCCACTATTTGACTAGCAATAGGGTAACAAATTTAAGGGACCAAATTTATTTTTAAATAGGGGAGAGTTGTAACACCCAGGCTCGAAAATTTAGCCCGGGATGATTTTTTTTATTTATAAAATATAGATATAAGTAATTAAAAAATTTATGTTAATTTTATTTTATTTAAATTATTGAGAAAAAATGAAATAAGGGCGAAATTAAAAATAATTTTAGGGAAAAGGGGTGAATTTTTGAATAAAATGGGTGTTTTTGAAAGAGAACTTGAAAACATGGGGTTAAATCACAAAAATAGAAAATTTTACCACTTGGGATGGCCCAATCAGCAACTACGGCAAACCAGAGCACTTCACGTGGCAAAACACGCTGACATCGGTGCCATGCGGGAGGCCACGCGAGCAATTCGCATGCCTAGCGATCTGATGGTCCTGATTACATCCCCTGCGCACAGACGACTCAGATACATTCCCTCTTTAGATGCAATCAGATGAATGAGATCAATCGCGATGAACGACTCAGATTCACCCAATAATTAGCTTAAACAGGCAACAATCGGATTGTTCTCCTCGCTCTATGTCGACGTGGATGGACGGTCCAGATCAGAGGGAAGAGCGGTATTTAAACCTCTCTTCCGTCGGCCCCAAACTCTAGCCAACACCCAGCTGGAGAAGAAGGAGGAGGTGGTCGGAGGGAAGACCAACCACCAGAGGGACGCCACTGCTACCGTATCGAAGCCACCATTGACCACTAAGAACGGTAAAAGTTTCCCTCTTCCCGCTTGGAACTTAATCCCAAGCCTCCTTGTGGCCATATTAAAGCTAAAGCATCGACGGGTGAGCCAAAAACTACAGGCAAAGCTCGGCCAAGCTGCCACCGACCAAAACCCAAAACCCTCTTCGATGACCCCCTTCCTGTTTCTTGTGTCTCACAATTATTTGACCATTGTGTTCACCGTCTCTTTCTGTGTAAGTTAGTTGAAAAAGAAACCCCAGTAACGAAGAAAAACCCGCAGAGCCGCTACACCTAGAGACCCCCCATTGATAGGTTTGATTTTTTGATTTTTTTGGCCAACCAAGCCTTCTTAATGTATTTTTTTGTAGGGATACATGTAAAACTTACCAAAATTGGCCAAAGCTGGCCAGATCTAGGTGAATCGCCGTCGTGGGAAGCAGAGCCGGTGTCAGACCCTAAAATTGATTGGAAAGGGTTTTCAACACCAATTTTGAGGTTTTTTTGGGTATTTTTGGATACATGAGGAGTATTTTAAAATTTTACAGAGAAAATTCAAGGAATCCAGGGCCAGTTAGGAGGCGTAGTGGGTAGCACAGCGCGTCAAAACACCGATCCGGGTAAGGTACCCTTATCTTATTCCCTGCTACGATAAATGGAGGTCTAATAAATCGATAATCTTATGTTTTGTAAAAATTAAAAAAATCTTAACAATAATTACAAGTTACTAATGGAGCTGAAAAACTGATCAGTGTACGATTGACCTAAGCTCATCTATGTGTCTATTTATTTTCCTATACTGTCTAAATTGCTTATTGTTCCACCGTATGATTTAAATTATTATTACATTTAATTGCTTCCTCGTTATTGACTGCCTGATTGTAATTTTTATCTGTTGAAATAGATACCCTAATTACGTTTCTTAATTGTTAAGGTATAAAAAAAATGTACTGTTTACTTAAATGTCACTTGATTGATCTGCGAATATAAAATGAGATGTTAGTAGGCGATTGGTGATTGTTTGTTAATGGGGATCTATATATAAAAGACTTACTTGGTACCCTAGGAAAGGGCGGACGAACCTGGTACATAGAAAAAATCCTATCGTAAACAATACCTCAGCCAAACAGGGCTGAAGAGTCCCATATCGGGAGGGTTTGGAGATATGGTTCACCCTCATACTGGACGAGGTATTGAGACAACGGTGTGTTTGGCATCCATTACCGGACGGGGTATGGGAACGACCGGGTAAATTGGCAAATCTAGACATTAGGTTCACAAGTAGGGAGATATCTTTATGGACCCCTAGGAGTCCTAGTAAGTAGGTAAAAAGAGAGAATGACTAACTTTATTCACTTGTAAATGTTATATGGGTGTTTGTCTTATAAGTTGGTTTTGGAAAACTTGTAACAGTAAGTATAGAAGTAACGTTTTGATATTAAATGAATTTACTTAAATTAAGGGCTCCATTAGTTATTTTGTAATTTTTACCAACTTTTGTTTTCTGCGTTAGTAATTAATGTGATATTATTACTGAGATAGTGTAACTTACTCTTCTATTAATCATTTTAAATAAAGAGGACCAAGATCCAGATCCCGATCAACAAGAAGGTTGTGAGTAGTTTACCTCCTAGATCCCTTCAAGAGCTAGTGGAGGCTAACCCCTATGATATTTATTTATTTATTTTAAATTATTTATTTGCTTCTTTTTACAAGTCACTGTAGTAGAGACATTTCTATAGTCTTATTGGGCATTCTAATTTATTGTGTAAGGAATATAAACTCTAATTATTATTTGCTTCCGTTATTTAAATATATATTCATTCTCTTAAAGTTTCGGACCTTTACAATCATAATAGTAGTGCATAATCCACTTCAATATGATCACACTAAATATATTGAAGTGGATCAACATTTCATTTAACAGAAGCTCAAAGACAAAGTAATTCAGTTTCCTTTTGTGAAGTCAGAAGACTAGTAGCAGATATACTTACAAAGGTTGTCTCTAACAAAATATTTCATAACTCACTTAACAAGTCGGACATTAAAGAGGTCTATACTATAACTTGAGGGGAAGTATTGACATGAGCTGTGAAAGAGCAATTATAGGAATTACAAAATATTCTACTTATCAACTTAGTTTTATTCGTTGTAAATCCAAGTATTTTGCCTAGATTAACGTGATTAGCTTCTTCCAAATTAGGTTCATGTACAGATTATATATAGTCATCATCTGTTATGTTTTAGACATACGAAAAAAAAATATTTTTTTCATTTTTCTTCTCTCTTCAACAATTAATTCTAATTTAATTAGTTTACTCATATGTTAGTTTTTTTTTTCACTTTTATATTTAGTTGGACCCAAATAGATAAATTTAAAGATTATTAATTTTAATGTCTAATCTTGTCCATAATATAATTAGGGGCAACTTTTGAACTTTCACTAGTAAAGAAGTAATGAGACCTCTTACTTCTACTTATGTTGCTTCCTTTTCAAAAATTGACTTCACTTGATAGTACATGAAAAGTTACTTTAAAGTTAATTAATTGTTTTTTTAATCTATTTTTAATATTTAGGATATTGTTTTTTTAATCTAACAAAGTTAATTAATTATCCTTCTAATATCATTTCAAGATTATTAATATATAATAATAATAATAATATGTCCTAAAATATTAGTAATAATATACACAATTTTTATTAATTTTTTTGCCAAATAAATCTGCTTATTTTTTAACAATCAATACTTTACAGAACACACAACTTTTTATTTCTATATAAAATTTATCTTTTCATTATTCAAACAAATTTCTTTAACCATCACTATAGTAACGCTTTGTTTTAAATCTTACAAATTTACTTAATTATCTTCTTATTATTTTTTAAATTATTAAATATAATAATATAAATTATTAAATATTTTTTTAGAAAAAAAAATATTTTTCTATTTATTTTTTTTACCAAAATATAGTTAGTTATTTTTAACAAATATTTTATTGAAATAAATAACTATTTATTTTAAATTAAAAATTCAAATTCCTGTTACCGTGTACCCATTTTTTATTGCATCCTAGACGTCACCCATTCTTAACGAGATAAAGTGCCAAAAACCAGAACCAAATTACGTGACGGGAATCGCCATTTTCAATTGGCCAATAGTTGCTGTTCCAATATTCCATCATATAACTGCAACTACCACTCGTCTGCGAGTCCAGCTTGGGGACGACTGGCCTTGTTGCCTCTGGGGCCAACCTGGCTAGGCATAAGTTTCCCATCACGGACCAATGGTGAGAGCCTCCTTCAGTTTCGCCTCGGCTCTTCCTTGCTTCCGCAGCTTTGGCAGACCAATCTCCGCCTTCCACGTCGGTCCCGCCACCAAGAGCCAAGTTACCAAAATGTCAGCAAGCAGTGATCACCACTCGTCGATAGAAGTTATAGCCGGCGCAGGTAACCTCTTCTTCCCGGTGCTTAAGACTGTTTCGTACGATCCATTCCCGCTGATTGGCTGGAACCGCCACGTAGAGACGATCTTCGCAGCGTTTTTTCGCTCCATCCCCGACGTCAAGCTCCGTCGAGAGTGCCTCCGTACTAAGGACGACGGCGTCGTTGCCCTCGATTGGGTCTCCGGTGATGATCGTCGCTTGCCCCTGGAGTCTCCGGTTCTTATTTTGTTGGTATGTCCCTTATTTCTTTCACGAGAAAATTTTCCAATCGAATTAATTAATCAGTTTTAATTTGCCGATAAAATCTTAAAATTGATTTCGTTGATCACTACTATATGACGCCTACACACACGGGATTTTAAGTTACGCTTCTTTCAGTGGGTGTATGACTTACTTGTTATTAGTGGCTACAGTAATGTTGACTGTCAACGTTATATTGCAGCCAGGTTTAACGGGAGGGAGTCAGGATTCATATGTGAGGCATATGTTGGTCAGAGCAAGAAGTAAAGGATGGAGGGTTGTGGTGTTCAACAGCCGCGGTTGTGGAAATAGCCCTGTTACCACTCCTCAGGTACAGGTTCTTCATTGTTGCAATTTTGATTGGATCAATTGCTTAATGGATTTGTCATGATTAATGTCGTTTTTGCGTTCATGTAATATGCGGATGTCTTTCTAATTTACTTAGAAAATACTCAAGAAAAGCATATGAATACTTCATGACGCTGATATGCAGTTCTATTCGGCTTCATTCTTTGGAGATATGCACGAAGTAGTGGCACATGTTTCCAAGAGGTACCCGAAAGCTAATTTATATGCTGTTGGTTGGTCTCTTGGGGCGAATGTACTTGTTCGTTATCTGGGTCAGGTAAGATGCTTTCTGCTTGACAAAATGTTTTATTTTGTTACTTAGTAGCTTCTAGTTCTTAAAATTTATTCCCTGATACTAAAATCAATAGACATGCTCTATTCTTCAGTACCTGTTATTTCCCTTTTTTTTTTGAGATACGTGCCTGTTATTTCTCCATTCTCTATCATTTCGATCAACCTAAGTTCACACTTAAAAGGTAGTGTCGTGTTTAAATAGTTTTGAAGTTTGTTTTCTTTTGTCTCCCTCCTGCCTGCTATAGAGACTGTCTTGTTGCTTCAATGCTTCTTCATCACAGATGTAACATAATTTGTTGGAAAAAAGACATAGTAATACAATTAGATTTTTTTCTTTGTTTCTTTAATTCAGTGGTTCCTTTCTATGTAACTGAATGAAGTGCAGAATCCTTTTTCTTCACTTTTCTAGACTTCTGATCGTCCTCAGGCCATGCCTTACATAAATATTTGCGGCAGTTATGCACTTCCACTTCCAAAAAAGAGGTTTGCTGATTTCTGCTTGAGTAGAATATTCTTTCTGGTAATAAAGTATAAAATTTATTTAAAGAAAGAAAATGAAGAGAAGATGAAGTTAATGAGATTTAAGAGGGTCCAAAAGGAATCAAATGTGTAACGAATTGCATTTAGCCTGTCCATTTAGTTAGAATGTTGAGGTGGAGTGATCCCCTTCCAAATTTATGCTGTTCTGCTTTAAATTATTATTCCTAAGAGCCTCAATTTTTTTTGTTCTGGATATAGAGAAGATGAACCCCCAAGTGAGGGTTCTATGGTGGGAGCTGGTGATTCCAAATGGTTATTGCCCTGCTCTCTCTGACTTTCATTTTATAGATGTTTGGTTGACTATTTGAGAAGAGGAAACTGCCTGCCTTGTTCCTATAGCCATTAGGAGTACCTATGCTGGACTAACAGACTTGTCTCTGTTACATCTTATATAGTGCTTCTACTTAAGTCATATTTTCATGATATTTTGTTTGCAGGAGTCTCATACCAGCCCCCTTTCTGGTGCTGTCTCATTATGTAATCCATTCAATTTGGTCATTGCAGACGAGGACTTCCGCAAGGGCTTTAACAATGTCTATGATAAAGCTCTTGCAAGATCCCTCTGTAGAATTTTCAAGAAGTATGATAAAATGCCTATTTCTTATTTTTAGTTATTTTAGCTTACAATTGATGCTCGATTTGTAGTTAATGCCGTTCAAATGCATGTTTGGCAGGCATGCTCTTCTCTTTGAAAACATAAGTGGTGAATTTAACATCCCATTAGCAGCAAATGCCAAGACTGTCAAGGAGTTTGATGAAGGCCTAACTCGGGGTATGTGTTTCTTTTATATGAGAGTGATTTTCTTTTTTTAATCTCTGTTTTCTAAGGTGCCATTAATGCTGCTAGACTGTAAATAATTTGTTGCAAAGATATGATGCCAGCTTATACTACTGTTTTAAACTCCTTGCAGTTTCATTTGGCTTCAAGTCAGTGGATGAATACTACTCTAACTCAAGCAGCTCGGACTCCATAAAGTTTGTCCGTACTCCTTTGCTTTGCATTCAGGTATTGTTTATGTTGCCTCTTAAGTATCCGTTTTCTGAGTCTAAAAATTTAGAAAGTGCAATCAAAGTTTTGAAGGCTCTGATCTAAGTTGATTTTCTGAATTATGTTGCTGCTCCGGTTGACTGTATGAGGCCTTTTGCTGATTTCTTCATGTTAGAAATCAAGCTGTCTCTCTAATCTTTTTGTAATATGGTAGTTTTTTGTAAATTATATGGACGGTTTATACATGGGCCTAGAGATGTTTGTTGAAACCCTTTAGAACAAGAAATTAACAGCGAAAGAAAAGCTTTCAGATCTCGTCTCCTCTTGACTTGTAAGGACATTTCTCGTCTGTCAATTCTGTGCCAGGCAAATCAGTCTAAGTCATTGCTTCTAGATGAAGATAACTTTCATGGTAGTTAGTGATATGGAACCCAAGATCAACGGTGAAATCCAAAACTCACACAATATTCATAAAGAAATAAAAACTTAAATCTTAATAAACCCTCCCTATTTAACCCACTATCAATAAAGTGATAGGAAAGAAGGTAATCGGAAAATTAAAAAAAAGTTAGAAAAATATCACAAGTATATCTTGATAAGTTGATCCAATTCTTTAGAAAAATATCACAAGTATACCTTGATAAGTTGATCCAATTCTTTGCTAAATAAGAAAGTTAAAAACACATCACTAGTTGAAAATAACTTTATACTTTTATTATCTCAAACTTGAATAAATACAATTGTAAATTGAAAACATATTTATAGAGTAGATCATTATGCATTATAAGAAAATGAATCTCTTAAATTACTTGTAAAAATTATAAAGAAAATTAAATATTTTCTTAAATGAGAAAATAATAAAAATTAAGAGAATTATAACCAAAATAAGGCGGATAGGATCTCCTTTTGTATAAATCTTTTTAAATAGGGAAGATTTTAATTAATTGTGGAGATGATTGAGGGAAAATTTAAGGAAGATTATGGCTGGTGAATTAGTTGCCCCCATATCTTCCCAAAATCTATTAGATTTAAGCTCCCATTAAAGCATGAGATTTGTTTTTCTCTTTTTCTTGAATTTCCATGAGGTTTAGGAAGGAAATTAAAGTGTTGGCCGCTTTCGTCTTTGAATGGATAGATTGGTTGTAGTTTTAGGAAGATATGGGGAAAGAAAAGTCGAAAATTCCCGTTTGGGAGGAAATCCTTTTCGGGTTGGGAAGACTCCTCCCACATGGGAAGATTTCCTTCGTGTTTTCTCATGGTTTCCTTTTCCATTTGAATTAGGATGCACGTACCATTATACCCTTGACCTAATGGGCTTGCCTCTTTTATGGGTTTCCTTGCTTGATCCAAGCCCTTCTTCCTCACTTATCCATTCTTGAATAAAGAGTTGAGAGACTTGTTGGAATTTTTTATCTCTTCCTCTTGTAATGGGCTCACTTGGCATAGTATTCTTCTAAAGTGATCCAAGTCCTTCCAAATTACTTGGATCTTACCTTGCTCTTCCTTTGCTGCATGTCTCCTCTCTTGAGTGGACCTTGCCACATGCTTTCTTCTCTTGGCTGCCCGAAAAATCTTCTTGGCCGCCCATCATCTCCTCTTGGCCGCTCATATCTTTCTCTCCTTGATTTGAATTGTTTGAATTATGTTTGGGATGACTTATGCTGTCCGTGCTCATATCAGTTAGCTTAGATCCAAACCGGTGCAATTGGGACTAATTAGGGTTTTTCTTTATTATTATTTTTTTAAATAAAAAAGTGCAAATGTGTATTAGTATAAGCACCAAAAAGTGCAAAACATGTACAATTATTTACATTTCAGTCCTCTACACAAAACAGGACTCTAAGAGCCTCACAAAACAACGGAGGATGACCCATCAACAAAAATTCTAGGGTCCTAAACCATCTATTTTTAAGAACATAAAAACCCTTTGTATCATCAATGCCTTTAAACGCTGTTCTATTCATTTCCTTCCAAAAAGTCCAAATAAGTGTGATTGGAACCATTTTAGCAAATATGCATTTGTCTTTAAGTTATTCCCAAGCCCATAGTTCTTCCTTGACTGATCCTGCCATCACCCCAACTAATCTCGATCGATTTATACACCATGGTCTGTAACAAATATACCAGAGGACACTGCAGTAAGAAGGGACTGCAACTCTCCTCTGTCTGCTTGCTGAGATTGCAAGCGTTGACCAGAACCAAACCTGTTCTCCTAAGTTTATCAATTGTCAAAATACACTCCCTACCAGCTTCCCAAGCAAAAAAAGAAATTCAAGTTGGAACTTTGACCTTCCAAATTTGTTTGTACAGGAATGGATCATCACTAACCTCACACAGAAACAGCCTTTTGTACCAAGATTTTACCATGAAGGATCCCTTTTTCGTGAGAGTCCATCACGGAAAATCAGTATTGTTACCCGGTGATACAAAAGCCAAGGCTCTCATCAGCTTCTCATACTCATTAAGCTCCCAGTCATTCAGATTTTGAAGAATCAACACCTGACACACCCCTCCTGCATCAGCATTACTCACAAAACAGTCACTGACCCGCATTCCCAGGGTTTTCTTTATTATAAGGGTAATGTTTTCAAAATGAAGTTTTTCTTCTAAAAAAAAATAAGTTTTTAAGATAAAGTAACCAACCTTGCAACTAGATAATGAATAGCCTCTGTTGAATCTTGGGTATCTCTTTTCTGGTATATTGTAATAGTTTATTCATGTTATCAAATAGAACACTTTGCCAACAGTGTGTTTTCTTCATAGTGTCCTCAACCATATTCGCCTAGGATTTCTTGTTTTCTTTGTACAATATTTTTTGGACATGAAAGATTAGTATTGATGTGAAAATGTGGAGTGACCAGCATGATTGCGAGAAGGCTATAAGGTCAATTGCTGGTCAAAGTTACAAGCAATTGGACACTTGACATTTAATCAGTCAAAAAGAAAAGCAAAGAGCTTAAGAGAAAGGAAGTTGTGGTAGCAGGAAGAATAGCTTACTTTATTAGTGATTCCCTTACCTTTGACAGAAGAAAATGTAATGTAGAGTCAACTAAAAAATTAATTTTAGGTAGAGGCGAGATGGAGATGTTATGCCTTCATTTTTAGATGAGTATCTATCATGTTGTTTGTCTCAAGGTGTTTACTCTTAGGGTGTATTTAGATGATGGTTTATTAATGTATGCTATGATAATTTTATAGTTTTACCTTATTTATTTGCATTTGCAGACACATGATATAATTTTTTGGTAGTTGTTGCATGGTTCTCAAAACCACTATTTTTTCCATTTTTTTTAAACCACTGAATCGATAATTTTGTGTGGTTTGGATAATTTTTTTTCATTTATATCCTTATTCTTTTTTGTTATTTATATTTATACCCTTAATTTATTTTAATTATATATATACATGTTTGTATATATTTAATATATATATTCATGTATATATTTAATTATATCTACATATATCTGTATATTTAATTATATATATACATATATGTAATATATTTAATTATATATATACATGTATCTATATATTCATTTATTTAATTATATATATTAATATGAATATAAAAAAATATCTTCTTTTTTTTTCAAATTTCTTTCATTTAATTGCACATATATACATACATATATTTAATTATATATACATATAAATAATATATTTAATTGTATATATAC